>NC_064925.1:124750115-126000115 GCF_023897955.1 Schistocerca gregaria
CATAGATCCTGAGAAATCAGTACCCAGAGCAACCACCTCTGGCCGTAATAACGGCCTTGATACTCCTGGGCATTGAGTCAAACAAAGCTTGCTTGAATGGCGTGTACAGGTACAGCTGCCCATTTAGCTACAACACGACACTACAGTTCATCAAGAGTAGTGAGTGGCCTATTGTGACGAGCTAGTTTCTCGCCCATCATTGACCAGAAGTTTTCAATTGGAGAATGTGCTAGCCAGGGCAGCAGTCGAACATGTTCTGTATCCAGAATGGCTCGTACAGGACCTGCAACAAGCGGTCGTGCAGTATTCTGCTGAAATGTAGGGTTTCGCTGGGATCGAATGAAGGCTAGAGCCACGGGTCGCAACAAATCTGAAATGTAACGTCCACTTTTCAAAGTGCCGTCAGTGCGAACGAGAGGTGACCGAGACCCCATGCCATCACGCCGGGTGATACGCCAGTATAGCGATGACGAATACACGCTTCCAATGTGCGTTCACCGCGATGTCGCCAAACACGGATACCACCTTCATGATTCTATAAACAATACCTGGATTCATCCGAAAAAATAACGTTTTTCCATTCGTGCACCCAGGTTCGTCGTTGAGTACACCATCGCAGGCGCTCCTGCCTGTGATGCAATGGTAACCGCAGCCATGGTCTCCGAGCTGATAGTCCATACTGCTGCAAACGTCGTCGAACTGTTCGTGCAGATGGTGGTTGTTTTGCAAACGTCCCCATCTGTTCACTCAGGGATCGAGACGTGGCTGCACGATCCGTTACAGCCCTGTGGTAAGATGCCTGTCATCTCGACTGCTAGTGATACGAGGCCGTTGGGATCCAGCACAGCGTTCCGTAATACCCTTCTGAACCCACCGATTCCATATTCTGCTAACAGTCATTGGATGTCGACCAATGCGAGCAGCAATGTCGCGATACGATAAACCGCAATCTCGATAGGCTACAATCCGACCTTTATCAAAGTCGGAAACGTGATGGTACGCATTTCTCCTCCTTACACGAGGCATCACAGCACCGTTTCACCACGCAACGCCGGTCAACTGCTGTTTGTGTATGAAAAATCGGTTGGAAACTTTCCTCATGTCAGCACGTTGTAGGTGTCGCCACCGGCGCCAACCTTGTGTGAATGGTCTGAAATGCTAATCATTTGCATATCACAGATCTTCTTCTTGTCGGTTAAATTTCGCGTCTGTAGCACGTCACCTTCGTGTTGTAGCAATTTTAATCGCTAGTAGTGGAGTTGTACAAATCACATCTGAATTAACATACAGAGTATTATTCATCCTGTACTAAGTACACCGAACAAAAAATTAACCACCCACAGGGGACATTAAGGTAATACCGTGTTATGCGCTATCTAATCGTCAGTCAGAAGCTTCTGCTAGATATTGTGTAACTGAGGAAACATATAAATTCCATTTATCACTGTCTGCTTTTGTGGTTCCCAGTTCGAATACTTCTTTGATGCAGCTCTCCATGTTACTATGTACTGTGCAATCCTTTTCATCTCCGAATTACTGTCTCCGACATCCTTACTGTTCTCTTTGTCTACCTTTACGATTTGTACCCCACCTTCCCCTACATGCCACTATTACTAGACTGGTGATCCCTTGACGTCTCAGAATATGTCCTATCAACCGATCCCTCCTTCTAGTCCGGTTGAGCCTCAGATTTCATTTCTTCCCAGTGCTATGCGGTAGCCCCTCGTTAGTAACGTGATGCACCCACCTAATCTTTAGTCCTGCTCTCTCTCTGCCGCTGAACGTCACTAATTCCCACTGTACATAACATCAACATACCCATTTCCATTTTCAAATGTTATAACCTACCTACTCCGGGTAGAGCTCCAGTTTTGTTTCCTAGATGACGACACCCTCCAGAGTAGTCCCCGTCCGGTGATCCTAACTGGGAACTATTTTACCTCCTGAATATTCTGCCCACGAGAAGGCCATCATCATTTAACCACACAGCAGAGCTGCATGTCCTCGGGAAAAATTACGACCGTAGTTTTCAGTTGCTTTCAGCCGTTCGTAGTACCAGTACAACAAGGCTGTTTTGGTTAATGGTACACGGTCAGATCAGTAAATAATCCGGACTCTAATTAGTGAAAACGCTATTGGCCGGTTCCAGGAATCACTTGTTTTTCTGACCTCCGTCGTGGCTGCAACTACCATACGGCTAACTGTACCACGGAGGCACGCAAGACGCGCCCCCAACGGTAAGGTGCTTAGTTGAAGGGAGAGGGGGTGAGCAGTCCCTCACCGTATTCAGGCCTTTATTAATACTTAGGACTGTGTTACACGGTATTAGCGTGACATATCCGGGAGTGACTAAATTTTTATCTGTGTGCTGCTGTTTTCCCCCTTGAAAGCTTGAAAGAGCTAGTCTGGTATCATTGATACGGGAATGTGCAAGAGGTGTATTATAAAAGTAGAACCATGTTAATTTGGACAAGGAGAAACTGAACGTATTTTAAAACTGGTGTAATCGACATACGTTTAAATTTAAGTGGAATGACGACGTACGAAATAAACGAGTATTGAAAAGAACCTATATTATTAATTAATTTGATACAGTTCCTCACAGTCGTTTCGTGAACAAAGTAAGAGCATATGGACTATCAGACCAATTTTGTGATTGGATTGAAGAGTTCCTAGGTAACACAACGCAGCATATCATTCTTAATGGAGAGAAGTCTTCCGAAGTAAAAGAGATTTCAGGTGTGCCGCAGGGGAATGTCCTAGGACCATTGCTATTCACAATATATATGAATGAGCTTGTGGATAACATCGGAAGTTCACTGAGGTTATAACAATAGGAAATTGTACTGAAATGCAGGAGGAGCTGCAATAAATTGATGCATGATGCAGGGAATGATAATCGAATCTCAATGTAGACAAGTGTAACGTGCTGCGAATACATAGAAAGAAAGATCCTTTATCATTTAGCTACTATATAGCAGGTCAGCAACTGGAAGCAGTTAATTCCGTAAATTATTTGGGAGTAGGCATTAGGAGTGATCTAAAATGCAATGACCATATAAAATTAATCGTCGGTAAAGCAGATGCCAGACTGAGATTCATTGGAAGAATCCTGAGGAAATGCAGTCCGAATACAAAGGAAGTAGGTTACAGTACACTTGTTCCCTCACTGCTTGAATACTGTTCGCCAGTGTGGGATCCGTACCAGATAGGGTTGATAGAAGAGATAGAGAAGATCCAACGGAGAGCAGCGCGTTTCGTTACAGGATCATTTAGTAATCGCGGAAGCGTTACGAAGATGTGCAAGAGAGAAGCTCAGTAGCTCGGTACTGGATTCTGTTGAAGTTTCGAGAACATACCTTCACCGAGGAGTCAAGCAGTATATTGATCCCTGCTAAGTATGTGTCGCGAAGAGACCAACAAGATAAAATCAGAGATATTATAGCCCACACAGATGCATACCAATAATCTTTCTTTCCACGAAATCCATACTGCATTAGTCAAAACTAGAAGAAAAGTTGCTATAATTAGGTGTACGGATACCAGTACGTGTTGTGATGTGGGTCTTCGAAGATGGCGTTCACAGCCTGCATTGAAGAATGAGGCAGGATTCGCGAGAGTTGGGATAGTAAATTAACAGATCACGCTCGAGTGGGTAGATGTCAATCCTCGAGCGATTATGGAGGTGAGGAATCAGGATCGCTTCTTTAATGAATGCAGAGTAATTATTGGTGCTAGACTCAATGGGCAAACACTTCACCAAACAAATTAACAGGTGCTATGTAACAACGATTTTTGCGCTATGAAATACCAGCATTTTTGGAGAATGTTACCCTTGCAGAAAGACAATGACGCTGCTTTATGCAAGACTGCGCAGCATCCTATTTTCTACGGCTCGTGCAACAGTACGCCACCACGACGCTGCGTGGCGATCCGGTAGCACGGCCATCCCCTTCACCGCACGTACATCAGTTTCATATATAGCTATGAGGACGTTTAAAGGCACTGGTGGACGCTCAGCCCATCGAAAATGTGCATACGTCAAAAGGGCGTGTGATGGAAACTCGTGACGCAATACGGATGGAGCCATATGTATTTGAAGGAGTGGGTGGTTGATTACGAAGAAGGGTTGAAGGATGTCGGAATGTATGGTAACCACACGCGATACTACGTATACAGGGTGTTTCACAGTTCATGTTACACAATTCTCGAGATTGTAGAGGGGACTTATTAGATCCAGTTTTACGTAACAACCATGTCCGGAAACGTCATCCAAGGACGCTATAGGACGTCAGAGCTATAAGACGCAGGCGCCTGTAAATGTACATATCTACTGGGTGATTCCGTGATGATACTACAAACTTTCAGTGTTAATGCAGACGGGTAAATGTATCAATATGAGGTACGGGTCCCTGGTCCGGAAACGAGTGAATCGAAAGTTACAAGCGAAAATCATTCTGATACCTCTGACAATGGAATACATATACCGGTACTGTTGCTCCTAAGAATGTAGGATATGCAACTTCCAGAGGTGGTGGTATTGGCCAAGACTAGAAAAAATGTGCAGTAAACATGGATTCTAAAATGTATACATGAGGAGCTGGGAGCATTTGTTCATCTTCGCTAGTATGAAACACATCTCCTCTATTGAACAATGTGCATTTTGGAGCTCATGTTTACTAGATACGTTTTCTTGTTTTGGTCCATACTAACATCTCTGAAAGTTGCTTGCCGTGCAGTCTCAATAACAACAGTAGCAGTACATGTATTCATGTACAGTACATGTACATGTACTCCACGGAATCACCCCGTATATACACACGTTTCCAAGCGCCGGCGCCTGTAACATTCTCTGTCGCGTCGTTGTTCCGACATGGGTTCCTACGTCAAACTTGATGCACTAAGTCCCCTCTACAACGTCTAGAAGTGTTCAATATGAATTACCCTGTAGTGTCTGCTTCCACGTAAGAGACGAGGGAGAAAAGACAGACTGGTCCATATGTCAACACGTACTGGTCTGTGGACGTAAAATTATAGTAGTTGTTTTTGTTTTGACCAACTCTTGCAGAAACAATTTTTTATTAAAATATTTTTCTTATTCTTTTAGAAGTCCTATACGCTCTTCACGCTTTTGCTGTGTTGGTCTCTTCGCATAATGAAAGTGGCCCCAGATAGCAACCAAAGGAAACACGAAAAGACGGTGTATGTATCAGGTAGTAACAGGACTTACGAGAGTGTAGCTCCACAGGGTCGAATTTAAATCTCTTCATGAATGCTTTCCATGCATTTCCGTTCCCTCACTATTTTAATGAACTTCAGACGATTACTTATATTTTCTTTTCTTATTTTTATTCCCGTTCCTCTTTCTCTCGCTGCTCCTCCTTCATTCCCTTTTTTCCTACCCTTTCCTTATTTTTTACTTATCAGGGCGGAAACGGCACCCAGTGCATACTGTTGGGCTGACATACCCTAGTTGAGCCACTAGAGCTCCAAAAGGCTGGGTTGTGCAAAACACATTACAGAGGATGTCTGGTGTAGTTGTAATTGTAAAGATGAAAATAACAGCACGAGGTACGAGATAAGAAAAGACTGAGAAAACCGCGAAACCAAACGAAACGCCTAAGTTGACATGGAGGCTGCTGCGCTCTGAAGCAATAACGTACCTGCAAAGCACCTAAGATGATTGTTGCCACCTCGGAGGGTACGGATCCTCCAGCCTCATCGAACATGATGACAGCATAGTTGAGCACAGCGAAGGAACCGCAGAGCTGCAGGTTGGTGCCTAGGTTGATGGCATTGGCGAAGCCCCTGAGCGAGGCCCTGGAGCATAGTTCCTTGAGGGTGACGCGTCCCGTCCCACCTTCTTTGCTTCCGGCCAGCGATGCCTGTATGCGTGCCATCTCATGCTCCACCTGTTCCTCTGAGATCCCTCGACGCAGCCACCTCAGAACCTGCGACACAGGACGCACGCCCAGCTCACTTAATGTCCTAATTGTTTGAAGCATAATGATGCTGTGAAAGCCATGGATCAGTGAAGTCAGGCTGATGCAGTAGTTCTTGACTTCCAAAAAGAATTTTACTTGGTACTATATCAGTGATTATTAAAAAGGGTATACTCATGTTGAGGATTTTTTGGTAGGGACGACGTACCTAGTTATCTTGAACGGCAACGCCAGCCAATAGATTGGAACTCTTCCTCTTCTGCATCTACGTCCATGTTCTGCAAGCGTCACTGAAGTACATAGCAGTGGGCACTTCCTGTTGTACCAATTATTCGGGCTTCTTCCAATTCCTTTAATGTATGAGGGGTGTGAAGCACGTCTGGTTAAACGCCTTGTAGCATGCAGTAATTAGTCTAATCTTGTTTTTGCGCTCTACAAGAGAACAATGCTTAGGGACTTGCAGGAATCTCCCACTTATCGGTTCTTAAAATACTCTAAGTAGGCTTTTTTGGGATAGTTTGGGTCTTTCTTCATGTGTCTGCCTGTTCAGTGTCTCCAGGATTTTCATGACACTCCAGCGTTCAAGGAAACCTGTGACCATTCGTGCTGGTATTCCTAGTCCATATTCAATACCCTTAATTAGTCCTATTTGCTACTTGTCTCACAACGTTGAGTAGTATTCTAAGACGTGTCACACGAGTATTTTACAAGCAATCTTGTTTGAAGACTGATCGCATTTCCGTATTATTCTACCAGTGAACCAAGACCTGTCATCTGATTTATCGACACTTAGTCTGTGTGATCTTGTGATGTCATAGTCTTACAAACAGTTACACTCAGATACTTGTATGAGTTATCCATTTCCAATTCTGTGTCACTGGCATTGAAGTCAAAGGGCACAAAATCAAATCGTTCTCTGAAGTGCTTACATTTATAAATATTTAAATCGTGCTGCACAAATATTACGGCATATCTTTATAAGATTTCCAGATGGCGAAAGACTATTTATTTTCTTTAAAACTACAGTAGTTCTTGTTTTGTGACTTGGGTGTCATGAACTAATCCTGTTAGAAATAGGAGCTAAATACAGTATCAACACACAGGCTACAAACAAAATATTGGAGAATCTGACAACAGGAAGTAAATACGTAATCAACAGGAAAGGAATGAGAATGTTTTGTTCTTGTTTTGTGACTTGCCTGTTAGGAAGAGTATCTAAATACACAAGTTACATACAAGAGAGTGAAGTATCTAAAACAGAAATTGAATACATAATAAAAAAGACAGGGATAACAAACGAGCTAAAAGCAAAGGAAGTAATGTGTATAATAAGGGAAAAACTAACATTAAGCCAGGAAACGAAAGTGAAGAAGAAAAAGTATATATGAAAATAAGAGATAAATTTGGAAAGAACATGGCCTTATCACAATAGCCGACGAGGGAGCCATATAGTCATAAAGAAACAGGAATAATAGTCACAAGTCTGTAAAATTTCTAGGAGACAGCAACAGAATGAAGGTAGCCAATGGCTCAACACAAAGACAAAAAAGAAAATATACAGAAACTTTAATAAAAAAAAATCTCGCACTTATTCACAAAACAGGAAATGAAATGGTTAAAACAAAAGAATCCCAACGCATCAGCTTTACAAGGGATAACAAAATTCTTAAGCTGGACATTCCAATGAGACCAGTTGAGTATTTTAAAAGTGTATTATTCGATCTGGGGCCAGCGCGCCTGCCTAAACCCTTTAAGAGATGTACTGACAGACAAAGCCATCTGGAAAGGTACAAACACACGAGAAACATAAAAATAAGAAGCATCCACAATAGCCAGCAAATAGCACACGCTCAGCGACAACAATGTAGTATCGTACTGGACTGGCAGCATGTTCAAAGAATCAACAAAGACTGAAAGTAGCCTACAGGATGGCAAAGTCTAAACAAGAGAGACTGAAGACAACCAACACTAGCACAGACAAACACAACATATTTCGAATCTGTCAGCTCACATGTGAAGACTGTAACTCAGTTTTTAGTGGACACACAGAAATTTCAGGGTTAGATGCACCTACGACAAAGAGAGTAATTACGAGTGACAGTAGCAGTTGCACATTTTTTATGAGTAGGTGGCACAAACCAAAAGACATAAAGACCAATCTAAAAACTGTTAAGTGCAGCAAAAACCTCACACAGAAACTCACAACAGAAAAACATTACCCTATACCAAAAGCCACAATATGAGGACATAATGAATACACAGCGGTCTACAATAGAACCCCATTCTCAGCGCTCTTTCTCTCTCTCTCTCTCTCTCTCTCTCTCTCTCTCTCTCTTTCTTTCTCGCTCTCTTTCTCGCTCTCGCTCTCTTTCTCTTTCTCTCCATCCTGTAGAGAAATGGAAAATTGGAACCAAGAAAGGGTAAACACACTCAATTTAAATACACAGGCTCTACCCTACCACTCACCAACTTACATAGCTCGTTTATAATCAACATGCAACATTTTCGAAACTTGTTAGTTTAATGTAAACAATGGTAGTTAAATGACAAAAAAGTAGTTATTGACAGTAGAATTTAGTGACAGTGCTATATTCTAATATTAGCAAGGCAGAAAAAAATCAGTAATTTCGCCTGAGGCCTAACATTTCGATAAATATTTGTCACATAACGGTGATAAATCCTAATTAATTGCAGATGACAACCTGGAACAAAATACCAGCTATACTGCAAATGTCAGACAGCCACATAAAAAAATGTGAAACTAAGATATATGTAGTTTTTCTATAAATGATTTAATAAATCTGAATACCATAACTGAAAACTATATTTATAAGAATGGAAAATTTCTTTACATGTTATTTGACCGAAAATAAGTGAACACGCTGAAACTGCACCGAAACATCTTTGGGAGTTAAACAGAACAATCTGTGTCCGCTCAAGTGATTACTGTATTCCCATAATTATAAGATTAGACCAATTACACTACATACAGTGTACAGAAGCATTTAAGCAATCATTCTTCCCATGTTCCATACGTGGTTGGATAGGGAACAAACTAACACCTGGTAGAATACTAAGCACTCATTGTCATGCTCGTCACAGAGGTTAGCACAGTATGGACGTAGCTGTGGATTGGGCGATTACGTAGCAGAGCAGCGTTTTTCTTGGAGAAAGTAATTCGTATCGACTCATAAATTATTGAATTATTTCAAACGTACAAATGAAATACAGTGACGGAAAAAGCGTGACACGAAGGAGGGGTTGTGCAACATACGGGAAAGTCGTTAGGGGTGTTGCTACATGATCTCTGTTCAAACATCGCAGCAGTCGGATGGGTGGTGCTAGTAGCGTCGCTGTGACGATGCATCGCAGGTTTGCTTTAAATACACGCTTTAACAATCATAAGCGTTAGTTACCTTTGGGACGGGAGGTGGTGAGTTGACGTTAGTGAAGTTTATCTTCAAGGCGACAAAGACGCATTTGTCAACACCTCATTGAGTTTCAACGAGGTAGTGAAATAGGGCTGCATTACTCCTTCTCCGATATTGCAGAAGGACTTGGCAGGAATGTAGCACAGTGTAAATGATTGCTGGTAGCGGAGATCACGAGAATGTACGATCGCAAGAAGACCGGGCTCCAGAAGACTACGTTGCACTACAGAGAGGGAAGACCATCTTGTTCGGCGCATCGCACTGCGCCTAAAGCAGCAGTTTAAGTAGCATTCGGCACCACAATGACATTACGAAATGTTAGAAGTCTGGTACTTCAAGGACGGCTTCGAGCTAGACTCCATGTAGCGTGCATTCCATTAGTCCAAATCACCGCCATTTACGACTTCAGTGGTGTTAAGCGAGAGCCCATTTGGGTAGGAGGCGGCTAGAAGAGGGCCTGCAGCCAATGTGTTTGCATCCTAGACGCACTGGATCTACACGTGGGTTATGGCACAGGATACGATATCGTACGAGAGCACAAGCTCTCTCGTGTTTATCCTGACTGCAGATCTTCATGTCAGTCTGGTGATTCGACTTGTGCTGTCGTTCATGAGCAGCATGGCAGGGGGTGTTTTACAACAGCGTAATACTCGCCCACATACCGTTGTTGTAACACAACATCCTCTATGGAGTGTCGAGATGTTGTCTTGACCTGCACCATCGCCATATATGTCTCCAAGCGAGCACATATGGGTACATCATTGAACGACAGTCCCAGCGTCGTCCACACAGAGCTTTAACCGACCGTGTATTGACCATTTCAACAGACATGGAACTCCGTCTCACAAATTGACATACTGCACCTGTACAGTATTTTGCGGGCAAGCTTACACTCAACATTCTGGCTGTTAAACTGGTTATTAAGGTACCGGTACTTCATATTTGCAATGGATTATCTCCCGCTAACATTAACCTGTGATCTTCACTGGTTGCTCATTTGGATAGTTCTTTGGAAAAGAAAATTATCTGCAACTACATTGCCATTAACATACCTTAAATATTAAAGAAGTTTAGCGTGACCGCCAATGTCGATGGACTTGGAATCACAAATGAGAACTTACGACTAGTGTTTATTCTCTCCTTCAAAATGTCTTTGATGTCACTGGATATGTCGCTAACACGGCTGCTGATTGTGTAAGCAGAGAGAGAAATTTTTGAAATTTCAGTTACAGCTTCTGAACCAACGATTATTTTTTTCTTTACGCATGGGCATTGACAACCTCTCTGCTATTGTGTGTATTTTTACCTTTACAATAAGTTAGGCTACCTTCCTGTGCTTTGTACGAAACACGTGCCGATGTAATCATGAGCTTCACTTATTTTTTATTTTGTTCCGACACAACAACAGTCCAAAGTAACTCATGTCTTTACTAAAGAGAGGAATGTTTTGTTTTCAGATTTTTCAGTTGTCTGGGCTTTGCTGCATTTTTTACCACACACAACTCACTTGGGGATCTGGGCATGCTGTGTCACTACACAAAAAAGTAAGATAAATAATTAAGATAATAATTATTGTGTTGCCCTTTACCTAAGTTAGGTTTCTTTTCTTCGGGCCAGAGGGTTTCACTACTTGCATTCAGTTCCAGACCAGTCCGTACAATGAACTAAGCCATGCCGGGAAACAATAGTTTAGTAAAGCTGTGACAGAAAATACTGGTGCAGTAATTACAATATTCGCACTATTGCAGAGCACAGCTGTGATAAAACTGAACTGAAGTACTCAAACAATGGAAAATCCAGGATGAAATAACAACAGTATTGTTGAATTGAAACACTACATTGTTGTCTGACCAGTGTATGGGTCCTTCGGCGACGAACGGAGAGTGCAATAAATTTTCAGGAACGGCTACCAATTGGAAAGAATGTGAAATCAATGCAATAAAAATAATAAAAGGGGGTCATTTTTGTTAATCCCCAGAATTTTAGGTAAAAGAACGTACAGCTAGCCGCACATAAAGATGCGGTGCAGTGGTGCGGGCGAGAATACAGTTGCTCAAGGAAAGCAAAGTATAACAACTATATCGAGTAAATACATAAAATTTATTTTCAGTAAGAATATCACTTTCATCAGCATGCGTTAAATAATTAAAGAATAGACAAGAGTAATAATTATTGGTATGTCTAAAATCGAACTCTCTTAATTTCTTATAATAACGCGTAAAATACATTAAGTGTCTGAGATACGTCAGCAACTCCGTGTAGGTAAAAGAACAGGAGTTTTTGCAAGATGTGGTGCTCACCATTTGTTTGTGCATCTAAACGTGGTGAAATAAGGAATGCTGGCTTAACAACATCTAACAACCAAGGCAGCAGAAATTACAACTATGCCGACTCATAAGATGCCAATACATAACCATAAGACAGCAGGAAGCAGCAATTTCTCAAATGTTATAGCCATAGTATCACAATAAAGGATCACCAACAAAAACATGGCGACCAGACATCTGTCGTCTTCGAGTGATCTCTGTTGTCATCCAAAAGAACCAGCAAGACCAGACTAGCATAAAGCTGCATGTGTGATTCAATTCCTTCAGTGAGCTGCAAAGCTGCCCCCTTGTGGGACGCTAGGGAACATTTCACTAAGAAACGAAGACCAGAATAATTCGGTGAGCAGTAGAAATCGATGCGAGTGCACGTATGATTTAGTTGCACTGTATCTAATCGGGTGTTATTTTCATCTAGCAACAGAAAGGCATTTTCAGAACTTAAAATTAAAGGAATAACTATATTTAACGATCATTCATTTGGTAAAGTCGTAAACTGGAAGTTCTGTGTGGAAATTTTGCCAGAATACGGAGAACCGTTGTGCACCCAAGAGACTGTGGAATGTTTAACAGCAATCCTATACAGAAAATCAAAAGCAAAAATAATATTCTGTAAGGCTCTCAGCTAGAAGAATTGCAAAAACAAGAATAACTAATTGTTAAGAGGATAAAAGCGATAGTTAACTTGAAAAAAATTAAAATTCGAGAACATACCTTCTCTGCTTCTGTCCGATTTCTGGGTGGAGAAAGAATCAGACGATTTGGAAGTAGATTTAAATTACAAGTTAAAAATCAAGGTGGATATTATTAAAAGTACACGAAACAAACATAAAGAAATAAGTGAGAGGAAGGAATGAGGCTTAGGAATGGGGAAGGCGGAAGAGGATGGGGAAGGGGGAGTGTTGGGTAGATGACTGTAGATAAGAGTAACGCTGAAAGTCATAAGTCAGAGGCCAGAGGTCAAATGTGATGAGAATGCCTTTTGTCCTCCTATTGACGACGATTTAATCAAATTCACATGTGTTGAAATTTCCCATATTACTTGAACTTAAAATTGCCGCATTGTTTACACTCTACAATATTTTCTGGGCTAACTGTATGCCGGCCGGTATGCCCGCGTGGTTCTATGCACTACAGTCTGGAACCGCGCGACCGCTACAGTCGCAGATTCGAATCCTGCCAAGGGCATTGATGTGTGTGATGTCCTTAGGTTAGTTAGGTTTAAGTAGTTCTGAGTTCTCGGGGACTGATGACCTCAGAAGTTAAGTCCCATAGTGCTCAGAGCCCTTTGAACCATTTTGCTAATTTTGTAATGCGATACTGCGCCTTTTACTTAACTAGTCACCTCTGCTCCTGTCTGGTTGTGGACAATTGTCCTTCGTCTCGCATTATTTCCTTAACACATCAACATTCTCTTCTATCGTTTTCCGTAGTGAAAACTGAGGGCTTCTGTGAGAGGTCCAGCATAATTGGGAAGCGATGTTCTCTGAGAACACTCTCATTAACTTTGACTGTTTCTGAAAAAAATTCTTGTTTTTGACTCATTGAATGACTTATGCAAGGGATTTCCGCTGATTTTCAACTGCCTTTTATGCCTACAGGACCACCTCTTTTTGCCCATAAATCACTTTTCACACACATTTTAATTCACTACCGATTTTTTGATAAGATAAATGCTGCAAAGTTGTCACCACCTGTTGAAGGTGAATACAGAGTTCATCAATCCTCTGTGTTCATTCGATTGTTTCCAGAGATAAACTTCACAAGTATCACTGCAGTATTGTGTGACATGATACGGAATCACCGCCACTTAACAAGTCTCACTACATTACTGTGTGTCTGATACGAAATTGTAGCCCGCAGCATCCAACAGAAGTTTTTCTGTCCACACCATCACAGTGAGTGTAGATTCCTTTTGTGAAAGTAAACCCTGATAGATTGTACTGAAAGAAGATATAACTGTCTTTATTGTGGTATTGATGCTGTTCTTTTTCAGTATTCAATCCTGTTGCCTATACCCACAAAAAAATTAAACTATATGTAAAGATAGTAACTGTTCTCAAAGGATAGATACCATTGACGACCGTGCAGTTTCTCTAGAATAAGTGATAATTAATTGGAAATCTCAGCTGCCGACAGGTGTTGTTGACATACCTCGATGGCGACAGCTGAAAGGTTGTGCCCCGACCGGGACTCGAACCCGGGATCTCCTGCTTACATGGCAGACGCTCTATCCATCTGAGCCACCGAGGACACAGATGGATAGCGCCACTACAGGGACTTATCCCTTGCACGCTTCCCGTGAGACCCACATTCCCAACTCTCCACAATCTAGATACGTGATGTTCCTAATAGAAGCTTTGCCCATCCACTCATCATTCGCGCCCACCCAGGTGATGATTCCCGTAAGAGTTCGGGTAACCTGTGCGCATTCGCACAGACGAAGGTCAGATGGATAGAGCGTCTGCCATGTAAGCAGGAGATCCCGGGTTCGAGTCCCAGTCGGAGCACACATTTCGGCGGTCCCCATCGAAGTATGTCCACAATACTTGTCGGCAGCTGAGGGTTTCAACTAATTATCATTTTAAAAAATTAAATTTCGTCCGAACGGGCTTCGGAATACCCAATGGTACCGGCCAACCACCGTGTCTTCCTCAGCCGGTAGGCATTATTGGATGCGGATATGGAGGAGTAAATTGTCTGCACATTGCTCTCCCGGGCAACGTCAGTTTCGGTGACCGGAGCTACTACTCAAGCAGCTCCTCAACTGGCCAAGTGTTGAGTGGACCCCACTTGCCACTAGAGCTCGACAGATCCATACGGTCACAAATACGAGTGCCACTCAAGCCTGACAGCGCTGAACTTTGGTGATCTGAAGGTAAATAGTGTTACAACTGCTGTAATACTGCTGCCGCTTGTGTCCATACACGCCAGTAAATTGTATGAGGTGGGAGAAACAGTAATACAACTTGTACAAAAAATGTAGTTATTGGATTGTTGCTGTAAAAACAAAAAAAGCAGCCCTCGCAGCATCTATTACCTTTCTCGCCTGCTCGTACCGATGAACGGCTGCCAACCTGTACGGAGTCTCAGGCATGAAGGCGAAACAGATGATGAAGATGGCTGCAGGAGCGAGGTTCACGTACAGCACGGTGTAGTAAGGCAGAACGGCGCCGATGACGTAAGCGAACAGCAGGCCGCTGTTGCACAGCAGGGGCAGCAGGCAGCCCAACCTGCCCCGCACCTCGTCGCTGGTCGTCTCGCTGACGTACAGCGTCGTCAGCATCAGCGAACCGGCGCTCTGCGCACCGGCCAGCACCCTGCAAGCAGAGGAGATATGCAGACGGATGTTGTGTTGCGTACACGAAGTATAGAAACGGCAGTGCGTTGCCAGAGTCATTTGTACTCAGGTTACTAACGGGAGTATGGCCGCGCGATGGGATTTAATAGGTTTTGAACGTGGATCGTTAGCTGGAGCTAGACGCATGAGATTTTCCATTTTGGAAATCTTTAGGGAATTCAGAATTCCACAGTGTCGAGAGAGCTCCAAGAAAACAAATTTCAAGCATTGCCTGTCACCACAGACAACGCAGTGGCCGATGGCCTTAACTACTGAGAGCAGCGACGTCTGCTTAGAGTTGTCAGTGTTAACAGACAAGGGGCACTGCGTGAAAGAACCGCAAAAATCAGTGTGGGACCTACGACGAACTTATGCGCTAGGACAGTGCGGCGAAATTTGGCGGCGTAATGGTCTATGTCAGCAGACGAACGCCGCTAGCGTCTTTGCTAACAGTACGACAAAGCCCGCAGCATCCCTCCTCGGTCCATAACCATATCGGTTTGTACCTAGACGACTGGAGAACCGTGGCCTGATCAGATGAGTCCCAGTAACAGTTGGTAACAGCTATTGGTAGGGTTAGAGTGTGGCACAGGCCCCACGAGGTTGTGTATATGTGGAATGGGCTGGGTCCTGTGGTCCAACTGAATCCATCATTGACTGGAAATGGTTCTGTTCGGCTACTTGGAGTTCACTTGCAGACCTTCACGGACTTCATGTTCCCAAACAACGATGGAATTTTTATGGATGACAATTGGCTGTATCACCAGGCCACAATTGTTCGCGATTGGTGGTTTAAAAAACATTCTGGGCAATACAAGCGAATGTTTTGGCCCCGCTGATCACCCGACATGAACTCCACTGAACCGTTTAAGGGCCATAATTGAAAGCCTAGATCATGTACAAATCCGGTACTGGCAACACTTTAGTAATGTGGACGGCTGTAGACGAAGTGTGGCTCAGTACATCTGCATCGGACGTCCAACGATTTGTTGAGTCAATTCCATGTCGAGATGGTGCACTACACTGGCCTAAAGGAAGTCCGACACGACATTACGAGGTATTCCATGACATTTTTCACCTCACTTTAAGTACCCCTTCAGAACTGTTTCATCGACTTTGTGGAGCTGTGGATGTGAGCTCGATGAACACAATATTGGTGACGTCCTTAAAAGGAAACATTGGTTGTTTTGAATCTCTGTAAGCAATGTAAACCAAGCACTTAGGCGGTCAAGTGATCCTCTGCTGCTGATTTAAGTCATTGCAGTTATATGGTGTACACATGGCAGTCGGCTTAATGAAATTGGCGCAGTAAGGTGGATCGACGTTGAGAATCGATAGCCTGGCAGAAAAGAGCTAGTCTGGTTTGGTGTGCTCATGATCAAACAGTGATTTAAGTTGCCTGCCTGTTCGGTGGAAACAGGATTATGGGCTTTCATGGCGAATTCTTAGGCTGAATATCTATCACGCTCACAAGCTATTGCTTTTGTGAGCTATCATCGATCAGTATATTTTGCACTGTATGGCTTATTTCACTGACACCAATTGTAACAAGACTAGAGGGGTGTCACAAACCTTTTGGGTCAAGTGCAGACAGGTGTTATTAGGGCCACAAACGAGTACCGTGAGATAGGAAACCAGCGGTCGGAAATGCACATTTATTGTGTTACGGACATACACAGCGTACACTGCGTAACAACAAAGTAACTCTGAACCCTTACGGTGAGTGTTCAAAGTGAAGTCTGCCAGTCTCGATGCATGTATTGCAAAGGCGCAAGCAGATCCTCGGTGTCTGTTGTAGACTGGAACAGGCAGCGGACGACCAGACTTAGCTCGTAGCTCGTGTGTCATGTGAAGTCAACCCGTATCGCAGCGGTGCATTAACCTGTGCCACGTGCCAAATGGTTCAAACTGCGCTAAGCACCTGGGACTCAACATCTAAGATCATCAATCCCCTAGACCTATACTACTTAAACCTAACTAACTTAAGGACATCACACACATCCATGCCCAAGGCAGGATTCGAACCTGCGACCGTAGCAGTCGCTTAGTTCCGGACTGAAGCGCCTAGAAAAGCTCGGCCACAGCGGCCGGCGTGCCACCTGCACACCACTATCCCTGATGTAAGTTGTCCAATGCATATGATAGCTTGCGTGTGTTCATGGTGAGGTGTGTTTCTGTGTACAGTGCATGATGCAGAGTCAAAGATGGCAAACTACTTGTCACGAGAGTTGGCAGACATGCATTTAATGTATGGTGAGGCAGGATGTGGTGCTCGTAAAGAAACACAAAAGTGCAAAATACGCTTTCCCAGCGGGTGTCATCCTAATTGGATACCAACTTACGTGAGATGCGGTTCACGCCACAGAGAGCTGGCCAAGGTTCCCGCCAAAGGCATGTCTGGGTACCATGCTTCGAGGAGATGGTTCAAAATGGTTCAAATGGCTCTGAGCACTATGGGACTCAACATCTGAGGTAATCAGTCCCCTAGAACTTAGAACTACTTAAACCTAACTAACCTAAGCACACACATCCATGCCCGTGGCAGGATTCGAACCTGCGACCGTAGCAGCAGCGCGGTTCCGGAATGAAGCTCCTAGAGCCGCTCGGCCACCGCGGCCGGCTCGAGGAGATGGGTTTGGGTCGCCTGGCCGACTACTCAGAAACAAGCACCCGCGACTTGCGAGCGAAATGCGAACTTTGGTGGACGAGGTATTAATCTCGTATGGTAAAGAACTTTGCAAGCTCTGGGACCAACGGACTTTGAGCCCCACGTTCACATCTGTCAAGTGATTATCCTCCGCAGTGCTGTAATGCCGAACTTCGTACAGTTTGTATTGTTCATGAATGAGGCCCCATTAAACGTTGATGGTGTTTTCAACAGTCGCATGAGGCATGCCTGGAGCGGGGATAATCCCCAATCCACCCACATCGGTGGCCACCAGCAATGATTTTATGTCAACGTTTGGGCCGGCCTTGTCAAAGTTCACCTAATTTCTCCTTATTTGCTGCTATTTAGAAAAGAGAATGTTCTTTATTAACTTAAGAACGACGCGTTTCGACCGGAAAGGGTATGACCAGGTTATCTGAAAATATAAGCGGCGACTATATTACAATAACTCCGGCGGCGTAATACTCTGGACTACCATAAAAGCGAAATAAACTTCAAAAACCGACTGAATAAAATCATCTAGAGAAGCGTAATGTAAAACACGATAAAAGATCAGAAATTGTCTGCCAAACAGCATCTGCCAAGAAGGCATGATACAGCATAAAACATACTAAAAGACAACCTATATGAAGAAACATTCAAAGTCAGTGAAATAAAATCATCGGGATCAGACATTTGTAGAGAGCGAAGGAGGAACTGAAAGTGCGTGTTACCTTATGGAGGTGAGAATAAGTATAGCAACGCAAAACAGGACCTCCCGCGCAAATCGTACACAGCCGTACACTACAACGGTCCCAGAGGTCCGTCCGTATTCACATAGAATGTTGACTCGCAAAAGTCGGAAAGCCATTGTATCGTCTTTTTAACACCGGCAGTCCCCTGGCGACAGATAGACGTGCTGCAAGCATACAATAAGGGAAAGGCGTCTCATGGAGGGTGGTATCTTAGGACCACCGTTTGTCTTTTTATTTACGCATGTGTCATAGTCACACACACCTCTGGTTACTTTACAGGAGGGCACGAAACAGGACGGCTGGAAAAATGTAGGCAACCTTCGTTGTTTCGGGTAGCGCTCAAATGTCGTCAAAAGGGTTTGAAGGGTTGCTAGTAGTATACACTATAGCAAAAACTGAGGTCGCGCTGCGCCACAAAGGGATGCGACCACGTTCAGTGGGGTCACTGCCTCACGATGTCCTTAGAGAACGGTTCAATCGTGCGAGAGGTGTCAGCAATGTCAAAGGTTGTCAAGAACAACGTGCTGTTACTCATCACACTACGAAAATGCATAAAGGGTGGGAATCAATGCCTCAAGGGAACGGGTAGTTTAATTGACGTCCTTTATGGCACTCTTTACGGCCATTTCGTTTCGATTCTGAGCTGCGGCGCATCTGAAATACTTTCCTCGTCCATCCATAAGAACACCGCGTGATTGCAACACTCAGCGTTGCGGTTCTGACCTCTATCTCAGAGGCGTCAAAACAAGGGGTGAAAAGGGGGGGAAGACTGGGTGTGACGACATACCCATTGCGTGAACATCCACGGTGGCGTTGGGTAATATTGTCGCGAAATTTGGTGTGAATGTAACAGCGCATGAACTTCTGGCCTTTTTTCGCATGTACTGACACTTTGCTGTTTGAAATGTCACCAAGCCCAAGGGTGACGTCGCAGAGCTCCACGCTTTGGCACCATTACAGACGAACGTTCTAGGCAAATTTCAAATTTATGGCTGGCAGTAGGGACAATTATGGGCTTTCGAACAAGTCATCCTTTAATTGCAGCATGTGGTGTGTTCTAAGTAGTTGCCTTTTGCTGGTTAGTGGTACAACGTGCTTATGTTTTAGAGGTTTTCCGCTTTGCTCAGTGGCTATCATCAGCTGTTAATAGTGAAACGTCCCCTTAGAAAAATTATACAAGACTGTGCTGAAACTGACACACAATATTTTTTTAGCGCAACGCCATCTGACTTTCAGTAATCCCTACAAGAGAATGGCCCTAACATTAACCTATATGTTTCACAAATCACTTACCTCACAAAAATCTTCCTTACTCGAACTACTGCAATACAGCGAGCGCCACTACTGCCAGCTAAATAAAAGATTCAAATTACAGAAGGCACTAACTACTGATAGGTATAGTTAGCTAATGAAAGATTTTAATACAGAACAAACAATGTATTTACCTTAACTGTCATAATATATATATCAGTTCATGACACCAATTCTTACAAATTTCAAAACTCCGCCATCTCTCTCCCCACGTCCACCACTGCTGGCGGCTCACCTCCAACTGCGCAACGCTACGCGCTGTTAGCATCTAGCTGCCGCTGCCCGACACTACAATGGCAGACAACAATGCAAACTAGCCACAGACTGCGCACAGCACAGCCAGTGATTTTTCATACAGAGCGCTATGTGGCGTTACCAATAAGAAAACGTAAACAGCCTACTTACAATAGTAAGATTCCATAGCTAGCGTTGTTGTAATTTTAACACAGATAAAGTGCGTTGATTAGTACGAAGATAATGTGTTTTATTGTTAGTGTTGACCAGGTCAATATCTGTCTAACGAAAAAGGATATAAATCCCCGATGGAAGCTGAAAACGTATATTAAGCTACGACTAGTGCCGTTTAGCACAAGTGGATTTCGCCAACAGTTGTGATATCGCATGATAAATATGTATGGCCTTAGTTGGAAGGGACGCTTGATAATACGAGCAAAATCGAATGAGTGCACTCGGTTAAGAATTAGCTTGGGTGTAGCTTACAGAGGGAGTGTACTAACTTCCCGCCACTTATTTAATTCATACTGACAAGTGATGCGAGGTACGCCTAGGACTTCAACATATGTAAACATGAAGATGCAACTCTCAACCGTTTTCGAGAAATCGAATTTGAAATTTTAGACATGCTCATATACTTTGCATAGCAGGTAATAGACAATATCTGCAAGAACAAAGAGGGAACAAGAAGGAAGGGCACTGATTAAAAAAAAGGTACAAGACAGGGATATAGTCTTTCGCCCCTACTGCTCAATCTATATATCGAAGAAGTAATGACGGAAATAAAAGGAAGGTTCGAGTGTGAAATTAAAATTCAAGGTGAAAGGATATCAGTGATAAGATTCGCTGATGACATTTCTATCCTTACTGGAAGTCAGGAAGAATTACCAGTTGAACTGAGTGAGCAGAGTACGGAATACGGATTGAGAGTAAATCGAAGAAAGGCGAAAGTAATTAGAGGCAGCATGAATGAGAACAGCGAGAAGCATAATATCAGAATTAGTGAAGCATACGAAATTAAGGAATTCTGCAATATAGGCAGCAAAATAGCCCGTAATGGACGGAGAAAGGGAGACATAAGGAGAACATTAGGACAGGCAAAAACTGCATTCCTGGCTAAGAGAAGCTTGCTAGTATCAAACACAGGGCTTAGTCTCGGGGAGAAACTTAAAAAATTCTGTGTTTGGAGAACAACATTGTATGGTAGTGAAACATGTACTTTGGAGAACCGGACAGAAGAGAATCGAGGCATTTGAGATAGTGCTACAGAACTGCGCTGAAAATTAGGTGCACTTATAAGGCAGTGAGGAGGCGGTTCAGTGGATCGGCGAGGAAAGGAATGTATGGAAAAACACTGTCAAGAAGAGGGGACCGGATGATAGCACATGGGTTACGATATCTGGGAATAACTTCCATGGTACACAAAGCTATAGAGCGTAAAAACTGTTGACGAAGATAGAGCAGAGACTGGAATACATCCAGTAAATAACTGAAGAGGTAGTTTGAAAGTGCTCATTTATTATTTTCGTAATCTTTATTCGGAAAAAAGGAGAAAAAATTATTTCATAAGGAAATGAGAAATAAAAAATAGGAAACAGGACAACTTTGAATAGTAATTTTATTTATATTACTGTGCCTACAGTTGCCGGCGCGGTTCCAGGCGCTTCAGTCTAGAAAACAGTAACCATTGTGACGTACCCCCACATTTAATGAACGGCGAATTTTTTAGCGTGCGTGGTGTTTCCAGTGTACCTATTGTAAAACAGATTTCGTTTACATTCATAAACAGTTCTCGGTCATCATACTATTTCACGGCATACCTCGCATATCGGAGCATATCACCCAATATTGGTGCTGACAATGGTGTCCGACTGACCGAACTTTTATGCAATCCTCTCTACATGTTCTCTCTAGCCTGTTCGATAGTGAAAGCGCAATATTTTAGTCGTTTTATAAGGTTCATCAACTAACTGTAATAATGAATGTCGTAAGGTTGCGCCAGCGGAGGACTTGTTGGAGGGATTAGTTTATATCGCACATTGGCACAATTACGTGGGAATGAAGAAAGAAGTACTAGCAGCGATATTGGATTCAGAGACCTCCTGCTTATAAAACTAAGGGCTTAGTCACTCTGCTACGGACTCCCTGAAAACTAGCAATCAAACAATATACTCACTCCTAACAGGTTTCCAAAGGCCCAGTGGTACCGACCAGCCGCCATATCATCCTTAACCGATAGGCGTCACTAGATGCTGACACGGAAGGTCAGTACAACGTTCTCCCGGCCGCATGCAGCTTTCGTGACCAACACCGCTACTTGTCAGTCAAGTAGCTACTCAACTGGTGTCACAAGGACTGAGTGCACCCCATTGCCAAAAGCGCTCGGTAGAGCCGGATGGTCACCGATCCAAGTTTTAGCCAAGCCCGACAGCGCTTAGTTTCCGTGATCTTTCGGAAACCGGTGTTACCACTGCGGCAAGGACGTTGGTGCAGGGTGCCCATAATTAAAGTTCCAGCTTCAAAAGCTGTAGAAAGAGAGCCACTGTTCAGAATAATGTCAAATTTGAACAGCATATTATTGACGCAGGGGGAACGTCATGACAAAAAGAACACCTAACAAAAATTTTACCAATAGATGGTACTGTAGGAATTTTAAGGTAAATGGGGTCAGCTACAATGACAGATAAACGGCATCTATGGTCTGAGTTACGTTCACACCATGTGTACTGTTCAAGATCGGTAGTCAACAATTATGGCCCTGTTAGGTAAGCCCATCCACCAATACAACATCGTACCACATCGGCGGGGAAAAAGAGCTTTTAATTGTTCTGAGACCAAAAACTGCATAAAAAGCAAAATAACATTGGGTTTTGGTCGTCGTGAAACGGGCGCAAGACATATTGAATAACCTCTCCGCCGTTCCTGCCAGAAGCAGAAATCGAGGAACAGCGTGTTCCGCACAGACCGGAGAGTCTCCAGAATCAAGTGCAGAATACATCACGCAGTGTATGCCTTGAGTTCAGCTACGTTCGTAACTGGAGCACTGAGTACATCATCTTTCAGATAAAGCTGAAGCCACTCGGACTAAGATCGGGTGATATGGACGGCCAGGCTGCAGGGAAATGACGGCCGATAATTCTAGCGATTCCGAAATGCTTCTGCAGCAGCGCTTCACTGTGGAATAAGGGGAGGAGCATCACCTTGTATAAAAATTCTCTTACCCACAAATTCAACCTGTTGAAGGGTTTCAATGACGTTGATGCGCTAAAGACGTTCCTAGCGTTTACCAATGACGATACAGATAAAAGGACCAGCACGACTCATCTCCTCAAACAAATACGGCATCCCGATAAACGATGCCATCAACCCGCTCCACACTTTTGCGTAATGGTACCGGCTGATGTGCATGCGGGTTTTCCATGGCCCTTATTCCGCAATTCTGCGTATTGATGTGTCCTTGGAGATGGAAATTGGCTTCGTCTGTCCACAGAATGTTCCAGAGAATGTTTATCTTGCTGGCAGGTCAAGAAGCAGCTGTTGAAGATGGGCGGTTTTTAATGGATAGAAATGCAGGATGCTTCGTGGGATTTTATGCACCGTGCTCGCAGGCAAGTCCAACATCCGGTCAATTCCCCATGCACTGCGTGTTTGCACTCCACCACTCGACCTCTCCTGCAATGCTGCGATCACAATTTCGACGGACTCCGCAACAACTGCTTGTCTCTCTCAGCCACATTTCATCTCAAAAGAATCTGTCTTTCCGAATTTTGTAATCATTTTCTCCAGAGCATCGGCAAATATCTGGCCAAAGCCTTTTTCCATACCTTTGGGTGTCCGGTACTTCTACTGGGCTACTGGCAAACAGTCACCGTTCTTGTACAAGAGCTTTACCAGCAGCACACAGTCCTTCATGCAAACAGTCACCCTGAGCGCCTCGAACTCAAACTGAAAACAGCTGTGTGCCACGCCTCTGTTGGTGTGCATATCCTGACGCTATTGGTCAAATTTTATTAACTTTCTTTTCTTCCATGACGTTGTCCATTCTGTTCAAATCTTACGTTATTTCTACAGCGTTTTGAAATAGAAAGTTTAATTATGGACAGCCTGTATGTAACCATGCAAATTGTAAAAAAGGGAATCGGTAGATGTGAGTACATGTACACAGAAAGAAATGAGAAGAATTGCATGACATATTCAAAAGAGAGAGAAGGGGAGAGGGAGAGGGAGAGAGAGAGAGAGAGAGAGAGAGAGAGAGAGAGAGAGAGCTAGCTTCACAAACAGGGGAAATCAATAACGCTTTGGCTCACCTCTAGCAGTTATTCAAATGGCTCAAATGGTTCTGAGCACTATGGGACTCAACTGTTGTGGTCATAAGTCCCCTAGAACTTTGAACTACTTAAACCTAACTAACCTAAGGACATCACACACATCCATGCCCAAGCAGGGTTCGAACCTGCGACCGTAGCGGTCGCGCGGTTCCAGACTGTAGCGCCTAGAACCGCTCAGCCACTCAGGCCGGCGGTAGTTATTCGCTTGGAATTGATTGATAGAGTTGTTGGAAGTCCTCCTGAGGGATTTATTGCCAAATTCTATCCAGTTGGTGTTTTAGATTGTCAGAATCACAAGATGGTTGGACGACCTGTTACGAAAAGCAGTGGTGTCCCAGACCATCACTCCTGGTTGTTGGGCTGTATTGCCGGCGACACTTATCATCCCACTTTTCTCCGCGGCTTTTCCAGACATGTATTCGCTGGTCATGGGGGCTTGAGGCATTTTTACTTCAGTCGATAAGATTCCAGGCCAAAGAAGTGTCAGGGTCCTCCATCCACAACGGGATTTTGGCGATATAAAGCACTAGTTGCACAGAATTTGGCACGATTTCCTTCAGAAGAACATCCAACAACTCTACCAATCAATGCCAAACTTGCTTGGATAAGGGGCAGAAGTCGACCAACGAGTTATTAACTTGCTCAATTCATGAAGCTCTTTCTATTGAATAGCCCTTCCATTTTTCTGAAACTGTGGTCATCTGTTTCTCTTTACATGTAACCCACATCAGCCTATTTCTGTCCCATTCGGATAATTCCATTGTGATGAGTCCTTTTTAGAGTAAAATGTGTCTGACAAAAAGAAATGAAGCACCCAGAAGGAGAGGAGGAACGCAAATCAAACTTCACAGGTTGAGAAAGCATGTGATACTGTGTCAATAATTTCAAAATGAAGTCGAAGTACAAAGAACTTGCCAGTATGAGGTCAATAATCAGTGGCCTGGATGTACGCACTGATTCGATTCGGAAGGGTGTCATAAAGCCGTTGTATCCCTTTTGGAGTGCAGCTGTCGTAACTCGTCCTTGATGCCCTGATACTGGAACTGGGATGGAGTTAACATTCGAACTGCTCCCACACATGTTTCATTGGACACACTTCTGGGGACCTTGCTGGCCCGGGGAACGTCTGAACATCACACAAGCAGTTCATGGAGATACATTCATGTGTGGAGGAGCATGTTTCTTTCGAAAAATGGCACCACAATTCTGATGAATGAGCAGTAACACAGGACGACGCAGAATGTCCGCAATGTACAATTGTTCTTCAATGTCTAACTGCCATGACGTGAGTCATAATTATCCGGTTACAGATACTGTTGAATGAGTTTAGTAGTATAGAAACATACGACTTAAATGGCTGTGTCTTTTGATTGCAATGAGTAGATAGTATCTGATACAAATTTAGAGTTAATATCTCAACCCCTTTTCTGAAGAAAGAGGAGGAGAGGGGGAGGGGGGGGGGGGGTGTCTTAACAGATACTCTGACAACAAATGGAAAAAATTGTGATATACTTACAACTTAACAATTTTCGGATTTTTTAATTAACTTTTCCTGTGAAACTTTGCTTCTTGACAAGTTTCATAATTCTAAGTCCAGTGGAAGTACCTATAGGTTTTGATGAGCTAATTTGTGAGTACCAATATATTTGAGATAATTTCATGATTCTGTGTGAACGGGAAGTACCTTATAGATTTTGATGACTTAGAAACTTAAATTTCGTACAACGCCAAGGGACAGTAGACTTCATTATTTGATAGAAATTTCATCTTGAAACCTCTAGCCATTCCTGCGAAACAAGGGCCTTAATAGACATACAGACAGACGTTTTTACCAGTTTAGAGTGGATCCCAAAAAAACATTAAAAATAGGATTTCATAATACAGTGACCATGCTGTCTAAAGATTTTCACTCTTACCTTGCTACATAGAGGGCTTCAATGGAAGTCGAGAACACCTTGATGGTCCAGCTGGCCAGCAGCGGAGTTATCGCGACATATCCGAGCATTTTGCGGCCGATGTGTGCACTGACCGCCGAGAACACGGGAACGAACACGAGCGTGGTCACGATTATGAGCGACGCCAGCCAGGATGCCTCGTCTACCGTCAACGGCCGATCTCTGAGGTCGCCCTCCGCAGACAGCAGCTGCGGCAGCGCCATCGCCGGCCATCCCATGGACGAGCCCAGGGCGAACATGTTCAGGTTCACTGCGCATGCGCAACAGTGTGTTGTAAGCGCCAGAGGTCTTTCGCTGCTGCACTTCAACCATAAATATAATAGCCTGGCCCTGACGTCATTTTCGTGGCTCCAACATCTCTGGGCGTAAGTCACGTGAATGTTGGCAAAACATGGTTGTTTCGTGTTGCGCTTATGGCTGTACTCAGCGTTTTGTCGGGGAAAATGGCATTACATTTGAGGTGTAAGTGTTTCTACGATAGTGCAGATGCGTTTATCGAAAGATTTCAAGTGAAATTGCTTTTATATGTTTTTTACACTTGAAATAGAGTATCACGTAAATTAAAGTTTGAAAGTGATGCCTGCAAAGTCAGACTCGTATTATATTTTGGAAAGTATCTGTGATAATTCGGTTACAGAAGTAAGTATAACTGTTTCTCGTTCCTACTCATAGGTTCCCTAAGGATGAAAAAAACCGAAGGCAGCTTTGGATATAGGCCCTGAAACGGAAAAACTTCAAAGTCTCACCTTTCATCTAAAATACCATTCTTTTTAAACTGATGGTTTAAACTTTTGTAAAAATAGTGGGAACTAAATCTTTGAAGTGCACCTAAAATTGATACTTGCTCCTAAAGTCGACAATTTTGGCACCTATAGTTGGCATAATTCCTATATCCCATTTTCTTTTATAAGTGACTAAAGCTCAAAACGCGGCGAATCCAATGTTTAAAGTTTTCACACGAGTCCCCTCTTACTGTCCAAAAGAATTATAACGACATTTAACTTTAATTGATAGTTTATAGTAATTTCGTCCCACTGCCCACCAGAGTGTAGTTCGATGTATTTGTTAGATTTTATAAATGGTACTGTGAACAAATTCAGGTCAAATGTAGTTCTGGCATAATTTTTCGCAAATAAAAAACTAAGTTTTGTTGGAAGCGTTTGGCAGTCAATTGAGAAATGTGCTGAAAATACGATACAAACACAGGATGGCAGACAGCTGATTTGAAATCCCGCCACGTTTTGCCAACAGTTCCGTGGTTTATGTTGGAGCCACAGTAGCCTTATAGCTTCTGCACAGCAAGGCCAGTCTACTAGTATCCATGGTCGAAGCTGCTGCACCACTGACTAACTGACCTGTTTAACACTAACAAGGGACGTCTTTGATCTAGAGCTCTCGGAACCGCGAGGAACCATTCTTAGACTAACGCTCGACCACGTAAAACGCAGTGGTCTGTGTCATTTCCATGCAAAACTCCGCACTTCTCTGCTAGCTCCATCAGATGATGGCATGTTACAACTGCACTAACAAGTTCTCGAGTTGCGTGAGTGGTATAGCTGTCTCTTGGACTGTTCGGATACAAGTTACTATGTAAACTGTGTATAATGATATCATGAGGACATTTAGTCCGATGAATGTGATCCAAATATTGAGGGCAAAGTTGCGGCGTGCTAAATATGAAAATGAAATCAGGGTCGAAGATAGGGAATACGCGGATATATTATACTACATAGCAACTCAGAAATGAGATGACACAGAAATACGTGACGTTACGGTGCACAGATAAACTGAATTTGAAGGACAAGAAGAACCTGAACCTGGAGGTGGCTGTTCAAGCAATACACGACGTTCATCCGTAGAGCAACTGAAACAATCCAGTCAAACCGAGTACGAACACTCTCCTGCCAAACAGTCGATGCCCAGTGTATTAGAGGATATTCCTGACAGAGTACTAGAGGACACTTAGGAAGATTAATACAATAGTGGCTTTAGTTCCTAGAGCAAACTAATAAAGCGCTGTAGGTGCATTAAAAGTAAGTTAAATTGCAGATTAATTCTAAACTATGTATGTTGCAAAAGGCAAACAGGAGCTCGTTTCAAAGGAAACAGACGGTCGCAATTACAAACTATAAAAGACCATGTAATAATGTAATTTGATAGGTGGTGGTGGTAAGTTTCTATGACACACACACACACACACACACACACACACACACTCACTCACACTCACACTCACACTCACACTCACACTCACACTAGAAGCGTTTAAAATTGTTGGATTAGACAATTTCAAAGCTTTTATTTCTCTTATCGACTATCTTAACATTGAATATGGCATTACATCCAGGTATATTGCTACACTTGTCACAAGTAAGCACAACAGTTTGTAAAAGAAGTGAACACGTTTATCAGAGAGCAGGGCGTGGAAAGAAAATGTTTGGAAGAGTGACCAGAATAATTTCCAATGAGAAATGTCTTCCTCATGAACACTGTCTCACAGAGGAGAGACAACTACAGCTAGGGTGTTGCAGTCTGTACATAGCTCTACCCACAGCTACACAATCTATGTGGCTTTATCACTGACAGGCAGACCAGCAAATAAGTTGTACATCTGTTTTCAAATGGCACAAGGCACTTTAGGTCGAAAAATTTCAAAGAAACTCGAAACAGCTGCCGACGAAACATTCATGTGTACGCAAGATAAATGACTAAAGAACTCCAGTCCTAGGCGAACATGTAGCAAGTGAAAAGAGCCTATTGCGGAATCTTGGTGCCTAACTTTTAACGCTTTCTTCCAGTGAACGTTAGCTGATGTACATTCGGCAGTGGCACCCAATACTCGGATGTAGTTTATTACCCTTTTTCCTGAAAGACCGCTGTTGATGTAGACATCACATTTGACTTGTAAATCCCAATGAACAGTATGTTACGCCATCAATGTATAAGATGCAGTGATTGTGACTGACATTCACCGCATTACAATGGTACTGAGGTCGGCGTTAATGAGCATTAAGCTCTTGATATTGTAACATTGCCTTCAACTCAACAACATAATAGAAATGAAAATGAATTCACTGACAGGCGTGAGTGGAAGAACCTATTCACCATTCGGAAGTTCACGACAGAAAAATGTAATATTCCGCAACCTTAGAGAAGGTTAATAACCACTTGGATACCGTACTCCCTACAAAGTATTTTCTGCGCCTCACTCAAATAGCGACCATAAACAAGTGTAACTCTTGAAGATGGCAAATAGCGGGTCCTACACCCTTATACGGTGTATCAAAGCCTCGGTTTTCAGGTCATGTTGTGTAATAGGCAATGATAACTAACCACTTGAATCTTCTACGTAGGAGAGAAAATTTACGTCTTGTTTCTCTGACCGAACGAAATATTTAATCTCTGTCAAAGCATCCTAACAACGACACTGAATTTGTGATTGACTGGAAACAGATATGCTTGGCGCACCCAGACGGGGAGTAAAATAAGGCGTTATTTTATCGTATGACTTAGTTGTGGAACAGCAGTTACGAAAGTCAAACAAGGACATGGAGCTATGTTTCAGTCTCATAACAAATGAGTATAAGCAGAAATGGAATCCAAATCAAACAGCCCAGTAACGTAAACAGTAGGTAGAATCAAATCTTCAGCTAAACCTCCGTACCACAAGAACCGCAGTTTGTGCAGAAACTGTAAAAGTCTTCGGCGAAGAACAAGGAGGGTGATATTCGTGGCCAGTGTGAAAGAATTCAACGAACGAGAAAGAATTAGGTGACAAATAAAAATAGACGAGAAAGAAAACTTACGTTGTAGACAATCGTTGAATTGGTGAGAAGACGTATTACATTCACGACTATACTGCAGTTTTACCAGAGCTGCTCGTGGCTAGTAGCGATACCTCCCATCTGAACAACTAGTACTTCATTCGTTTAAAAGGGAACTTAAGAAACTTGTGTAACATCGAGAACGTGTTGAGTGCCAGGCCATGAAAGATACATTGTTAGTCCCTAACAACACTGAAAGGTTACTATTCAACTTACACTCAACGGAACACGTCAAAACGTATCATTGATTCTCGTAACTACTTTCTAGTGTAATTTCGTTGGTCTGAAAAGAATTCCTTTTGTTGTTTCGGTGGCACGGCGACAGAGGTAGTTTGTGGGTCTTTTGACCTGCGAGAGAATGTAAGAGAAATTCCGAAAACACGTAACTGGATGCACTGGATGAAGGTTTCAGTTTTTTGGGAAAAGTTGTTTACAGAATTTCAAGAAACGGTGTGGGGTCAGACACTACGTATTCTACGGGTAGGTCTATCGATCCCACATTGATCAAGAAGGTAATGTTATAGTATCAGACAACTCCAAAAATAAGAAGTAATGCTTTTTACCATTCGTGTCTGGAAAGGTACTAATTTTTAATATTGGCCATTAGAAAAACACCATCTCTCAAGCACTGTATAGAGATTGACTTGGTATGGATGCAGCTGCCGATATCACCAACACGCTACAGAAATTCGTGTTTTCCACCTTAGAACAAATTCTACTTACTGACTGCCAATCCAGTACGTGTACTAATTGCTTGGTTCAAAAGTTCAACAACTCTAGAAAACTGAAAAAACCTGCATTTCCAGTTTTAATTCTATTTGTGCTTTGTTTTTAGCCTCTGCAGCACTACGTCGTTCCCTCCACCCACCCTCCATCCACACAAACACACATACACTAACATATACACATACACGATACAGAAATTGGAATACTGACTCTTTTCACCTTACCAACAACAGCAGCAAGTAGCTGAGGCCAAGTAGCTGGCTTCGTTTCGACCGACTGCAATTCTTCAACCGTATTCCCATTGGTGACAGGCTTGGTATAGGGCCATATCGCTGCAATGTTTTTGAAGACACCTTCCACTCCGCATCCGTCGGCCACATCGCACCGTTTGCTTGTGAGCGCCTTCATTCCTGTATTTACTAACCGGAAGACGGAGTCCCTTAAGTACCTGCGAAAAATCCGCACGATTATCCATAAGTGCGTGCGCAGCAGCCCGTGTTTACAACGAGCACGGAACAGACTGGTGGCGCATTAAAACACACACACACACACACACACACACACACACACACACACACACACACACACACGACACTACCAAATCGGCCGGAGGTCGATAAATGCGATGAAAATGTACAGACAAACAAATGAAACAATTCCAGAAAAACTGAGTGATTTATTGAAGAGAGAGCCTCACAAATTGAGAAAGCTACACTCAGTCGCAAAAGTATTCGGACAGCAAGTAACGGCGCATAATTTTGCAGTTTTCCACATGAACAAATAGAGAAATTGCACTTTGTAATGTATTTGGGACTCTGGGTACGATGTCGCAACGTGCAACACGCGTCAGATACGAAGGACTGTTGTTGGACATGTGTCTGTTACGTAATATTTCCTGAAAACGGCATGGGAAGGTGCAACGAAAAATTCGGACAAACGCGGACAACGTGAGAGAATAGTTCATTCCGAGACACACAGAGGGTGAAGCGACTGCAGTGTGTCCGACATTACCGCGAGACGGTAGCGATGATCAGTAAACACGTATTGCGAACCTGTGCAGGTCGACAATGGGACGCAGAGGGAAGTGTTCTACGTTCGAGCAAAGGCAACTTGTCGTTTATCATCACACGAACGGAAAAAACCTGCAGGGAAATTGCCGCAATAGTAAACATGAAGAAAAGTGTAGTTTACGACATTATTAAACGGTTCGAGAAAGAAGACCGATTGGAATTCCGTTGCAGTACAGGACGGCCACGGACATTTTCACAGAGAGATGAACGTGTGATTGTGCGAAAGGTACAACAGAATCCGAAAATATCTGCCACACGAATTGCAAGTGAGGTGGAGGGAGACCTTGGTATAAAAGTTCATCCCGAAACCGGGCGGAGAGTACTATGACGATCGCAGTACCATAGTCGAGTGGCACAGCGAAAGCTGTTCATAAATGCAGTGAACCAGAAGGAACATATGCAGTTTGCAAGGGAATACGCCGAATACGATCAGGCTTGGTGGACTCGGGTGATATTTTGCGACGAATGAAAATTTACGTAATGGAAAAGCTACGGAAAGGCGAAAGACCAATGAAGAGCTGAATCCCAGGAACCTTAAACCAACAATAAAGTTTGGAGGTGGGAGCATCATGGTGTGGGGATGCATGCCCGGCAGCAGAGTGCACGACATCTCGGTATTGCCAACAACTTTCATTTTTATCAGGACAATGGTCCCAATCATACCGCGCATATTGTACAAATGTGATTGCTCTTCAGTTGCCCGAAAGTATTGCAACCTCCCTCCCCAATCACCAGACGTTAACCCAATCGAACATTTGTGGGATAAATTGAAACGCGAGAGAGACCTTGAAAGAGAAACTGCGCCAAGAATGGGCAAATATGGGGCCAGATTTCAAGGAAAAACTCATGGAATGTATGCCTAGTAAATTGGAGGGGGTATTGAAAATGAAAGGTGGACCCACAAAGTATTGACATTTTCGTCGTACAACTTATGAACATTTATTGGACTGTGTCCGAATACTTTTGTAGCAGCAGGATGTGCAGGATGTTTCATTTTTGTTAATTTTTCTGTTATTTTTGTTTTGGAAACGAAATAATACAATAATTCTTTTGTAATTAATGTTGTTACGCATATATATTGCTAATAAATAAGTTCGGGTTCCATAGTCAGTGTTTCTCGAGAACTCATTGTGAAACTTCCCACTGTCCGAATACTTTTGCGACTGAGTGTATGCAGAAGAGGTTTTAAGATTATTTTATTCTCCTCCACTTGGCAAAACCGACTCAAATGATTTATCGCTACAGAAGACAGAAAGAAATCACCACCTCCCTCGCATCACGGAAGACAGATGCACCACATGCAACACATGCCACAGAAAAGTGTCAGAAGGATGTCAGGCAATTAATGCAAAAACTGACAACACGATCGGCTTATCCCATGCAAATATAATCTACCACTTTTGCTTCTTTGTGCACCAACGTGTTTCTTTTGGAAATTCTGAGAGGCTGCGAAAGACACAAAAATAGTGACTGAAAACTGGAGTTTTCAGCATAAATACTGTTTGAGAAAATTTATGTACCAAAAACTGTAGCTGATCGGTGGTGGATTCAAAATTTCATTGCTTTTATACTTTGTTTCTTTTGTACTTAATAAAAAGCATTTTAGCGTCCTTTTTTATATCTTCTATTTCTACATGTTCCCACAGAATTCAGTGATTATGTTTAGGGTACTAAATTTGAAAATTTGAGATAATAGATGAGTGTCGGGCACATTGTATCCGAACCCGGAGACCCGTAATTGCGCCTGGTGGGGGATTAAGGGCAATAAAATGGGATGCAGAAAATCGTCGACGTACCGCCGCGCTGTAAGGGTGCCTCTGATGACACCAAAAAGGGTTCATCCTATGAAAAGAAATGGCAGCACAGATAATGAGTCCTGGCTGTGGGCCATATAGTGGGCGATAACCAGTCTGGCACCCCACCACCGTCCGCGGCGTCTCTAGACACATCTGGAATCTCACTGGCCCGAGAACAGTTGACTTCAGTGATGAGTTTCGCTTCGAAGTGAGCCCCGATGACCAACGAAGACGTGTCTAGAGACAACCCGGACGGCAATGGGATACCATATCGACTGTCGCCTGTCATATGGCGTGACAGCCAGAAGTGATGGTCTGAAAGTGCCATTTCTTTTCACAGCACGACCCCTTTGGTTGTTCAAAATGTTCAAATGTGTGTGAAATCTTATGGGACTTAACAGCTAAGGTCACCAGTCTCTGAGCTTACACGCTACTTAACCTAAATTATCCTACGGGCAGACACGCACACCCACGCCCGAGGGAGGACTCGAACCTCCGCCGGGACCAGCCGCGCAGTCCTTGACTGCAGCGCCTTAGGCCGCTCGGCCCATTGCTTGTCATCTGCGGCACCCTTACAGCACAAAGGTATATTGATGATATTCTACACTCCGTTTTGTTCCCGTGAAGGAAAACCATCCTAGGCTTACACTTCAGCAAGATAATACCTGCCCGCACACGGAGAGTGTTTCTTCTTTTCGTATTTATGGCTGCCAAACCATGCAATGGCCTGGAAGGTAGCCGGAGCTCCCGCCAGTTGAGAATACACTCCCGGAAATTGAAATAATAACACTGTGAATTCATTGTCCCAGGAAGGGGAAACTTTATTGACACATTCCTGGGGTCAGATACATCACATGATGACAGAACCACAGGCACATAGACACAGGCAACAGAGCATGCACAATGTCGGCACTAGTACAGTGTATATCCACTTTTCGCAGCAATGCAGGCTGCTATTCTCCCATAGAGACGATCGTAGAGATGCTGGATGTAGTCCTGTGGAACGGCTTGCCATCCCATTTCCACCTGGCGCCTCAGTTGGACCAGCGTTCGTGCTGGACGTGCAGACCGCGTGAGACGACGCTTCATCCAGTCCCAAACATGCTCAATGGGGGACAGATCCGGAGATCTTGCTGGCCAGGGTAGTTGACTTACACCTTCTAGAGCACGTTGGGTGGCACGGGATACTTGCGCACGTGCATTGTCCTGTTGGAACAGCAAGTTCCCTTGCCGGTCTAGGAATGGTAGAACGATGGGTTCGATGACGGTTTGGATGTACCGTGCACTATTCAGTGTCCCCTCGACGATCACCAGAGGTGTACGGCCAGTGTAGGAGATCGCTCCCCACACCATGATGCCGGGTGTTGGCCCTGTGTGCCTCGGTCGTATGCAGTCCTGATTGTGGCGCTCACCTGCACGGCGCCAAACACGCATACGACCATCATTGGCACCAAGGCAGAAGCGACTCTTATCGCTGAAGACGACACATCTCCATTCGTCCCTCCATTCACGCCTGTTGCGACACCACTGGAGGCGGGCTGCACGATGTTGGGGCGTGAGCGGAAGACGGCCTAACGGTGTGCGGGACCGTAGCCCAGCTTCATGGAGACGGTTGCGAATGGTCCTCGCCGATACCCCAGGAGCAACAGTGTCCCTAATTTGCTGGGAAGTGGCGGTGCGGTCCCCTACGGCACTGTGTAGGATCCTACGGTCCTGGCGTGCATCCGTGCGTCGCTGCGGTCCGGTCCCAGGTCGACGGGCACGTCCACTTTCCGCCGATCACTGGCGACAACATCGATGTACTGTGGAGACCTCACGCCCCATGTGTTGAGCAATTCGGCGGTACGTCCACCCGGCCTCCCGCATGCCCACTATACGCCCTCGCTCAAAGTCCGTCAACTGCACATACGGTTCACGTCCACGCTGTCGCGGCATGCTACCAGTGTTAAAGACTGCGATGGAGCTCCGTATGCCACGGCAAACTGGCTGACACTGACGGTGGCGGTGCCCAAATGCTGCGCAGCTTGCGCCATTCGACGGCCAACGCCGCGGTTCCTGGTGTGTCCGTTGTGCCGTGCGTGTGATCATTGCTTGTACAGCCCTCTCGCAGTGTCCGGAGCAAGTATGGTGGGTCTGACACACCGGTGTCAATATGTTCTTTTTTCCATTTCCAGGAGTGTATATGGAGGGTTGCGGGCATGTCCCTCTAACTAGATCGAGATGTTGGCGATCTAACTCACCAGTTGGACAGAACAGGTACATCAATGAATGCCAAGCCGAATAACTACTCGCGTAAGGACAAAGGTGGCCCAGCGCGTTGCTGACCCGCTCAGTTTGTGTAGCTCTTTCCCCTAAATAAACCACCAACGTTTTTGACATTGTGTGTACATGTACCTCACACGTACCGATTTCAGTCCCATTTGGATAATTGCTTCTTTGTATGTGTGTGTGTGTGTGTGTGTGTGTGTGTGTGTGTGTGTGTGTGTGTGTGTGTGTGTGTGGGTGTGTGTGTGTTTTTTTTTTCTTTTAAAATGTATATTCTGAACAGGTAAATATATGGAAATGCTGTTTGCGGCAAGCTATAACCGACATTGTGGCTAATTAGTACACAAGTAATTTTTAATGTTTACAGCTGCCTAATTATGAGACTGACTTCGTTTTTCGTTAAATACAACTATATACTTTTGCTTACGACGAGAATTTCAGTGACATAAGTCGTGTGGATCCGGTAGCATCAAGAAAACAGCGGCGTGATGCACTGACCTGCTGTCAGCAGGAAACGTCCCGTTGATGTCTGCCCAACTGTATTCAATGAAAGCAAACACGTAGTTCTGTCCGTTTCTTGTGGGTACTACTACGAATCTCATATCCAGTGTTCAAAATATTGACCTAGGTCATTGGTCACGTTAGAGAGTGATTCTGGACGAACAATACTACATATGGATTTTCCATATCTACTTAGCGATGCGCGGTTCAGTGTTATACGGCATATACAGGGTGATTCAGAAATGCATGTAAATATTTTAAGGGTGTATTTGTGAGGTAAATATAAGACAAAAATGTTCTATAAATGTTTTTCCATAAACGCTTAATTCCAGAGTTATCGTTAAAATACGAAAGTCATGTCCGTATCAAAACGACGTCAGTGCAAGCAGCAGGATGCCATATTCTGGTACGTAATGCACATACGTATCTCCCAACAGTTGATTCGAAACTGCATGAATAGTGTTTGTTTGTGTTTGCAATTGCTGTTTACTCCTACTGTACAGAAGATGGCGCTGATGTTGTTGGTAACGGAAACGTACTTCCTGTCGTTCATTCATCGTCGGAAGGCTACAGGTTTCGTGCACATGATGTACTCAAACAGTGAGTATGCTGATATGCACCTTGTGTATGGTGCAGCAGATGGAAACGCACTTGCAGCAAGACGAAGGTACAGTGAGCTGTTTCCAAGACGACGGTTACCAAGTCATCAGACGTTTGTATCTGTGGACAGACATATGCGGGAGTATGGCATTCGTCCTGGGCCACATTCAGGTCGACCACTTGAGCATGCAGTGAACGTCGAGGAACATGTTTTGGACCTGGTAGACCAAGATCCAGCCATCAGTACGAGACAAATTAGTGCAGCAGTACGACTTCCACAATCTACTGTATGGCGGCTGCTTCGGAGACAACAGTTGCATCCATTTCACCTGCACAAAGTGCACGAATGGACACCTGCAGACTATCCTCGCCGTCAGCAATTCTGCCAGTGGTTACAAGAGCGTCATTTGAATGATCCAATGTTCATTCGGCGGATATTATTCACAGATGAGGCCATGTTTACTCGTGCGGGTGTAATCAATTCGCATAATATGCACCAGTGGGCTGTCGAGAATCCTGGCGCGAGAATTGTGCGTGGATATCAACATCAATTCTCCATAAGCATTTGGTGTGGTATTGTGGGGAATGACTTACTCGGACCTCATGTTCTACCTCCAAGGCTGACTGGGCACGCTTACCGCGAATTTTTGGAGGGGGAATTGCCTGGATTGTTACAGGATGTCCCTCTTGCAACACGAGCCACCTTGTGGTTTGTGCACGATGGTGCTCCTGCCCAGTCTGTGAATTCTTCACGTATTTTCCTTAGTTATTTTGCATTGATTTAGTTCAATCAACAGGAACTAAAGTAATACAGTATTCGCGGGGAATTGTTTCAGTTTGTTACGTCACGTTTATTTACCAGTTTGCGTTTTTAGTCCAAATGCACTGTAATTAAACTGTGAACTCTGGGAAGTAAATACTTTACGTTGTATTGAATGTATTATCATGTTTTGTTCATAACTCTGTAATAAGCCAAGTATAGCAAAAATTGTATAGAACATTTTTGTCTTATATTTACCTCACAAATACACCCTTAAAATATTTACATGCATTTTTGAATCACCCTGTATATATAAAGTTCAAATGGCTCTGAGCTGTGGTCATCAGTCTCGTAGAACTTAGTACTACTTAAACGTAGCTAACTTAAGGATATCATACACATCCATGCCCGAGGCCAGATTCAAACCTGCGACTTCAGCGGTCGCGCGGTTCCAGGCTTTAGCGGCTAGAACCGCTTGGCCACACCGGCCGGCCGGCATTTATCGTATTCGAGGTTCGTTTGTATATATTTACAGACATCTTATTTTCATTTTCCCCAAAGATAAAAGTCCATAGGTGTACGTCTAGGAGCAGGCCATTTTGTGTTCCCTGAACTAACTGTTGAGTTTTGCCAAAAGCATTCAAATGAACATCTGGGGACTCGTTTGAGCCATGGTCCTTGTATGTCTGTATGATTTTATGAACCTTAGTCTCAGTACATGCCACTTGACACTCTATATGCTAGTATGTATCTGTTATTGTGTGTTATCGTGGTCGTGTATCACGTTACGTTCCTCATAGGATACATCATTAAGCACTCAGTGCGGTATAATGTGCGAGTTTGTTTTACGATGGAGCGGTCTAATAGAGTGTAGAGTATTACGTTCATCAGTGTTGTCAATCGAACTAATTTACTTGCAGTTCTAATGGTTGAAATAGCTCTGAGCACTATGGGACTTAACATCTGAGGTCATAAGACCCCTAGAACTTAGAACTACTTAAACCTAAACAAACTAAGGACGTCACTCACATCCATGCCGGAGGCAAAATTCGAACCTGCGACCGTATCATTCGCGTGGTTCTGAACTGAAGTGCCTAGAACCGCTCGGCCACCGAGGCCAGCTTACTTGTAGTATCAATATGCGTATTCACAAGTGTTACACTTCTCAACAGGTTACGAGCCCAGTCCGGTATAATGACGTTCTTTACAAGAGCTGTTTTACTCAACTATGGCGGCGACGAATTATTTGGTTAATGTTCCGAGGCTGAATAGAAGTGAGAACTAAGGAGATGGGGCTTTTGAAATCGAGGACGTGCTAATTCTTGAAGGACTGACAAGTTTAACCCAGAAACACCTGTATCTGTTATTGCCAAGACCAAGGAGAAAACAATTCTTACTGTTCAGTTCCCTTTGTATGTGCAGGTAAAAGATATAGGGACGACTGTGAAATTTTTGCAGAAACTGAAAGTGTTGTTTAAAGACTATGTCAAGAAAGAAGTTATTTTCTATAAATGCAAAAAGTCAGGATTTTTTAAAGGTAAGTGCTCTAATAATGAGGTCAATAATACTGGACAAAACCGAACCCCATTTGCCTTCAGTGCTTGTTTTTCAAGTGGTTTTCAATAGAATTGACATACTGACAGGTGTCAGATATATTATATAGTGGCGAGACATAGATTTAGGAACCAGGTTTTAAATTGTAAGACATTTCCAGGGGCAGATGTGGACTCTGACCACAATCTATTGGAAGATGAAAACTAAAGAAACTGCAAAATGAAATTTAAGGACATGGGACTTGGATAAACTGACAGAACCAGAGGTTGTAGAGAGTTTCAGGGAGAGCATTAGAGAACGATTGGCAAGAATGGGGGAAAAATACATTAGAAGAAGAATCGGTAGCTTTGAGAGATGAAATAGTGAAGGCAGCAGAGGATCAAGTAGGTAAAACGACGAGGGCTAACAGAAATCTTTGGGTAACAGAAGAGATGCTGAATTTAATTAATGAAAGGAGAAAATACAAAAATGCAGTAAATGATGCAGGCAAAAAGGAATACAAACGTCTCAAAAATGAGATCGACATGAAGTGCAAAATGGCTAAGCAGGTTGACAGAGGTGAAAATTACCGAACTACCTGTTAAATAAGCCACAGCTGCAAAATACTAACACGAATTCTTTACAGACGAATGGAAAAACTGATAGAAGCCGACCTCGGGGAAGATCAGTTTGGATTCCGTAGAAATGTTGGAACACGTGAGGCTATACTGACCCTACGACTTATCTTAGAAAATAGATTAAGGCACACCTACGTTTCTAGCATTTGTAGACTTAGAGAAAGCTTTTGACAATGTTGACTGGAATACACTCTTTCAAATTCTGAAAGTGACAGGGGTAAAATACAGGGGGCGAAAGGCTATTTACAATTCGTACAGACACCACGTGGCAGTTGTAAGAGTCGAGGGACATGAAAGGGAAGCAGTGGTTGGGAAGGGACTGAGACAGCGTTGTAGCCTATACCCGATGTTATTTAATCTGTATATTGAGCATGCAGTAAAGGAAACAAAATAAAAATTCGGAGTAGGGATTAAAATCCACGGAGAAGAAATTAAAACTCTGAGGTTCGCCGATGACATTGTAATTCTGTAGAGACCTGGAATAGCAGCTGAACGGAATGGACAGTCTCATGAAAGGAGGATAATAGATGAACAAAAGCAAAACGAGGATCATGGAATGTAGTCGAATTAAGTCAGGTGATGCTGCGGGTATTAGATTAGGAAATGAGACGCTGTAAGTAGTAAATGAATTTTGCTATTTGGGGAGCAAAATAACTGAGGATGGTCGAAGTAGAGAGGATATAAAATGTAGATTGGCAATGGCAAGGAAAGTGTTTCTGAATTAAATTAAGAAATTTGTTAATATCGAGTATAGATATAAGTGTCATGAAGTCGTTTTTGAAAGTATTTGTGTGGAGTGTTGCCATGTATGGAAGTGAAACGTGTACGATAAATAGTTTATACAAAAAGGGAACAGAAGCTTTCGAAATGTGGTTCTACAGAAGAATGCTGAAGATTTGATGGGTAGATCACATAACTAAGGTATTGAATAGAATTGGGGAGAAGAGAAATTTGTGGCACAACTTGACTAGAAGAAGGGATCGGTTGGTAGGACATATTCTGAGGCATCAAGGGATCACCAATTTAGTATTGGAAGGCAGCGCGGAGGGTAAAAATCGTCGACGGACACCAAGAGATGCAGACACTAAACAGATTCAGAAGGATGTGGGTTACAGTAGGTATTGGGAGATGAAGAAGCTTGCGCAGGATAGAGTAGCATGGAGAGTTGTATCGAACGAATCTCTGGAGTGAAGACCACAACAGCAACAATAGTGATTTGGTGCTCGTGTGGATATCATTGCAAATAAAAGTTGGATGAAGAATAAATTGAATGCTGTTAGCACGCATAAAACAGTGGCTGTGAATCAGATTGAAATTCCAGTGTCATGTAGTAGAGCAATGATTTAACACCAGTTGGAAGGACTTCCTATGATCATACTATGAAAAATGTGGGTGCTCCAGAATTGATAACAGATCTGTTACCTCCCAGGACGTTGATTGGTCAATGAAATGGAACTTAATACTGAGTACTGCAATATTTTTTACTAGAATCAATACTTAGTTGCAACTGCAGATCTTATAAATCGTGTTTCCAAGTTGAACATTGACAAGGGAAGTAATTTGTTAGGAATGGTAACTGCATCCAGTTCGTGTAGAAGATTAAGAAATTTAAATGCAAAGGGTTTTATAAAAAATAAAGGATGGAAAGATGGTGTTGTTGAAGGAACATTGTGTGAAGATGTTAACATCAGTGTTCAAATGTTCAAATGTGTGTGAAATCTTATGGGACTTAACTTCTAAGGTCATCACTACTTAACCTAAATTATCCTAAGGACGGACGCGCACGCACACGCGCACGCGCACGCACACGCGCACGCACACGCACACGCACACGCACACGCACACGCACACGCACACGCACACGCACACGCACACGCACACACTCATGCCCGAGGGTGGACTCGAACCTCCGCCGGGACCAGCTGCACAGTCCATGACTGCAGCGCCTTAGACCGTAACATCAGTGTTAACAGAGCAGAAATGTGTGGTGTGTAATCAAGGCAAGCATACAAGCCAGGCTTTCGCACATAAAGACAGTATTCTTACTAAAGCACCTATAATTAAGCATGCAGTAGGCCATAGTAGTACCATAAAAGGCTGTAAGCCTTATGACCCTGAAGCAGTAGAAGCAGTGATAAGTAAAGACATGACTATAATCGAAAGTATCAATGTTGTTGAAGCTGAAATAAAGAATCATGAGGACATCGTGATACCAATGGAGGAAGTCGAAGAGAAAAAGAGAGGGGAGCCTACATCAAGAAAAGGCTTTTCATGATCGTTCAGAAGATACAGTTATGTCAGAGGAACAAACTTACGACCAACTTGTTACACATGAAGATGAAGTGAAGAAGATTAGAAGAGCACGTCTAACAGTTCAAACCAAGTAGGAGATATGGTGATTAAGAGATTTATTTTTCAGGAGGAATTTCAGGTCGGACGGAGGAGGCTCTTTCCGGATCTGACGCGGAAGAATGGAAATGTGCTAGGGATGACGAGATACAAGTTTTTGAAGACAAAGACACGTGAGAAATGGTAGGTCTTCTAGAAAGTGCTACTGTTCAGAAACGTAAATGTGTATTTAAGAAAAAAATCTACAGTGAAGGTGACGTGCGGATTAGTCGCAAGAGGATTCACTCAGAAACTTGTAACAGATTATGATAAAACCTTCGTACTTACGGTAAAGCATTCTACAGTCAGACTTTTCATGGCGTTATCTCTTAAACTAGATTTAAAGATCACACATCACTATGTGATGGCAGCTTTCTTGAATGATATTCTGAAGGCGGAAATTTTTATAAAACAAACCGAAGGCTTTAATCTTTGTGATTATAAGAGAAAAGTTTAAAAGTAAAAAGAGGTGTGTGTGTGTGTGTGTGTGTGTGTTAAAACAATTGTTCCGAGTGTAGAATCAAAGCGTAAATTATGTTTTAAATTATTTAGATTACAAATAGACTAGACGATGACTTTACTTGCTTTTAAAACATAAGAACAAAGACTTCGTTACTATGATAGCTTTGTAAATCGACTTTTGTATTTTCTCAGATGACACGGGTGAGACGGAATTCTTGAAACATAAGCTAAGTTTGGAGTTCTATGTCAAGGATTTTGGAATAGCTAAAAGCTGTTTGTGGATGGAAATCAAATATGACAATATTAATGGAGTACTATATAGCAGTGCCTGTGTTATTCCGAACTACAATACAACTTCCCTCGGTAATCAGTGCATGTCCGAAGTAACTTTGCATCGTTATTGAGAATAACACAGGCACTGCAATGTCGTGTTTGTCCACAGACATCGGGCAAGCGACTTTCAACTACAAACGGAATATACATAATGGATGTACGAGTACAGGTTGTAGACACATGGTAGGCGACATAAGGAAGTTTCGGTCTGGCCGCCAGAGGTGCACTGAAAGCCAAATGGTAAGGCGACCGCTCGGGATAAGCGGCAAATCCGTGTTCGAGTCCCCGTCAGACACAAATGTTCATTGTATTCATTCCATTATACAGCTGATGGTAGTCCACATCTGCAACTGCAGATAAGTTCATGTATTAAGCGAATGTTTGCTTCAAGTCAAGAGAAGTTTATTGACCAGTTACTGGAAAGGTTTAATATGACAATTTGTAAAACTGTAAAAACTCCTATTGAAACAAAACTTGATTTCCTAAATGAAAAAGAAATTTAGTTTTATGATGTTCCTTATGAAGCCCTAATCAGCAGATTAATGTATTTATCTGAACTTACAAGACTACATATTGTTTTCAATGTGAGCCACTTACGTCAGTGTAATAGTTCGTATTCTAACAAGCAAGAGCATTTTGAGATATTTGAAGGGAAATAAGGCCTATTGCCTAATGTTTACAAAGGGAGATTTATAACTACTCTTTCAAGCAGAGACACTGAGTATATGGCTCCTTCTGAGGTTTGTCAAGAGGCCATTTTTTTTTATACGTTTTTTGTATGAACTTATAGGCTACGACTTGTGTAACTTTATTTAATGATAGCATCAAATTTGTGTGCTGATCCTTGAAATCAAGAAAGGTCAAAGCATATTGAACGTAACAACAATTGTAAAAAGCACCTAAAGATGAACTGACACGGTTTTAGGTGTATTATGCAGTAACAAATATAATATGACCGAAATCTGGTTTTATTCAGCCCTGCGATGCCATTCCAGTTTTGGTGAAACTCTAAGAATCGCGCTGTTAACGGAAGGGATGTGGTAGAACTGCGCTCATCTCGTACGTAGAGAGTGGTGAGGAAACTGATAATTCATAATGTAACACCCGTAACCATTATCATGACTATGGTTTCATTGTACACATGTTCTCACTGTTATTTCAGATACGTGATCCGAGTTTCTTAATGTACTACAGACGCAGAGACGAATGGAAATTTTTGAGCGGGCGCGAAAGTTCATCGTACATTACAGATTCATGGCGTTAAGCCACTTGATATTCCTTAAAGACAGTTATAACCCTTGGTAATGCAAGAAGCTGGATTAGTATGGTAAGACATTGAACTTTCAGGTTAGTCCTCTGTGTTTCTCTGGAATTTAAGAACGGCATTAAGGCCGCTGCACTGTTTGCTTCGTTCCGAGACGTCGCCTTGTCTGGTACCTCGGTCCACAAGCTGTTAAAAGATTACAATGCCTACCTATTTATGGACGGTGAACTCTTTGTTGTCTTTTATTAACATTTGCACCTCTCCTTCTGCAGTCCTCTTGCATCCTTGGCTGAGACGTAATTCCAATCTCCCATTCATCAAGCGTATAATTCATTATCATTAGTCTGAGAATTGTTCCAATAAAACATTACTTTCAGGTGTACGCACACTGACGTTATCATGGCACTATGATTCCCTCAGATTTGAAACAAATTGAAAAAAAAGTCTTAAGCGTTAAATGTCGAGACAATCGTTTGTCGGTGAGCTGTTTAAAATACTCGAGAAACTTCAGCTCAAATTTGAGTTATACGTTTAAAACATAAAAGAACGGAAAGGTATTAAGCCAGTAAACTAAGATATGCTTTAAAGAATTCTCCTTTTCGGTGTAAACGTGGTAACCGCTGGGTTTGCACATTACCGCAGTTGAAAATGAGATGATTATTTGTGGGAATTGAACATGGAACTATCTCAGTTGCTGCATGAATGTTTTCCTGATATATTATAATTGTTATTTAGAGAAACTAATTACTTTCTATCTCAAACTATCTCATTATCATACAGAGTGATTTATTGTAAAGACTAGCTACCAGACCTAATTTTCAAACTCGTGGGGATGAATCAGCTATGAGTTTTAACGTGTTCCATCATTATTGTTACTTCACACAGTTTTTGATGACAAGCAGTTAAAATTTATTTTTTATTGAAGCTAAAATTGAACTAATAATCAGTCTCTAATTACCTTCTTAGTCACCATTCTGTTGTGCGTCGTAGGTAAACAAATTACAGAAGTGGATAAAAATGCATTATGAAATGATTTTTTTTTTAACTTCAGTCTATAACTATTCAGTTTTTGCTAATGAATAACGCTATAGTGTTTATAGGTCTCCTGAGGGATAGCTATCACACCTCTACCCTGTGTTACGAATAGGGGATGCTGCACACTATGGAAGCTGTCTAATATAGACAAAAGGTTATGCCGCCTACTCCATGGGAAAGTAATGGGAAAACTGCGAATTTAAGTGGTGTATCTGTTTCTTCCTCCCTCGCGTATTTCGTCAGTTCACGTCCGTTCTTTTACTAAGAAGGAATGACGTGAAAACAGGGCAGTGATTTTTGTCAGACGATCCCGGGAAAGTTGCACTGGTTAGATACTGGAGTTCTTAATCAGTGATTGCAATAAATTTTAACTCAGATGAGAGAATCAGTTATAAAGAAGCATCTTACTTGCGCAACGGCTTAATTGCGTGGAAATAGCTGAAAGACCTGTATCTTATCAAGAAAATATTAGCAGTTATGTCATTGACTGTTTAACAAAGGGATTCCGTGATCATGTTATTTAAAACTGAAATAATGATGAATAATTTGAAGGCGTCGGAATTGGATATCCTCGAACAAAACTTTAGAGAAGTCGAAGTTGTTAGACTTTTTGGCCGCGTATTTTGCACTAACAACATTGGAAATTGCTGCTGGCCAAATGCATCTCTTTGCTATCGGAATATGGTGGCAGTGTCACAGATGATCTAAAGCTGTAATAAGAAACATGGATAATTCTTTAATTAGTGGTAATTAATGTTAATAAAATTAATTTACTTAAATATATTGTACGATATTTATGGCTCTGAGCACTATGCGACTTAACTTTTGACGTCATCAGTCGCCTAGAACTTAGAACTAATTAAACCTAACTAACCTAAGGACAGCACACACATCCATGTCCGAGGCAGAATTCGAAACTGCGACCGTAGCGGTAGCTCGGTTCCAGACTGTAGATATTTACGGAATAATAAATATTACAAAATGGTTACCGCACATTTTATGGAGAAGGCGTCTAGTCGTAACTGAAAGTAAAACAGAAGTTTGGATGTTCATGTGTTGACGTAATTAGCATCTCTGAAAAGTGAACAAATGGTGATGAGATCGTTGGGAGGCGACACGCAGTTAGACATCCTGTAACTCAACGAAAATGTACGTGGGAGGCTTGTCCGTTCTGTAGAAAACAATAAGTTGCTATCTTTGCCGGAACTGACAGTGGAGAAGAACGTTGGTCAACAAACAATTGTTTCGAAACACAATATTACAACTAGAGCTGCACCGCCGACAGTCCATGCGTTTTCTTTGTTACGACAGCGGCACCTTCGGTACGATAGCAACGGCTCCAGAGTGACGGCTCGAGACTGGGTCAAGGAACGATAGAAGCAGGTCACTTGATCAGATATATCACGCTTGATGTTACATCTCGCTGACAGTCGTGTCTCGAGAAACGGTCCTAAAGAAGGGCGTCTAGCGATACGATCTCGTGTGGGATATACAACCGCTCACTTGACGAAAGGTCTGTGCTAAACACTGGAAAGTAGCACAGGTCACACCAATATTCAAGGAAGGAAATAGGAGTAACTCATTGAATTACAGACCCATATCACTGACCTCAATTTGCAGTAGGATTTGGGAGCATACGCTGTACTGGAACACTATGAATGAAATGGAAAAAAATGACTTAATGATACATAACCAACACGGATTCAGAAAATATCGTTCTTGCGCAACACAGCTAGTGCTTTATTCCCATGGATTAATGGGTGCTGTCGACAAGGGATCTCAGATGGCTTACATATGCCTAGATTTCCAGAAGGCTTTCGATACCGTTCCTCACAAGCGACTATTAATCAGTTTGTGTGCATATGGAGTATCGTCTCAGTTGTGTGACTGGATTCGTGATTTCCTCTCACAGAGGTCACAGTTCGTGGTGATGACGGAAAATCATCGAGTAGAACAGAAGTGATATCTGGCATTCAGCAAGGTAGTGTCATAGGCCCTTTGCTGTTCCTGATGTACATAAATGATCTAGGTGATAATCTGGGCAGCTCCCTTAGATTGTTTGCAGATGACGCTGTAATTTACCGTCTCGTAAAATCATCAGACGATCAATTCCAATTAGATAATGATCTAGAGAGAATTTCTGTATGGTGCGAAATGTGGCAATTGGCACTAAACAAAGAAAAGTGTGAGGTCATCCACATGGGTACTAAAAGAAAACCGATAAATTTTGGATATACGATAAATTTCACAAATTTGAGGTCTGTCAATGCGACTAAATACCTAGGAATTACAATTACGAGCAACCTGAATTGGAAATACCACATAGATAATTTTGAGGGGCAGGCGAAACGAAGACTGCGCTTTGTTGGCAGAACACTTATAAGATGCGACAAACCCACTAAAGAGACAGCATCCATTGCACTTGTCCGTCCTCTGCTGAAATATTGCTGCGCTGTACGGGTGGGGATTGACGGAGGACATCGAAAAGTGTAATGAAGGGCAGCTCGTTTCGTGTTATCGCGCAATAAGGGTGAGAGTGTCACTGATATGATACGCGAGCTGTGGTGGCAGTCACTGAAACAAAGGCGGTTTTATTTGCGGCGAGATCTATTTACGAAATTTCTATCACCAACTTTCTCTTCCGAGAGAGTAAATATTTTGTTATCGCCAACCTACGTAGGGAGAAATGATCAACATAATAAAATAAGAGAAATCAGAGCTCTAACGGAAAGATTTAGGTGTTCCTTTTTCCCACGCTTCATTCGAGAGTGGAATGGTAGAGAAGCAGCATGAAAATGGTTCGATGAACCCTCTGCCAGGAACTTAAGTGTGAATTGCAGAGTAACCATGTTGATGTAGATGTATATGTAAATGTAGATGTGGCAGTGTTGTGTTACGAGAGAAATTCCTCGTCTTACGAGGAGGATTTCACGGAAAACAACTAGTGTTATCTCGATTATTTTCTTCATGTGGAAACCACAGTCAAATATTTGTTAAGGAGACTGAACCATGAACAGGAGGGGATATCTTCAAAAATTTGTCACTTTCCAAAAAAATAGTAGCTTGAAGAATAAATAGTAATGTAATAGTTACCATCTTTTAACAGATATTATGTGAATATTTTGATGTATGAACCACAGCTTTTGGTCTCTCACTTTTTTCTGAATAGTCTAGGTACACAAATCTCTGAATAAAAACATAGTAGAAGCTTAATTTTTTCTGGGTGTTCTCTGTACTATTATGTTTAAAGCAGACTTCTAAAAGATGTTGCGATCATTAATAATGGTGCAACAAGTTTTTAATAATGATTATCTTAAATTTCAGTAATTAACTCAGTTTTTCTTTAAGAAATTTTTAATTTTCAAATTTAAGACGTAAGAATAGTATACTTTTTCAGTTAAGCGTGTATCAAAACATCAAAAAACATCAGAACTTTCTAGAAATTCAGGTTAAAGTTATAGCATGTTTTCCTACCTACCCTGGACAACACTAATGTATCCCACGTCCATATGTATCTTGTTTTTTGTGGTACTCTCCCTCGTTTTCTTTTTCAAACTTGGTCTTCTTATTGTTGTCTCTTTGGTGATGTCGAATACTGATTTCTCTGCTTCGAAGAGTCTCCCGCGGCCAGTGGTAATTAAATTTCTTTGCATCTTCAGTCCGCCAGGCACTTCAATCAATTCTATAACCGTAAAACTTGACATAAAACTTGACACTACCATCACTAAAACACAGCATAGCGTCCAACACACCTATTTTCAAAGTTCTACCAGACCAGTTTTTGGTATTAGTCCCTACGCACAATTCTCTAATAGTTTGTGTGACTAAGACATTAGAGACTAAAACGTAATAAAAACCAAACAAGCGAGAACAAAATTCTATCAGAGCTGGCAGTGTGCTACGGGGGCGTCGTCTTGTGTGCAGGCACTTCCTAATTTTGGCCTTCCTTCGGCATAATTTCATCGACGTAAACTTTTTACTGTTGAGAAAAGTACAGAAAATTTTTAAGACAAAAATTGAAATATTTTTTTTGGAACTTACATACTAGACCCCCTAAAAGAGAATTTGAAGTTTTCCGCGTCGGTTGTTTTCCAACAGTATTCACTTTATTACATCGTTCTGGTTCGGCCAGCCTTGGCCCACATGGTATTTTCAAGAGCTGTCGGTGTCAGTGTAATGGACAGTTGCAATCTTGATCAAATTAGTGATGACCAGCAACACGTTTCATAGATGTCGACGACCCATAGGATATGCCATTTGGAGGAGGACTTATCTGGCTGCGACAAGGACAAAACTGTGCTACGAGGTTTTTTGGGGTGCGCCATTATGAAATAACGCTTTTTTCCCTGATTCATAATACTGAAGTTCAGTGTCCATTCCTTTCGAACGCTTGGTGGAAGTATAAGGCTGTCTTGTCCTGATATCTTCCGTAGCTCCTGCAATCGCTGGTGACGAAAATGAAAGGAGCTTGCCTCTGTTTGGAGACACTCTAAATGTTAAACAGGTCGCTGAGATTTTTAACTGATGACCTGGGAGGTTCGGTGTGTTGGTAGCATGTAAGATGTCGACAACGTTCCTACTAGCAGAGGGCCCTCGATTTGTTGGATTCTGGAAAACTCGAATAAGGAAAAAATGAGGAATCAGAAAAATAGTAAATGGAATTAAGCAAACCGAAGACAGCCTTCAGTGACGTATCGCAATGGTAAATGACACGACATGTAATGTAACCATAGCTAACAAGGGAAACTCCCCTCAGATTTTGTGGTAAGAGCGCCCAGAGCCCGTCAAAAACTGAACTCAGATGAAGTAGGCAGACAGGAAGAACGTGTACTGAACTGTGAAAGAAAGGCAAAATAGGAACTGAGAACATTCCAAGGACAGGAAGTACAATGTAGAGGAGCGTCAGAGGGCAATGGCGTCGTAGTTACGTGGTCACGGTGTTGGACCGCGCAGCAACCGATTCGTGTTCAGATGTACCTCGTACCAAAACTTGTGTTTTAATCGCTGTTGGTTGTATTCAAATTTGTGTATGTGTCGTGGTGTAGCGTCCGTTTGCAACAGTAAGGAACGGAACTTAAATGACAGTTGCACAACTACTCTATTAGCAGCCGAAAAAAAGTGGCTTTCAAATGGGAAATGCAAACGTTTGATGACAGGTCGACAAGACAACCGAATGTTTCACCGGAAAACACGTGTTGTGTCGTAAATGGCATTAGTGACAATACGTGTGTCATATGACAGGAATTTCTTACCTGTGCACCTAATTTGTACTCCTCGTGAGTGAGTGAGTGCCTCCTTGCCCGATTTAGGTGTTCACACTCTTGTAAATGTGAATGTGATCACTCCCAAGGAAATGATGAAAACGTAATAGTTTGTCACATAAACTGCAGCAAATGAACGCAAAAGTTTCACAATCACACAGTTTCTCTGTATTTTGCCAAAACATGTGGTTTTAAAAGTTTTTGAAGTTGAGTTCCGTTTTGGAACCTTTGACTCCTGAATTCCTCTCTTGTAACGTAGTTCACACCCGTTTATTTGTTGTTTTCATTTCTGTGAGACGTCTGTATGTATCTTTCCTGCTCTCACTAATCATCACGATTACTTGCGACGGTAGCGTATTGTTACATCACTCATGTTCTATAACCAGTGATTAGTATGACAACTGCCAAGACTACAGAAAGAGAACAAACTTTTCAACGACTGAACGGACAGTTCCTAATGTTGTGAAAAAAGTAAAAATAAATATAAACGGCACGACGGAGTTTCTAACCCGGTTTGCCCGATTTACAGTCAAAGATCGTGATCACTTAACTACGACGCCACGGCTGTTCACCTCTGCACAATATTTCGCTTGTTTTTCACAGTCCAGTACACCTTGTTCCTGTTTTCATACTTGACCACTCTTCAGTTTTTGACGTTCTATCCATTGGGCCTTCTTACCACTAAATCTGATGGGGGTGCGATGGAGAATTTCCCTTGTAAGTAGTTATTTTCCTACATCGCTTAAGGCAACTGCCGGGAAGGTTGCTTTGAAAGAGAACGGCCGATTTCCTTCCCCATGCTTCCTTTATCTGAGTTTGTGCTCAGTATCTATTGATCTCATCCTTGAGGGGAAGCTAAACACTACTCTTCCTTCCTTCATAACTAGGTACCCAGAACAAGTAACAAGCAGTAGAGACAGTACGGAACAAACGAACTACATGACGAGGACGAAGAGGAAGATTTAGGTGAATCTTACCACATGGCTAGCGCAGATGGTTTGCGATCATAGTGCGAGACGCTTGTGCTCACTGAGCAAATGAAAAGGTGTGCTTTCCGTATATTCTTTCCCTTATCAGTACACCTAATTTTCAACATTCTTCAGTAGCATCACGTCCTAATATTTCTATTTTCTTCTGTTGAGGTCCCCCCCCCCCCCCCCCCCCACAGTCCATGTCTTAATGCCACACAGTTCTGAGCTTCGAAGTACATTATAAGAAATTTCTTCCCCAAATTAAGATCTATGTTCGACACTAGTACAATTCTCTTGGCGAGGACGCACTTTTTGCCTAGCTGGTCTGCTTTTTAAGTTATCCGTATTTCGTATGTCACGGGTTACTTTGCTGCCTATGGAACAGAATTCCTTAATTTCATCTACTTCGTGATCACCTGTTATGTTGTTGAGTATCTGCTGTACTTGTTCTGCTGCTTCTCATTACCTCCGTCTTTCTTCGATTTACTCTGTGCTGTTTAGACTGTTCTTCCCATTCAACAGATCCTGTAATCCTTCTTCACTTTCACTGAGGATAGAAATGCCATCAGCGAATATTAACAATGATGTACTTTCATTATAGCTAACACTTTCATTATAGCTAACACTTGGTTCAAGAATCATAAAAGAAGGTTGTATACATGGAAGAATCCTGGAGATGCTAGAAGGTATCAGATAGATTATATAATGGTAACACAGAGATTCAGGAACCAGGTTTTAAATTGTAAGACATTTCCAGGGGCAGATGTGGACTCTGACCACAATCTATTGCTTATGAATTGTAGATTAAAACTGAAGAAACTGCAAAAAGGTGGGAATTTAAGGAGATGGGACCTGGATAAACTGACGAAACCAGTTTCAGGGAAAGCATAAGTAAACAATTGACAGGAATGGGGGAAATAATTACAGTAGAAGAAGAATGGGTAGCTCTGAGGGATGAAGTAGTGAAGGCGGCAGAGGTTCAAGTAGGTAAAAAGACAAGGACTAGTAGAAATCCTTGGGTAACAGAAGAAATATTGAATTTAATTGATGAAAGGAGAAAATATAAAAACGCAGTAAATGAAGCAGGCAAAAAGGAATACAAACGTCTCAAAAATGAGATCGACAGGAAGTGCAAAATGGCTAAGCAGGGATGGCTAGAGGACAAATGTAAGGATGTAGAGGCCTATCTCACTAGGGGTAAGATAGGTACTGCCTACAGGAAAATGAAAGAGACCTTCGGAGAAAAAAGAGCCACTTGTATGAGTATCAAGAGCTCAGATGGAAACCCAGTTCTAAGCAAAGAAGATAAAGCAGAAAGGTGGAAGGAGTACATAGAGGGTCTATACAAGGATGATGTACTTGAGGACAACATTATGGAAATGGAAGAGGATGTAGATGAAGATGAAATGGGAGACACGTTACTGCGTGAAGAGTTTGACAGAGCACAGAAAGACCTGAGTCGAAACAAGGCCCCCTAGTAGACAACATTCCATTGGAACTACTGACAGCCTTGGGAGAGCCAGTCCTGACAAAACACTACCATCTGGTGAGCAAGATGTATGAGACCGGTGAAATACCTTCAGACTTCAAGAAGAATATAATGATTCCAATCCCAAAGAAAGCAGGTGTTGACAGATGTGAAAATTACCGAACTATCAGTTTAATAAGTCACTGCTGCAAAATACTAATGCGAATTCTTTACAGACGAATGGAAAAACTGCTGGAAGCCGACCTCGGGGAAGATCAGTTTGGGTTCCGCAGAAATGTTGGAACACGTGAGTCAATACTGACGCTACGACTTACCTTAGAAAATAGATTAAGGAAAGGCAAACCTACGTTTCTAGCATTTGTATACTTAGAGAAAGCTTTCGACAGTGTTGACTAGAATACTCTCTTTCAAAGTCTAAAGATGGCAGGGGTAAAATACAGGGAGCGAAAGGCTATTTACAATTTGTACAGAAACGAGATGGCCGTTACAAGAATCAAGGGACATGAAAGGGAAGCAGTGATTGGTAAGGGAGTGGGGCACGGTTGTAGCCTGTCCCCGATGTTATTCAATCTGTATATGAAGCAAGCAGTAAAGGAAACAAAAGAAAACTTCGGAGTAGGTATTAAAATCCATGGAGAAGAAATAATGTTGAGGTTCGCCGATGACATAATTCTATCAGAGACAGCAAAGGACTTGGAAGAGCAGTTGAACGGAATGGACAGTGTCTTGAAAGAAGGATATAAGATGAACATCAACTAAAGCAAAACGAGGATAATGGAATGTAGTCGAATTAAGTCAGGTGATGCTGAGGGAATTAGATTAGGATATGAGAAACTTTGCTATTTGAGGAGCAAAATAACTGATGATGGTCGAAGTAGAGAGGATATAAAGTGTAGACTGGCAATGGCAAGGAGAGCGTTTCTGAAGAAGAGAAATTTGTTAACATCAAGTATAGATTTAAGCGTCAGGTAGTCGTTTCTGAAAGTATTTGTATGTAGTGTAGCCCTGTATGGAACTGAAACATGGAAGATAAATAGTTTAGACAAGAACATAATAGAAGCTTTCGAAATGTGGTGCTACAGAAGAATGCTGAAGATTAGATGGGTAGATCACTTAACTAATGAGGAGGTATTGAATAGAATTGGGGAGGAGTTTGTGGCACAACTTGACAAGAAGAAGGGATCCGCTGGTAGGACATATCCTGAGGCATCAAGGAATCCAAATTTGGCATTGGAGGGCAGCGTGGAGGGTAAAAATCATAGAGGGAGCCCAAGAGATGAATACACTAAGCAGATTCAGAAGGATGTAGGTTGCTGTAAGTACTGGGAGATGAAGAAGCTTGCACAGGATGGAGTAGCATGGAGAGCTGCATCAAACCAGCCTAAGGACTGAAGACAACAACAACAACAACAACAATAACAACATACTTTCACCTTGAATTTTAATCCGACTCTTGATCCGTTATTTAATTTCCATCGTTGTTTCGTCGATGTATAGAGCGAACAACAGGAGCGGAAGACTACATTCCTTTCTTACACACTATTTACACCGTGCCCTTCGTTCTAGGACTTCCACTCCCATTGCTCGCTCTTGGTTCTTGTACATATTGTACAGTATACATATTGTATATTGAAGACATTGAAATACCTCGAAAATTACACATCGAAACAAAACAAGTTTTGATTCCAATTTGTCTCAGAGGGGTCCATCCAGTAATACCTTACTCGACCCCCACCCAACCTCGTTCATGGTAGGCTTGTGGATGGGTGGGGTGAGGGGTAACTTTAGAATCGTCAATGGAAACCCCATATTTTGTATTGCACATTATGATTGTACGGAAAAATATACATACATTTTGTCTGAACCATTTTCTTCGTTTCGCCACAGATGGCGCTGCAATCGGAGGAATAGAAATGGGTACACAATCGTAATTTACGACATGCTACTCAATGGCCCTTGAATATCCAATGGCACGTGGGACGCACCTCCACGCTGAGAGGGTATGATAGGCCATTATATCACAACTTCTAGTTGGAACCCCATTCGCAATGTTGTATTCCTGCGATTGATCGAACGGGGGAGTACTCGACGCACCACGGTGGCCGTGGCTCCAATGGTCAACTTTTCCAATTAGAGTAAGTATTCAAACCTAGTACCGCCAGCCCCAATACACCTCGTGATCCGCTTTTCGAGTGACCGTACACAGGACTGGAGTATATCTGCGGGAATGTCAGCGCAGGAGTTTCTTACGCGGTCGACCACGTCTTCACGGCCTGTTGGCACTTGCTGGTACACCGTATCTTTTATGTATCCCCACAGAAAGAAATCCGGCTATGTTGATTCCTGCCATCTAGTGAGCCATTTAATGGGGCCACCTCTGCCGATCCACCAACCAATTGCATAATGAGCTGGGCTCCGTCACGCTTAAACCAAATATGCTGCAATATCCTGCAGTAGTACCGGTACTTTCCTTTCCAAAAATGCTCGATGTTCGCGTCCATTCAACTTGTCAGCGATAAAATAACTCCGAGCTACACGCAACACGACGGTGGCAATCTACGCTGATGACACTGCCAGCCTCGAGTAAGATTGGAAGCCGTCAAACGTTAAGTCACGACTATCGACTGCACTCAGAGCAGCAGAGCCTAGGCTGGTGAAATGGCGTGATAGAGTAAATATCGACAAGTGCGAAGCCGTTCTGTTCACTAGAAGACCGAAACTACTACTCAAACATCAACACTGCAACCCAGTAACACTACATGCACGCCCAATACGTTTCCATGGGAAGGTAAAAAACCTCGGTGTCTGGCTTGAGCGGAAACTACTCTGGGGGGACCATATTCAACACGTGACCAACAAGGCAGACCTGCGAGTATCAAACAACTCTATCCTATGCTTAACAGGCGTAGCCCACTGAATAGGAGGGTGTCCAGGTCCAGGTGCACCACACTTATCAGACCTCTGATGACCTATGCTGCTCCAGTCTGGAGATCCGCTACGCCCACAAGCCTGCGCCGTCTGCAGCTCGTACAGAACAAAGTACTCAGAACCATAAGCAACGCTCGGCGCTACACACGCACCGCGGACCTTCAGCGGGAATATCGGCTAGTTACCATCTGCAGGTATTCCAAAAACTCTCCACACGACTGTACAGAAAGACGAGACACTTGCGTTACCCGTTTAACCTTTCTCTGGGTAACTACAACAACCATAGATGGAAACATAATAGACCAAAGACACTACTAGCAAGAAACTAAACATCTGTGGTCCATAGCACGCTACCACGACAGCACTAGCGAGCCCCTGCAACACAGCCACTACTGGCAACCCCAGATGCTCGACCCACCGAAAAATAGGCAATCGCAGGGAAACCGTACTGTACACAGCACACAAACCAGCCACACACACCCCCTACACTGTGAGCTGACCGACGACCGGTCGCCCACTAATGTATGACGACCTTGAACTGTTACAGGGACGCAGGCCCTACAACGAGCACACGCAACGACAAGGGTAACGATGCACGATACGTCGCGCTAACATAACCACACCTTGCATGCACTGTCGCAGCTACCAAGCAGCTGATTTCCTTACTACCCGTCCTACTGTTGCAGAGGTATTTTTCCCTTGGCCTTTGCCTTGACACTTTTTCCCCTCTGCCCTTACAAACCGCTACCCTTCGATCGCTTTCTTACACTTTGTCTCCTGACGGACCATGTCAATGAGTAATCCTACCCAGACGCTTGGACAACATCACAACCCGCATCCTGAGACTCACGCTTTGAAAATTAACTTGTTATACGGTGGTGACAGTAGAACGTTTGGTTTCGTCACATGTTGGTGTGGGCCTGGAGGGGCCCCATCCTAAGGGGACCATGCGTTATGCGATCAGGGGCGTCGATGATCAACTTGCTCTAACCAGTCGGGATTGTCTACAGTCCAGTAATGCATATTCTGCGCATTGCTACAATGGTTTATGAATGTACTCTCATTGTAAAAAAATGCCTCCCAAAATAACATGGTCTTCGTTTGAATTTGTTGACGTGCCCATTCACAACACACACCCCAGTTACGGAAATCAGTAGTATGAAGTTCTTGATGCACTGACACGTAAATGCAGTATTGTGACAGTACTATCACAGACATACCAGAATCGTGGTGTTATTTCCGGGCTCTTATTCGTGAGCCACTACGAGAGACTCTCCTCTAACACGTTTGCTTCGTTTAATTTTAATGTTCGGTATGCTGCCATCAGTCATAAGGACGTTCACAACATTCTAAAAGAACGAAAGAGGGCGAGCTTTCCCTGGAAAACGCTCGGCATACAATGCAAAAGCAGCCTCAACATATCTCCTACATTCTCCGTAAATCAGAATCATTTCAATGCTCTCTACTGTGGTTGGAACATTCATCATCCATTAGCAAGTCTGTTCTCCAATTGTTAGGTTACTACGCAGACAATAAATACAGCGTAAGTATTGTAATGTTTAGTGCCTCTATCTGTTCTACGTCTACACGATACGTGAGCCCCGGTCGCAGTTTACTGCCTGTTATGATACGTCGTAGTTCATTACACGGCCACGATGGCGCGTCGAGTTCGATACGTCGGACGAATACAAGGTTGTGATTGAGATATTTAATTAAAAGTTATGAAATTCCGGCATCTCCTACGCTCGCAGTATGGAGGTGGGATCCTCCAGGGCCACTGAGTAGCATATCGTAAATTAGGATTTTTTACCTATTTCTTATCCTCCGATTATAGCGCCATCTGTGGCAAAACGAAGAAAATGCTTCAGACAAAAATATGTAGACTTTGCCGTAGAATCTTAATTTGCAGTTAAAACCGGGGGCTTACATTGAAGATATCAAAGTTGCCCCTCGGCACCCACGCAAAGAGTGTCCCTCCAAGACAAACAAATTGGAATCATAACTTTTCTCGATCCGGAGTCTAATTTTACAGATATTTGAGTGCGTTCAGTTAAAATGAACTCCCTGTATATTACCTGTCTTTCCCTATAGCTTACCCCTATTTTTCTCTGGATTTCGAACATCTTGCACTACTTTACACTGTCAAACACTGTTTCCATGTCGCCAAATCCTATGAAAGTGTCTTGATTTTTCTTCAGTCTTGCTTCCAGTATCAACCACGTCAGAACTGCTTGTCTGATGCCTTTCCCTTTCGTAAAGCGGAACTCACCGTCATCTAACAGATTATCAATTTTCTTTTCCATGCTTATGTTTATTATTCTCTTGAGCAACTCGTGTGCATGAGCTGTTACACTGACTGGTGCGATAATTGTCGCACTTTTCGGCTCTTGCAATCTTAGGAATCGTGTGGATGATGCTTATCCGAGAGTATATCGCCAAAGATATAGTCTGCACACCCACGTAAATAACATATTTTTTGCCACTTTCCAAAATGATTTTAGAAAATCTGATACAATATTATGTATCCATTCTGCCTTATTTGTTTTTAGGTCTTCCACAGATTTTTAAAATTCTGATTGTAGTACTGGAGCCCCATCTCTTTCCTATCGGCTCTCTTCTTTCGTCACGACATTAGAACCTTGAAACTTCCACTCGCAGAGGCCCTCAGCGTATTCTTTCCACTTATGCGCTTTTTCTTCTGCATTTAACATTGGAATTCCAGTTGCACAGTTAATGTTAGCAACATTGCTTCTAATTTTACCGAAGGTTTTATTACTTTCCTGTATGCTAGTCAGTCCTTCCGACAACCGTTTCCTTTACGATATTATCACATTTTTCATGTAGCCATTTCGTCTTAGTTTACTTGCACTGCCTGTTTATTTCATTCCTAAGTGGTTTGTAATTCTGTCAGTCCTTCCGACAACCATTTCCTTTACGATTTGATCACATTTTTCATGTAGCCATTTCGTCTTAGTTTACCTGCACTGCCTGTTTATTTCATTCCTAAGTGGTTTGTAATTCTGTCAGTCCTTCCGACAACCATTTCCTTTACGATTTGATCACATTTTTCATGTAGCCATTTCGTCTTAGTTTACCTGCACTGCCTGTTTATTTCATTCCTAAATGGCTTGTAATTCTGTGTTTCCGAGTTTTCTGGAACATTTTGTACTACCTTCTTTCATCGACCGACTGTGGTATTTCTTCTGTTTTCCACGGCTCCTTCGCAGTTCCCTTTCTTGTACCTGTGTTTTTCTTTCCAACTTCTGTGATTGCCAGTTTTACAGATTTCCATTCCTCTTCAACTGAACTGAGTTATTCATTACCGCTATATCTATGGCCCCAGAGGACTTAAAGAGTATCTCTTCATTCCTTAGTACTTCTGCAGCCCACTTCTTCCTGATTAGTCTCTTCATCATTACCAAATTGTAATATGAGTCTGTATCTGCCCCTGGGTACGCCTTAAAATCCAGTATCAGATTTCAGAATCTGTGTCTGACAATGACATAATCTGAGTGAAATCTTCCTGTATCCCCCATCCTTTTCCAAGTACACCTCATCCTTTTGTGATTTTTGAACAGAATATTCGCTGTTGCCACCTGAAATTTGTTACAGAATTCAATTAGTCTTTCTCCTCTCTCTCCTACTACTGTGCCAATAATCTCCCGTAATACTTTTTTTACTTCTCTTTCCGTACTGAATGATTCAATATCCTCAAATACTTTCTCTGTACCTTTATCCTACGCCTACGACGTTATCGACCTGGACTACTGTTGTCGATTCTGTCGGTTCTATTGAAAACAACTCTGTCACTGAGCAGTAACTCACTCTCTGTCCTATCTTCCTCTTTTTAACGAATCTTGATCCCGTTATATCATTTTCTGCTGCTGTTGATACTGCCCTATACTCGCCCGACCAGAAATCTTGGTGCATATGCATGTGAAATTACTATGTTCTGTCCAACGTATTGAGCAGCTAACCTGCTACTAACTGGAAGGCGATAAATGCCTGTGCCAAGACGCATTCATAGCTGGTTCATCTCGAGGCTCAAACTAAATGGGACAGGACGTGGCAATGGTCAGATCTCTTGTGGTTTCGTTGACGCCAAACTCCTGTAAGCTTCAGAAAATAGAGCCGTTTTCAACAAAGCGCGAGTGCTGAGTAATAGAAGCTGACCACGTTTTTTGCCGACAGATATTTCAAATTCAGGCTCAGTTTCAACAAATTGAAAAGTGACTCTCACTGTGTTCCTTTGCCTTCGGCAGGAAGAGAAACCACCGTTAAAAACTTGTAAGGCTCCTATCTTATTTTTGGTATTCAAAGAAAGCGATTTGAGCTGTCTTTTTATTCGATGTGTCATACTTCATATCTGTACACTGGGTGTTTTTCAAACAGAAGTCTTCGGTAGTCGATATGTTACGCCACTGAGGTTATGAGTACTAGCAATGTGATCTCTGGTTTGTCAGTAACATCGCCGTTGCCAGTGTAGCATTCAGTGAGAAGTAAAAGAGAGAAAATCGTGAAAATCGTGTGTTGGTGACGCTGGGTGATCAGGAAATAACAAACGAAGACTGATTTTAGACCTGTGAAGATACTCAAGTAACGTTGCAGGATTGCTTTATCGCGGGTAATTTATGATAAGTTTTGAAGAGGAAAATTTTTAGCATGATTTTTCTTTATTGGTTTGTGTCCGTTAGTTTGATTGTCGAGATGAGATTGAGCAAAATTATCTCGTCACATGGTTTGCACTCAGACGTATGGATTCACCGCTCCTTCATCAAATGGTTCAAATGGCTCTGAGCACCATGAGACTTAACATCTATGGTCATCAGTCCCCTAGAACTTAGAAGTACTTAAACCCAACTAACCTAAGGACATCACACAACACCCAGTCATCACAAGGCAGAGGCTCCATCATTTCAATAACTAAGTACCTGTCAAAATTACACTTTTTATAGTAAGCGAATTTTGTGAAGTAACTGTCAAGGAATCAGAGCTTCACAATACAGTTTTATGAATCCTGGTCTCGTCTACGTCATTCGGTAAGTTCAAATTACTTCTACTGTCTCTCCACGAAAATTTTTGTGCAGTTGTGTGTTGCCACAAGTGCACTTCACGGAACACTGTCTTTCAAAGTAAAGCATAAAGTGCTTAGTATGGCTGCAGTTCCTCATATTAAACGTGGGCAAGATTTGTTTTCTGTAGCTGGTTTGCTCCTGCACTTCGTTTTGACATTCATCACTTTCGAGCAGCAACGAGAAGTCACAAAAGTTCGTTAGGACCAGTTTAAGGTTACAGTCGGGGCACAGTAAAATCATTCTCAGTTATGCAATGCACTATAAAATTATTATCAGGTCCAGTAAAGGCAAAGTTCACTGCAGGCTTCATTCCTTTGTGGGACATTCTTCTTTTTACACTAGAGGTGTTACGTGTTCGCGTGCGCCTTTTGAATTGGGAATTTTATTTAGTCCGGTTTGGTATGTAAATTTTCGGGGCAATTCTTACAGATGCATTTTGGACAGCTATTCTTTCAAAGTTGGGTTTGTAATTTTACGTAGAATTTTTACTCTGCTAGTTTTTGTGTGTTGGAATTGCGAGATACACATTGTGACATCAAGCGTTGTAGTAGTGGTCGCTGTACTGCGTAACAAAAAGTTTCACAGGACAACTTCTTTACGACACAGCTTTACGTTTTCTAATTATTTTTTATAAAAGTTAAGTGCAGTACAATTGCGCAGTTTCAGATGGATTTGGTGACTCTTTTTTATTAGATAGCGTTTGTTCACGCACGTCACTTGCGTAACTCAGGTTCACATTACAGCACAGATATACAAGAAAGTTTATCTAAAGGAAACCTTAGTTTACGTACACAACAACAATAAACAATAATTTAAAAAATATACTGTTACAAACTTGATATTTTTTTAATGATTTCCGCCATTTTGAGCAGATTATCAGCTCCTTTCAAACTGACAGCAGAAGAAATCTGTTTCTAGATTACGGTTCCTCAGTATGTTAGGAATCATTATCATGAAGTTTGTTTTCGCTCGGAAATTTCGTTAATGTTTTAAATGGCGACTGCATTTTAAGAAGCTTGAAATAGGGAAATTATCGATAAACCGGTCGTGTTTGTTATCGAAAGGATCATGTTCGTTTCATGCGACTGACTATTAATTCTTGCTGTTTCTTTGTTTGCGGCTTTATGTGTCAGCCGTGGGTGCGTCTCTCCGTGGGGCGGTGGTAGAAGTATCATTGTAGTAGTAGTAGTAGTTGTTGTTGTAGTGGTAGTATCAGCTTGTGTTACAAGTAACACACGGATAGCGTGGATGGGTAATTTACTAATTAATTGGAGTATAACGTGTATATACGTAAATATAATGTTTTGCATCAAATATTCCATGTTATTATATGCACTGACGGAAAAACTCGCAATACCAAGAAGACGTTGTGCGATAAACGAAAGTTGGTAAGAGTGCTGGTGCATCTGAAAGATAAGTTTTATTCAGATTTCAAAACCAGTTGCGTAAGGGTGATGTTAGTAGCGCCACCACGATGATGCAAATCATGTTTGGTTTAAATACGCGCTGTAACGATCTTGAGCGTTAGTTACCTTTGGGACGGGAGGTGGTGAGTTGATGTTATTCAAGAATATCTTTAAGGCGACAAAGGCACCATGATCAACACCTCACTGATAATAAACGAGACCTTGTAACAGGGCTACGAGAATAGGGTTGTTGCTTCTGCAGTACTGCAGAAGGACTTGGCTGGAATAAATCCGCTGTTCATAACTGCTGGCTGCTGTAATCACGGGACTGTTCGGTCGGAAGAAGAAGAAGAAGAAGAAGAAGAAGAACAGGCCGCGGATCGCCACGCGGTACTGCCGTGAGGTAACACCATCGTGTTCGGCCTGTATGGCTCTGGCTCATCGTAGTGCATCTGCAGCAGCAGCAGCAGCAATTCGAGCAGCAGTTGGCACCACAGTGGCACAATGAATTGTTACAAATCGATTAGTTCAAGGATAGCTTCGAGACAGACGCCCTGTAGCGCACATTCCACTGACCAGAGGGGTATAAGGTGAGAGCTCGATGGAGGACAGGGTGGAGATCTGTTGTGTTTTCTAACGAAAGCCGATTCCCCCTTGTGATTGAAGGAGACCAGCTGAGGGCCTGCAACCAAACTGTCTACTTGCTAGACATATAGCACATAGAGCTGGAGCTATGGTCTGGGGTGCTGTTTCGTATGACAGCGGGAGTTCTCTCGTGATCTATCCCACGCAGCCTGACTGCAAATTTGTAAGTCAGCCTGGTGATTCGACGTCTTGTGCTGCCGTCTATGAACAGCATTCCAGGACGCATTTCCCAGCAGGACAACGCTGGCCCACATATCGCTGTTGTAACCCAACATGCTCTAGTGTGTCGAGTTGTTGCATTGGCCTGTTCACCTGCCTCCAATGGAGCACACATGAGACATCGTCAGACGAGAAGTCCAGCGTCATCCACAAACAGCTTTAACCGTCCTTGAATAGACCAACGATCAGATAAAACAGGCACGGAAATCAGTCCCACAAATTGACTTTCGTCACCTGTCCAACACGATACATGCACGTTTGCATCCTGGCGGTTACACCTGCATTTCACTCTTCACATTTTCAGTGGCTTATTCCTCGCTTACAACGGTAATCACTTACGTATGTTACATAGACACATATACTCCCGAAATTTCATTACTCTACAGTAACTACACTACTGGCCATTAAAATTGCTACACCAATAAGAATTGCTGACGAGAAACGGGTATTCATTGGACAAGTATACTATACTAGAACTGACATGTGATTACATTTTCACGATATTTGGATGCATAAATCCTGAGAAATCAGTACCCAGAACAACCTCCCTTGGCCGTAATAACGGCCTTGATACGCCTGGGCATTGAGTCAAACACAGCTTGGATGGCGTGTACAGGTACAGCTGCCCATGCAGCTTGAACACAATACCACAGTTCATCAAGAGTAGTGACTGGCGTATTGTGACGAGCCAGTTGGTCGGCCACCATTGACCAGACGTTTTCAGTTGGTGAGAGATCTGGAGAATGTGCTGGCCAAGGCAGCAGTCGAACATTTTCTGTATCCAGAAAGGCCCCTACAGGACCTGCAACAAGCGGTCGTGCATTATCCTGGTGAAATGTAGGGTTTCGCAGGGATCGAATGAAGCGTAGAGCCACGGGATGTGACACATCTGAAATGTAACGTCCACTCTTCAAAGTGCCGTCAACGCAAACAAGAGTTCACCGAGACGTGTAACCAATGGCACACCATACCATCACGCCAGGTGGTACGCGGGTATGGCGATGACGAATACACGCTTCCGATGTGCGTTCACCGCGATGTCGCCAAACGCGGATGCGTCCATCATGATGCTATAAACAGAACCTGGATTCATCTGAAAAAATGATGTTTTGCCATTCGTGCACTCAGGTTCGTCGTTGAGGACACCATCGCAGGCGCTCCTGTCTGTGATGCAGCGTCAAGGGTAACCGCAGCCATGGACTCCGAGCTGATAGCCCATGCTGCTAAAAAACGTAGTCGAACTGTTCGTGCAGATGGTTGTTGTCTTGCAAAAGTCCCCATCTGTTGACTCAGGGATCGAGACGTGGCTGTACGATCCGTTACAACCATGCCGATAATATGCCTGTCATCTCGAATGCTAGCGATACGAGGCCGTTGGGATCCAGTACGGCGTACCGTATTACCCTCTTGAACCCACCGATTCCATATTCTGCTACAGTCATTGGATCTCGACCAATGCGAGCAGCAGTGTTGCGATACGATAAACCGCAATCGCGATAGGCTACAATCCGTCCTTTACCAAAGCCGGAAACGTGATGGTACGCATTTCTCCTCCTTACACGAGGCAACGCCGGTCAACTGTTGTTTGTGTGTGAGAAATCGGTTGGAAACTTTCCTCATGTTAGCACGTTGTAGGTGTCGCCACCGGCGCCAACCTTGTGTGAATGCTCTGAGAAGCTGATCATTTACGTATCACAGCATCTTCTTCCTGTCTTAAATTTCGCGTCTGTAGCACGTCATCTTCGTGGTGTAGCAATAATGGTCAGTAGTGTATTTGTTTTGGAGTTGCGATTTTTAATCATGTGAAATGACATGGTGAGACAGCGTCAATATGTTCTGTCACACGCTTTCACAGATATTCAAGAAATCCCATCTGATAGCTTGCATTTCCTCTTCACTTTACTCATGGTCCTGTCCGAGTCTCATAGTTATTGTATTTTGTCCTGGTTCTGTAGTTTCTGCTCTACTTTTAGCCTTCTAAACAGTCCTTGACGTACACTCTTATCTCTGTACTGAAGGATTCCATGCATACATTTATAGTAACCTCGGCTAGGTAGTTTGAAAACGTCCTTTATATGTAGCATAAATGGCATTACCGGGCATCACGATTGCCAAATGGATAGTGATGGCACATACCTAAGAAAAAGATGTGATGATGACCGGTGCCTGCAATATTTTTTACTTTTAGTGGAAACTGTGTATGTACCAAAACCTTTTGCAAGCAAAGTGAAAGCAAGTACTTTTGAATTCCGAATACAATATCTGATCTAGAACAGCCTTTGCTATCCTACTTTTAAACACGAACGTAATTGTATAAATTGCGTTTCATGTGCCTGATATCAATTAATCTAAACTGCATCTGAGTATTCGTAAATGAAACAGAGAATGGTTACCAGTATTACTCGGAACGAAGTTCTCATGAAACAGTCAACTCCACGGTCACTGTTACGTAACGAAAACTTTCACCTGGTATAAAACGCATCCGCTCAGTTTATATGAAATTTTGTAAATGAAAATTTTTGTAATTCTCTTAAAGGCTTGTTTAAGCCCTTCAATAGATTCGGCTCTGTTCAATCTGCAAAAATTACGGGCGGAAATAAATCGCTGCGTGGCAGTTTTCCTTCTTATTAATTAACCCGTAAAGGAAATGGCTTAATGGCTTCTTCTTTTGCTCTCTTTAAAAAAATATTGCTCACTGTTTACGCAATAGTGCAAGGTATGACAGTGCTACTTTTCACGAAACAGTTCTGATTTACACACTGAGGATAAGCTTCAGCGAAAAGTTTCATAAATGAGTAACAAAATGAAAATTTTGCTTCCGTAGGCATCCATAGCCTCTAAATGTTTCATGAAAGATACATAGTCCATTCTAGGCTTTACTGTGCTTTATTGAACTCGTGCTATTAGCTATTTTCGGTTGTAACCCATTATCAAGCACATTTGCTACCTCGTGTATTACATATCGTGTTCATAGCATTCTTTTATGACACATACGTAACACCAGAATTCACATCACATCACATCACAAAAGAAGTGGTGAGCACTAAATATAATACATGACACACCAAATGCGCTTGATAATGGTTCACGGCCGAAATTAGCTAATAGTGCAATTTTAGTAAAGCACAATGCAGCCTCAACGGACAATGTATTCATTTACTAAAGTAAGAGAATGTTTTGTAATTAGATTTAAACCTTTCAATAACACAGAAAAAACTCAAACTAACATGAACTGTTACTCTTTCTAAGAACTGTTACATATTTAAAATTGCTCTTTGTACACAATCTTAAAATTACGTAATATTTGCTCTTTACCTTTCTTCATAAAATATTTTAAGTTATAGTGCAGGGGAAAAACGAATTAGAATACGTAACACATGTCTCATAATTCGACCTGTAGATGTTGTTAGACACAATGAAGTCTTTACAATAATTTGTAAACTAGCTGCCGGCCGGTGTGGCCTTGCGGATCTAGGCGCTGCAGTCTGGATTCGCGTGACCGCTACGGTCGCAGGTTCGAATCCTGCCTCGGGCATGGATGTGTGTGATGTTCTTAGATTAGTTAGGTTTAAGTAGTTCTAAGTTCTAGGGGACTGATGACCACAGATGTTAAGTCCCATAGTGCTCAGAGCCATTTTTCTAAACTAGCTCTTGCAAGAAAATAACCTCAATTCAAGACTCTATTTTTCCAGAGTGTCCAAAGCGCTGTCCCTCTAAACAGTCCTTTCAAAAATAAAAAAAATAAAAATATTTTGCCTCAAATTACACATATGGAACATGTCAAAAAAATTCTCTGCGGCATATTCTCCATTCAAGCTCCCCACCCTGCCACAATATAACACACCTCTCTCTCTCTCTCTCTCTCTCTCTCTCTCTCTCTCTCTCTCTCTCTCTCTCTCTGCCTGACAACTGCTCCCGGTCCTCCCTAGCCTGAGATATACTCCGCAATACTACTAGTTCTCATAGCCAAAGAGTATGTATCATCCATCGCCCATGTGTTCCACATACAAAGATGTTCAGAGTGGTAAACATTCCAAACATCTGTGATTTCTCTTGATATTTACATTCAAAGTTAGGTCAAATAGCAATCATAAAAGATAAACTGTGATTTCTCATAATATTTACATTTTTCAACCATTTATAATGCTTGCATACCTAATATGGACACGTTTTGAAATAACTCCCATGAAACTGCGATAAAACTGCATGTCTGTTATCAGAAACAGTATACGTAATTGTGTGGTGCACTGATGACAGCATATAGATACTCGTCAGTTAAAGTTAATTGTTACCGTGTTCTAATGAGACTGTCGCCAGATAGTTGCTGTTTTGCAGTGTATATTCTGCTGATAAACACCGTTCACAATAGTTGCGTGACACTCAGTTCTTCGTGACGAGAGTCTGTTCTCGCCATGGATAACGAAACGAATGTTCAGCCAGTCGTGAAATTTACACCCAGTATACAATTTCTCTTGGAGTAACATTCACCGTGACAGTTTCAAGTCTGCATCTGTCCTCGTCTCCAGGAAAACGACTTGTCGTGGATGACTGTCCACTCGAAGTCACGACACACGTACTCGAAGTCACGACACACGTACTCGAAGTCACGACACATGTACTCGAAGTCACGACACACGTACTCGAAGTCACGACACACGTGCTCGAAGTCACGACACACGTGCTCGAAGTCACGACACACGTGCTCGAAGTCACGACACACGTACTCGAAGTCACGACACACGTACTCGAAGTCACGACACACGTACTCGAAGTCACGACACACGTACTCGAAGTCACGCCACACGTACTCGAAGTCACGCCACACGTACTCGAAGTCACGACACACGTACTCGAAGTCACGACACACGTACTCGAAGTCACGACACACGTACTCGAAGTCACGACACACGTACTCGAAGTCACGACACACTTACTCGAAGTCACGACACACGTACTCGAAGTCACGACACACGTACTCGAAGTCACGACACACGTACTCGAAGTCACGACACACGTACTCGAAGTCACGACACACATACTCGAAGTCAGTAATATATGTATGTTGCTTATCCACTTATTCTAGACGCTGTATCCGTCATGTCGATATAATATTCTTTAACATCACTACAACCATTTGAAACTGACTTAAATCTTCATGAAGCGAGGGCATTTCAAGTTCCAAGCTACAGAAGTGACCACTTCGGGCGCCAGGCTGAGAGGCTTTCAATAAGTAATGCGAAGCATTTTTTTCTCGGCCAAGTTTAATTGAAAAAAACACGGAAATTTTTGTGGGGCATGGTGGAATATTCCCACTTCAGCCGTTATAGTCTCATGACGTTGCGATTGGTGGCAGCGCTGTGCGTAGCCTTTAAACTGATGTCGGTAGCGGAGGTGCGTTCCAAGTAGAGAATTGTCGTTGAGTTTCTTTTGGCGGACAACCGCAGCAGCGCATATACTTTTAGACGCTTTCAGCATGTCTATGGAGACATGGTAGTGACCAAAATCACGGCGAGTCGTTGGGCGAGGCGTCTGTCATCATTGCAATAAGATCCGATATCCCACGTGCCGATCGCACACAGCGGCGACTCCTGCAGTGTTGGAAGGTGCGGACACTCACTTGAGCTGACCGACGGACCAGAAACAAAGACCTCACTGGTCAGATGGACGTATCTGCTTGTAGTGCTGACACAGTCGTCCACCACTTACGGTATTCAAAGGTGTGCACCTGCTGTGCAGTGCCTAACAGTAAATCATAAAGAGCAACGAAGGGCTATCTGTGCGGAATTGTATGCACGTTACGATGCTGATCGCCACATTTTTTGTTGTTGTTGTCGAACGCTGTCACCTGCCATAAAACATGGGTTTATTACTTCTAATCTGAAACAAAACGGCAATCCATGCACCACCTCTTCTCCGAAAAAAAAGTTCAGAGTCGCTGTCATGGCGACATCCTTCTGGGACCCTGAAGGGATTACTCTGATGTCCTCTCTCATGGTGTAACAATCAACTCGAAGGTGTACTCTACTACGCTCACAATATTGAAGAAACGACTTCAGCATATTGGTCACCACAAAAATGCAAACGAAATTCTCCTTCTCCATGACAACGCAAGACATGACACAAATCTGCGCATGAGGAAGAGCTCACAAAACTTCAATAGATTGTTCTTCCTCCTGCACCCTGCGCTCCGCTCCCACATCTTCAGACTTTCATCTGTTTGGCTCACTATAGAAGTCAGGAGGAGCAGTATGTAGGTGTTGGCTAGGTCATTGAGACACAAGACGGAGGCTCCCACGTCGACCGGTAGACTGTATTGTTAACGTGAATGAAACAAATCTGCTTTCGGAAAAATATGTGTTGCATTACTTACTGAAAGCCGCTCGTATAGCATTTGAATACCATAATTAGTCACAGATGCATCTGTCACAGATGGAAGTATACTGCAATACAAGTAAACAAGTCGTTTGCGAGATAACAGCGAAAGTCTGATGAGCTGATACTGACTTGAGTATGAAATATCCTATTCATCGTAAATGTATTTGATATTCAGTCCCCATCGAATTGGGCTAAAATTTCACCCAAGGAGTAAAACTAAAATGTTGTTTAAAAAATGACGAAAATGGTAGAGTCTTGATTATCAACTTTGTGACTGCCTCGCCCTTCATTCAGTACACCCCTTATAAAAAAATCAACTTTATGAATGTATTGCACACAAAATTCTACCTTGAACCCCCGAAGAACTGTGTGCACTTCTCTGTTCCATCGTGAAAAGTGTGTGAAAAGTGTGGATTTCCTTCCGTAGCATCAGCATAATTTCACGTTTCGTTTATTCATATTTACTCGTATTTTGCGTACCGCCAGCATAATATCACACAACAAAACAGTTTCCCAAGCTGCGACATTGTCGCGAATAAAACAGTGACCCGTATATACAATAAGTTTCCTTTAATTTACGTCTATGGTCACAAACTTTTTGTTAACATATTACCGGTTTCGGTCTATAATAACCATCGTCAGATCTGCAGTAAAAAATGGGAAAAACATAAATACACTCGCAGATTGTCTACAATAAATAGACCACAATGAAAAGTACTACTGAAATATACATGCATTTGTGCGTTTTAAGTATGAAGAGCAATACCTGTTTTATAAAAACAAAGCTCTAAAGTACCGCAGCCATAATGGCATCGTCAAATGTTAAATGCAATATCAGCACCAGTATCGTCAAATATATATAATAACACCATATGCACGAGTCATGTTTTCAGTAACACTACTGTTCAAAACAAGTTGCCGTACAGTAGCCACAAGGTGCTTGTGTTGTACGTTCACCAGATGTCGCTAATGTAGGCATACACCAGTTTTCAATGATTAATTGAACAGCGTAAAATAAAGTGGGATACAGTAATCTAAAATGAGCTTATATCGTATAAAATTCATTACAGTAATTAAAAGCGATGAAATAGAACAAGACAAAAGTCCCATTGTTAAAAAGAGGAAGAGTTAAGAGACAGTAGTTGACATATGCTCAGCCCGCATCTCGTGGTCGTGCGGTAGCGTTCTCGCTTCCCACGCCCTGGTTCCCGGGTTCGATTCCCGGCGGCGTCAGGAATTTTCTTTGCCTCGTGATGGCTGGGTGTTGTGTGATCCCCTTAGGTTTAAGTAGTTCTAAGTTCTAGGGGACTGATGACCATGGATGTTACGTCCCATAGTGCTCAGAGCCATTTGAACCATTTTTTTTTACATATGCTCAAGTGAAAATATTCTCAAGTGCTGAAGTGCGTGCACTCGCATATTCCCTCCTCCGGTTTAAACATCGCTCGTAGTGCAGAAAATGATATAAAAACTATAAAATAGCTAAAGGAGCCACAATGAAAGAAAACAAACTGCTGCACATAATCAGCGCCCTCCGTTAGCGCTAACGCCAGAATTACGCATAGGCGAGAAGTGGTTCCTTAAGCAATACGCATACACACATTTATCACTAATTCATAATTATAAGCTACTTAAATTTACAGTATTTACAAAGCACAGAACGACGCAGACTTACACTGAATAATCACATGTGACCATCTGTAGGGACCCTGAATAACCGCCTTTCGCAGTGCCTACCGTTGCCGGACTTGCAGGGAGAGAGTAAGTGAGGTTCTTAGATGCTAACAGGGATGTCGAGCCACGCCCACTCCAGTGCCGTGGACAGCTGTCCCAGGTTTCTCGATTGAGAGTCAACGGCGCGAACAGCTCGATCGAGGTGGCCGCACAGATTATCGATTGGGTTGAAATCCATGGAATACGATAATGTCATCCTGGTGCTCTCTGAACCACGTACGTACACAGCGAGATGCGTTACACGTTGCGTGGTAGATGCCATCGTGCCGAGGAGAAAGAAACTACTTGTAGGGGTGAACATGGTACCCAAGAACAGATGCATACGTGTGTTGATCCGTTGTGCCTTCCATAATGACGGGATCAGCCGGGGAATGCCACGGAAACGTTCCTCAGACGATAAAGTTCCCTCTTCCGTATATGAAGTCTTCACGGGTTGTCAGCCGAGTAGAATCGTCTTCTCGTAGCAACGTTTCGATGGAATGCCTGTCCATCACCTTCAGGTGAAATGTCGGGATACCTAGATATAAGCCCCCGACCGACGATATCCCGACACTTCGCCTGAAGGTGATGGACACGCATGCCATCGAAACGTTGCTACGAGACAACGATGATACTCGGCTGACAACCCGTGAAGACTTCGTATATGAAATTCACCGAGAAAGCCTGCACTCGCATATTCCCTCCTCCGGTTTAAAATTCAAATGGCTCTAAGCAGTATGGGACTTAATATCTGAGGTCACCAGTCCCCTATACTTAGAACTACTTAAACCTAACTAACGTAAGGACATCACTCACATCCACGCCCGAGGCAGGATTCGAACCTGCGACCATAGCAGCAGCGCGGTTCCTGACTGAAGCGCCTAGAACTTTTCGGCCACCACGGCCAGCCCATCCTCCGGCATGGATTCTGCCGACGATTTTTGCAGTGTGTTTGTTTTTAGATGTTTGACCCCGTACACACAAACAGCCGTGCGTCCGATGGAACACAAAACGTGATTCATCTGAAAGGCCACTTGTCGCCAGTTAGTGGACGTTCATTTGCGATACTGGCGTGCAAATTGCTGTAGTCACATCACGTGCCTTAACCAGGCGCCAGCTGCAGAGCCCCATCGCAGCAACCGGCGTTAAGACGATACTGTTGATTGGCACTTGGTTCATCTGGGCGGTCAGTTGCTCAACAGCTGCACGCCTGTTCGCCCACACACATCTCTGCAACCGTCGTTGACCCCCGTTATCTAAGGCCCGTGCTGCACCTCATCTGCCTTGGCTCCGGTTTTGGATAGCGCCATTTTGCCACGTGGTACAGAATAATTTAACCGTGACAGCACGCGAACAGTTTTCAAACTTACAAGGGGAGGTCGCCAATCAGGATAAGCCGATTTCACCCAAACTGCGCGTGTAGAAAGAGGTGGGTCTCCACATCACGTGCCTTAAATATTTCGCCTCAGTGGGCCTTAGGAAAGGAGAAAATGCTCTCGAAAGTTTTTCCAATAACAGTATATACCTCATTCAGCGCTCTCCTCGTCGTTAACGGCCTAGCACAATGGTAAAGATTTTTTCTGTTTTTTCCTATGTTTATTTTACTTCGTTTCTTCCTATTGTTCAACTATTTACAGTAGAATTAAACACGTTCATGGAGTATATTTATATAATTAGCCGCAAGTGTTAATGAAAATAGAGTTTCCAATGATTCTTGTCATTACGTGCGCTACTTTTTGTTCATTATCACAGTAGAAGGTTTGCAGTTTTAATGGTGACATCTGTCATAGAAACATGTGAAAAATATATATGTAATTTTGTCATATGGTGACATGTTGGAGACCGTGGCTGTTGTTTGAAGACAAATGTTGATGTTAGGACAGCAACCAGCCACAAATTTACTTTGAGTTTCTTTATCCAAATGAAACCGTTAGCGGTTTCGAATCGTGATTCATCATCAGACGGTTTACACGCTTTCTTTCTGACATTCGGCGTGTTTTTTATAAATTAATTGTCCTAAAATATAAATAAAACATAATGATAAACACGCAACACACAGATGGTTGCGTTACAGATTTTCGTTGCATGTGACTTACGTGAAACTTCGGTTTCGAGTGTTTGTTTTCGTAACGTTCGTCCAATGCTAAATTAGCATCACTAGACATTGTCAACCTGTACACGAAAATCCCTGTCAAAGAGACTATTAACATTATAAGAAACAATCTGCTTGAATATAAGAAAATTAGTGTTGCAGAGATCTGTGAACTCATAGAAATAAGTTCACTTATTCTAGAGCATAATTACTTTAGCTTCAACAACATACTGTACCAACAACATGATCGTTTGGCAATGGGAAGTAGCTTAGCTGGGATACTGGCTGCCATTTGCATCAGCCTTATAGAACAAAAATTATTCTCTGCGAACCAGCACATCTCAAACAAATAATATACCACAGAAGATATGTTGATGATACAATACTGCTTTTTGATGGTATAAGCAATGAAATAGATACATTAGCAACAGATTTTAGCAAAATGCACAAAAATATTAAATTCACAGTTGAACATGAAACTAATAAAAGCATTAACTTTCTTGATCTGAAAATTTGCAATAGTAACAATAAATATCAATTCCGTATTTACAGAAAACCTACCACCACAGATGTCAGTATTAGCAACTCATCTTGCCACCCCCGCCAACAAAAAATGGCATTTTTCAGAACGATGCTACACCGAATTAAAAAAGTACCAATGAGTGACACAGACCAACAAAATGAAATCAATATAATTAAAACAGTTGCTCATAATAATGAATATAAACTCCACAACAAAATGCAGACAAAAACCACAGATCCACTTCACAACAGTCATTTAAAGCCAAATCAGTGTGGCACTGAAGCCAAACCTAAATATGCTACTCTCCCATATGCCCAAAATTCTACATTGGACAGACAGGCAGAAGTTTTGAAATTAGATACAAAGAACATATTGATGTCTAAGACTTGGTAACTTGAACAAATCAGCATTTGCAGCCCATATTGCTGAAGCAAACGATTCATTGGGAAACACTGAGGACAACTTTTGCGTCTAACAAAAAAAAGGAGCCACTATAAATATATTAGAAGAATTAGAAATACACACACACACACACACACACACAACAGCACCCCAAACTATATCCTTAACGAACAAACAGAGTTAGTTAACACCCCTTTCCTGAAAAATTTCCAAAAATTACTTTCCAGCCTCCAAACCAAATAATATTAATACACCTATCTGCAGATTAAGTAGAAAATTTATATGTTACTATAATTTTCATGATGCCAAATGTAATAAAATAATATACTATTTTACCTATACAGTTCTAAATATATATGAAAAACTTTATAATTGATTTAGCAATATCAGCTAAAAAAAAAGAAATTTAAATGTTTCTGTACTAATGTAAAGAGCATCACAGTTTTGTAAATGAATATATGATCCTTTCTAAAGACAGGACATCATGGTCAAATGTTACGATATATCATAGCATCTGTGATGCTCATATGTTTGTAAGCTCTTTGTATGTATCAAAACATGTGGTGCGTGGTTGAAATGATCTCAGCGACAGATCTAAAGTGAACAGTGAGAACTATCTCGTGTGTAACAACGAGGATGCAGTGGAAATGCATCAACTGGACGAACGTTATGAAAACAAATACTCGAAACCGACGTTTCACGTAAGTCACATGCAACGAAAATCTGTAACGCAACCATCTGTATGTGGCGTGTTTATAATTATGTTTTATTTATATTTTAGGACAATTAATCTATAAAAACACACCAAATGTTAGAAAGAAAGCGTGTAAACCGCCTGAGGATGAATCACAACGATTCGAAACCGGTAACGGTTTCCTTTGAATAAAGGAACTCAAAGTAAATTTGTGGCTGGTTGCTGTCCTAACACCATCAACATTTATATGTGAAACATATATATGTTTTATGAGGGCAACGTTTGAGCAGTTACATTCTGCCGTAACATGCGTCATTGGAAAGGGCACTTCAAGTTTTGAAACGACACTTTGTCCGCTATAACTTTGGATGCAAACCAAGCGTACTGAATCATAGGGGTGAACACAGGAGCACTAAATTGATGCTGCACGATCGAATGTATTTTAATTGCATCTTCTCTTGATGATATTTCTCGTTGTTGTCGGAGCAATTCAGGGGCACTTTCTAGTCTTTTAATTATAATTTTCACTTGGCGATAGAAATAACATCACACGGTTGAACGAGCTGTGTACGCATTGCCTCGCCTAGCTCATTCGTAAATGTCTCATCATAGTATCTGTTTGGCCACTCCAAGAAGCCACCAACAGAAGAAATTTATTGTCTGTGACGTATGGCTTCAGTGTTGTTTCCAAGAATGTTGCATAAAGATCTTTTGTTAGTTTCCCTGACATGGAACAAGTAACGACAACATTTTCGTACTCGTCTTCAAATGTTTTGACAGTGGCGGCAACCCGAGGGCCGAATTTATTCGCAGGCTCTTGCAAACATAAAAACACAAGGGGGTAAAGTTTCTCTGAAGCGGTTAAACTGTGCTGTGCTGTGTAAGAGTGGGTGGTCTTCGAAAGATTGAATTTCGTCACCATAACAGTCTTTGCACCTTCGACACCCAGAGACCTGTTCTACGTTGACTCATACTGGCATCCGGTCTGGTCTGCATACGAAGCTTCTCTGCTGCTGCCACTGTTCGTCGAAAGTGGCGACATCATTTTTGCTGACGAATTTCGTGATTTTTCGCTGCGTTATTGGTCTGTTTTTTTTTTCTCGTGATTTTACGCTGCGTTATTGTTTTTCTTTTCTTTTTTCCTTTAGGTTGCGTTCAAATGGCTCTGAGCAGTGTGGGACTTAACTTCTGAGGTCATCAGTCCCCTAGAACTTAGAACTACTTAAACCTAACTAACCTAAGGACATCACACACATCCATGCCCGAGGCAGGATTCGAACCTGCAACCGTAGCGGTCGCGCGGTTCCAGACTGTAGCGCCTAGAATCGCTCGGCCACCTCGGCCGGGTTTTTGAGAAGGATTTTGCCCAAGTATTAGAAGCACGGAAGTGAAAAATCTCCAACAAATACGGGAATGCAGTGGTCATTGCCAATTGCTGTAGGGTTCTAGTCATCACCAGTTGATAACAGCGTCGTGCATCTTGAAATGTTTCCCATGTTCCCGAGTCAATTAAGGACAACTTGTCAAGTCTGGTGCCACCATGGTGTACTTCCTTCCTCCAAATTTTATGATGATCCCTCTTTTTCAGGACTGGGAATCTAGACCGCAATGTTGCAAATTTACATTTCGGATGAGCGTCAGCAAATTAGAGGGCCTCCTTCTTGTCAGCCAATGTTGCTGATGTACGTGAGGACCTCGTGAGATATCTTCAGGAGTATAATCCTCATGTGTACTTGAAGAAGTCACCTGTGATAGATAAAGAGACACTGCATATGATAAACGTGTGTGTGTTGTGTTTGTGTGTGTGTGTGTGTGTGTGTGAGAGAGAGAGAGAGAGAGAAAGAGAGAAAATATGAGAAGTTACATGTAGCTCTTCATAACTATTTTCTTCATCAGGCTCTGTGCATAGTATCAGATCTTCGTGGTGTTCTATGAAATGCCTATTCATAGCGTCGATAACTGCCTCTGCAATTGATTCACCTATGGATATTACTCTAGGACTGAATGACATAGGAGAATTGTCAGTGATCATCTCTTTTTCTTTGTAAATTGAAAAAGCGTAGGAAAGAGCACTGGTGAAGTTTGCTTTGAAATTCTCATCAAACGTTTCCAGATTATCAGTCACTTTATGTTGGGTTGCCATGTTTGATTTTGGTGCGACGATACTCACAGCTCCACGAATCGTTGCGAACTGACGATAGAAGCACGGTCTGATACGTACAGTCGCGACACTCACTGGTGAGAAATCCATTACCGTCTGATAGCTGACGCGACGCTTGCGATTCCAGCGGTCAGCTAGGGTAACGTCTGTTAGCGTCATATACATAATATGAACATAATTTTATTTTCTAACTTTCTTGTACGTCATTTACGATATGATTGTTTTACGTTTGATTAAAAAGCTTGAATGTATTTAAATTATACCGTAAATAGTTGAACAATCTGAAGAAACGAAGTAAAATAACAATAAGAAAAAACAGAAAAAAAATTACGAAGCACCTGGGATTGATTTCAAGTCGCTTGTTTCGTAAGGAACGCGCTTGACCTTTTTGTGTTCGGTATTTTCGTTGCGTTTGGTTTGGGCGGACGTCACAAGACATCCGTCTAAGTTGATCGTTGATTCCTTTACTCAGTTTCTTTTATTACAGGGGGCGAGCAGCCAGCCCTCTGACCGAACGCGCTGAGCTACGGAGCCGGCGACCATTGCGCTACGCCATTAACGACGAACAGAGCGCTGAATAAGGTATATACGGCTATCGGAAAAACTTTCGAGAGCATTTTCTCCTTTCCCAAGGCCCAGTCAGGCGAAATATTTAAGCACGTGATGTGGAGACCCACCTCCTTCTACACACGTAGTTTGGGTGAAATCGGCGTGTCCCGATTGGCGACCTCCCCTTGTTAACTGTTTCGGGCATGCTACACCCTTGGCTCGAAAAACCAGTGATAACGCCCTCTTGAGCGTTTGATAAATCGACCCGCTTCTGCATTACGAAAATGACTGCACTCTTTTCCTTGTCCCCCAGAGATGCTTTATCTGCCCTCCATAGCTGGTGCTGCCACCTTCCGTCTGGAGTGGTTACTGCACGTTGACGTCGCACATGGGCAGTGGTCACGTTGACGTCGCACATAGGCAGTGGTCACATTAATACGGAGCGTGAATATCCAACTGCTTATTCAGTCGACGTCTTTGTTGGCATCTGGAACTCTTCTTGGTCAGCAAGACGGTTTAGACAACACATGTATGATACGCTTAGCAGTTTGTCGCTCTGCACTACAATCACAGCTGGGTGATGTTGTTATTCCCCATTTGGACACTGAGGCAATACATTTTCCACTATTTGTCTTTCAAATGGTTCAAATGGCTCTAAGCACTATGGTACTTAACACCTAAGGTCATCAGTCCCCTAGATCTAGAACCACTAAAACCTAACTAACCTAAGGACATCACACACATCCATGCCCAAGGCAGGATTCGAACCTGCAACCGTAGCAGCAGCGCAGTTCCGGACTACAGCGCCTAGAACCGCTCGGTCATAGGGCCAGACTATTTGTCTTTAATCTGATGAGCACAAACCAGATATTGCGGTGTTCTTGAGAACCTGATTTTGTTACTCTAATCTCTACTACAAATTTTATGCCTTGTAGAGGTGAATGACACGGGCAAGAGTCTGCGAATTTTACTGAGTGCAGGAATGTCCTCATGCACAGGGAGTTAAGGATCACCAACTATTTTGGTTAACCAACGCTTGAGAGCAGATTGCCGCTGCAAATATGAGGGGGTGGGATAGCTGAGAATAAACGACTGGAAAGATGGAGTGTTACTCGTTGTTCCTCTGATGATGTGCATATTCTTGTTGAGCTGCATATCGACGAGTCTGGTGTATGGGCTGTCGATCCAGACGGCAGCGCAAATTTCCACAGGATACACAACTCAAAGGGCAGATATTCTCGGTGTTGGACTGGTGACCTCCAACTCGTACCTCAACTGCGTGATCTTGTTTTTGACTTCACCTTAGCGACAGTTTTCAGCAAGTGCTCTTAAAAACTAAGCGTCATGTCAACAGTGACCTCTAAATAAAATTGCCTTTTGTTGTAACTGGGCTGTTCCCTTTCTTTTTATAGTCTGCGAGCGTGTTTTTAATGTGGTAACTGGTGACGTCTGGTTTGGCACCACTTCGGGTTAACCTCCATATCCAAATCTGCTTGGTGTTCTCTTAGGCATTTACAATTAATAAAATGTTTCGGGCTATTATACTGTGGTCTAATCAGTTTCATTCGACCACGGCGCAATAACCTGGAACATTTTATTAATTGTGACATTACCGGCAGTGAAAGATTACATTCTCTCAGGAATGTCTGTTTCATACAGAAGGTCCTTATTAAGCGTAATTAGAGGGATCAACTTATAAGCTCGAAGCTTATTTGCTTCGAACCGCACTAATGAGGTTTCAAATTTTAAGACATTGCATTATTCATAAGAGTTTTTATATTACCCCCTGCCTCCACACGGAATCGCTAGCGCTCTTAGATCTTTCGTTTGTTTTGAAATTAGGCTTCAATAAAAACTAGTAAAGAGATTATGTTATACAATATTCCAAAAGGTTACATACACTGCTGGACATTACAATTGCTACACCAAGAAGATGACGTGCTACAGACGCGACATTTAACCGACAGGAAGAAGATGCTGTGATATGCAAACGATTAGTTTCTCAGGGCATTCAGACAAGGTTGGCGCCGGTGGCGACACCTACAACGTTCTGACACGAGGAAAGTTTCCAACCGATTTCTCATGCACAAACAGTAGTTGACTGGCGTTGCCTGGTGAATTGTTGTTGTGATGCCTCGTATCAGGAGGAGAAATGAGTACCATCACGTTTTCGACTTCGATAAAGGTCGGAAGGTAGCCAATCGCGATTTCGGTTTATCGTATCGCGACATTGCTTCTCGCGTTTGTCGAAATGCAATGAATGTTAGCAGAATATGGAATCGGTGGGTTAAGGAGGGTAATACGGAATGCCGTGCTGCATCCCAATGGCCTCGTATCACTAGCAGTCGAGATTACAGGTATCTTATCCGCATGGCTGTAACGGATCGTGCAGCCACGTCTCGATCCCTCAGTCAACAGATGGGGACATTTGCGAGACAACAACCATCTGCACGAACAGTTTGTCGACGTATGCAGCAGCATGGACTATCAGCTCAGAGACCATGGCTCCGGTAACATTTGACGCTGCATCACAGACAGGAGCGCCTGCGATGGTGTACTCAACGATGAACCTGGGTGCACGAATGTCAAAACGTCATTTTTTGGATGAATGCAGGTTCTGTTTGCAGCATCATGATGGTCGCACCCGTTTTTGGTGGCATCGCGGTGAACGCACATTGGAAGCGTGTATTCGTCATCGCCATACTGGCGTATCACCCAGCGTGATGGTATGTGGTGCCATTGGTTACTCGTCTCGGTCACTTTTTGTTCGCATTGACGGCACTTTGAACAGTGAACGTTACATTTTATATGTGTTACGACTCGTGGTTCTACCCTTCATTCGATCCCTGCGAAACCCTACACTTCAACAGGATAATGCACGACCGCGTGTTGCGTGTCCTGTACGGGCCTTTCTGGATACAGAAAATGTTCGACTGCTGCCCTGGCCAGCACATTCTCCAGATCTCTCACCAAATGAAAACGTCTGGCGGCCGAGCAACTGGCTCGTCACAGTACGCCAGTCACTACTCTTGATGAACTGTGGTATCGTGTTGAAAATGCATGGGCAGCTGTACCTGTACACGCCATCCAAGCTGTGTTCGACTCAATGCCCAGGCGTATCAAGGCCGTTATTACGGCCAGAGGTGGTTGTTCTGGGTACTGATTTTTCAGGATCTATGCACCGAAGTTTTCGTGAAAATGTAATCACATGTCAGTTCTAGTGTCATATTTGTCCAATGAATACCCGTTTATCATCTGCATTTCTTCATGGTGTAGCAATTTTAATGGCCAGTACTGTAATTACTGTTGGATATCTTTCACCTATTTAACCACAGTTACCACCCTCTTTGGTATCAGAGGAAGTGAATAACTAGCCCAAGGGCAGCCCCTTGAGGCGTCACAGAAACGTCTGCAAGGATTACTTGGCCAATGTAATCCTACTGTACAAAAAAAAATTACTGACCAGGCGTAGCCAACGACAGTGAGCCGCAGTTCAGCCTGGCACAACTGCAGATACAAAGAAAGGTTCTGGCTGGTCGGCTCTTGCCCGCAGCCATGGTGCAAGTCCTGGCGGCTGCACTCGTAGCTCTCTTTGGGTGGCTGAATAGCAAACTAGCCAGTATGCTGGATGAGTGCGGTTAAAGCGGACGTGTGTGTTGCTTGAAATTTTGATGGCTAGTAGTGTAATTTGCTAAATATAGCAATGAGTCAGCTTTGCGGTCTGTCATTCATTTTACCTGATTTTAATATTTGTGTAATTTCTACACTTTTCAACTCATGGAGTACGTTACCAGTTTTGAGAATATCGGTAAAGAACGCTGCCTATAAACGTTTCATATACTTCCCACTGTGGATTAGGAATTCTGAGTAGTTGGATTCATGTTTACAGGCTAGTCTGACGGCCTTCAAACCATTTTTGAACTTAATTGTGTGTGATCCACCTGAGGAGTTCTAGAAGTAGCCGCAATGTGTTTTAAGACCGAAAACAGGTCGTTGACAATTTATTGGTTTTCTACATACAGTGATTTCTGCTTGGTTACTAGGCTCCATCAATAAATGCCACCTGATAGCATGTCTCTGACGTCTTCCTTCATCAGACACTGATATTTGAACTCTAAATTTTCCCACTTCTGCGGAACTATGCGTTTCTTACGTTTTACACATAACACTTTACTCTTCATTTTTGTACTTCTAAATGCGTATTGTAATTTTTAATGTTGCCAACAAATCGTTGCCACTAGTTTGTCTCTGCCATACGCATTCCTTTTTTTAGTTAATTATGTGTGTCTTATTCTATTTAATTATGTTGCTGTGTATTTGTATAGTGATAGAGTGCCTGTTCCTGTTTTAGATGATCTGCCAAAGTTGAATCGTCTGTACCGTATTTCAATGCTCTGTTGTGTCCTTTACATCTTATTTTGAATGTCCTGCCAAGCATTGCAATGTATATTTTCTCACAATCACTGCAGCTGACCTGACAGGTACCAGATCGTTGGTATCTGTCTGGTTTTGGAATCAGTTTAGAGATATGCTTCTGTATTGAGTTGTTTTTATTGTAACCAATGTTTATGCCTTATTTCTTGAATATGTGCGAGATCTAACATGTCTGACGAGCCAAATAAAATAATACTTGCATTACGTAGCCTTGCAGCCTGCTTTAGTTCTCGGAGCGAGGAGGGTCAGTCCCAATTAGGCTGCCTGGCAACGGCTCACACTAATTTGGTGAAGTAGATTATGTGGCCCAAAAATAACGAACTTTCAAATGTTTGTTTCCACAGTGTGGATTTCTGCTGGCTGAGGAAAGTCTGCGTGCAAGTGTTTTAAGGGTACTAGTACCGTAGGCGCAGTCATACAGATTTGTATTTACTATAGTCGAGTTTTCATCATCCATCGCAAACTATGAGTTTGTTTAAAACACTCTCACACAGAGCTCACACAGTCTTAGTTCTAGACAGTTTGCTTAAAGAGATCGCCCACTTAAAGAGAGTGTTTGGGGAAACCCAGCAGATTAACAGGGCACTACCAGTTAAACTAAGAACGAGGAAGTGGATAAGGACCAGAGCACGCCAGCAAAATCTGCAGCTTTTCTTTCGTTTGTCGCCTGCGTCTCGTTTAAGATAACAAGAATCCACCGTAAATTGCTGTTGAAAGTGGACCCCCCCACTCCCCCTCCGTCCCTCCTCCCCCCCCCCCCCCCCATCATCATACATTGAAGACCTTTTGGGTTCAGTGAAGGTCAATTTGTAGTTGCAGAAAGCTGGAATTTACCAGATACCTAGCCAATCTGGTGTGGCTTATATACGTTAGACCACACGAGCAAGAACACTGCATTAAACATCAACACTGCCCTCCCTTTTTGCAACCAAACTAGTCTGCTATTGAATACAGTCCAGGCTCATTAATATGATCATCGCCTATGTTCAAAGCCAACGGTCGCCTGGAGGTAACCCCCCTGGAGGTAACCCCCCTGGAGGTAATCCATCCTTCTGAGAAACCACTAATCCCTCCCTTTTCCTTTCTCTGCCTCCACCTTTTTGGGAAAAAGAACACTTGTGTTGTCACCCCCTATACAGTTCAGTTCTGACCCACTTTTCCCCTCCTGGTAAATACTCCAGCCCTCCCCACCCCGCCCCCACACAACCCTCCCCTCCACCATCTGTAAATTGGCAGTTAAGACTCTGCTGTGGTGGAGAGGAAGGATCTCATGACACTGAATTCAAATCAATACCAATAATATATTGTTCAAATGTGTGTGAAATCTTATGGGACTTAATTGCTAAGGCCATCAGTCCCTAAGCTTACGTGCTACTTAACCTAAATTATCCTAATGACACACACACACACACACATATATATACGAGGGAGGACTCGAACCTCCGTTGGGACAATATATTGTTTATTTCAGCTTGCATATGCTATATTTAATCGCTTCGCAGGAGACAGGGCTCCCCCAGTTAGACAAAACTCATTTCTGCACCCATACCCCAACTTTCCGTAATGTAAGCACCGAGATATGGAATGAAGTGCGGTATTTTAGTCATCATTTTGACTCACTCACCCGCACGCATGTCAGCTGTCTGGGCGCCACCAGGCACTGCGCGTATGCATCTGCACGCCACAGATTCAACAGTGCGCCAATGTCCTAACTACCTATCACAATACTAAACACCGCTGACCTGGACTAGAAGTTAGCGTCCTTTGATATTCGATATTGGAGAAACCAAGTCCGCCATCTCTCAAAGTGGCTACTTCGTGTTGTAACATTTCCACCTCAAATCCGTAGACGAAGGTGACATTCCCGCCTGAGGAAACTCCTTTTGTTCTTCCTGGCCCTGAAAAAGGCATCAGTCGGCAGCGTTTGTTTGATTGGGAAATTCCAGACCCACTTTCTGTGTTTCTCTCAAGTGGTTACTTCCTGATTGTACGACTTCATACGTGACAAAAAACCTCTAGATACGCAGATGGAGGTTTCCAGCCCTCCTCAGAATACTGTGTTCCTATAGGGTAATGCTGGGGGCAATTCTGGGCGCAATTGCGGTATGAAAATGGCGAGAAATAGTCCATTTGCACTACTATAGCAAATTAATTGTTTAAAAATTTACAGGAGTCAAACAGATTACTTAAAACAATTACGATCACCATAATGTTATGTTAACCGGTGACCTAGCAACGACGGAGAGGCTCCGTCCCCGCCGCAGCCGCAGTGGTCCACAACCCCACGACGACTACCGCAGTCCACTTCACCCCTCCGCCTCCCCACACGGAATCCAGGGTTATTGTGCGGTTCGGCCTCGGGTGGACCCCCCATGGAACGTCTCACACCAGACGAGAGTAACCCCTATGTTTGCGTGGTAGGGTAATGATGGTGTACGCCTAGGTGGAGAACTTGTTTGCGCAGCAATCGCCGACGTAGTGTAGCTGAGTCGGAATAAGGGAAACCAGCCCGCATTTGCCGAGCCAGGTGGAAAACCGCCTAAAAACCATCCACAGACTGGACGGCTCATCGGATCCGGCGGGCGGATTCGTGCTGGGGACCGGAGCTCCCTCCCGCCCGGAAAGCCGTGCGTTAGTCCGCACGGATAACCGGGATGGGATCACTATATGATGACTCATCTTTGCAATAAAACATATTTCCGAATCAGATGCAAACTTTTAGCAAATCAAGTAATTAAATTTCCACCACAAACGATTTTAGCGCTAAACGATGCAAGGCCTTGTATACAGGTACGTTTGAGAACACAAATACTCTCACCCACCACAACGTTTCCATCTTACACTAAACCTATATGACGAAAAACCTTCCAGTCACACACACTCGCAATCGTGAAACATGCGCCGTCTGCCGACTGCTGGGAGCCCAAGCCCCGCCGGCCAAGAGATGGCTGGAGGGTCGCACACCCGTGCAGTTGCGCCTTCATCGTCAGCCATACCAGGCGTTCAGAGGCCAGAGAGTCTGTGACTGCCAAGCAGTCAACCGATCAATTTACGTTGGGGGGAATAACTGTCCAGGTCAGACTTCGGCTGTACTGAATATTCTCAAGCAACACACACGTCCGCATCTGCAGCACTCAACCAGCATACTGGCTAGTTTCCTATTCAGCCACTCAGAGAGCGCCACGAGTTCTTCGCCAGGACTTGCCCTCATGGCCGCGGGCAAGAGCCAACCAGCCAGAACCTTTCTTTGTATCTGCTAGGCTGGCCGGAGTGGCCGAGCGGTTCTAGGCACTACAGTCGGGAATCGCGCGATCGCTACGGTCGCATGTTCGTATCCTGCCTCTGGCATGGTTAGTTAGGTTTAAGTAGTTCTAAGTTCTAGGAGACTGATGACCTCAGCAGTTAAGTCCCATAGTGCTCAGAGACATTTGAACCATTTTTTGTATCTGCCAGTTGTGCGAGGCTAAACAGCGGCTCCCCGTCGGCCAGCCCCTGTGACCGTCCCTGCTGTTGACTACGCCTGGTCAGTAACTTTTTTCCTACAGTAGGATTATATTCGCCAGGTAATCGTTACAGACGTTTCTGTGACATCTCAAGGGGCTGCCCTTAGGCTAGTTAGTCACTTCCTCTGATACCAAAATGGGTGGTAACTGTCGTCAAATAGGTGAAGATATCCAACAGTAATTTTGTATTGTGTGTCAGTTGCCTTGTCATGCTGGTGGAAGTAAGTCACTTACAATTCTGATATACCGTCCCTGAAATAATTCTACTAGACCTGTCAGTCTGTGGGGGCAGTAGGATGTTTCACTCGCTTCTCCACCCCGGTGATGTCCATCTGCCGGCACTGGCCTGCATGTGAACAGTAGCCTACATCGCCACCGTCTATGAGCCTACAGACCCTTGTTTCCCTCAGAATAGAGCCGTGTAGAACGAGCATGATATACTTCTTTATATTCCATTAATCCAAATTTTTGATGTTAACATCTTGAAGGACCGCCATGTCATCGTCAGCCTGGACAAGCGTTCTTCTAGGCTCGAAGATTTGTCTGATGTGACAGAAGAAGAAACAAGAGTTGAGTTAGAAGAGTTAGGGGGTCCAGCATTACAATCGGAATTTAAGAGACCTTTGCAGGACTGAAGATCAAATAACGCAGAATTTCTAAAATTATTGGGGGAAGAGCAACAAAACAACAATTCTCGATCGTTCGCAGAATGTCCGCGTCCGGTGATATACCATCTGACTTTCGGAAAAGTATCATACACACAATTCTGAAAACTACAAGAACTGAAAAGTGTGAGAATTATCGCACAATCAGCTTAACAGCTCATCCATCCAAGTTGCTCACAAGAATAACGTCCAGAAGAATGGAAAAGAAAATTGAGGATTTTTTAGATAACGATCAGTTTGACTTTCGGAAAGGTAAAGGCACCAGATAGGGAATTCTGACCTTGCGGTTGATAGTGGAAGCAAAGCTAAAGAAAAATCAAGAAACAGTCAAAGGATTTGTCGACATGGAAAAAGCGTTCGATAATGTAATATGGTGCGATACGTTCGAAACCCTGGGAAAAATAGGGGTAAGCTATAGGGAGCGTGGGAAAAATAGGGGTAAGCTATAGGGAGCGACAGGTAATATGCAGTTTGTATAAGAGCCAGGAGGGAATAATAGGAGTGGAGGACCAAGAAGGAAGTTCTCGGATTAAAATCGGTGTAGTGTTTCACCCCTGCTCTTCAAACTTCACATCGAAGAAGCGATGATGGAAATAAAAGTAAGTTTCAGGAGTCGAATTAAAATTTATGGGGAAAGGATATCAGTGATGCGATTCGCTGATGACATTGCTATTCTGAGTGAAAGAGAAGAAGAATTACTTGATGTGCCGAATGAAATGAGCTGTGTAATGGGTACACAATGTGGTTTGAGAGTAAATCAAAGAAAGAAGAAAGTAATGACAAGTGCAAGACATGAGAATAGCTACAAACTTAACTTTAGGGTTGATGGTCACGAACTAGATGAAGTAAAGGAATTCTACTTCTTAGGCAGGAAAATGTCCAATTGCGGACGGAGCAAGGAGGATATCAAAAGCAGTCTATCAATGGCATAAACGGCATTCTTGGTGAAGAGAAGTCTACTAACATTTAACATAGGCCTTAATTTGAGGAAGAAATTTCTGAGGATGTACGTTTGGAGCACAGCATAGAATGGTAGTGTAACATGGGCTGTGGGAAAAGTGGAACGGAAGAGGATCGAAGCATTTGAGATGTGTTGCTACGGACGAATGTTGAAAATTACGTGGGCTGATAAGGTATCGAAGAGGAGGTTCTGCGCACAATCGGAGGGGAAAGGAATATGAGGAAACCAGTGACAAGGAGAAGGGGCAGGATGACAGGATATCTGTTAAGACATGGTTCCAGAGGGTCCTGTAGAGGACAGGAATTGTAGAGGAAGACACACATTGGAATATATCCAGCAGATAATTGAGGACATAGGTTGCAAGTGCTACTCCGAGAGGAGAGAAATTCGTGGCGGGCCACATCGAACTAGTCAGAAGTCTGATAACCTAAAGAAAAACCCTTCGTTTTATTCTGTATTGCCCTACATTCTATTAATATTAGGAGTGGTTACATTATGCGTGTGTTCCACTGTGGTGGTAGGGTTCATGGAGTTTCACCTGATGACAATTTCAATCAGTTTTTCAGTACGTTGGTACGTTGATTTACTTTTAACATCGTTCATACGCTTTCGGACACATTTTCCCGCCGGCCCGGATGGCCGACCGGTTCTAGGCGCTACAGTCTGGAACCGCTCGACCGATACGGTCGCTGGTTTGAATCCTGCCTCGGGCATGGATATGTGTGATGTCCTTACGTTAGTTACGTTTAAGTAGTTCTAAGTTCTAGGGGACTGATGACCTCAGAAGTTGAGTCCCTTCACGTATTCTTCAAAATCATATTTCTTGTTAGTTCCGTCATTTTCTGGTCGATTCATACTACTTTTCCTTGGTTTGATTAGCGCTTGTCCTCGTTTGCTATAGGTCTTGTGGTCTTGTGTAGTCTGCTCCAGCTTGATTCAGTATCGTCTCATCAACCTTTGCGTGGACGGCTGTCCCTGTTTCACTTTGGAAAATGCTTGTCACTCTCACTTTGAGGCTCAGAGCCATTCTGTCTGCCGCCTGATGAGCTAGTCGTTTTTCTGATGCGTTTCGGGGATTTCTTCGGAAATCTGGTGGGAGACATATCGGGATATCACAGGTTAGCTCGCTAACGAGTGTTCTCTAGCTTTACCGTGCAATGTGTCGTCATCACTGGTCTTTCTTCCTTGGACATTATTTCTTTAATGTGAGCAGTTTTTTCTTTCTTCCCCTTGCTCTGGTCTGATTTCTGAATTTATCCATTTATTCATCTTTCTGTATTTTTTTTGTGACTCGTTTTAATCTACGCTCATGGAAATGGAAAAAAGAACACATTGTCACCGGTGTGTCAGACCCACCATACTTGCTACGGACACTGCGAGAGGGCTGTACAAGCAATGATCACACGCACGGCACAGCGGACACACCAGGAACCGCGGTGTTGGCCGTCGAATGGCGCTAGCTGCGCAACATTTGTGCACCGCCGCCGTCAGTGTCAGCCAGTTTGCCGTGGCATACGGAGCTCCATCGCAGTCTTTAACACTGGTAGCATGCCGCGACAGCGTGGACGTGAACCGTATGTGTAGTTGACGGACTTTGAGCGAGGGCGTATAGTGGGGATGCGGGAGGCCGGGTGGACGTACCGCCGAATTGCTCAACACGTGGGGCGTGAGGTCTCCACAGTACATCGATGTTGTCGCCAGTGGTCGGAGGAAGGTGCACGTGCCCGTCGACCTGGGACCGGACCGCAGCGACGCACGGATGCACGCCAAGACCGTAGGATCGTACGCAGTGCCGTAGGGGACCGCACCGCCACTTCCCAGCAAATTAGGGACACTGTTGCTCCTGGGGTATCGGCGAGGACCATTCGCAACCGTCTCCATGAAGCTGGGCTACGGTCCCGCACACCGTTAGGCCGTCTTCCGCTCACGCCTCAACATCGTGCAGCCCGCCTCCAGTGGTGTCGCGATAGGCGTGAATGGAGGGACGAATGGAGACGTGTCGTCTTCAGCGATGAGAGTCGCTTCTGCCTTGGTGCCAATGATGGTCGTATGCGTGTTTGGCGCCGTGCAGGTGAGCGCCACAATCAGGACTGCATACGACCGAGGCACACAGGGCCAACACCCGGCATCATGGTGTGGGGAGCGATCTCCTACACTGGCCGTACACCTCTGGTGATCGTCGAGGGGACACTGAATAGTGCACGGAACATCCAAACCGTCATCGAACCCATCTTTCTACCATTCCTAGACCGGCAAGGGAACTTGCTGTTCCAACAGGACAATGCACGTCCGCATGTATCCCGTGCCACCCAACGTGCTCTAGAAGGTGTAAGTCAACTACCCTGGCCAGCAAGATCTCCGGATCTGTCCCCCATTGAGCATGTTTGGGACTGGATGAAGCGTCGTCTCACGCGGTCTGCACGTCCAGCACGAACGCTGGTCCAACTGAGGCGCCAGGTGGAAATGGCATGGCAAGCCGTTCCACAGGACTGCATCCAGCGTCTCTACGATCGTCTCCATGGGAGAATAGCAGCCTGCATTGCTGAGAAAGGTGGAGATACACTGTACTAGTGCCGACATTGTGCATGCTCTGTTGCGTGTGTCTATGTGCCTGTGGTTCTGTCAGTGTGATCATGTGATGTATCTGACCCCAGGAATGTGTCAATAAAGTTTCCCCTTCCTGGGACAATGAATTCACGGTGTTAATATTTCAATCTCCACGAGTGTATATTACTAACCGACTAAACCGTTTCATAGTTTATGTCTCATTTCCTAGTTTCATATAACTATTGACCGAATTTATAAATTTAAAATTCTGTCATAATTTACTCACTAAGAGGTATAATTTTATGTTATTAAGACAGTAAGACAAGTAGATTTGGGCATAAGTTCGTTGGGATTTTGTTTTGGATGTTGGTATTCCGCTTGCTATGGGTTTATTTATCGAGTGCCTTTTTATGTTCGCTTTTGCTATTTGAATTTACATACTGTCATTTTGTCATTTGAAGATACTGAGTGGAGCTGTGGACGCTACAAAATGGAGTCCCAACTGGAGAAATCGGAACATTTCCGACATATTCCCTTGTTTGAGTACAGTAGAGCGATGACAGCAGCGGAGGCAACCAGAGTTATTTGCGCCATCTATGGGTATAATGTCATTGGACAAAGCACGGGAAGATAATAGTTTCCTTATTTTGGTCAATAGTGACACTCTACGTTAAGGCGGACATACGGGGTTTGGTGAAGATTTTGTAATCGTGTTAATCCACAAAGACCCAAGACAGTGTACCGAAAACTGGCAAATGTGATGAACTGTGATCATTGCACCATCGTGCGAAATTCGGATGGGATGGGAAATGTTGAAAAATCGTGTGTGTGTGTGTGTGTGTGTGTGTGTGTGTGTGTGTGTACACCTCATTCTATACGCTAAAACCACACAAATTAGTGGATGACCATTCGTACATCTCTACTCTTGCTCATAATCGGTTGCCTCATGAACAACGACCATTCCAGTCCCTTATAGCTACTGATGACACGAAATGGTGTCCTTATCCTAACATAAGGTAAAGAAAGCAATGGTTGAGTCCCAACAAAGAATCAGTTCCCCGTAAAAAGAACTGCGCGCAACCACAAAAAAAAAGAAAAGAAATAAGTCATAAAAACAAATCATATTATGCATCCGGTGGAACAGCCACGGTGTTATGTACTACGAATTGTCTCCCCAAGGTGTAACCCTCATTGCTGACATTCATTGTCAAGAACTGAATGTTGTGGTTGGCAGGAGAGCCAACCGTGTTCCTAAAGGAGGCCGAAATGCACGCGTTTTAGCTCACGCAGGCTGGCGTGAGGTCTGGAACATGACAAGGGAATTAGAATTGAGAAAAACGGACGTAGCTGGTGGCAATCTTAACTTTAATCCATTAATGACGAACGTCGTTCTTGACGGCACATGATTTACAATATCAATAGAAACTGATCATGGCGCCCTGCTAGGTCGTAGCCAAATACGTAGCTGAAGGCTATGCTACCTATCGTCTCGGCAAATAAGAATGTAGAAGTCAGTGAACCATCGCTAGCGAAGTGGGCTGTACAACTGGGGCGAGTGCTAGGAAGTCTCTCTAGACCTGCCGTGTGGCGGCGCTCGGTCTTCAATCACTGATAGTGGCGACACGCGGGTCCGACGTATACTAACGGACTGCGGCCGCTTTAAAGGCTACCACCTAGCAAGTGTGGTGTCTGGCAGCGACACCACACTGAGATGTCTAAATGTCTAGTAGTCGCAGTCCAATAACAATGACTACCTGGACTCACAAAAAAACACTATATAGGAGTTGCGTTGGAGTCATTCCGCAACCACATTATAGCTAATCTTACGCCTTCAGATTTTTATCTTTTCCGCTCTATCGAACAGCCTTGAAAGACTTCCTTTCCTGATGAAAATGCACTACGAACATGACCTGACGAGTTTTTTGCCTCAAAATCACTTGGTTTTTACAGCCTCGTAATCGAAAGGCCACCCCAACATTGGCAGATTGTTGTAAATGAAGTAGACTCTATTGGTTCAAATGGCTCTGAGCATTATGGGACTTAACTTCTGAGATCAACAGTCCCCTAGAACTTAGAAATACTTAAACCTAACTAACCTAAGGACACACATCCATGCCCGAGGCAGGATTCGAACTTGCGACCATAGCGGTCGCGCGTCTCCAGACTGCAGCGCCTAGAACCTCTCGGCCACTTAGGCCGGCGAGGACTATATTACTGATTACTGAAGCCGCTGTATGCGTGTGTGTTATGGAAAACCGGCCGATGTGGCAGAGCGGTTCTAGGCGCTTCAGTCTGGAACCGCGCGATCGCTATGGTCGCAAGTTCGAATCCTGCCTCGGCCGTGGACGTGTGTGATGTCCTTAGGTTAGTTAGGTTTAAGTAGTTCTAAGTTCTAGGTGACTGATAACCTCAGATCTTAAGTCCGATAGTGCTCAGAGCCATTTCAACAATTTGAACCATTTGTTATGGAAAAACACTACGATATTACACACCAACCCAACATTACAGTTAGGAACTACGTACGTATCTTGATGCAGTGGAGGACACTAGGCCCAAATTACTCCAACTTTATTCTGTAGAACAATAAAGCAGCTTCCAACACACTTTAAACATAATTTCATTTTTACGAAACGTTTTCTCGCTTATATCTTCCCACAAAGTGTTGAAAGGAAAATAGTTTATTACTTACTACATTTTGCTGTTCATGAAGTCCGCCTCCGGTGGCTTAGTGGTCGGCGCGACAGAATGTCAATCTTAACGGCCCGGGGTTCGATTCCAGGCTAGTTCGGAGATTTTCTCCGCTCAGGGACAGAGTGGTGTGTTGTCCTAATTATCAACGTCTCATCCCCATCGACGCGCAAGTCGCCGAAATGGGGTCAAATTGAAAGACTTCACCTGGCGGACGGTCTACCCGACGCAAGTCTTGAGTCACACGACACGCTCTTCATGAAGGCATGACGTATTAATTTATTACTTCTGTGTTACTAACTCTGTTCGCAACTCATTTTGCAAATGGTATTCACATGAACCGCTGAATGTAACTGCAAAATTATGTCATTATACAATACGTCGTTCACGAGATACGACGTCATAAGCTTTGGCTTAAAATGGATCAACCTAGAACTTCAGCTTAGAGCTTGTCGCTTTCATTTATTCCTTCTTTACTACTCACTGAATGTACCTCCAAAATTTACTTCATTGCGCGATACACAGTTCAGAAAATATGACGCCATAAACGCTGAGATGCGTGTGTTTCACAGTGACAGAACTTAGCCACTTTCAAAAAACTTTAAACATATTTTCAAACCTTTTCTAAACTGTACCTTGCTTATGTGGTTAAAGTCGAATATCTAACACGTTAACTAATTCTTAAAATAATCAAATGTCTGAAGCTGGTTGATACATGGGATTTCGATTCCTTAAGGAATCAGGAGTTTACTGCTAATAGAATTTGCTGTGCGCTATGCACACTCTCTGTAACTATTCTTGCGTTGCTTAGGCGAGATAATTTCTCGGTAGGTAGATTCTTTTGAGCTACAGTTTCCTGAATCGGTTCTTCCTTTTATAGAGGGTGTGTAAAAATCACAAAAAATTTTATTTGTTTTTCTCCTATCTTTTGTTTCAGATTCCGACAGCGAAAGTGTGAACAGTCACCTGTCCTTGATCTTTAAGCCTGTGAAATTTCCGTGGATACTAAAAGTAAAGGAAAGTTATTCACAGTTATAACCACTTCGAGAGCTTTGGCCCACCATGTAGTTCATTAATACCTTAACCTACATCCACGTATGAAACTGATGCTGCGGGATCTGGGGCAAATGTAATTATCACGAGTCTGGCTCGTGGTACATCGGTCGGGCGAAGTGTAAATGTCACACAGGACAGGCTAGGGTCTAGTCTGTGGTAGATTCTTGTTAACTCTTTGTATCATAGTTACATGTTACCCTTGGCCACGTTCGTACGTCGAAAATATGAACTTAAATGTTACGGACGTAGCCCAAAAATTGTTTTCAAAACGTAAATGCCCTTTTCAGTTCGTACATTTACAGAGATTATAGGTTTGAATTAGCCTAATCAGCACTGAAGAATACTCCAAAAGCAGATTATGAAGGACGAGTACCGTACGGAGATTTACAAAAGAGACTGCACCAGAAACAATCGGCCCATTTTCCTAAGCCTACTGATCCCATGGCATCAAAATCAAGGCCATCAGGAGTCTATAAAGTCTGCACGGAAAAAAAAAGTACTGGAATAACGTGGGACTCCGGTAGAGGAAAATTTCCATTGCATATCTCCGTATGTTTCGAACGATATAATACACTTGAAGATAATTGATTTGTGTTACTGCTTTTTGTAAGAGTGCTAATTATATGAATTCACAATTTATTCAGGAATTGGAGATCGATGGCAGTGATTTATATTGTATCTTTGATAAAAAATCCATTGTGGTATTTCTAACACAGTTTTTACATGAGGTTGTAATTAGTTATCAGCCGCGCTGGATTAGCCGAGCGGTCTGAGGCGTTGTAGTCACGGACTATGCGGCTGGTCCCGGCGGAGGTTCGAGGCCTCCCTCAAGCATGGGTGTGTGTGTTTGTCCTTAGGATAATTTAGGTTAAGTAGTGTGCAAGCTTAGGGACTGATGACCTTAGCCGTTAGGTCCCATAAGAAAATGTTCAAATGTGTGTGAAATCTTACGGGACTTAACTGCTAAGGTCATCAGTCCCTAAGCTTACACACTACTTAACCTAAATTATCCTAAGGACAAACACACACACCCATGCCCGAGAGAGGACTCGAACCTCTGCCGGGACCAGCCGCACAGTCCATGACTGCAGCGCCTAAGACCGCTCGGCTAATCTCGCGCGGCAGGTCCCATAAGATTCCACAAACATTTGAACATTTGAACAATTAGTTATCAAATGTTTCACAAAATTAAACCAGTTCGATTTTGCATAGGTAACTACATTCCGTAAGCTGTGCGCGATTGGTACAACGTCGGACCGACTTGCCGAACCCTCGAATGATTCTAAGGCCGGGCGGCCTCGTTCACATTGTGGGTCTGGCAGTTTGAACGTAAATTGTAGGTTAAGGGGTTATTCCGATAATCCATCTCGATAGGAGAGAAAGACAAAAACAGTCTCATTTGGAATAAATTCATCGTATAGAGTTCGTCGTTTGCTCGAGGCAGCTCTACGTTTGTTTTGGCTGTCTCCTGTTTCGTGCAAATTTTCACCTTTGTGGTCAGTGCATACGACGCGGCCGCACACTGCAACAGCGGCCGCATGTGATCTTTGTGATCTGACAGCCTGTTGCCGAGGGTTGGGGGGGGGGGGGGGGGGGACACGCCTCACCAAAACAGATAGCTGAGGCACGTGCCTTCTGATACGCTCATACACTCAGAAAGAACGTGGCAGGTCGAGTTACTGATTGCACACGTACTAGGCTGTCCTTCGTAAACCACAAAAACGAGAAACTTGCAAACATTTACGAAATATGGAATGTGTCGCTGTTGTTCTATCTACACTTGGCGGGCACCATTCAGAACTGGAAACATATATGCCTCGACTGTCCCATCAAAATTATTGTCAACAATTTTGAAACATAAATTGCGGGTTTCCACTTTAACATGAACAGTAATTTGGTCAAATCACAAAGGAACATCAACAATATCATCTTCCGACATCTTAACTTTCTCAAGCAAACAGGTTTTGACTTCGATAACCTTAGGTCTGATACAGTTACGATCAAACGCAAATTCTACAGTATCTTTACACTAAAGGATAACTGAATCCATTTTAAGACACAAAGGAATTAAAGACATTAGCTTCCAATGGGCACTGGTTTATATCACTGGCACACGTTGAAAATTTGTGCTGGGCTGGGATTCAAACCCATGTCTCCTGCTTACTAGGCAGTTGCGCCATCCAGACACAGTTGTCGCCACAACCGCACGGACTTCCCTGGCACACCTATAGACAGACTCGAATTCTGAACTTACACGGTACCTTGACATTGTAATTCTGTCAGAGACAGCAAAGGATTTGGAAGAGCAGTTGAGTGGAATGGACAGTGTCTTGAAAGGAGGATATAAGATGAACATCAACAAAAGCAAAACAAGGATAATGGAATGTAGTCGAATTAAGTCTGGTGATGCTGAGGGAATCAGATTAGGAAATGACACACTTAAAGTAGTAAAACAGATTTGCTATTTGGGGAGCAAAATAACTGATGATGGTCGAAGTAGAGAGGATATAAAATGTAGACTGACAATGGCAAGGAAAACATTTCTGAAGAAGAGAAACTTGTTAACATTGAGTATAGATTTAAGTGTCAGGAAAGTCATTTCTGAAAGTATTTGTATGGAGTGTAGACATGTATGGAAGTGAAACATGGACGATAAATAGTTTGGACAAGAAAAGAAGCTTTCGAAATGTGGTGCTACAGAAGAATGCTGAACATTAGAAAGGTAGCTCACATAACTAATGAGGAGGTATTGAATAGAATTGGGGAGACGAGAAGTTTGTGGAACAACTTGACTAGAAGAAGGGATCGGTTGGTAGGCAATGTTCTTAGGCATGAAGGGATCATATATTTAGTATTGAAGGACAGCGTGGAGGGTAAAAATCGTAGAGGGAGACCAAGAGATGAATACACTAAGTAGATTCAGAAGGATGTTGGTTCCAGTAGGTACTGGGAGATGATGAAGCTTGCAGAGGATAGAGTGGAATGGAGTGCTGCATCAAACCAGTCTCAGGACTAAAGACCACAACAACAACAACAACAACAAAACGGTACCTTACTGACATTTCAGCTGACACATGTGCAGCGCTATTGCACAGTTAAGAGCAAACAGCTCGCACTACCTAGGCAGCATGAAGACAGCCAAAGGTCGCCGGCCGCTGTGGCCGATTGGTTCTAGACGCTTCAGTCCGGAACTGCGCCGCTCCTACAGTCGCAGGTTCGAATCCTGCCTTGGGCATGGTTGTGTGTGATGTCCTTAGGTTAGTTAGGTTTAAGCAGTTCTATGTCTAGGGGACTGATTATCTCAGATGTTAAGTCACTTAGTGCTTAGAGCCATTTTTTTTGAACAGCCGAAGTTATCGAAGTCGTCCAATGCTAATCACCATATCTTCATTCCGCACAGCGTCCTAGCTACGCCTGCAAACGAACTGAACAGTGCAGATACATCGTATCTAATGAAGATAGTAGTTGTGCATGTAGCTACACTGTAGCCAAACTACCTTACTTCAATGTCAATTTTCTACCCTCAAAATACGCGGGACGAAATTTTGTTACAGACATTTTTGCATTGTTAGTTTGTGAGTGATGATGCTGTGGCGTGTGGATGCGCCAATTTTGGTTCACCCTGCAGACACGATTAACGTGTGCTGTTGCACAGTAAAGGTTGTGTGACACTAAAATCACTTTCTTCTGTAAATAGTGCCTCATTTTCTACTGTAGCTAATTATTTGTTGTCAGTGATAGTATTATGCCGTGTTGTCTGAAAACAATTTCCATTTACTTGAAGGCATCTCTATTTGTGCTACTGTAACTTCTCACGTGCTACTGTAACTACTTATAACGACAATTTGGTTGTTGTATTGCTCTTAGTATCTAGATTAAGTTTCGTTTTAGTGCAATCCAGTGTTCTATCTACAATTTAAGTTTTTGCACATACGTCGAACCCATCTTCCTCGTGTCCTCAGATTCTGTCAGCAGTGTTTTGTGTGTCGTGTGTTGCATGCCATTGTGAGCTGTCTTACACTGGTGAGACAAAAGTTATGGGACACCTTGTAGCCGGTCGGAGTGGCCGAGCGGTTCTAGGCGCTTCAGTCTGGAACAACACGACCGCTACGGTCGCAGGTACGAACCCTACTTCGGGCAAGGATGTGTGTGGTGTCCTTTGGTTAGTTAGGTTCAATGAGTTCTAGGGGACTGATGACCACAGCTGTTAAGTCCCATAATGCTCAGAACCATTTGAACCATTTCTTGGACACCTTGTAATGTCTTGTCAGACCACCTCCTGCCCGGTGTAGTGCAGCAGCTCCAAATGGTATGGACTCAACAAGCCGTCCGATGTCCCCTGCATAAATATTGAGCCATGCTGCCTCTATAGCCGACCATAATTGTGGAAGGGTTGCCAGAGCAGCATTTTGTAAACGAACTGACCTCTCTATTACGTCCCATAAATGGTCGACAGGATTCATATCGGGCGATCTGGGTGGCCAAATAATTCTCTGGGACTGTCCAGAATGTTCTGCAAATCAACAGCGAACATTCGTGGCCCGGTGACATGGCGAATTCTCATCCATAAAAATTCCATCGTTGTTTGGGAGCATGAATGCTTGCAAATGGTCTTCAAGTAGTCAAACATAACCATTTACAGACATTTATACGTTTAGTTGGAACCGAGGACGCAGTCCATTACATGTAAACAAAACCAACAACATTATGGAGTCGCCACCAGCTTGCACCGTGGCTTGTTGACAACTTGGGTCCATGGCTTCGTGGGCTTTCGCCATCCTTCTATCAGCACTTACCAACCGAAATGGGGACTCGTCTGACCACGCCACGGTTTTCCACTCGTCTACGGTAAAACCGAAATGGTCATGAACCCAGGAGAGACGCTGCAGGTGAAGTCGTGCTGTTAGCAACGGCACTCGATTCGATCGTCTGTTGCCATAGCCCATTAACGCCAAATTTCGAAGCACTGTTCTAAGGATACCTTCATAGTACGCCCCCAATTGATTTCTGTTGTTATTTGACGCAGTGTTGCTTGTCTATTAGCACTGACAATTCTACGAAAACGCCGCTGCTCTCGGTCGTTAAGTAATGGCGTAGTACGTGATAAAAGGTAATGCCTGCAATCTGGTGTTCTCGACACACTCTTTGACACTGTGGATCTCGGAATACTGATTTCCCTGACTATAAATAAAACATGGAACGTGTTCTCCCTTCACGGTCGACTACAGGTTCTTCAATCGACAAGGAGACTGTAACTAACTCGCGTACTAAATGGTTCAAATGGCTCTGAGCACTATGGGACTTAACTGCTGAGGTCATCAGTCCCCTAGAACTTAGAACTACTTAAACCTAACTAACCTAAGGACATCACACACATCCATGCCCGAGGCAGGATTCGAACCTGTGACCGTAGCGGTCGCACGGTTCCAGACTGAAGCGCCTAGAACCGCTCGGCCACTCCGGCCGGCAACTCACGTACTACTGTCTCGCCATACAATTCTCAGTTTCAAGAGAACAGTGAAGCGGCAATTGTGAATATGCATTAGGATTCTGGCTTATGGACCACCGATGTGCGATGACGACGCACCATTCCTCGCAGCTAACATTTTCTTCATTAGACATTGTGATTGTGAGGAAGCTCTCCTTTTACAAATGTACGTTGTACAGACGTATGTAATAAACCAATTTCTTGTGGATGTTACTTTTATGACTGTTCATTGTTGTTATCTGTCTAACGTACCGTAAATACCAGACATATTATACTACGCTTTCAGTGGAAAAGATCAACCTGAAATTTATTTCTTTTATTAAATGTTCTTGTAGAAAATAATATAATTTTAACAATACATTCTCTTTCGACATTGTTTTCATTCTTGCAGCGTTAACGTGCAATATCCAGTAACCTGCCCCGCTTTACAGTACTTCATTTTATGTTTTCTTTCACTTTTGCTGCCGGCCGCGGTGGTCTCGCGGTTCTAGGCGCTCAGTCCGGAACCGCGCGACCGCTACGGTCGCAGGTTCGAATCCTCCTTCGGGCATGGATGTGTGTGATGTCCTTAGGTTACTTAGGTTACGTACTTCTAAGTTCTAGGTGATTAAGAAGTTAAGTCCCATAGTACTCAGAGCCATTTGAACCATTTTCGTATACTGTCCGCCACTAAGCCAGCTGGCTACAACCAACCAGGAAAGCGCAGGCGGATTTTCGTTGGTGAAGCATTTATACCACGGACAACTTTAATTCTCGCAGAAGGATGTTGGCTGGCCTTTTTTTGCATCCCAGAACACAGTCACACCATAGCATTCCAGAACCATGATAGGATCTGTCTTACTTGTTTGGTGAATTTTACGAATATCCATCGAACTATGGGAACAGTCAAAATTTTATGTTTTAGTTATTAAATATAGGGCTTATACACAGATTATAAAAAAACGTACCAGGTTTCCTTAATTTTAGTATTTTTCCAGTAAATTCAGTTTCAGTTTGAATTATCAGTTACATTTACGATTAATTTTTTTATATCCACATGTAATTTCTGGCAGGACTAATATTAAGGAGGATCCTGTTTCGTTGCATGCTCAAATAAAAAACTCATCTACTACTTTTAGTTGTCTCATATTTTAATCTAATTTCTCCAGCTTCACCTCATTTAATTCGAGCTCATTCTATTACGCTTGTTTTACTCTTTCTCATCTCAGAACCTCTCAAGACACTATTGAATCCATTCTAATACTCTTTCAAGTCCTTTACTGTCACTGACAGAATTACAAAGACATCGCCAAGTCATGTTGTTTTCATTTCTTCTCCCTGAAATTAAATTCCCACAACAGATATCTTCGTGATTTCCTTTACTCCTTGCCCATTGTACACATTGAATCAAGTGGTGAACAGTGTACAACTTTTTCGACTTCCTTCCCAAACTCTCTTTTGTGTTCTTCGACTCATATAAGACTCAAGAAGTTGTTGAGAGAGCAGAAAATTGTATACAGTCGTTTTCAACGTAGTCACTGCCCCGCTGACAAACAGAAATTATGCGACATGAAAGCAGCTGTCAAAAGGTCAATGAGAGATTCTTTTAAGGAATTTGAAAGCAATATTGTATCCTCAGAATCTAAAAACAACCCCAAAAAAATTTTGGTCGTACGTAAAATCTATGAGCGCTGCAAGTAATTCAATACCTTCTCTTGCTGACAGTACGGATAATGTAACGGGTGATGATAAACAGAAGGCCGAAATTCTAAACCTAGCTTTCACAAACTCGTTTAAGGTAGAGGACTGCAGCACCATGTCCCCTTTTAATTATTCAACAAACGCAAGGATGGCTGGCATAGTGTTTAATGCATCTGGAATTGTACAGTAGTTAAGATCTTAAGACGCCAGGAAGGCATCTGGTCCAGACGGTATCCACGTAAGATTTTATGTTTACATGCTACAAATATACTTATTTATCATCTACCACAGATAATTGGAACAGCGGAAAGTTCCGCATGACTGGAAGAAGGCCCAGGTCATATCAATCTATAAAAATGGTAGAAAATCAGATGCACATAATTACCGGCCAATTTCACTGACATCGATTTTTTTTAGAATCATGGAACTTATTTTGTGTTAAGATATAATGACCTTTCTGGACTCATTTGCAGAAAACAGAACGGTTTTACAAAACAGCAGTCATGCGAGACACAGCTGTCCCTCTTTGTGCGTGATATACAACAGGCTCTAGATACTGGCTCCCAGGTTGACTCTATATTCCTCGACTTTCTAAAGGCATTCGACTTAGTTCCGCACTGTCGCTTGCTCTAAAGAGTGTGCGCTTACGGTCTATCTGATCTCATATGCGGTTGGATACAAAGATTGCTAACAGATAGGGAGCAGTATGTTGTCCTGAATGGGGAGACTTCAACAGAAACAAGCGTAACATAAAAAAATGGCTCTGAGCACGATGGTACATAACTTCTGAGGTCATCAGTTCCATAGAACTTAGAACTACTTAAACCTAACTAACCTAAGGACATCACACATATCCATACTCGAGGCAGGATTCGAACCTGCGACCGTAGCAGCGCGCGGTTCCGGACTGTAGCTCCTAGAACCGCTCGGACACCAAAACCGGCTGCAAATAGCAGCGGCGACCTTGTAAAAAACTGAATGTAAAAGTAATTTCGTCCATTGGTGGACTGCACTGTCAGTGCACAGATCAAATAATACGGGCAGTATGAAACAGCATGCTCCCATGACAATGTTCAAACGTTCTGAAGTGGTCCCTCCTGGACTCTCCAGAGAGTGATCGTTACTTTATGTGTGGTGGATCTTGTTGAACTCCCTCATTTATTCAGTTAAAGGCTATTGTTGAAGAACGCAACTAGTCATGCTTCTAAAAAAGCTTCATTTTATTACCATTACCGGTGTTCATCAGCCAGTTGTCCCCTCCTGCAATGCCTTATAATATTAGCGTAATTAGTGCCATTTCATGCGCTGCTTGGATACAGAGAAACACGCTACAATTGGTGACGTATAAAGTGAATGAGTTATGTACATTTAAATTATTGTAATGGACGACGTTTCGTCTCGTTTTTCTCTTTCTGCATTTCTCGAAGGGTGCACACGTATATGGCCTAAATAACTGGGACACAAAAAAATCCACAATACTCTCCATATCAGTTTATCCTAAGACATGGTCTTTAAATGTAATATCTTTGTTAACAGTGCAAGGATTACCGACTAAGAAAAGGTTTCACTCCTTTCCCAAGACTCAAATATCTCAACTTCCTAATGTAGCCAAAGAGTATCTGTACGAGCGGCACCAGGTTCGTAACAAAACGAACATATTATCTACAAGGCCCGAAAAAAAAAAAGCATCCAGAAGACGCTGTCGGATGTCAACGTAACTTCACACACGTACACACTGTCGGTGTATATGTAAATCATTAGCGTTCCAATTCCATGTGATAGACCGGCCACTGTGCGTTAGTGTTGTAACCAGTTCACGCAGGGCATATAAGGGGCATTAACAGCGTCAGATGTTGAAGAACCACTGTAAAGGACACACAGATGCTGCGTACACGTGTGAGACTTCGCTATCAGCATCTGACAGTTTCGAAAGCACATAATTGTGGATCTCCATTTGGCCGACTGGTCGAATCGCGCAATGTCCAGATTTGAGCGACATTCGGATGTGACAGCGGCCCTATGTTGGACTGAATACGAACGTGAGGGTAGTACGCACCAGTCGACCATGTCTGACCATGAGGAGTTTTGCTCCGGTGTTTGATTAAAGTAGAGAAACTCGTTAAAAAAAATCACAGGAATTTACCTTTTTCTCATGGAGCAATGGTCATTGATGACGGTGGCGTGCATTCTTCTTACTGCATGTCATACGCGTCCAAAAGAATGCTATGATTTAAGCGTAAAATTGTCAGCAGAAGCTTTTAACATTTACAAGCCGTAGTAATTTCACACCATCATTGCTTCTATGGGGCCTGTATTCGACAGAGCAACGGATTCGAATACAGTGGCCAGATCATACGTAATTTGCACTTGCTCAGAATGATCCGCAAATAACCTCAGGGACGCGCTTTGCTTATAGCAGAACGAAATCAGTGGCTTAACGCGAATTGCACTCTGCACATGTGTATCTTTGTCATGGTCTGCTCAGTTCGCTATTGGAGCTAGTTTTTCTGAAACAAATATCACAAAATCCATAATTCATGTACAGCTTAATAACTGCGGGGAGGACTATTACTCACAAATGATAAGAATAATATAATCCGTTTTAACATATTTGCTCAGTTCGATGGACAAATTAGTAGCGAGGAAAATTCAGTTTGTATAGAGGAGCTTCGCTTCTCGCACTTTCTTTAATATATATTATCATTATTTTCGATTACTGCATTTCAGAGAGCGATTAAACTTGAGTAGTCATGATTTCTTCTTCTTTCTTCGTTCTTCCCAAATTCTCTTCATACGTTCACTGTGTTCTCTGTAGCGTTCTTCCGACCATCTTTTTCCCATTCTGTTCTCCGTGTGTTCTTGTTTAAGTATGTGTTTCTTTATGATGTTTCTAAACTGTTCTCTATTGTTTTTGTTGTCTTGTGTGATTCCCAGTTCTTTAATATCTTCTTCTGTTTCAGTCATCCACTTTGTCTTATTTTTGCTTGCTCTTGTTTAGTATCACTAAGATTTGCCTTGTGAGCTTCGTTTTATTCATCCTGCTGATATGTCCATAAAATTTCATCCTTCTATTTGTAATGGTGTCTGCTATTGTTTCTAATTCTTTGTAAATCCCTCTAGTTGGCCTCTTCATCCAAATTCCTTCCCGAATCACTGGTCCATATATCTTCCGTAGAATTTTTCTTTCCTGCTTTTCAGTCTCTCTGATCTTCGTATGACCATGAATCACTGTAGTTTCTGCAGCATAATGTGCTTCTGGTAAGACTATTGTGATGTAATGCCTTAGTTTCCCACAAACAGAAATAGATTTCTTATTAGAATGATTTCAAGTGAGCTTATATGCTTTTTGTAATCTGGAGATTTATTGGCTATTGAGTTCAGTACTCAGTGTTGGATTATCTCTGCCAGATATCTGACGTGGGCAACCTGTGCGCCGGCTGTGGTGGCCGAGCGATTCTAGGCACTACAGTTTGGAACCGCGCGATTGCTACGGTCCCAGGTTCGAATCCAGCCTTGGGGATGGATGTGTGTGATGTATTTAGGTTACTTAGGATTAAGTAGTTCTAAGTTCTAGGGGACTGATGACCTCAGATGTTAAGTCCCATAGTGCTCAGAGCCATTTGAAGATCCTGTTTCAACTCTGGACGCAATATTAAATTTATCACTTTGGTCTGTAACAGTCACAGGCAGGAAATCTTCCTCGGTGAATATCTAAAGATTGATTGTAATTATATGCCGCATATGTTGAACGCCTTTGTTGTCTGTCATTACGCCAAGCGTTTTTAAACAATTAAGCAATAAATTCTTGCCTAATTACATGTCCAGAATCTGGTTAATGAGCCACTGGTTGCATTCTTGTAAATAAAAGTCTTTCAGTGGCTTGAAAAAGCAGCTATCCAGTGGCTGCAGTTTGTGGCTGCTGTCTGGAGGAATGGTAAGCACATGAGTGTCATTCTCCCTGCAATGCAGACTCAAATGCGACGAGTGATTGTCAGAAATTAACAAGACTGGATTTTCTTTTGTTGTCTGTGTATGTTTCTCAAAATGTTGTAGCCATGTGAGATACAGATCTGAGTTGATGTAACCAGTGCCCGAACACATCATTAGTGACCAACAGAAGGGGCACTAGTCTTCAAACTCTCCTTCACCATTTTCTGAGGAAATATTATTCCTGGAGGGATGTATAACCCCCCAGCTACCATTCAACATACAATTTTTATAAGCGGACCTCTTTCTGGAGATGCAGTTTTGGCTATGTGCTTCTTGCCGCATGTTGCAATCACTTTCGGAACTTTATTAGGAACAGTTGTAATCCCCGAGTCATCAATATTAAACATGTGATGAGGTTGAAATTTATACTTCTCCATTAGAGACGAAAGATTATCGAAGATGTTGTGGTATCAGACGCCAAATGTGGCGTATTGTCACTAAATGTAGTGGGTGGGTGCCAGTAGGTGCCATATTAAAACTTGGCAAGAACATTCCAAATGATTTATTTGTTTCCGTTCACCTCCGTCTGCGTCACACGGCCCCGCAGTGCTGAGGAAATACCCCAGAGGCCTGTGCAATGCAACACTGTGTTCACATAAAAGCAAATAATAATAATAGGATTATTCACGAAGATATGTTAATATTTTAATATGAAGCCTTCGCGAAGCCGTATGAGGTGAAAGTAAAGCACGATTTCCATTTATTACGTTGTTACTGATCTGATGAGCCCAACAAAATTGTCCCAGACGTGTATGTGCAGTAATTTGCCAGAACATCCAGAGAAGCAAATACGTAATTTCGTAAAATTTTTAGTTTGTAAGCTACTTGCTCGTATTTGTTTTTCGTATTCCAGACAATTGCACAAAGTTTTCAACAGAAGTTGTAGATAATTTAATTTTGGAAAAATAATGGTACTAACGTTAATTGAAACTGTGTGAATGTGTCAGATAATCTGCTTTTATTAATACTATACCACATGTGAATTCATGTTAAACTGGAAAAAAACAAAGGTCAGTGCTAAGAAAGATGTGCAGTGTACATACAATTTCACAGTAAAGAAAAGTAATTCGTTTCATGGTTAGGAACCGGCTGAAACAGCTCCTTAACGGTTGCCAACAATAACGCAAACGTTTTTACATTCTTAATGGAAAGTAGAGAAATTTACTTATATGATAGTCTTTGCTTCTCTGGATGTTCTGGAAACTGCTGCATATACGCATCTGGGACATGTTTTTTTTAGATTCATCAGACCAATGCAATGGCTTCATATTAGCAAAGTTGCAAAATTTCAGGCAAAGTCTTTTATTAGTCATAACTCTGCAGCTAAACAATTGCATACCTAGATTTATATGTACTTTTTTCTTTAGTTTTATTTGTAGAATAACACATTAAACTATTTGCTTATCTTCATGAATCACTCTATATATATATTAAAAGACAATTCCTCGGATCTGTATCCACCACAAGTTGATTTCCATGAAATTGTAGATATCAATTTATATTTCATATATGTTTTATTACTTTTTCACAGAGAACTTGAAATATTTCTTTTTTTTTTTAAAAAAAAAGAGCACATACCCACGAAAGAAAATTTCTCCACCATCAAATATATAAACTTCATCGCACACACCACAACCACCCTAAACATTTTATATCAGATAATATTAATGGACACACAAGCAAGGAAAAGCTAACCATTTCCATAAGACATAGAAAGAAAATACAGTCGCTTACTTATGCACTATTGCAGTAATGGGCTCAATACATTACATCTTGTATTCTGTGGTAGACACTATTTCATTTGATGATGCTGACCTTGGTTTATTAAATATGTCTCAAATATAACATTGTACCGAATCTCAATAACACAATTAGTTGTCATCATAAATATTGCATGTAATTCATGTGAGCTCAAAGGCCAAAAATGTTATAGAACGAGATGTACATTCTATGCCAATTTTAGGGAAAACTGATTCCAAAGTGCTCACTGGCGTTAATAATAAGGTAACATGAACAACTAACTGAGACACACAAAAACTCCACAGTATTCTCTATGTCAGTTTCAGCCTAAGACATGTGCTTTACGTGTAACATTTTTGTTAACAGTGAAAATCAACTAAGGGAAGATTTCTCCCATTTCTCAAAACGTAAAGATCTCAATTTGCTTACAGGCAACGAAGCTCTTGTTGTAAAACCAGATAAAAGTAACCCAGCAGTAATTATTTTTTAAGATGATTACGTCAGCAAGATTTTGGAATTATTCCTTCAGAATAACATAAATAACTGAAGATTGACCCCACAAACAAATATCAACCTCAGCTTGAGAAATTAGTTAAGGATTCCAAGTACTTTTTTTAACAGATACTGAGATCCAACATAGATAGTCATCAACCTGTTACCATAAAAAGCCGTGTATCTGTCCCCAATGCGGCTCATTTTTAGATCAAGAAACCCAGGCATATTATATCTCAAGCAAACTTAAAGGTATCCTCACTGACAACTTTTCCATCGGAAATCACAGGAGCATATTAATGACATCACTGATGAGCACATGACACACATTGCCAGATTTGCACCCGTGGATATTGTGAACATATATTCAGATACACCTATCCATCGTACAACTGAAATAATAAAGCGCAGTCTGCTGAACACAAACAACTATGCCAGACAAAGATTTAAGAAAGTATAGAGGTGTTAAATCAATTGTAGCACATAACTGCCTCCCATTTAACAATAGCCAGATGGTCTTGCAATGCATTGCAATCTTGAGGATCGTTTGGCTGATACCGACATTAACCATTTTGAAAATAATTGTTTCGGTTTCAATACTCATTTAGGTCAACCCACGTTCATATCGTTTGCACATTTAGAGAAAACTTTTGGCACTGTTGACAGGAATACGCTCTTTGAAAGCCTGAAGATAGCAGTAATAAGATATAGGGAGCGGAAGTGTAATCTGGTAGACTAGCCTAAATACGAAACCAGGCAACGCCAAGCAATTAGCTATATCAAATATGAAGGGTGTAGAGAAAAAGAAACTGGGTACGTAGGTCGAAACAGTACAATGGACAGTCAAATGTAAACGATACAGATGTAAGTAAGTAACCTGTTCGTTATTTCAAAAGTAATCGCCTTAACTGTTAATATATTTGTTTCACTGTGAGACAAAACGGTGAGAGGCTGCATGCAGAAATGTTTACTATTGCCTACGGAATCATGATTGTAGCCAGGCGTTCACCTCTTCTTTCGAAGCGAATCCACGACCGCGAACGTATTTCTTCAGGGCACCAAAAACATGAAAATCGTACGGGGAGAGGTGGGAAATGTATGGAGGCCTCCATGCGGCCAAGGTTGTTTCGACTACGCTGCAGAAGTTTCTCTGAGAAACCCTTACACACCCTCCATACGGTCACGATCTCTCCACACACGATTTACTTGTTTTTGGAGACCTGAAGAAAGAACTTCGTAGCTGTCGAATTCCTTCAGACAAAGAGGTGCATACCTGGGTACGATCTTGGTTTCGTAGATAACCGTTTCCATGAGGACCCCGAGCTTCTTGATCGCAGTGGGCTAATTGTGCAAGTATTAACAGTTATGGTGATGACTTTTGAAATAATGAACAGTTTACTTACGTTTTTCATTTGACTGCCTGTTATATTTGGGTAACTAAATGCAACGTAATTTCCGAGACAGCATACAGGCACTTTCTACCTATTTCATCGTGTGATGAATTATGAATCGTAATGTAGTACGAAGTACTTGTTCTGCTCCCTGATTACTTTTCTAATGTCATTTTCTTGTATGATACGATGGTAATAAAAATCTGCGACTGCTATTGACAGATACCTGCGATACTCTCGGGATGCCTGCTATGTGCTGGGAGGATAGATTGCTGGGAAAGGTGGAAGCGCCAGCCAAATGCCGGTCAAGACCAGCGGCGTCTACGTAGACCACCTCACACTGTACTGCTCTACACTGCAAGACGGGAAACTGATACTCAGTGTGTCCGTACGGCGTGCAAGGCGTTCATCGGGAGAAGGCCGCTCCCCCCCCCCCCCCCCCCCCCCACATGCGCTGTCCACTCTTCACTTTACCGAGAGACCACAGCGGCGACAACGGACAGGTTCCAGCGGACCGTCCTAGCTGTGGTTTCCGCACAGTGGTGTCGCCTGACAATCCACCTGCTCGTCTGACAATAGAAGTGCGTGATCAAGAAATATTGGAACCACAAGAAAATATGTTTAGTATATAAACCGCACATTCCAAAAACAATGGAATGAGCCACTCGCATGCAAAACTGTGCGTCTTACCGCGACAGACTCTTCGTTGATCACCTATGCAAGGTCTAAATGAGGAGCTTCTACATCTACATCTACATGGATACTCTGCAAATCGCATTTAATTGCCTGCAGAGGGTTCATCGAACCACCTTCGCACTTCTCTATTATTCCAGCCTCGTATAGCGCGTGGAAAGAATGAACACCTATATCTTTCCGTACGAGCTCTGAATTTCCCTTATTTTATCGTGGTGGTCGTTCCGCCCTATGTAGTTCGGTGTCAACAAAATATTTTCGCATTCGGAGGAGAAAGACGGTGATTGGAATTTCGTGAGAAGATTGCCTCGCAACGAAAAACGCCTTTCTTTTAATGATTTCCAACCCAAATCCTGTATCATTTCTGTGACACTCTCTCCCTTATTTCACGATAATAAGAAACGTGCTGCCCTTCTTTGAACTTTTTCGATGTTTTCCGTCAGTCCTGTCTGGTAAGGCTCCCACACCGCGCAGCAGTATTCTAAAAGAGGACGGACAAGCATAGTGCACGCAGTCTCCATAGTAGGTCTGTTACGTTTTCTAAGTGTCCTGCCAATAAAACGCAATTTTGGTTAGTCTTTCCCACAACATTTTCTGTGTGTTCCTTCTAATTTAAGCTGTTCGTAATTGTAATACCTAGGTATTTAGTTGAATTTACGGCTTTTAAATTAGACTGATTTATCGTGTAACCGAAGTTTAACGAATTCCTTTTAGCACTTATGTGGATGACCTCATACTTTTTGCTATTTAGGATCAACTGCCTCTTTTCGCACCATTCAGATATCTTTTCTAAATTGTTTTGCAGTTTTTTATGATCTTCTGATTTCATTAGCCGATAAGCGACAGCGTCATCTGCAAACAACCGAAAACGGTTGCTCAGATTGTCTCCCAAATTCCGTGCGGGTCTAGGCGCTACAGTCTGGAGCCGAGCGACCGCTACGCTCGCAGGTTCGAATCCTGCCTCGGGCATGGATGTGTGTGATGTACTTAGGTTAGTTAGGTTTAATTAGTTCTAAGTTCTAGGGGACTGATGACCTCAGAAGCTGAGTCGCATAGTGCTCGGAGGCATCTGAACCATTTTTGTCTCCCAAATCGTTTATATAGATAAGGAACAGCACAGGGTCTATAAAACTACCTTGGGGAAGGCCTGAAAGCACTTCTGTTTTACCCGATGACATTCCGTCAATTACTACGAACTGTGACCTCTCTGACAGGAAATCGCAAATCCAGTCACATAACTGAGACGATATTCCATAAGCACGGAATTTTACCACGAGCCGCTTGTGTGATCCAGTGTCAAAAGCCTTCCGGAAATCCAAGAACACGGAATCGATCTGAAATCCCTTGTCAATAGCACTTAGCACTTCATGTGAATAAAGAGCTAGGTGTGTTTCACAGGAACGATGTTTTCTAAACCCATGTTGACTGTGTGTCAGATGGTTCAGATGGTTCTGAGCACTATGGGACTCAACTGCTGTGGTCATCAGTCCCCTAGAACTTAGAACTACTTAAACCTAACTAACCTAAGGACATCACACACATCCATGCTCGAGGCAGGATTCGAACCTGCGACCGTAGCAGTCGCACGGTTCCGGACTGCGCGCCTAGAACCGCAAGACCACCGCGGCCGGCGACTGTGTGTCAATAGACCGTTTCCGTACATCTCACTATCGCCACTTTTTGGCATTCATCATAACTTCTGCATTCAAACAGTCCAATACCAAACGACACACCAATTCATTTCCAAAAAATAATATTGGTAGTTGTTACTGCACTGATTGAATGCACAAATGACGTTGAATTTGGAAAAGTGGCTTTAGTGATACGTGCATGTTGTGCTCTTCTACTTTCTTTCGACCATATCATTGAGATCTAGTACCTGCACTCCAAAGTTGTGCAGCGCTATCAGATCAGTAGAAAAGTTTCTTGATCAGACAGCGTAACTAGTTTGACCAGAGATAAATACAGCAATACAGAGTGCGGCGATTAAATCCCGACAAATTTCGATTTGAATGTCTAGCAGGATCGTAGTTCCGCCGGAGGATGCGACTAGCGTTCTTGAGTGACTAAACAGTCAGAAACTCAAAATGGCCGAGATACCGAAAAGTGCGGAGTACAGCCGAAGAGCTTTGATTATCAGTCTTCTAGCTGGGCGTTTGCCCACTCGAACAGTTCGGTTCTTAGGGTGCAAGAGATCAACTGTTTACGATATTGTAGCCAAGTATAATGCTTCGGAGAAATCTGAGGAAGGTTCCGGTAATCATTCGAAGAAGGGCATGTCGCGAACAGCGACGGTCATCGAAAAGGCTCAAACGCTGATTTCGGAGGACCCGGGGAATTCGTTGAGGAAACTGGCGTCAGTATGGAATGTCAGCGAGCTAACACTGCGTCGGATGGCGGAGGAGGGCCTCATACGAGCCATTTAGCCCAAACCTGGCTCTCGCATAACGTTCTGGCCCCCGAATAGCTCGGATTTGAACCCCCCTCGACTACTATGCCTGGAGTTTAGTCGAAAGAGTTACCAATGAAACGAGGCACCCCAAAATCCCGCCTCTACGCACCGCTATCGAAGCAGCATTCGCGAATATGGACAGCACTGTATGAATGCAGAGTCTCGCGGCGATCACACTGAATAAAATGTTTTATTCATGGACAGCACTGTTTTAAAGAGTGCGTGCGACCGTTTGAGGACAAGATTGATCATTGCAGCTGAAGAGGGTTACATCGGGTAATGTTACTCTTCATAGATACCACTACTTATATGTGAAAGGATTTTCATTTTTATTTTGTATAAATAAATTGGCTTTTTTGTTTCTTTGCGTTAGCAAAGTTCAACTCTTAAATGGTTCAAAATGGTTCAGATGGCTCTGAGCACTATGGTACTTAACATGTGAGGTCATGAGTCCCCTAGAACATAGAACTACTTAAACCTAACTAACCTAACGACATCCCACACAGCCATGCCCGAGGCAGGATTCGAACCTTCGACCGTAGCGGTCGCGCGGTTCCAAACTGAAGCACCTAGAACCGCTCGGCCACACTGGCCGGCTGTTCCACTCTTAGATCACGCATATGTGATCATTCAAACGTCCCTTGTGGTGAGACTCGGAGTTTTGCATACTTATACCTAGTACCATTGTAATGAATACGGAATGACCTATACCAACATATGCAGGGTTCGATTGTACGAGCAGTAATACCGACTTCACGCTAGCAAATAATGCAGCAATGGCATACGTAACAAACACGACAACATAACCAGTAGTGATCATAATGTCGTAACATACACACTAACTCACACTCAGAACACAATGACCAAATCACACCCCAGACACTTGCTTTTGTACAAAGCAGACTGGAGGAAATTAACGGAAATTATCCAACGACTCGATCTAGAAAACGTCAATGGAAGTATCAATTATAGAGCACACAAGTTAACACAGGTAATACAACATGCACAAAACACTTCAATACCGACAGCAAAGAACACATATTGCTCACCAGTACCATGGACCAACGAACGAGACTCAAACAAGACGGAATACGCAAACGCAAATTTTATCAAAGGGCGATTGCAAATAGGGACAGACGTATAAGACTTGAAGCATATAGGCATGCATAAGACTTATATAGACAGACCCTATACAACACGCGTAGACAACAATGTGAGCTATTTGTAACAACACAGACAGAGCAAAATATATGGTGGGAACCATACAAAATACTGACAGAAAAGATAAAAACCCCACTAGTTCTGGGAAGGCTAAGGCAGGATGACGGAAAGATGACGAGGGGATGGAGGAATACAGCGGAGTTTCTGCTGTATAAACTGCTCCCGGACGACGTTATCGATACAGACACACAATATCATGCAACACTAAGAGAAAACCTACACACACCATACAATACTGCAACTTTTACCTGTCCTTTTGCGCAAGAGGTGGTTCCACTAGCAATCTCAGAGTTCAAAAACAAAAACGCACATGGACCAGCTGCTATCCACTCGGAAACACTGAAAAAACTAGCACCGCAGATCACCCCGTTCCTAACAACGTTACTAAACGATGCCCTACGGCTGGGCAGGGTATCTACAGTATGGAAAACCTCCAAAGTAGTCATTATTAAGAAATCAGCGGACAGGGATCCTTCAGATCCAAAGACTTACAGGCCAATATGCCTAATAAACACCCTAGCAAAGATTTAGGAGAAGCTACTGTGTAAGCGCCTGCAAACACACAGAGCTCTCAGGGGTATGAGCCAACACCAGTTCCGCTTCAGATCTGGCAGATCAATAGATGATGCCATCAACCAGGCCCTGCACATAGTTAACACCACAAAACAGAAATACGCCATGGCAATAATGATTTACATTGCCGGACCATTTGATAATCTTTGGTGGCCCGCACTGTTTCGGAGGCTAAGACATCTGGAGGTGCCGCAATCACTGTACAACAGTTTTTCTAGACTACTGTAAAGACCGAGTAGTGGAATGGCAGATGGACAGCCGGAAAGTAATTAAAAGAATTACCAAAGGCTGTCCTCAAGGGTCGATCTGCGGCCCCATCTTCTGGGACCTAAGAATCGAACCCCTCTTACAACTTCTGGATGGGGATGACAGGTCAGACGGAATTGTCGCCTACGCAGATGGCCTATTAGTTGTAGTCACTGCAAACAACAGAGCCCAGTTAGAAGAGAAAGCCAGTGGAATACTACAAACAATTACTCAGTGGTGTCTCAACAACAAAGGATAGCCGAAAACAAAACAACATACACTTTCCTGAAAGCATCATTCCAAAGGAATCCTTCTGTTACAGTTGGGGACACAAACATCGCACGCATTACGTGATATCTTGGGGTACAATTAGATGAAAAATTGAATTTCCACGAACACATAAGGCTAACAACAGACAAAGCAGAAAAAAATTCTACACAAACTGGTGAGGCTAAAGTCAAAACACTACAGACTACCTCTACCAATCATACGTACATACCACTGTGCGCTCATCGAATCAGTACTCAGCTTCGCAGGTAGCACGGGGGCACATAGACTGATCGTGGTCACCAACAAAGCATCCGTCAGACGAGGGCAGAGAAGTGTCCTACTCAGGCTATCTGGAGCCTTCGGTACTACCTTAGCGGCTGCACTGTGTAAGGTGCTCGGAATATGCCCCATAGATATCACGATCAAATACGGAGCTGCAAGGTACTGGTTAAAGATGGGGAGACTAGATAAGGCACACACAATAACCGGTGTGCCCGTAGAGATGATACATTACCTTAAAAGTTGGCATTTCGATACATGGCAAGGTGAGTGGGATGTAAGCGATAAGGGACGTAGAGTGCACGACTTCCTCCGTCACATAAGGGAGCGGTTGAGAATGAGACATATCGATCCCAGCGGCGGTATGGTACATTTCTTAACCGGACACGAACCTTATCCCATGCGCTTAAACCGCGTGAGTCTGAGGCAGTCACCTACATGCACATGCGTGGAAGAAGGTTCCCCAGAACACACTGTCTTTTTCTGCGGGCAATACGCGAACAACAGACATACACTACACTTAGATTACACATGTACAGAAATAGATATATACACAGCAATAAGAGACGAAGAACAATGGGCACAATTAAACGCACTGACAAACAGAATTTCCAAAACAACACATGAAGAGTATATGCGGACATGACATGCCTATGTGAAGCGTGACAGAAATCTCCAGAGGATGGACAGCGATGCCCACAGTGACAACCAAAATATAGTGACAATGACGAGGAACAGGAGGAGGAAGCTGAGACGTGACAGTAAATAAGCGAAAGTGCTCGCAATCTAGCCAAGATAACACCAAATGCTGTACATGGATGGGCACCTAAAGTAGTTAATACATAGGATTATTAATAAATAGGATAACCAACATGATTTCTCTACTAATAACCATTTGTGTGTGTGTGTGTGTGTGTGTGTGTGTGTGTGTGTGTGTGTGTGTGTGTGACTGGTGGTCAACGGCTCGAAGAAACCATTCCGAGGTATTCACCGTCAGTCACATTCGGTGATGGTACTAACAAATCTCTCATCTCTCCTTTTTTCTTTATATATTCTGCTTAAAAAACAACAAAATTTTATTTCTATTTCAACCTTAAATTACTGTTATTTTGAAAAGTATCATTCTTTGTAGATGTGGTAGATAAAACAAAAGGAAAGAACACTGTAAAGAGATGAAAAACAAGCAGATGTACGACCTGTTTTAAACATAAGGTAACGGTCTATAATTTGGCAATAAATAAATAAATAAATAAGTACCAATGTTTCGATGGTGAACCGTGTATATTCTGAGCATATTTCCGTCCGTTTTTTAGCGTTCGAGGTCACGTACTTACCTCATGAGATACATCAAAACGAAGAATATCCCATAAAAGCTGATTAAATGTCCATTCAAATTCGTACGTAATATGTTGTAGTAGCAATGAGATTTTCTGTAGCTTTTTTTTTACTAAAAAGTCCGTACATCACTGGGAATTTCGAAGAATGCGGTACGTCTTAAGATGACGAATCAGTGCTTAAGCTGGTTGACTCTGTTAGACGTGGGTTTTACGTAGAAATAAGGACAGTAAAAGCACGTAATTTTCCCGACGACTGACGGCAGCCTAGAAAAGGAATGCGGCCGTATTTGTCGGCGTAGTCAGTTTTCTGGGCTGCAACATGGGAGGACTGTGTGTAGCCAGTGGAACATAGTTTTTGCGTGGCCTAGCAGCTACTTGCAGAAAGTGTTCGAAAACTTTCGGGCGACGCTAAGTTTAGGACATAAAAATTATTGCAGATCCTTTCGATAGTAAATCTAGCGGAATGTAAATCTGAACTGCTGAAAGTGGCTTTCGAAGCGGAAATTTCCGTGGAGTGTTACATGCCCTCAGAACTGTGTTCGCAGGCTCAGAATATTTTTCGGCGTGGATTAGGCTCACTATGGATTTGATCAAAATGGCTCTGAGCACTATGGGACTTAACATCTGTGGTCATCAGTCCCGTAGAACTTAGAACTACTTAAACCGAACTAACCTAAGGACATCACACACATCCATGCCCGAGGCAGGATTCGAGCCTGCGACAGTAGGGATTTGAACAACAGAAGACTGGAACAGAGTTACATTAATTTAGCGATCTACTATGTATGGTCAGTCTGTCGTCATCATAAAAGACCACACAAGTGCGTGGAATAAACTGTTTACTGCATGGCCGTTGCTAGATGTTTTGCCGCCGTAGGCGAGAACTGATAAATGACGCCTCCTCTTTCTTACTACCGTCGATCTCACCGACATCGCTGGCCTGGGTGACCGAGCGGTTCTAGGCGCTCCAGTCTGGAACCGCGCGACCACTACGGTCGCAGGTTCGAATCCTGCCTCGGGCATGGATGTGTGTGATGTCCTTAGGTTAGTTCGGTTTAAGTAGTTCTATGTTCTAGGGGACTGATGGCCTCGGATGTAAAGTCCCACACTGCTCACCGAGCGAGGCGGCGCAGTGGTTAGCACACTGGACTCGCATTCGGGAGGACGACGGTTCAATCCCGTCTCCGGCCATCCTGATTTAGGTTTTCCGTGATTTCCCTAAATCGCTTTAGGCAAATGCCGGGATGGTTCCTTTGAAAGGGCACGGCCGATTTCCTTCCCCATCCTTCTCTCACCCGAGTTTGTCGACGGGACGTTAAACACTAATCTCCTCCTCCTCCCACACTGCTGAGAGCCATTTGCAAAGACAAAAACAAGAACATAAGAATCTAAAGAGGGACTAAGGGATGTAAGGTATCAAGTGCCAACATGATCACATGCCAGTGAAAGTGACCCGCACCAACGCTCGACAGGCACGAATCAAGATTGTTTGTTTCTGTTTCGTACTCATTACGGTTGCTTTGGTTTTGAGGTAGGAAGAGGAAATGTGTTTACTTCAGTAAAGGTAAATACCGGGTGATCAAAAAGTCAGTATAAATTTCAAAACTGAATAAATCACGGAATAATGTAGATAGAAACGTACAAATTGACACACATGCTTGGTTGGAATGACATGGGGTTTTATTAGAACCAACAAACGTTCCAAAAAGGTCCAACAAATGGCGCTTCAACTGATCAGAATAGCAGTAATTAGCATAACAAAGTAAGACAAAGCAAAGATGATCTTCTTTACAGGAAATGCTCAATATGTCCACCATCATTCCTCAACAGTAGCTGTTGTCGAGGAATAATGTTGTGAACAGCACTGTAAAGCATATCCGGAGTTATGGTGAGGCATTTGTGTCGGATGTTGTCTTTCAGCATCCCTAGAGATGTGGGTCGATCACGATACACTTTAGGTAACCCCAAAGCCAATAATCGCACAGACTAAGGTGTAGGGCCCTGGGAGGCCAAGCATGACGAAAGTGGCGGCTGAGCACACGATCATCACCAAACGACGCGTGCAAGAGATCTTTCACGCGTCTAGCAATACTTTGTTTTTCTTTTGGTTCTAATAAAAACTCATGTCATTGCAAACATGTGTGTCAATTTTTACCTCTCTACCTACATTATTCCTTGGTTTATTAAGTTTTCAAATGTATACTGACTTTTTGATCACCCTGTATTTATTAAGTAACTGTTCCGTATAATTTTGAAGATAATTCAGTGCTTCAATTGTTCTTTTTTCATTTTTTCCTCATTCGCAAAATTTTTTCACTCTTTCATCTGAAATTACTTTTTTCCGCCCGCTGCCACCTCTAAAATTTTGCCGCACTTGGCAGACGCCTAATCTTTCCTAATTGTAGAAACGGTCCTGGTTTCATGTAATAAACTGTAACAACGCCAAGTCGAGGGCAGGTACTTTTTTCTTCCATCCTTGTCCCGCCTACAGCTCAGTTATATTGTGCAGTATACAAGATCCCCCCGTTTCTAAACTGATACTGTTATTACTCAGCTCAGCTGCGAGTCCGTAGAGGGTGGTATATGTGACGCACAGTATGACAGCTCTCGTAAATGTCGTCCCGCCCATATTCTTCATCGGCGCGTTTGATGTCTCTGTCGGTGTAAGCTAATTATCTGAAACTGTTGTCGGTCAACTTTGGGGTACCTATTTACTCGAAATTAACGTTCAGAATGCCGTAATATCACTTTTATTCATATTAGATCAATAATGAAACACTCATGTGACAAACTACTCGTATCCGAGAGCATGGCTACCATCGAACAAGACAGGAAGAGCTCTTAACGCCGACTGCCGATATTGGCGCGCAGTCCGTATCTCTCCCTAGTTTCATCATAGTTCGTGGATTTCCGATAAAGTTCGTACTTACTAAGATACGCATTTGTTAATGAACGGGCGTGAATTTTAACGAGGTAAAATTATGATAAATAGTTTTAAACATCCAGAGGCTGCTACTAGTATTCATGTTGTCATAAACGACTTTGATTATTAAATATAAATAAATAACAACGGTGACTTTGGCGCCAAGATGGCGGTACTTCCCGTCATGTATATTTCCCAGGCTGACGCTTGTTGCTAGGGTCCAGCGCCGAGCCCCACCCCACTACGCGCGACACACGGTCGCTTCGTCACCTAGCCAGCCAGCGTGGGAAATGCTCTCCGACTCATTGCCGGCTACGGACTAGAGCACTTCCTAACTATCGTGAATACATCAATAAGAGACAATAATTTATTAAAACTGGTAAAAATGTCTTCCTCGCGTAAGTGGCACCTTACAAGTATCAGATCGGTATTATTGAGATGCGACAGGTATGCGGCCGCTCGCTAGACATAAGCGAGGCCGTCGAAAATTAAAAAATCAGTCACAGGTTTTATTTACACCAGGTCATCAGTATACTGTCAGGAACAGACCTGTGACAAGCTTCCGGAACATGTTTGAAACATTCTTGTTCAGGGAGGAAAGATGCATTGGTCGCTTGCTATTGACAGACAAATTATGACCTATTTTCCGTTTAGTCGTGCTAGATTTCTGTGATAGCATCTCAGCCTGTAGTAACTTTTATTCGTTTTAAGATAATTTTTCCTCTTTTTTCAGGTAAGCCTAGTGAATCGCCTAGTGCTAGAAGTAGCATGTCGATGCTGCCCATGCAGTAAGGTCGACGGTCAACGGCATCCAGCGGGTGCGGCACTTCGAGCACGAAGGGGAAGCTGAAAAATGACGCCGTTGCCGGAGAGGCGTTGGCGAAGACGACGGCGTGATATGGCAGGTAGGAAACTAGGCAAGTGGCCGAACAGCAAGCCGCCATTGCAGAGCAGCGGGAATAGAGCGCACAGCGCAACAAGTGGCCCGTAGCAGGCTTTCTCGCTAACATAGGCGCTAGAAGCTACATGTCTTATAGACCAGCCGACAACCTGCGTATACGTAGATTCCAAACACGAGCTGTGTTCCGAAAGTAAGGTCCGATCGGCTGCTAAATGAAAACCACAGTGAAAATCAAAAATCGTTTTTACTTGCAACAGTTAGCGACACCTCCCAGCTACCTCTCTAAATAGTCGCCACTCCGACTGAGACATTTGTCGTGGCATTGTACAAACTTTCCAGTACCCTCGTCACAGAAAGCAACCGCCTGTGCCTTCCGCCAATTTTCTACACTGGTCTGCCTTTCGTTGTTTATGCCGAAATGACTTCGTAGCCAGCGGTTCATGTGAGCAGCGGACCAGCTTTATCTATTACTGTAAATATTTTCTGTAACTCGGCTACGGATGGCGCAAAAAAAGCTGTGTCGTCGCCATACCGTAAGTCCCATATCTTCACTCCATTTACTTTTATACGAAATAATTATGTCTTCAATGGATCGAAAAATCTTGTCCAGATACAAATGGAACAGTAATTGGGATAGTATACAGCCCTGGCGGACTCCTTTGAGTATCTGCACAGATTCTGTTTTTAAATTTTTGTTAACTCTGACCTCTGCTCTCTGATTGCTGAATGATTCTTATGTCCTTACCATCCACTCCTATTTCTCGTAAGATTGTGTTAAGGGGGTCATGATTAACGGTGTCAAATGCATTCTCATAGTCGATAAAGCGTATATGGATATCCTGCTGATAGTCATAGCATATTTGCATCAGTATATTCATGCCAAATAACGCTTCTCGAGTTCCCATTCCCCTCATAAAACCAGACTGGGTTTCTCCACTATGCTCCTCACATTCATGATAAATTCGGTTACGTATAATTCTTAGAAAAGTTTTCCGAGTATGATTCATCAACGAAATCAATCGAAATTCTGAGAACGTGTTTGCATTTGCTTTCATCGGTAATGGGACGAAGATCGATTTCAGCCATTAGTCCGGGATCTGGTCTGAGCTGTAAATTTCTTTGAATAGAGCTGCCAACGCTGCTGCGTTATGCATTTTAAAATTTCAGTGGGTAAGTTGTCTCCAACAGGCCCTTTTTTGTTCTTTATTACTTTCAGCGCATATTCTAGCTCTGATTGTAAGATACGTTGACCAGATTCTTCTTCATTCTGATTTACTATCAATCAGGAATATACAAACGTAACTGCAACTCATGTCCAAAAACATACATAGGCTAAACAGGGAGAAACTTCAGCATACGGTTTCGAGAACACATGGATGCTCTTCGTTTAAAAAACTTAAATAAATCCACATTCGCCCAACATGTAGCAGAAGAAGAACATCAAGTAACAGACATATCCCATAACCTACAAGTTCTCCACTTAGCCAACAAAGGAAAAAGAATGAACCTCCTAGAAGAAATCGAAATTTATTCACATAAACATGCATCCCCTTCTGAAATACTTAACGACCAAACAGAGCTGCCAAACCGAGTATTTCTAAAAAACTTTCACACTCACTCTACTTATCAAACCACTTACTAAGCACAATCAACAAACAACATAATCTATTATAAATCCAGCAAATGCATGTAATAATATAAAACATAAAAATCTTAATTCTAATATCTTAATTCTATCTTTGTTATATTGTAAATGTATGAATTACTGCTTTGTATAAATGTGTTGTGTTAGAATACTTCTATCAACCCAGTCAATATTTAGAAAACAATAGCTTATCTTAGAACCTCAAAACTTTCGTAAAAATATAACTCTGTCCATAGATAAACCATTTGTATGTAAACAAAAACTGTCAGTCGACAACATGGCGGATAACGCAGTGCGCCTGTGCAAAATACGTGATAAAAAGTGTTTGTGTCGTTGCAAAAAAGAAGAAAAGCCAGGAAAAAACAAGGAGAGGAGAATGTAAGTAAAATGAACAGCTGATAGTGTGTGACTTTAAACTCGCGAAATTGAAGTAAATGATTGGAGTCGTTGCTTTTGCACAGGCCTGCTGCAGCATCCAAACTGCTGTCGAGATTGTACTACTGTAGTAACTGAAGATCCATGTAATTTGCCAGCTGAAGATGGGTGCAAACCCGAAATGCATATTGGCGTAAATAAAAAAACGCATTAAAAAGTGGCTGGTTGCCGTATTTTTTCAGTGAAATATCAGTTCTCTATTTCTTCATCGCTCTTGTCTGCTGTTGGTGCATATATCTGATCTATTTCCGAACTTTGGTTGCCACTCCATCTTTCCCACTTGTAGGAGGTCCTGAATAGAACACTCTTTTGTCTTATTGACTGACACATCCACTATGTGGCCATTAATTTTCACTGATACCGATTATATCTATCTTTAAGCATGTCATTTCCTTGAAGAAATTCTGCATCTTTTCTCCTTCTAATAGACTTCGTACGTTCCGAGTAGCACATGAGAAGGTATTCTTTGTTTTACTTGTATTCTGTCTTTCACACGCTGGTCCAGATTTCCCAGAATTCTCTAGCCTAGTTGCACCACTAATGGTGGAGGACTTCCCTTGCGGGTTACCTCCTAGGGTAGTTTTCCATTTTTGTTTTTCCATCACGTGTTAAAGATGAGGGAGAACAGGTTTACCTGTGAGTGTCCTGGGGAAGGAAAGAACACTGTGGTTTTCCGTTGGCTTCAGTGCTTAGGTTGGAAACTGAAAGACACCCTCAGGCCTCAATACGTAATACCATCGGGGTCGATGTAAACATGAGCTGGCCAAGGTAGGTCGACAGGAAAGAAGACAGAAAGGTGTCACACACAAGTAAGTAGAAGAAATGCCAGACTCAGCTCGGGGCCCCATGGATGCTACCCGCGTACTTGTAGATGAAGTTCCCTTACACCAATATGCTAAAATCTACTCAAATAAGAGCAGCGACTCACATACTGTACCTGCACGAGTAACCATTAGCAGACCATATTTAAATAAACCCATGTAAGTCGCGTGCTTTACGTACATTATTTTGGCTACGTGTACGTCATTGTTAAATAATCAGCATTGGCGGCCGAAGACTTCCGGCATAAAAAGTCAGCGTCATTCTGCCAACGGCCTTGTCAAAGAGGGCGGAGGAGCGGATAGAGGTTCAGGGCACTCTTATGTCCTAGGGGTGAGAAATTTCCCCTAAAGGCAGAAGAATCAGCAATGATCAACGACATGAGGATGCAGAAGGCAATGGAAACCACTGCATTAACGACACGTAACGTGTATCCACAGGACATGTGGCCTGTAGTTGAAGATGTGTCATGATGATCTCTCCATTGGCAAAAGATTCCGGAATAGTCCCCCATTCGGATCTCCGGGAGGGAACTGCCAAGGGGGAGGTTACCATGAGAAAAAGATTGAATAATCAACGAAACGATAATTTTCTACGAGTCGCGGCGAGGTATGTCAGAATCTTGAACGTGGTAGGGAAACTAGAAAATCTGAAAAGGGAAATGCAAAGGCTCAATCTGGATATACAGGTAGTAGGGGTCAGTGAAGTGAGGTGGAAGGAAGACAAGGATTTCTGGTCAGATGAGTATCGGGTAATATCAACAGCAGCAGAAAATTGTGTACCAGGTGTAGGATTCGTTATGAATAGGAAGGTAGGGCAAAGGGTGTGTTACTGTGAACAGTTCAGTGACCGGGTTGTTCTAATCAGAATCGACAGCAGACCAACACCGACAACGATCGTTCAGGTATACATGCCGACGTCGCAAGCTGAAGATGAACAGATAGAGAAAGTGTATGAGGATATTGAAAGGGTAATGCAGTATGTAAAGGGGGACGAAAATCTAATATTCATGGGCGACTGGAATGCAGTTGTAGGGGAAGGAGTAGAAGAAAAGGTTACAGGAGAATATGGGCTCGGGGCAAGGAATGAAAGAGGAGAGAGACTAATTGGGTTCTGTAACAAGTTTCAGGTACTAATAGCGAATACCCTGTTCAAGAATCACAAGAGGAGGAGGTCTACTTCGAAAAGGCCGGGAGATACGGGAAGATTTCAATTAGATTACATCATGGTCAGACAGAGATTCCGAAATCATATATTGGATTGTAAGGCGTACCCAGGAGCAGATATAGACTCAGATCACAATATAGTAGTGATGAAGAGTAGGCTGAAGTTCAAGACATTAGTCAGGAAGAATCAATACGCAAAGACGTGGGATACGGAAGTTCTAAGGAATGACGAGATACTTTTGAAGTTCTCTAACGCTATAGATACAGCAATAAGGAATAGGGCAGAAGGCAACACAGTTGAAGAGGAATGGACGTATCTAAAAAGGGCCATCACAGAAGTTGGGAAGGAAAACATAGGTACAAAGAAGGTAGCTGCGAAGAAACCATGGGTAACAGAAGAAATACTTCAATTGGTTGATGAAAGAAGGAAGTACAAACATGTTCCGGGAAAATCAGGAATACAGAAATACAAGACGCTGAGGAATGAAATAAATAGGAAGTGCAGGGAAGCTAAGACGAAGTGGCTGCAGGAAAAATGTGAAGACATCGAAAAAGGACAGACTCAGCATACAGGAAAGTCAAAACAACCTTTGGTGACATAAAAAGCAACGGTGGTAACATTAAGAGTGCAACGGGAATTCCACTGTTAAATGCAGAGGAGAGAGCAGATAGGTGGAAAGAATACATTGAAAGCCTCTATGAGGGTGAAGATTTGTCTGATGTGATAGAAGAAGAAAAAGGAGTCGATTTAGAAGAGATGGGGGATCCAGTATTAGAATCGGAATTTAAAAGAGCTTTGGAGGACTTACGGTCAAATAAGGCAGAAGGGATAGATAACATTCCATCAGAATTTCTAAAATCATTAGGGGAAGTGGCAACAAAACGACTATTCACGTTGGTGTGTGGAATATATGAGTCTGGCGACATACCATCCGACTTTCGGAAAAGCATCATCCACAAAATTCTGAAGACGGCAAGAGCTGACAAGTGCGAGAATTATCGCACAATCAGCTTAACAGCTCATGCGTCGAACGTGCTTACGAGAATAATATACAGAAGAATGGAAAAGAAAATTGAGAAGGCGCTAGGTGACGATCAGTTTGGCTTTAGGAAAAGAAAAGGCACGAGAGAGGCAATTCTGACGTTACGGCTAATAATGGAAGCAAGGCTAAAGAAAAATCAAGACACGTTAATAGGAATTGTCGACCTGGAGAAAGCGTTCGACAATATAAAATGCTGCAAGCTGTTCGAGATACTGAAAAAAGTAGTGGTAAGCTATAGGGAGAGACGGATCATATGCAATATGTACAACAACCAAGAGGGAATAATAAGAGTGGTCGATCAAGAACGAAGTGCTCGTATTATGAAGGGTGTAAGACAAGGCTGTAACCTTTCGCCCCTACTATTCAATCTGTACATCGAGGAAGCAACGATGGAAATAAAAGAAAGGTTCAGGAGGGGAATTAAAATACAAGGTGAAGGATATCAATGATACGATTCGCTGATGACATTGCCGTCCTGAGTGAAAGTGAAGAAGAATTAAATGATCTGCTGAACGGAATGAACAGTCTAATGAGTACACGGTATGGTTTGAGAGTAAATCGGACAAACACGAAGGTAATGAGAAGTAGTAGAAATGAGAACAGCGAGAAACTTAACATCAGGATTGTTGGCCACGAAGTCAATGAAGTTAAGAAATTCTGCTACCTAGGCAGTAAAATAACCAATGACGGACGGAGCAAGGAAGACATCAAAAGCAGACTCGCTATGGCAAAAAAGGCATTTATGGCCAAGAAAAGTCTACTAATATCAAAGGCCGGCCTTATTTTGAGGAAGAAATTTCTGAGGAAGTACGTCTGGAGTACAGCATTGTATGGTAGTGAAACATGGACTGTGGGAAAACCGGAACAGAAGAGAATAGTAGCATTTGAGATGTGGTGCTATAGACGAATGTTGAAAATTAGGTGGACTGGTAAGGTAAGGAATGAGGAGGCTATACGCAGAATCGGAGAGGAAATGAATATGTGGAAAACACTGATAAGGAGAAGGGACAGGATGATAGGACATCTGCTAAGACATGAGGGAATGACTTCCATGGTACTAGAGGGAGCTGTAGAGGGCAAAAACTGTAGAGGAAGACAGAGATTGGAATACGTTAAGCAAATAATTGATGACGTAGGTTGCAAGTGCTACTCTGAGATGAAGAAGTTGGCACAGGAAAGGTATTCGTGGCGGGCCGCATCAAACCAGTCAGTAGACTGATGACAAAAAAAAAAAAGAAAGTCATGGTTTGTTGGCTGCATATAAGTGTCATCGAGAGATAGTTTACTCCGTGAGATATTTATGGCGATTCTACTACTTTTTGGGGCTTTCTGATAGGGGCATTTTTGCCCTGTGCCACGTCTATATGCAACTTTGTGATACTGAACAATAGTGCAGACAGTTCGGTTTTAATGATGCGTCGTATACAAAAGCAAAAATTTACGGAAATTAGAACTTCATTGTTTGTCTTTCTGCCTTGGCTTTCTTGACCAGGCGTCAACACACTAGTTTGAAATCGATCAGAATTTTCTTTGGTTGGAAATCATGCACGACATTTGACATGGAGCTATGTCTGCTGTATGATGTATATTCGGTCTGTTTTCATTTAGCCACGACTTACAAGTAATTATGAAATTATGGTGCCCTACAGGTTTACTATTTCTAATTCGGCCCTTTTTATTGATCCATGTTTTAAGGTGATAGTTTTATTTTATTGCTACATTATTTCTTTCAGTAAGTAACGTAAGTGTTTGGTACTTATGCATATTGCCATGGTGGTGTTGTTACACTTTTAAAGTGTGCTATGCCAGATTGCTGCATTTAGTTACACGTTACCTATTGTAATTTTTTATAATGACAATATGTAAAAATAAAATTCATATGAAGTTTGTTACAAGTTAATGCAACCTCAGGTGCTGCACTGCTGTTACTATGTTGTTCATAGCGCCTGATAATAGCATAAAGGAATGCCGAAACCGGTTGCCTCTGGAATAAATCAGAGATGAAAACGCAACTGTTCGTTTATTTACTGCTAGTTATATATGTCAGTATATCGGCTGTAGCCCTATCGTCCCTCCTATCAAGGATGGATGAAGTGCTACGAGACGACTGTGGTTTGTTGTAAGACGTTTACAAAGTCCTTAAGTTTTTTTCTGTTAAGTCAAAATTTCAATGTGTGTCTCATGTCGCACGTGGAACATCAAGGCGATATTCGAGTTCTGCTCTTATGCAGGTAAGCACTGTTGGATAACTGTTGTGGTTGCTTCATTGATTTCAGCACGAGGGTAGCGATGTGTCATCGGAAGAGTCGGAGACTACGGATGCAACCACCACGACCCACCAGTTTCTCAGAAACTGTGCCGTTCAACCAATCCAGGACGTTCAAAATCCACTTGTGGATACAGCTTGATGCTGGAAGATGATGGCCGATTGTATTTCTTCGATCTGTCTTAGCATATCCAGGTTCAATCTTCCCGTCGTGGTCTTCTCTGCGAATAAAAAATCGGCCTTTCACCCTATCGTACATTACGCCATATGAAACACTAATCTTCAGGCTATGACGGATGTGATCACACGTCTTGTGCAGGTTTTCGGAGCTCGAAATGATACTGTTGTGGCTACTCACATGTCCAGAAATGTAGAATGTTGCTTCATCATTTTCAGTTTGTCATTGTCGGCAACTATGGAGTCTAGTACGGAACTAGCGAATATATACTGCGCAGGATGATCGTCGGCTACAAAGCAAAAAGGCGTAACCGCTTATGTAACACTTTATGTACAGTATCTCTCCCTGCGATTCGCTTAATGGACAACGAACTGATTTCTGCGTTGAAATGCGGCTAGCTCTCCGTCAACACGTTCGTGGGACACAGGAGGACATTCTCTTCGAGGGAGGCTTTGACACTGCCTGTCTCCTTAAAGTTTTCGGACCAACTCATTACTCTTAATTTTGCCGCTGTTGGCCTCTCATATTGGCTTCGATAATTCCGCAGTACAGTTGTCACAGATTCAGATTCTGTGTAGCAGATGACACATAGCTCTGTTCCCATTTTGACGCACTCCAAGTCAGATCCGCAACAGAGCTCGAGTACAATCACTATATTTAATGGACAAGATTTCGCTAGAACTATTTCCTCTGTCTTCCAAGAATTTCCACGCAGAAATAAAAATTAAAAACATAATGTATTGTGTGGTATCACTTTCAGGAACAGATGACACACTATACGCTAAAAATGACAGTTGAATAAATATAATGTTACGAAAAATTGTGACTTTCAATACGTTATGCACAGTGTGGAAAAATGCATATTATTTAAGTAATGTATTAGACATTTTACTGCAAGTACCTTTCCATTTTATTGAAAAATATTTACGTGTTGTGTTGTTGTGGTCTTCAGTCCTTAGACTGGTTTGATGCAGCTCTCCATGCTACTCTATCCTGTGCAAGCTTCTTCATCTTCCAATACTTACTGCAACCTATATCCTTCTGAATCTGCTTAGTGTATTCATCTCTTGGTCTTTCTCTACGATGTTTACCCTCCACGCTGCCCTCCAATGATAAATTTGTGATCCCCTGATGCCTCACAACATGTCCTACCAACCGGTCCGTTCTTCTTGTCAAGTTGTGCCACAAACTCCTCTTCTCCCACATTGTAATCAATACCTTCTCATTAGTTATGTGATCTACCCATTTAATCTTCAATATTCTTCTGTAGCACCCCATTTCGAAATCTTCTATTCTCTTCTTGTCCAAACTATTTATCGTCCATGTTTCACTTCCATACATAGCTACACTCTATACAAATACTTTCAGGAAAGACTTACTGACACTTAAATCTATGCTCGATGTTAACAAATTTTTCTTCTTCAGAAACGTTTTCCTTTCCATTGCCAATTTACATTTTATGTCTACTCTACTTCGACCATCATCAGTTATTTTGCTCCCCAAATAGCAAAACTCCTTTACTACTTTAAGTGTCTCATTTCCTAATCTAATTCCCTAAGCATCACCCGACTTAATTCGACTACATTCCATTATCCTCGTTTTGCTTTTGTTGATGTTCATCTTATATCTTCCTTTTAAGACGCTATCCATTCCATTCCATTCAACTACTCTTCCAAATCATTTGCTGTCTCTGACAGAATTACAATGTCATCGGCGAACCTCAAAGTTTTTATTACTTCTCCATGGATTTTAATACCTACACCGAATTTTTCTTTTGTTTCCTTTACTGCTTGCTCAATATACAGATTGAATAACACCGGGGAGAGGCTACAACCTTGTCTCACTCCCTTCCCAACCACTGCTTCCATTTCGTGCCCCTCGACCCTTTAACAGCCATCTGGTTTCTGTACAAATTGTAAATAGCCTTTCGCTCCCTGTATTTACCCCTGCCACCTTTAGAATTTCAAAGAGAGTATTCCAGTCAACATTGTCAAATGCTTTGTCCAAGTCTACAAATGCTAGAAACGTAGGTTTGCCTTTCCTTCATCTTTCTTCTAAGATAACTCGTAGAGTCAGTATTACCTCACGTGTTCCAACATGTCTACGGAATCCAAACTGATATTCCCCGAGGTCGGCTTCTATCAGTTTTTCTATTTGTCTGTAAAGAAGTCACGTTAGCATTTTCCAGCTGTGACTTATTAAACTGATAGTTCGGTAATTTTTACATCTGTCAACACCTGCTTTCTTTGGGATTGGAATTATTATATTCTTCTTGAAGTCTAAGGGTATTTGCCCTGTTTCGTACATCTTGCTGACCAGATGGTAGAGTTTTGTCAGGACTGGCTCTCCCAAGGCCGTCAGTAGTTCTAATGGAATGTTGTCTACTCCCGGGGCCTTGTTTTACGTGATCTTTTATAAATCTACAAGTGAATATGTTAAAATGAAAAATCATGTAATACTGCAGGTCACCCACTGATGACATCTTGTTAAAAAGAAGAAATGCGTTTGGGCTTATGAACTAAAATTAATGTGTAGTATGGAAGAAACTTCCTCGCTAACTGCTACAATTTATGTGAGGCTGCTGCGAAAACCGGCGTTACAAGAAACATGCAAACATAAATATACGAGTACTGTATGTTGAATCCTGCCTACTCGTCAAATATCGGGTGCTTAGGAAACCTGCTTTCTCGGGTCGCTAGACAACAATTCAGGCAAATGGTATTAAGGTATTTCGTTACAAAAGGAAGTGATGACAGTACTTAACTTTGTGTTAAACAGATGTGTCGCAAGCAAAGGCCGACATGCAAAATAAACATTGCTTTTCAGCATATACAATTCGTAAGTTGCTGGTCTTGAAGTGCCTAATCTTGATGCTGCTGTACAAGTGGACCGCGACCAGTCTTAGCGGCGCTTATGTCTTCTTCGTATAGAGGGCACTGCATGCGCGTTGTCGTGCTGGAGAGTGGTTGGTCAGCGTGCACTTCTTCGCATCACTCTCTGCTCTCTCATTCCCTATTGGCGTCCCGGCGCTTGACTTCAAGCCATAACATTGTACGCCTTGTTTCTGTTAGTGTTGTTAAGACCACGAGCTTATACGGTGTTACTATCTCTCTTCCCTGTCATTTGGGCATAAACACGACGGTTCAGCTCTCCTCGTCACATTTTCAGTGCGATTTGCCTCATAGTAACTACACGCTGAAATAGTGTTGTCGTCTGCGGATTGCTGATGACTGAATTAATGGCTTGTACGCCATTCGAGAGTTGGAAACGTGTAGAAACCATAAAAACTTCAATTTGCAATTAGAAGACGAACATCATTGCATTTGGTGTCAACTTACTGTATTACTCATTTCTTTGAATGTTTACAGATAGAAAACTAAGTCCTGTTATTATCGTATCCTTCGGTACTTGTGGGATATCAATTAACTTACTGAAAAAGGAAAAATGGTTTCAAATTTTCATTTATAATCGCATTTATTGACGTCTTTCTCAGAAGACAATAGGGTATAGTGACACTATATAATATGTAAATTAACTGTCGAGCTACAGTATATATCTTTGCTCTAGCTTTACATTAGCTCACAATATTTTCTGAGTCTGAGCATTAGGAGACTTAAATTCGCCCTGTAACGGCGGAGGGAATGCATGTTGTGTGCATTATAAGAAATTTTGCTTATTATCAAGAGCATCTGGCAGTTTTCTATGCTATTCAGTTGCCTACAGATCCGAGTTGATTCCATCGGTAACTGTCCAGACCGGTTAACGTTGTATGAAGAAATGAAGCCCATAAAACTCACACAATGTATGGTCTAATTGTCTCTCTTCATTTCTCCCCTGTCATGCACTTCTGTCTTTTTTCATCACTTCTGAGTAATACTGCTTATGTTTCTAAAAATCTATTGTAATATAGTTTCTGACATTAAGACCATCCTGTCAGAGAACAAGATTCCAATTCAATTTGTAAAGAAATGTAATATATTTAGTGTTAGTGACTGAACTATGTGTTTGATCAATAAGTGTTCAGCAGTAGTGATTGTGCATAATAGATGTAATGTGTCACCGCTTTTTATTTCCTAACTTAAACAGAGTGTTTTGAAGACAGCTCTCATTTTCAGGGCTAATACTGAACATACGCTCTTCCTGTATTACTCCTGATGTACACAGTAGCACTGCATACATTAACTTATGACATCCTTTTTCTAAGACGTTATATTACCATGTGCTCAATGTATGATGCACAGGAAATGTTTCCGTATTTAGTCTTAGTGTCTTTGGCCATCATATCCACCGAGCGTGATGACTACTGCTATTTCTGTAGGTTTCAGTTGGTACATACCTTTCTTAGTTGTATGCTGGTGGAGATTATGAAATAACTAATGGGACACCTGCCTGTGGCTTGAAGAGGCTTTCAATTTATTTGGTATTCACACATCGACTTTTGTCGGTAATAGCTCAGTATGATTTCATATAGGCTTATGACACCATATGAATAACATGTATGCGTGTGTATAGACAATACGAGACATGAGTATGTTAAAGGGTACAAGAACTTTCGGCCATGTAATGGAGCTTCCTACATCTATATGTATACTGTGCAGGCTATCTTAGTCAATAATTCAAGTTTTTAAGATTTTAAAGGTGAAAGTGCATGAATTGTTATTTTTTCAGTAAAACCTATAGACACTTATTTACAGCACTATATCTTTAACATTCCGACGTAAGAAAAAGAGTGGTATCATTTTAACGGAGTGTCATTGCCTTTTATACACGAAAACGCTGTTTCACCCTATTTGACGAGGAGAGGCTAGGATCAGTGAGATCCTTTATTGAAGCGTCTTGCCATAGGCCACAGATACAATAGGCAGCATATGTTCTCACTTTACTGTGTTACCGACATCTTGATAGTGCCTTATAGAGTAAACTTTTTCTTTGTTACAGTATTTACAGGCAAGCTATTTACTGTAGTAGTGAAGTCTTGTGAAGTTCACGGAAAACGCATGAAAGGAATAAATATTTTAGTCGTTAAATTTTGATACATATTTTCTATATAAGTTCATTGAATTATACGCTTAAAGGCTGAAATTAAGGAATTATATCTTTTACGACCAGTTTCGAATCGTCTGTTTTAGGGACGATATTTCTGTATAAGTGTTGTGGTTTATTGACAAAGATCATCCTGTATCTGCCTCATGAATGTAGATGCTTAAATTTAATAAATTTGAGTGATATTGTCTTTATTTCTTTAGTTTATTTCACGAACTTTCTTTTATGTAATCATCACTTTTGCTAACATTTTCCCATGGAAAGCTGTCGTAGGAATGTTTCGCCCCTTCCCTACAAAAGGAAGAACATACGTAAATTTAATCTGTATAGCGTTTGAAAGTTAGTGTACCTACAGATTTTGTTTTTTGTTAGGTAAATATCTGTTATTTAATGTATGTAAAAGATAGAGTTGAGAAAGAAACGACTAGGAATACCCTTCTTTGAAATTTCTCTGTTTTTCATTTATAGTATCTGGTGAGTAACAAACGCTTTGTATTACTTTTAGCGCTTCATTCGTAACATCATCTGGCATCATTTAAATTATTGGTAATGAATTTGCTATTAGCACAAATTTTATTTTATATTTCTCTCCTTACACATTGCTTTTTGTAACACACAACTTCCCTTTATTAAGCTCCTGTCTAAGAGATTAAGATATAATATAATAAAAAAATTACATAGGAATTAACTTTTTAACTTTAAGATAACTGCTGTTCCCACAAAAAATGGCATTAACAGAGCTATGTTCTTACTATCACAGCTATTTTCTCATAGTTGTGTTTCATTCATTGTATTAATCTAAGAAGCATTCTCAAATTTTTTGATTCTAGTCCAGAAGTATAATTTTGCTTATGACAAAAATGTATTTCTCAGTTGCACATCGCCATGTAAGACACCGAACGTAATTCTCTAATATACATTCCATAGGTGTTGGAAGATTCTAACTATGTACTGCACTCTATGGAGAATTATTGTGGCCCATTAAGCTCATCTATAACAAAAATACACGATATGTTGAAATATTCAGCAGACATTTACGCAAAAGTGATTATATTCCTTTAGCAGTTTCAGGCAACTGGTGCTATTCTTCATAAGATTATAATTATCGCGTTCTTAGAAAGCGTCAGAAATATCTGTAGAGATATGGAGTATGCAAACCAAACATCAACTACAAACATCATTCCATCTTCTGAACAAGGGCATTAGGTGACTAAAAGCGATAAGAAAATAAAATTTCTTTTGTGTAACTGGTTGCTGTTTATTTCAACAAATAGAAGCACAGTTGCTGAAGACGGATAAAATTCTAAATATACAATAATTAGGAGATTTTAGTTGCAAAAACCAAGTAAAAAAAAGCACTGTCACTACAGTGATATCAAGATTATAGGAATATTACCAGGGTAGTACTCAGGACATACAAAAATGGGTTCTATCTGTAGAACATTATGGTGGGAAACCAAGTATTGATGTGTGGTAATTTTGTCAGAGACACACATTTGATTTTGCTTTGGACAAGATACTTTTGTTGGCACTCAACATATTAGATGAATTCACAAAATGCTTTATAACGAGAACGATTCATGTCAGTTTCTGAACTTGGAAGTTTCCATCTATCACTCAAGTTTAAAGCTGTGATTAACATTAGCTTGAAATCCTTAAATAGCTATACAGTGCATGTTTCAGACGGCAAACCTGTTAATAATGCATGCCTGATCACACTCGCGTTCTCAACAGACATAGCAGTGCAATATATCGTACTTTCAGTTTCTTTTTTTTTTTTACTAGATTTAGTAGAGATCACGAAATGAGAATCCTCATACAGGATAAAAACCGGACATGGATAAAGCGAGTGTTATGTCTGACAGCACAAAAACACATGGTTTTCTGAAATTGTCTAAAGACGTAGTACTTCCTAACAAACTGATCTATTGTGTCCACATCCTGTGTTAGACGTAAACTAGATGATGCATAGTGGGACAAAAATTGAGAATTTAGCAAACAGAAAACATTTATGGCGCTTTTAAAAGATATGGACAAAAAATACCATACATACAATGGATTTGGACAGTATTTTACCTGAGATGACAAATATGGCACGAATATCGGACATTTGGCAGAAATTTCGTTATTTTTAATTATATATACGTGGTACTAACACAGCTGTTCATCTTATTATTTAATCTGTTTTTCCTTTAACCTGAGATAAAGTTGTCATCAGTATGAAGATTGTGATGAACACCAATAGAAATGGTTCTACTGGAGGTATCATGCCCTTGCGACCCTCGTGCTTTTGAGCTGCATTTCCACATTAAGAAACATTGATAGATGTGAGCGGAGTAACGAGTGGAAGAAAAAAATTCTGTGAGCGACCTGGGATCAAACCCCAGAGCTTTAGAGCCGTAGTCGGAAGATTTACTACTGAGGCATAAAGCTTAGGTATCGCAAAAGAACAGTGACAATCACATCCAACTGCGTTAGTGAATAGTGGCGCTTTTAGCCTTATTCCATCTGTCACGTAACTTTGAAAGTAGTTTCAAAAATAAGCAGTATGGAACTTGAAGAGAGCGACATGTCTGTTTATCTGTGTTCTAAGCTTTTGACCCCTTTTCTTAGAAGATGCTGGTGCAATTGATGTATGGGAGTAGAGCTAATGCTTTTACAAGGTGTCTGGGCTAGAGATAAACAAAAACATTTATTTGTATTTCTAGCTATTAAAGTTTACAACTTTGTTTGTCCAGCCTTGTACACAGCATCTCAATATATGCTGGTGCAGTTCATTGTGGACATCGTCTATAGCTCTACAGATGCCGAATCATTATTCCACTTCTCGTCACATGTCCATAAGCATGACAGGTGTTATGGCCTCCACTGTCGCGCATAGCCCCGTTGTCTCTGATCTACCAGCTCTCGAAACCTTGTTCTGTAAGCAATGTCCTTGACAAACCCCTTCGCTCCTTCAGATACAAAACACAGAAGTCAAACCAGGGGGAGGGGCAGGAATCGTCCTGCTGGAAGTGACGTCGGGTGGCATCTATGGAACTGCATAATTCGCTATTATGTCGAGATACGTGTGCTCTGTCACTAGCGAGCATGCCTCATGCAAATCAGCGCTGTTCATAGAATAGCCAGGATCACATCTTGGAGAATTCTTTCGTTACACGTTTTTTTTCTGTATATCTCTTGCCTGCAGACCCTTCATAAGGAGCCGTTCACACCAGTGAAGTTGGTCATCCAGTTGATGGAGCATGTAAGATGAATTTAAATGCAGATACAAACGAATACTATATTGGGAACAATTTGTATATGATGTGAAGTGAACGTATCCTCAGAGTCCTCAGATTTCAATTAAAAAATTTTATTACTGTACATTATAGTTCGGTGTATGTAAATGTATATCTAAATTTCAGCTCCAACTCAGTGCCTTTTTTAATGTGGATTTTTGATTACAAATGTACCATAAAGGGAAGGACCTCTCCCGAAGACTATTCCGCTTTCTTTCGTTCACTTGAAAAGGTGCATGTTCCGCCGCTTTGTTTTTGCCAACCACTGTGGGCTATCAGTGTAGTTGTGGCTTGCAATGCTAGTGAACACATCCAGCCCAGCCGACGTTCAGTCATTGTCGGTCGGATGGTAGCAGTGAAGAAATCGACGATAGAGAACATGGAAGTGTGAGTAGAAGTAGTGATAATTTTAACATTGGGGACAGAGTATTGACGGTGCATGAAAGATGCAATTGTCACATGTAAAATAATGAAACATGTATATTTGGCAGCTGTCTGACATGATTAAGCAAAGTGATGCAATTGGAACTAGCATTATATTGTAATATTTGGTGCTGACAAACAAAGTGAACATTACATTACAAAACAATTTTATCTGGGTTTCTTTTTTAATTTATTCGTTTTCACACAAAACGCCACCCCATAGCGAGTGACGCACATGACAACAGTTCGATGCCATCCCAAAGGTAGAGTAGAACACATTGATATTCTCTGGAAAACATCTGAAGCATGGAAGACGGATCACGACATACTTTTTAACATAAAGACTATGGGAATCACTGATCAACTATAAATATTGCTTGTTGTAGACTCTTACACTAACATTTCCTTTCACAGTTAACATTCAAAAATTGTGCAGTTAATTAACTACACTACAACTGACAATTAACTGTGTATGATATTCATGAAGTAACGGTGCGCCGAACTCACTATAGTAACTAAGCATACAGCAATTCTATTACAATGGAATCTTCCTTCATCTGTCAAAATCTTAAAGCTTCTTCATGTACAAAATACTGTGTATGCATACTCCAGCTCTCTTATCACCATAAGCCTTCTTATTTGACGTTTTCAGTGGTGAATAATTAGATGCACATGCTGAAAAGATTTCTGAGGAGCGAGATTTGGGACAATATCATACACACAATTTCACGTCTATTTTAATAGATTCTTCAAATCAGTGGCTAAAGAAAATAAATTTTGAAATGTAACGCATCAATTATCAAGAAGAGGCACATTTCAGATTACGACTCAGTTTAGCAGTATTCTGGAGACAATGCTTTACTACAGGGTGAAACAAAATGTTATGCAAACAGAAGTGACAAATTTCAGAAATACTTGTAATGCAAGATAGCACATCATTGGGAGTTGTTGATAATGACATCCTTTGCACCACTGAGTTCCTTGATAATGTCCTCCAGAGGTCGTCCCTTGGTTTCTGGTAGCAACCAACATTCGATGAGAGCACAGACCAAACAGACAGCTGCAAAGAACCAGAAGGCGCCGTAAGCTCCCATTGTCTCTGACATGGTTGGATAAAGTTTGGAAATGATGGTTGAAGAGCCAGGGAGAATTGTGTACATGATAATGGCGGCCACAGGTCTGATCCTTGGAGCCACTATTTCAGCTAGCACCACATATGGCAGTGCGTTCAGTCCAGCTGCCAGTGTCAAACAGTATATAGAGAGACATGTGGCAGGAAGCCAGCCAAAGGAAGACAGGTCCACCTCCATCTCTTGCTTGAGGTACATGTAGACACCCAAGATTGCTACCGAAGTCCCGACAACCCCATTAGAGAGAAACAGCAGGGGTCGTCGACCTAGGCGGTCTATCACCAGTGCAGACACCAAAGTGCCAACAACCTGTCGAAAAAGGCAACAAATGGAAAGTCAACATTCAGAAATATTTGTACATTGCTTGTTTTCGAAATATTTTGGTAATGAGGATATGACTGTTTAAGTTATTGTAAATATTATTTATGAATATACATACAGTTTAATTGGAAGTATTGTTATAGGCAGTGCCAGACAGCATATAAGCATGTTAAGAACTGCGTTAAACCATACACAGATGTACTAGTTATTCTATTTTTTAATATTGACTTTGGTCAATTTCAGATATTCCACGGGTCATCTGCACACAGGGAACAAACTATACATAAAATATATACAATGACTATACCTCACAAAAGATTGTTCATACATACATACATACATACATACATTTGATATGTATGAGTATTATGCACACAGTGTGACATAGATATAACAACATATATTCAAACTTGTTCAGCTGCCTATTTCCCAACTGCAATGGTTACTCATTCTGAAATGTACTAATTCAGTATAAGATGTGTTATACACAACATCTCCTATATCATAGAATATAAACATTAAAGTGCATGGAACAGCCAATAGTATGTATTTTACTGCTGCTGTTGTCCAAAGATCTTATGTTACAGACACAACAATATGTCAAACAGCTAATTAGGAAAATTCACTCGCTGTCTAATTACAGTGTGGGATAGTATGTAGTTACAGAAATACCACCAAAAAATAAAAGATGCAGATGGTGCCTATGGTTAAACAGGCACATTTTTATGGATGAAACACAAATGACACTGGCTTAATATTACACGAATAACAAGGCTGAATCACATAGCGTAACTCATTATGATTATATTTATGGGACAAATATATTCTTCCCCCCCTCCCCCTTCATGAACCATGGACCTTGCCGTTGGTGGAGAGGCTTGCGTGATCAGCGATACACATGACGGTACCGTAGGTGCAACCACAACAGAAGGGCATCTGTTGAGATGCCAGACAAACGTGTGGTCCCTGAAGAGGGGCAGCACAGCCTTTTCAGTGGTTGCAGGGACAACATTCTGGATAATTGACTCATCTGGCCTTGTAACACTAACCAAAACGGCCTTGCTGTGCTGGTTCTGCGAATGGCTGAAAGCAAGAGCAAACTACAGCCGTAATTTTTCCCGAGGGCATGCAGCTTTACTGTATGATAAAATGATGATGGCGTCCTCTTGGGTAAAATATTCCGGAGGTAAAATAATCCCCCATTCGGATCTCCGGACGGGGGCTACTCAGGAGGACGACGTTATGAGGAGAAAGAAAACTGGCGTTCTACGGATCGGAGCGTGGAATGTCAGATCCCTTAATCGGGCAGGTAGGCTAGAATATTTAAAAAGGGAAATGGATAGGTTAATGTTAGATATAGAGGGAATTAGTGAAGTTCGGTGGCAGAAGGGACAAGACTCCTGGTCAGGTGAATACAGGGTTATAAATACAAAATCAAATAGGGGTAATGCCGGAGTAGGTTTAATAATGAATTAAAAAAAATTTAGTACGGGTAAGCTACTACAAACAGCGTAGTGAACGCATTATCGTGGCCAAGATAGACACGAACCCCACACCTAATACAGTAGTACAAGTTTATATGCCAACTAGCTCTGCAGATGGTGAAGAAATCGATGAAATGTATGATGAGATAAATTATTCAGGTAGTGAAGGGACACGAAAATGTAATAGTCATGGGTGACTGGAATTCAAGAGTAGGAAGAGGGTGAGAAAGAGACGTAGTAGGTGTATTTGGTTTGGGCTAAGAAATGAAAGAGGAAGTCGCTTGGTAGAATTTTGCGCAGAGCGTAACTTAATCACAGCTAACACTTGGTTTAAGAATCATGAAAGAAGGTTATATCCATGGAAGAACCCTGGAGGTACTAAAAGGTATCAAATAGATTACATAATGGTAAGGCAGAGATTTAGAAACGAGGTTTTAAATTGTAAGACATTTCCAGGGGCAGATGTGGACTCTGACCACAATACATTGGTTATGAACTGTAGATTAAAACTGAAGAAACTGCAAAAAGGTGGGAATTCAAGGCGATGGGACCAGAGGTTGTACATAGAGCATAAGGGAGCAATTGACAGGAATGAGGGAAAGAAATGCAGTAGAAGAAGAATAGGTAGCTTTGAGGGATGAGATGATCAAGTAGGTAAAAACACGAGGGCTAGTAGAAACCCTTGGGTAACAGAAGAAATATTGAATTTAATTGATGAAAGGAGAAAATATAAAAATGCAGTAAATGAAGCAGGCAAAATGGAATACAAACGTCTCAAAAATGAGATCGACAGGAAGTGCAAAATGGCTAAGCATGTACGGCTAGAGGACAAACGTAAGGATGTAGAGGCTTATCTCACTAGGGGTAAGATAGATAAGGCCCAAAGGAAAATTAAAGAGACCTTTGGAGGAATGAGAACCACTTGCATGAATATCAAGAGCTTCGATGGAAACCCAGTTCTAAGCAAAGAAAGGAAAGCATAAAGAAGGAAGGAGTATATAAAGGGTCTATACAAGGGCGATGTACTTGAGTACAATATTATGGAAATGGAAGAGGATGTAGATGAAGATGAAATGGGAGATATGATATTGCGTGAAGAGTTTGGCAGAGCACTGAAAGACCTGAGTCGAAACAAGGCCCCGGGAGTAGACAACATTCCATTAGAACTACTGACGGCCTTGGGTGAGCCAGTCCTGACAAAACTCTACCATCTGGTGAGCAAGATGTATGAGACAGGCGAAATACCCTCAGACTTCAAGAAGAACATAATAATCCCAATCCCAAAGAAAGCAGGTGCAGACAGAAGTGAAAATTACCGAACTATCAATTTAATAAGTCACAGCTGCAAAATACGAACGCGAATTCCTTACAGACACATGGAAAAACTGATAGAAGCCGACCTCAGGGAAGATCAGTTTGGATTCCGTAGAAATATTGGGAGACGTGAAGTAATACTGACCTTACGACTTCTCTTAGAAGAAAGATTAAGGAAAAGCAAACCTACATTTATAGCACTTGTAGACTTAGAGGAAGCTTTTGACAATGTTGATTGGAATACTCTCTTTCAAATTCTGAAGGTGGCAGGGGTGAAATACAGGGAGCGAATGGCTATTTACAATTTGTACATAAAGAAGATGGCAGTTGTAAGAGTTGAGGGGTATGAAAGGGAGGCAGTGGTTGGGAAGTGAGTGAGACAGGGTTGTAGCCTATCCCCGATGTTATTCAATCTGTGTATTGAGCGAGCGGTAAAGGAAACAAAAGAAAAATACGGAGTAGATATTAAAATCCATGGAGAAGAAATAAAAACTTCGACGTTTGGCGATGACATTGTAATTCTGTCAGAGACAGCAAAGGACATAGAAGACTAGTTGAATGGAATGGACAGTGTCTTGAAAGGGGGGTATAAGATGAAAATCAACAAAAGCAAAACGAGGGTAATGGAATGTAATTGAATGAAGTTGGGTGATGCTGAGGGAATCAGATTAGGAAATGACACACTTAAAGTAGTAAAACAGTTTTGCTATTTGTGGAGCAAAGTAACTGATGATAGTCGAAGTAGAGAAGATATCAAATGTAGACTGGCAATGGAAAGGAAAGCCTTGCTGAAGAAGAAAAATTTGTTAACATCGAGTATAGATTTAAATGTCAGGAAGTCGTTTCTGAAAGTATTTGTATATAGTGTAGCCATGTATGGAAGTGAAACGTGGGCGATAAATAGCTTGGACAAGAAGAGAATATAAACTTTCGAAATGTGGTGCTACAGAAGAATGCTGAAGATTGGATGGGTACATCACGTAACTAATGAGGAGGTATTGAATAGAATTTGGGAGAAGAGGAGCTTGTGGCACATGAATAAGGGATCGGTTGGTACGACATGTTCAGAGACATAGAGGGATCACCAATTTAGTATTTGAGGGCAGCGTGGAGGGTAAAAACCGTAGAGGGAGACCAAGAGATGAATACACTAAGCAGATTCAGAAGGATGTAGACTGCAGTAGGTACTGGGAGATGAAGAAGCTTGCACAGGATAGAGTAGCATAGAGAGCTGCATCAAATCAGGCTCAGGACTGAAGACAACAACAACAACAACAACAACAACAACAATAGTATCCTTTCCAATGTATAAGGCCCCAAAATATGTATATCCATTGAGGCGAGCCAATCACTTTGGTTATAGGCATCTACTACTGACCAGGCTGTCACAGTACAACTTCATAATTTGACTGGATACACTGTTCTACTGATTTCTCCTCACAGCTAGAGAATGCATAAGCATAAGAAACAAAATTTATCATTCTGACATCTTAAATGAGTATGGATATCCGCCTTTTATAAGCACATGGTCAACTGATTCTACTTACATAATTTATTTTTGAGTGAAGTATGGTGGATTGATATAGCCACATGCTAAATTACACTAATCGATTTTAGGAGTATTAACTGCACAGATTTAAAAGAGTAAATATACATATATAATGTGTGTGTTGGGGGTGGGGGGTGGGGTGGGGAGGGTTGCAGTGGTGAGTGGGTGTTATTGTGTTGCATTTCTAGTTTACTAAAACTCCTTTGGAAAGTATGTCAATATAAAGTAAGATTGATATAAAGTAAGATTTAACACTGTAATGCATTCATCCTCTTAACATTCAGTGAAATTAGGTGCAGTACCTGACTGGAACAATCCACAGAAGAGTCAATGAGTATGTGGATCATTCTGAAAATTGTTAGATAATTATTCTGACATCTCAACATTAATGGGCATTACTTGTGTTAAATATCAGTGGGGTACTGTAGTCGATATAATATAATTCAATGATAATAGTCATATAATCAGAATAAACTATAATTCCTAAGGAATTTTGATCACATATAGTGCATTAATAACTTTCATTATGAGTTAAAACTGCATTTGGATTTCTTTTCTCGGTATTGGTGCTTTTGATGATGCACTACAAATTCCTAATTAGATCTGATGGACGCGTCATGCTCTTTATATCTGGGCTATGGTTACAGTAACCACTATAATTGGACTATGTTTCTAAAACAATTTCCTCTTAATAGTTTAATGCAATTAGACTGTTTATAAAGCAATTTGCTTTTGTAATTGGACAGTTTATACGTTTTTTATACGTTTTTAATGTAGGAACTGATTTATATTTGCAAAACAATTTGGTTTTTATATGTGGACCAGATCTGTATATTTCATATAATTGGGCTTTATATAAAAATAACCAGTAAATGTTGTAAGATGAACTTTATATAAGTGCATAGACAACCAGTAATGTAATTTTTTATTTCCATTCCTTTGTCACATCATTTTAATGATAATATCGACTTCTTCATTTGCTCCCATTTTTCTTCCTATCTTTCCTATTCTGCTTGTATTCTTAGGTCATGTGTCTTCAATTAATTTTATGTATTAATTTTGATTTATTTTCTTTGGTTTTATCACCCTGTTTGTTTTGTCCACATTATCGGGTTCATTATATCTTTTACTCATTTTTTAAAATTTCGTTGTACTTATAAACCCTGCTTTCATTTGACTCTTCGTCTGCGTTATTTTGTCTATAGTGCAATAGGTATTTAGGACATGTTTTAAATGTTCATATGACGATTACCATCAAAAAAAAGAATGCACATCTGGTAACGAAAGATACACACACCAAAAGAAGTTTTGCATCACCCTAATTCCCAGAACTCCTGAAGATAGACGTTGACTGTGGATATTGTATCACAGACTGTTGAGAGATGTCACTAAACCCGCCCAAAGATGTAAACAACCATGCATGAGCAGCGCCTATTTGACGGAGGGTGTCCGACAGCCGATCAGTTCGTCATTCCACCAAAAAGGAGGTACACTGCTCGCGTTGTCTGTAGTTCACCCGTGGCTAGACGGTCATTACCGCGGTTCGATTGCATCCACATAGTTACTTTGTGCCAGGAAGGGCTGTCAAGAAGGGAAGTGTCCAGGCGTCTCGGAGTGAGCCAAAGCGCTGTTGTTCGGACATGGAGGAGATACAGAGAGACAAGGTCTATGATTTGCCTCGCTTAGGCCGCCCAAGGGACACGACTGGAGCTGATGACTGCTACCTACGGATTATGGGTCAGAGGAAGCCTGACATCAACGTCACCGTGTTGAAGAATGCTTTTCCTGCAGCCACAGGATGTCGTGTTACGACTCAAACTGTGCGCAATAGGCTGCATGATGCGCCACTTAACTCCCGACGTCCATGGCGAGGTCCTCCTTTGCAACCCGACGCCATGCAGCTCGGTTCAGTCGGGCCCAGCAACATGGCGAATGGACCGCTCAGGATTGGAGTCACGTTCTCTTCAGAGATGAGTGTCGCACATGCATTCAACTAGATAATCGTCGGAGACGTGTTTGGAGACAACCGGTCAGGCTGAACGCTTTAGACACACTGTCCATCGAGTGCAGCAAGGTGGAGGTCCCATGCCGTTTTCTGGTGGCATCACGTGGGGCCGACGTACGCCATTGGTGGTCATGGAAGGCGCCGTAACGGCTGTACGATACGTGAATGCCGTCCTCCGACCTGTAGTGCAACCATATCGGCAGCATATTGGCGAGGCATTCTTCTTCATGGACGACAATTGCCGCCCGCATCGTGCACTTCTTGTGAATGACTTCCTTCAGGATAACGACATCGCTCGACTAGAGTGGCCAGCATGTTCTCCAGACATCGAACATGCCTGGGAGAGACTGAAAAGGGCTGTTTATGGACAATGTGACCCACCAACCACTGCGATGGATCTACACCGAATGCCTTGATGAACTTGTGGATAGTATGCTACGACGAATACAGGCATCCACACAGACCTGCTACTGGGTATCAGAGGTACCGGTGTGTGTACAGCAATCTGGACCATCACATCTGGAGGTCTCGCTCTATGGTGGTACAACAGGCAAAGTGAGGCTTTCATGAGCAATAAAAAGGGCGGAAATGATATTTATGTTGATCTCTATTCCAGTTTCTGTACAGTTTCCGGAACTCTCGGAACCGAGGAGATGGAAATCTTTTTTTGATGTGTGTACATGTTTCACAACACTGCAGTCAATATAAACATATTTAGTCTTTCGTTTTTTAACTGATAAATCGGAATTTTTTAAAAAATAATTTAATACTATAATTGATAAATTTAGTGAAATTCATATTCACCAACATTACGATGGAAATAGAATGATATAAGAAAAAATTGAAACAAATGAAAAAAGTTCATACAAAGATTAAAATGATGTGAAATAGAAATTGCAGTTAAAGTAATTAACTGAATAAAAATAATGATCAACGTAATTTCGATAAAGATTTATGAATGGGAAATTTGCTATATGTGACAAGATTCGCACCCACAACTTCAAGGATGTGAAGCTATAATCCTATCGATTACGCTACGCAACTAGAAAACTTTACTCAACTTTTTTAACAATACGGAACATCGCGCAAAATTCTGAAATTTTGTTGACAATACTTACAAATGAGGGCTCACCAGGGTTCGTGGCTACAGTGTGTGATACCCTGGGATATTAACCTACACAACCGTAGAGATGGTTTCAAAAAGTCGATCCCACCACAGGAAATCTCTCCTAGTTAGTGTATTTAATCCTTTATTGAGATAAACGCGAGTTACATATCAGTAATTCTTATTCGATTGTATGGCAATGAAACATGGACTGTGGGAAATCCCGGAACAGGAGAAAAAAAAAATTTGCTCGGAGGACTATCGGCTTAACTTCTGAGGTCATCAGTCCTCTTGAACTTACAACTACTTATAACTAACATCACACACATCCATGCGCGGTTCCAGACTGTAGAGCCTAGAACCGCTCGGCCACCCCGACGACGGCACAGGAGAGAATCGAAGCATTTCAGATGTGGCGCCACAGACGAATGTTGTAAATTAGATGGACTGGTAAGGTAAGGAATGAGGAGATTCTGGCGGGATCGGAGAGGAAAATTATTATTGTTTTTTGGTCATCAGTCTACTGACTGTTTTGATGCGGCCCGCCACGAATTCCCGAATTCCTTTCCTGTGCTAACCTCTTCATCTCAGAGTAGCACTTACAACCTACGTCCTCAATTATTTGCTTGACGTATTCCTATTTCTGTCTTCCTCTACAGTTTTTGCCCTCTACAGATCCCTCTAGTACCATGGAAGTAATTCCCTCATGTCTTAGCAGATGTCCTATCATCCTGTCCCTTCTCCTTATCAGTGTTTCCCACATATTCATTTCCTCTCCGATTCTGCGTAGAACCTCCTCATTCCTTACCTTATCAGTCCACCTAATTTTCAACATTCGTCTATAGCACCACATCTCAAATGCTTCGATTCTCTTCTGCTCCGGTTTTCCCACAGTCCATGTTTCACTACCATAAAATGCTGTACTCCAGACGTACATCCTCAGAAATTTCTTCCTCAAATTAAGGCCGGTTTTTGATATTAGTAGACTTCTCTTGGCCAGAAATGCTTTTTTTGCCATAGCGAGTCTGCTTTTGATGTCCTCCTTGTTCCGTGCGTCATTAGTTATTTTACTGCCTAGGTAGCAGAATTCCTTAACTTCACTGACTTCGTGACCATCAATCCGGATTTTAAGTCTCACGCTGTTCTCATTTCTACTACTTCTCATTACCTTCGTCTTTCTCCGATTTACTTTTCAACCATACTGTGTACTCATTTATTCCGTTCAGCAGATCATTTAATTCTTCTTCACTTTCACTCAGGATAGCAATGTCATCAGCGAATCGTATCATTGATACCCTTTCAGCTTGTATTTTAATTCCACTCCTGAACCTTTCTTTTATTTCCTTAATTGTTTCCTCGATGTACAGATTGAAGAGTAGGGGCGAAAGGCTACAGACTTGTCTTACACCGTTCGTTCTTGATCGTCCACTCTTATTATTCCCTCTTGGTTGTTGTACATATTGTGTATGACCCGTCTCTTCCTACAGCTTACCCCTACTTTTTTCAGAATCTTGAACAGCTTGCACCATTTTATGTTGTCGAACGCTTTTTCCAGGTCGACAAATCCTATGAACGTGTCTTGATTTTTCTTTAGCCTTGCTTCCATTATTAGCCGTAACGTCAGAATTGCCTCTCTCGTGCCTTTAATTTTCCTAAAGTCAAATTGATAATCACGTAGCGCATTCTCAATTTTCTTTTCCGTTGTTCTGTATATTATTCTTGTAAGCAGCTTCGATGCATGAGTTGTCAAGCTGATTGTGCGATAATTCTCGCACTTGTCAGCTCTTGCCGTCTTCGGAATTGTGTGGATGATGCTTTTCCGAAAGTCAGATGGTATGTCGTCAGACTCATATACTCTGCTCACCAACGTGAATAGTCGTTTTGTTGCCACTTCCCCTAATGTTTTTAGAAATTCTGATGGAATGTTATCTATCCCTTCTGCCGTGTTTGACAGTAAGTCCTCCAAATCTCTTTTAAATTCCGATTCTAATACTGGATCCCCCATCTCTTCTAAATCGACTCCTGTTTCTTCTTCTATCACATCAGACTTCCTTCTTTCATCAATCAACAGAAGTATTTCTTCTGTTACCCATGGTTTCTTCGCAGCTACCTTCTTCGTACCTATGTTTTCCTTCCCAACTTCTGTGATGGCCCTTTTTAGAGACGTCCATTCCTCTTCAACTGTGTTGCCTTCTGCCCTATTCCTTATTGCTGTATCTATAGCGTTAGAGAACTTCAAAAGTATCTCGTCATTCCTTAGTACTTCCGTATCCCACTTTCCGTATCTCCCGGCCTTTTACAAATATACCTCCTCCTCTTGTGATTCTTGAACAGGGTATTCGCTATTACTAGCTGAAACTTGTTACAGAACTCAATTAGTCTCTCTGCTCTCTCATTCCTTGTGCCAAGCCCATATTCTCCTGTAACCTTTTCTTCTACTCCTTCCCCTACAACTGCATCCCAGTCGCCCATGAATATTAGATTTTCGTCCCCTTTTACATACTGCATTACCCTTTCAATATCCTCATACACTTTCTCTATCTGTTCATCTTCAGCTTGCGACGTCGGCATGTATACCTGAACTATCGTTGTCGGTGTTAGTCTGCCGTCGAAGCTGATTAGAACAACCCGGTGACTGAACTGTTCACAGTAACACACCGTCTGCCCTACCTTCCTATTCATAACGAATTCTTCACCTGGTAAACAATTTTCTGCTGCTGTTGATATTACCCGATACTCATCTGACCAGAAATCCTTGTCTTCCTTCACTTCACTGACCCCTACGACCTGTATATCTAGATTGAGCCTTTGCATTTCCATTTTCAGATTTTCTAGTTTCCCTACCACGTTCAAGTTTCTGACATTCCACGCCCCGACTCGTAGAACATTATCCTTTCGTTGATTATTCAATCTTTATCTCATGGTAACCTCCCCTTTGGCTGTCCCCTCCCGGAGATCCGAATGGGAGACTATTCCGGAATCTTTTGCCAATGGAGAGATCATCATGACACTTATTCAACTACAGGCCACATGACCTGTGGATACATGTTACGTGTCTTTAATGCAGTGGTTTCCATTGCCTTCTGCATCCTCATGTCGTTGATCATTGCTGATTCTTCCGCCTTTAGGGGCAATTTCCCACCCCTAGGACAAGAGAGTGCCCTGAACCTCTATCCGCTTCTCCGCCCTCTTTGACAAGGCCGTTGGCAGAATGAGGCTGACCTCTTATGCCGGAAGTCTTCGGCCGCCAATGCTGATAATTTATGTAAATTTAGGCAGTGGCGGGCATCGAACCCGGGACCGAAGACGTTTTGATTATGAATTAAAGACGCTACCCCTAGACCACGGGGTGGAAAACACTGTCAAGATGATGGCACAGGATGATAGGACACCTGTGAAGACATCAGGGAACGAATTTCATGGTACTAGATGAAAGTGTAGAGGGCAAAAACTATAGAAGAAGACAGAGATTGGAATATATCCAGCAAATAATTGAGGACGTAGGTTGTAAGTGCTACTCTAAGATGAAGAGGTTGGCGTAGGAGAGTAATTCGTGGCGGGACGCATCACGCCATTCAGAAGAATGATGACCAAGAAAAAAAGATGCAAGTCAAAACGCGAAACAACGCTCATTTCAACAGTCCAGTAACTCGATTTCTTATGCACTGTTTCATTCCCCATCATTGCTAAGCTGTAATAGGCTACAAAATCGAAATACAGCATCGGGCCAGAAGCATCCGTACACCTATGTTATGCGGAATTGTTCACTAGACGTCACACGAGGCAAACTCGCCAGTATGAAAGGAGGCGTGGAGAACTGTGTTGACAGTAGAAAAGCAGTAAGAGCAGAAAGGGTCACTCAAGAGAGATGAATGGCTTCGTATGTCGACTAGTCACTGGATGTCACCTGAGTAACATATCCATCACAGACATTTCATGAATTTTATCCATAGTGGATGCTGTCGAACTCCGTGACTGTTCCTTTATGGGGTTGTAGAAAAATATCCGCTACCAGTCACAATAAAAGGTTGTTTATTCGTCCCACGATCGGTTTCGGGCTTGCTCCCATCTTCAGGTGTTTAAACATTCGTTTACATTTTTGTACTGTTCGAGATCACTGTATAAATACAAATAAAAATTATTTGCTGGCGACTACACTAATACAAGTGGGACAGTTGTAAGTCGTAAGGCAGCATTTGACGAAAATATATCTGTACTTACAAAAAGATGAAGCACCATTATTACAGTCATGCTGTGACGATAGTTTTGCCACTTAGTTACACACTTATGGTCATTTTCACGTCCATATATCAGGTATAGCTCCATATTACACCATTGTGATGTGCACAGATATATGGGGAGATGAAGGATCGTGCACAGTATAAATTAGCATGGAGAGCTGCATCAAACCAGTCTCAGGACTGAAGACCACATCAACAATAAGGCTCAATATCGCTATAACAGCACTGCAAGAAACCAGGCTACCAGAAGAAGGCTCAATACGGGAAAAAAATCTATACTGGTTTCTGGAATGACAAAGATTTTGCTAGACCCAGACAGCATGGAATCGGTTATACTGTCCGCAATGATCTCTGAAGGCATTGTGACTACGATGCACAACAAACAGTGGACCACTGACTCTGATATCTGTATATGCACCGACACTTACCTTAGCTGCAAATGCCAAGGATCAGTTTTATGAACAACTCAGTGACGTAGTACAAGGAGCGCACTCCGGGACCGTATATGCAACCTTCGTCATTTCAACGCTCGTATTACGAGTGATTTTGCCGCTGGGCCTGATTGCCTAGGCAAACACGGAGTGGGCAAAATGAATGATAATGGTCTATGGTTGCTTGAATTCTGTGAAAGCATCAGTTATGTGTCACCAATTCATACTATAAAGGCAAACTGACCCACAAGGTTTCCTGGATGCAACCCAGCTCAAAACATTGGCACTAATTAGATCTTATTCTGACTGAAAGGAAAGATTTGCGTTACTTTCTTCATACAAATTCTGTTCTTAGTGCAGACTGTGACACGGATCAAGCACTGGCAGCGACAAAAGTGCGGTTCGTTTCACTTTGCCAGAACACCTTGCAAAACAGAAATTAATCTTTGCCAAAAAAGAAATACTGCTGCAGTAAATGTATTTAGTAAAGAGACACGAAAAGAGGTTAATCCCTGGGACCCAGCCGCTCCTATTTCTGAAGACTGGCAGAATATAAAATCGCATCTTATCGCTACGGCTGGAAATGTGTTCGTAATCTGGAAGCAAAATCCCAGGATTCGTTCATCGAGAACGTAGATGTCCTGAAACCTCTCCTTAAGGCTAAGCGTCAGGCCACTGTCACCTGGTATAAAAACCCACGCAGTTCTACACGCAGGGAGCTAAGAAACTGCTGTTCAACGCACTCTCTGCGACTGTATCAATACCTATTGGGAACAAGTTTGCACTGGCTTACAGGAGTATCTCAATGCTGGCGACGTTGATGGTGTGGGCTTGAAACGGGCCAGTGGATCCATTCCAAATAAGAGCGTACCACTCAAGGAAATAGATGTAAATGTCATCACACGTCGAAATCGTCAATTGCTCCGTTGGATAGAACATTACTTCAGCCTCTACTCACATCCCATCAACATTAGTTCAGAAGCAATGGATGAAACTCCTCAGATGACACCGTACCATGACTTATAAGTCACGCCTATTATGCAGGAGCTTCAAAGAGAAATTGCACTGTTCAAATGTGGGAAGTGCCCTGGCAAAGACAACATCTCCACAGAAACTGTAAAACATAAGCCAGTTTTTCCGCTCCTTTTCAACCTCTTACTGAAATGTTGGGCTGAGGCTACTGTGCCGCAAGGCATGCGTGATACCAATATTGTTGCACAAAGGTAAAGGCGATCTCGGCGATTGTAACTGTCACCGTGGAATCTCACTTCTAAGTATACCTGGAAAAATCATTTGCCATTGTGGTGTTCGGCAGACTTCAGAAGCTTGCCGAGCGCATATACCCTGAGGAAAAATGTGGGTTTCATCCTCAGCGATCTAAAGTTGACGTGATCTTCACACTCCGACAAATTCAGGATAATTGCCGCGATCAGAAAACCCCTCTGGTCATTACCTTTATCGACCTATACAAGGCTTTCGACACAGTCATCACCGAAGGACTGTATGTAGTACTTTTGAAAACAGGGTGTCCTCCAAAGCTCTTAAAGATGATCAAGGATTTCCAAGAAGATACGGAAGGTGCTGTGGTCTTCGACGGAATCACATCTGACTCGTTTGCGCCGGCCGGAGTGGCCGTGCGGTTCTGGGCGCTACAGTCTGGAACCGAGCGACCGCAACGGTCGCAGGTTCGAATCCTGCCTCGGGCATGGATGTGTGTGATGTCCTTAGGTTGGTTAGGTTTAATTAGTTCTAAGTTCTAGGCGACTGATGACCTCAGAAGTTACGTCGCATAGTGCTCAGAGCCATTTGAACCATTTTTCTTTTTTTGACCCGTTTGGTGTGAAAAGAGGGGTTGCGTATTGGCTCCCACTCTGTTCAATATCTTCTTCTCAGCACTCCTCAAAGTTGCTTTTGGTGAAATTAATCTGTGCATTCGTCTGTATGCCAGAGCTGAAGGGGAGCTCTACAACATTTCTCTACTCAGATCCAAGCGCTTCCGAGAACACTTAATTGTAAATAGCCTTTTATTTGCTGACGATGCTGCATTTGTAGCGCACACTCAAGACGATCTGCAAGAGCTTATGGATAGATTCTCTACTGCATCCAAGCTCTTCTCCATGGCTGTAAACGTAAAGTAGACGGTTGTCATGGCACAAAGATACACAGATCCTCCTTGTTGAAGGTACTCGGTAAGTTTTGCTATCTTAGTTCAATAATGACAGAAGATCTCTCCCTGGATGCACGAATAAGAAAGGCTGCCAGTACTTTCAGGAAGTTCCGCACACGTGTATGGGATAACAGACATCTCACATTGTCGACAAAAATTCTTGTGTATCAATATTGTGTGCTGAGTACTCTCTTGTACGGAGCTGACACTTGGACGTCGTATGCCAAACAGGAACGGAACGAATGCTCAACGCCTTTCACCTGCGGTGCTTACGCCGCGTGTTGGGAATATCATGGAAGGATCGTGTGACAAATGATTTGGTTCTGAAAACTACAAAACAACACATTAACACTGCCACGCTGAAGCAAAGTCGCCTGCGGTGGTCAGGACATCTGCATCGCGTGGACCACCCCCGTCTCCCCTGGCGCACAGTACGCAGTGAAATAGCAGGAGCAAAGAGACCTCGTGGAAGACGTTCACTGCGCCAAGCCTGATACGTGGGCAGTTGATATTGACAGTGACAAGTGGGAGCAACTCGCTGACGATAACAACAAATATAGGAAACTGACTACAGATGGTAGCGAGATGCCCAACCAATTATGGCTTCACAACTTAGCTGTAAAACGATCGCGCACACATGAACTTATGACTAACCCGCCCGCTGGAGCGACTCGTATTTGGCTCGCTTGAGGGCGCCAAGTCGGCTCTCGCATCGGACTTCTGAGCCACCAGCGTAAATGTCTCCAGGATGCCACTTGAATCTTCCGACAGGAAGCACCAGGCCATTGTACATTATACAGGGGGTCCATTGATAGTGACTGGGACAAATATCTCACGAAATAAGCATCAAACGAAAAAACTACAAAGAACGAAACTCGTCTAGCTTGAAGGGGGAAACCAGATTGCGTTATGGTTGGCTCGCTAGATGGCACTGCCATAGGTCAAACGGATATAAACTGCGATTTTTAAAATAGAAACCCCTATTTTATTTACATATTCGTGTAGTACGTAAAGAAATATGAATGTCTCACTTGGACTACCTTTTTCACTTTGTGGTAGAGGGCGCTGAAATAATCACAAACGTATAAGTACGTGGTATCACGTAACATTCCGCCAGTGCGGACGGTATTTGCTTCGTGATACATTACCCGTTTAAAAAGGACCGTTTACCAATTGCGGAAAAGTCGATATCGTGTTGATGTATGGGTACTGTGATCAAAATGCCCAACGGGCGTGTGCTATGTATGCTGCTCGGTATCCTAGACGACATCATCCAAGTGTCCGGACCGTTCGCCGGATAGTTACGTTATTTAAGGAAACAGTTAAGGAGAGAGTTAAGCCACATGTAAAACGTCAACCACGACCTGCAACAAATGATGATTGCCAAGTAAGTGTTTTAGCAGCCGTCGCGGCTAATCCGCACATCAGTAGCAGACAAACTGCGCGAGAATCGGGAATCTCAAAAACGTCGGTGTTGAGAATGCTACAGCAACATCGATTGCACCCGTACCATATTCCTATGCACCAGGAATTGCATGGCGACGACTTTGAACGTCGTGTACAGTTCTGCCACTGGGCACAAGAGAAATTACGGGACGATGACAGATTTTTTGCATGCGTTCTATTTAGCGACGAAGCGTCATTCAGCAGCAGCGGTAACGTAAACCGGCACAATATGCACTATTGGGCAACGAAAATCCACGATGGTTGCGACAAGCGGAATATCAGCGACCTTGGCGGGTTATTGTATCTTACGTCATTATGGGGGAAGGATAATTGGCCCCCATTTTATCGGTGGCAATGTAAACGGTGCAATATATGCTTATTTCCTACGTAATGTTCTACCGATGTTACTACAAGATGTTACACTGCATGACAGAATGGCGACGTACTTCCAACATGATGGATGTCCGGCACATAGCTCGCGTGCGGTTGAAGCATGAATAGCATATTTCATGACAGGTGGATTGGTCGTCGAAGCACCATTCGGTGGCGCGCACGTTCACCGGATCTGATGTCCCCGGGTTTCTTTCTGTGGGGAAAGTTCAAAGATATTTGCTATTGTGATCAACCGCCAACGCCTGACAACATGCGTCATCGCATTGTCAATGCATGTGAGAATATTACGGAAGACGAACTAATCGCTGTTGAGAGGAATGTCGTTACACGTATTGCCAAATACATCGAGGTTGACGGACATCATTTTGAGCATTTATTTCATTAATGTGTTATTTCCATGTAATCACGCTGTAACAACATACGTTCTCACAAATGATAAGTTCGCAAAGGTACATATATCAAGTTGGAATAACCGAAATGTTCAAACTTACCTACGTTCTGTATTTTAATTAAAAAACCTACCTGTTACCAACTGTTCGCCTAAAATTGTGAGCCATATATTGGTGACTATTACAGCGTCATCTACCACAAAGCGAAATAAGTGGTCCAACTAAAACATTCATATTCCTTTACGTACTACAGGAATATGTAATAAAAAATGGGGGTTCCTGTTTTTTAAAAAAATGTAGTCGATATCCGTTTGACCTATGGCAGCGGCATCTAGCGGGGCAACCATAGCGCCATCTGGTTTCCCACTTCAAGCCAGACAAGTTTCGCTCGTTGTAGACTTTTCGTTTGACGCTTATTTCGTGAGATATTTGGCCCTGTCACGATCAATGGATGACCCTGTATATGTAGTCAATGTTAACCGAAGCTTATAATGATATAAAGAGTGACGCCATTGGGCAGTGGGTGAATGGAAATAAATTATTTGGGTTGATGAATCACGTTTTTCCTTATTACAACCCAATGGAAGGGCTTGCAAGTGGCAAATGAGTAAGGACACTTACTAGCCATCCTGCGAAGTGCCAAAAATGAAATACGAAAGAGATCGGGATACGGAAGGTTGGTCAGGGTGTAGTCCCCTTATTGCCCTTAAGAAAACAGTAAATGTAGAAGGATAGCGATACAACTTGTAGAACTGTGTACACCGTGCGGTTGAGGAATAATTGGCACACGATGATTATTTGATCATTCTGAGAATGCACCGTGTCATAAAGCAGCGCGTATGAGGCAATGATTTGTGGAGAATAGCATTCCTGAAATGAAGTGGCCGCCAGAGACTCCCGAACGAAACCTAATGGAACACCTTTGGGATGAATTACAACGCCGACTTTGCTTCAGACTCTAACGTCCTAAAATTTGTGGTTTCGGCTTTTTAGGAAGAATGGACTTCGATTCCTCCACAGACATTGAGACAGGCCACTGAAAGTGTCCGCAGCAGAATTCGAGCCATCATAAACGCAAAGGGAGGGCACACCTCATCTTAATGTCCAGTAATAAGTGTTCAGATATTTTTGATCAGGCAGTATATACTCTTTGCACTTGCGTTGGATCATTTGGTATAAGGAGAGTGGCTTCTTATTTAAGTCGAGCTCAAGAAAAAACGATCTGCACACAAGAGAGAGACGTAGGCCTTATGGAAGTGCTGCTCCTCAGAACTCAATACGAAATTTCTCATGATTTCTTTCCGTATAAACCAACAGAAAAATCGCAACACCGATTGTGTTGCACGGGTGCTGGATACCAGTTTGTGCGCTGGAATTCTATGCCTCTTGCTCCTGATCGGTCAACAAAGGTACGGTTAATGTTGTTTGTCGATGAGACTGGAGTTGTTGTTCTATGACATGCTACATCTGTTTTCGAGCTGTTGATAGAACAGGCCATAGCAACATGTACACACCCTTCTGAACACGTTGGGCTACAACAGCACTAAGGGAACGAGCGTTATCCTGTCGGAAAACACCCGTTGAACTCCGTTCATAAATGGCAACAATGAAAATTGAATCACTAGACTGACTGACAATTTTGCAGTGAGGGTGCGTGGAATAACAACGAGAGTGATTCCGTGCCATACGAAATGGCACCCAAGACCGTTACTTGTGTGTCTAGCAAGCGGACAGGTTAGGTACAGATGCTCAACTGGCCTCCTCCTAATCAACTCATGGCTATCACTGACACTTTTGGTGGGGAAACACAACATACCTGCACCGTGCCCTCCAGCGAACCCTAGCTTGAGACCAACGAAATCACAAACGGCGGTGGTTTCAGACCAGTGGAATGCAGGGTTCAGGGCGTCTGGCTTGAAGCTTTCCTTGAATTAACCGATTCTGTCATTGTGGTTCCAAATGCTGCTCAGATTGCTGCTACAGATTCAGTACGATGCGGCACAGCCACACTCGGAACATGAATGTCTGCAATTGACTGCTTATTATTTCATTCCTTATTTTTGTTCCCCCTCCTATTCCACCCCCCTCTTCCCATTATTTTTGTTCTGGTTCAAAAATGGTTCAAATGGCTCTGATCACTATGCGACTTAACTTCTGAGGTCATCAGTCGCCTAGAACTTAGAACTAATTAAACCTAACTAACCTAAGGACATCACACATATCCATGCCCGCGGCAGGATTCGAACCTGCGATCGTAGCGGTCGCTCGGTTCCAGACTGTAGTGCCTAGAACCGCACGGCCACTCTTGCCGGCATTTTGTTCTGCCTCACGTCTTCGCTTATCAGAAAAATTCGCCTCGTGCAGACCAAGATTTCTTTAAGCGCAACATGTTGTGGAGGATGTTTGGTGTAGTTGTTATGTAGAGATGTAATGAATAACCTGTGGTAAGAGTCAACTGAGTAAGACATCACACCAAATAAAATACTGATGATTAGATTTGTGATGAGACGGGACTTTAGATCTGTCAATTAATTGTGAAACTTCATTGTAGATGACACACAGATGTTTATTTTTATGCTCAATGCTACTTGTTTCGATCAGTAGACCATTATCAAACCGAAGCCTAACGGACAGACAGAACCGTTGAAGTGCGTAGGTAACAATTTGCTGACAAAATAAAAATTATGACTTTAAATAACATAGCAATTACTTACAAAGCGTAACCAGCTTATCACTACCACATTTGAAGTAAACAACATCGACGTAGATACACAAATGTAGCTTCTGTTGAAACAACTAATCTCCAAAAGATATAGTTATACAGGGTACGCACAAAAGACGACAACACATTTCAACTTGAAGAAAAAAAATTTAACAGCATAGATCTAATTAAAATCGCTGCGAATATTGGACAAAGACGGTAAGAGATCTTGAGTAGCTGTATTATCGATCATGTGTACACATCGAAGGTACATGTGAGAGATTTGGAGTGTTTTGTAGTAGATAGATGTAACAACGATGTAAATTTAACGAGAAACGTACTTAACAAACGGTGTCAACAAATCATAATCATGAAAACGCTTACAGTAAAGTGGCATGGGAAGTGATAGAAAGCTTTAGAAAACGTGAAATGTCAAACTAATAAAAAGTAAATACGAAAACATGGAGTTAATATGCTTTAAGGTTATGTGTCGTATTTAAGTGAATTTGAGGAAATTAGCGTTTTTTAATCATATCAGTGAAAGGAATATGTGAACAGTGGCATCTCAAAAAAATGGTTTAATTGGCTCTGAGCCCTATGGGACTTAACATCTGAGGTCATAGGTCCCCTAGAACTTACAACTACTTAAACCTAGCTAACCTAAGAAAATCACACACATCCATGCCCGAGGCAGGATTCGAACCTGCGACCGTAGCGGTCGCTCGGTTCCAGACTGTAGCGCCTAGAACCGCTCGGTCACACCAGCCGTCAGCGTGATCTCAAACAAGTAAACCGGCACATACGAGGAATTAATCTTGCATCACATCTATCTTTTAATAATGTAAATAGTCAAATAGCTGTTGTAACATATATATTTACTACAAGTCCTTTAGAGCCTTCTTCAGTCTGCAATGTACGATCGTCCTGTGTGCGTCTCCTACATATCTATGTCTTTTGCAGATTATTTGTTACAACAGAAGCTACGTTTTTCTATCTATGTCGAAGTTGTTTACTTCAAATGTTATAGTGACAAGCTGGGTACGCTTTGTAAGCAATTGCTGCGTTATTTAACGCCTAATTTTTATTTTGTCGGTGTATTGTGAGCTGTGCACTTTAAGGACTTAGTCTGTTGACCGAAGCCGGTAGCGCGGAGTATAAAAATAATACAAAAATAAAGATCTAATGGTCAGCTACAATGAAGTTTGACAAATATCGTTAACTTAAAAGGGAAACGTTGCAGGCGGAGACTGCCTCACATACTGAGCTACGTAACGTACCTGCAGCGCACCTAGAATGATTGTTGCCACCTCTGAAGGCACAGATCCGCCAGCCTCATCGAACATCATGACGGCGTAGTTAAGCACAGCGAAGGAGCCGCATAGCTGCATATTGGCGCCGAGGATGGTGATGTTGGCGAAGCCCTTGAGCGGGGCTCTCGAACAGATCTCCTTGAGCGTGACGCGTCCGGCGCCGCCATCTTGGGTGCCGTCTCCAACCAGGGACGCCCGAATGCGTTCCATCTCACGCTCCACCTGCTCATCTGAGATTCCACGGCGCAACCACCTCAGCGCCTTTGACACACAACATACGCCTTCTCAGAAAATGCTAATAAATTGTGTGACATTATGATGTTAATAAACGTTTCTTCAAATGGTTATACACTGCCTGCAACTACACTGCAGGAAAAAAAATTACTACACCCTTTTAAATGTTTCCAGTTCACTCAAGATTTATTGTCGCAACAGCTCCTACAGAGTACACGAAATTATTACATTTATAGGTCAATAGCACTCTAACATTCTGCGTGGTGTTTGTTTGTTCTAAGTCGTGTCTCCCTACCACTTTCGCGCGACGACGCTCTGAGCGTGTTTTTTAGGGAATTCACTAGTTTGAACCTGGGACCTGTTGCTGGTAAGGAGACGCCAGACCACACATGACATGCAGAATTCAGAAGAGTTCAGTAAGACTAGCGATGATATAATCAAATACTTAATGATTTCAGCGTCATCTCCACTGCACTCCCTGTAAAAGAATCTTAACACTAACTAAATTTAGTGGAAGGGGTTCAAGTCTTTCCTATTTTTAGTTAGCTGGTAAAATAACATCGAAAAAGCAGTTACGTTTACCACTGGAATTTTTATTCTACTCACAAAGCATTGTATATAAATTGTACTATTGATGAAAGGAAATATTTTAATACAGGATGATAAAAACCAAGTGCGTTCAACAAAAATGTGAACGAATATTCCCTGAATGGGTTTCCAAGTTCTACAATGGATCGAAGGCAGACCTATGCCATATCACATATATAATCTAGGTTTAAATTAAGTTTCATAAAAGAGAAAAGTATCAAAAATGGTCTACATTGACCCTCAATTATCATTAATTACTTATTTACCTTGTTGTGAATTACAGTGGATGATGTGGCTTCTCAGTAATTATATAACAGAAAAATCATCGCGTTTGACATTTTAACTTCAAGCAGCAAATGTGAATACCACGAAGTTTAATTGACGACCGACACTAGCATTACGTAAAAAGGGGGTGTAACAGATGAGACTTCTGCAGTTCTGAGAGAAGCCTTATGCATTCTTATGCAGCACCGAGTCCGTTCATTACCTTGTCGGTGGTTAGCAGCATCAGGGGTGGCTGGCGGCGCATCTGCACACACCTCGCTGTCTCGGTAGCAACTCTCTCGAACTTATCCTTACTACTGTTTACCGAAGTTGGTTTAAGAAAAAGGTATCTGGCGGTGTTTTCAAGTGACCAATCAGGGTCTCAATGTTAAGCTCTGCCTTCAAAAATTCTGTCTATCCAATCAGAAACATTATACTTTTCGTGGTGGGCCAATGTTTTTAATGTTTGCTATGTAACAGAGATGCGTTAAGTCTCACGCTAAAATTTGCTGCTGGTGTGGCCCTTTTAGTGCTATCGTAAGATCTATACTGTTCTTCTAGACGGGTCTATCTTTTAACATGGGCTGGGGGATGGACCTTTTGGTGGTCGACTGGTGATGAGGGTGTCCCATTGTCCCGCTCGTATTGTAGGGCCTTCTAGCCTACACGGCTCTGCTCTCGGCTTCTGTTCTCGTTTCTCCCCTTGAAACTGCGTCTGTTTCACGGTGGGAAGGTATGACATACATTTAGGCGTTCTTGTGTTAGTCTGTGGTATTCCATTTGCTCACTCGTTGATCGTATTGCTTTGGTTAATTTAATGCCAGGATTTATTCGGAGCTGTGTGACATATTGCCGGATTTGCTATCATGTCAGGGTTTTCATGGAAGGCGTTCGATTTGCCTGATACCTTACAGCACAAGCAGCTCTGAGGTACCAGGTATCGGCCCTTGCTGAAATACCAAATTTAGAAAGTGGTGTAATCTTCAAGCGTGGCACTGCAGGCGCTGACTGGCATCCAGTCGATCATACAGTTGTCGAATACTACCTTGGGATACGTTATGCCACCCGTGCTCGATCTGTTCATGTAGTCCTGTAAGGGTTGTTGGTCGTGGAGTTGTAAGCTTCACTTCTCTTCCCATCATATCCTCACCTGCTCTATTGGAGAGTCTAGAGATCTTGGTGGCCGGGGAAGGTACTGCACGTCTCGTCAAGCATATTGAGTTTCACTTGCAGTGTGTGGGCGAGCATTATTTTGTTGAAAAAAACACATCGCCTTCTGGCAAAGGAACTGGTCTAATAACACTCTGCACTCACGGAGCAGTGTTTAACGTCTCCTCCACAAACACCAAAGGTTGTAGCTTGTCGCACCCCTGTCCATGAAACCTGGGGTGCAATCAGTGTGTCTTGGACGAATGCATTCTAGGAGACAGCGCTTGCCAGGTCCATGTCGTACTCGCATACAGGCACAATCGGCTATCGTTGCTGAAGACCACGGCGCTCATTCCATCCTTCAAATCATCCTCTGACGGCACCAGTCGAGTTGTGCCCATTGACGCTGTGACGTGAGTGGAAGACGAGCTAGAGGGGTGCATACCTGAAGCTCCACTGCCAGTAAGTTCGCAACAGGTCGTGTAAACATGTCTGGGCTCACAAGCTATCTCTCTTATCTGCCACTGCTCCCATTACAGTATGACCATCCTGGCGGACGTCTGTGATGTGCCGTAGTCCAAAATTCGTCTACGGGTGTGCGTATGTCACGTGACCAGTGATGTCACTACTGCTGCGCAACTGACGCAGCACGTTGAATTTGCGTAGCAATTCTTCGAAAGGACAATTCCGCCACTCGGAAGGCCATAATTTCACACCTTCCGAACTTGCTCATTTGGCTGGAGGATCCACGAGTCGCCACGGCTTGGTTGCCTGCTTACTTCACACGTTTGCACCACACTGATCTCTCTGGCTGTGATCATTCAGGATTAAAGGGTAGACACAGATGGCACTCTGGTTGTTATACCACTACGCTGTATGATACGCTGTATGATAGCGGACGACGTTGAAACCGTTACTAGTACATCTGCTGTCCCCCAGGTAGTACATGTCGTCAGGGATTAAGATCGACATCGTCTTTCCAGGTGAAGTTTCCGGCTGTGTATTTGGAAACAATCGTTGTTTGTCCCAACAGTACTACAACTTATTTAGTCTCTGCTGGCTAGCGCGGTTCGCGCCGTTCCCTCAGGTACAGGTGAATTTTTTCTCCTTACCGTAAGTTACCCTAGGGACCGATGACCTCAGCAGTTTGGTCCCATAGGACCTTACCATACATTTACAATTTTCTGCTGGCTATTGGCTACTATTTTCACAGGAAACACTCAAAGATGCAAATCAGAATAATACAAATACATGACTTCCTACAATCTTACATTGTGCAAAAATGTTTGAAGCATCGGCGAATGAGCGTCAATTATTCAAACATGAGGGATACCAAGAGATGAATACACTAAACAGATACAGAAGGATGTGAGTTGCAGTAGGTACTGGGAGATGAAGGAGGTTGCACAGGATAGAGTAGCATGGAGAGCTGCATCAAACCAGTCTCAGGACTGAAGACCACAACAACAACAAATTTTCGCCAAATACGGCAACATCAACCATGCCATGTGCAGAATTATTACAGTAATTGTTGCACAGAATTTACACACTCGAATTTTGATAACATGTACGTTCTTGATCTTAACAGCAAAGAACCACCACAGGCTCAGTCCCGTAGGGGAGTATGATCTACACAATCAGTATATAGTACACAGGTCGTAATTCAGTCCAAAGACGGTCCGCAGCTCGTGGTCTTGTTGCTCCAGACGGGGTCTATGGAAAGGTCGCCTGGCCCTGATGACCTCCCACTGGATTTTTATCAGACATTTCGTCCCCTTCAGGCGCCAGTGAGGACGGAAATTTGTCAGGACCTTATGTCACATTTCATGCTAATTCCAGACGGTTTCCTCGATGGTTTGCTCATCCCCATCCACAAGCCTCGGGGTACCTCACGGATGTGCAGTTACCTCCCCTTGACGTTATTCAAAGGCGACACAGGGATTTTTATCCGACTGTTAGCTGCGCGGCCTAAACGGACAGCTCGGTACGTGGTTTCTCCCGATCAAACTTCTTGAAGGAGGTGCTAACAACATCCGTACTGCCCTCTGTCGCTATCAGGACGTAATCGCTCTTCCTCACGCTTATTGTATGACTGAACTTTTGGCAGCTCTTGACTTCAGCCAGACGTTCGATTGGGTCAGTCCCGACTACCTAGAAGGGGTATTCCACAATACGGAATACCAGGATACTTCGAAGACGTCGGAATGCGGATCCTTCGCGGAGCTACGTTCCGTGTACTCTACAATGGCCTTTTCGCTCTTCCCATCTCAATACGTCAATCAATTCATCAAGGCTGCCCGCTCTGTGCACTGTTGTATGTTTTCGCCATGGAACCGTTGCTTTGCAGCCTCCTTTCTGGGATGTCTCTCGGTTACCGTGTATTGCTTATGCGGACGATCTCGTCATCGTTCTCCGTAGCGGTGCTGAAGGTCAGGGAGTCACTGGTTATGGTTACCACCTACGGCGAAGCTTCTGGTAGGTGCCTTAACGTCCACAAATCGAGCACGATGGCTGTAGGTGCGCAGCTTCTTGCGGACAGCGCTGCTCTTTTGCGCGTAGCTAATACTATCCGATGCTTAGGACTCTTCCGTAAAGGCTTCATCGCTACTGCTGTGGAGGCCGAGTCGCCACTTTTGTTACGGTAGGCCGAGTTTGTGAGTTCGTCAAACGGCTTCTGGTGTAGTACACCGCTAAGACAATTTCTCCCTGCCACTATTACACAGCTATGCCCAAGGGTCAGGTAATAGGATAGGAGAACGAAGGTTCTACAACACTCCAACAAATTAGTAACAAAGTCACACATATGAATTAAAAAGGTTTACTTCGTGATTTTGAATAATGAGGTTTGCAGCACTGCATGATGGAACACAACACAAAAAATTCCTCAACTGCTAAGTGACTATAATCTTAAGTAAACTTCACAGTAAAATGCAAATGCAATTCACAGAAACTGCCTCTTCACTTCTAAAATTTCACCAATCGACGCTCCCTGTCTAAGTCAGACCTGGAGAATGATCTGCAACCAAGTGGGCGAGAGCTGTTCTTCTGTCTTCCGAGTAGGCTTCTGTCCGTTGTCGTCCGGTCATTAGGGGATTGTACTCGTCCGGCATTTGGCCGAGGCAAAGTAAATATCTTCATCCTCAGGGCAGCCCGTGGCGCTGGTAAAAACTTGCGCAAGTGGCCAGTCTCTATGATACTGGCACCAGATCGCATCTTTGCGCCTGTGGAGCTTTTTCCCTGTCTGTGTCTTGTTCGGATGACGCAGGAGACTCGATTACGCAAATGATCTGCGGTGCAGTACTACCCTCAACAGCCGGCGTCTTCTTTCCCAACTACGTGGTGGGCTGTTAGGTCACCGTTTATGAGAAGCCGATCTTCTGCAACGGACACAATATCCTTATGTATAAAATCCTCGTGTCACAGTGTTAGTTGCATACTCCTCCGAAACGGCTCGATCGATTCTGATGAAATTTGACATGTATGTTTGGTAGGTCTGAGAATCGGTCGCAATCTACACTCCTGGAAATGGAAAAAAGAACACATTGACACCGGTGTGTCAGACCCACCATACTTGCTCCGGACACTGCGAGAGGGCTGTACAAGCAATGATCACACGCACGGCACAGCGAACACACCAGGAACCGCGGTGTTGGCCGTCGAACGGCGCTAGCTGCGCAGCATTTGTGCACCGCCGCCGTCAGTGTCAGCCAGTTTGCCGTGGCATACGGAGCTCCATCGCAGTCTTTAACACTGGTAGCATGCCGCGACAGCGTGGACGTGAACCGTATGTGCAGTTGACGGACTTTGAGCGAGGGCGTATAGTGGACATGCGGGAGGCCGGGTGGACGTACCGCCGAATTGCTCAACACGTGGGGCGTGAGGTCTCCACAGTACATCGATGTTGTCGGCAGTGGTCGGCGGAAGGTGCACGTGCCTGTCGACCTGGGACCGGACCGCAGCGACGCACGGATGCACGCCAAGACCGTAGGATCCTACGCAGTGCCGTAGGGGACCGCATCGCCACTTCCCAGCAAATTAGGGACACTGTTGCTCCTGGGGTATCGGCGAGGACCATTCGCAACCGTCTCCATGAAGCTGGGCTACGGTCCCGCACACCGTGAGGTCGTCTTCCGCTCACGCCCCAACATCGTGCAGCCCGCCTCCAGTGGTGTCGTGACAGGCGTGAATGGAGGGACGAATGGAGATGTGTCGTCTTCAGTGATGAGAGTCGCTTCTGCCTTGGTGCCAATGATGGTCGTATACGTGTTTGGCGCCGTGCAGGTGAGCGCCACAATGAGGACTGCATACGACCGAGGCACACAGGGCCAACACCCGGCATCATGGTGTGGGGAGCGATCTCCTACACTGGCCGTACACCTCTGGTAATCGTCGAGGGGACACTGAATAGTGCACGGTACATCCAAACCGTCATCGAACCCATCGTTCTACCATTCCTAGACCGGCAAGGGAACTTGCTGTTCCAACAGGACAATGCACGTCCGCATGTATCCCGTGCCACCCAACGTGCTCTAGAAGGTGTAAGTCAACTACCCTGGCCAGCAAGATCTCCGGATCTGTCCCCCATTGAGCATGTTTGGGACTGGATGAAGCGTCGTCTCACGCGGTCTGCACTTCCAGCACGAACGCTGGTCCAACTGAGGCGCCAGGTGGAAATGGCATGGCAAGCGGTTCCACAGGACTACATCCAGCATCTCTACGATCGTCTCCATGGGAGAATAGCAGCCTGCATTGCTGCGAAAGGTGGATATACACTGTACTAGTGCCGACATTGTGCATGCTCTGTTGCCTGTGTCTATGTGCCTGTGGTTCTGTCAGTGTGATCATGTGATGTATCTGACCCCAGGAATGTGTCAATAAAGTTTCCCCTTCCTGGGACAATGAATTCACGGTGTTCTTATTTCAATTTCCAGGTGTGTATCTTAGCCTTCTGTAATTATGTGAATGTGTTTTAATTCACTTAATAGCTCACGACAACAGAAATCCGCATTGTATTCATTTGACATAAGAGCTATTGTAAACGAAGAGGAAACGGCAAAATCACCAAACGTAAACATGGATCACGTGGAGACTACCCTCTCCCCTCTACAACTCAAGACTGCTCTGCGCATACGCGGATCTGACAGCTTGGGCGCCGATATAGCTAACAGCCACATTTTAAACAGCCAGAAGCAGGAGAAAGTACTGCTCATAGGCGACCAAACTGCGCATGAATCCACTGGCGACTACATGGAACCTAATTTAAACAGTTGTGACGTTACACTCATCGGAAGCAGTTTGCTGTTACAAAGTACTGCATAGCCTCCATCCTAAGGTCCTCGATACGTTTCGCTGTTGTCAGACGTTTGTGTGTGCTTTGTTCCTTTGCAACTACAGTTTTACTTCTTTTTTTTCTCTCTTTTATGTTTTATCTCTGCAGTATTATACTGCAGTAGCGGGATACACTAATATTTTTCTTAGAATGTCAGTTTTAACTGAAAACTGAAATAATGAAAAATTCCCGTGTTTTGCGCGTTTTCTCCCGGATGCACTCTGATAAGGTACGAGACCCTAACCCTTCCGCGGTGCAGGGGCGGTTTATGTCTGTATCATGTGCCTGACAAAGGGTAGCCCTTTTCAGTGGCTTTAAAATGACGTTGTGGCACCGTCGCCCTACGTGCCTTATTAGCTTATTGCTGGAGGCCCTCGTGCCACACGCACTCTCAGCATCTATCCTGCTTTCGGTTGTCCGTTCACCGTTCTTTTACTTCCGCCAATTTTTCGTTGAACTGAGCTACGTCCGTACTGCTATAATGCCAGCGCACTTGACATCCACGAAGGTGATCTGTGGTTTTCTTCAGCAGCACAGGACACCGGATGTGGTTGGGGGGTAGCATCCCCATGTCGGCTTGCTTGCTGTTTGGCGATCGGTGTGCGCTCCTTATCTCGACACTGACGTCCAGTCTGCATGGTACCCCTTACTGTCAATGTGAAACATGTATGCCACACACGCATTCACCGGATTCATCTCGCAGATACCCCGTTGTGTATCATCTGTGATGTTTTGGACACAGATGAGCACGCGCTGGTGTGCAGATCGGCAAGGGGTGTCTGTTTATTGTTGCGACAGATGTTGTCCGTAATTATCCGTACGATTCCTCATCAGATATCTATGGAAGTGCTCCTATAAGACGAATTCTGTGAAGTGGATTTGTGGACACGCAGCTCATTACTTGTTTGCTGATTGAGAGAAAATTATCCTTGATTTTTGGCAGTTCCATAACGGATGCTATAGTGCAAAATACAAACGATTTTTCTTCAATTTCCTTTGCAGTGTGTTTCTTAACCCATCCCAGAGCTTGATGTTCCTGTCATGAAGAACTGATCCCCACCTCTTCCACACTTAGAACCGATATATCCTCTCGTCATCGGAGTATCCTCGCAATAACTACAAGTCGCTAGTCTCAATGAGTTAGTTGTCTTGCTGCGCCCTCCTCCTCGCGACGCAGTTTCGCAGATTTCCTGCTATTCTCCGTGGCATCAATGTTTATAAGAAATGTAAATAACTAAATAAACCATTTATGTTCATTGTATCCCTACTCCACGTTCGCTACGCTTCCGTTGGTTCCTGGAAGGTGGAACGGTACATGGTGGCCAGACCTCGGGTTGCGACCTCTGTCCACTTTGCTTCCCACCTCTCCCTTTGGGCGCCAGGAAGGCACCCAAAAAAAAAAAAAAGTGCCTAGCGTTGCTGCCTCTGGATCACGGGCTCCTGATTCCCGATTCCCGATGTGTCGGAGAGTTTCTCCAACCACCGACTGGGTGTTTGCATTTCCCCCTCATTTCATTATCATCGGGAAAGTGGCGAGGCTAGACTGTGTAAAGATTGGGACTTTTACGTGCACTGATAACTGCGCAGTTGAGAGCCCCACAAATCAAACATTGTCATCATCATCATCAGTCCAAAGATAAAATTACAATGTTAAAAATTAATATAACTGAATTAATATTAATTAAATTAAGATTAGTAAGTCTGTACATGTTAACTCATTTTGACTGTGTAAATCTAATAAAGTGGAAATTCATTGAAACAATTTTTATGATTATTCGACACACATATGTTACCGTATTTGACACAGAAGTATTTCTGAATAATTGGTGTAGATCAAGTAAATCATATGTGATGCTTCAAGAATTTTTGCGGCTACTTTTATGTTGTAGGATTGTAGGAAAGAATAAACTTGTGTTATCCTGTGTTGCACCTTGCAGCAGTATCTCATGTGAAGACAGTAGCCAGTAACGAAACCGGTAGAGACTAAATAAAATTGTGAAGCTGGTGGTAGAAAAACATGATATTTTCCAAATTCCTGGGTTTAACGCTGAGCGTTTCTTCTGTGCTACCCTGAAATCCATGCTCAAGGCAATCGGGTGGAAAAACTATTGGTCTCTGCACGATGGAAACATTTAGCTCCAAAATAGCGGTCTTGTGGAGTATCAAACAAAATATGGACTGAGTTATTTGAGAACGTAGTTTTCCGTGGCGACATTCTTGGATTAATGCTTCGCAAATATATATATCGATGTTCTTCACCTGTTCATTGATCGTATGAAGAGAATACACCTTACTAGCTGTTCCACAAAAAAATGGTTCAAATGGCTCTGAGCACTATGCGACTTAACTTCTGAGGTCATCAGTCGCCTAGAACTTGGAACTAATTAAACCTAACTAACCTAAGGACATCACACACATCCATGCCCGAGGCAGGATTCGAACCAGCGACAGTAGCGGTAGTTCGGTTCCAGACTGTAGCGCCTAGAACTGCACGGCCACTCCGCCCGGCGCTGTTTCACAGCTGGGATGTAGAGAAAAAGAATATTTTACGATATTTTGCTCGAACGAAAATCAGATGGGCTATTAGAACATTCTGTTTACTGGAAGGCGACACACACTGGCCCATATCTCATGGCGCAAAGCTCTTGAGTGTCAGACCCCTGGCTGATTTGATGGAGCCCACCGCGAATTCCTCTAATGTATCAACCTCTTCTGCATCTGCACCCAACGTCCTTAGTTACTTGTTGGATGTATTCACATCCTTTTCTTTCCCTATAGTTTATACAACTTACAGCTCTCTCTATGAACAAGGAAATTATTTCCTGACGTCTTAACATATGTCATACCATCCTCTCCCTTCTTCTTGTCAGTATTCTCCACTTGTTTCACTCCTTACCGATTCAGTGAAGGAACTCCTAATTTCTTACGAAATACCCAGGTTTTCAACGTTCTCCTGTAGCACCACATCTGAAATTCTTCTATTTTATTCCGTTCCGGTTTTCCGATAGCCCACGTCTCATTGCCATACAATGCTATGCTCCAGACGTAAATTCTCAGAATTTCCCTTTTCAAACTAATGTGGATGTCTGGTACTAATACGTCTCTGTGTGTTACTCTTCTCGGCAACTTTGATGCCTTAGTTCTTAAGCGGACTGCTCGATAGTTCTCGCACAGGGTCGGATAATTTGTCGCCAATCTGATAGACTGTACACACTGACTTGATTACTCGTTTGTTGCCACTTCCCCCAATGATATCAGAAATCCCTAAGGAACGTTATCAATGACTTCCACTTTACTTGACTGCAAGTTTTCCAAAGTCGTTTTAAACTCTCATTTTAATATTGGAGCCCCTGTGTCCTCAATATCGATTACCATTTCTTCGTCTATCACGTCATCAGACAATTCCTCGTCCATGGCTTCAGTGCACTCCTTCTACCTGTCTCTCCTCAGAATTACACGGTGGAATTCCTCTTGCACTTTTATGTATGTTGAATCAGTCCTAACTAGGGGAGGAAAGGAAAGGAAATTCAATGAAACAATTTTCATGATTATTCGACACACAGATGTTACCGTATTTGACAGAGAAGTATTTTTGAATAATTGGTGTAGATCAAGTAAATCATACGTGATGCTTCAAGAATTTTTGCGGCTACTTTTATGTTGTAAGATTGTAGGAAAGAATAAACTTGTGTTATCCTGTGTTGCACCTTGCAGCAGTATCTCATGTGAAGACAGTAGCCAGTAACGAAACCGGTAGAGACTAAATAAAATTGTGAAGGAAAGGAAAGGACAGGACAGAGATTGCCGATGTAGGCTGCAGCGGGACAGTACGCAGAATCAGCAGCGACGAGTAAAAATGTGTAATGGACGCGGATTCGAACCCGGGATCTCCTCCTTAGTAGGAGTGTTACTGCAACTGCGTGGACTATCTCGACACGCCTCATGACCGATCCACATTCTCAACAAGTACCACATGTCCTCACTCCCTGTCCATTTCTTCGAATCTCGCTACTCTGAGATTCCGACATTGACATATAGATATTCGTCACTAGAAAATGCTGTCAACGACACACTGTTATCAGACTCTGTAACTACACTGTAGACGGCTAGGCTTTTTGTAATGAATTGCACTACAGAGGGTGGGGCAAATAGAAGTGGCCTAGACGAGTGGATACCATTTGTGGCAGCATTAACGGAGGAGGAAAAGACCTACATTTACTTCCTACAGAATGGAGAAGCTGTCCATACAGCCAGCTGACCCTCGGAGTACATTTATGCATTTTTCATGACAGAACTGTTAGCAGAAATCAGTCTAGTTGCTGGCCTAGCTTGTCACCCAGGTCACCTGATCTGTCGGTGTGTGATTCATTTGTCTCGGGAGCCCTCGAGTCTAAGGTATATGTAATGTATACCATAGTCTTCAGGAACTACAGTAGAACTGTACGGGTGAGATTTCAACAGTTCCAGTAGTCCAGCTTCGATCTACCTTCAGCAACTTCCTCACCAGTACCCACAAGTGCCAAGAGATGAATGTTGGTCACTTTCAACATCTGGGATAGTCAGCTTAGTACTGTATTCCCTTTCCTCTGCTGTGTTTCTTTGACCCTGGAACTCCATTCTCCAGACCACTTTTATTTCTACAACTGTGTAAGTCCTTAATTACCCACGAAATTCATTAATTATAATTTTTTGTGTTGTAGAAGAATTGCCTTGTTCGCAACACGTAGTTCATTCATAAATATTTTCTTCTCGTTCTTCGTTTTCCGTATGCGAGGCAATTTCGTCTTCTAAATTTGTTCACAATCACGATTTTGCCTTCAAACCGTCCAGCTGTTTCCTCTTTAACTCTGTTAGAATTGCATTTATTTTGTGTATTCCCGAAAAGTGTTGATCAGAAAAAAAATGTGGTGATCATAGTGTTCTCTCAAACAAGAATAATAAAATTCCAAAGTGTTCTTCGTAAGTTTGCCCTTATCATTTCCCTACTCGATCACTGTCATCCGCAGTTTCTATTTCTCGAGTTAATTTCACCATTCGATACTAGAACTGTTTTCTTTTTTTTGATCTGAGACACTTTCTTCATGTCACACTTATGGATTTATCAAATTGTCCGTCCCGAAGAATACTCACACTGAATTTCCAAAATCCTCAAGCTCAGAAAGTTTTATGCCTACTACAACATTCTCCACATTGGTCGGAAAGGCTGGTTGGAATTGTGTCTCCGAAGATATACCCTCCATTAGGCTCTCCGTTATACACTGAAGAGCGAAAGAAACTGGTGCACCTTCCTAATATCGTGTAGGCCCGCCGCGAGGATGCAGAAGTGCCGCAGCATTACGTGGCATGGACTCGAATAACGTCCGAAGTAGTGCTGCAGGGAACTGACAACATTAATCCTGCAGGGCTGTCCATAAATCCGTAAGATTATGAAGTGGTGGAGACCTCTTCCGAAGAGCACGTGCAAGGTATCCCAAGTATGCTCAATAATGTTCATCTCTGGGGAGTTTGGTGGCCAGCGGAAGTGTTTTAACTGAGAAGAGTGTCCCTGGAGCCACCCTGTAGCAATTACGTGCGTTTAGCGTGTCTCATTGTCCTGCTGGAATTGCCCAAATCCGTTGGAATGCACAATGGACATGAATGGATGCAGGTGATCAGACAGGGTGCTTACGTACGCGTGACCTGTAAGAGTCGATCTAGACGTATCATGGATCCGATGTCACTCCAACTGTACACGCCGATTCTGAAATCTTCATTCTCTACAGATATTTCGTGTTTCACTAAAACTGGAGGCCCACATTCACTTTTGAAAGACACTCTTAAAATTTCTTGGCCGTATCGTGGTCACAGGAATCGACTGTTCAGTCCTTATTCTCCCTTTAACCACACTGGTTCGCTCTTGACCCGCAGCGTATTTGTTATGTAACCTATGATTACTTTAAGTTCTTGCAGAAGTCTCTGCCTAATATTCCTTCACATGAGATATCTAAGTCGACGCCTGCTGCATGAAAGTTGGGTTTCACACAAACAAAATTCTCCACTACCAATGTTAAATCATTACTCCTCGCATCTCTGTTACTGCATTCGTGATGACTAATGAAATGACGCAATTTTAGAGACTTTGTTGGTGTCGATACAGATATGATTTTACGCACATACAATGAGGCGGCGAGTAAAAATTTTTACCAAGACCGGGAACCTAACCCAGGGCTCCTGCTCACGATGCAGGTGCGTTAGCCATTAAGCCACCTTGGCATACACAACTACACTGATTATACTGGCACGCCACTCTCCTCTATCCACTTGCCACTTAAGCCTATGTGGATTATAACATATATATATGAGTAAATCCTCTGAAACTACATCATTTCAATTGTATAAGTACCTACACGTGGGTTTCAGGCTGGATCTCCCATTTATGTTCGATGCTGAGATGCTATTACAGAACATGGATGGCCACGGCTATTCTGTTCGTGTGTATAAGGGGGAATTTAAAGTACTCTCCGCTGTCTGTGAGAACTTGGATCGAGGAGGGAGGCTTGCCAGTGTAATCCGTGCAGTTGTGTGAACAGCTGTGGCAAGGTAACTTACTGGCTAAAGCACCTGCCTAGTGAGCAGAATACCCGACTTTGATTCCGGGCGTTGGTACAAATTTTCACTCTCCACTTCGGTGTGTGTACATAAAATTTTATTCTTTCGTTGATGCTTCTGCTCACCATACTCTTCAATGCTGACTCCTTTATTAGACTATCCTGAGTTATAGTGTGTACTCTGAAATGCGGGGTTCCTGCGCTTCCCTGGGTACATCCTATAATTGGGAAATCACTTTTGTCTTTGCAGTTTAATGGGTATAACTTTACTGCACGGGTCGACTGTATCCTCATGTAGTTTCATATTTTCGTTGTTTGTACTTGATAGCCTAGGATTGGAATTACACTGTTGGGGTGTCTTGGTTGATTACAAACGTAACATCTCACGGCTTTCGCCTTATTACAACGCTCTGAATGTCCTTGAGGACCACATCGACGACACAGTTTGTCGTGTCCTTTCAGTTTTCCTGTAATGCCCTCTGCATAACCTCCCTCTCCTTCTTAGGGATGACATTAGACTGGGTTTCATTTCTCTCCTCCTTTTCAATTCATGTGCATAGCTGATGTGACACTCTTAGTGCAGTTTCTATCGTAACGGCCTTCACATTTAAAACAATAATCTCTTGGACGGCTGGATTCATCGAACACTTCCTTGCAAGAGACGTCTGAGGCTCGTTCTGTTAGTGCTAGATCCACCACAAGGGCTAATGCTAACCCCTCTTACTCTCTCAACTGTTTTATTCCTTTCATCTTCTATTCCTTTTAGGAATGCAGCTCGTGTTAGCTTTCCAATTAGAACCTCGCTCTACGTAATGTTTGATTCCCTCACTGGCGGCCAGGTTGGCCGAGCGGTTCTAGGCGCTACTGTCAGGAACCACGCGACCGCCACGGTCGCAGGTTCGAATCCTGCTGCGGGCATGGATGTGTGTGATATCCTTATGTTAGTTAGGTTTAAGCAGTTCTAAGTTCTAGGGGACTGATGACCTCAGAAGTTAAGTCCCATAGTGATCAGAGCCATTTGAACCATTTTTTTGATTCCCTAACTACCCCTTGGACGGCTTACCGTAACTGGTGCTACATTGCGTCAACCCGACTTACCCATTTGGACAGAGACTGTGAAACGCAATTAAAGGGTAACTTTTTCGGAAAGCCGAAAAAAGTGAAGAGGTTGAAAAAATGAGCCAATAAGCTGCAAAACTAGGGTTTATTAGCCCTTGACCTAGCTTTCGATATTTCTAAAAATACTTCCTTCAGGTGGTGTGGGCCCTGAAAATGTAGACTACCATTTACTAAATTATTTTCCACACATAAGAAAATATTAACAGAAAAATTTTGGGAGGTAAGCGTACTCAGTCGTTACATCACATGATGAAACATAACATTACCTGAAGCCAAGCTGCTTTTGTCATATATAAAATTGACAAAACAAGAATTATCTGTAGCCATGGCATTAGATAGCAGCCAGATTGCATTTAGCTTACTTCAGAATGAGCGCTCACTGGTAAATACCCACTGGTAGAGGCTTTTGTCAATATAAAATTCTAAAAGAAGTCAGAGGATAAAACTTTTGCATAAGGTTAGTGTACAACATGCCAGAGGCTGTGGCCAACTGTTGCGATTATACAGGCTCAAGCGACCAGGCAAAACTGGGCTGCAGAGGGCGCTAAACACACGCGCATAAGAAAAGCGTCTTGCTTTCTTGCTTATGTTGAATAACATTTTACATTAAAGTAAGCATGAATTTACCTTTATAAGGCTACTAAAATGTAATAGATTACTGGTCTACATTACTTATAAAATTACTGATACATTTGCTGACAGATTAATAGTGTACGTAAATTCAGAATGCAGAAGGTAAAGTTATGTTTACAAAATATCACCATGCATGGGGAAAGAAGAGCAAATATAAGCTAAACAATGTCAGTAAAAAGAAAAAAAAATCTGCTTGACGCTACGGTAGCTTAAGCGATAAGCAAAGTGGGAAAGCAGATGGCGCTGTATACATGCGCACAAACACTGCGTCTTGCTGGGCTTAAGTATGACAATTTCTTATAGGAGGCCACTAAGAAATGCAGTAATTTTAGAGGTATACACTAAATAGAAAATTAACTGTAAAATATTTATGTAGCAAAGTGATACTGCACGTAACTTTAGTGTGCAGAAGGTAAGTTACAAAAAATTAATTCTGTTACTACAAAGGGTGGAGGACGTAATACGTTGATAAAGTTACAGCTCAACATAAAAAAGAGCATCTCCTGCTTAACTGTATCGATACGATTTTTGGAATATTAACTGTGGTAACAGTCGCTCGAGCACTTGTATTCGTAACACTTGGCCTTAGTCTCTAGCATGATATGCACGTAGCTTAAGCAAATATTTTATCCTGTGCCTCCTGTTACAATTTTATGTTGACAAGGGCCTCTACCTGTGAGCTTTTTAGTGTGAGCAGTCATTCTGAAGTACACTAACTGTAATCTGGCTGCTATCTAAAGCTAAGGCTTGGGGAATTCTTATCTTGTCAATTTTATATATGAGTAGAGCCATCCGGCTTCGTTTAATCTAATGTACCATCGCATGATGTAACGAGTGAGTACACTTACCTCACAAATATTTTCCTATTAATATTTTGTTACATATGTAAAAATAACGTACCTTACAAATATTTTTCTATTAATATTTTGTTACGTATGTAAAAATAACTGGTTATATACATTTTTAGGGCCACATCCTCTGAAGCAAATATTTTTAGAAATATCGAAACCTAGGTCAACGGCTAATAAACCATTGCTTTGGAACTAGCTGGCTGATTTTTTCAACCTTTTCAGAGACACACAGTTGCTGTTTTGCATCCACGTTTGAGATTATTCCAAAAACGTCTTTTACTGCGGTGTAGAAGTTTCAATTTGGGTAAAAGCTGTCTACAGCCTTTCTCTGTTATGGTGCAAAAGCGTGGCTTCATAGCGCAAAGTGTCGATACATGCAGAAAAACAAGGCCAGAGCTCAGAAACTGATGTAGGTGTAATGTGGGCCAATGATGTCACATTGGCACCAGATATCACCCCAATCCTGTCCAACGCCACCGTGGACGGGTCACACAATGGAGATCGTCACACCCCTTCTTACACACGTTACCACGTCTTTCAATACCTCTGTGATACAGGTCAGAACCGCGACACACACAGTCCTATTCGCGCGGTTTTCTTATTGGCCGCTCGTAGACTGGGTGTTGTGTTGTCCTCATCATCGTTTCATCAACATCGCTGGCGTGGAAGCCGCCCAATGCGGCGTTGCCTGAAATAAGACTTGCAACCTGGAGGCCGAACTTCCCCGGCCTGGACCTCTCGGCCATCAATGCCACACGGCCAATTTTTCTTATGGGTGACTGGAGCAGACATTTAAGACCCACTGTCAAAAAGCACCAGGGGGTGGCATAAGGACCATTAATGATCGAAAATGAAACCACCTCTTGCCTTGAGAGGATGTTTGCTGTCTTTGGCCCGAAAAAAGCATGTTCTTTGAGAATTTTTTTCTCGGGATGTATTAAAGATATCAACTGAAAACTTGGTCAAAGTGTTTATTGATGTTTTCTCTACAAACTATAAATTGTAGACAGGAAATGTCGAAGATCAAAGGCTGGAGTGCCGTCGGAATGAAACAAAATTTCAATGTAGACCTCCACGCACTGTATGTCACAGGTTATCCGGCTCGTTTGAAATCAAAATTGAGTTGACGTCAGCGAGTTATATAAGAGTCCTAAGAGCTATACTTCGCATAAGTTATTTGGACCATAGGAAACAAAATGGCGGCCATTTGGAAAAAATAGTGCTTCTTTCATCGTTTTTTTCGACTTCGTCGGCCAAGTAAGAATATTTATAGTTGATGGATCGAAATAAAAGTGGTAGAAATCCTACACAATTTAGTTAGTTTCATCGGAAACAAAGAATCATGCCAATCAGTTCAGTAGATTTGAAGTTACCACACCGTGCGTCAAAAAGAAAGTCATATCGAGAAAAACGCGTTTCAAGTTCTGACTACATATAAATGCAATATTATGCAACTTACGTTCGATCTGCTACTCCGGGTCCATAAACTAGTCCTTCCTCTTCCTCATAGAGGGCGTTCTGCTCGATCTGGGCCATCCTGCGCTGCTCCACAGCCGCTCGTACAGCCGGTGACAAGCGGTTTTCGGACGCTTGAATCTGGTGGTCGACCGAATGCTTGGCGAACTGCGTCGAATAGAGTCCCAGGGTGACGTCCATCGTTGTCATGGTCTTCAGAACTGCTGAATACCTTTCGTTGAAGCTGCTCATTGCCAGGAAAGTCGCAATCTCCACAGTCTTCGCGCCAGAATGCAAATGCTTGGGGGCTAACTTTCAAACACATGCATTCAAACATCCATTTGAATTTTGTGTGTTTCCTCCCAAGCACCGGTAAAGTAACTGGTGCGGGAAAAAGGCCGATTTCAGGCAGGGGCATTTTTTTTGTTCAACCGCGAATAACAAACATTTACGTCCCGTATTCGGAAAAACAGTTTCAGATGTAGATTCTAAACACTTTTATGGGTCCAAAAATGCTATTTAAAAGAAATCGATTTTTTGAACCAAAAGATAGTAAACCGCGCCTTAAGGCTTTGACTCCCACATATTTCAGATACATTCCTAGATCTCTAATATTTTCGCTAGCTCAGCGACGTACCGCCATTCAGCTCTGTCGAAATAGGTGCCTGTCACACTGGCGCCTATGAATCGTTGAATGGCTGTCTCTGTACAGGGATAATACATTAAAGTGTCCAACAAACGTGATTGGATGGCATCGATGGAGTCTCGCAACTGGGGAGTTTAGAGGGATGTATTGCCGTTTTATTCACACACGTGTCAATATCACACCGCTCCATCATTTCGTCAAGGCCGGGCATGAAGCAGAGAGTCTAGAAAAGCATAAATATTATTTCTAGCCTCAGATGACATTCAAATTTCGTCGGTTTTGAAAGGTCCTAGTGGTTCCACCCTCCTTATCAGAGCAAAAATTTCGATTGCGCTGCACTAAAAAATGGTAAGGTCACATTCAGTGAGGTAGCACACCCAAGGTGTGGACAGTCCAGCAGAACGTCAGCAAAGGTTGTCAAGAACGTCGTCTCGTTGCTCGACACACTGGGAAATGTTTTCGACCGCGAAATGTGTGAGAATCAACTCTACAAGGAAGGTCTCGTTTCGTTGGTGCCCCACTATGCCAAAGCTTGAGACATTTTCGTGTCTCTTCAGAACGACAGTGTGTCTAAAATGATATCTTCCGCAACCCTAAAGGAAACAGCGTGACTTCAAAACTAGGCACCTCGTTTCTGACCTCAGTCACAGGCGGGTCAAGAGAAGGAGTAAAATGATTCTAAGAGGGCTGTGACGACTTTCCATCGTGTGGCACGTCCACAGTGGCGTTAGGCAGAAGTGTGGTGAAATTCGGTGTCGATATCACATCATTAAGGGGGGTAGGACGTCAAACGGGCCGCCGTGGAGCAGGAGAGGCACCGCAGGACATTTTAATTTCCACTGTCTATAATTTTACAAATAAATTCATAAAACTTTGTCAGCATGACCAGAAAGGATTCAGAATTCACACTCATAGCAGTGGAAGTTCGAAAACATAACGAGGTAATTTTTTTTTACATTTGAAATTTCATCATTTTTTTCACTTACAAATGAAAGCATTTGTTGCTATAGGTACACTTTTCTTCATAAGTAAGAGAGATTCTTCTATGAATTTTGCACAGCATAAAACCATACTTAAAGGTGTATGAAACTCTAGAATTTTCCAAATGTATTAAAAACTGTGGTAAAAATTGAGGTAATTAACTATAAAATTTGTGTTTTTCCTAAACACGAAGTTTAAAATATAACAGCTCATTTGTTTTTTCATAAATTAAATAAATTCTAGAGTTTCATGCACTTGTAAGTATGGTATGTATGCTGTGCAAAATTTATCGAAGAATCTCTCTAACTTATTAAGAAAAGTGTACCTATAGCAAGAAATGCAGCCATTAGTAAGTGAAAAAATAATGAAATTTCGCACGTAAAAAAAGAAAATTATTTTCTTATGTTTTCGAATTTCCACTGCAATGATTGTGAATCCAGAATCCTTCCTGGTGATATTGACAAAGTTTTATGAACTTATTTGTCAAAGCATAGACACTGTAAATTAAAATGTCGTGTGATGCCTCTCCTGCTCCAAGTCTGCCCGTTTGACGTCCTACTCCCCTTAACTCACCTTACACCCGACATGAACTCCTGTGCTCGCATTTGTCGACAGTATGCTGCTGGAAGTTTCGCCAAGCCTGAGGCTTATGTCGCAGAGCGATATTCTTTTGCACCGTAACAGAATAAGGCAGTAGGCACCTTTGAGCCAAATTTCAAACTTACGCTCCGCAACGGGATGCAGTTACGGGGTTTCCAAAAAGTGGCTCTTTAATTGTGTAGGGCAGTGAACTTTTTGCCCTAGAACGTCTATCAGAAAATAACAGACAAGCATTGTAATCCGAAATTAGTTCGACTCATAGTTCTGCAAGAGGATTCTCTTCACATCTGCCCAAGTAGTGCTGCTATCATGATCCTAGTTTTAACAGATTTTGATAAAACATCAAGACTGTGGTTTGTTCAAATGCTGTCACAATCTTCTTCGAGCTATAATTTCCCCTCAAAAGTTCCAGTAACTAACTCAAATGCCTAATATAAATTTGCAGTACTAGCACTCCTGAGGTAAAGAAGAACCTCTGTAAGGTTTGGAAGGTAGGAGACGAGGTACTGGCAGAAGTAAAGCTGTGAGGATGGGGTGTGAGTCGTGCTTGGGTAGCTCAGTTGGTAGAGCACTTGCCCGCGGAAGGCAAAGGTCGCGAGTTCGAGTCTCGGTCCGAAACACAGTTTTAATCTTCAAGGAAGTTTCAACTACTGCATCTGTTCACTGAACTAGAAAAGAAAGCTCCACCTGTTCATTGCACCTCATCTACATCGAAAGCCACGTGGAGACTTGTCCAAAGACAAGGGTTGTTAGATTTCCAGAGAGAAACTCCTATCTTTCGGACTTTGAGGCACCTTACTTCTTAGTTAACATATTCGGCCAGGTGTCGAAACGTGAACTGAACACTTGGCATCAGATTATATGTCATGGGTCGTAGCATACTTCTTGTGAATCTGATAACTGATTTGGAGATCCTTCAGATGTTTCACGTAGTCTCTCTCCTCCACTTCAGTGCAGCGCACAAAACTTTCATAAAACCATGTGAAACTGTCAGAAGAGACCTTCTGTGAGGCGTTTGTCAACTCGCATGTCACACAGGCTTGACTGTCGTAATGTCGTGGAGGCGTTGACCGTTCACGTGAATTTCTGGACTTTATTGTTTCGCGGTGGATTCGTATTGATTACACGTGAAGGACCGTCACCTGTGATGATTTTTTACAGAAAATGATAGTCCGCATTTTTAATCTCAGTCAAATTGAGGAGGTGTCCACGCGTCGTCTTTGTTTTGGAGTCGAGGTGTATAGCAGAAACTTTGTTCAAAATGGTTCAAATGGTTCTGAGCACTATGGGACTCAACTGCAGTGGTCATTAGTCCCCTAGAACTTAGAACTACTTAAATCTAACTAACCTAAGGGCATCACACACATCCATGCCCGAGGCAGGATTCGAACCTGCGACCGTAGCAGTCGCAAGGTTCCGGACTGCGCGCCTAGACCACCGCGGCCGGCCAGAAACCAAGTACACTATTTTCTTTGCAGGAGAATGTCTTGAGACCGGATGTGTTGCCTCACAACGGATGCCTGGTTAGGGGAAATAAATACGAAAATAAACAAATAAATAGCTCCATTCATCTTATTTAAATTCAATTGGTATAGATCCTGAAGACACGGTTAGCCGTCGTCTCCTATCATACGTGGTGCATCCTTACATCCCATAAATAAATTCTGGCTCTTTTTTTACATGTGGTACCACCAGTGACAATATAGGTTAGGGTCAGGTCTGTACTCATTATCAGACAGCCATCTCGTTAAAGTGACAGTTTGCGAAAAGCAGGAAACCCAGGATTATGTCCTAAGTTTGTCCAGATTTTCATTACTGGAGAAAAGCTTCCAGACTTACAAGGAGACGGCACGACGGTGGGATCGGGGATTTGTCCGAAATTTTGTGTGGTGCAGGAGGACCCCTAACACCTCACGTGGTAAAAATATTAGGACGCACTACCCGGAAAATCCCGGGAAAAATCGATCCAAAATTCTTAGGTGCCGTATGAGTATGAAATGTTAGTGCTTTGCCGAGGCGCCGTCAGGCCTAGATGTTTAGGGCTCGGACTCTTACGCCAGAGGTCTCGCGTTCGATTCCTCCTCCGGCACTTTTTTTCTTCTGTTTCATTTTCTTTTGTTATTCCACCAATTATTCAGAAAGTTTCCCAAACCTACATTGTATTTAACAAATTAGTTACATTATTGAATAAAAATTATTTTCTTTTTGTCCAACAACACAATTCATGGCGGTGGGTTTCCCATTTTTCATTGTAAAATATATGAGGAGAAACATTGGGTTTTTAACCAGAATAGCAAAGTCGATTGGGAAACATTCAAGTTTTAAACATATAATAATTATAAACAAGAACCGCAGTGGTAATTATCGTAAATACAAACAAAGCAATCGTTTTTTCGACATCTTGGGCAACATATGAGAGCCGAGTTTTTACAATCACAGGGCGTTTGAAAAATCTGTACAAAAACATGCCCCGTTAACGTTTACGAAAATGTTTTGAGTTTCTGATAATTTTGATGCAAACCAGGAATATTGAATGATGTCTCGGAATATTGGTGACGATAATTTATGGTGAATTATAGAATGAATTTTTATACAATCTTCCCGAAAATTAATTTCACTTTTCTCCTGTAACAATGCGCTGCAATTTTGCAAGCAACAGAAGGAAAAAAAAATGTGCATGAGGAGGAATCGAACCTGAGACCTCTGGCATAAAGGTCCGAACGCCATGTAGGCCAAAAGCCGGCTCCGCAATAGACTAACACTTTATACTCATACGGCACCTAAGAAAGTTTGGATCGATTTTTCTCGGGATTTTCCGTGTAGTGCGTCCTAATATTTTAACGACGTGAGGTGTTAGGGGTCCTCTTTCACCACACAAAATTGCGGACAAATCCCCTACCCCACGGTCGTGCCGTCTCCTTGTTAGTGTGGAGGCTTCAAAAAGTGTAAGTAAATGGCAGTATTTTTTAAAACAATAACACAATTTGTAGCAATAAATCTTTTTCACAATTGTTTTGATAAAGCCACAAAAGGTAAGCCACAGAACACCATTACCTTTCTTGCCTCTTGATATCGATGAGTAGATGCCAGCCTGTATGGGGTCTCAGGCATGAAGGCGAAACAGATCCAGAAGATGGCCACAGGAACGACGTTCACATACAGGACGACGTAATAAGGCAGGAAAGCGCCGATGATGTAAGCGAACAGGATGCCGCTGTTGCACATCAGGGGCTGCATGCAGGCCAGGCTGCCCCGCACCTCGTCGCTGGTTGTCTCGCTGACGTACAGAGTCGTCAACATCAGACAGGCGGCACACTGCACACCAGCCAGCACCCTGCAAGCCGAGGAGATATGCAGACGGTTGTTGTGTTGCGTACACGAAGTATAGAAATGGCAGTGCGTTGCCAGAGTCATTTGTACTCGCGTGATGCGAAGTACTGGCTATACAGACACATACATACCCTTACTTGGAAATTTTACGAGATAGAATCAATAAACAAAAGTGAAGATAATGTGTTTAATGTCACTGTAATTCTGAACTAAATATATGTACAGTCTACTCTGGGCCCTTCCTTGGGAACCTCGATAGGAGAAATCAGCTTTGAGACAAGTAAAGAGACAGTGTAGTTCCTGGCTCAGGCAGCCCACAAGGTCAAGGTCACTCCCCCACCTTCTTCCCTGCTCGCCTTCTCCTCCTTACTTTTCTAGACCAACGGGATGAGTTACAAATGCTGGGAAAGTCAAAACTGCCCACCCCACAGATGTTGTATGGCCACGCTTGACACCACTAGACTCTTGTCTACGATGCGAAACCATGTCAGCCACAGTCAACACTAGGGAATGTGACACCTTGGATGAAGGCTGTGGCCGATCCACCCCCCAAGCAAAACGACGAGTTTTTTTGCCTCTCTACATCGAAACAGATTATTAAAGGCCATGATCAGCCACATGTCTTATTGCCAGAACATTGCCTCCCTCTACTGATACTGTAAGCAAATCACAGCAGGTAGGACTGGTGCTTCCTTAGAGAGAAGGACCTCAATGAACTGTGTTTTATTGCCAGAAAACTTCCGATGTGTGGAGAACCTATTAAAGAAAGTACACCTATCAGTCCTCCTTTACAGTACTGTATGATATCCCTGTTAGATAATACACTACTGGCCATTAAAAATTGCTAAACCACGAAGATGACGTGCTACAGACGCGAAATTTAACCGAAAGGAAGAAGATGCTGTGATATGCAAATGATTAGCTTTTCAGAGCATTCACACAAGGTTGGCGCCGGTGGCGACACCTACAACGTGCTGCCATGAGGAAAGTTTCCAACCGATTTCTCATACACAAACAGCAGTTGACTGGCGTTGCCTGGTGAAACGTCGCGATGCCTCGTGTAAGGAGGAGAAATGCGTACCATCACGTTTCCGACTTTGATAAAGGTCGTATTGTAGCCTATCACGATTGCGGTTTATCGTATCGCGACATAGCTGCCCCCATTGGTCGAGTTCCAACTACTGTTAGCAGAATATGGATCGGTGGGTTCAGGAGGGTACTACGGAGCGCCATGCTGGATCCCAATGGCCTCGTATCACTAGCAGTCGAGATAACAGGCATCTTATCTGCATGGCTGTAGCGGATCGCGCAGCCACATCTCGATCCCTGAGTCAACAGACGGGAACGTTTGCAAGACAACAACCATCTGCACGAACAGTTCGACGACGTTTGCAGCAGCATGGACTATCAGCTCAGAGACCGTGGCTGCGGTTACCCTTGACGCTGCATCACAGACAGGAGCGTCTGTGATGGCGTACTCAACGATCAACCTGGGTGCACGGACGAATCCAGTTTCTGTTTACAGTATCGTGATGGTCGCATCCGTGTTTGGTGATATCGCAGTGAACGCACATTGGAAGTGTGTGTTCGTCATCGCCATACTGGCGTATCACCCTGCATGATGGTATGGGGTGCCATTGGTTGACTCGGTCATCTCTTGTTCGCATTGACGGCACTTTGAACAGTTGACCTTACATTTTAGATGTTTTACGAACCATGACTCTACCCTTCATTCGATCCCTGCGAAACCCTACATTTGCGCAGGACAATGCATGACCGCATGTTGCAGATCCTGTACAGGCCTTTCTGGATACAGAAAATGTTCGACTGCTGCCCTGGCCAGCAAATTCTCCAGATCTCTTACCAACTGAAAACGTCTGGTCAATGGTGGCCGAGCAACTGGCTCGTCACAATACGCCATCACTACTCCTGATGAACTGTGGTATTGTGTTCAAGCTGCATGGGTAGCTGTATCTGTACACGCCATCCAAGCTCTGTTTGACTCAATGCCCAGGCGTATCAAGGCCGCTATTACAGCCAGAGGTGGTTGTTCTGGGTACTGATTTCTCAGGATCTATGCACCCAAACTGCGTGAAAATGTAATCACATGACAGTTCTAGTATAATACAATTTGTCCAATGAATACCAGCTTATCATCTGCATTTCATCTTGGTGTAGCAATTTTACTGGCCACTAGTGTATTCTGTTTCATGAGTTATCTCGCCTTGCCACTTCAGAAAGTGATTTGTGTCATTATGGAACACCCTCGTTTCTTTGCACAGAAAATCGTTCCAACCTGCTACCTATTACTGGTTATGCAGACTGATATCACAATGACAAAAATAAATCCCAAAAAACTACAATGAACACTTATGGGAGGACATAACTGATTTACCTTTCAACCCTGACACAATCCGTACCTACACTCCCTATAGAGTTTATAATGGATCACATTGTATAAATGTGGTTTTCCCGCAATATGATATAGTTTTTATGAGGATTATACTAAAAAAATCATATACATAACACCCGCATACCATCTTAAGATATTTGGTGTAGAGTACAGCAGTCAATTTAACCTCTGTTTCCGCTCCAGTTGTGTGGTAAATAATTTCTGCCCATATCAGCCGCTCATAGTGTCCTGTGTTATCGACATTGTACACACACACTTATTATAAGCATCTGAATATCTGCTGGTGTACATTACTATGGGGTGAGTTTACTGCTCGAAATGAAGACTGTTTTTTGCTATATTCACTTGGGCAGAATTATTGTTAGTAAATCTTTTTATTAACAATAATTGCTCATTGTGGTCATTTCACAAGACATATATGGAAGTTACGTTACCCTGAGTGTACACTATCAGAAGTGAAACAGAGGTCATCCAGTGATAAGCGACATGTATCTTGTACCAAATACCATTAGAGTTTGTTGTCTAGCGTCTCCATAACAATTGTGCACTGTTTTGCACTGGGTCTACTCATACTCTGCAACCACAGGGGACATATCGTAACTGTGGTATCGATTTTCTTTCTTATCCTGCTCCCATGTACTGATAATACACTTTTTTTCCTTCAGACCTAAGGTAAAGCAATATGCATACCAGATTTAGGTACAATATAACCATACTTTTTAAACGAATCCAAATATGAATGGATCTTTGTAAAGAAAACTGCTGTATTCTTGCTGTATTAAGTATCCATGGATCCACTGATTTCTGCGAGTTTTCCAACATATAGCCACTTTCCATCGGTATTAACGGCAAATGCTGGTATTCTGTACTCGTTGATCATTTCCAAAGGTTCCCCTTCACTGTGGTTAAAGTAATATGCGAGCCTTACCCTCACAATTGCAGCGTCCTGCTGTCTTTCCAGCAGTAGTTTATGACAATCGTTTTCGTCATATACCACAGAATTCTTTTCTATGTGCAAAACATATTAACTGCACTTCGCCCTTCCGCTTCCGTGGGAGTGTGTGTACATATCCTGGTACGGCGTTCCCCAGGTGCTGTGGACGTGTATACACGCGCCACTTGGGATTTTTACAGTGTTTTGGACATCTGTATGTGTCATGAGCTGCCGACCTCTCACTGCTGCGGATGAGTTACTTACACATTAAGATGAATAAAAACATTTCGAGTATTTATCATACTATATATCTGACTCATTGCGTACTATGATTCGGTTCGAGGCCTCGAACAGTTTATGAGATATGACGATAGTTATGACCACGTTTCGTGAAGCGCAAGGACGTGAAGGGGAGTGTCGGTCTCGACCGTCCTTCGGTTATAGAACCCAATAACTCGAGAAAGAAATGAAATATCCTTTAGCTCCCAGTTTTAAATAAAATTTCGGTACCTTATCTGCATTTTATTTGCTTCTGGGATCTAAAATCAATCATATACAAAGTTTACGCAGTGCGTTTGTACCTCAGCAAAATCTTTAATATTTCACGTAATGTTTTACTTAATTTCATGCAGCATTGTAACTATGGCATGTAACGAAAAGAAATTCAGTCCTTAATGATATGAAAATATAAGACTGTAAGATGTGAAAAAAAATCAGATTTTTTCACCTAATACTTTTCTAGAAAACAGATGAGGAGTAATTCTTAGCTGCCAGCAAGTCCTCATGGACCGATGTGGGGCACGCCGCGCTTGCCGTCCATCTGATATAAAACCCAATAACTTGAGAACGAAATGAGATATCGCTTTGCTCTCAATTTTAAATAATATTTCTGTAATGCTTCCTGGCAGATTGAGACTCGAACCCGGGACCTTTGCCTTTCTCGGGCAAGTGCTGTACCAAGCAGGAGAGCTTCTGTAAAGTTTGGAAGGTAAGAGACGCGGCACTGGCAGAAGTCAAGCTGTGAGGACGGGGCGTGAATCGTGGGTACCTAGTTCGAGCGTCGGTCCGGCACATAGTTTTAATCTGCCAGGAAGTTTCATATCAGTGCACACTCCGCTGCAGACTGAAATTCGCATTCTAAAAATTTCTATATCTTACGTACATTTCACTCACTGCAATGTACGACATGAAATCAACCACACGCAAAGTTAAAACAATGCAAACTTTAAAATTCCGTGCAATGTTTCACTTAACCTGGTGCCGCGCAATAAGTAAGTCGTATAACAAAAATAAATTCACTTCTATATTAAGTGAATTCATTAGAATGTAATATGTGAAAGAGTCAATATTTTCACCTAATTGTTTTCGAATCATCAGATAGTAAGTATTTCATATCGACCAGAACGCCATCTCTTCGCACAAGCACCAATACTTAGCGAGGAGTACAGCCATAACAAAAGCCGCCCCAGGACGGAATTCAAAGAGCACGTCTCTAACAGTGAGAGTGTTAAAAGGAGTAATGTCTTTAATAATTCCATTTGGCAGACTTGTTACTTTTCCCAAGATCATTGAACCAATTTTGTTTGTGGAAACCAGTAATATGTACATTGAAGAGCCAAAGAAACTGGTACATCTGCCTAATATCGTGCAGGGTCCCCGCGAGCACGCAGAAGTGCCGCCCACGACATGGCATGGACTCCACAAATGTCTGAAGTAGTGCTGGAGGTAACTGACAACATGAATCCTTCAGGGCTCTCCATAAATCGGTAAGAGAGGGTGGAGATCTCATCTGAGCATCCCATATATGCTCGATAATGTTCATCTCTGGGGAGTTCGGCTGCCAGCGGAAGCGTTTAAACTCAGAAGTGTGTTCCTGGAGCCACTCTCTAACAATTCTGGACGTTTGAGGACGTTTTGTCCTGCTGGAATCGTCCAAGTCTGTCGGAATGCTCAATAGACATGAATGGTTCAAATGCCTCTGAGCACTATGGGACTTAACTTCTGAGGTCATCAGTCCCCTAGAACATAGAACTACTTAAACCTAACTAAGCGAAGGACATCACACACATCCATGCGCGAGGCAGAATTCGAACCTCCGACTGTAGCGGTCACGCGGTTCCAGACTGTGGCGCCTAGAACCGCTCGGTCACTCCGGCCGGAAGACGTGAATGGATGCCTGTGATCAGATAGGGTGATTACGTACGTGTCACCTGTCAGAGTCGTATCAAGATGAATCAGAGTCCCATATCACTCCAACTGCACACGACCCACAATGTTACAGAGCCTACACCAGCTTAAATAGTCAAATGGTTCAAATTTCTCTGAGCACTATGGGACTTAACATGTGTGGTCATCAGTCCCATAGAACTTAGAACTACTGAAACCTAACTAACCTAATGACATCACACACATCCATGCCCGAGGCAGGATTCGAACCTGCGACCTTAAATAGTCCCCTGCTTAACTACAGGGTCATGGATTCATGAGATTGTCTCCATGCCCGTACACGTCCATCCGCTTGAAACGAGACTCGTCCTGCCAGGAAACTTGTTTCCAGTAATCAAAAGTTCAATCTCGATGTTGACAGGCCTAGGCGAGAAGTAAAGCTTTGTTCCTGCAGTAATCAAGGGTATACGAGTGGGCCTTCGGCTCCGAAAGCCTATATCGACGATGTTTCTTTGAATGGTTCGCACACTGACACTTGTTGATGGCCCAGCACCGAAATCTGCAGCAATTTGAGGAACAGTTGTACTTCTGTCACGTTGAACGATTCTCTTCGGTCATCGTTGGTCGCGTTTTGCAGGATTTTTATTCCCAGCCGCAGCGATGCCGGAGATGTTTTACCGGATTTCTGATGTTTACGGTATGCTCGTGAAATGGTCGTACGGGAAAATCCCCACTTCATCGCTAAGTCGGAGATGCTGTGTTCCATCGCTCATGCGTCGTCTATGACACAACTTTTAAACTCACTTAAGTGTGTAGCCCTTGTAGCAGCAGTAACCGATCTAACAGTGGCGCCAGATACTTACTTTCTTATATAGGTTTTGCCAGTCCTGGCAGTTTACAAACTTCCATATCTGGATACGCATGTCTATACCATTTTCTTTGGTGTTTCACTGTATATTGGATTGTGTTGTGAGGAATAATCTTCTAAAACTATACAGACTAGAAACCACCAATCCGTCCCAATCTGTTTGGGTTGTTTTCGATGACTAAGTTCAGTGATCAAAGATCTGTAAGCATCTGAACAGCACATGGCTGCAGGGACAGAGAAGTTAAATATGAGGGATTATACACTATCATCATTTTCATGGAGAGTTTACATCGGAAAATGAAGAGCTGCAACATATTTTAAAGCTTTTTCCCCTGTTGATCATAACTTAGAAGTATATGCTTGTGAGTTGTTTCTACAGCGTAATTTTAACAGTTCAAATGGTTCAAATGTCTATGAGCATTATGGGAGTTAACAACTGAGGTCTCCAGTCCCCTAGAACTTAGAACTACTTAAACCTAACTAACCTAAGGACATCAGACACATACCTGCCCTAGGCAGGATTCGAACCTGCGACCGTAGCAGTCGCGCAGTTCCAGACAGAAGCGTCTAGAACCGTTCAGCCACTGCGGACGGCTAATTGTAACAGTCTACAGATTAACTCTAGAGAATTTTCAGCTGTTTGTGAAAAATCTGGATGCATTATTTAGGTAACTGGAAGACAAGAAGGATCAGTAGTTCGCGGAGATTTCAGTGTAGCTTTCTTAAAAGACACGGGCAGTAAAAATGAACCAGAATCACTACTTGGGTGTTTCACTCTAATTTCAGTAATCATCATTTTTATAGACAGTGCTCAGGCTGCAGCAATTAATGTGTACCCAATCGTTAATGGAGTATGTGATCACAATGCATAGCTAATGGAGATAAACAATGTGTCACCTTCCAGCCCTGATAGAGTTCATATATAGCAGCGGGGCCTATTAATGATAACAGGCTAAAATGTTTTTAAAGGAAGTTAAAAGAGATGGAATGGAATGAGGTGTACGTATGAAGACATACTAACGCCAAATTAAATTTATTCCTTAGTAAATTTGTGTCAATATCTGAAAGTTACTTTTCTAAAAAGACTCATATAAAAGTAAGTCATAGCTGTGGAAGGGAATTAAAATGTCATATAACAGGAAGCGGCAATTTTGTATAAATGCCAGATTAAATTAGATCTGACGTTATTAGTATATTACAAAAAATTCTGTAGTATTTTAAGGAAAGTCATTAAAATGTATGCACGTCCTGGCGGAAATAAATAATGCAGATAATAAGATTAAAATTATGTGGGATAGTATCAAACAGCTGGACAGACAGCCAATCATTGTACAAGATACCATATCAAAGTAAATGCTAATGTAGTGATTGATAATTCTCAACTTGTAAGTACTTGTAACAATCACTTTCTAAATGTAGCAGCAAAAACAAGATTAAATTGGTCCAATTGAAGGACCAAAGACTATATTCGAAATGTCATTCCACAAAACTTTAATCAGTCAGAATGGGCACCAACTTCCTTCACTGTAATTAATAGCTCATGTGGTGCTGATTGAATTTCGAACAGAATTCTGAAAAATTGTTTCCACTTAACAAGTAATGTCCTCATTCCTGTACGTAATGAATAACTGGCACAGGGAATTTTCCCAGAGAGGTTAAAATAATTAATTGTTAGACCTCTTCATGTGAAAAGTGACAGGCCAGACTTAAACAATTATCATCCCATTTCTTTACTTACCTTTTTCCAAAATACATGAAAAAGTAATTGCTCAAGAATAGTGTGACGCTTACATAGAAGCAATTTGCTTTGCATACCACATTTCTGATTCATTGCTCGACTGAGAATGCTATTGACACATTTGTTCATCAAATATTAAAACATTTACCTATAAAACATTACCAGTTGATATTTTTTGTGATCTTTGTGAGGCAAACGTGTTACTCTCGTAGAAAAACTAAAGTTTTATGGAATTCATCGTTTTATATACAGATGGTTTGAATGTACTTAACCTGCAAAATGTTGTTCTGAATAACTGAAACAATGTTGAAACGGTAGAAAGTTTTAGTAAATGGGAAGAAATTACAAAGGGAATCGCAGCCTGAAACGCCTGCAAATACTGCATGCCTGGTTTCCATATTCTCTCACTTGATATGCGCAAACAGTTAGTCCTACAGAAACAATAAACCGGACCTTTTTGTAGGAAAAATGGTAATGCAGCCCTTTCTGCAAAGATTACGTAGTCTCCGAGAGGCCCCTGATGTAGTGGTACTAAAGGCTGACAAAGATAATGCATCCGCTTTTTTACCTGTGTTTAACGATAAGATGCATGGTCGGCAAAGCTATTCTACCTATAGGGTCCATTACGACCCTACAGGACATGTGCTACGGAAAACGTCTGACTGTTAAATTCCTCCTTCAGTATCTCAGAAGATCATTAAGAGGTTAAGACCACATGGTTGTGTACCACCAAGACTGTATGGCTTTCCCGAAATTCACAACGAAAGTGTTCTACTACGTCCAATAGTGGGCAACAATGAAGCGCCTAAATATGATTCACCCGTGGTCTTGATTCATAATCAAAACGCCTTCGGTCCCGGCTTCGATCCCCGCCACTGCCTAAATTTTGATAAATAATCAGCATTGGCGGCCGAAGACTTCCGGCATAAGAAGTCAGCCTCATTCTGCCAACAGCCTTGTCAAAGTGGGCGGAGGAACGGATAGAGATTCAGGGCACTCTCTTGTCCTAGGTGTGGGAAATTGCCCCTAAAGGCGGAAGAATCAGCAATGATCAACGGCATGAGGATGCAGAAGGCAACGGAAACCACTGCATTAAAGACACGAAAAGTGTATCCACAGGACATGTGGCCTGTAGTTGAAGAAGTGTCATGATGATCTCTCAATTGGCAAAAGATTCCGGAATAGTCCCCCATTCGGATCTCCGGGATGGGACTGCCAAGGGGGAGGTTACCATGAGGAAAAGATTGAATATTCAACGAAAGGATAACGTTCTACGAGTATGGGCGTGGAATGTCAGAAGCTTGAACGTGGTAGGGAAACTAGAAAATCTGAAAAGGAAAATGCAAAGGCTCAATCTAGATATAGTAGGGGTCAGTGAAGTGAAGTGGAAGAAAGACAAGGATTTCTGGTCAGATGAGTATCGGGTAATATCAACAGCAGCAGAAAATGGTATAACAGGTGGAGGACTCGTTATGAATAGGAAGGTAGGGCAGAGGGTGTGTTACTGTGAACAGTTCTGTGATAGGGTTGTTCTCATCAAAATCGACAGCAGACCAACACCAACAACGATAGTTCAGGTATACATGACGACGTCGCAAGCTCAAGATGAACAGGTAGAGAAAGTGTATGAGGATATTGAAAGGGTAATGCAGTATGTAAAGGGGGACGAAAATCAAATAGTCATGGGCGACCGGAATGCAGTTGTAGGGGAAGGAGTAGAAGAAAAGGTTACAGGAAAATATGGGCTTGGGACAAGGAATGAAAAACGAGAAAGACTAACTGAGTTCTGTAACAAGTTTCAGCTAGTAATAGCGAATACCCTGTTCAAGAATCACAAGAGGAGGAGGTATACTTGGAAAAGGCCGGGAGATACGGGAAGATTTCAATTGAATTACATCATGGTCAGACAGAGATTCAGAAATCAGACACTGGATTGTAAGGCGTACCCAGGAGCAGATATAGACTCAGACCACAATATAGTAGTGATGAAGAGTAGGCTGAAGTTCAAGACATTAGTCAGGAAGAATCAATACGCAAAGAAGTGGGATACGGAAGTTCTAAGGAATGACGAGATACGTTTGAAGTTCTCTAACTCTATAGATACAGCAATAAGAAAAAGCGCAGTAGGCAGTACAGTTGAAGAGGAATGGACATATCTAAAAAGGGCCATCACAAAAGTTGGGAAGGAAAACATAGATACAAAGAAGGTAGCTGCGAAGAAACCATGGGTAACAGAAGAAATACTTCAGTTGATGAAAGGAGGAAGTACAAACATGTTCCGGGAAAATCAGGAATACAGAAATACAAATCGCTGAGGAATGAAATAAATAGGAAGTGCAGGGAAGCTAAGACGAAATGGCTGCAGGACATCAAAAAAGATATGATTGTCGGAAGGACAGACTCAGCATACAGGAAAGTCAAAAAAACTTTTGGTGACATTAAAAGCAACGGTGGTAACATTAAGAGTGCAACGGTAATTCCACTGTTAAATGCAGAAGAGAGAGCAGATAGGTGGAAATAATACATTCAAAGCCTCTATGAGGGTGAAGATTTGTCTGATGTGGTAGAAGAAGAAACAAGAGTCGATTTAGAAGAGATAGGGGATCCAGTATTAGAATCGGAATTTAAAAGAGCTTTGGAGGACTTACGGTCAAATAAGGCAGAAGGGATAGATAACATTCCATCAGAATTTCTAAAATCATTAGGGGAAGTGGCAACAAAACGACTGTTCACGTTGGTGTGTAGAATATATGAGTCTGGCGACATACCATCTGACTTTAGGAAAAGCATCATCCACACAATTCCGAAGACGGCAAGAGCTGACAAGTGCGAGAATTATAGCACAATCAGCTTAACAGCTCATGCGTCGAACGTGCTTACGAGAATAATATACAGAAGAATGGAAAAGAAAATTGAGAATGCGCTAGGTGACGATCAGTTTGGCTGTAGGAAAAGTAAAGGCACGAGAGAGGCAATTCTGACGTTACGGCTAATAATGGAAGCAAGGCTAAAGAAAAATCAAGACACGTTAATAGGATTTGTCGACCTGGAGAAAGCGTTCGACAATATAAAATGGTGCAAGCTGTTCGAGATACTGAAAAAAGTAGTGGTAAGCTATAGGGAGAGACGGATCATATGCAATATGTACAACAACCAAGAGGGAATAATAAGAGTGGACGATCAAGAACGAAGTGCTCGTATTATGAAGGGTGTAAGACGAGGCTGTAGCCTTTCGCCCCTGCTCTTCAATCAGTACATCGAGGAAGCAATGATGGAAATAAAAGAAAGGTGAAAGGATATCAATGATACGATTCGCTGATGACATTGCTATCCTGAGTGAAAGTGAAGAAGGATTAAATAATCTGCTGAACGAAATGAACAGTCTAATGAGTACACAGTATGGTTTAAAAGTAAAATGGAAAAAGACGAAGGAAATGAGAAGTAGTAGAAATGAGAACAGCGAGAAACTTAACATCAGGATTGATGGTCACGAAGTCAATGAAGTTAAGGAATTCTGCTACCTAGGCAGTAAAATAACCAATGACGGACGGAACAAGGAAGACATCAGAAGCAGACTCGCTACGGCAAAAAAGGCATTTCTGGCCAAGAGAAGTCTACTAATATCAAATACCGGCCTTAATTTGAGGAAGAAATTTCTGGAGTAGAGCATTGTATGGTAGTGTAACATGGACTGTGGGAAAACCGGAACAGAAGAGAATCGAAGCATTTGAGATGTGGTACTATAGACGAATGCTGAAAATTATGTGGACTTGGGTCTCTCCGTCTAAGCAGTTCTCACCGCTGGGTTAGCTTTTTACAACGGTCCCCCTTGCAGATTCATTGGTACTAATTGGTAAAAAGTGTGAGGCCGTCATCGCTGCTTTGTTTCAGCATTCTCTATCCTCAACCTCTTTTATGTTCAATCAAAAATATTTTAAACAGACTGACTGTGTGGCCATGGGCGGCCCTCTGTCTCCCTTGGTGGCGTACCTTTTGTTATGGATGATTAAGAGGAGAGAGAGAAAGAGAGAGAGAGAGAGAGAGAGAGAGAGAGAGAGAGAGAGAGAGAGAGAGCTTGAAGCAGTTCTCCTTAAACCTGCTATGTTTTGGAGGTACATGGACGATAGTTCGTGTGGCCTCATGGAGAAGGTAAACTGACGGTATTTCTTCTCCATGTCAGCTCCATTCATAACATCATTTCGTTCACCGTGAAAATAGAAAAAGAGGGTTATATGCCTTTCTTGGATGCCTGGGTTAGACGAAAGAATGATGGGTCTATGGGCGTACTAAAACTTCAATAGGGCGGAACGGAGCAACAAGTCTTTGATGGATGGCCTGGTGGTGACTGGCAGGTGCACAGTCAGAATCGTTCAATGACGAACGGCTGCAAGCCCGAAATTTGTTTGAAAATTCAATTTCCTGGAAAATTTATAAAATTCGCATAGAGCTATGCAATTGTAATGGTCAATGGGTGTATTATTCTACTAAATGCCTGAAGATTTTACTGTCATCAGAGTAGATTGCCACAATTTTGTTGTAAAATGGAGATGTAAGGAGTAAATTGTCGCCGCTCTGTTAGCTTACTGTTAGAATACTATTGAGGCTCCTAAAAGAATCTGTTACCTATTCTGAGAGAAAATTCTTACAAAGTGATTGATTTCCAGTCCGTACAGATGAGAAAGATTTTTTAACTCATAATTTTGACATCTTAATAGATTGCTTCTATCAAGATTGTTGCTATAATTTTATAGAATGTGGAGGATATTTCTTTAGCAATACTACATTTACTTAAGTGTAGATATTTATTAATGCCTATACATAAAACATATAGCACCACCATGAAGTTGCAAATAGCAGCTTAATACCACATTCTTCAGTCGGAAACAGACATATCAGGATATTTAATAAGGTCGACGAAACATGGAACATACATTTGTCTTTTGTACACTTAGTCGCACTCTGCATTTAAAAACATTTACTTAGGGAAGAAATTTAGCGACGTGTATTTATTAAAGTATCGGTCCGGTCTCTTTTTAAGATGTGATGCCTTGGTGAACAACCGAAGAAGAATCACTGGGAAATGCCAATCAACTGTTAATGTCAGAATTTACCCGCGTATAGTGGTCACTATAATGTGTGGATAACATTGAGATAGGTTTCAGCAGATGGGTGCACATAAGCAGCAGCTTTCCCTATATACTTGGGTATAGAACTAGAGTTTCTGCAACTTTAACAAACAAATGGTTGTTTGTCAATTTATGCCACAATAGAAAAAATAGAACAGGGTATATAAAGTAAAAACCGACTAGTAGTATGAAAACGACATAGTACCACCATGATGACGTAACCAACAGCTTAATATTATGTTCTTTAGTCATGGAGACACATATTAGGGTATTTTATAAGATGAAATGTGTCATTTTTTATTTAAACATTTACAGTGCTACCACAACTTTGTGTTGTAGGATAGGGAGGTGGGTCAGAATTCTATTTCAGTACTGGGGCAGTGAGGTTGTTTCACTTACCTGAATGTCTTATTCCAACTGCGTGAACATATATAGACTGCTAAGATGTCCACGGTAACACGCACAATCAATTCACTGCGTGTGGCTGTATATAAAGACACAACATTTTACTATTTCTACGGTAGGATTTGTGACCGTGTATCTAAACCTCAAGGTAAGCTATATACAATGTAACGCCAATGAAAATAATATAGGCATGCATATTGACTTACAGAGATAAGTAAACAGGCAAAATACGGTGCAGCGGCTGGCAACGCCTATATAAGACAAGAAGTATCTGGCTCAGTTGTTAGATAGGTTACTGCTGCTACATGGGCAGGTTATCAAGATTTAAGTGAGTTTGAACGAGGTGTTACAGTCGGCACACGAGCGAAGGAACACAGCATCTCCGAGGTAACGACAAAGTGGGGATTTTCCCTTAAGACCATTTCACGAATGTATCGTGAAATCAGGAATCCTTCAAAACACAAAAACTCAGACATCGCTGCAGCCGGAAAAAGATCCTACAAGAACGGGTCCAACGACGACTGAAGAGAATCGTTCAACGTGACAGAAGTGCAACCCTTCAGCCAATTGTAGCAGATTTCAATGCTGGGCCATCAACAAGTGTCGGCGTATGAACCATTCAACGAAATATCATCGATATGAGCTTTCGGAACCGAAGGCCCACTCGTGTACCCTTGATGACAGCACTACACAAAGTTTTACGCCTCGCCAGGGGCCGTCATCATCGGCATTCGGCTGTTGATGACTGAAACATGTTGCCTGATCGGACAGTCTAGTTTCAAATTGTATCGAGCGCATGGACGTGTACGGGTATGGAGACAACCTCATGAATCCAATGACCCTGCATGTTAGCAGGGAACTGTTCAAGCTGGTGGAGACTCTGTAAGAGTGTGGGGTGTGTGCAGTTAGAGTATGTGTGTCCCCTGATACGTATAGATACAACTCTGGTAGGTGACACGTATGTAAGCATCCTGTTTGATCACCTGCATTCATTCATGTCCAGTGTACATTCCGACGAACGACGCACTTGGCCAATTCCAGCAGGACATTGAAACACAACGCTCATGCAAAATTGCTATAGAATGCCTCCAGGGAAGCTCTTCTGATTTTAAACACCAAACTCCTCAGACGTGAACATTATTGAGCATACTCGGGAAGCCTTGCAACGTGCTGTTCAAAAGAGATCTCCTCCCCCTCTTACTCTTACGGATTTATGTTGTCAATTCCCTCCATCATTACTACAGTAGAGTCCATGCCACGTCGTGTTGCGGCACTTCTGCGTGCTTACAGAGGACTGTACACAATATTTGGCAGGTTTACCAGTTTCTTTGGCTCTTCAGTGTAGGGTATCCAAAAGGTCAACTTATCGTCCACGTCCCCTACGTCTGAAATATAATGTAAACTATTGTGTATTGCAATATGTCACAGCAGTCATCCACAGGCATTTTATACTCCATAACTTTAATACAGATTGATTTAACTATGTGTGAGACAGCATTTTTTCCTTTAAGGCCTGTGGAATAACATTGTAGGAATCAATCCTAATTCGATAATATCTATATCTGATGGTATTGTGGAAATCGTCGTCCTGGTTTCAGATAATTATGTTTCTACACCTTTAATACAACATTTATGTATAATACTTACGTCTTCTCTGTTGGAATCTGCATTAACAATTTCCACATAGAACACGGTTTATAATGTTTTATAGCTCCTGAGTGCCTGGAAAGTTTACTTATAGACCATTTACCTTGTGGTTGTTCTTATAGTCCCTCAGTAACAAAGTGCAGAACACATTTAAACACGGTTGCTAACAGAAATATTCCCTTTGCTTTTCAGAAGTGATTTATTGACACATTTTGGGCTCTGCCCACCGTCAGAACTCTTGTCAAATAACAATGCAAAGCCATAACCAGTAATGTAATGACCAATACATCACTTGTATAAAATTTATCAAGAGTTGTTGCATGAAGTACAGGAGGAGACACATCAAAAATAAGAACAAAATCTTCTTATAGCGAATGTAGTCATGTATATCATAAATCGTAACCAGAACTTAATAGCAGGACAGCGTTACACAGCTTTACTATTTCATTTGCCTCCAGGTGGTGTGAATGCATAAGGACTGTAGCACTATATCGTACCAAAAGAAATAGCCGAACAACCTTATATTAAAAACATAAATAATGAAAGCAAAAGAATCTGTGTATAAACCTAGAAAAAGAGGAGTATATACAATAATGCATACAGTTGACTTTGTCAACATTTTTCGAATATTTTATACATTCTACCATATTTGTGATTTGTATTGTAACGATATAAGGAAATAATTAAAAAAGCACACATAGAGTTTTGAGCCAATGACTATTATAAAATAGCTCACACACTTAATGTTTTGTCAGAGTGGCACCATCTATGTAATAAACATACCTCTCCTCATCCTAAATGTGCCTTTTCATTGCAGTGCTTTATGGTATGCATTGTCACTCACTATTTTACTTTATATTTTGGTTTTTGTATGAATAGTGGGGAATTTAAGGAGATGGGACCTGGATAAACTGAAAGAACCAGAGTTTGTAGAGAGTTTCAGGGAGAGCATAAGGGAATAATTGACAGGAATGGGGGAAAGAAGTACAGTAGAAGAAGAATGGGTAGCTCTGAGGGATGAAGTAGTGAAGGCAGCAGAGGATCAAATAGGTAAAAAGACGAGGGCTAGTAGAAATCCTTGGGTAACAGAAGAAATATTGAATTTAATTGATGATGGGAGAAAATATAAAAATGCAGTAAATGAAGCAGGCAAAAAGGAATTCAACCGTCTCAAAAATGATATCGACAGGAAGAGCAAAATGGATAAGCAGGTATGGCCAGAGGACAAATGTAAGGATGTAGGGGCTTATCTCACTAGGGGTAAGATAGATACTGCCTACAGGAAAATTAAAGAGACCTTTGGAGAAAAGAGAACAACTTGTATGAACATCAAGAGCTCAGATGAAAACCCAGTTCTAAGCAAAGAAGGTTAAGCAGAAAGGTGGAAGGAGTATATAGAGGGTCTACGCAAGGGCGATGTTCTTGAGGACAATATTATGGAAATGGAAGAGGATGTAGATGAAGATGAAATGGGAGATATGATACTGCGTGAAGAATTTGACGTAGCATTAAAAGACCTAAGTCGAAACAAGGCGCCAGGAGTAGACAACATTCCATTCGAACTACTGACGGGCTTGGGAGAGCCAGTCCTGACAAAACTATACCATATGGTGAGCAAGATGTATGAGACAGGCGAAATACCGTCAGACTTCAAGTAGAATATAATAATTCCAATCCCAAAGAAAGCAGGAGTTGACAGATGCGAAAATTACCGAACTATCAGTTCAATAACTCACAGCTGCAAAATACTAACACGAATTCTCTACAGAGGAATGGAAAAACTGGTAGAAGCCCACCTCGAGGACGATCAGTTTGGATTCCGTAGAAATACTGGAACACGTGAGGCAATACTGCCCTGACGACTTATCTTAGAAGAAAGATTAAGGAAAAGCAAACCTACATTTCTAGCATTTGTAGATTTAGAGAAAGCTTTTGACAATGTTGACTGGAATACTCTCTTTCAAATTATAATGATGGCAGGGGGAACATACAGGGAGCGAAAGGCTATTTACAGTTTGTACAGAAACCAGATGTCAGTTATAAGAGTCTACAGACATGAAAGGGAAGCAGTGGTTGGGAAGGGAGTGAGACAGGGTTGTAGCCTCATCCCGATGTTATTCAATCTGTATATAGAGCAAGCAGTAATGGAAACAAAAGAAAAATTCGGTGTAGGAATTAATATCCATGGAGAAGAAATAAAAATTTTGAGGTTCGCCGATGACACTGTAATTCTATCAGAGACAGCAAAGTACTTGGAAGAGCAGTTGAACGGAATGGGCAGCGTCTTGAAGGGAGGATATAAGATGAACATCAATAAAAGGAAAACGAGTATAATGGAATGTAGTCGAATTAAATCAGGTGCTGTTGAAGGAATTAGATTAGGAAATGAGAGGCTTAAGGTTGTAAATGAGTTTTGCTATTTGGGGAGCAAAATAACTGATGATGGTCGAAGTAGAGAGGATATAAAATGTAGACTTGCAATGGCAAGGATAGCGTTTCTGAAGAAGAGGAATTTGTTAACATCTAGTATAGATTTAAATGTCAGGAAGTCGTTTCTGAAAGTATTTGCATAGAGTGTAGCCATGTATGGAAGTGAAACATTGACGATAAATAGTTTGGACAAGAAGAGAATAGAAGCTTTCGAAATTTGGTGCTACAGAAAAATGCTTAAGATTAGTGGGTAGATCACATAACTAATGATGAAGTATTGAATAGAATTGGGGAGGAGTTTGTGGCACAACTTGGCAAAAAGAAGGGACCGGTTAGTAGGGCATGTTCTGAGGAATCGAGGGATCACTAATTTAGCATTGGAGGTCAGCGTTGAGGGCAAAAATCGTAGAGGGAGATCAAGAGATGAATACACTAAGCAGATTCAGAAGGATGGAGGTTGCAGTAAGTACTGGGAGATGAAGCAGCTTGCACAGGATAGGGGTAGCATGGAGAGCTGCATCAAGCCAGTCACTGGACTGAAGACCACAACACAATGAATAGTGTAGTAGGAGTTATTTGTATTTTATAATTTACTACTAATGTGACGCACATAACGTCATTTTAACTCAGTCTCGCCACATGGTAGTTGCTCCTGTCAGTTACATTTTGTTTATTGAATCCTGTATTCTGTATACACTGTTGTATATACTCTTGTTTTATAATATTTCTTTGTTTACGCTTAAGTTTTTTCTCTTTTATTATTTACATTTTTAATATATGGTTGTTCAACTACTTCTATGAACACAATATATTGACACTGTTATGTATCCATGGCACCCAGACTGATACCGGTTAAGCTGCTTCATGCCATTCTGCTGTCAGTTCTGATACTGATACTGATGGGTGTTATAATGCCTCCATACTCTGTATGACTTGATTCTCATTTTTAGTATGTCTACTCATGTACTATATGTAAAATCTTTTGTAAAATTTAGTATAAGGGATATGTTGTTAATTACATTTACGGTTATGACTTTGCATTGTTTTTTGGTAGATATTTCTGATGGTTGCCAGAACTCGAAACACACCAATAAATCACTTCTGAACAGCAAAGTGAATACTTACTTTAGAGACCTATTGAACAATGGATAAAGTTTTAAGTTTACATAATGGTTCTCAGATTTATCAAGACCGAGTCAATTCATCTATCAATGAGGTTGGATTGTGCTCAAGTTCAAGGTTGAGATTTATTAGATAGGATGATTTAAGAGCACAATTACAATGGGAGTTACAATGATTCTATGTATTATTACATGAATAATGTAACTCACTTTTTCAATTGAACGGTGGTGATGCGTTTGGGAAGAACGGCTGCAATTATAAAAGTCTTTATTATGCAAAAAACCTGGTTGCAAACTTCATGTTCAAGATTTATTGAACAAGATGACTCACAAGCACATTTACACAAGTGCTCACTTTGGCAATTACACTTTGGAGATTAGCACACTATTTAACAACCATTTAGATGTCTATGTTACATGATGCATACTTGCAAGTACACTGTGGAGAAGGAATGGTAGGAAGTTGTTGTTATGCAATAATGCTGTCCACATGCATACTGGAAAATCGACAGCCAGTGAGTGTAAACCAGCATGCACACATCGCATCTGGAGTGTGGTTGCAACTTGGCTATGGTGTCTGAACGAGCCACAGCAGGGTCGTGCCATTTCCCCTTCCACCCAATGCAGGCTGCATATGAGAAAAATGTGCCCCCACATGCATTACTTTGTGTATGTGGTGGTTCGTGGCAGTGGCCCCGGACCACAGTATAGGTCTGGAGCAGTGTGCTGAGGTGGATTCATCACTGCTAACTCAAGGTCTGGTTTGGAGGTGACTCCACCCTCACTGGGCCAGAATAGTGTTTGGAGATGGGTGCACCAGCTTTAGGTCTGGGATAGGTGAATCTATCAGCATTATGTCTGTGAAGGGTTCAGAGGTGTACCTACCCATGGTATATCTGGAACAGTTTTTGGATATGTCCACCTGTGTTAGGTCCAGGGTAGTGTCTTGGGGCATTGGAGACAAACCAGCATATACACAAAATAGGACTACGGGCTAGATGATTACAATTATTTCCAGCTATTGCATCCATTTTGGATTTTCAGAGCCAATACAAAGCTCTGACAGCTGGAGTTGATCAGTACTCTGAGTTATTAACATATGAGAAAATGAGATTGGGTGTCACATTCGTTAGGGGCTCATTGAGTGACTTTTCCAAGAATCACTGACCATAAAGCTGTATTTCAGATAACTAACACTTTAATGCACTCCATCGCAGACCACATAAGGGGTGGCTTTGGCAGTTTGCATTGTGTGTGTTTATGAAAGTTTACCTGGGTAATCAATTGGTGGAGGAAGAAGCAGAAGTGCTCCTGCAAGCACTTTGTAGATACTCTGGTTGGGTGTGGCTTATGTATCGCTGTTTGATGGTAAAGAAAGCTGCCTGCAACTGATAGGATAACCAATAAGAATAAAATATTCTTGTTCAAAATCTTTAATTATTTGTATATGCAATTCGACATGTAGTATGAAAAAGGTCTGGATACAAAAGGCAAGAAAGGATATCTGCATTCACTGTATGTGGAAACGGAAAGTAGTCACATGTTGGCATACTTGCAGAAAAATGGTGGATCTGGAGTCAAGCAGTATATTGCTCCCTCCTACTTATATCTCGCGAAGAGACCATGAGGATAAAATCAGAGAAATTAGAGCCCACACAGAGGCATACCGACAATCTTTCTTTCCACGAACAATACGAGACTGGAATAGAAGGGAAAACCGATAGAAGTACTCAAAGTATCCTCCGCCTCACATCGTCAGGTGGCTTGCTGTGTCTGGATGTAGATGTACATTTGAAGCTGACTGCAGAACGATGCTCCTTTCACTTACATAGATTGGGTGTAACGACCACGAAGATAAAACACGACAAGTTAGGGCTCACACGGAGCATACAGACACCTGTTTCTCCCTCCTCCACTTGCGACTGAGCAGGAAAGAAAATGACTAGGAGTGGTAGAGGATATCCTCTGCCACGCGCAGTACGGTCGCTTGCGGAGGATCTATGCAGATGTAGATGTCAATAGCTTTACTGTTCCGCTGTTTCCCCACTCTTGTGTTAAAATCTCCTGCCAGTAGCAATTCATGGTCACTTCGAACGGCTTCTATAGGCTCTATTAGCTAATGTTCAAAATCATTTTTACTTTCGCGGGTGCATTGTCGGTAAGAGCGAAGACATATTCATATTAATAGATCTATTACTTAGACTGATCATTTTTAATCTTTCCTTAACTGCTTTTCTCAAGGTAACATATTTAGACCATCGTCCTTCTGTTTTTGACTACGCCACTAAAACAATGGGCGAACTCCTGCAGATATTCACAACAATACCTTTCCTCTTTGTTTCGGTAAGCACAGCTACATCACTGTTGTGCTGTCTTATGGTGTTTATTCCGGGCGCTGTGTACAAACTAGAAATCAAAATTCTAAGTCCACTTTCATATCCGTTGTCGAATTCCTCGAAAACCAGCCGGAAACCTTGTCATATTACCAGGTATTTTAGCTGGCTATCGGCGAGGAGCTGGCGATACAATTCCCAAACAGGATTTGTCATCAGGGTTTTCTTTCTCTAGGAATATTAGTCTCACCAAGTCTCAGAGTTCTTTCTAAATTACAATGAAGAAGAAGGAAAATGAATAACTGATGGTACCAAAAGAAGCTGAGTTACTTACTTCATCCACCGATTCTTGCGTGAAAGGAAACGGAATTGAAGGTCGTTGCAGGACACAGTTCGTAATTCATTAATCGAAATTCATTGAGATTATCTTTAACAAAATCATAGAGTATTTGCCATATCTCATTTCAGGCGCGAGGAACTGATTACAGCAGCAACTAAAAAGGTAAACCATTACTAAGATAACTGTCTCCCGTTTCTAAGAAACAAAGTGTAATGTCAGACTTTCTTCAAATTTTTTTCGTCGTTAATTAACGTCGTGCTTTCAAGTATTAAGGAATGGTGGAGCTGCAATTCAGTCACAAGTGCGCTACCTCCATGAGTTTGGCGCCGGCCGCGGCGGTCTCGCGGTTCTAGGCGCGCAGTCCGGAACCGTGCGACTGCTACGGTAGCAGGTTCGAATCCTGCCTCGGGCATGGATGTGTGTCATGTCCCTAGGTTAGTTAGGTTTAAGTAGTTCTAAGTTCTAGGGGACTGATGACCACAGCAGTTGAGTCCCATAGTGCTCAGAGCCATTTGAACCATGAGTTTGGCGCATGGTATTGGTTGTGGTGGTGGTGGTGGTGAGTTCCTGTGTGACCAAAATGCTGCGGTCATCAGTCCCTAGGCTTACACACCACTTAATCTAACGCACCCACACCCGAGGGAAGACTCGAACCTCCGAAGGGGAGAGTCGCTCGAACCGTGGCAAAGTGCCTGAGCACGAGCGACTATCCCGTTCGCGCATGAGTAAAAATTCAGATCTCTACTGTTTATTTTTCCTATGCCATTTTTCTTGTTCTCGGTGCAAAATTATCCTATCCCTATAAAGCGGCTGACGACTGTTAGCTCTAGAAATAAAATAGCGGACCTTTCGTAGGGTCGGCGTGATATCCTCGTTGTCTCGCTTTTCTGTGCCGTTCCCTCCGGTGTAATCGCTTGTTCACAGATACGAACAAATGATAGTGAGCACTGGCAAATTATCTGAGAATGCTCGTTCGCTTTTGACCGCTTCCATTCGCTGCAGTGTGAACAATACTGTACTCTTCAATATGTTCACTTTCGTTTCACTTGAACATCGGTATCTCTCAAGATCCCATATCCCGTGATCATTTGGAACATCAGCTGTATAGCCCACCACAATTTATGCTTCATACACTATGCAGACCTTTCCCTGTAGCATAGAAACATTCACGACCAATCATCTCAACATCCCCATCGCTGTTATTTACTGCCACTCGTGAAATGCGTACATAAACAATGATCTATTTCGTCTTCTACTAATCGTCTAAGTGTTACAGTACTTCGTGATTTTGGGAGAGCATTTGTGACATGTCCATCAGATGTATATTATTCCTATTACACGAACAAAATGACAACATTCTCATCTCATCACTGCCTGCCAGAATTACATCGTATGAGCCTAACACAACAGTCGCCCCAAATGTAAGCATAAATTAAGCTATTAATGAGACCAGGGTACGTACGAGGTGCACTCGCAGGTAATCCAGGTTTATGACGTGTTTGTCGTCCCCTTGACTTCCTTCAGCGCCAAGATTTCCGTGTCGCTGAAGTCGGCAGTGCCCTCATTAAGACGTTCTTGGAATATTTTGGTCCACTGTCGTGTTCCTATTCCGTCCATATTGTTCAAAGACAACTATTTCTATGGTAAACAGAAAAACTCAGTGCGTTATCTCAGTCTCTTGCCACTCGGTATCTTGTTAAATTAAGAATAACGTAAAAACTTTGAATGTATATACACGTAATAAACTTCCCGGAAAAGAAATTATCGCCTGGGAGATGAAAGTTAATTCTGTTTCAAACGAGAGTATATGGCTTTGGACGAAACAGAAGTGTGGTACTATTAACACATTCTAGGAAGACGCTCTACCAGATGGATGAATCAATAGAAATCCAATGACTTCTATTTCTTTTCTAGATGCTGCCAAGGTCACCTGGTAGACAACCTGATACATATGGTCATTCTATTTAAAAAAAACAGAAGTGACTCAGAGATTCCGACCCATAAATGTTATATGTAATCCAGCTTGGAATCATTCTATTTGATAACATGTTGCTCCTATGGTACACTGTTGCCGATGGGAAAATGATTTCTGGAGTAGCCTTGGAACTGGTGCAGGGTAATGCCCATTTCGCCTGACGAGTGTGACGTGAACCCAAGGCTGATGTGGCGGGGTGGCAAAAGAATTTGACCATACTAAGGATAGTCCAAAAAAAGTTGATGCAGTTTTTGGTTGATCGATCGCACCGTCATTTGTTCCCAGATAGGAGCAGAGACATTAATGTCAAAATTGTAGCAGAAATACTATCATGTCATATTAGGATTGTCAGCATGTTTACACCCTCGTGAGTATTTATCAATTACCTGTGGATACTGAAAATATGCAGTCACTCTGTAACGGAACAGTGTTGTTCCTGGCTCAGGCAGCAGAAGGACAGGAAACCTGCAAAATAAAGATCAAGGTCGCTCTCCCCCTACCCCCACCCCTCCCACATTCTATGTCACGATATCTATGGGCCAGAAACTGTGGGAGACTAAAAGGGGCCCTGTTGTGTTGGTCAAGAAAGCTACATGAAGTGGAATGATCATATAAAATTAATAGTTGGTAAGGCGGGTACCAGGTTGAGATTCATTGGGAGAGTCCTTAGAAAATGTAGTCCATCACCAAAGGAGGTGGCTTACAAAACACTCGTTCGACCTGTACTTCAGTATTGCTCATCAGTGTGGGTTCCGTACCAGGTCGGGTTAACAGAGGAGACAGATAAGATCCAAAGAAGAGCGGCGCGTTTCGTCACAGGGTTATTTGGTAACCGTGATAGCGTTACGGAGATGTTGAACAAACTCAAGTGGCAGACTCTGCAAGAGAGGCGCTCTGCATCGCAGTGTAGCTTGCTCGCCAGGTTTCAAGAGGGTGTGTTTCTGGATGAGGTATCGAATATATTGCTTCCCCCTACTTATACCTCCCGAGAAGATCACGAATGTAAAATTAGAGAGATCCGAGCGCGCACGGAGGCTTTCCGGCAGTCGTTCTTCCCGCCAACCATATGCGACTGGAACAAAAAAGGGAGGTAATGACAGTGGCACGTAAAGTGCCCTCCGCACACACCGTTGGGTGGTTTGCGGAGTATAAATGTAGATGTAGATGTAGATGTAGATGACTGCCAGATTTATCCAGACCTAGTCATCTCACCTAATAACAATTAGATTGTGGCCAAGTTCAAGGTTGAGATTTCTTGGATAGGACGATTTACATACACAATTACACTGTCAATTACACTTCTCCCAAACAACTTCATGTCGCACTGAATACAGTTAACCACAGAGCAGCTGTTGACTAAGTTATTCATTAGTTGACCACACATTAGGTGACTGGCACAGAGTTAAGCAGAGCACATTGTAAATACTCTCTGTTGGTATTTAATACAGTTTAATGGTCTTTAGAGCATCCCTATGAACATCAGAAAATCTCACTTTATACAGTATAGCCACAGGTTCTTTTATACTTCCTCGAAACTATTTCGATTGCTTCCTTTCGAATATGCCTATTGCTGCCTCAGTATTATTCCCACGAAGGGGAAATAGATCGTCTTGACACTCTGACTCTAGAATGCTTCGTCTCTCTTCTACTAAAGTACAGATATGCACTGTCATCCCTCACTTACTTATCGAGCGCTTGCATTAAATAATCATACCTTCTATCATAAAGTCCCATTACTTCCACGGTATAGTACTTATTTCCAACAGTAAGTGTATGTATACAATCAGTTTAATATTACGAAAGTGGGAGAGTTTGTAAACCATTCTAACACAAGAGTGTAGGCAACAAATTATAATTGTAGTGTTACAGGGGATTGTGTGGTAACAGAATCAGGTATTTTCCATGCTACCCGTCCTAATGCAGCCTAGAGTCGATACTAGGTTAGTGGAGCATACAAGTTGTCGTTGGCGGGCTTTTCCTAGATAGCAAAGCACTTCTTAACACATGACATGGAACAGCGCAGTGTAGGTCTAAATATCTTAACAACAGGTTTTTGCACAGAATAAAATGATATTTTAGCCCTGTGGAAGGCGTCTACGTAGAAAAACGTTGATATTGTCTGAAAGTTCTACGTTTTGACAAAAAATTCAGGATTCTTTTCTACAGGTCAGTTTTCCGAAGCAAGTTTTAACATCATGGTATAATCATATTAAGATCTGACCTACCTAGGTATTATTTGTTTCTACTATGTGTTTCTACAGAATGTTTTGCACTATGCCTCACTGTAACAAATTTAGATGTCTTGCATCCTCCTTTTGTATCCAGATTTATCCCATACACTCTGTTTAAAGTAATATGTAAGCCTTGCTTACACAGCGGCAGTGGTTTGTTCTTGTTCAAGTAGCAAGCCGTTTATAGTTTTCCTTCATGGCAAAGTTTTCACATTAACTGTATTTGAAGCAGTTATTTCTCTAATAAAGAGTGGCCTTATTATATTTGACACATTGCTTTTTTTGTTAAGGCCTCAAGACCTGGAGAATAACATTATTTGTGGAAGATGTAACCGTTTATGAAGCTTTTTTCGTAAGACAACATGTGCAATGTCCAGTCCACAATAAAATATAACCACCCTTTTTTTAAGAAGATCCAAGTGAGGTTTATAATCAGGATTTTTGTATCTTCTCTGGTATAATCTACATCTACATCTACATCAATACTCCGCAAGCCACTTGGCGGTGTGTGGCGGAGGGTACCCTGAGTACCTCTATCGGTTCTCCCTTCTATTCGAGTCTCGTATTGTTCGTGGAAAGAACGATTGTCGGTATGCTTCTGTGTGGGCTCTAATCTCTCTGATTTTATCCCCATGGTCTCGTCGCGAGATATATGTAGGAGGGAGCAATATACTGCTTCACTCTTCAGTGAAGGTATGTTCTCGAAACTTCAACAAAAGCCCGTACCGAGCTACTGAACGTCTCTCCTGCTGAGTCTTCCACTGCATTTTATCTATCATCTCCGTAACGCTTTCGCTATTACTAAATGATCCTGTAAAGAAGCGCGCTGCTCTCCGTTGGATCTTCTCTATCTCTTCTATCAATCCTATCTGGTACGGATCCCACACTACTGAGTAGTATTCAAGCAGTGGGCTAACAAGCGTACTGTAACCTACTTCCTTTGTTTTCGGATTGCATTTCCTTAGGATTCTTCCAATGAATCTGTCTGGCATCTGCTTTACCAATTATCATCTTTATATGATCATTCCATTTTAAATCACTCCTTATTCCTACTCCAAGATAATTTATGGACCTGCTATATTGTGGATAAATCATAAACGATCTTTCTTTCTATGTATTCGCAGCACATTACACTTGTCTACATTGAGATTCAGTTGCCATTCCCTGCACCATGGGTCAATTCGTTGCAGATTCTCCTGCATTTCAGTACAATTTTCCATTGTTACAACCTCTAGATATACCACAGCACCACTTGCAAAAAGCCTCAGTGAACTTCCGATGTTATCCACCATGTCATTTATGTATATTGCGAATAACAACGGTCCTACAACATTCCCCTACGGCACACCTGAAATCACTCTTACTTCGTAAAACTTCTCTCCATTGAGAATGACATGCTGCGTTTGGTTATCTTGGAACTGTTCAATCCAATCACACAAGTGATCTAATAGTCCATATACTCTTACTTTGTTCATTAAACGACTGTGAGGAACTGTATCAAACGCCTTGAAGTCAAGAAACACGGCATCTACTTGGGAAGCAGTGTCTATGGCCCTGTGAGTCTCGTGGACGAATAGCGCGAGCTGGGTTTCACACCGTCGTCTTTATCGAAACCCATGCTGATTCCTAAAAATTAGATTTCTAGTCTCCGGAAAAGTCATTAAATTCGAACATAATACGAGTCCCGAAATTCTACAACTGTTCGACGTCTATAGTTTTGCACATCTGCCGGTTGTCTGAATTTTCTGGACAGTGTTTCTCGAACATCTGCTTCACGCCAGTGACTCCCATTTGTGTTTCCGAAGCATCTCCGGAACACGTGTTGCTCCAACCTACAAGTAAAACCTGTAAACCGAAGCCGAACATTCGCCTTCCCTAACACAGTCCTCACATCCTCGCTCCATTTCATATCTCTTTGCAGTGATATGCCCAGAATTTTAAACAACATGACTGTGCCTAGCAGGACACTACTAATGCTTTATCCAAATCTTACAGGCTTGTTTCTCCTACATATCCATATTACCTTACATTTTCCACATATGGAACTAGCTGCCATTTATCAACTAGAAATTTTGTTAAATTCATCTGGTATCCTCAGACAGTCACTCAACTTCGAAATCTTACCCTACACGACAGCATGATTAGAAAAAAACTGAAGTTTTCAGCCCACTCTATCCTCCAAATCATTTGTGTATACAGAGTGTTACAAAAAGGTACTGCCAAACTTTCAGGAAACGTTCTTCACACACAACGAAAGAAAATATGTTATGTGGACATGTGTCCGGAAACACTTACTTTCCATGTTAAAGCTCATTTTATGACTTCTCTTCAAATCACATTTATCATGGAATGGAAACACACAGCAATAGAACGTACCAGCGTGACTTCACTTTGTTACAGGAAATGTTCAAAATGTCCTCCGTTAGCGAGGATACATGCATCCACCCTCCGTCGCATGGAATCCCTGATGCGCTGATGCAGCCCTGGAGAATGGCATATTGTATCACAGCCGTCCACAATACAAGCACGAAGAGTCTCTACGTTTGGTACCGGTGTTGCGTAGACAAGAGCTTTCAAATGCCCCCATAAATGAAAGTCAAGAGTGTTGAGGTCAGGAGAGCGTGGAGGCCATGGAATTGGACCGCCTCTACTCATCCATCGGTCACCGAACACTTCGACTGAACACTTCGACTGAAATGCACAGGAGCCTCATCGTGCATGAACCACATGTTGTGTCGTACTTGTAAAGGCACATGTTCTAGCAGCACAGGTAGAGTATCCCGTATGAAATCATGGCGGTGAATCGAGGAAGTACAGTAAATACTGACGAAACTAAAACGAGCTCTAACATGGAAATTAAGCGTTTCCGGAAACGTGTCCAGATAACATCTTTTTTTATTTGTGTGTGAGGAATGTTTCCTGAAAGTTTGGCTGCACCTTTTTGTAGCTCCCTGTATAGAGAACAACAGCCGTCCTATCTCACTTACCTGGAGCAGTCCTGACGATACGCTTGTCTCTGATGAACTCCGGCTGCCGAGAACAAAATACTGGATTCTATACCTTAAGAAGTTGAGGATGATTTTAGGAATGAGAATGTGAAAAGTTTGGTGGATTTATTAGAGCGATATAATTTACGAATATTTGTAAGGATATACATAAATTCTAGTAGTGTAACCATACGAGAGGGCTGAAATCAATTACGAATTATCTAACGTTTAGGCAAAAGGCCAATATAAAAATAGAGAATGTCAGAGTTAAAAGAGGACCATATTGTGGAAGTGACCATCATCTGGTGGAATATAAAGTATGTTTCTCCTATACTTCCAGAAGCAGTGGCGAACAGAAGACGTCGCAACATTCTGACCAGCCCGACGTAGGACAGTACTAAGTACTTATACCAACAGCACCTGTCAAAAAAACTGGAGAGTGCAGAGAGAAAAGTGGAAGAGGAATATGAGCACATAAAGGCGATAGATAAAGCAGCAAAAGGAGCATTTGGAGAATATGAAAAGAAGAAAAAATAAGTTTGTTGGGATCTAGAATTAGCTGAGATGAAAGGAATGAAAAAAAAAATGCTGAATGTGAATGGCAGTCAAAGTATAGGACCCTCAATACAGAACTATAAATAGACGTGTTAGAAAGGAAAAAGTAGATGGGAGGCGATGAGGCAATACGAGGACACACGGCCTTTACAAATAAAAGTTCATCAAGCTGTGAGGCTCTATGAAATGAGTTAGGCAAGATGATAAGGATCAATATATCCAGAGCTAGTGGAGTTCAGACCACTGAAGTTGTTGGAGATACTAAGGAAGTTGTTTGAAAGTATACTAAATGGATAAGATGTTCCATCGGAATGGATAACATGTTTCATAACACCGGTGCATAGAAAAGGGCCACAGAATGACCCAAATATTTTTAGAGGATTGGCAGTTACCCGTTTTGTTGGAAGACTATAATCCAAGATACTTAAATGTATGATGGGGAAGAAATCAGGCAAAAGAGGCTAGAAGAAGAAGCGAGATTGGTCGGTAGTGAACACCAACTTTAGAATGAAATTGTTGTTGTTGTTGTGGTCTTCATTCCAGACACTGGTTTGATGCAGCCCTCCATGCTACTCTTTCGTGTGCAAGCTTCTTCATTTCCCAGTACGTACTACAACCTACATTCTTCTCAATCTGTTTAGTGTATTCATCTCTTGGTCTCCCTCGACGATTTTTACCCTCCACACTGACCTCCAATACTAAGTTGGTGATCCCTCGATGTCTCAGAATATGTCCTACCAACCGATCCCTTCTTCTTGTGCCACAAGCTCCTCTTCTCCAAAATTCTATTCAATGCCTCTTCATTAGTTATGTTACCTACGCATCTAATCTTCAGCATTCTTCTGTAGCACCACATTTCGAAAGCTCTTATTCTCTTCTTGTCTAAGCTATTTATCGTCCACGTTTCACTTCCATGCATGGCTACACTCCATACAAATACTTTCAGAAACGATATCCTGACAGATCTATACTCGATGTTAACTAATTTCCCTTCTTCTGAAACGCTTTCCTTTCCATTGCAAGTCTACATTTTATATCCTCTCTACTTCGACCAACATCGGTTATTTTGCTTCCCAAATAGCAAAACTCATTTACTACTTTAAGCGTCTCATTTCCTAATCTAATTCCCTCAGCATCATCCGATTTAATTCGACTACATTCCATTATCCTCGTTTTGCTTTTGTTTATGTTCATCTTATACTCTTACATCAAGACACTGACCATTCCGTTCAACTGCTCTTCCAGATCCTTTGCTGTCTCTGACAGAATTACAATGTCATCGTCGAACCTCAAAGTTTTTAGTTCTTCTCCATGGTTTTTAATACCTACTCCGAATTTTTCATTTGTTTCCTTTACTGCTTGCTCAATATACAGAATGAATAACATCGGGGAGAGGCTACAACCCTGTCTCACTCCTTTCCCAACCACTGCTTCCCTTTGATTCCCCTCGATTCTTATAACTGCCATCTGGTTTCTGTACAAATTGTAACTAGCCTTTCGCTCCCTGTGTTTTACCCCTGCCAGCTTCAGAATTGGAAATAGAGTATTCCAGCCAGTCAAAGGCTTTCTCTAAGTCTAAAAATGCTAGAAACGTAGGCTTGCCTTTCCTTGCTCTATTTTCTAAGATAAGTCGTAGGGTCAGTATTGCCTGACGTGTTCCAACATTTCCACGGTATCCAAATTGATTTTCGACCAGTTTTTCCATTCGTCTGTGAAGAACCCCATTTCAGACCTCCTTACTTCACAAAAATCCGAGGAGATATAGACAATAAAACGCAAGTCTTTCTGCACCGAAGGTAACTGCGCTAACCATTCGCTACAATGCGGTATAGAACATAAAATATCTACATGCAAAAAGCTGCAAAAATATTTATAAGAATACATGCTGGCCGTTTATAGGTTTATCTTCTAAAAATGACTGATTACTTTCTATTCAAGAACTATTCTTTTTATAGGTGTTGGTAACGTGAACCTATGGAAATTTTGGAAATTTTTGGTACGTTCTATGGGACAAAACTGTTGAGTTCATCGGCCCCTAGGCTTACACCCTACTTAAGCTAAGTTAAACTAACTTACGCTAAGGACAACACACACACCTACGCCCAAGGGAGGACTCGAACCTCCGACGGGGCGACCCACGCGAACCCTGGCAAGGCGGCCCAGACCGCACGGCTACTCCGCGTGGAGTTAACCTATGAAATTTACGTATGAAAAATACTTCCGCTATCTGTCAGACGTTTTATTTTCCTGGATAGATTGCCAAACAGTTATGCAGCTACGTATTTCACCCCTTTTTGCGCCAAAGCTGGAATCGTTAAAGACTAATGCAGATAATTTTCTTTCTAGTATAATCATTGTTAATGTCTCTGTTTTCCCAAACAGATGGAATGTTCATAGCAAATTTTGTGAATGCGTAAATGTCTTCTGAGGCCATAGTTGATGTTCCCAGGTGGTTAGAGATGCCTGAAAAAAGTACACGTGCGAATCCTCCACATAATTATAATTACTTTTTTTGTACAATGATTTTTTTGCGGTATACCATAATTTTATCTTGTGCCGCGTTTGACAATGAAAATATTCAAAATATCCCCAAAGTTGACATTCTATTTTTGTGGTAGAAGCAAGAGAGTGTAAGCGTAGCAGCTCTGCCAAGCACAGATTTTTAAATTTAAGTTTACACGAGTACGAACACAAAAGAAATTTTAACTTTCTTCCCTATCTATTGCGTTTTATTATAAGAGGCTAATACGTGGTGGCATGTTTGCAACAGAACTGGATGAACTGTGATTTTTCATAATTAAAGTCGAGATAGAGGAGAAGTGGGTTTGAGATGTACTTTTACAGAAGGTTTCTGGAAATCGACAGGCGTCAATTAAGTTCTGGGGTAATAACAATCGCGGACCAAAAACCGCAGTGATTATTTCCGTTTAAAAATTTGGTATATGGCTGCAGCACCAACCGTAGACTGAAATGTTCTTGTAGAAACAGTGGCAGCCAATTAGTTGTAAAACGGAAGGTTTATTAATGTCCCTTTATCATGGTTTAAACGTTAGAAAAAAACCTTTTACACAGAGGGAAATATTGACAGCTACATTACATCTTAAGGCAGACACACCTTAAAATATAGTCGAAAGACGCGCCATGTTATGGATGTCTTAATTATTAAGGAGGTGAAATTTTATAATTGACTGATGCCTTTCAGCTGTATTGTAACGTAGCTCTGCCACGACATGTAATCCAGTCGTCAATATTTCTTTCTGAATAAGACGTTTTTATAAACGTTGAAACAATGGTGAAAGAGTTTTAATAAACCATCCATTTTGCAACTGTATAGCTGTTTACTATTTCTAGAAGAAGATTATTTCTGTGTTGAACTTAAAGTGTGTACGTGATGATGAATTAAACCAACGAACAGTAGCTTTTAGTTTCGTAGAAACTAGTATAGACATGCGTATTCAAAGACAGAGATACGTAAACAGGTAAAATACTGCGCTGTGCTCGGCAACGCCTATATAAGACAACAAGTGTATGGAGCAGTTGTTGGATCGGTTACTGCTGCTACAATGGCAGGTTATCAAGATTTAATTGAGTTTGAAAGTTGTGTTACAGTCGGCGGACGAGCAATGGGACACAGCATCTCCGAGGTAGCGATTAAATGAGGTTTTCCCGTGCGACGATCTCACGAGTGTACTGTGAACATCAGGAATCCGGTGAAACATGAAATCTCCGACGTCGCTGCGGCTGGATAAAGATCCTGCAAGAACGAGACCAAAGACAGTTAAATAGAACTGTTGAACCATTCCGCAATATGATGCAGATTTCAATGCTGGGCCATCAACAAGTGTCAGCGTGCGAACCATTCAACGATACATAATCGATATGGGCTTTCGGAGCCGAAGGCCCACTCCTGTATCCTTGATGACTGCACGACACAAAGCTTTACGCCACTCCTGGCCCCTTCAGCACCGGCAGTGTACTGTTGATGACTGGAAACATGTTGCCTGGTCGGACGGGTCTCATTTCAAATTATATCGAGCGGATGGACGTGTGCGGGTATGGGGACCACCTCATGAATCCACAGACCCTGCGTGTCAGCAGGGGACTGCTCAAACTGGTAGAGGCTCTGTAATAGTGTGGGGCGTGTGCAGTTGGAGTGATATGGGATCCCCGATACGTCTAGATCGTCTCTGACAGGTGACACGTACGTAAGCACCCTCTCTGATCGCCTGCATCCATTCATGTCCATTGTGCATTCCAACGAACTTTGGTAATTCAAGCTAGATAATGCGACACCCCACACGTCCAGAATTGCTACAGAGCGGTTCCAGGAGTACACTTCCGGTAGCCACCAAACTCACCAGACATGAACATTATTGGGCATGTCTCGGATGCCTTGTAACAGAGATATCCACCTTCTCGTACTCTTACGGATTTATGGACGGCCCTGCTGTATTCATGTTGTCAGTTCCCTACAGCACTACTTCAGACTTTAGTGGAACCCATGCCACGTCTTGTTGCGGCACTTCTGCGTGTTCGCGGGGCCCCTACACGATATCAGGCACGTGTACTAGTTTATTTGGCTCTTCACTGTATTTGGAAGGCACGATGCAGGCTCTTACAGTGAAACATCCCCTTAGAACAACTTATAAATTACTGTGCTGGTAAACCTCTAACGTTATTTGATTTTCAAACAGGTGTGCAAAACTGAAAGTACTCAGACATTTCTCTCTTTACTTATTCGGATCGTCACTAAACTGACACAATATTTTTAGCGCAACGCGATCTGACTTTCAATAATCCCTACAAAAAAAATGGCCCTGACCAACAATAGCCTACGCCTTATATGAATCACTTACCTCACAAAAATCTTCGTTACTCAAACTACTGCAATACACCGAGCACCAATACTGCCACCTAAATAAAAGATTCTAACTACTGAAGGCACTAACTACTGATAGGCATAGTTAGCAAATGGAAGATTTTGATACAGAACAAAAGATGTATTTACCTTAACAGTGTTCAAAAGGTCATTATTCATTATATGATTTGTGACATCCAGTTTGGCAAGATTCCTTTTCCTGACGGACACACGTTCAGATCGTCCGCTCATATTAACATCTCAAAACTCTGGTTTCTCTCTCCCCACATCCACCACTGCTGTTTGCTCACCTCCAACTGCACAACGCTACGCGCTGTTAACAGCCAACTGCCCAACACTACAATAACAAATATTCCAACAATGCAAACCAGCCACAGATTGCACACAGCACAGTCAGTGATTTTCATATAGACGGCTACGTGTCGTTACCAACATAAAAACCTAAACAGCCTACTTGAAACAGTTCTGCAACGGAAAACTCTCTCGTGGCCAAAAGAGAGGACGCATATCGCCTTCTCGCTAGGAAACGTACTGGCCTTGGGCAGTGACTCATGTGACCTGCCTCTGGCTGCTGTTTCTCAGATTAAAGCCGCCTCCTTATGCAAATGAAGAAGTTCTCCAAAGAACCGGCGGGGAAAGGAATTAGCGGAAAACAGTGACTAGAGGAAGTGACGTACTAATTGTAGCCGTAGAGGAGAAATGCTGTACGGAAAGACAGAGGTTGGAACATACCCAACAAATAATACAGGACGTTGTGTACAAATGTGAAGGTGAAGAAAGACTCTGGCGCAGGAGGAGAAGTCACGGTGGGCTGCGTTAAATCAAGGGGGAAAAATTAAACAGGTTTCCATAATTCTTAAGAGTATCACTCTTACCTTGAGATATAGAGAGCTTCGATGGAAGTTGAGAACATCTGGATGATCAGACTGGCGAGAAGCAGGGTTGGTGTGGCGTAGCCGAGCATTTTGCGGCCCACGTGAGCGCTGGCAGCCGCAACCAATGGAATGAACGGGATGGTGCTGAGTTGCAGCAGAGAGGCTACCCAGGAGGCTTCATCCACAGTTATCGGCCGATCTCGGAGTCCGCTGTCTGCAGACATCAGCTGTGGCAGCGCCATCGCCGGCCACACCATCGCCGAGCCCATGGCGAACATGTTCACGTTCACTGCCCAAGCGCATAGAGAATTCGGTACAATCTCCAGTGGAATTAAAAGCAAAGGCGTCAACATTAAGAGTTTAAGAGGAATTCTGATGTTAAACACAGATGATTTAAGGTGTCAGGCAAATCCAACACCTTCCATGAAAACCCTGACATGATAAGCAAATCCAGTAGTATGTCACATACCTCCCAATAAATCGTGACATTAAATTAACCAAAGTAATACGAGTAACGAGTGAGCAAATGGAATACCACAGACTAACACAAGAATGCCTAAATGCATGTCATACCTTCCTACCGTGAGACAGACGCAGTTCCGAGGGGAGAAACGAGAACAGAAGCCGAGAGCCGAACCGTGTTAAGCTAGAAGGCTCTACGATAAGGGACGGACACCCATGTCTCCAGCTAACCACTAGGGCTCACCACCCGCACGTTTTAGCGTGAGACTTTTTCGCGTCTCTGTTACGTTGCAAACTTTAAAAACATTGCCCCACCACAAAAAGTATAACGTTTCTCATTGGATAGACAGAATTTTTGTAGGCGTAGTTTAAGGTTAACATTGACAGCCTGATTGGTCAGCTGAAAACACAGCCAGATAGTTTTTTTTAAAACCTACTTCGGTAAATTGTAGTAAGAAGAAGTTAGGAGAGGTTAGTTAGTTCCGAGACGGCGAGTTGGATGGCTGCTGCGCCGGCCGCTGCCCCCCTGAAGTTGTCTAACCAACGACAAGGTAATGAACGCACGCGATGCCGCATAACAGCGCATAAAGCTTCACTCAGAACTGCAGAAGTCTCATCTGTTACACCCCCTTATTGCGAAATACTAGTGTCCATCGTAAATTAAAGCTCATGGTGTTCACATTTGACACTTGAAGTAAAAATCTGAAACGCGATGATTTCTCTGTTATATAATTATTGAGAAGCCACATCATCCACTGTAATTTACGACAAGTTAAATAAGTAATTAAAGATAATTGAGGGTCAATGTAGACCATTTGTGATAGTTTTCTCTTTTATGACACTTAATTTAAACCTAGATTATAGATGTGATATGGCATAGGTCATCCTTCGAGCCATTATAGAAATTGGGAACCCACTCAGGGAATATTAGTTCACATTTTTGTTGAACACAGTTGGTTTTTACCATCCTGTATTGAAACATTTCCTTTTATCAATAGTGCAATTTATAATCAATGTTTTGTGAGTAGAATAAAATTTCCAATGGTAAACGTAACTGCTTTTTCGACGTTATTTTACCAGCTAACTAAAATAGGAAAGCCTTGAACCCCTTCCACTAAATTTAGTTAGTATTAAGATTCTTTTACAGGGAGTGCAGTGGAGCTGACGCTGAAATCATTAATTATTTGGTTATATCATCGCTAGTCTCACTGAACTCTTCTGAATTCTACATGTCATGTGTGGTTTGACGTCTCCTTACCAGCAACAGGTCCCAGGTTCAAACTAGTCATTCGCTAAAAAACACGCTCAGAGCGTCGTTGCGAGAATGTGATAGGGAGACACGATATAGAACAAACAGACACCACACAGAATGTTAGAACGAGAGAGATGACAGGTGGTAGGAGTACACTGAAGACCTCTAAGAGGGTGAGGAAATGTCTAGTGCCGTGAATAAATTTGAAGTGTCTGGAAGCCAAAGCGAAATGACTGCAGGGGAGGTGTGAAGAAATCAGAAAATAAATGGTCGTGGAAAGGAGCGATTCAGCGTATAAATAAGCCAAAGCGTCCCTTGTTGAAGAAAGCAATAGTGGAATGGGAGTTCCGATGTTAAACGCAGACGGGGAAGCGGATTGATGGAAAAAGTAAGCTCAAGACCTCTACGAGGATGACGACTATCCTGGTGTGACAGATGAATTGGAGTCGCTACGGATGACACTGGAGAGCCAGTATTAGAGTCTAACAGAGCTGTGGAAGAGCAGTTGTCAGATGTGGAGAAGGGCAGAAATAATATTGCATCAGCATTTCTAAAACCATTAGGAAAAGTGCCAACCGTACGACTACTGACGTTGATGTGTAGAATCAGCGAGATACGAGTAATATCTTCAGATTTCTGCGAAAATATCGTCCACACAAACCGTAAGATAGAAAGCGCAGGTAAGTGCGAGAACTATCGCACAAGCATGCAAACTGCTGACAATAATAAGGCACAGAACGGTGGAAAGTAAAATTTAGGAACTGTTCGAATACAACCAGTTAGGCTGTTGAAAAGGCAAAGGCACCAGAGTGGTATTTTTGACATAGAGCTTGATAATGGGAGACAGGCATAAGAAAAATCAAGACATGTTCTTAGGATTTGTCGACCTAGAAAAAGCCTGCGAAAATGTAAAATGGTGCAAGATGTTCGGGATTAGCACAAATAGAGGTCAAAGGTATGGGGAAATACGGGTACGTGTGGAAAATGCGAATGGAAGGTAAACAACGAAATGTTCGAATTAAGAAAGGATATAAGACAAAGAAGTAGTCCTTCCCTCCTACTGTTCAGTCTACACGTGGAAGAAACAATGACGAAAATAAAAGAAAAGTTCAGTACTGGCATAAAAATTGAGAATGAAAGGACAGTGTTTATCTAAGATTCTCTGATGACAATGGCACTCTCTGTTAAAGTAAGGAAGAACTGCAGAACCTGTTAAATATAAAGACGAGTCTAATACATACAGAATATGGATTGAGATTAACGCAAAAAAGACGGAAACCATGAGAATTACCAGAAATAAGATTACTGATAAACTTAACATCAAAATTGGTGACCACACCGTATGTGAAATGAGGCACTTCTCCCACCTTGAAAGTAGGAAGGAAGAACTCCTGTTGATAATGATGTCATTGGAAGAGTCACTGATTTAAGTTGAAAATGTATGCCATTTCAGGATTGGAACCGGGTCTCCTGCTTCCTAGGTAAGTAAGCGGACCACTATGTCATCCGGACACAGTAGTCATCACAACCACATGGACTAGCCTAGCATACCTCCCGTCAGGCTCAAACTCTCTACTTATAGTACACACTACTGAAGTAGTGCCACTGCTCTTTAGCCTTATTAGTCGCTGCATCTCACCAATTCCAGTAAGAGTCAGAGCTTCGTGTGCCTCTACACTGAAGGGATCATTGGCCGTCATTGCCTGAAGTGGTATATGTCCGTTCTTTCGGACATGTCCGAAATTTCTTTCACTTGTTCACTCACAATCCCACACAGAGGCTCTGGTGGAGGAATGCTCCTATTTATTAATGTTCTGCCCACACACAGCCCCACTTCCTTGCATGCAACCTCTATGAATGAGGATGAATGAGGAAACAGGGCAAAAAGAACACAAAACTCGCTTCAGCATTGTCAGAATGTTTGGTAGTCTATTAGGGTTTAATGTAATACTGCAAACTCCAACTGTTGGGTAGGTAATGCTGGGACCGAAGAAGCTGACCTACTGGTACTGTCGAACCACCGTCTCCGCATGCATCTTATTATCAGTTGGTACCTGTTTTCCCACCCAATGACTAGTCCTCTCGTTGGGACAGAAAGACGTGAGTGAGTTGTTAGCTTCCTGGCAGCACGACCGGTAAGGTGTGGAAGTCTCTTAATTCTATCGACAGAGGTCCTTGGCCCTTATGTAGCGTTTTTTTTTCAGTTTCTAGGCGTTGTAGGCTTTACTAGGGCTCATGTTAGTTTTCGTATGGAAAGCATGAAACCTCATCATTATAGCTAGTTTTCTTTATGGTCCATATCTTTGCTGTTGTGGTCTTCAGCCAACCAAGTGTCTTTGAACTCTCCCCAGCCACTGTAGAACGATTAGAAAATGACCGCGCGTGTTATAATAAGCGTGTTGATATACAACTAAAGTGTAAATTTTAGTAATTTTAGCTAGTTTTGCTTCTGATTCACATCTTCGTTATTGTGGCCCTCAACCAGATACGTCGTCGGTTATTCTGTCTCTAAGACAGAACATTTCATAAATGACTGCGTGTGTTGTAATCAGTGTATTCATATGGCACGTGAAGTCTCATATTTGTGACTAATTTTCTCTCTGAACGATACTTTAACTTTGTCCCATGATCCAACCACGTGGTATTTACTTCGTAGTTCGTTGTTTTTAAGTTTGAAAGAAAATTGTTTAAATGGCTCTGAGCACTATGGTGCTTAACATCTGAGGTCATCGGTCCCCTAGAACTTAGAACTATTTAAACCTAACTAATCCAAGGACAGCTCACACATCAATGCCCGAGGCAGGATTCGAACATGCGATGTAGCGGTTGCTCGGTTCCAGACTGAAGTGCCTAGAACCGCTCGGCCACAACGGCTGGCTTTGAAGTTTGAGAACGTAATTGCTAGGATTTTGTTTCAGCAGTACGTCAGCGGAAATTTCATCTTCTTTTAGTAACCGCTTTGTGTATATTTTCTTTTCTATGCTCTCTACCGAGATTATTTACGCACATGTATCATTTTTAGTACATACATTGTCAGATCCTGCCGTCAGATTTTGTGCCTGAGCGTCTACTGGATGGTAAAGTTCAGTAACTTAAAGGGAATATACCGGTGGATGTTTGAGAAAGCGAGTATTTCCTTTCTTTTTAACAGTGCACAGTTATCGCTTCCTCACTCCTATCAACACTGTGAAAGGTTAAATAAATCTAGTCTGTGTGTTTCAATTCACCTTAAGGGATCACTTTTATCGTAAATATTTTGTGTGCAATGAATAATTAATCCGGAGAACATAAGCTACCAGCATGTCAAGTTTGGTTTTCCGAAGAGTAATAAAACAATTCAAATTAAATTAAACCAGTTTAGAAGCTACTATCCCGAATCACTTATTTCTTCCTCATGTCGTCGCTGCAAGCAACTTTAAAGCATTATTTTTTTTTGTCATCGGTCTACTGACTGGTTTGATGCGGCCCACCACGAATTCATTTCCTGTGCTAAACTCTTCATCTCAGAGTAGCACTTACAACCTACGTCCTCAATTATTTGCTTGACGTATTCCAATCTCTGTCTTCCTCTACTGTTTGTGCCCTCTACAGCTCCCTCTAGTACCATGGAAGTCATTCCCTCATGTCTTAGCAGATGTCCTATCATCCTGTCCCTTCTCAGTGTTTTCCACATATTCCATTCCTCTCCGATTCTGCGTAGAACCTCCTCATTCCTTACCTTATCAGTCCACCTAATTTTCAAAATTCGTCTATAGCACCACATCTCAAATGCTTCGATTCTCTTCTGTTCCGGTTTTCCCACAGTCCATGTTTCACTACCATACAATGCTGTACTCCAGACGTACATCCTCAGAAATTTCTTCCTCAAATTACGGCCGGTATTTGATATTAGTAGATTTCTCTTGGCCAGAAATGCCTTTTTTGCCATAGCGAGTCTGCTTTTGATGTCCTACTTGCTCCGTCCGTCATTGGTTATTTTACTGCCTAGGTAGCAGAATTCCTTAACTTCATTGATTTCGTGACCATCAATCCTGATGTTAAGTTTCTCGCTGTTCTCATTTCTACTACTTCTCATTACCTTCGTCTTTCTCCGATTTACTCTCAAACCATACTGTGTACTCATTAGACTGTTCATTCCGTTCAGCAGATCATTTAATTCTTCTTCACTTTCACTCAGGATAGCAATGTCATCAGCGAATCGTATCATTGATACCTTTTCACCTTGTATTTTAATTCCACTCCTGAACCTTTCTGTTATTTCCATCATTGCTTCCTCGATGTACAGATTGAAGAGTAGGGGATAATGGCTACAGACTTGTCTTACACCCTTCGTTCTTGATCGTCCACTCTTATTATTCCCTCTTGGTTGTTGTACACATTGTATATGACCCGTCTCTCCCTATAGCTTACCCCCACTTTTTTCAGAATCTTGAACAGCTTGCACCATTTTATATTGTCGAACGCTTTTTCCAGGTCGACAAATCCTATGAACGTGTCTTGATTTTTCTTTAGCCTTGCTTCCATTGTTATCCGTAACTTCAGAATTGCCTCTCTCGTGTTTTTACTTCTCCTAAAGCCAAACTGATCGTCACCTAGCGCATTCTCAATTTTCTTTTCCATTCATCTGTATATTATTCTTGTAAGCAGCTTCGATGCATGAGCTGTTAAGCTGATTGTGCGATAATTCTCGCACTTGTCAGCTCTTGCCGTCTTCGGAATTGTGTGGATGATGCTTTTCCGAAAGTCAGATGGTATGTCGTCAGACTCATATATTCTACACACCAACGTGAATAGTCGTATTGTTGCCACTTCCCCCAATGATTTTAGAAATTCTGATGGAATGTTATCTATCCCTTCTGCCTTATTTGACCGTAAGTCCCCCAAAGCTCTTTTAAATTCCGATTCTAATTCTGGATCCCCTACGTCGTGACAAAAGTGTAATAGTATCGTTAGAAAGGGCTGATTACCTGTATGTAGAAGATTCAGACAACTTTTCATGTTTATGACTCTCACTAAGCCGTACATACTTATGTAGTATTCACGCAAAATTAACATCCGCGTTACCCGTTCCCTAATTAAATAATTCATTGGTGATCGTTTCGTATTTATTATCGGGCCAAGCCTTTGCTTTCTGGGCTCAAATCTGTGCAGGGGATGTGCGGAAAGTGAATTTGGTGTACTAAGGACGGCGATGATAGGCAGTTTTTGTTGCAAATGTAAGGAAATCAAAGTAAGACAGTGCTCACATCCACTATTTTGGCCGGCCGCAGTGGCTGAGCGGTTCTAGGTGCTTCTGTCCGGAATCGCGAAACTGCTACTGTCGCAGGTTCGAATCCTGCCTCGGGCATGGACGTGTGTGGTGTCTGTAGGTTAGTTAGGCTTAAGTAGTTCTACAATCTAGAGGATTGATGATTTCAGATGTGAAGTCCAATAGTGCTCAGAGCCATTTGAATTGTCGTCCATGAAGACGGATGCCTCGCCAATATGCTGCCGATATGGTTCCACTATCGGTCGCAAGATGGCATTCACGAATCGTACAGCCGTTACGACGCCTTCTATGACCAACGCAAGGTACGTCGGCCCAATATGATGCCGCCCCAAAATAGCAGGGAGCCTCCACCTTGCTGCACTCGCTGACCAGTGTGTGTAAGGCGTTCAGCCTGACCGGGTTGCCTCCAAACACGTCGGTTGTCTGGTTGAAGGCATATGCGACACTTATCGGTGAAGAGAACGTAATGCCAATCCTGAGCGGTCCATCGGGCATGTTGTTTGGCCCATCTGTACTGCGCTGCTTGGTGTCGTGGTTGCGAAGATGTACCTCGCCATGGACGTCGGGAGTGAAGTTGCGCATCATGGAACCCATTGCCCACAGTTTGTGTCGTAACAGGAAATCCTGTGCCTGCACGAAAAGCACTACTCAACTTGGTGGCGTTGCAGTCAGGGTTTCTACGAGCCATAATCCGTAGATAGCAGTCATCCACCGCAGTAGTAGCCCCTGGGCGGCCTGAGCGAGGCATGTCATCGACAGTTTGTATCTCCTCCACGTCCGGACAACATCGCTTTGGTTCACTCAAACATGCCTGGACACTTTCCTTGTAGAGATACCTTCCTGGCAGAAAGTAACAATGCGGACGCGATCTAACCGCGGCATTGACCGTCTAGGCGTGGTTGAACTACAGACAACACGAGCCGTGTACCTAATTCGTAGTGGAGTGGCTGTAACTTATCGGCTGTCGGACCCCCTCCGTCTAGTAGGCGCTGCACATGCATGGTTTTTTACATCTTTGGGCTGGTTTAGTAACATTTCTGAATAGTCAAAGGGACTGTGTCTGTGATACAATAGCCACAGTCAACGTCTATCTTCAGGAGTCCTGGGAACGGTGGTGATGCAAACTTTTTTTGGTGTGTGTAGGTATAGAAATAAAACTGTATAATATACCGTGCAATGTTCAAACAATTCACAGACTTAGCACGAGCCTGACATTTGGTGGACCGAATGTTTTGAACGGGAGAGGAGTATTGCGCCAACACCCTTCCTAGCAAACTTCACAATCCATGGCTAGGTGAGAGAGCCTACCTCATGTAAAACTACACAGTGAAGGCCAGTATAGTGCTGAAGTGGTATGGTGTAACACACCAGCCTGTCACAGTGGTACAATGCACACCACATGCTGCATGCTGCACTTTTTCGGCCCCTCATTGTGCCTAGTAGGCTGTCACAATAGAAGAATACCAAGCGAGCATAAATACTGTCTACGCCGATAATTATTTCATGCTACCCATCCACCCAAGGTGGATTACCTATCCTAGCTGCCGGCTCCGCCATCCTTTGGTCTGTGTGCTGACCCTAGGCCTATTGGTGCCTGATAGGTCGCCATGCAGCTGGGGTCTCCTCCCGGCTATCATCAACCGACTGCTGGATGGATTTGAGGGATCCTCGGTTCGCGACCCGTACCTGGGTGCTCCCTGCGCCTGGCCGACTTCTGCGGTTGTTGGCTGTCCGACGCCTTGCTGTCGACAGAACGCATGATGTAACACGCTTACGAGGCCGCCAATGCAGGGACTCCGCCAAAGCCTCCAGCCTGCCTGCGGGCGACCTTGGGGCGCCAGCACGCCACCTTGTGTCATGCTGACAAAGACGCTCCCACCAAGTGTCGACGCACATCATCGCGACGCTACATAAGGTGTGATTATATCGCCACATTTCTGATCCCGCGGCTGCCGAAGAACTGATGTTTCGCACCCATCATTCTGAGTCGTTGTACTGGCACGTTACGGTGACAGTGACTATCAGACCACACCGACGCTTATGGGGCTGCCGGTACATAACATTTGTGTTGATTCAGTTTAGTGCTAACAAAAAGTATTCAAGGCTGCATGGCAGGAATATGTAAATATCTCCTCGTGGGCAAATTACAGAGGCCAAGAACTGTTACCTCATGTCTGATTTTTGTTTCTGCCTTCCCGACAGCACTGTTCACGAGGTCGTTATACCTTCAGTCGCTCCTGCCATGCAAGTGTACGTGGGTAAGACACTTGTCGGTAACTGTCTGTATGACCTCCAATTTCGCAGATGTATTTGTTATTGCCTTCCTGCCAGATGTATGTTACAGATAGTAACATTTTTGCCTGTCTGTTAACGAAACTACTGCTCGGAAGTTTTAAAAGAAACCTCTTTGTGGTTCATAACGCATCTCCTATTGCAGCTACCACTGAAGCCTGACGAGTATTTCCTTGGTCTCTCACACTTGCTAAAAAGACGCGTGATGAACCTCGCAGATACATTCAGGATCTTCTACGTCTCCTACATCAATTCTGTTTTATAAAGATCCTAGACGTAATAATAGTACTCAGGAATCGGTGGAAGGAAGGTAAAAGCTTGTGGGAACTGTGGTGACATTCAGGAATTGCGAGGAATCCATTGGTCATCAGCAGATCTTCATAACCGAACACAAAATATATTTTGCAGCCAACCATAATACATCTGTTCTGTGACCTTTCTTAGAGATGAAGACGATCCATATCTTTTCTCCAAACATGTGGGGTGCGTCATTGTTCAAATGACGTAAGACAAGATGTTGCTAGAAGTTGTTATTTCCCATACTCTAAACTGAATCTAATGGATAACCCCAACAAGTGCAGACGATACTCCTTCATGAAACATCTGCTGCTGTTTACAGTTCTGCCTTGTAGGGCGTGGTAGTATACAAAGCGAGTGCCTGCAGACTGAAATGTAATGCGATCGAATCCATGTGGGACCACGGATTTTTATCAATCTCCCTTTAAAGTAGCCTTCCCATCTCATTCAGATGTAAGAAACTACTGTGGTTCGGATTCCACGTTAGACTGTAGCTCCTCTTTGCCTTGTTGGATAAGTGGGGTAACTCAGAGACACGCAAGTCGCCGAAATGGTGTTCACTTGAAATAATTGCAGCAGGCCGTTGAGCTACACGAAATAATAATAATTGTCCGCCCTCGTGTATTTTAGAATCTGCCATTTTGACATGCGCTCTACGATCAAAAATAAGTATTGCGTAGTCTGTTTTATAGTAACTCCTCAGTTCTCTTGCATGAGAAAAAAAAAAAAAAACAGCTACAGAGGAGGAAATCACGAATGACCAGGAGATAATCATTGTTGAGCTATGGTGGCCTCTTGATTACCACAAACGACAGAAACGTTCACGTGACTTGCGTTTATTAGTTTCAGTCCACGTTGTTGACGCAGTGACTGCACTGTTCACTTTCTAGCGTATTAGCGCGTACCTTCCTAATCAACGTCATACATCATAAACACGAAAATCTGTAGGATCCCAGGATCCCCTTGTCTATAGTGGATACACTTTGAAATCGTCAGATCCATTGCTTTATGTTTCTTCAAAATCTTGGTACATAATTTTTAAGTTATCACAAGAACTTTGGCTGATGTACATTACGTTGAGCACTGATATCTCCTACTGCTCCTGCTTCTTGCTGAATGAATGCCTGTTGAGCTGCACGACCCATGCTACTCATAGATCGCAATGAAAAGTGTGTTATACGTGGTACCATCTCACTTTTAATAGGCTATGCATACTAACCATTTAAATGTCTTACTTAGGGGAGGAAACGTACATATCGGTTTTTTTGTTGATTGAAACAAATGATTAATACGTGTCAAAGCTTCCTAATAATTACACTGAATTTGTGTTCGTTTAGAAAACCACAGTTTTTTGGAAGATTCAAAACTGTTTTTTGAAGGACAAAGAACTTATTACTCGTGACCAAGGCGGGAGAAACAAGGAGGGAAAATGAACTAGTTGCCAAATCACAATCGATGAAAAAACTGCCAGACAGAGCATCGTGTGAATGATGAAAAGGCGTAATAAATCTATGACTATTCAGATCTTTGACTAGAACTGTTTGAGGCTGGTAGTGAATCGAACTTGCGATAGAAGTGAGAAAAATTTCTGTAATGTTTAGAACATGTTGAATCGTAGGCCAAGTAAGATAGATGCTGGCTAATGATAATGAAAAGTTTCTGAGCTGTTGAGGTTTCCAAGCTCTTACTCAAGCGCTAACCTACTACAAAATGGTTGTTTCTCATTACCAAATTCTTGTATAAATTCGTAGGTCTAAAATCAGAGACAAATTAAATTTCATATTACGCTTCGCGGAAAAGATCATGTATATACAAAGAATTACGACAGAAATAGTTTCAAGCCAGTTTTAACTATGAGAGAGTGTGACAGAAATATTGAAAACACGTAAGTCGCAGACAATTACAGAAAGAGACATTGTTTATCTTACGAAAAGTTGTTTATAGAATTGCCACAACCAGTTTAGGGTCAGAGCTTCCGTATTTTACAAGTACGTTTATCAAAGTAATAGAGGCAGCGAACAACTGAAATTGCGGTGTTCTCTTTTCTCTGTCAAGTACTGAATTGATTAAACAGAAGCTTTCGAACGCTAGGCATCTTTTTTTGATTTAACTGAGCAGTTCGATTGTGTTGATCTCAAAATATCGCCCCAGAAGTTGGACCATTCTGGAATATGGGGAATAGATCACAATTGGCTCACCTCTTACTTTAAGAACAGGCACCAAAATTATTTCTCCCAGTACTGAGAATGGCTAAGATGTTGGGTCCGAGTACAGAACAGTTAATTGGGGGGGGGGGCAGGAGAGAGGAGAGAGAGAGAGAGAGAGAGAGAGAGAGAGAGAGAGAGAGAGAGAGAGAGAGAGAGAGAGGTGCCTTAGGGATCAGTGCTGGGACCACCATTTTCCTTATCTATATAAATGATATACCTTCTTGTATTACTGGTGAATCTAAAATATTTCTCTTTGCTGATGACACTTGCTTGATATTAAAGGATGTTGTGTGTAGTTCAAGACGTAAGGTAATGGCCTGTAGAAAATAAACTAACGCCAAATCACAGTAAGTCACAGTTTGTACAGTTTATAACACACAGTTCAATAAACCTGACGTTTTACCTACACAGAATCGACATATGATTAGTAATACTGAACAGTTCAAATTTATAGGCGTTCAGCTAGGTAGGAAAGTGGTTTGGAAAGCCCATGTTCAGGATCTTGTTCCAAGACTTAATGCTGCTATTTTTGTTTCTGTAGTAACTGATGGTCCGACAAGAAATGTAGTCTATTTTGCTTATTTTCATTCGTTTATGATGTATATTTTTATAATTTGGGATAACTATTCCCATTCTCAAAGGGTATTTTTGGCTCAGGAACGGGTGGTTCGCGCAATAAGTGGTGTAAGTTCGCGCGAACCTCTTGTGTACCTTGTTTGTGTCTATATACACCTTAGTGTCGTTTCTTGTTAACAGTATAAGCTTCTTCGCAAGAATCAGCAGCTTTCACTCAGTTAATACTACGCAGAAATGCGATCTGCTTTTGATCGCACTTCCTTGACTCTTCTGCAGAAAGGCGTGCAATATTCTGTTGCATCAATTTTCAGTAAGGTACCGCAAGAATTTAAAAATCTTAGCAATAATCCACGCGCTTTCAAATCTAAATTGAAGTTTCCTTATTAGGTACTCCTTCTATTCTGTCGTTGAGTTCCTTATAAAATTAAACTCATTCGTGTGTTATGTTGTTCATTGCGTTTATATAAGCTTATAGCTTGTCGTCTTTTTAAGATTCATAAACATTTTATTTTATCTATTATTACTTTTTTGTAGTAATTTCAAATACTGACACGTTCCGTAACCATGAAGATTTGCCCCGCAATTTGTTCCAACGGCTCTACGGTTGCAGGTTCGAATCCTGCCTCGGGCATGGATGTGTGTGGTGTCCTTAGGTTAGTTAGGTTTAAATAGCTCTAAGGTCTGGGGTACTGATGATCTCAGAATTTAAGTCCCATAGTGCTCAGAGCCATTTTTTGATCCTACGGACCTAGACGTTTAAAATAAACATAACAAGAAAAACACCTTTCTACATTGTACAGAGCTCAACAGAGCATGGACGTAGCTACAGATGTTAGCATGACGCTAAAGAATTTAGTGTTTTTCATGCTGCAGTATGTGTTGGCAAGAATTTTCTCTGTCATGCCAATAGCTGTTGTGTGAAAAAGCGACTGGCAACTTCCGTAGCACGTGCTGACTGTTTGATTCTAAAGTTCTGCAGCAACTAGTGAAGATTGTAAATAATCTGCTCTTCGAGACTCGGTTCTATTTGTGGTTATTTTGCATGAGCAACCCCGCACCCCCTTTCTCCATTCCACCCACCCACCCACCCACCCACCCACCCACACACACACACACACACACACACACACACACACACACACACACACACACACACATACATTCAAATAGCGATTTATTTGTCGCCTTACCCACAATAGCAGCAAATAACTGAGGCCACGTAGCCAGCTTCGCTTCGGCCACCTGCCCCTCTTCAACCATCTTCCCGTTGGTGATAGGTTTGGTATTGGGCCATGACGCTGCCGTGTTGTTGAAGACACCAGCCACTCCGCATCCGTCAGCCACAGTCCACCGTTTGTTAGTGAATGTCTTCATTCCCGCATTTACCTGCAGTAAGACGTCGTTGCTTAAGTACCTGCGAAAAATCCGTGCGATTATCCACACGTGTCTGCTCAGGCGCCAGTGTTTGTATAAAACACGCTGGCACAGCGAAGGACTAGGAGCTTATTAATACCTACACCAAAGCCTAAGGAGTGATGTGGCACAGATGATGCGAGAATCAGTTTTGTTGCTAACCACGGTTTCTTATTATAGAGTAGGTAGTGTAACGACAATCACGTGATATAAATACATGGACGCCACACAAAAAGTATACAAAACAAGTAAATACATCAAAGTGCTGCTTTCGCAGATTTACGTTTGGCAATGTTACGAGATTTCTGATGTACACAAGTAATCTTTATCTTTTATAGTTGGCGAAAAATGACATCGACTTGGAGCTTTAACGGAACTGTACACATTTCCGCTGGGGGACTTGAAAGAACCTTCGGAAAGGGATTCAGTGACAAAACAGGTTGAACTTGATCAAGTACTAGAAAGCTGACAGGGCCGCAAACAACTGTGCTACATCCAGGAAATGAGGCCCCATAGATGTGTGGCCTAACGTACCAAGTGTGAGCAAATGACCGGCTCTGTCCGCTCTTGTGTTTGTTGTTATGTCGCGTCATGTGTTCAATACTGCACATTCATTTTCATCTGAACTTATCGGTACACAGCTGTATGTCATACGGCGCTTCATGTATTCAAGAGTTGTAGAAATTTCTTGGTAATCTCTTGTTTTAATTTTCTCAAATATAAAAATCTAGAAGTGTGCAGAACAGTTTTTTGTTTCCCCAGCGACCGATCTATCGATATCTCTTCTGTTAGGAAGGTCTGTAATTATCGGTGTGAATTGGTGAGGAGATCCGTCACGATTGATTTTCCAGTAGAAATGTATAAGTCTGAGGGGTGTCTGTTTTGCTGAACATATTCCATGGAACAGACACCACTATACACTGGCAACGGTCGTCACAAACGAAAACCACATTCACACTCGCAACTGTCGTTAACATTTTCTAAAGCTGAAGAGATTCAGGGACAGGTTATGTCGTCGCTACAGCATTAGAGAACAACTGATGATGGCCTTCAAGCGTACCAGTACACACATCAATCGATCTGAGTTAAGTATTTACTTACTTTTGTTAAATACAGTACTACACTTCTTCAGACGCACTTGGGGCGTTGTTTTATTGTATTTGATCAAGTTCCACATATCTTATGTTAAATGTTTGTTTTAAGGCTATTTTCAGTGCCACAAAGGAAGACGATATGTTCACCCACGACGGAATATTTGGTATATTCTGTGACTTTTTTTTGTAAGTTTACTGATAGGGGTATATACGAGTATTACTTCAGTTACTGCAGGTTCAGACGTGTCCAGCATTTCTGTTGCGTTTCTGTCTCTTGCTGCTGTTTTTCGTTGGTGTGTTTTGTTCTTCACACCTCATATTCCTTGGAATTTAACACAAGTTTGATAATGCTATTTTGAAACTGTGATTGTTGCTTCATGCGTGCATGTGTGCGAGTAGGTTCAATTGGCTCTGAGCACTATGGGACTTAACATCTGAGGTTATCAGTCCCTTATAACTTAGAACTACTTAAACCTAACTAACCTAAGGACGCCACACACATCCATGCCCGTGGCAGGATTCGATTCTGCCACCGTAGCAGTGGCGCGGATCGGAACTGAAGCGCCTAGAACCGATCGGCCACCATGGCTGGCACGTAGCGTTTAGGCAGCTACGATAGTGCGTCGGTATTGGCTGTTCACTCTCGCTAATTGCACACGGTTGTAATGTGTATGTTTGAATAATATGTCATGGCTAATTATTCGCACTGAGCTCTCATGCTCAGTTGCAATGGATGTAGGTGGTACCTGTCGTTATCCGTTAGCCAGCCTCGCTCGCGTTAAGACATGCTGTTCGAAAGTTACAGATTCAGTATAATTATTCGGGCAGCTTTCTGCCAGTCGTTAACTTTCGTTGTGAAATGAACAACGCTGTATTATGGCGTACGGGACGTTGCTATATCAGAGTGTAGTTAAGCATGTCTGAAGTGATTAACAACTTCGTTAATAAATCGTGTAGTCAGTGATCCGCCTGTAACTGGTATAAATTGAGCCATTCAGTGTCCGCTTTCTAATAATTGTAAGCAATTTGAGATCTTTAGATGCTGAGCAGTAATGCAACATCTACTGAGGTGACTCACCGTCATGTGGTATTACACTAAATATGGAGACCGGTGGCGGGACACAGTATTCTGCAACTATCTTCGAATGCGGAGCTGCAGCGCCAGCGTGGAACGTCCCCTTTGAAAATTTATGAATGACAGTGCTGGAAAAACTTATATGTTATTTGATTTTCAAACAGCTGAGTAATACACAACGTACCCAGACAGTTCTCTCTTTACTTATTCTGATCATCACTAAACTGACACAGAATATTTTTAGCGCAACGCAATCTGACTTTCTATAATCCCTACAGAAGAATGGCCCTGACTAACAATAACCTATACCATTCATGAATCACCTCACAAAAATCTTCGTTACTCGAACTACTGCAATACATCAAGCGCCAATACTGCCAGCTAAATAAAAGATTTTAACTACTGAAGGCACTAACTACTGATAGGCATAGTTAGCAAATGAAAGATTTTGATAGAGGACAAACAATGTATTTACCTTAATACTGTTCAAAAGTCATAATACGTATATAATTTTGTGACATCCAATTAAACAAATTCCCTTTTTCCGACATCACACGTCCTGATCGTCCGCTCTCAAAACGCTGCCATCTCTCTCCCCCCATCCACCACTACTGGCGGCTCACCTCCAAATGCGCAACGCTACGCGCTGTTCACATCCAACTGGCCAACACTACTATAGCGAATATTCCAACAATGGGTCCAACCAGCCACAGACTGCACACAGCGCAGTCTGCGATTTTCATACAGAGCACTACATGGCGTTACCAACATAAAAACCTTAACAGCCAACATACAAGTGTCTATGTATTGTCAGTGATTTTGAAATATTCAGCTGCGCCTCGATTTTCCAAGCAACGTTGGACAGGAAGAAAGATACAGACATTTAACTATTATTTTGGTTATTAACTGAGTGTGTAATGTACATATTTGAATTACAATGTCTAATCAAAAATATAAATGTGACATAATCAGTGAGGAAAAAAATGTCGTCCAGGAAAGTTTTGACGAGGATGTTATCAATGAATCGGTACTAATCAGCAGACTCAAACTGCAGAGGCAACTGAAAATGAAAGTTAAAATTTTAATGCAGTCACTTGATCGTGAGAGGCATGAACAAATAGCAGTCATGTTGATAATGTAAGAAGAGATGGTAAATTAATTCATTATTTACGGGTGTGCAGGACATATTTGTCCAAAATACTATTTATCTATATCACTTCACGATCCTTGGAAAAATAACAGATTACCGAGAGTTGAGAACAGATTTGCAAAACGAGCCTATGCAGTCGACGAATACGGAACAGTCTGATGATACTTAGGACAATAAAGTACAAGAGAAGACGAAGAAGACAAGGCGGCTGAAGTCAGTCTCAGTTAATCGCGTAGCATCAAGAAATTCTTCACACTACTGAACCAAGTACAATGATTCATGATGTCATTGTTGACACGTTAAAACTATGTGAAAAATAATTCAGACGTCAAGCTGATTTCTAATGGACGACGACATTTTTTATCTTGAAATTAATAAACTGGATAAATATGTCAAGGGTAAACATAACTGTAATTTATTGGAGTTTGGTACGAGAAGATACTGATTTGTTGATGCAAGGTAGCTACAACGTTAACATGTAACATAAGATTGACAAGTTTATGTTTCATGCTAAAGATTTTCTAATGAGGCAGATGTGCAAAGCACTACATTTTGGGAAAGTTCATCGTGGAAAAATTTAAAGATTCTGCGGGCCTTGAAACAGCATTCTCAGGTGCATAATTGTCCAAGGATCGACAGAACTACGTACGTAATTTACTAGGCCGCGACAAGTACGCCGAGGTACGATATCTGAACTTCACAGCAATCAACAAGCAGAAATTAAGATGGAAGAGTAAATTTGTATGCTAATATCAGAAATAAGAAGAGAAAAAGTAATTGGAAAGGGAAGGGGAACAAACTTCATGTTTACTGTCGAGACATGACAATTGGTGATTACTTTCAAAATTTCGAATTGGATAGAAATTCATTAATGCTTTTCCAAATAGGTGGATAGAAAATTACAACTTGCACTGTTTCCTTGATTTCCCTAAACCTCTCTAGCCAAATGCTGAGATGGTTTCTTGGAAAGGGACACGACCGATTTTTTTCCCAATCCATTTGTAATTCCAGCATATGCTCCGTCGTAATGCTCATACTGCCAAAGAGACATTAAACTCTTGATCTTCTTTACTTCCTTTCTCCAAGCTATTATTTACGTGTGAGTATTTACATATTCGAAGGTGAGCGGCGCAGGTTTTGTATTTATGTCAACTGTAGCAGTTGGCGTTCGTGGAGTCGTGGCGCCTGCACAGCCATCGTCTACCATCATGGTGTGAGATCCGAAAATGGTCCAAAACAGACCGAAACCAGTAACCTCCCAAAAAAAAGAAGTTTCCTGGAGTTGTGATTGTTCATGCTCATTTTTAACTAATAAAAAAACCACTGTTGTCCAAGAGAAACGTTCTCAGTAATTCTTGTATTTGTGAGATAGTTACTGCTGCTTGTTTCAGACATGTTGCCGAGGCCCACGAGAAAGACAGGCAATGGCGCGTACATCACAGCACGTGTTACTTCAGGTCTTTCGAGTGCCAGTAGTTGGGTTCCAAAAATGGTTCAAATGGCTCTGAGCACTATGGGACTTAACATCTGAGGTCATCAGTCCCCTAGAACTTAGAATTAGTTAAACCTAACTAACCTAAAGGCATCACACTCATCCATGCCCGAGGCAGGATTCGAACCAGCGACCATAGCGGTCGGGCCGTTCCACACTGAAGCGCCTAGAAATGCAAGCAAGTTCTCGATAGCACACGGCAATACAAGGACATTTGGACGGTACCTTTCCGTTTAGATATTGATTTCTCGAAGGCCTTGCAGGGAGCCGAGCGCTCGCATAGCGTGGCGGAAAAGACTACTAGTGTGACGTCACAAGCTCTACATTTAGATCTACAACCATACTCCACAACCCACCTGACGGTGTGTAGCGGAGGGTACCGTGAGTACCTCTATCGGTTCTCCCTTCTATTCCAGTCTCGTATTGTTTGTGGAAAGTAAGATTGTCGATATGCTCTAATCAATTTGATTTTATCCTCATGGTCTCTTCGCGAGATATACGTACGAGGGAGCAATATACTTCTTGACTCCTCGGTGAAGGTATGTTCCCGAAACTTGAAAAAGGCCCGTACCGAGCTACTGAGCGTCACTCCTGCAAAGTCTTCCACTGTAGTTTATCTGTCATCTCCATAACGCTTTCGCGATTACTAAATGATCCTATAACGAAGCGCACTGCTCTTCGTTGGCTCTTCTCCATCGCTTCTATCAACCCCATCTGGTACGGATGCCACACTGGCGAGCATTATCCAAGCAGTGGGCGAACAAGTGTACTGTAACTTCTTTTGTTTCCGGATTGAATTTTCTTAGGATTCTTCCAATGAATCTCAGTCTGCCATCTGATTTACCGACGATCAACTTTATATGATCATTCCATTTTAAATCACTCTTTATGCGTACTCCAAGATAATTTATGGAGTTAACTGCTTCCTGTTGCTAACCTGCTATATTGTAGCTAAATGATAAAGGATCTTTCTTTCTATGTATTCGCAGCACATTACACTTGTCTACACTGAGATTCAGTTGCCATTCCAGCACAATGCGACAATTCGTTGCAGATCCTCCTGCATTTCAGTACAATTTTCCATTGTTACAACCTCTCGATATACCACATCATCATCCGCAAAAGCCTCAGTGATCTTCCGATGTTATACACCAGGTCATTTATGTATATTGTGAATAGCAGCTGTCCTACGACACTCCCCTGCGGCACACCTGAAATCACACTTACTTCGGAAGACTTCTCTCCATTGAGAATGACATGCTGCGTTCTGTTATCTAGCAACTCTTCAATCCTATCACACAATTGGTCTGATGGTCCATAAACTCTTACTTTGCTCATTAAACGGCTTTGGGTAACTGTATCGAACGCCTTGCGGAAGTCAAGAAACACGGCATCTACCTGTGAACCCGTGTCTATGGCCCTCTGAGTCTCGTGGACGAATAGCGCGAGCTGGGTTTCACACGATCGTCTTTTTCGAAACCCATGTTGATTCCTATAGAGTAGATTTCTAGTCTCCAGAAAAGTCATTATACTCGAACACAGTACGTATTCGAAAATTCTACAACTGATCGACGTTAGAGATATAGGTCTATAGTTGTGCACATCTGTTCGACGTCCCTTCTTGGAAAACAGGGATGACATGTGCCCTTTTCCAATCCTCTGGAACGCTACGCTCTTCTAGAGACCTACCGTACACAGCTGCAAGAAGGGGGGCAAGTTCCTTCGAGTACTCTGTGTAAAATCGAATTGGTATCCCATCAGGTCCAGCGGCCTTTCCTCTTCTGAGCGATTTTAATTGTTTCTCTGTCCCTCTGTCGTCTATTTCGATATCTACCATTTTGTCATCTGAGCGACAATATAGAGAGGGAACTACAGTGCATTCTTTCTCTGTGAAACAGCTTTGGAAAAAGACATTCATTATATCGGCCTTTAGTCTGTCATCATCTGTTTCAGTACCGTTTCGGTCGCAGTGTTTCTGGACATTTTGTTTTGATCCATCTACCGCTTTGACATAAGACCCAAATTTCTTAGGATTTTCTGCCAAGTCAGTACATAGAACTTTACTTTCGAATTCTTTTAACGCCTCTCGCATAGCCCTCCTCACACTAAATTTCGCTTCGCGTAATTTTTGTTTGTCTGCAAAGCTTTGGCTGTGTTTATGTTTGCTGTGAAGTGCCCTTTGCTTCCTCAGCAGTTTTCTAATTCGGTTGTTGTACCACGGTGGCTCTTTCTCATCTCTTACGATCTTGCTTGGCACATACTCACCAAATGTATAGTGTATGACGGTTCTGAACTTTCTCCACTGATCCTCAACACTATCTGTACCTGAGGTAAAACTTTTGTGTTGAGCCGCAAGTACTCTGAAATCTGGTTTTTGTCACTTTCGCTAAACAGAAAAATGTTCCTACCTTTTTTTAATATTTCTATTTACGGCTAAAACCATCGATGCAGGAACCGCTTTACGATCGCTGATTCCCTGTTCTGTGTTAACTGTTTCAAATATTCGGGTCTGTTTGTCACCAGAGGATCTATTGTGTAATCGCAACGAGTCGGTTCTCTGTTTAACAGCTCAAGGTAGTTTTCGTTCGGATAATGCACTTAAAAAGAATTTCACTGGGTGCTTTGTCCCTGCAACCCGTTATAAACGTTTGTGTCTCTCAGTCTTTATCCGGCAAATTAAAACCTCCACCCAGAACTATAACATGGTCGGGAAATCTACTCGAAATATTTTACAAATATTCCTTCAGGTGCTCTGCCACAACAGCTGCTGAGCCAGGGGGCCTATAGAGACATCCACATACGATGTTTGAGCCTCCTTTAACTGTGACCTTCACCCACATTATTTCAAATTTTGGATCTCCGTCAATTTTCTTCGATACTATTGTATTTTTTATCGCTATAAACGCGCCTCCCCCTTCACTGTCCAGCCTGTCTCTGCGGTATAAATTCCAATCTGTGTTTAGAATTTCATTACTGTTTACATCTGGTTTCAGATAACTTTCTGTCCCTAGTAATATGTGGGCTTTGTGGCAGTTCTGGGACCTTTCTATAGACACTACTGCAGTGTGCTATTAGCAAATTAATATTATTATTCCCTGTTGCGTTTTGGCTACTAATACCTTGTCGCGTCTCAGGAGGCGTCTTGGCGGTTCTAGGGAGGGAATTCTCTAACCTAAAAAAACCCACATGTGCACTCCACGCGTCCACCGCTACCTGTGTAGCTGCTTCCTGCGTGTAGTGCACGCCTGACATATTCAGGGGTACCCTACATTTCTGCATCCGATAGCGGAGTTCGAGAAATTTGCACCCCAGACCTCCGCAGAATCGTCTGAACCTCTGGTTTAAGCCTTCCACTCGGCTCCAAACAAAGGACCGCGATCGGTTCTGGGAACGATACTACAAATAGTTAGCTCAGATTCCACCCCGCGAGAGAGGCTTTCCGCCTTCACCACCTCCACCAACCGCCTGCATGAACTGAGGATGACCTCTGAACCCAGAAGGCAGGAGTCATTGGTGCCGACATGAGCAACAATTTGCAGTCGGGTGCACCCAGTGCTCTCTATCGCCGCCGGCAGGGCCTCCTCCACATCTGGGATGAGACCCCCGGCAAGCAGACAGAGTGAACACTGACCTTCTTCCCCGACCTTCCCGCTATCTTCCTAAGGGGCTCCATCACCCGCCTAACGTTGCAGCTCCCAATCACTAATAAACTCCTCCCCCCTTGTGCCTACTCGGACCTTGTTGAAGGAGCGGCCACATGTCCACTCACAGGCAGAGCGAGCGATGCCACACGGCCAGCCTCCACATTGACCTTCCGCCTCCTGCGCCGCGAACGCCGTTGAACCCGCCACTACCCTTGGGGAGAGCGTGGCCCAACCGCGCCCGGTACCCGCGAATATGCCTCGACAACAGGAACCGTGTGCGAAGCATGTAACACCTGGGGTGTACCATGCGACGCACCAGACTCCCCACTGCCGCTGCACTCCGAGACAGCAGCCTGAAGACGGCTGACCGCAGCCATCAGCACGTTCAGCTGTTCGCGAACAGTGGCCAACTCCGCCTGCGTCCGTGCACGGCAGTCACACATCCTATCCATCCTAAGAAATCAATATACTGTAGAGAGTTAATCAACTTTTCACTAGACTGATAATACACTAAAGGCGGCTGATAGGTGGCTAAACTATGTTCTTGTTGCAAACAATGGAAATAAGCACTACCTGTCTCTGGACTGTAATCAAAGCAAACGCTAGCATTACTGGCACTACAGCTGACTAAAGGGACTCTCTCTGACTGTATACAAAACAAACACGAAATCTATGGAACACTATTACTAGCACTCGAAAATTAAAGCTTCCTAAAAGCAAAAACATACGGAAGAAGAAGTGACAAGTAAGAAAAATACAGTTAATACTTAAATTAACGTAGATCGCTGCACAGCAGATGTGAAACAGACGGCCGTTACAACGACACTGGGCTCCTTGCAAGGCCCAAGAGAAATCAATATTTAAACGGAAAGACACCCTCCAAATGTCCTAATTATGTCGTGTGCTATCGAGAACTTGGTTGTATTTTAACGCGCAGAGCCCGTATATCTCGTTGGCCCGAGACGCCGACGACCAACGTCACATCATTGCTACGTCATCCCATGCGAGAAGGTGGCATGGTAATAATCTGTCGTCATTTCACGTAGTACCAGCAGCTGGCGCACCTTCCGTTGCGTGGCGGTGCTATTCACGATTGTGAAGACTGTGCAGCATGCACGTCTGTCTAGTGTGTGCTGTTTGAGGCATTACGTTGGTCAACAAATCCATGTGGGGTGGCGTAACGGCGTGAAATAAGTGCCGGTCAGGTTCTTTACAAGCAGAGTGCCCACAAATGCAGTGCATGATTAAGGTGAAATAGTGCGACGTTAAATGTTTCCACAACTGAATATTCCAAGTTCGCAGGTATTTATGTACAATCACGTATTTACAGTATATGAGTAAACTGCGTGTAAATTACCTATATCTCCTTCTCCTAGTTTATTTCTGAATTTACTGACGCTTAAAACTTATGCAATTAACTTTCAAAGATAATCCATCTTTTGTGTAAATTTTATACATGGCATGATTTCTCTTTATCATGACTACGTATATTTTGATACTGTACACAATTATAATACTGATTCGAGGATCGTTTTCCGTAAAACGTACATTCTCCTGAACATTATGACTTTTATTTCAAAAGTGAAAGAATAGGGTGGACACAACCGTCTCTGTCGTCAACCGTTGCACGCACACAGTTAATAATAACAAAGCGAAGTTCTATAAGTACATTTGGCATTCCAACTGACCATGCATAGCTGAATTGCATTGTGAGACCTAAAGACAGTCTGGTGTAGCATACATATCGATTGTTTTGAATGAAAATAAAGCGACTACATCTATGTACTGTACAATTCAATTTTCAACCTTAATGAATTTTGTTTACGAAGAAAATGAAGATTCTTTTGATGTAAAGTTTCTTAATTTTTCGAGATTTTGACGTTGTAATGCGCCAGTTTTTAAAATGTGGCGCCTTGTCACCCAGGAGCACATGCAACAGCCCTATCATTTAATGTCAAGCCGAATAACTGCTTGAATAAGGAACAAAAGTGGGCCAACGCTTTGTTGACTTTTCAGTTTGTGCTGCTACTCCTCCTGAACGAGTCAAGAATTTTTTTTCTGAAATTGTAATCATTTCTTTGTCTGTAAATGTGAATCACATCTACCGATTTCCGTCCCATACGGATATATCCTTCGTAGTGTGTGTTTTTTCCGTTCGTTCTTTTTTTTCATACAATAGAGGGGAAATCTGGAGAGGCTGAATAATCTACAGAAGGAACTAAAGCTCCGAAAGTGGTAGAGCTTTGCTAGTTCAGCAGTAAATCGACAGGTAGTGGCAGAAGTATAGGGGGTACTAGCTTAGCACTCGCTGCTTCACTCTGAGTCTGTGTCGTCTGAACAGACCCTTTTTCTGTTTTTGTTTAATCGAATTTTTACGTTGTTCATCAATTGCAACACCACAATCTTGTAACGCTAATTAAAGCCATAGAAGCTCGGTCTTTTCCGAATGTACTTCTGGCCAAAACGCAATTCTCGTAGTTGGAGTCAATGTATTTTGTTAATCATACCTTTTGCGTTTTTTGATGATATTCTCACAGAAACTTCCATTCCCGAATACTTATTTCTTTATATCAAAGAGAGAAATAAAATACCAACTTTCATAGATTTAGATTTAAAATATTTTTAATACAACGGAATACCTTCTTACATTCTTATAAATTTTTATTCCGTTTCACGCTCTTAGCTGTTGAATTCCTAAAAACAATGCAACACGTAATTTTTTTTCTAAAAAGGAAGCAATTATACAAATTTTCATAGATTTTGCTTTGAAAATGCTTTCATAATGAAATAATTTCATAAAACTTTTCATCCTCTGTTAAACTGTCACAGAGGCAGAATTCAAAAATCGTGAAACACTTACATTTTTTGTTTCAAATCAAGGAGTTAAATAAAAGTTTTCATAGATGTAGATTTAAAAATGCTTTAGTAATTCTGTAAGAATGATTTATGTTCAAAAAAACTTTCACTAACTGTTTTACTCCCTTAGTGGTTGAATTTCCGTAACTGGTGAAACATATTTTTTAAATTTAAGACTATGTAACCAAATACCAATTTTCGTAGTTCTAGCTTCAGAAATGCTTTAATAGCGACATATTTTCAAAAAAAGCTTTCATCTCCTAGTTCACTCCCTTAGGAGTGGAATTTCGAACAATCCGTTCTTAAACGATGCTTGCAGTATAAGATTCACGCTCTTTCCAAATTTGAATTTTGCATTCTATGTAGTTTCGGCTGGGCGATGATGAATCGCATAATCACTAAGGGCCTATCTCACATGCACGATGGTAGAATTTCGAAAAAAGTGAAACACGTATTTTTTTTCATTTCCAACACAGAAGCCAAATACCAGTTTTCATAAATTTAAAATGTTTTGAATGTGAAGTATTTTCATAAAACATTACACCCCCTGATAGAGGTTGATTATTCAAAAACGGTGAAATACGTATTTTTCTATTCCCATCCGAGAAAACAAATTAAAGTCTTCATGGATTTGGCTTCAAAATTGTTTCATAATGAAATATTTCATAAAAATATTCATCTCCCATTAAAACCCCGTTTTGGGCTGAATTTTAAAAAACAGTGAAACACGTATTATTTTACAAATATCCTTATAAGTTGGACAACCACAGCTACAGAACTTTTACGTAATGTGAAGGACAATCAAAGAATTAAAACCAAAGACGATAAAATAGTGAGTGATAGTCCAAATACGCTATAGCTCTTTATTGTGATTTCCCCTGCATGACAATCTGTTTTATCGTACCCTGGCGGTATACCTTCAGGTCGTATAAAACTAATGCTTCAGGTGGGACGACTTCCAAGGTGGGTGTCCGCATACAAAAGTGTGTCAATCCTAGGTAAGAGCATGGATGCACCAGCAGACGAGCATCCGATCCGTACCTTGCATGATCAGTAAAACATCTCAAACTCTGTCAGAAGACGAGTCCGGACGACGCACGACAATCCACATCTGATAGGACAGGATAAAACAATCGTCAAAATCCGCGGGGAATAAAAGAATTAAAAGCAGACAGTCCTTAGGAATCGTCAACATGCTAAAATATACACACATCAAAAAAAGTTTTCCATCGCCTCTGTTCCGAGAGTTCCGGAACCTGTACAGAAACATCTTTTCCGCCCTTTTTATTGCTCATGGATACCACACATTGCATGTTGTACCACCATAGAGCAAGACCTTTAGACGTGGTGGTCCAGATTGCTATACACACCGGTACATCTAATACCCAGTAACACTTCCTCATGCATTGATGCAAGTCGTGGCATATTATCGACAAGTTCATCGAGGCACTGTTCATCCAGATTGTCCCACTCGTCAAAGGCAATTCGGCGTAGATCCCTCAGTGTGGTTAGTGGGTCACATAAACAGCCCTTTTCAATCTATCCCAGGCATGGTCGCTAGGGTTCATGTCTGGAGCGATGTCGTTATCGTGAAGAAAGTCATTCACAAGATGTGCACGATGGCGGCGCGAATTGTCGTCCATGAAGATGATTGGCTATCTAATATGCTGCCGATATAGTTGCACTATCGGTCGGAAGATGGCATTAAAGTATCGTATAGCCGTTACGGCGCCTTCCATGACCACAGCGGTGTATATCGGCCCAACATGGATGTCACCCCAAAACAGCAGGGAACATCCACCTCGCTGCATTCGCTGGACAGTGTGTCTAAGGCGTTCAGCCTGGCCGGGTTGCTTCCAAACACGTCTCCGGAGATTGTCTGGTTGAAGGCATATGCGACACTCATGGGTGAAGAGAACGTCATGCCACTTCTGAGCGGTCTATTCGGCATGCTGTTGGGCCCATCTGTTCCGCGCTGCATGGTGTTGTGGCTGCAAAGATGGACTTCGCCATGGACGTCGGAAGGGACTGAAGTTGCGCATCATGCAGCCTATTGTGCACAGTTTGAGTCGTAGCAGGACGTCCTGTGGCTGCAGGAAAAGCATTGTTCAACATGGTGGCGTTGCTGTCAGGGTTCGTCCGAGCCATAATCCGTAGATAGCGGCCACAAACTGCAGTAGTAGCCATCGGGCGGCCTGAGAGAGGAATGTCATCGACAGTTCCTATCTCTCTGTATCACCTCCATGTCCGAACAACATCGCTTTGGCTCACTCCGAGACTCTCCTTGTTGAGAGCCCTTCCTGGCAGAATGTAACAATGTGGACGCAATCGAACAGCGGTATTGACCGTCTAGGCATGGTTGAACTACAGATAACACGGGACATGTACCCCCTTCCTGGTTGATCGACTGGAACTGATTGGCTGTCGGACCCTCTCCGTCAAATAGGCGCTGCTCGTGCATGGTTGTTTACATCTTTGGGAGGTTTTAGTGACATCTCTGAACAAGGGACTGCGTCTGTGATACAATATCCACAGTCAACGTCTTTCTTCAGGAGTTCGGGGAATCGGGATAATGGAAAACTTTTTTTGATGTGTGTATTAGCAGGCGTCAAATAGAAATGAACGTTACAGTACTCTGCTCACAATCACTCACTCACTCACTTAGTGTGGGTGGAGACCGGGGCATTACTACAATAAGCAGGTTCATATGGACGTAGATTTAGGAATTGTGGTTATCGCTTAAACAACCTGGTTTCGATTACATCAGTTTTATTTGTAACACCAGCTGGACATAGTAGTAAAACTGCTGAAAATAACGGTTTACTGAAATAAACGATTTTTGTTTCTATTATTTCTTGTCATCAACCTGGAAATCGAACAAGATTGAAAAATATTGACTCCCTCAGTTTCAAGGTACATGGAGTCAAAATATTAAATTAAATAGGAAATAAAAAAAAAATCTACTGAGTCCGTCCACCATTCGCTGCTTTTCTCGAAAAGTGATAAGTTTTTTAATAGTACAAAAAGCCACCATAATTCTGCCACTGATTCTAATTTTTAGAAACTATGCTCAAAAATCATGTTGCAGTTGAGGATCGTACCACGATTTGGGCATTACGAACAGTGTTGAAGGGTGAAAACTGTTGCTTATAAACATTAGTTTTCGTTTTAACCCACCCGGTTTCAAGGGCTACAAGTGGCTAAAGGTATGTTATGTAGCCACAGGCAACAGGTCAGCTTATTCATATCTTCATTGTAAAGTATAAATTAATTGTTAAGTTGTAAGTTTTGTCCTTTCACGACGTCGCAAGTTTTTTCTACTTCCTCGATTTTTTATCGTTTTAAAGCAAATGGAGCGCTGTAATTAATGGATACCGCCGTTCCTAAAATATTTCTAAACTACATATGGTGCCGTTCTGTAATACAACTAATTTCTGACGATGACAGCAAGAAATTACCTTATACAGCAGATGAGGCAACTCTCGCGCAGTGGATGTAGACGCGTCCCATTCAGCAGCTTATGCCACATGGTAAAATTACGATCTCAATACTGAACCAATTCTTGTTCCAGTTTTTTATAATAACGCAATATTCCAAAGCAATTGAAATTTTTCAAACAAAAATTACCCTTTTTTTTAAAATAAAGTTTACTTGCAAACCAAAAATTTTAGCACTGCTTCCATGTGTATCTCCGTTATTCGTAGAAAATAAAAATAAGCACCTGTTACAACGGCGACCAAAGTAATACAGGAAAATACTGGTTATTCAGAACTAAAATATCGGTATCGGTTTTACAGGGCCGGTTTTTCCCATCTCTATGTAGATTGGAGTAGTTGCGCATAAATTAAGAAGCTTGCACGGGATAGACTAGCATGTAGAGGTGCATTAAACCATTCTTCAGTCTATCCACCACAACACAGCCAGCATTACGACCACCATCAAAAACAGCAGTAACAATGGCTCACTTCAAAACATATAGCTGAACTATCATAAAAACTTTCAGAATCAGTTTCTGTGCAGAATGTAATGTAATATGCAGGGAAAGGTATCCTTTGATAACCCTAGTCAGCAAACTTTCAGCTAATTTTCATGTTTTCGGATGTGCTGACAACGAAAGTGTTAATGAAAATGCAAGATTAGCTCTCGTTTTGAAGTTCTGATAACTTTACGTTATTGCTCATGTAAGCTTATGAGTGTATTTACCTACCGGATGAAGGTCACTGTAAACTCAGTCGCTTCGCCCCGCGGTTGTAGATTTCTGCTAGTTATTTTCGTGACTAGTGATCAGCAGTAATCAGCTACCACTGGTGCACTCCACTTTCCATGGTTCTCACTCCCAAGCACGAAACATGCTGGTGGAAGCGTTCTCCTTGTTCGTCAGTAAGAGCACCACAGTTGTGTGGAAATAAGTTTAAATGGGAATCTAGGAGAGGTAACTTTAAGGGGATGTTGCACTCCAGTTTATTGTAGCAGTGCGGAAGGTTTGCCACAAGATCCTTATAGTTCTCTACCCTCTTATTTCCTAGAAAGTTTGTTAACACTTGAACAAAGGCATCCCAAGCTAACTTTTCATCACGTGTCAGGATGGTGTTGAAATGCTCATATTTGTACAGTTTGCTTATCTAGGGATTTGCGTATCTAGGGACCCACGAAAATCCTATCTTTTGTTTTCGCCTCACTAAGACGTTCACATGTTTCGCACAAATAGAACAATCTTTTCCCAGTTACATCGTAGCCTTAACGAAGTTTTCCATTCGACTCAATTTTATGTGGAGAAAACGCAGAATTATATTCTTGGATTCGACCAGTGCTTCGGGCACAGCATTGTGAGACCCTGGTTCAGGTGACTGGCGAATAGACCAATATTTCTTTTCGTAATAAAATACTTTGTCGCGGCTCTCTCAGAGGCACAGGAAGCAAGTGAATTTGGTGTAGCCATGTTGCAGGCCAAGTAATGTACCTATGACTTTCAGATACACGGAAATATGCCATTTAAACTTGTCACCGTTCAATCGCAATAACAGTTGTTTCGTGTCATCACATGTTTCTTTCATTTAAGGTACATACCCAATCGGAATCGATGGTAAAACTTACGCAATAGCACACAGTTGTGTCATACTTTAGGGAGTCAATGAAAACCTCCACTGATCACTTCTATCGTCACACCCATAGCTCCCATTAGCGCTTGTGTATCACTACAAAATAGCAAGTTCTTTTCACTTTAGAGAAATGGAAGGAATAGCATATGACGGTCACGGAGTGCAGCTACATTTACTGTCCTATCAAGGCAATGCCGTTGTTGTTGTATCGACACCAACAATTCAGCTTTGCCTTTCGGCAATTCGAGATTTATCACTAGGTCATTAAGTTAATTTGTGAATCTCTGTACACTCATCGTTACTGACAAAATCTGCATCATGCGAGGAATTAGGTCTTGAAGGTTATGGTGCGGTATTAGTTTCACTACCATCCTCGTCAATAACATGTAAGGTGGGACAGGAACAGGCAGTCCGTCTCCACGAGGAACTGCTTGCATGGCTGAGGTTGGTTGGTTGGTTGGTTTTGGGAAGGAGACCAGACAGCGTGGTCATCGGTCTCATCGTATTAGGGAAGCATGGGGAAGGAAGTCGGCCGTGTCCATTCAGAGGAACCATCCCGGCATTTACCTGGAGTGATTTAGGGAAATCACGGAAAACCTAAATCAGGATGGCCGGACGCAGGATTGAACCGTCGTAATCCCGAATGCGAGTCCAGTGTCTAACCACTGCGCCACCTCGCTCGGTCATGGCTGAGGGTATGTTAAGATATATACATGAAGGCTTTTTTTTGTTGTCGTACAAAAGTAATAATAATTCACATGGTTTGACGGTTCTTGCCAAATCATAGTAAACCCCATGAAAGATCTATTACGATACATCTACGAATGAAGGCTAGAGACACAAGATATGCAATATACACTACTGGCCATTAAAATTGCTACACCAAGTAGAAATGCAGATGGTACACGGGTATTCATTGCACAAATATATTACACTACAACTGACATGTGATTACATTTTCACGCAATCCAGGTGCATAGATCCTGAGAAATCAGTAGCCAGAACAACCACCTCTGGCCGTTATAACGGCCTTGATACGCCTGGGCATTGAGTCACACAGAGCTGGGATGGCGTGTACAGGTACAGCTGAACATGCAGCTTCAACACGATACCACAGTTCATCAGGAGTAGTGACTGGCGTATTGTGACGAGCCAGTTGCTCGGCCACCATTGGCCAGACGTTTCCAATTGGTGAGAGATCTGGAGAATGATCTGGCCAGGGCAGCTGACGAACATTTTCTGTATCCAGAAAGTCAGGTACAGGACCTGCAACAAGCGGTCGGGCATTATCCTGCTGAAATGTAGGGTGTCGTAGGGATCGAATGAAGGGTAGAGACACGGGTCGTAACACATCTGAAATGTAACGTCCACTGTTCAAAGTGCCGTCAATGCGAACAAGAGGTGACCGAGACGTGTAACCAATGGCACCCCATACCATCACGCCGGGTGATACGCCAGTATGGCGATGACGAGTACATGATTCCAATGTGCGTTCACCGCGATGTCGCCAAACTCGGATGGGAGCATCATGATGCTGTAAACAGAACCTGGATTCATCCGAAAAAATGACGTTTTACCATTCGTGCATCCAGGTTCGTCGTTGAGTACACAATCGCAGGCGCTCCTGTATGTGATGCAGCGTCAAGGGTAACCGCAGCCATGGTCTCCGAGCTGAGAGTCCATGCTGCTGCAAACGTCGTCGAACTGTTCGTGCAGATGGTTGTTGTCTTGCAAATCTCCCCATCTGTTCACTCAGGGATCGAGACGTGGCTGCACGATCCGTTACAGCCATACGGATAAGATGCCTGTCATCTCGACTGCTAGTGATACGAGGCCGTTGGGATCCAGCAAGGCCGTTCCGTAGTACACTCCTGAACCCACCGATTCCATATTGTGCTAACAGTCATCGGATCTCGACCAACGCGAGCAGCAACGTCGCGACACGGTAAACCGCAATCGCGATAAGCTACAATCCGACCTTTATCAAAGTCGGAAACGTGATGGTACGCATTTTCCTCCTTACACGAGGCATCACAACAACGTTTCACCAGGCAGCGCCGGTCAACTGCTGTTGGTGTATGAAAAATCGATTGGAAACTTTCCTCATGTGAGCACGTTGTAGATGTCGCCACCGGCGCCAATCTTGTTTGCATGCTCTGAAAACCTAATAATTTGGAAATCTCAGCATCTTCTTCCTGTCGGTTAAATTTCGCGTCTGTAGCACGTGATCTTCGTGGTGTAGCATTTTTAATGGCCAGTAGTGTACATGAGGAGTCCTGTGCTTGTCCTTGTCTCCGATTTCACAGCCGAAGTATAGTCTGTACTCCAACGTAATATATGGAGTTAATGGTCTCCTTTGCAATTTCAGTGTCCGAAAATGTAGCAAAAATTGGCAGCACTGTATACGCAATTGCGAAGCACATTTAACCACGAGAATTACAATAAGCACACGAACTAACTACACTCCAGTAAGACGTTCTTCCAGCACACGAACAGAACACAACTTTTAACAGTTTGAAACTTGCTCCATTCGTGCCTTCCTCTTCGCCTTCCCCTTGTTGATACAAGCCATGGGTAAAAATTGGTACAAAATATCGAAGCTATTGATGCCTGAAACTTCATTATGCTGTCTACCCTCAGCGGGATTTCTAAGCCTGTTTGGCAGTGGAGCGTAGTCGATATAATTAACAAATATTTATTTCAACCCATTTACATTTTCACTGTTGGCTAGTGTAATCAGTGATGGGATCCAACTCTTATTTCTATGCAACAAATGTAAGTTATCTGAGAAGAAAATGATGAAGCATTTAAGAACATCCAATTTTTAGGTCCTACGGAGCACCGTATTTGTTTATAACCAGGGAAATCGTTGGATTGCCACGTACGGTGGCCCGGATTCGATTCCCGGATGGGGTGGGAGATTTTCTCCTCTCAGGTACTGGATGCTGTGCTGTCATCATCATCATCATCATTTTATTCCCAGTGTCGACGCTCAGGTCGCTCAATGTGGCGTCGCACTGAGTAAGACTTGCTCTTGGCGGACGAATTTCCCGCCTGCGAACTCCCGCCCAGTGATGCCATACGCTCATTTCTTTTACCAGAGAAATATGAAAGTCTTTACATTGCTTGTTAGGCATCTATCGAAAAGTGGTTTCTCTTTACCGATGTGTGAATTTACTGTTTTAATGCTTAGTCAGTGGACACTTCAGTTGGCTCACTGAAAATTGCCATCTTCAATCATTCTAGCTCAATGAATGTCACTGTAAATTGTTGGAAAAGGATTTTCGTACCATGATAACATCAATGTTTAGGTGACTTACTATTACTTTTTATTGAAGCAAATGTCAAAATAATAGTGGAAATTGGAGAAATTGATGACGAACGGAGGAAATAGTATAAGTATTGGCCAAAGGTGCAGGAGGATCCTCGGTGCACTGATGCAAACTTTAGTAAAAGATACGCAGAGAGTTCACGGTCCCTGAATGAATGAGTCCTATAATAATACATTGACAAAAAAAGTGAATGACCCAGAAGGGAAGGAAGAATCTAAATGAAACTTAGTGGATAGTGAGGATGTATGATGTCACTGGAGTGACTACAAAATCGAGACAATTTAAGAAGAACTTGGTCGTATGAGCCCACTTGTCAATATGATTAATCGTTCTCGTCGTCCTTTTATTTTGCCTGCCTTTCATATAGGGGATACTGTCCTACATTTTAGAGACACAGTGCGGTTCCTAGGCCTAATTTTTGACTCTAGTTTGTCATGGCTGCAACACCTACGAGACTTGAAAGCCAGAACCCTGAAGGCACTGAACATCCTCAAGTACCTCAGCCACAGGGAGCGGGACAGGGCACGTCTCCTCCAGCTTCATCGGGCTTTTGTGCATTCACGGCTGGACTACGGGTGCACAGTGTATGGGTCCGCGAGGCTGTCTTATTTGCGGACCCTTGACGCTGTTCACCATGAAGGGATTCGACTGGCCACGGGTGCTTATCGGACCAGTCCCATACCCAGTCTCTGTGCTGTGGCTGGGGAACCGACACTTATCATCCAGTGGCAGCTCCTACTGGTGAGCCAGGCTTTTAAATTTCTTGCAGCTCCAATCTCGCCTGCTCACCATCTTGTTGCTCGTCCGCTTCTGGACCGCCTTTTTACCCACCGTCCCCCGGCTACGTTGTCGTTTGGGATCCGTGTGCAACGTCTGCTAGAGACCCTCGGTATGGAGTCTGTACGACCCCAAATCCAGGGTTTTAACCGCCTGCCATCCTGGTTACTGGAGAGGCCCTGAGTGAATTCAGATTTGGTGTGGTACAGGAAAGGTAGCACTCCTGCTTCCGTTTTTAATCGGGTCTTTTCCGCCGTTTTATCTGAGCACCGCGACCATGTAGCTGTTTTTACGGATGGGTCTAAGCAGGCTAACTCTGTTGGTTGCTCTGTCATCTTCCCGGTTAGTCTCCTCAAGGTCAGACTGCCTCCTGAATTTCCCATCTCTGACGCAGAATTATATGCCATCTTACGGGCACTGGAGCAGATGAGACTTTCTCCCAGCGTAAAATATCTCGTCTGTTCCGATTCTTTGAGCGCCCTTTACTCTCTCCAGCGTTTGTACTCAGCAGATAAAGGAACCCAGACTGTCTTCCTCCAACTACAGCGACTGGGGAAGCAGGTGTCTTTCTGCTGGGTACCAGGACACGCGGGAATTCTCGGGAATAAAAGGGCTGATCGAGCAGCCAAGGAGGCGTGTCGTGACCGTCAGGCTTTTCAGTGTGCAAACCCACTGCACGCCCTCACCTCACTGTTGAGGCATAAAGTCCTGTACGATGGGGACATGAGTGGCTAGAAGTGACCGACAACAACCTCCTTGTGATCAAGTCCACAACTCGGCCGTGGCGTACTTCCTTCCAGCCACGTCGACGGGCCGAGGTCATCGTTACTCGTCTTGGCATCGGCCACAGCCCTATGACGCATGGATTTTTACTCCGGCGAGAAGACCCTCCGATGTGTGGTGCTTGTGGCGTGCAGATCACGATGCACCACCTTTTATTGGACTGCATTCTATTCGCTGACCAGCGGGTTTGCCGGCGGATCTGCAGTCTATTTTATGCAATGCTCAAATGAATGTGGTTCGGGTTTTAAAGTTCTGTGAATTGTCCCACATTTTTAACAAGATTTTGGGGAGATATTTTTAATGTGTCAACGAGGTGTCTGGCTCACCCAAATTTGTTCGTAGGTGGTCAGCCAGTCTCATTTCCCTGTGCTGTTCTTTTTGCTCTTTTGGGGTTTGGTTTCCATCTTTTACTTTCTCCATTAGCCATCTTGCCTCCTCATTGGTTTTAATGCACGTGAGAGTACCTGTGCTATAGTCCTTGTGTGGTCGTTTCGTGTGCACGACAGTTTTCGTTCTTATCCACCTTTGTTTGTTTTCATCGATGTCAGGGCGCTGATAACCCCGCAGTTGGGCGCCCATACGTTCCCAAACCACACACACACACACACACACACACACACACACACACACTTGTCAATATGACGTTGCACCCCCTCTGGCCTGTATCCACGCGTTGATTCTGTTGGGAAGGGTATCATAATGCCTTTGTATCCTTTCTCAGGGAAAGCTGACCCGCAACTGGTGTAACTGCTCCTTGATTTCCTTTATACTGGGACTGGGATGGTGTTGACGTCCGAGATGACCCCATGAATGTTTTATTGGAGACAGATATGGGTATCTTGCTTGCTACTGGAGCATCTCTAACTCCCTCAGACAGGTGAATAGAGACACGTGCCATACGTGGTCGAGCCTTATCGTGCTAAAAATTAAACCTTGATACTGTCACTTAGAAGGAAACTTGAGGATATTGCATCAGAGTTCCCTCTGTCAATACCATGACTTAAAGTGATACCCAGTGGCTTCTCATGTAATGTCACCAGGAAAAACGACAGTGAGCTTATAGATGTCATTGGAAGAGTGGGACATCTCCCAAGCCAGAATACTCGCTAAGGCTACAAAATTCCGATTCATATCTGATCGCTTTGCGGTGTTATTCACGAACTGTCTATGCTATATGGTCTTAGCGCCACCTGAAACGCAGTCGTTCGTGTTGCGATAACGGCAGTTTACATAGGGAGCAGTATTTCTCTCTTCTAGAGGCTGCTAGTCTTTGATCAATCTACATTTGCATCTACATCCATAGTCTGCAAGCCACCTGACGGTGTGTGGCAAGGATACTTTGAGTACCTTTATCGGTTCTCCCCTCTATTCCAGTCTCGTATTGTCCGTTGAAAAGGAAGATTGTCGGTAACCCTCATTGTGGGCTCTAATCTCTCTGATTATATCCTCATGGTCTCTTCGCGAGATATACGTAGGAGGGAGCAATATACTGCTTGACTCCTCGGTGAAGGTATGTTATCGAAACTTCAACAAAAGCCCGTACCGAGCTACTGAGTGTCTCTCCTGCAGAATCTTCCACTGGAGTTTATCATCTCCCTAACTCTTTCGCGATTGCTAAATGATCCTGTAACGAAGCGCGCAGCTCTCCGTTGGATCTTCTCTATCTCTTCTATCAACCCTATCTGGTACGGATTCCACACTGGTGAGCAGTATTCAAGCAGTGGGCGAACAAGTGTACTGTAACCTACTTCTTTGTTTTCGGATTGCATTTCCTTAGGATTCTTCCAATGAATCTCAGTCTGGCATCCGATTTACCGACGATCAACTTCATATGATCATTCCATTTTAAATCGCTCCTAATGCCTACACCCAGATAATTCACAGAATTAGCTGCTTCCAGTTGCTGACCTGCTATATTGTAGATAAATGATAGAGGATCTTTCTTTCTATGTATTCGCAGCACATTGCACTTGTCAATATTGGGATTGAGTTGCCATTCCCTGCACAATGCGACAATTCGTTGCAGATCCTCCTGAATTTCAGTACAATTATCCATTGTTGCAACCTCTCGATATACCACAGAATCATCTGCAAAAAGCCTCAGTGAACTTCCGATGTTATACACCAAGTCATTTATGTATATTGTGAATAGGAACTGTCCTACGACACTCCCCTGCGGCACACCTGAAATCACACTTACTTCGGAAGACTTCTCTCCATTAAGAATGACATGCTGCGTTCTGTTATCTAGCAACTCTTCAATCCTATCACACAATTGGTCTGATGGTCCATACGCTCTTACTTTGTTCATTAAACGACTTTGGGTAACTGTATCGAACACCTTGCGGAAGTCAAGAAACACGGCATCTACCTGTGAACCCATGTCTATGGCCCTCTGAGTCTCGTGGACGAATAGCGCGAGCTGGGTTTCAAACGATCGTCATTTCCGAAACCCATGCTCATTCCTATAGAGTAGATTTCTAGTCTCTAGAAAAGTCATTATACTCGAACACAGTAAGCATTCGAAAATTCTACAACTGATCGACGTTAGACGTATTGGTCTATAGTTCTTCACATCTGTTCGACGTCCCTTCTTGAAAACGGGGATGACCTGTGCCCTTTTCCAATCCTTTAGAACGCTACTCTCTTCTAGAGACCTACGGTACACCGCTGCAAGAAGGGGGGCAAGTTCCGTAGCGTTTTTTTTTTTTTTTTTTTTTTTTTTTTGTCGTCCTTTCCTGTGCCAACCTCTTCATCTCAGAGTAGCACTTGCAACCTACGTCCTCAATTATTTGCTTGTTGTATTCCAATCTCTGTCTTCCTCTACAGTTTTTGCCCTCTACAGCTCCCTCTAGTACCATGGAAGTTATTCCCTCATGTCTTAGCAGATGTCCTATCATCCTGTCTCTTCTCCTTATCAGTGTAAAATCGAACTGGTATCCCATCAGGTCCAGCGGCCATTCCTCTTTTGAGCGAGTTTAATTGTTTCTCTATTCCTCTGTCGTCTATTGCGATATCTATTATTTTGTCATCTGTGCGACAATCTATAGAAGGAACTGCAGTGCATTCTTCCTCTGTGAAACAGCTTTGCAAAAAGACATTCAGTATTTCGGCCTTTAGTCTGTCATCCTCTGTTTCAGTACCATTTTGGTCACAGAGTGTCTGTACATTTTGATTTGATTCACCTACCGCTTTGACATAAGACGAAGTCCATACTCAGTATACAGTTTTTATCTGTGAAGAAGGTCCATATCAGCATACATCGGACTGCAGAATGAATATTCGTTCTGCAAACAGAATCTCTCAGGAAATCCATTACACATATCCCATGCACAGATATGAAGGCAGTACAATTCATCTGGGCACAATACGGCAATCCTCTCTTCTGGTGGTCAGACGTGGCCCAGTGGAGCCTTGACAACTACCCTCACTTTCCCATGTAGTCCACAAACTTAGACGTTGCGCGATTCTACAAGCCAGACAAATGGAGGCCCGCAATGAAGCTCCTTTCAAACTCAGAGCGAGTGCGAATAACGCTGTCTCACGCGAGTATGTATCTTCTGCGTGTCCTTCATAGTCATCATTCTACATCTGACGCTGTTCACGTCCTTTATATAACCAACATGAAAAACACTCATGCACTAAGATGTCTGTCCTAACTGTCACAGAGAAACGCAGCTATTAGCCATTCACATACCAATCGATGGTGTGTATGTGTACCAAGTTATGCTGACATTCGACCACGTCTTTCAGGAGCTTCACTTGTTTTGTCAGGCAACGTATTTAACACAGCTTTCAGAGACAGATACCAGACAAAGCGACGTAGCAGTAAGACGCAAACAGTGGAGGGGCCTTAATACCATTTTTAAACTCCCCAGAAATGCGGAGCACTTGCTTACTCAGACTTATAACACAATTCCGGTATCTTGGATTAGTACCAGCTATAACTCTCTGTGGGAAATTTCCATACCGTTGAGCTGTTCTTCCAAGTGTTAAGCCGTCTCTCTCAGAATTACGACATTAAACTTGCTGGCAGATTAAAAAAAAAGGCGTTCCGTTCCGAGAGTCTAACTTGGCACCCAAATCTTTTACAAGTAAGTGCTTTATCGAAAGGCAAAGGTTACGGATTCGAATCCTGGTCCGACACACAGTTTTCATCCGCAGGCAAGTTTCAAATCAGCTCTTCAACGCAGTTTCGTTTTTCACATCAGTACTAATCCCACAAAGATACGTTGAGTACTTCAGTGAAATATGGAATGTATGAATAGAGGTATTAGCAGAAATAGGGATGTGAGGGCAGGTGTTGAGTTATGTTTGGATAGTTAGATAGGCAGGGTGTTTGCTCACGTACGGCAAAGGCAGCAGATTAGAGTCCATGTTAAGGACACAGTTTTAATCCATCAAGAAGGTCCTTGTTAGTGCTTATCTGACTGCCGAATGAATATTCGTTCTGTAAAATTGTACTATCATTAGCAAATCTGAGAGATTCCGCTGTTTGTCATTGAATTTTAATTCCCTTTCAAAATTTCGACGTTTTCTTCCAAGAGTGGCCCAGACTATTACTAATGTCGTTATAGGCGCATCGTAGTCGGGAGATGAGGGCTAGGTCCAGGGCAGGCTGAAATATCCCATGGTCCAACCGGAATCCGATCCCACGGCCTGTCGGTGTCCTGGCACGTATTTTTCCACCAGACTCAATGTCTTCCAGGATAAGACACAGTGTATTGCCTGGCGTGTTCCTTCATTTCTCCCTAAATCAAACTGATATTCCCCGAGATTGGCTCCCACCAAAATTTCCATTCTTCTGATAAAATAGTGTTAGTATTTTCCAACCATGACTTACAAAACTGGTAAGTCGGTAATATGTATACTGTCGGCATTTGCTTTCTTTTCAATTGCAATTATCAGACTCTTCTGAATGAGGGTATTTCGCCATTCTCGTAACATGCATACTTCAGTCTCGTAGCTTGGATACCACTGTTTTGCAACCTGCATACGCGATGGAATAATTTTGCCAAAGAAGGCTTTTCCAAGGATCTCAATAATTCTGCGGTAATATCATCTACTCCAGGAACTGTGTTTCGGATTAGTTCGTACAGAGTTCTGTCAAATTATTCTTACAGTGTAAGATTTTCAAGTTTAATCTGTATCTCCTTCTTCTTTGCTTTGAATAATGTCATCTTTATTTCCTTTGTATAACACTTCTGTACATTTCTTCCGTCTTTTTTTATTAATGGCTTGCCACCTGAGCTTTTAATGAACATACAGCTGCTTATCTTTTTCGAGGATTCCTTATTTTTTCTACAGGTGTCATTTATCTTTCCCACAGTCAAGCATGCTTCTTCAGTTTTGTGTTCGTCGTCTAGTCATTTCTACTTTGCATCTTGCACTATCTGTCAGATTCTTCAGACGTTTGTGTTTTCTTTTGCTTTATTCATTTGCTACATTTTTATATTTTCTAATTTAGTCACTTAAATTCAATAACTCGTGTACTGTCCAAGGATTGCTAATGGGTTTTGTATTTCTGCCAATTTGATACTCTGCTACCGCAGTATTTCAAATCAGAAAGCTACCTTTTCGTATTATATTGTATTCCTTCCCACTGTTTTCAGCCGTTCGCTGCCTAATGTTCCGTTTCAATACTTCCAAAAACCTCTGGGAATATCAAAATCATCCAAATCTCATTCCTTAAACTCCTATATTTCTGCAATTTTTTCTGTTTTTAAACTGAACTCAGTAGCCAATAAATGACGGACACAGTCCAAATCTTACCAGTATATTTTTTAATCTTGAAAATTCTATCTCGAAATTGAAATTTATTATATTTGTACATATCCCAATTTCCAATGATTCAATTTGTGTCACGCCATTTATTCCTTAACAACCTTTGCTCTAATCTCTGAATACACTGATCGACTTAATTTACGGAGGCTGCCTCGGAGGGATACCTGCTTAGGTTCTTTGACGGATGAGTGGCCCGGCCTATGAGATGTTTAGAAGCGCAATTATTGGCCATCGTTTGCAAGTTTTGAAGGAGAATAATAACTGCGTCTGCTTCGTATTCGTTTCCTGGCTGTGGTAGAGATAAGATGTAATTTCTTAATTTCTTATTGTGTGAAATTAAGTGCTACTGAAAGTGGCTGTATCTATACATACTGAGGAAGAGAGAGAGAGGGAGAGAGAGGCTGGTGGGTTGCTGGATCAAATAACCTGATACAGTTCAGGTTGAGTATCCTCGGAGTTCCAGTTAGTTTACTTAACAATAACATGAAACATCAAAAACAACCATAAGCGATCTCTCTTAATTTTCCAGGTGGACATTTTAGGACAACAGTTTTCACGCTATTAACTTTTCGGATCTGGTAAACAGTAAGAATAATGAGGGCACAACCAATAACATAGGAATAACAACTGCAACTATTACGGTTCTAGGCTCTTAGTCCGGAACCGTGCGACTGCTACGGTCGTAGGTTCGAATCCTGCCTCGGAAATGGATGTGTGTGATGTCCTTAGGTTAGTTAGGTTTAAGTAGTTCTAAGTTCTAGGGGACTGATGACCACAGATGTTAAGTCCCATAGTGCTCAGAGCCATTTGAACCATTCTGCAACTATTATACACCTTTAAAGTCAATGGAATTAACAAACAGTAACTAAGCAGCTTCACGGGGACCAATGCGTTTAAATACAATTTTAAAAACAGTTACAGTTAGTAGCATGCCTTAGTCGACACCAAGAATAGCCTGCTTAGCTGGGTGGTAACGTGCTCGCCTCCCATGCAAGCGGGCCCGGGTTCGATTCCCGGTCGGGTTGGAAATTTTCTCCGCTCGGGGACTGGGTGTTGGTGGCGTAGACTGAAATAAGACTTGCACTCGCCGTCCGAACTTCCTCGGATGAGGCCTGCCGGACAACGATGACATACGCTCATTTCATTTCAGAGCAAAGTAAAAAAGGACCATTTGACAAATAGCAAAGTGAACGCAGCTGCCGATTAAATTACCAAAACAAAGAACATCAGAATTTGTCTATACTCGTGAGGCGTTTTAGATGAATTACCAAAGCTTACAAAGCTTTTTTTTCAATAGAAGTCTTTATGGAACAAGGCACTACAATGGGCTATCTTCTAATATTTTAAATTACTTAATGTCAAGGCCCATAAACAGTAAGAGGCTACCTCAAACACTCCGAAAGCCTTTAAGCTTTTAAATACTACAAACACGCAGCTTAAGACCTGAATTTAAAATAAACAAAATGATCAAACATGTAGTGTTCAATGAGTAAAAAAGTAAAGAGCACATCCTACCACAGTGCGAGGCCACAGAATCAAAATACCAGTTAACAGTGAAGTGGCACATGCGAAGTCGGAAGGCAGTTCTGTCAGTGCCGTCGGCCTGACGCAGTTTTATATACAATGCAAATACAAATAAAACAGATTACAGACAGACAGTGTTGAGAAGCCAATCCCTCGCAAAATTTGAGGTCGAACTTTATAAAGTTTAATGACCAAGCAACTTTATAAAGTTTAACGAGCAAACAACACGCTTCATTATTACAAGAACAAAGCACAACCAATGCGCCCACACAGGTCGGGACCACACAATACTGCAGTGCAATGAGTCTCCATAACTACGAGGTGCAGTCAAGTTCTAAGGCCTCCTCCGACATTTTTTTTCTAATTAACTACTCACTCGAAATCGATGAAACTGGCGTTAATTTTCGACGTAATCGCCATGCAGACGTACACATTTTTCACAACGCTGACGCCATGATTCCATGGCAGCGGCGAAGGCTTCTTTAGGAGTCTGTTTTGACCACTGGAAAATCGCTGAGGCAATAGCAGCACGGCTGGTGAATGTGCGGCCACAGAGAGAGTCTTTCATTGTTGGAAAAAGCCAAAAGTCACTAGGAGCCAGGTGAGTAGGGAGCATGATGAATCTCTTCAAAGTTGTTATCATGAAGAAACTGTTGCGTAGCGTTAGCTCGATGTGCGGGTGCGTTGTTTTGGTGAAACACCACACGCGCAGCCCCTCCCGGACGTTTTTGTTGCAGTGCAGGAAGCAATTTGTCCTTCAAAACATTTTCGTAGGATGCACCTGTTATCGCAGTGCCCTTTGGAACGCAGTGGGTAAGGATTACGCCCTCGCTGTCCTAGAACATGGACACCAATCTTTTTTTCAGCACTGTCGGTTACCCGAAATTTTTTTGGTGGCTGTGAATCTGTGTGCTTCCATTGAGCTGACTGGCGCTTTGTTTCTGGATTGAAAAATGGCATCCACGTCTCATCCATTGTCACAACCGACGAAAAGAAAGTTCCATTCATGCTGTCATTGCGCGTCAACATTGCTTGGCAACATGCCACACGGGCAGCCACGTGGTCGTGCGTCAGCATTCGTGGCACCCACCTGGATGAGGCTTATCGCATTTTCAAGTCGTCATGCAGGATTGTGTGCACTGAACCCACAGAAATGCCAACTCTGGGGAGGATCTGTTCAACAGTCATACGGCGATCCCCCAAAACAATTCTCTACACTTTCTCGATCATGTCATCAGACCGGCTTGTGTGAGCCCGAGGTTGTTTCGGTTTGTTGTCACACGATGTTCTGCCTTCATTAAACTGTCGCACCCACGAACTCACTTTCGACACATCCATAACTGCATCACTTCATGTCTCCTTCAACTGTCGATGAATTTCAATTGGTTTCACACCACGCAAATTCAGAAAACGAATGATTGCACGCTGTTCAAGTAAGGAAAACGTCGCCATTTAAAGTATTTAAAACAGTTCTGATGGGGCGACTCCCGCAAATATGATTCACTTGAACAGTTCAGATTCCTTATAAACTACAGTTATCTTGGAATTAGGATTAGTAAGTTGGTACTTCATCCAGCAAATACGTTTCATCTTCTATGATTATCAAAAGTTCGGTGTTAAACTGATCTTAATTTATGTCTCATGCAACTTTAATTGGAGTGGGTTATGTAAACTTCAATATGTTTGAGGCACATCAATAATCCAAAGTGATTTCTAATTTAATACCTTTACTTCAAATCCAGACCATTCATATAATTAAACGAAGTGCAACATTTGTCGTACATAGCTTTAAGTGACTATAAGGCCTTGCTCGAAAACTTTACGTAGAAGTAACTACACTAAATACTCTGCAGCTAATTAAACTAAAGTTTCAGTGTGCATCAGTTTTGATTGTAATGAATGTTCAGAGATAAGCCACTCTTTGAATTAGCAGGCTGCTTTCAGATGCAAGGTAGCTTGCGTCAAGAGTTTCAGGGCAATAGCTGTTTCATTGTCTTGTTATGTTTCGTAACAACGTTACAGTACCAGGTCGCAGTGAACTGTAGTAGAGCAATTCAGGTTGTGATGCGATAGATGTGCGTGTCTATTTCGAACCATTACTGACACTAGACAGATCTCGTCATAATGATATTTCCTCTGCAGTTTATTCACTTGTAAGGAAGGAATTTTTAATCAGGCCATTTCAAGTGAAACTTTGATCTCCAGTGCTTCTAGCGAAGTCATGTACAATTTTAATTATGCTGTATATAACCTGACTGTTCACTATAGAAGCTGTGTGTTATCAATGATTAAAGTACCGGTGCGAAATTCTACCAGGCGGCGTTCCCTTTCTTGTGTTCTCCCAATTCATAGTCTCCTACAATTTTTCTTCCCCTTTTTTTTTCCACCTAGCGAATTTTCATTCACCCACCACAGTCAAATTTTTGTCTCTCTTATCTAAGTAGTTTCTTTCACATAATGCTTTCTCTCATTCTCATCATCTAGGGAACTAGCATTCACGCAAAGTTCTGCTACTGTAGAGTGTGTTTGTTTTGTATCTGTGTTACTGTGTTAGCTACTATAAAGCGTTCACTATGTTTTCATTAAAGCTCATCCGCTTTCTTATATTCTCATTCATTGTAAGACCTACTCCTGAATTACTACTATTTCATTTTTTGTTGATCAGTCTGCACTCACCTAACAAAAAGTTGTAGTCTTACTGTCACCATACTTCACTATTCTCTCAATATCTCTCTCCAACTTATCGTTTATTTTTTTCTACTTCTGTCACACCTATACAGGATTAAAGACTCTAACATTCCATCCCACGACCCACAATATGCCATATACAATTTTGCCGACAATTTTCTGCTGAGTAGCCCCTCCTGGTTGTATGAATGGAGGACTTTTTTAATTCATCAGTCTTTTACCCAAGACATATTGTAGCACGACCGTGAAAATTCGCGTGGGAAGTTCGTTCTATCTGTAAAAGACAATAGGGTGCTATCTGTGTTGCAGTTCGACACTGGAGAACAGCGATGTTCAACACAAAATGCTTTCGACGCATCATGATATTAACTAGGCTACAGCAGAAGACGGTCCATGTGCTTGTCGGTATTGAAACAAGCTATCATCAGGTGTGACAGCAATGATCAATGGACAATAGGAACACTCCGCCAGATCAGATGACTAAAGCTCGGGTGCCACCACAACACAGTCGTGTTAGAACATACTGTCTTAAGGAGGGGTAGTGTCTTTGTTTAGCAATCAAAACGTGCTTGGTCCCGGGTTCGTTCACCGCCACAGCTTAAATTTTGACTAAAATCGCCAGGGATGGCTACCGAAGTCTTCTGGCATTAGAAATCACTCTCATGCAACCAAAGGCCTTGTCAACGAGGATGGAGGAGCTTACATAGATTCAGGACACCCTCTTGGAGTGGAAAACTGCCCGTAAAGACGAAATAATCATCAATGATCAACGGCATGACGATGCAGAAGACAGTGGAAACCACTGCGTTCAAGACACATAATGTCTGTACACGGGATATGTGCCTGTAATCGAAAAAGTGTCACGAAGATCTCTCCATTGGTAAAAGTATCCAGAATAATCCCCAATTCGTATTCCCCAAGGAGGAGGTGAATATGCCAAAAAGCTGAATAACCAACCAAGGAAAACATTCTATGAGTCGGGGCATGGAATGTCAGTAATCGGGAAGCCACAAAACCTGGAAAGGGAATTGTTAATGGTCAAACTAGATATGGCGGGGGTCAGTGAAGTGAAATGGAAAGAAGACGAGGATTTGTGATAGGGTAATATCAGCGGGAGTAGGTTTCTTTATCAGTAGGAAGGTGGGCAGAGAGTTCAGTGATAGGGTTTTTCTGAACAGAATCGACAGAAAACCAACGCAAAAAACGGTAGTTAGGTATACATGCCAACGTTGCAATCTGAAGATGAAGACATAGAGAAAGTATATGAGGATATTAAACATGTAATAAAGTACGTTAAGGGAGATGAAAAACAGTCATGGAGGACAGGAATGCGGTTGTAGTGTAAGATGTAAGGGTTACAGGAGAATACGCGTGTAGTAATAGGAATGAAACAGGAGAAAGATTAAATGAGTTCTGCAATAAATTTCAGCTGGTAACAGCAAATACTCTATTAAAGAATCACAAGAGGGGGGCGAACATTTGGAAATGGCCGGAAGATACGGGAAGATTTCAGTTAGATTACATCATGGTCAGGCAGAGATTCCGAAATCAGATACTGGATTATAAGGTGGAGCCGGGAGAAGATATAGATTCAGATCACAATTTAGTAATGAAGGGTAAATCAGGAAGAATTAATGCACAATGAAATTGGATACAGTAATAATAAGGAACGAAGAGATGCGCTTGATATTCTCTGAGGCTATGTACTCTGAGATAATTAATAGCTCAGTAAGCAGTTCAGCTGAAGAGGAAAGAACATCTCTAAAAAGGGCAGTCACAGAAATTGGAAAATACACGTCGTTACAAAGACGGTAACTGCGAAATAACCGTGGGTAACAGAAGATGAACTCCAGCTGAAGAAAGGAGAAAAATGTTTAGGGAAACTCAGGAATACATAAACAAAGTCACTTAGGATTGAAATAAATAGGAAGTGCAGGGAAGCTAAGGCGAAATGGTTGAAAAAACAGAAAAAGAAATGATTGTGGGAAGGTCGGACTCAGCATACAGAAAACACAAAACAGCCTTCGGTGAAATTAAAAGCAACGGTGGTAGCATTAAGATTGCAATGGGAATTCTACTGTCAAATGCAGACGAGAGTGGAGTACAATGAAGGCTTCTACAAGGGGGAAGACTTGTATGATGACGTGACAGAAGAAAAAGCAACCCCCACAGTAGAAGAGATAGGAGATCCAGTATTAGAATCAGGATTTAAAAGAGATTCGGAAGACTCAGGATCGAATAAGGCAGAAGGGATAGGTAATATTCCATCAGAATTTCTAAAATCGTTGGGAGGAATTTGCAAGGAAACGTCAATTCACATTGGTATGTAGAATGTATCAGACCGGCGATATACCATCCGACTTCCGGAAATACATCATGCAGTCCGTTCTGAAGATTGCAAGAGCTGATAAGAGGGAGAATTATTGCACGATCAGCTCAACATCTCATGAAGCGAAGTTGCTGACAAGAATAAAATAAGGAAGAATCGAAAAGAAAATGGAGGAAGTGTTAGACCATGATCAGTTTAGCTTGAGGAAAGGTAAGGACACCATACTCGTAGAACCAATTCTGACGTTGTGGTTAATAATGGGAGCAAGACTAAAGAAACATCAAGACAAGTTGAAGGACTTATCGACCTGGAAAAAGAGTTCGATAGTGTAAAACTGTGCAAGATTTTCGAAATTCTGAGAAAAATGGGGGTAAGCTGTAGGGAGAGGCGGATAATGTACAATATGCACAGGGGCCAAGAGGGATTAATAAGATTGGAAGAGCAAGAACGATGTGTTCAGATTAATAGGATGTAAGACGGTGATGTTATATTCCAGCCCTGCTGTTCAATCTGTGCATCGAAAAAGCAATGTCAGAAATAACACCAGGTTCAAGAGTGAAACTAAAATCCAAGGCTAAAGAATACCAACAATAAGATTCGCTAATGACGTTTCTATCCTCTGTGAAAGTGAAGAGGAATTACAGGATGTCCTGAATGGAATTAACAGTTTAATGAATACAGAATGTGGAGTGATGGTAAATCGACGAAAGACGAAAGTAATGCGAAGTAGCAGAAATGAGAACAGCGAGGAAATTAACATAAGATTGGTGATGAGGGAGCAGAGGAAGTTAAGGAATTCTGCCACCTAGGCAGCGAAATACCAATGACGGACTGAGCAAGGAGAATATAAAATGCAGACTCGCACTAGCAAAAAGAGCGTTTAAGGTCAAGAGAACTCTGCTGGTACCAAACATAGACATTAATGTGAGGAATAAATTTCTAAGAATGTACGTATGGGACACAGCGTTCTATGGTAGTGAAATATGGACTTGGGAAAACCGGAACAGAGGAGACGCGAAGCAATTGATATGTGATACTATAGGCGAATGTTGAAAATAGTTTGACTGATTAGGCAAGGAACGAGAAGATTCGGCACAAAGTGGGAGACGAAAGAAATTTATGGAAAAAATTCGTTACAACGCCAAAAATAACTTCCTCGGTTCTAGGGGGAGCTTAGAGGGTAAAAACTAAAAGGCAGATATTGACATACATCATGCACTAACTGAGGGCGTAGGTTCCAAGTGCTACGCTAAGGTAAAGAGTTTGTCACAGGAGAATAACTCATGGTAGGCCTCATCAAACTAGTCAGAGGACTGATGACTCAAAAGAAGAAGAAGAAAAAAAAAAAAAAAAGGAATGGTTACGTAAGAAATAATTGCCACAAGACGCCTGGAGTGGCGAAATTGTGCTGTGGGTTAACTCTCAATTTGGGAGAGATATGGTGACACTGCTTGCCTAGGTATGGTTTGATAAGCATGAAGATAAGTAGCAGGAGCAGGTGGGCCTTATCTTGCTGAAATGTAAACTGGCTAGCTTCCCATGAAGGGCAACAAAATGGGGCATAGAATATCGACGACGTAGCTCTGTGCTGTAATAGTTTCGTGAATGACCACCAAATGGGTCCTGCGGAGAAATGAGGCCTCGGAACATCACGCGGTACCGGCCGACCGCCGTGTCATCCTCAACAACAGATGTCACTGAATGCGGATGTCAGTTTTAGTGGCCAGAGTCGCTACTTCTTAATGTAGTAGCTCATCGACTGGCTTCGCAAGGGCTTAGTGCACTCGCCAGCAGGACTCAGTAGGTCGGACGGTCACCTATGCAAGCTTTAGTCACTTAACTTCGAAGATCTGACTGGAACAGGTGTCACTGCTGCAGCGAGGAAAGGAATATGTGGAAAACACGACAAGAAAATTGGACAGGATGACAGGAAATTGTTAAGACATCAGGAGATGAGTCCCATGGTACTAGGGAGAGCTGTAGAGGAAGATAGAAACCAGACTACATCCAGCAAACAATTGAGGACGTAGGTTGCAGGCTCTGCTCTGAAATGAAGAGTTTGGCACCGGACAGGAATTCGTGGCGCACCGCGTCGAACCAGTCAGAATGATGATGACTCAAACAAAAATCTATAATTTCTTATCACTATGCGAATAGGTCGCTCTATAAGTAATATAAATTCCCTTGGATATGCTAGTAATACTTCAGACATGCATTTCTAGTGAGCATGAATAACATTCCGTTGTATTTTTAATACATATCTTGATTATAATGCCTTTCAAACATGTTTTAAGGTTGTTCAAGACTGAAGCACATTGTTGATTTTTAACTTTAACATTCTTTATTTTGATGTTTTATACTCACAAGATTGTTAACAAGTAATGTAGTTCACATTAAAAAATGCACCCTCTGCTAGCGCAGAAGAAGAAGAACATTTTGGCGCGCGCCTCGATGTATACATCAGACTGCATTATTCTGGAAGCTTCCAGAAGCCGAAGTACATCACATAAGAACATTACAAAATTTACGATTTTTGGAACACTAATAAATTTAAACGAAATAATATTTTGTATCTGCAAAATTCTCAGAAATAAGAGGGAAACAAGTGGGATTTACACAGCTACAAAAATAAAATTAATAATTTTAAAATATGCCACATCACAAGGTTTGTTTATGTTCAGCTTTTACAAAATACTGAATTATTTATGAAACAGTTTAGTGTATTTTTGGGACATAATAATAGCTTTTTATTTCGTAAACAATAAATTTACCTGAAATATTACGTAATTAGATTTGAAAAATATTCGATATATATGGTATTTTTTATAGCTCGTATAAAGTGAAACCAAAGGATAATTCATTTTTATGACCAAAGACTTTTGCATTGAAAGACACAAATAATGTTCCTATATTTTGCGAAATTCTTTGGAAAAGTGTATAATTTTCATAAGAACTGTAGTTTTGTATGCTACTCCAGTAGACATGAATCCCATGTAAATGCAGTAAGAATGAACATTCTGAAAATAGAATAAGATCGCAATTTTTATTAAAGTGAAGATAGTGTCGAAAGCTATAGTGGCATAGGAATCTTATAATCTTGATTCGTTATAAAATACCAGCATTAAAAATGAATAGAAATGATGCTCTCATTATAAAATAGTAAGTTCCAAAGATTTTACGCAATTATCATAAATTAAGTATCATCAGACAATGCTTGGATAGCCCTATCAAAAGACAGAATCAGAGTTTTGCAATAATGTGAATGAAAAACCAGAAGGCTGGTTCGAATATCTAAGAGCTAATTGAGTTACATTAAAAAAATTAGTTACCTTGACAGCATGTGGTTGGATATCATACCAGCAACATTGAAATATCAGATTCCTCTTAGAGTTCAGTAATTAGTCATCCAAGTTGGATAAACATATGAAATTCCCATTCTGATTCTTATGTAATAATAATGTAATACAAATGATAGCAATAAGATTTAGTACAGAACACGCAATATTGGCAAGAGTTCGCAAAGAATTATTCGAGAGGAATCTCAATAAAAAGTGGTACGTTTTGTGATGACAGAGGTATCCATGCTTAAGCTGAAGGTGATGTTATTAATTATAGATGTGAGTTGCAAAAATAAAAATAAAAGCACTTTTGTAGTTGCGCACCGACACATTGTGGGATATACACTGCCTGACGAAAAAGTGAAGCATCCAGAAGGCATGGTTAGATGTCCATCATGTAACCCCATACACATGCATACCACTAGCGGGCATGTAAATGATTAGAACTGCAATTCTCTGTGACAAAACGGCCACCAGAGAACATTAGTTTACCAAAGAAAAAAATGGTGAAACAGCCTTATGTTTGCAGAAGTTATTTTATTCAGACGACTGGTTCCGGCTCTCATTAATGTTATCTTTAGGCTCCTATGATGCTGAAACTGGTATCTAAATGAAATAACTTCTGAAAACGTATTGTTGTTTTTCGAGTCGTCTTTGGTAAATATTTGGCCTGTCGCAGTTCCGTTTCCAAGATGGATCAACAAAAAACAGGGCATTAGTGTTGTTCATGTTTAGTATTGTTAGCAGGTTAGGTAGGATATGTAAGGTAGTGAACAGCGATAAATGTAGAGCAATCACTGTGAAGGATATGGAGATGTACCGTAGTCGACTGAGACAGCCATATTAGCACTCACGGACCATGAAACAGGTCTCATTGTGTGTCTCCATTTGGACTGCTGAGTGAATCGTTTTGGCGTTTCGATGAGACAGTGGCTGACGTCGTACTGGGTGGCAACGTGGGGGCACGCATACCCATCGTGGAGATTCCAGTCGCCCACGTCTGACCACAATATGAGAGGATCGCCATATTGTTCCCCAGGAATATCGTAACACCCTTACATCTGCATCTGCCATCCGAGAACAAGTACTGGACTCAATGCTAGAGTCCTTCCCATCTTCCACCATAGGCAACAGACCGACTGGAGAGTTACTGTCCCATGTGTGGGAAGCCAATTAACACCACAACACAAACAGTATTTGGACTGGTGCATGATGGCGTAGCATGGGCTGCTGATAAATGGCGTCGCATTGTGTTCAGTGTAGATTCATGGTTCTGCACTACCGTAGGTGAACATCGACATCCAGTGTTAAGGCGACCTGGGGAGAAGACCCGCCGCGCGGGTTTAGCCGAGCGGTCGTGGGCGCTGCATCATGGACTGTGCGGCTGGTTCCAGCGGAGGTTCGAGTACTCTCTCGGGCATGCGTGTGTGTGTATCTGTATGTTTGTACTTAGGATAATTTAGGTTAAGTAGTGTGTATGCTTAGGGACTGATGACCTCGGCAGTAAAGTCCCAGCCGGCCGCGGTGGTCTCCCGGTTCTAGGCGCTCAGTCCGGTACCGTGCGCCTGCTACGGTCGCAGGTTCGAATCCTGCCTCGGGCATGGATGTGTGTAATGTCCTTAGGTTAGTCAGGTTTAAGTAGTTCTAAGTTCTAGGGGACTGATGACCACAGCAGTTAAGTCCCATAGTGCTCAGAGCCATTTGAACCATTTAGTAAAGTCCCATAAGGTTTCACACACATTTGAACATTTGGAGAAGACCCATTCTTCTAAGGTTTTGGAGAGTCACAGTAGTGTTACTTCTGCCTTCATGGTGTGGGGAAGTATCGGGTATGTCATAAAGCCACTAGTATGCAGGGAACTCTTATGGCGCAACGCTAGGTAGCGGACATCCTGCTTCGTCATGTGCTATATCTTATGCATTAGTATTGTTGCGGCATTTTTCAGCATGGCAGGTGTCCCTGTGAACTGTCTGCGTTGTGGTGCTCCTGTGACTGACAATATGCCCAAATCTGTCTCTTGCAGACTATGTGTGGAAACAGCTTGGATGTAAACTCTGTTCCAATGGCAGTGTCTAGTCCGCCAAAGAGCAGTTTCTACAGTTGTGACCCGCTTCTCTCGAGAGGATACTTATCAACCGAATCCATGCATGTATCGAAGCCAGCAGGAGTGCATCGTCATATTGATAAGTGAGCTCATACTGCCATATTCTTAGTATACTTGACTCAACGTTTCAATCGTTAAAATAACTATACATACTCTCTCAGCCCATGTGGTTTCATTTAGTTTCCTCCTTCCATTTTGGGTGCATCAGTTTTATTGGCAGACAATGGAAATGGTTCCGGCCGTACCGGTCAGAGTTGTCAACGTGTAACGTCTCCTGGCAAAACACATATGTGGTAAACAAAGAGAAAAGAATAATTGGACTGGATGATTTTAATTGCGTGGATAATGACTATGTGAACTTTATTTAATAAAGAGAAACCATTGTGTGTTATGTTTTATACTTGTATAGAATTGTGTACCGATTTTTTTAAAGATAACATCTGTGTCGGCGAGTACTGAAACCACCACAGACAAACAAAGAAGAGAATATGTCACAACGAGTATAAATAGTAGTGACCTAGCATTAACTTCTCTGTCGTCTTCTTGGAGTTACGTGGGTAGGAAGAGCCTGTGACGCTATATTGTATGTTTGTGTAGCATTATTTTGTCAAGATTGGGAGAATGACGCCATTAGGTATTGATCTGTAAAGGTGTGTAAAAATTTGTTCTGTCTAAATGTTTAGTGAAAACTGGCATTATGATTTGTAATAAGCTTGCCTGGTATTTTATCCCATCCTTTTAAGACATTTATTCAAACTGCTTGAAATGAAACCAATCATGCCGCAAAGAAGCGGACAGGTAATAGTGAACTAAAATTATTTCTTTCAGCTTTTTGGATTTCAAGGCAGAGCAGCAGAGTTTATGATGTGTTTTACAGGTGACAGGGTTGACAGTGCAAATAGATAATTTACCTTCTTGACATAAAAGAAATCTTGCTGTGCGTGGTTCTGGTCTGGCAAACATTATGGTAAAAACATTTTTTTCTCTGATAATAGTCTCACGTTCTCGTGTTAGTCCCGGTACTTGCTGGTGTTTTACTGTTCACAAAAATCCATTGCATAATTTTGATGTTGAACGAACATTGCATACTGTAACATAAGTATTGATAACGAAATAATTTCCAGTAACCTTTTCAGTAACTGTAAAATAAGGAAGATATATTGAACTTTACAGCAAATTACAGCACGAAACAATGTTCCTTTTATAGGAAGCCAGAACTCGAATAATTTTTGAAAAGTAATGATCCAAAGAAAATCACAGCACAGCATCCTTAAAAAGTATTTCAGGGCTCTCTTCGTAGCAAATATATGTTATCCATTTATCAATATATTAGTTTTTACGTGAGCAATAACAAGAAAAGAGCGAAAAAATTTGTGTGTGTGAGGGGAGGAGCATGTGTGTACAGTCAGCGGAACTTTTCTTTTGCGTAGATTAACTGGCGCTTTGTGAAAGCGTATGAGAATTTTCGGATGCCGCCTCTTTGTGATATAAAAATTGTGTTGGGTACTCTAGACTTTTAGTAATACTTCGCAATAATTTGGCGGATTCTAAATATGAACTGCTGAGTGTTGCTCAAGATTTGGAAGTTTGCAAGGAGTCACATGCGTGTAGGACTAGGTTCGCAGACAGAATATTTTTCAGTGTGTATATAGCGGTCTTTGCATTTGAACCACTAAGGTCTCTGTCACTCTTAGAATTATTTTGTGGTTTACCACCAGATGTCTAATATTTGATTTATTATACAAAGTAAGGTATCATCAACTTGAGTGACTTGTTTATAAGCAGAAAGGTTGTTGACCTGCCGTCACAAGCGTGTTTAAGAAGCGGTTATGTGTAAAAAAATTTAACAATAACTTTTTTTTCGCTTTATTGAGTTTAGATTCCCGCCAAAGGCCAAAGGAATGGGCCTGCAGCAGCTTAGTGCGCCGCTCTTCAGCCTACAAAATTTGTTTTAAAAAATGATGTTAATAAATAAATAATAAAACCGGGCGATAAAATCGCTGACTGAAATGGTGAAATAGCGGAAAATTGATGAACTTATAAAACAAAGGGTTGGCGATGCTAATAAAATACACATGAGGCAGGGAGGTAAAATAATAGACAGAGAATTAAAAAACACGGCGACAGTCTGGTTTCTGTTCGCAAAGGACATAAAATTCGCACCCAGCGACAGCATGGTTTCTGTTTGCAACACGGGAAAAGATGAAATGACACTGAACATGCACGGGAACACTGAACTAAAATGTGACATACCACAGAAGAGAGCACGTGGGAGGAAACTAGACAGATGAGGGGAAGATAAAAAAGGGGGGAAGGTGAGGAAAAGCGAAGGGGGGAGGGGGGAAAGGAACCAATGGAGGATGAGGACCCATAAGAGGGATGGTGGGTGCTAGATGCGACAGGGAGTGGGGAAGGCAGAGGACGGGAATAGAAAGGGACTTGGGGTGGGGGTGGAGAAGGGAAGCAGGGAGATGTTACGCGGTGAGAAACACAGGATGGTAGGGGGGGAAGAGGGAGCCCAGGGAAAGGATGGAGGAAAGGAGGGCGGGGGTGAGGATCAGAGTTGGTAGGAGGGATAAATAGAGGGAGAGAGGGCATCGTCAGGGAGGGGGATAACGTTTCGAGGGCATAGATTTTTCTACATTCTTATTCCACGTGCAAGAACAGTCGCAAGCTTTCGGCATTGCTCTAACAGTTCCTCGTTCATAGAGATAAGAGGAATTGGTTACTTGGTGTTGGCAGAAAAATTATGACGCTTTTTACTGTTAGTTTTATAAATTTTCTCTCCGCCTGTCTTTACTTTCATTCGTTCTAACGTGATTTTTCCTTTGTTCCAGGTAAGTTCCGCACGGTGCCAAGAGATAGCGCTAGTGTGTAACCACTGCCCCTGTTGTAGAGTGGCGCAATTTATTGTGGCCTCATATCGGCGAACTGTAGACACCTTTCGCAGTGTAACAGGTCAGAGGAAGCTGACAAAAGCCGTCGCTGCAGAGACCTTGACGGAGGTGACGGCCTGTAGAGCAGGATGGCACCAACAGGTGGGTGTCCAGGCAGCCACACTTACAGAGTAAGGGGGCAGCAACGTCACTCGCCGTCTCGAGCGCGCACCACAGAGCACACAGCAGAGACAGAGCAGGGAAGTGGCAGTTTTGCATTTGTCTTGCAGCTGTTGACAGAAGCATGCTACAATGAGATAACCTCTGCTATGCGTTCATTCTTATTTCATTTATAAACTGCATTATGTGCAGTATTAATGGGTTCTGTTATGCCGTACACTAGCCGGCCCACTGCTGCGGTCGCAGGTTCGAATCCTGCCTCAGACATGGATGTGTGTGATGTCCTTAGGTTAGTTAGGCTTAAGTAGTTCTAAGTTCTAGGGGACTGATGACCACTGAAGTTAAGTCCCATAGTGCTCAGAGCCATTTGAACCATTTTTTTTTCTATGAGACATGATAATCATAGAAATCTTAGTTCACTTTATAACAGTGTAGATGTGAAGATTTACTCAAGTTCGTACAATCCATTTCCACGAGAATGTTGTGTGTATTTACAACTGTCTCTGACAATTACAGTATTGCTTGACGTTGACAAATTTACAAGACTACTCACTTGAAGTACAACAGACGTAATGTTGACAGTAATTCCTGCCTAAGATGTTACGGCGGAATGAAACATCTCCGTCGTTTCCAGGTCCCCGTTTAATACAATACAATATGTGTATGTAGAACCAATGTAAATAATGAATGCGAATCGTGGGTGTACGTGTGTTTGAGTGATTCCATATATTTTGGAGGCTGACTGAGATGTCGCAAATAAATTAAAAAATAAGGAAACCCACACATGATCTACACGATTATCTCCTGTTAAAAACACTCATTTGGTGAAGCCCAGCACACAACCTGATGCGTTGTTGAGCCTCTTTACCGCAATTCTTTGCGGTGGACTCCTCGTGGCAGATTACTTTGCCGTGCCGTGCAAATAATCGTGTCCACAACTAAGTTTAATAAAAGGAAAGCAGAAGGTGGAATTTGAGTCATATGCTGCACTGTTCAAAGACTGTCCTGTACTTAAACGAATCAGAGGCTCCAAACCACTTTTTTCGGAAATCGTTTTACTTGAAACATAAAAAATAAATCAGGACTTTTTCTGGATTCAAATGATTTTTTCCGCTATACAATTGTTATCAAACGATGGCAGAATAGTTATTGGTTAAGAATATTTGATTATTTCAGAATGTAAGTCTCAAAGTACAGCTTTATGATGAGGTGGTTATCTTTTATTTATCGCTCATTTACAATTGTCCACTGTTCGAAAAATTTGCATTTCCTGATTTCTCTGTAGACAAATCTCAAAATCTCGTCTATTTATTCATAAGGAATTTACGAATCCTATTCAATAAAAATTCGGAATAGGTATTAAAATCCATGGAGAAGAAATAAAAACTTTGAGGTTCGCCGATGACATTGTAATTCTGTCAGAGACAGCAAATGACTTGGAATAGCAGTTGGAATGGAATGGATTGCGTCTTGAAAGGAGGATATAAGATGAACATCAACAGAAGCAAAACTTGGATAATGGAATGTAGTCGAATTAAGTCGAGTTATGCTGAGGGAATTAGATTAGGAAATGAGACACTTAAAGTAGTAAAACAGTTTTGCTATTTGGGGAGCAAAATAACTGATGATGGCCGAAGTAGAGAGGATATAAAATGTAGACTGGCAATGGAAAGGAAAGCGTTTCTGAAGCAGAGAAATTTGCCAACATCGAGTATAGATTTAAGTGTCAGGAAGTCATTTCTGAAAGTGTTTGTATGGAGTGTAGCCATGTATGGAAGTGAAACATGGACGATAAGTAGTTTGGACGAGAAGAGAATAGAAACTTTCGAAATGTGGTGCTACAGAAGAATGTTGGATATTAGATGGGTAGATCACATAACTAATGAGGAAGTATTGAATAGGATTGGGGAGATGAGAAGTTTGTGGCACAACTTGACCAGAAGAAGGGATCGGTTGGTAGGACATGTACTGAGGCATCAAGGGATCACCAATTTAGTATTCGAGGGCAGTGTGGAGGGTAAAAATTGTAGAGGGAGACCAAGAAATGAATACACTAAGCAGATTCAGAAGGATGTAGGTTGCAGTAGCTACTGGGAGATGAATAATCTTGCATAAGATAGAGTGGCATGAAGAGCTGCATCAAACCAGTCTTAGAACTGAAGACCACAACAGCAACATTCAATAAGATTGTGGCCATGTTTTTATGGTCATTAAAATGCTTAAATCTCTTTCTCGCCAGTGGAAATTCATATATCAGTAGTCTGTATAATTTGAAAGTGTCCAAAAGAAATTATATATTTCACACCACCACACAGAGGATCGAATGTTTGACTCGAGAGAAGCAGAATGCTTTTTGATAGATGGCAGTGGCATCGTTTTCACATCTTAACTTTAACTCGTCGTAATTCAAACAGTTTGTATGAAATGCTTATAAATTAAATACAAAAATCTTCCTTGTAAACCAGTGTATTTATTAGTGAACACCATATCAAAGTACGTGAGACAATTTAGGAGATCTGCACGTAATCAGTAGCACCGTATCAACTAACTTAAATGTGAGTCCACGGGGTTTTCTTCCCAAGAGAATGTTATTATATGCATATAACTAACATGCTTGTTATCATGGGGGGTAGAGATACATTAACTAAGATTAGGTAAAGCTACATATTAGTTCTAAATTCTCAACATGATCATTTGTGGGCAGATGTAATATCTTACCCAGAATTTAATGTATAGGCTTGTTTCAGCTGTAAACCTTTCCGCAATGCGGAAACCTCTCTTGCAGCGACTGCCCGGAGGTCGCTGCATAGCATTTCCATTATGATAATGTGTAAGTGTGCGACGTACCTTATGGTCTTCATGCAAGTGGATATTGTCTCTTATGCACCAATGGATAATGTGTCTTTAACTGTCGTCTCAAGCCCAGGGTGGTAAACAGGCACTCCATATAGCTATAAATTTTGGCTCTGTTTCACAATTAATTAAAATACCACTGTGACATTACAAGAATACTCAGATTAATATAAATGACAAGTTTGAGATTTATCCTAAAATGATAACACAGCCCCTCCCTTTCTCATTCTATATTTTCATTTATCAAGGTTTTCAAGGTTCAAGTCATACACAACAAGAGGGTTTAATTACTTTAAACTCTCAACAAATTGATTAAAATTTACGCATTGAATTCGTGATTATTAAAACTTTATCTCTATATATGAAGTATTATGACAAATGAAACAATTAACCTGTATCAGTGATATTTACATCTATGTTGTCATAGCTGAGCAATGGGCTAAGTTGGTGGCGAATGAACTTTAACTTTTGAACTCATCAATGCAGTCATGCATTCAGTGCAGGCTATGTTAGTAATTAACTCTTGAATTTCGATATTCAAGGTGTACGCAGGTTTGAGTAAACAAAATCTCCACTCAACATTTAATTTCGCCTAACGTACGTTGGTACATTACCAACCGGGAACTGCGGCTGTGTTGTCTCCATGCTGGATCTGAAACGCTAATTCCCTACTCTGGCCTTGATTGAATTCAACGAGTCTTAACTTTCCTACATTATGTAGAGCATTAAATTTTCCCTAGTCGAAATTAATGGCTATTGCGCACTCGCTATGGGATGGAGCGACATGCACAAATCTCAGCCTCCAAACATTCCCGCAGGAATATGAACTACCGCTTTACGTGTGTGTGTTAATTTAATTCTCAAAATGCTTATATACGACGTTACTCTCCCCACCGCGATTCTACCATGTCACACACTATGCCTTCGGTCAACTGCTTCCTCGTTATACCTGAATTCCTATTTTTCTTGCCCGGGTCGTTAATGTAGTATCGCCACTTACCCATGTTCTCAGCTGTGTTTATTCTAAAAGGTATTGTACTGTACTCACCTTATTTCTTTCTGCGCTTCAGCTGGGCCTCCTATTCTTAATGTTAGTTGGGGTTTCCCAATGCTATTAGCCACATGCGCCTGTCTGCCTCCACACTGCGTTCACTTTATCTCATTTACGCATGTCGTTTACAAGGTACATATTGTTTTGTTATTCAGTACATGAGAGTGACATAATTACGTCGTGTTAACAATATAGAGTTATTTTCTGGGAATTTTATTCTCTATAGTATGTATGAAGCTTATGTAAGGTCCAAAAGATGCGGACACCTTACAAATCTGTCACTCCACATTGGATCTTATTTGTCTCTTCTGTCAATGCAACCTCGTGCAGACAGACGATGGACGCACCGCAGTTCACGACACTTAAGGGAGATCAAGACAATGTGTAGGCATTTTGTTCTCGGGTTATTACTGACAAAGGTTAGGGAATATACGTTTGTGACAGAGAAAAACAGTAGACGGCCATGAAAGCACATCTCACGTAAAGAGCTCGAAGACCTGAGAAAATTAGGACTCTTACGAAAGTATAAACTCGTTCTCTTCTCACTAAGGTGTCATCACTTGATGTCTAAGGCTATCGGTCAGAGTACTTTGTTTGTACCGAAATCCAAAAACATTAGAGGTTTACTGTCAGTTCTTCGAAAATGGGAATTACTGCTTAATACCGTGTCGGTATACAGTACAACGCCGATTTTGTGATACACAGGACGAGAATGCTGCTTATGGTATTGATATGTCTCGAATTTAACACACAAAATGCAGAAAACATTCTACCACTCAGCGTTTCACAATAAGGAGTGCAGTTTTCGAAATAAACGAACAATTCCACTGTTACTACGTAAGGTTTCGCGATCGTAATCATTATTTAGACGAGTCTGGTTAACAGAACCACAGGTCAAATTTGATGAACTGTTTGAAAGATTCTGATTTCATCTCTCTGTTCACATATAACGATGCGAGAATGCAGCACATCTACTCACTAACTCGAATCCCTAGAGAAGTGAAACAAAAATCGGACAACAGAAAGACTTCGAAGCAATGCGGAGCCAAAATAAGAGTTTGTAGTGGCGAAATAATTGCTCTGATTGGAATGAATCGCAAATGGGAGAAATCTTGTGGAAACATACGATGTTTGTTGCGTGCTTATAGATGTGTTTGCAGCAGACTGACGTAGCTAGGACTAGTGTGGAACTTTCAGCTTTCTAGTTGTGCTAGAAATGATGACACATTTATCACGATAATTCCATGCATAATACCGCCACGTGTCAGAACTGCATATGATCTGAAACCTGTATTGCTCTTTAGGAATACATGTCTTTCCACAGTCTGTAGAAGGATGGGGTAGTGGAAGAGACAGACAGTATCCAACACAGAGTGGGGGGTGGTCGTTACAGAAGCTCCCGTGGCATTCACTACAGGAGGTCTGGTGCATCATGCAGAGATTACTGTAGAAAAATCGTAGAGGTTACATTTTGGGCAAAGTATTACATCCTCCCACATATATCCCTCTAAATGATCATAATCAGAAATTAGAGCTAATATATAGGTTTACCTGGACCTAGGTTAATTACCCTCTATCACACACAGTAAGGTAGTAAGCTGATGTTATGCAAAGAAGATGTTATGCACCTAATTGTACTGTATGGAAAACTATATTCCACGTAAACGCATTTCAGTTCTTATGGTGGTCCTGATTATCTAACCAACAGCTTAAAGTGTACTTGTTACCATAAAATCTACACTGCCGGAGAAAATTAGTACACCCTTTTAGAGGTTTCCACTTCACTCAAAGTTTGTTCTTGCATTAGTGCATGCATATTGAGTACATGAAATAAAGTACTGGCCATTAAAATTGCTACACCAGCAAGAAATGCAGATGATATACGGGTATTCATTGGACAAATATATTATATTAAACTGACATGTGATTAAATTTTGACGCAATTTGGGTGCATAGTTCCTGAGATATCAGTACCCAGAACAACCACCTCTGGCCATAATAACGGCCTTGAAACGCCTGGGCATTGAGTCAAACAGAGCTTGGATGGCGTGTACAGGTACAGCTGCCCATACAGCTTCAACACGATACCACAGTTCATCAAGAGTAGTGACTGGCGAACTGTGACGAGCCAGCTGCTCGGCCACCATTGACCAGATGTTTTCAGTTGGTGAGAGATCTGGAGAATGTGCTGGCCAGGGCAGCAGTCGAACATTTTCTGTATCCAGAAAGGTCTGTACAGGACCTTCAACATGCGGTCGTGCATTATCCTGCTGAAATGTAGGGTTTCGCAGGAATTGAATGAAGGGTGGAGCCACGGGTCGTAACACAACTGAAGTGTAACGTCCAGTGTTAAAAGTGCCACCAATGCGAACAAGAAGTGACCGAGACGTGTATCCAATGGCACCCCATACCATCACTCCAGATGATACGCCAGTATGGCGATGACGAATACACGCTTCCAATGTGCGTTCACCTCGATGTCGCCAAACACGGATGAGACCATCATTATGCTGGATCCATCCGAAAAAATGGCGTTTTGTTATTCGTGCACCCAGGTTCGTCGGTGAGTATACCATCGCAGGCGTTCCTGTCTGTGATGCAGCATCCCCATCTGTTGACTCAGGGATCGAGACGTAGCTGCACGATCGTGTAGAGTCATGCGGATAAGATGCCTGTCATCTCTACTGCTAGTGATACGAGGCCGTGGGGATCCAGTATGGCGTTCCGTAGTACCCTCCTGAACCCAACGATTCCATATTCTGCTGACAGTCATTGGGTCTCGACCCCCGCGAGCAGCAATGTCGCGATACGATAAACCGCAGTCGCGGTAGGCTAGAATCCGATCTTTATCTAAGTCGGAAACGTGATGGTACGCATTCCTCCTCCTTAAACGAGGCATCAGAACAACGTTTCACCAGGAAACTCTGGTAAACTGCTGTTTGTGTCTGAGAAGTCGGTTGGAAACGTTCCCATGTCAGCACGTTGTAAGTGTCGCAACCGGCGCCAACATTGTGTGAATGTTCTGAAAAGCTAATCATTTGCATATCACAGCATCTTCTTCCTGTCGGTTAAATTTCGCGTCCTTAGCACGTCATCTTCTTGGTGTAGCAATTTTTATGGCCAGTAGTGTAATTACATTTGCAGATCAATAGCACAAGCGGTTCTGAGTTCGATCATACAGACGGCGAATGCTGTCGTGAGATATGTTATGCCACGCCAGGTCGACCTGTTCCCATAGTTGTGTAAGAGTTTTTGGTTGATGAACAGCACGAGTCACTTTTCCTCCCATCATATCCCACACTTGGTTGATTGCAGACAAGTCCGGAGAGTGTGCTGGCCAGAGAATCTGCTGCACGACTTGCAGAACACGTTGAGTTTCACGGGCAGTTTGTGGGTGATCGGTATTCTGTTGGAGCATCTTCTTGTATCATAAATGGCGAAAGAACAGGTCTAACAACATTTTGCACGTTCAGAGCGCTAGGTAGCGTCCCGTCCAGACACACCAAAGATGAGAGACTGTTGCAACTTATCGCACCCCAGACCAGTGTGTCTTGGACGAATGCATTCTCCGAGACAGCGCCAACATCGTACGTGCAAACGACCATGTGCAGGCAGAATCTGTTTTTATCGCTGAGCGTCACTCTATCAACCCATTGATTCTCTGACTGCACCAGTCGAGGCGTTCCCGTCGGTGCTGTGTAAAGAGTGGAAGACGGGCTAGAGGTCTGCGCGCGACTGTGAGGCCACTGCAGTTAACCGGTTCCTGCTGACGCGTGTCTGGGTTCATACGCAGTGGTAGCTTACGATCTGCCACTGCTGCCCTTACAATACGAAACTCCTGGCGACCGTCTGAGCTGCTTAGATGTCCTGAACCCCCTCTAAAGGTGTAACATGGTTCACATGATCACGTTGCACAACTGACACAGCACGTCCAACTTGCGCACAGTTCTGCAAAAGAACCACGCCCACCATGACGAACGCAACGATATCACACCTTTCAGACTCGTTCATTTGGCTGTAGGGAGTACGAGTGTGTTTCCGTTTCATGGTTGCCTGCTTACTTCACACGTTTCCACCACACTGAGCCTTCGGTCCGTGAACATTCCCTATTAAAGGGAAACGCTATCTGTTTGCGGGTGACGTTGAAACGTTACCAGCACGGTTACAAACCGCAGGTGGTATGTGCCGTCATCGATTCAGAATTGACGTATTTCCAGGTGTACTATTTTTTGCCGGTAGTGTGTGTAATGCAATCGACTGATTAGGAGACTGAAGTAATGAACATACGTGTAAAATTCGGGTTTAAGAATCACGTTGTTCTTAATGGGGAAGCAAACTAATGTTTTCTGTAAACACTGGATATCGTGCGAAAGACATGACGAGCAGTATATAAAGGGTGGTCTATTCATCGTGACAGGGCCAAGTATCTCACAAAATAACCTCAAACGAAAAAACTACAAAGAAAGAAACTCGTCTAGCTTGAAGGAGCAAACCAGATGGCGCTATGGTTGGCGACCTAGATGACGCTGCTATAGATCAAACGGATATCTACTGCACTTACAAAAATAAGGAACCCCCATTTTTTATTGCATGCTCGTGTAGTACATAAAGAAATATGAATGTTTTAGTTGGACCACTTTTTTCGCTTTGTGATAGATGGCGCTGTAATAGTCACAAACATATGGCTCACAGTTTTAGACAAACAATTGCTAACAGGTAGTTTTTTTAAATCAAAATACAGAACGCAGGTACGTTTGAACATTTTATTTCGGCTGCTCTAATGTGATACATGTACCTTTGCGAACTTGTCAATTCTGTGAACGCATGCTGTTACAGCGTGATTATCTGTAAATACCACATTAGTGCAATAAATGCTCAAAATGATGTCCGTCAACCTCAGTGCATATGCCAATACAGATAACGACATTCCTCTCAACAGCGAGTAATGTTCGCACATGCATTGACAATGCGCTGACGCACGTTGTCAGGCATTGTCGGTGGATCACGATAGCAAATATCCTTCAACTTTCCCCACAGAAAGAAATCTGGGGACGTCATATCCGGTGAACGTGCGGGCTTCGACGCCCAATCCACCTGTCACGAAATATGCTATTCAATACCGCTTCAACCTCACGCGAGATATGTGCCGGACATCCATCATGTTGCAAGTACATCGCCATTCTGTCATGCCGTGTAACATCTTGTAGTAACATCGGTAGAACATTACGTAGGAAATCAGCAAACATTGCACCATTTAAATTGCCATCGATAAAATGGGGGCCCATTATCCTTCCTCCTATAATGCCGCGCCATACATTAACCCGCCAAGGTTGCTGATGTTCTACTTGTCCCAGCCATCGTGGATTTTTCGTTGCCCAATAGTGCATATTATGTCGGTTTGCGTTACCGCTGTTGGTGAGTGACGGTTCGTCGCTAAATAGAACGCAGTGCAATAAATCTGTCATCGTCCCGTAATTTCTCTTGTGCCCAGTTTCAGAAATGTACACGACGTTCAAAGTCGTCGCCATGTAATTCCGGGTGCATAGAAATATGGTACGGGTGCAATAGATGTTGATGTAGCATTCTCAACACCGACGTTTTTGAGATTCCCGATTCTCGTGATATTTGTCTGCTACTGATGTGCGGATTACCCACAAAAGCAGCTAAAACACCTATTTGGGCATCATTATTTGTTGCAGGTCATGGTTGACGTTTCACATGTGGCTGAACACTTCCTGTTTCCTTAAATAAGGTAACTATCCGGCGAACGGTCCGGACACTTGGATGATGTCCAGGATACCGAGCAGCATGCACACCACACGCCCGTTGGGCATTTTGATCACAATAGCCATACATCAACACGATACCGACCATTTCCGCAATTGGAACACGGTCCATTTTAACACGGGTAATGTATCACGAAGCAAATACCATCCGCACTGGCGGAGTGTTACGTGAGACAACGTACTTACAAGTTTGTGACTATTACAGCGTCATCTATCACAAAGCGTAAAAAGTAGCCCAACTAAAACATTCATATTTCTTTACGTGCTACACGAATGGGGGTTCCTATTTTAAAAAACGCAGTTGATATCCATTAGACCTAAGGCAGCGCCATCTAGCGGGCCAACCATACCGCCCTCTGGTTTCTCCCTTCAAGCTACACACGTTTCATTCTTTGTAGTTTTCGTTTTATGCTTATTTCGTGAGATATATGGCCCGGTCAATATCAATGGGCCACCGTGTATTTGGGTCGACACCAACTATACAATTCTGAGAATTCTAAGTGTTGTGGTAATAAAATACCGTTTGATGGTGTCCGTATCTCTAAGGTACTATCAGCCCTGTGTGATAGGGATTCAGCACAATAGTAGCGGCTGGATGGTAATGCTCTGGTAATAAAATGTAGGACAGAAACGTGTGTAACAAGTGATCATGTTCCTACAGGGGCGTTTGCCGTGGCCAATGTGACGGCTGTGGCTATGTGGCATCCGGCATGTAGTGTGTTTGGCTCCGCGAGTTTGGAAGGAGTGTTTACGAGGCTGGTTTGGGTGGTAGGCTGGTCAGAGACTGTTTGATGACCTTATCAAAGTGACTGTATATTAAGGAGACAGTCATAACAGTCTTCAAAAGTGAAAAATTATGAAACCTTCACATATTATAGAGATAGTGTCATGTTTCTTCTCGGAAAACCATGGACGTGCCAGCATTTAAATGTCAGAGTGAAACATCTTGAGCTGTTTGTATGGCCTTCACACATATTGCTCCACGGTAGTGGCCGTGCGGTTCTAGGCGCTTCAGTCTGAAACCGCGCTACCGCAGGTTCGAATCCTACCTCTGCCAAGGAAGTGTGTGATGTTCTTAGGTTAGTTAGGTTTAAGTAGTTCTAAGTTCTAGGAGACTGAAGACCTCAGATGTTGCATTGCTGTTTTCAACGGATACTGATATGTACATAATGTGATTGTTCAGTCGAAAGAATATACTTCATATATAGTATGTGGATCTATACAACTTCCTGATTTTTTAAAAATGTCATTCTGTTATAAAATATGATTGTTCCGTGGGATTAGTGAGTAGTCTTGTCAATGGAATCACTACACTTTTACATTGGACGAATGTCCACTGTGATGCTATTTCAGCAGTAACTGGTTTATGTTGTTGTAATGTAGACTGACTCCTACGTAGCTGCAGAATATTTTATTTCACTTCTGCTGGTCGTATTTCATGCTTGTTGCGGCTGGTACGCCATTGTCAACAGTACTTATTGACGCAGCCTATCTGTTTCTCAGTACAGTTGTTCCCGCATGAAGTTTTTTGTAAACAATCCATTACACTTAAACGGGAAAAATAATGTACAAAATTAAAATACCATTAGCAAAAAATGGCATTCATTGCACCACAATAACGTTGTCTGTGGCACAAGCACCGTTCACAATGCTGCAGCCAAAGCTTTTGATCACTTACCCAGCGATAAATGCCTGACAGTCAGAAAAATAAAATTTGAAACCATATTAAAATCATTTCTCTTTAAGAACTTCTCCTATTCCTAGTCTGTCTGTTCCTAGTATATCTATTATTGTAATGTGTAAATGGTGATGGGTAGGAATTACTGACTAACGTCCTTCTGTCTTTAATTGAAAAACAATGGAAAACTAATAAATGGTCAGCATTGGGCCATGTTTACAAAAAAAAAGGTTGATATAAAATGACTCGTTTCACATCACTACGATTTATCTTGCAAATGATGCAAGGAGCATGAAACTAACAATTGTTATGTCATGAAGCACTTATACACTTTGGAAACCTCAAAATGAAATTCAAATGATCAAAGTAGACGTTAATTTCAGTTGTGATATAATTGGTTTTTGCTGAAAAACTGATAGTTACTGGCGACAAATATTGCGAGAGAAGAAGCAAAGAGGCTGCTGTTGGGAAGGTAGGCCTGCATGTTGCATAGGGAAGGCTATCATCGTTAAAAATGACAAGGGTACATGTTAAAGTAAAATATCCATTTTGTAGGGTCTAAGCGTTTGATATCGTTCCTTTGATCACATTTGTAATATTGCAAAATGCTGGAACATGTTTAAACATTTTGTCGTTGTTTTACCCTGTAGATTGCTATTGTTAGTCACACACTTAATGACACATCATACGTAAGATTTCAAAGTGATAATATGTGTAAACTACGAAACTAATTCACTGAAAATATTCATTATTCTTTTCCTTTTGGAGGCATACCTCTATGTAGTTCTCTTTCCTTTACATTTCAGTAATCGTTCACTTCGTTGACATGCACAAAATATGAGAGCGTGCCTTGCTTCTTTCCTCATTGCACATATTATGGGCTAGCAACGAACGCTTAGGTACGCTTTTTTTGCAAACTTCAACATCAGAAATGTTATTCAGATGACATGAAAGCCGAATATGTTACGAACAAGAAGCAGTACCAGTAAACAAACATATTGACAGCGGACTTCCACCTTCGTTTGCTTTCGATACAAATACAGTAAAAATGGAATGAAATTGATTACGAAAGCACGCTTTTCACATCACTTCCTTCTCTTCTTTGTTATTCGAAATATAGAACTTTGTACCGAAAATTTTTTCTACGCTTACCTTTTCCTTACTGTGCATTGTCTCCTACTAAATACTCTCCCCCACAACTGATACACCGCTCCCAACGCCGTTTTCACTTCCGGGAGCCGTCTTGATTCGCCCCTTGCCGGATCGAGCGAAGCGCCATCTTCGAATTTTCTTTTGTCTCACCACATTTCAGATTATTTCGTTATCAAATTTTCTCGCAGGCATCGCAACACATCCCGATAGTGCCATCCGTTAACAGTTTGTCCGTGTGGCACGAATTCATGATGAACTAATTCTTCAGAGTCAGAGAAAACTATCAGCATGGCTTTCACATTTGACCTGACCTGACCTGACCTGACGTGACGAGTAGTTTTTGGAGAACCTTTCCCGACCCATTTCGAAGATTGAACCCTGGTCTCAACACCATAATCGTAGACCCACGCAGCGTCACTCGTTATTATTCTCTTAAGGAACATCTAGTTCTCATTTGCACGTTCCAAAATCTGTTCAAAGACTGCGAGGCGACGGTCTTTCTGGTCTGGAGTCATAAGCCGTAGGACGAACTTGGCGGCAGCATGATGCATTCCAAGATGCTTTGTCAGGACTTCATACCGAGCGAGGTGGCACAGTGGTTAGCATACTGAACTCGCTTTAGAGGGGACGACGATTCAGACCGGTGCCCGGTCATCCTGATTTCGGTTTCCTGTGATTTCCCTAAATCGCTTCAGGAAAATGACTGGGTGGTTCCATTGAAAGGACACTGCCGACTTCGCTCTCCATCCTTCCCTAATCCGATAGGACCGACAACTTCGCTGTTTGGTCCCCTCACCCCGCATCAGCCAACCAACAAGGATTTTATGACAGGGTGGAACTGAAATGTTACATTGTTCTGCAGTTTCTCGGACAGTCAGTCTTCGATTGGAACTCTCAGTTTCGGCAGACGTCGATGGTTGTCCTGAACGAGGATCACTTTCACTTCCGTCCGGCCGTTTCGCAACCGTGTGAACCATTCGTAGCACCAAATATGGTTTAAGTCCTCATCACCGTAGGCTTCCTGCATCGACTGGTGTGCCTATGTGAAGGTTTTCTTGAGTTTCATGCAAAATTTAATGCAGACGCATTGCTACTCTAGCTTTTTATCTCGAAATTCGAAAACTGTGTAATACAACGTTCTATTCAATACAGCACTGAAAATTAACTAATAGTCATATAACAATGAAACTTTCGGCAGTTAACACATTAAACACAGCGTGTGGAGGGATGCCATCTGCATTTACTCGAAAACAACATTGGCGTGAAATTACGAATGTCCCGGAAATTTTTGAACAGATGAAAAACAAGATACGTTGACGAGATCGACTATGTCGTATTACTAAAGCAAATAGGCATTAAAGAACAAAAAAACGTTCGAAATTGCGTTCTGATAATATGTTGTTCATGTAAGCATTGTAAGTTTTAGAGTTTGAAATTGTTTTTGCGGCACACGACAGAAATTATGAACAAGAAACAAACGTAAACAGTAACCTGCTAATATTTTGATTTGTTTAAGATATCAGCAGGCCCCGCCCACTCTGGCTTCAAAACATTGTACAGCATCACTATATAGTGCCATCTCCTTTTTTTACCCCCATAAGTGAAAGGTTGTCTATTGTACTTCTGTGTCATGTGATTTTTGTTCGTTTTCTTTTTTTGACATTTGAATTAAGCATTCTAATTACTTTCTATGTTTCAAGTTAGTTTGCTCGTTGAGGAATTCATTGGTAAATCTATTCGTATGTGTGTAAGTTTCCATTTCTTCCAAAATGTTCCTACTAGGGCCGTTAGGTATTGTTTATAAAATTTTTAAACAATTTTTTATGTGCTTTGCAGTGTGGTTTGGCTCTTCTGGTATATGTAGAGGCCTGAGTGGTTGATTTTACTGTTTCTCGTATATTCTTTAAATCGAATTGTGAAGCTTCTTCCCAGTTGTCCAATATAAAACTTAGTGAAAACATTACATGAAATTTTGTAGTTGTCTGGCACAAAAAGTAAAAACGCTGTGCGCCACATTAACCTTTAAGACAATCGTTTGATTATTGTTATTCTAGAATTTAAGCACGAGAAATTTCCTATATTTGTATTCAACACTCTTTTAATCAAATTCTGAAGAATGACTCTTCGTATCACAAGTTGAAAATTTTGTTACTAAAATGAGGCATGTCTTTCGAATATTTCAACAGCCCTAAATGTCCTAAATCTGGTTATTCGCATCGAGAAGGACTATTAACAACTTAATTAAGTGATACAGTATTTTATACAGTACACAGTGTTATATAAAACAGCTGCAGATAATTGAGAAACTTTTTCACTCGTCCCCCCCCCCCCCCTCCCCTTTCCCAGCATCCGCGCCACCCAAATGAGTCTATCCTCGATCTCCCTGCATGTGTATATGGCCTAAGCGTATAGCTCTTTCTCTTGTAACATGCTGGAACAATTGGCCAACAGGAGAAGAGCTAATACACACATAAAGAGACGTTGATAACAGCGTAGGTAATCACTCAGTGTATGATGGCTATAAATTCAATTAAAATGTTGATACACGCGACTAAAATTCTGGGAACAATTTGTTTATGGTGTATGGTGGCCGCATGATCAGTGACTTCAGATATTACTCCACATTCTTATTAATGCACAGCTCATGACAATTCTTTATTTACGAATGTGTATCTAAATTTTCCACCAAACTTACTGTCCCTTCGATGTAGCTGGTCGATTATAAAAGTTCCATAAAAAAAAGGAACTGATCAGAAGAGTATTAACCTCTTCTGACGATAGCATGAAAGCCTCATGACTCGTCGCTTTGTTGCAGCCAACTCCTGCAAGCTGTTCACGCAGTTAACACTTGGGACGCAGGTCGACGCTCCTGAGGGAAGTAGCCACATCTGAGTGTGGATTGGACAGTAGAAGCGAAGGTGTCCACAATGAATGACGTACATTGCTGAAATTAACATCTGGGATGGAATGTCGACGATGCAAGAAGACGAAAGTACCACAAGTAAAATAATGAAGCAGTGTATTTGACAATCTCTCTGACAATGAATCAATCTGGTGAAACTGGTAGTAGTTTTATGTATTAACTATGGCGGGCCAACAACGTGAAAAATTATAATTACGCCTCGAAACAAGTGGCTGTAGGATTCTTCTTCCTACAAAATGTCATCCCACAACGAGCGACGCTCTCAACCAGAGCTCGCCTCCAACTGGAGGTGAAGGAAGACAATATTATTGACATGAGCCAAAAAGTATCCTTTCCAGCGTAGAAAATGGTGTAAGACACGATTTTAACATTAGAATTATGGGAATCAGTTATGAAGTGTAAATACTCTTTCACCAACATTTTGTTTTGCAGTGAACATATCATAAATAGTGTAATTAATTAACGGTACTGTGAGTGGCAGTTGCATGTGCATGAGATTCATACAGTAACACGATACATATCTCACAATGCTAACTATACCACAGTTGAATACAGTGGACAGAGCAATTATCTACGTATATACTGTAAGCTTCCTAAAAAAATTATCCAGGAACGAAATACCTATTATTCTTTATTCAAAAGTTTTCTCCTCCTGTATCGTCTGCTCTACGTAGATATCGTAATCAACTGCTGAACAATACCTGCTGTTTGTTGACACTCTGTTGTGCATATGAACAGTACCATGAAACAAAACTTTAAACTTTGTTGTATACTAAGTTTGAAATAACGAAAATTAATACATTTAAATTCCAAAAGTAAGTAATTGTGTACTCAGTGAAAACAATTTAACTGATACACAGTAGTGAAGTATATTATGAAAGTTACATGACATGACGTGCAGTTTCTGACTTGAAATGCCCACAAAACTAAAATATTGCTCTACTCAGAAGAAAACTAACTTCTGAGATTACCCACAGTGTTTACTGTAAATTAATCTGCTTGCACAGCACAATACTCGATGACTACAACTGCTTCCTCATAAGAATACAAAGTGAGATCTGCCCTTATGTAACTTACTTTGTGCTCACAAGAAAACCTCCCCATCGCACCCCCCTAAGAGATCTCGGTGGACAGCCCATCAAAAACTAAATACAAATTGAGTATGAAAACAGGAAGAAGCTGTACTGAACTATAACAAAAAAAGCAAAATAGGAACAGTGAACGGTCCAAGCTTAAGAAGTGCAGAAGAGAAGCGACGGTGTCAAGGTAAAGTAGTTGTGGTGTTGGACTGCAACGCTGGCGAGCCGTTTTCAAAGCTACCCTCTGCCTTTTCTTTCTTCTTTATTTAATTCCTTTTTCGCTGTTCGCTGTATTCAAATTTGCGTCTTTGTCGTGGTGCAACGTCCGTTTGCAACAGCGAGGTGTAAGGAAGAGACCGATAACGAAAGCTGATTCTGCACAACTACTCTATTACCAGCCAAAAGGAGGTGGAATGGAAACCGCAAACCTTTGATGACAAGACGACAAGTCAACCGAATCCTCCGACGGAGAACACGTCTGCTGTGTCACACACGTGTGTCACATGACATGACCTATCTTGTACGCCTGGTTGGTGAGTGAGATGTACCTCTTTGTCGGTTTTAGGTGTTCGTATGAATGTGATCTCTCCCAAGGAAATGATGAAAACATAATAGTTCGTCACATAAGCTGCAACTAACGAACGCAAAAGTTTCGCAATCACACAATTTCTCTGTGCTCTGTCAAAACATATGTTTTTAATGTTTTTGAAGTTGCATTCAGTTTTGGAAGTTTTGACTCTTGAATTCCTTTGTTGTGACATAGTTTTCGTCTGTTTATGTGTTGTTTTCATTTCTGTGAGACGTCTATGTGGCATCTCGCCTGCTCCCACAGTTCATCACCTTTACTTGTGAAGGTAATGCATTCTTACCATATGATTTATATTCCATAACCAATATATGGTATGAGAACTACCAAGACTTGAGAAACAAACATTTCAGTGACTTAACGGACTGAAAAAAAGATAAAAATAAAAATAAATGGCATTGGGTATTTACAACCCTGTTCCACCCCCTTTGCCTATGAACACCATGACCGTGACCACTTAACTATGAAATCATGGCTCTTACACACTTCTCCATTTTTTACTTCTTAAGCTTGGATCGTTTACTGTTTCTATTTTGCTTTTTTTTAATAATTCAGTACAACTTCCTCCTGTTTTCATGCTTCATCTGTGTACAGTTTCTGACGGGCTATCCATTGAGCCATCTTATCGCTTAATCTGAGGGGGGGGGGTGTTCCCTTGTCAGCATAGTGTTTTGTGTCTGGGGTACTGACGTTCTTGAAAGCAGATAGAAATCACCAGATGCAGCAGGTAAAGGAGAATAATCAGCTGACTACAAAATTTGTTTATACCTGTCAGAAACAATCTGTGGCTGCGTTAGGCGTAAGGTGCAATGCACACAAAACAAAATATTAAAACTTAAGTAAGAAAGATGGAGGAGGGTTTTCCTTTAAACAAAGTCGTTCTTTAAAATTAAACTCTAATTATTGTCAAAAATATTCTACAGCATTAGGAAACGCTAAGAATTATAAAATTCTCTTATTACTAAAAAATTATAGACATTTAAATTAATTCCACTACTTGTGACTTAATGTTAACAAAAGGCTCAAACAATACTAGTCATCAATATTAGCAGTTAGCTAAGGGACAAAAATTTCCTTCAATTCTTCTGACCAACATTTCATTCTTGCAGATGCATTGATTTCTTGAAAAATTCCTTCAAGGAATCTTCTTTATCAGCAGAATCAATAACAAATATTTAGAAACAAGATTTAATCTCCGCAGATAAGTATTACAGGTAGCCTTTCTCAAATATAAAGATATCAATTCTCCTTCTGTAAAAACTCACCTGCTCTTTACTATGTTCCAGTAAAGAATGCCCCAGCGTTGCACAACTGAGAGGCGAGCAAGAGAACGACATATAAACTTGGACACAGAGTCAAGGACCTTAATCACTACTTGTACAGCTTGGTCATTTATGTTTGTCCCAGAACACTCAAGGTGAATTATGTACAATGACAGAAAACATATGAAAATGTTGCGATAATAAAGCTTTTTCAGGTATGAAACATTCTGAGTATGCATACTGGAGTTCTCTACTTACCATAAGTCTTAAGTATATTTTCAGGTTTTCACTGGTGGGCAGTTAAATACAGACTTTGAAGAGGTACCTGGGAAGCAGAACTTGGGACGATATCGTATGCTGAGACCATTTCGTGTTTATATCAGTAGCTATATGAACAGCTTTGTCAAACCGATGGGTGAAGAACACAGTTCAGGACTATACGTCAAATCATTAGTCAAGAAGCATATTTCAGCTCATGAGGCAATGTAATGCAATGCTCCCCTAAATTTTAAAACTGCACACAGAGGATTAAACATTATGTAAATGGTGGGGTGACTCATTCACAGACGTTTGTGATGCATTTAGAGCACTTCATTAGGAGCTGCTAACAATGACGTCTTTTGAACCGTTGAGTTCCTTTAGGATGTCTTCTAGAGGTCGTCCCTTGGTTTCTGGCAGCAACCACCACCCAATGACAGCGCAGGTCAGACAGACAGCTGCGAAGAACCAGAAGCTACCATAAGCTCCCATTGCCTCTGACATGGCTGGATAAAGTTTGGTCATGATTGTCGCAGCGCCAATAATCACTGTGTACGTAGCTATGGCGGCCAGACCTCTGATCCTCGGAGCCACGATCTCCGAGAGCACCACGTATGGCAGTGAGTTCAGCCCAAAGGCCAGCATCAGGACGTATATCGAGAGACATGTGGCAGGCAGCCAGCCGACGGAAGACAGGTCCGTCTGCGTCTCTTGCTTGAGGTACATGTAGACCCCCATGACTGTGACAGAAGTCCCTACAACCCCATTAGAGAGGAACAGGAGGGGTCGTCGACCTAGGCGGTCCACCGCCACCACGGAAGCTGCAGTGCCAACTACCTGTTCCAACAAAAACAACAAGTAAAAAGTAAAGATTTACAAACATTTGTACAATATTTGTTTCCGAAATATTAGGGTACTGAGGGTGTGACTGTCTAGGTTATTTTAGAAATTGTGTATTATCATACAGGGTTAATACAATAAGTACACCAAACAACATATTTGTTGAAAATATTTTGTATATGCAGTGTTTGATATAGGGAACCGCTCCTCACACACAAAGAAAGAAAATATGTTGTGTGGACATGTGTCCGGAAATTCTTACTTTCCATGTTAGAGCTCATTTTATTACTTCTCTTCAAATCCCATTAATCATGGAATGGAAACACACAGCAACAGAACGTACCAGCGTTATTTCAAACACTTTGTTACAGGAAATATTCAAAATGTCCTCTGTTAGCGAGGATACATGCACCCTGGAGAATGGCGTATTGTATCACATCCGTCCACAATACGAGCATGAAGAGTCTCTACATTTGGTACCGGGGTTGCGTAGACAAGGTCTTTCAAATGCCCCCATAAATGAAAGTCAAGAGGGTTGAGGTCAGGAGAGCGTGGATGCCATGGAATTGATCCGCCTCTGCCAATACATCGGACACCGAATCTGTTGTTGAGGAGCATACGAACACTTCGACTGGAATGTGCAGGAGCTCCATCGTGCATGTTGTGTCGTACTTCTAAAGGCACATATTCTAGCAGCACAGGTAGAGTATCCCGCATGAAATCATGATAACGTGCTGCATTGAGCACAGGTGGAAGAACATGGTGCCCAATCAAGACATCACCAACAATGCCTGCCCAAACGTTCACAGAAAATCTGAGTTGATGACGTGATTGCACAATTGCGTGCGGATTCTCGTCAGCCCACAAATGTTGATTGTGAAAATTTACAATTTGATCACGTTGGAATGAAGCCTCATCCGTAAGGAGAACATTTACACTGAAATGAGGATTGACACATCGTTGGATGAACCATTCGCAGAAGTGTACCCGTGTAGGCCAATGAGCTGCTGATAGTGCCAGCATACGCTGTACATGGTACGGAAACAGATGGTTCTCCCGTAGCACTCTCCATACAGTGACTTGGTCAACTCTACCTTGTACAACAGCAACTTCTCTGACGCTGACATTAGGGTTATCGTCAAGTGCACGAAGAATTGCCTCGTCCATTGCAGGTGTCCTCGTCGTTCTAGGTCTTCCCCAGTCGTGAGTCATAGGCTGGAACGGTTCGTGCGCCCTAAAACGCCGATCAATTGCTTCGAACGTCTTCCTGTCGGGACAGCTTCGTTCTGGAAATCTGTCTCGATACAAACATACCGCGAAACGGCTATTGCCCCGTGCTAATCCATACATCAAATGGGCGTCTGCCAACTCCGCATTTGTAAACATTGCACTGACTGCAAAACCACGTTCGTGATAAACACTAACCTGTTGATGCTACGTACTGATGTGCTTGATGCTAGTTCTGTAGAGCAATGAGTCGCATGTCAACACAAGCACCGAAGTCGACATTACCTTCCTTCAATTGGGCCAACAGGCTGTGAATCGAGGAAGTACAGTACATACTGACGAAATTAATATCTACATCTACATCTACATCTACATCCATACTCCGCAAGCCACCTGACGGTGTGTGGCGGAGGGTCAATGAGTTCTAACATGGAAATTAATCGTTTCCGGACACTTGTCCACCTAACATCTTTTCTTTATTTGTGTGTGAGGAATGTTTCATGAAAGTTTGGCCGTACCTTTTTCTAACACCCTGTATATATGTATTATACTTATACTGCCACATAAAATAACATTATATAATCAAGCCAATTCAGCTGCCTACTTGATTATTGGATTCTTGCTCATTATCAGATGTACTGTTACAGTGCACATATACCCAAAATGTCATCTGTCTTAGAATATGAACAGTAAAATGTGTGACACAGCTGATAGTACGTAGTTTATTGCTTCTGTTGTCAGAATGTCTTATCTTGCAGGCACAAAAATTATGTAACAGGTAATATTCAAAATCCACTCACTTTATGATTAAAGCATTGAACTATATACAATTACAAAAATAAACTAAAATGTGCAGTCGATGCTTATATGTATATTGTACAATTTTAATTTGCTATTAACTCATGACTGTGCCTGTATAACCAGGTTAATCAACATGTCTTAACAAATTATGATTATGAGACAGGTATGTGCTTTCTCGCGTGCAAGACCAATCCATCTGTTACTCTAGTGAGGCACAATGATCAATTTAACTATTGACATATTCTGTTGCATACATAGAATACAACTTCATAGTCTGTTGAATACATTCATGTTCTAATTGCTGTTTATAATAACATAATTCATAAGTATAAGACAAAATTAGTCAATACCATGTTTTCAATGCGTATCAATCTCTATTTAGTACAAGTACATGGTCAATTGATTGTACTTCTACAGTTTAATTTTTAATTAAATGGGGGAACGTACATGGCCACACGTTCTAACATTATGTGTGGGTGGAGGGTAGTGTACACGCGTATGGCACTTTCACTTCATCTTCAACTTCTTGTACAGGGTGATTTTTCCCACCATGTACAAACTCTAGGGATCAATCGAGGAGAGGATACAGAACAAACAGTTCTAATCAGTTTATATCCGGAAAGTCTAAGTATTCTAGAGGTTATGATAACACAGCAATTTAGTTGATTAAAGAGTGTTCATATGAGTCGAGGTGTACCCTAAACTGTTTGTTAATCAGTCTCTTATCAGTGGTATACCTCCAGACTGGCTAAAATGTGCTGAAATTAAGCCTCTTTACAAGAAGGGAGAAGAACAGATACCGTCGAACTATCGACCAATTTCACTTTTTTCGCCTGAAAAGGAACTAAAAAATGTTGGAAATAAATCTCAGAGATAGAAGAAGAAAATTTGTTCGACTGTCATACCAGAGGAATACTCTAAAAAAACTTTTTTACCATTGAGAGAAAAAGGATTAATTTCGAGATTCTTTTATTACTTCTAGTATTAACTACCTTTTTGTTCTGATGTGCTGGCGTAAAGACGTACTGTATAGTTTCATATCTATGTGTGCGTTAAATGAAGGTGTTAAACGATGAAAAATGTGTTTCATAATTTCTGTCAAGATCAAGCCTAAATCCCATACCAGTGAAGTACAAATTATTCTATTAATTCGAGGAGTCGAATTTTAGATGGAGGCGACGAACTTTACGACGGCGCTGTTCAACAATAGAGGTACGTGATTGTGCTCACTAGTTTCCTTTGGTGGCCGCTAAGATTAATTTTGATGTGATTTTTGCCGAGACATTCAGAACCTGCAATCTTCCTTTTCGTAAAAAAAATAGGAGTCCGATTGGAAAAGAAATATTCTTAAATTTAAATAATTGATGTTCTTTTACCCAGGCCACGGGGAATGATAGAAAGTACGTGCCACTACCCAATTGTACGTTGGCAATCTCCGAGTGTGCTACGACGTAATTATTTTACACAAAAAAATTTACGATAGGTCTTTCTCATCAGATCGTAACCACTCGTACGCGAATGTACGTACCCTCTGAATGTGTCTAGTCAGTCTTGCGCATTGTTCAAAAGCATTTCTGTTAACATTCTGTGGATTGCATCTCCGGAATTAATTCTTGTTTATGCCGCAAATCGCACTTCACGCGAAGTATTTATCACGCACGTTTCGGGATCCATTTAATGTCAGAAAATTCCGAAGGACGGCTGACCAAGCAAACCGCTGCAATAATTTCATATCTCTACAACTGCAATAATAAAAAAAACAACATAAAAACAATAAAAGAGAGAGGGTACGTCACACGCCTTTCTCAAAATTATATGAAAAGATTGGGTTCAAGCGCCTTCTTAAGCATCTGACTGCAAATACTATATTGTCCAAGTAACAGTTTTGGTTCCTTAAGGACTTCGATGTTATGAATCCTATTTGCATGCAGAGTAAGAATGTACTTAACTCATTAGATAACAAATTAGAGGCTACTGACATTTTCTGTTAATTAACAAAAGCCTTTGACTCTGTGAATCGCAGCATTCTCTTAAGTAGATTGAAGGATTATCGTGTCACTGGAAATGCTGCTGAGTTTTTCAAGTCTCATCTAACTAACAGTAAACAAAAGGTGTCACTCCAAAATACTTTTGGAGTGAGCAATCAATCTCCATCTAATTGTAAAGTAATTACGTATGGTGTTCCTCAAGGTTCCATCTTGATCCGCTGCTTTTTCTTGTGTACAGTAATGGACTCTTATCTGTTACATTGCGATATAATAAGTTTGTTTTCTTAGCAGATGATACAAACATTTCAATAAATACCAAGTCATGTACAGATTTAGAAATGGATGCTAATCAAATTTCACTGACATTAATAAATGGATTAAAGCTCATTCACTCTCATTAAACTTTGAAATGAAGCACTATACGCAGTTGATAACCTGTGTGAGATATGCTTCCATCATGTGTACAACATACGAAGACATGCAGATAGAAGAGGCTGACAGTGTTAAATTTCTGGAATTACAACTCAACAAGAAATTCTGTTCGAAAGACATACCACAGAACTACTGAAGATCCTTAACAAGTTTGCATTTGAAATGTGTATTATATCAGTTGTAGGAAATGTAGATATCACAAAATCTTTAATACTTGGCTTACTTTCCGTTTACTAGGTCGTATGGGATCGTATTCTGGGGTAAATCGTGAAACGGAGCAAAAATTTTTAGAGTCTAAAAGCATGTAATAAGAATCATTTGAGACGTAAATTCGGGAATATAATGTAGAAACCTGTTCAAGGAATTCTTAGTATATTTATTCCTTAATGAAATTTGTTGTACATAACATGTCTCTGTTTCCAGCCAATGACTCAATTCTTAGTATCAATGCTAGGAACAAGTACATTCTACATAGAGACCTAAAATCACTTACCTTTGTCCAAAAAAGGGATCCAATATTCTGGAACACACATTTATAGTAAATTGTCAGAAACTATGAAAAACTTGGGTGCAGATAAAGCGCGGTTTAAACAGAGTTTGAATGACTTTTTGGTAATCATCCCTTTTACTCTACAAACGAATATCTTAGCAGGGACAATTCAGTAGAAATATCTTTTAGATTTCAGTTCTGAAAGCACTTAGTCACAACTGTCGAGATTAGGTATTCTGTGTCTGATAAATTTATCAAAAGTGCATAACTGTTTCATTGTGAGAGTGTATTAATTCTATGGACTCGCATTCGGGAGAACGATTCAATCCAGTCTCTGGCCATCCTGATTTAGATTTTCCGTGATTTCCCTAAATCGTTTCAGGAATATGCCGGGATGGTTTCTTTGAAAGGGTACGGCCGACTTCCTTCCCAATCCTTCCCTAGCCCGAGCTTGCGCTCCGTCTCTAAAGACCTCGTTGTCGACGGGACGTTAAACACTAACCACCACCACCAGTGTATTAATTCTATAAATATTACCAGTTCCATTTTACTGTACTGTATTCACAACTCTGACAATCTCCTAACAAACTGTCAGGAAAGTGAGTATTATATTAAAATGTTCTATGGTTTTTATGTTATACTTTCTGGCATTTTCCACACTCGCGAGAAGCACCTCATTTTTAGGTCTATGGAATAAAAACTGAACCTAATCTAATCTAACGTGAAAGTAGAGTGGAGTGATTTAAGTATGAAATGGATATAGGCATCTGGTATCCCATCCAGGAAAATATTTGTACACTGTAGAAGGCAGAATGGTTTCGGCACTCCAGTAGCGCGACTGGGATAGTTGACAAAATTTCGTCCCCAGGGTCTAACTTCACTACCTTCTCTGGTCTCGGCTATTGCAGAAGAATAGGGTGTCATTCCTGTACAGACATACAGATAGCTCAGTGAAAGTTTGAGCCGCCATAAAGGAGGACGGTGGACAAACCCTATACTAGCGTTCATAAATAGGTGCTCAGATACATTTGATCAGTTATTGTACTGAGGAACGTAACGCACCTGCAGGGCACCTAGGACGATTGTTGCCACCTCGGAAGGTACAGATCCTCCAGCCTCGTCGAACATCATGACGGCGTAGTTGAGTACAGCATAGGAGCCGCAGAACTGCAAGTTGGCCGCAAGGACGATGACGATAGCGAAGCCCTTCAGTGAGGCCCTGGAGCAGATCTCCCTGAGCGAGACGCGTCCAGCGCTGCCCTCCTTCGTGCCATCTGCAACCAGCGATGACCGTATGCGCTCCATCTCGCGCTCCACCTGCTCGTCTGAGATCCCACGGCGCAGCCACCTCAGTGCCTGTGACAAAGGACACACAGCCATTTCACAGAAAGTCCTAACAAACCGCCCCACTGACATTAGTGTGTGCGATGTTTTACCCTGTGCTTTTCACATACGATATCGTGAAATCCTTTGATCAACGCCGTCAGGAATATGCAGTATTTCTTGACTTACCAAGAGTAGTTTGATCTATACCACTTCAATTGCAAAAGTGCGATCATATGGCTTATCAAATAAAATTTGGATTGAGGATCTGAGACATTCTTGAATAAATGATTTACAGATATCTTGCCGCATGGTATTCAGATTCATCAACTGTTGTTTGATTATGTACACAGAATGCACTTTAACGTTAAGCTCACACCTGGGACGGAGAGGAAAGGTAAATTACCATTTTTAAATGTTTTCTTTGTGGACTTCCAGTTCACACTGTATACCAGAAGCCGATACATACTAATAAATATCTCGCCGCACAAAAGTTTCAAATTCCATCTCAAAAGAAAGAATTTTTAAACACGCTAATACGAAGAACTAAAGATATTTGTGACAAATGCCACCTGAATTCCGTGACCAGATAACTAAGAAATGTGTTTCTGGAAGAAAGAGGTTTTTTCCTTCGTCATCAATCTTCTGACTGATCTGACGTGGCACATCACGAATCCCCTTCCCGTCCCAACTTCTTCTCCAGAGAGTAGCAGTTGCAACCATCATCTTCAATTATTTGTTGGATACGCTCCAACACTTGTCGTAACACCCTATTCGATCTTATTTTCAGTGTATGATAAATGTTTCTTTTATCGCCGATTCTGTAGAGAAACTCATCATTTCTTAACATTTCACCAAATTTTGAAAATACTTCCATAATACATACTTCGATTCACATCCTTTCTTTTTTGCCACATCTTACTAGATGCGTACAAACTTATTATTCTGTGAGAGATAACAAGCCTGAGGGGCCACTCTCAGACAATGACACATTATTTGCGAGCTACAACTGGAGAAACTTTTCTGGAACAATCGAATAAGACTTTGATTTCAAAATAACATCCTGAAAGGAGTTTGGTCGAATGGTATATCCATGAATTGATTCGATTTATGTAGTCTTACTTAGCAGGAGACCATATGCAGACTAAGTGATCAGAATCTTTTGAACTCTTCGAGAGAGTAGTTAACGATTTGCTGCCAAACACAGCAACAGTTTAAAAACAGCTTGAGCTGCAGTTTGATGACTCAGAAGTTAATGAAGAGTGTAAACCCATTCCAGAACCAGTACGATATAACCAATCTTGTGCTGGTAACATCATACATGCATTGGTAAACGTATCCAAGAGAGAAAACCAAAGTAATTCCTATTTTTATAGAGAAGTTACTCATATCTGTGACTATAAAGGCGGTGACATAGTCCTGGTTTTCAGTCATACTAAATTTTTCCTAACAGCCGAGGAAACGAATAAGTGGGAATTTCTATGGCCTGCACCATGAAATCATATATATCCAGCATACATGACAATATTAACTCAGCTTTTCAAATTCAGGCAGAATAAGAGGGTTGTATCCACATCAGAAGATCCAGTTCTATAACAAGAAGTCAAATATAAAAGACTTGAGTCATGTCATCGTAAATAAACATTTGTTACGGACAAGAGTTGGTATGTTTAACTGTTCAGCATTGCTTTGCTTTTTATAATTGTATTAACACTTAAGGTGTTGTCTACATGTTTTTATATGAGTGATTTCTGATATTAGTTATGAAATTCATATGTTACTTAGTTGGAAATACATTTTTGTTGGTAACCTGTGCCGTAGTATTAAAATACAGGGGAGCGAGATAGTCACATTCTTAGTATTTTTTATGTGTGTGTAATGCCAATGAACATCAGTTATGGTTTATCTGCCAGTGATTTACTATCTTGCCCTGATCCGACGTTATTGGATCCTACTTTTCTTCTTGCAATATCGGGGATGTGCTAAATGCACGGTTTTTCCACGAAGGTCTGCCACTGACAATCTATAACAAAATGCTTAATCTTAGTCTTCCTATTGATTAATCAATACGCTATGTGCAAACAGGTTTGGCTGTGGGTTAATGGTTAGATTGCTGTATTCCAATTCAATCTGATTTCCTATGACAGCATTTAGTCAGATAAAGGGGTAATTTGTTATGGTTTTCGTTATGGATGGAATGTTTCTTGCGACAAACATATGTGACGGGCTGCGATTTTTACTTTATAAGTATTTATTTCAAGTATGCATATCATGCCATACAGGTTTGCATGTGTCAGTTTTGTCAGTATGAAGTGCTTGAAGCTTACCTTATATTGGACAATTTGTTTCGTCGTGTGGGGTTTGTGAAGTCAAGACTCACAGGAGGTTCACCCTTGGTAGTCAAGGCCAACAGTAAGTGTATAATTACTTTGTGAGTTGGGTGTTTCGGTGGAGTGTTCGCACTGTGTTTAACCAGCATTTAGCAGAAGAATGACTGCAAGAGGTGAGCTAGTAATTCAAGTTTTAATTATGAAGGTAAGAGTGACGCAGAAATATGCTGAACTCTCCGTGATTTCCGAAGCAGTCAAGGTGCTACATAAAATCAGTGGTTAAAAAGTAGTGTGTAGAATAATCTGTTCGATAAAGAAACTAAGTGCCTTATCGAACCGTTTCCATCCCCTTCTAACATTTATCATTATAAATAACATCTTCAGATGGTACTGATAGTTTAATTGTTTTATTTTCTACCATTTTGTACACAGGACAGCCACAGATAAAAGAGTACATCGTTGAAATGTAAGAATCTTCAGACAGTTTGTTACTAAAAAGATCTTACGAATTCGTGGGAGTCACAGTGAATGAAAACTCTTCAAGCCACTTGAACTGTTTTGTAGTCCTTCATTGGGTAAATGCCGTTTCGGGCCGTTACAGATGAATCCTGGGGCGATGCTGTTTTTTAGAACATTACTTTAAAAAAAAGGAAAAGTTTTTGGAAATTTTCTTAGAATATTTGTCAGACGTGCCTTAATTGTATAACTTTTTTCTACAGGATTAGCGCTCAAACAATCGAGAAGCTACAGAACGCACAGTTCAGTTGTAAACCGAAACTCTTAATCTATTATATCGTCTTGTCGAAAGTAGAACTGAAATTTAGCGCCAGTAGGTGAACGTCAAACTGGACACATGGCAACGGAGAACGTTAAATCGACATGACGTCATTGCCTGCAACTCTGGTTGGCCATCGTATCTTTTTAAGCAACTTCACTCAAAGCCTTGCCTCAGATTCAGGGAATTTAAAGACTTACCAGCATTGGTATACGAGACTGCAGTAAGTAAATTATATCGACATAGCATGACACTACTAAACTTCAATACGTGTCTTTGGCTTACTTGAATGTACCAGCATTCAACAATAATTTTTACTATGGTTGAAATGGCTGTGAGCACTATGGGACTTAACATCTGAGGTCATTAGTCTCCTAGAAGTTAGAGCTACTTAAACCTCACTAACCAAAGGACATCACACACATCCATGCCCGAGGCAGGATTCGAACCTGCGACCGTACAGCCACGCGGTTCCGGACTGAACCACCTAGAACCGCTAGGCCTTAACGGCCGGCAGTGGTTACTATCAACAACATTACTGTCAATAATTTAAAGGTGGTATCTGTTCTTTCGGACATCATGTATACATAGTTAAGTCTCACTAGCCATTTGGGGCGCACTTAAGAATAAAGTGCGGGACAATAAGTTGCGAATGTGGGTCTCAGGTGCAAGAACGCCTGCCATGTAAGCAGAAGATCCCTGGTTTGAGCCCCCTTCGGAGCACACACTTGCAACTGTCCCCGTTGATTTACATCAACACCTTTATGCTGCTAAGTGTATTCATTTCATTGTAATAAATATAACGCCCGCATCACAGAAGAATATATAAATGTACAATGTCTTGTATCGTGTTTGTGCATAAGTTGGTAGCGTTTTTTCCATAAGCTTAATTAAGGGAACAGATACATGCAACACTGGCTTTCGTCACCAGGAATATAGTCTGCTTCACTATTTACAACAGTCTGCCAAAACTGGCGTAACTTTTCAATTCCCGTACTGTAGAAATCACGCGCTTTTGGGGTGAAGAAAGATGTTCATTAGAGAGAGGAAAAGTAGAAAATCTGCGGGCGCAAACTAAGGTGAATAAGATGGTTGTCATTGTAACAGAATTTCGGCGCGCGTTATCGTGGAGTAGCATCACTTCAAGTAGGCTTCCCGGTCCTTGTTCTTGGATTGCGTCTGCAAAACGTCTCAGTTGTTGATAATAAATGTGAGCAGTTACGGTCACTCCCCAGGGAAGCAATCCGTAGTACACCACACAGTCGCTGTTCCACCAGATGCATAACGTTATCGTTTGTGGATACGTGCAGGGCTTTGTATTGGGAGTTTCTGCTTTGTGTGGCTTTTTTTTCGTTAGCATAAAGGTACTATTCCTCATGACCAGTAACGATACGGGATAGGAATGGTCGGTGGTGATGACGGGCCACATGCTGACGAGCAAGTAGAAATGCACATGTGGCGACCCACTGATTTCTGTGACTTTGGCTTAACGTGTGCTATACCCACATACCTGATTATTGACTCTACCCACTGCACGCAAATGTCGCGCAATGGTGATACTACAGTTCATCACTGAGCCGTGTATCGACTCGTGCTACACCTTGTGTTTAAATTGCATTGGTTTTCCTTTTCGTCCCCTGACATGTTTGTTTGGTATGTTGTCTGTCATTAAGCGGCTGCTTGGTTGCCTTTTTCCTCCGCAATCGATATCTGCGATTTGCTTCCGGGAAACTGCTACGGAGGAAGTGAGATCTTTCACCGGTGGTAACTTCGTGTGGTGGCGAGGAAGTACGGCCGTGCGCTCAGCAAGTCTGGTGGACACAGGAGGGCAGAGTGGCTCGCCAGACCTGGCCGGTTGTACCGAGTCGCCACGTGATGTATGTCGGTTGTGAGTAACGAGCGGGGCGAGTTGACGGAAGAGCTCCCCGCGGTTTGGTTGTATACAGAATCTCCCCACGAGTAGTTGCTGTTCATTTGACCTTGGTGGGACGTTAACAAGCTTCTTTAAGTCCTCCGTTTCAACACTGCAGTTTAAAATGGAGAGACCCAACATGAACGAGCGTCACTACCCGTCAACGTTGCAGAGAAGACGTGAACTCCGGTGACAGAGCGTGTTGTCGCGTGACCGTGGCGTGTTGGGTACACTGGCGACGCGTGCGCGGTCGGATGTGTGACTCCTTGCCATCGGGGGTCGCGTACTGCCTGTTCGAGCATAATTGCAAGTTAAGTTAGTGGAAGGTTTAATCATTAAGTAAGAAGTTTGCGTAACCAGTGTCTCTTCTGCCTTGTGGCCTCCGGCGATCGTGTTTCCTGTCCCCGGCACCGGTGTAACTGAAGACAGTGATTTTTCCTCCTCCTCTCGTTACTGCCCGATGGGAGGTGTAGTTTTGGCAGTTTAATTGTTTCGCTATTCTGTCGTGTGTTATGAGTAAATTCATGCTTCTTGGTGGTTGATCATGTGGTCGCTCATTCAGGACTGTGTGGTGTAATGGTTCCTTGCACGAGGTTAGGTCTAGTCCTGTCAGCAATTTAAGCCATCTTATAACAAGTTTTCGCTGTCTAAAGGTCGGTGCAGAGACCAGACTGAGAGTGGCAATTGTGTTTACGGCCGTATTTAAATTGGTCAGTATTCTGCCTAACCTGAGCATCCCTGAGTGGGTGATTTGTGGCCGCCTTACACGGGTCCGTCATATCTGTTATGTTCTAATGATATTCCAGGACACTTTTGCTTAAAAACTTTTTTAAATTCCTCCATTCCTTTATTGCCATTAATCGTGTGTTTGCTGGGACCTTTGATTTGTTTTTTAATGGTGATGTTCGTAGCTTCACTACCTCACCGTGATTTCTTAACAATGTGCTGTATTTACTTTAGTAGCCTGTTTACTAATGCTCTTTAAATTTTTTAAACTTTTGTATTGCTATAAATTACTTGATTGCCGTTAGCGACGTGTTTAAAAGGCTGTTTCAAGCCGTACGGCTAGTTTCTGTAAGATATGAATAAGACATTTGTGAAAATCTCAACTCGACAGTAAACTACTAGAAATTTGGCCCCGTTTCCCAACTTGTGGTGTGGCTTGTAGTAACCGTAACCACTGTGTGTGTCAATCACATTTGCCGGTTCTCGAGTACACTGATGTGGCTCATTGTGGATTAATACGTTCAAACTATCTTCATCACACGCTGAAGGTATTCCTCAACGTGGAAAGTTACTAATGTCAAAACGATCCTCCTTAAAACTAGAGAATTTTTTTCTTTCCGTTCACTGTCCAATGGTATAAACCTCATACCCAAACGTTCCTGGCTGCCTCCGCTGCTATCACCCCTCTACAGAACTCAAACAGACGAATTTGTCGGAAAGGTTCTATTTCTCCACTTAGCATTCCATTTTCTAGCGTCCACTGCTCTATTCCCTATCCCCATATCACAAAATGACAGTATGTAATCTCACATAAAAGTAGTGAGCTACACATTAAAAGTAACAATCGATAAATAAACCCAATTGGAATGGCAACAGGCAAAACAAAAACGCTACGAACTTGTGCAGCAACCTCATACAGGGTGTTTTTACACCATATACAAACTCTAAGAATTGATCGATGAGAGGATACGGAACAAAAATGTCTAATGAACTTACAACCGGAAATAGATGGTTTCCATGGTAGAGACCATTTATTTAGTCATACATTTTTTAAAAAGACTGCAGTCTAATACGCGCTATGGCATGCAGCCATAGTTGCAGTATGTGTTGAAAATTTTTTCCCATGTGCATGTCGCACGCATGTACGCGCTGTGGCATGTTCTGCTTCACACGTTCACATCGGAAGGCAACATGAATATTCTGCTCCAGTGTCTCCGCATCTGGAATGGCTTTGCATATATGATACTTTTCAGGTGATCCCATAAGCAGAAATCGCACGGGTTGAGATGCGGTAAACGAGTAAGCCATTCAACTGGACCCTCTCGTCCGTTCCATCAACCACGGAAGAAACGACTGAAATGCGTTCTGAAGTTAACGACGAATACGACTGAAACACCATCATGTAGCAGCCACATAACCCTTCGAATCATCAATGGCACTTCTTCCAGCAGGAGATGCGAAGTCATCCGCAAGAAACGCCGATATTTCCAGCCTCATAGGTGACGTGGAGGGAAGACAGGTTCCAAAATACGGTCGCCAATTATCCTAGCCCACAAATTCCGGCTGCACCGATGCTGATGATTCGCCATCATCATACATGGGGGTTCTACATACTGTCCCACTCTTGACTGTTATGAAACTTGAATATCCCACTCTGAATAAAGGTGATCTCATTTGTGAATAGGATGGAAGACACAAATCATGGTTGCCTGATGAAGAAACCAGTGACAAAACTTCTCCCGATGTGGTAAGTCAGTTGCTAGTTAGCCCTGCACGCGCTCTGAGCGACAAGGGTAGTAACAATTGTCATGGAGAATGTTCCACACGATCGTATTGGCTTAACCTTGTACTGACGGGCCAACTGCCTGGTATTGACACGGCGATCCCCTTCCACAGTGTTAATCACAGATTCCTGCAAGTCAGGTGTCCGGACATTTCTGGTACGCCCTTCATGATTGCTGTTTGACTTTCCGTAAGCAAACACCACGTCAGCAAGCTCTCGATTCGAAAACGGAACCATTGGGTACAACGTTGCATCAGATCCACTACGAAGGTGAGTTGGCAAGAGAAATTAATCGGACACAACATTACCAGGTACTGTGGCAGGAAAGGCATTAGGGCATGACGTATGAGGAACAGTACCACCCTCTAGGAGTAATCCATTCATAGTGTAACTGTGGCAGCATGGTACAGCGATTATTAAATCGCAGTATCTGTAACAAAGTACAATTGAATAAATGGTCTGTAGCATAGAAACAATGCAATTCCGGACATGCGTTCATGAGACCTTTTCTGTTCCGTATTCTCTCATGGATCAATCCCTAGAGTTTGTACACGGTGGGAAAAATCACCCTGTATATCTCAGTTAAAAAGTGTAAATATTGTAAATAAACTTATTAATGCCACCTTTCTGTAGATATCGGATTGTCTTAGATTGGCCACCTTAACTACCAACACATCAAAGTCAAGTTACAAGTTTAATATCTCCGGCACAGTAATACAAAATAATGTTAACAAATGAAACTAACAAGGAAATGTAGACAGAAACGGTTCCAGATAGAATAATTGGGGTGAAACTTAGGGTATCATTTTAATTTTGTGCCTCGAACGTAGCAAGATTCATATCGATACGTAATATTAAATACACTGTGTGATCAAAAGTATACGGACACCTGGCTGAAAATGACTTACAAGTTCGTGGCGCCCTCTATCGGTAATGGTGTAATTCAATATGCAATATGGTGTTGGCCCACACTTAGCCTTGATGACAGCTCTCACTCTCGCAAGCAGCGTACCGCAGGCTGGAAGGTTTCTTGCGGAATGGCAGCGAATTCTTCAGGGAGTGACCAACTGAGGAGAGCTATTGATGTCGGTCGGTGAGGCCTGGCACGAAGTCGGCGTTCCAAAACACCCCAAAGAAGTTCTATAGGACTCTGTGCAGGCCAGTCTATTACAGGGATGTTATTGTCATGTAACCACTCCGCCACAGAACGTGCATTATGAACAGGTGCTCCATCGTGTTGGAAGATGCAATCGCCATCCCCAAACTGCTCCTCAGCAGTGGAACGCAAGAAGGTACTTAAAACATCTATGTAGGCCTGTGCTGTGATAGCGCCACGCAAAACAACAAGGGGTGCAAGGCTCCTCCATGAAAAACACGACCACACCATAACACCATTGCCTACGAATTTTAATGTTGGCGCTACACACGCTGGCAGATGACGTTCACCCGGCATTCGCCATACCCACACACTGCCATCGGGTGCACCGTGATTCGTCACCCCACACGATGTTTTTCCACTGTTCAATCGTCCAATGTTTATGCCCTTACACCAAGCGAGGCGTCGTTTGGCATTTACCGGCGCGATGTGTAGCTTATGAGCAGCCGCTCAACCATGAAATCCAAGTTTTCACACCACCAGCCTAACTGTCACAGTACTTACCGTGGATCCTGATTCAGTTTAGAAATCCTGTGTGATAGTCTTGATAGATGTCTGCCTATTGCACATTACAACCCTCTTCAACTGTCGGTGGTCTCCGTCAGTCAACAGGCTGGGTCAGCCTGTACGCTTTTGTGCTGCACGTATTCCTTCACATTTCCACTCCACTATCACATCGGAAACAGTAGACCTAGGGACGTTTAGCAGTGTGGAAATCAGGCGTAGAGACGTATGACACAAGTGACACTCAATCATCTGACCACTTTCGAACTCATGGGTTCCGCGGGGCAACCCATTCTTATCTCAAAATGTTGTGAAACATTGTGAGGTGGCATGAGCCCCATCTCATATTTCTATCTCAGTCTGAGTAATTCGATCTTCCTCTCTAATTGCATGCGGTGAAAAGTTGCTATTCCTTCACACGCGGACTTCCCACGCTGCGTCTCTCGTCACCCGGATGGGCTAGAGGTTCCGTTACTTCGCAGAAACTTAGCGAAAACACTTTCTGGTGGGCTACCAGCGAGGCGTGGGAATGACTTGCGTACCCAGGCAGTCTTGGCGGGCAAATTCCCACGTTTTTCTGCAAAATCGTAACTATGATTGGCTTGCTCAGGGCATAACTCCGTGACGTAGCAAAATGAGCGCAGAAATTGGCGCCAAGAATCACCATTGGTGGAATGGTAGTGCTTCGGCAATAGAGTGGAATTTTCCACCGGTTTTCGAGTTGATGATTGGAACGTTTAACAACGGCCACTGTCGTGGGGGCTGGAATGTTCTGTGTTCGGTTTGTACGGGTGCTCTGGATAGCCTGCCTTCCGTTGCCTGCCTAATATACTTTTATTTAATTGTAACTATTTGACGAAGTTGCTGAAGTTTCGACTTTAATGTAACTTTCCGAGTACAGTTGGCAATTGAGCGTTCTGCGTACAAGAAGCCTTTGTTGTCTGTCTTGTGGAGTTTTGGCTAAAGTTGACTGTATCGGAGTTACTGTGTGACTTGGCTTGTTAAAATCAATCACTGTACCGTCAGTGATTGTGTAGCGAGTCTTCTTCGTAACTCTCAGAAGCGCATTTGTACTGCTAGGAAGTCTTTAGTTTGTAACAACCAGGCCAGGACAATTTGTTTCGGGCTATACTGGCGACATTATCATCAACACGATGGGACGTCGAAGCAACCAGCCATCGCCTCCGGTATGCCAGATAGTGTCCGTGCAGTTAAGAAGACAGCTTGGTAATGTACGTCCGCAGCACCAGCAAAGCAGGCAATTTTGCTATGTGATAATCCGAGCTCAGCAGAGCGCGCCTGTTTGTCTTTTCTAACTTTGATCTGTCTTGGGTGTTCATTGTCTGAGTTCTCACTGATGTGGCAGCAATTAATGCTAGGTTGGCTGTGTGTCTCTCTTATGACTTGAGTTGCAAGAAATTGGCTCCACATACCACATTGTCATAAATGTCACAATCTAGTTTAGGGGCAGCTTCACATTCACAGCGTTTATTTGAGTATCCAGTTTGAGCCAATTTGATGTATTGTAAATGTTTCAAGTGTTTTTGTTTATTATTTTGAGTTATAATAAATCATATTGTTATTAAGGACAGAACTTTCATTCTGTTAATCAGTAGAGCAACCATATCATTTCTCACTACGTTAATGAAACTTTCCTTTATTTAACTTATTTATCAAATGAAATTATTGCAGGTGCCAAACTCTTTTCTACTCCACTTGCAGGGTCGATTACAGTCAGTTCGCTTTTCTTTTTAATCCATGTGCAACAGCAAAAGTCGGAGTTAGAATAGGCGGGGGGGAGGTGGGGGGGGGGGGCTTAGAGCATCATTTACATATGTAGATTCTAGAAGAATTTAGTGTTAAATACGCTGCTAGCCCCGGCACCTCGCAACATTAACATAACTTGTACCAGTGAATGTTTTTCTGGCATTGTTTTTGTGAGAACACTACCAAACCTGCCAATATTTCACAATTGCTAAACGTGTAAAGGAATTGGCTATACGTCCTATTCTCCTTCTTCCTTCTCTCTCTGGCCATCTCTTCCTCTCCCCTATCATTGTTTATCTTCTGCTTGTCACCATTTCTCCGTCCAATACGTCCCCCACACTCTATCCATATTCTTCGTTCCCTCTCTAGGTCCATCTCCTCTCTCTGTTCATTTCCTCTCCCACCTGTCGCTGACCTTGAGCTTTGTTTTTTGTTATAGCCAACGATAACTTGATTAATAGAATTCGCTTAAAATATATGGGTGAATTGGATGGGAAGATTGGTATACGAGTAATGAGAGACTTGTTCTGGTGCTGAGTCTGCGAGGACAGTGGCTTCTATGAGAGTATTTCGTATAGTTTTAATTCCACAAAGTTTCACACAATTCAGATTCCATAGTAGTATTCTGATGATAAGCTGATAAGCCATAAATGTAACTTTCCTGTTCCCCGTCAAAACAGAGAGAGAGAGGAAGAAAACAAACCAAGACATAGTCGAGTATACAAATTTTGTTTAACACTAGATTGCTAAACCCGCGATTACAGGTAGCACAACTGCAGTTATACCACATCACAGTTCCTGCCAATTTGGTAGTCAGTATAGGGCGTAAAACAGGACATTTTGCACTTCTTTTGAATGTGACATTCTGGGGCATAAATTTTAAATGTGATCTCTCTTGAATAAAATATGAAATAGTAAAATTTACGATGTATTAGTAACAAAGTAATATACACCCCCATTAGTGTTTTATGGATACAATTGTATCTAAGGAGAAAAATTATAAGAAAGAAACAATTTGTCTAATGGGTTAAGTGCCATGGCCATGTTTTCGTAGTTGAAATTGACTGTGAGAATGAACGAATCTGTAAACTTTTACAGCACAGCATAGCACATGATTTTCTTCCTCGCACTCAGTTTTAATAGAATACGTGCACATAGTTGTTTAAAAAATTCATAGCCCTTGTCCATCTGAATATTTACTAGAGAATCGTGTAAGAATTTCAAGTAAGTCGGTCAAGAACTTGCCGAGATTTTTGCTAATCATTTTTCCCTTTATATAGGTTGTACCACGTGTAAGAGCAGATATGAGTGTTTCTACTGGTGGTTGAGGATGGTGAACTGAACAAGATTATATAAGCATTTATGTCATTTGAAGACTAATAATTATAGGTACTACAAGTTGAATGCTTTTAGCTCGGGTAGTAGCTCCACATACATGTGGCAAGAGCAAGCAATTAATGCTGATACCCTCTGGGCAGCAGTTCAGGCGCATGGATGCAAAACAGATCGTCTATACTCCCAGGTGTAGTTCAGTTGAAGTCCAGGTACGTCATGGAAAAAAAAAAACATCAGGTCGTCAAGTTTGTGATGTGTTTGTGGGAAGAAAGAGGAAAACCAAAAAACATCTGATGTGTGCACATATTGAGATACAACATATAATAATGTCTGTAATTGCACTTGTTTCACCCAGTGCCCATGTCCATCCAAACGTTTATTAGAGTACCGTGTAAAAATACAAGGGTACACAAGGCAGTAATTTCCGATCGGTCGTGATATGGACACCACAGTGAAAACCCGATGAAACTTTACACAGATGTGTTGGTTAGTGTCTCTAGTATGACCTGCGATCGCTTCGAGACGCTCTTTTCAGTTGTGAGTTCACTGTGAGCGAGGAAAGGTGCCTAGAACAACGATGTCTCCCGCCAAGTAGGAGGGCCCGCTGAGAGACCTCGCCTTAATGAATGCAGCCTATCTAACACAACTGCCACGCCCTTCCGTCTTCATGGCAATTCTGAGCCGAAGTCTGCAGGCTCAGTGAAGACGCTCCTGCAGCCTTTTCGATGGGAAGTGTTCGATCGCCCACAACACAGCCCTAATTGGCTCTTCCTGAGTATCATCTCTGTTCACATGAAACGTTGGGTACGAAGACAACACCTGGGCGCAGGCTACGCGCTATAGACGAGCGCAGAGAATTATCGGAAAGCACAGGCGGCTGCCTGACATGACGATGGTGTTTGGTTATTTGGTATAACCCTCCGACAAATATCGAAGTCGGAGCGGCGACTATGTAGAGAAGCATCTGGAAAGCGTAGCTAACTTTTGCAAATAAAATGTTTCTGATTTCACTGTGGTTTCCTAGCGACTGGTTACTAGCAACAAATTACTTTCTGGACAAACCTCGTGATTTTTGAGATTTTTGGTGACAACGGTAAACAACGACTTGTCTTTATATAGTGGAATAGATAAAGGCAATACTCAACCAGTTGTTACCTTTCTCGCCTGCTCATACTGATGAACGGTTGCCAGCCTATATGGCGTCTCAGGCATGAAGGCGAAACTGATGATGAAGATGACTGCAGGAGCGAGGTTCACGTACAGCACGCTGTAGTAAGGCAGGAAAGCGCCGATCACGTACGCGAACAGGATGCCGCTGTTGCACAGCAGGGGCAGCATGCAGCCCAGGCTGCCACGTACCTCGTCGCTGGCGGTCTCGCTGACGTACAGAGCCGTCAGCATCAGGGTGCCACCAACCTGCACACCGGCCAGCACCCTGCAAGCCGAGGAGATCAGGGAGATGCGAAGTACTTCCGTTACGGACATAAAGCCAAAACTTTCCAAGGATACCTGGGAAGCTTTGCCATAGAATTCGTGAAGCTATACCTGGCTCTGACTTACGATCTTCTATCTCTGTTACACTACTGGCCATTAAAATTGCTACACCAACAAGAAATGCAGATGATAAACGGGTATTCATTGGACAAATTTATTATACTAGAACTGACATATGATTACATTTTCACCCAATTTAGGGGCATTGATCCTGAGGAATCAGTAGCCAGAACAACCAACTCTGGCCGTAATAACGGCCTTGATACGCCTGGGCATTGAGTCAAACAGAGCTTTAATGGCATGTACTGGTACAGGTGCTCAAGCAACTTCAACACGATACCACAGTTCATCAAGAGTAGTGATGGCTTATAGTGACGAGCCAGTTGCTCGGCCACCATTGGCCAGACGTTTCCAATTGGGGAAAGATCTGGAGAATGTTCAGGCCAAGGCAGTAGTCGAACATTCTCTGTTTCCAGCAAGGCCCGTACAGGACTTGCAACATGCGGTCGTGCATTATCCTGCTGAAATGTAGGGTTTCGCAGGGATCGAATGAAGGGTAGAGCCACAGGTCGTAACACATCTGAAATTTAAAGTCCACCGTTCAAAGTGCCGCCAATGCGAACAAGAGGTGACCGAAACGTGTAACCAGTGGCACCCCATACCATCACACCGAGTGATACGCCAGTATGGCGATGACGAATACGCGCTTCCAATGTGTGTTCACCGCGATGTCGCCAAACACGTATGAGACCATCATGATGCTGTAAACAGAACCTGGATTCATTCGAAAAAATGAAGTTTTGCCATTCGTGCACTCAGGTTCGTCGTTGAGTACACCATCGCATGTGCTCATGTCTGTGATGCAGCGTCAAGGGTAACTACAGCAATGGCCTCCGAGCTGATTGTCTATGCCACTGCAAACGTCGTCGAACTGTTCGTGCAGGGATTGAGACGTGGCTGCACGATCCGTTATAGCCATGCGGATAAGATGCCTGTCATCTCGACTGTTAGTGATAAGAGGCTGTTGGGATCCAGCAAGGCGTTCCGTATTCCCCTCCTGAACCCACCGATTCCATTTCCGCTAACAGTCATTGGATCTCGACAAACGCGAGCAGCAATGTCGCGATACAATAAACCGCAATCGCGATAGGATACGATCCGACCTTTTTCAAAGTCTGAAACGTGATGGTACGCATTTCTCCTCCTTACACGAGGCATCACAACAACGTTTCACCAGGCAATGCCGGTCAACTGCTGTTTGTGTATGAGAAATCGGTTGGAAACTTTCCTCATGTCAGCACGTTGTAGGTGTCGGCACCGGCGCCACCCTTGTGTGCATGCTCTTGAAAGCTATTCATTTGCATATCACAGCATCTTCTTCCCGTCGGTTAAATTTCGCGTCTGTAGCACGTCATCTTCGTGGTGTAGCAACGTTAATGGCCAGTAGTGTATTTCTATGGGTACTTCACTTGGTGTCTACTGTAATCTGGCATGGCTGTGGAGAGTTTAATAAGCTCAGAACGCGATCGAAGAAAAACAGAAGAATGAAGAAATTAATGAGAAGTACCACGCAGAAAACGAATTAAAGGAAGTTTACTTCCTTGGAAGCAAAATGATGTATGCCGAGGTGAAAAAATTTATGAAATACCTCCCAGTATCGTGGCTTACCTAATTTTGTCCGGCGTAGTGCAGACAATCTATGCGTCATGGGCTTAACAAGTTGTTGGAAGTCTCCTGCAGAAATAATGAGCCACGCTGTCTGTATAGCCAACCATAATTGCGAAAGCATTTATGTGGTGCAATCTGATTGGCCAAATTATTTGCTCGAATTGTCCGGAATATTCTTCAAACTACTTGCGAACAAATGTGACCAAGTGACATGGCAGCTTATTATCCATAAAAATCCCATCGCTGTTTGGCTGTAAATTGTCTATAAGTAGCCGAACATAACTATTTCCAGTCACTTCAGTAGGACCAGAGGATCCAGTCAATTCCATATAAACACACGCCACTGCATTGTGGAGCCACCACCCCGTTGCACAATGCCTTGTTGACAACTTTGGTCCATGGTCTCTAGGATCGTACGCTACACAGCCCTACCATCAGCTCTTACCAGCTGAAACTGGAACTCACCTGACCAAGGCACGGTTGTCCAGCCGTCTAGGGTCCAGCCGATATGGTGACGAGACCAGGAGAGCTGCTGCAGCCAGCAAAGTCACCAGCATGAGTCTTCTGCTGCCGTAACCCATTAACGCCAAACTTCGCCTCACTGTCCTAACGGATACATTCGACGTACGTGCCACATTGATTTCTGCGGTTATTTCGCGCAGTATTGCGTTTCTATTAGCACTCATAATTCTACGCAGTCTCGGCCGTTGAGTTGTGCACGGTGATAGGTACTGATTGAAATTAGTCTGTGGATCTCAGAATATTGAATAGCCTAAGGATTTACGAAACGGAATGTAAACGGTACCAGCGCCAACTGTAAACGGGCATATCGCGATCCCATTAATTTTGCCACATCAGTGTATGATGAGGAAAGCGGGACTGGCTCACTTCTCTAAAAGCATCAAACATGGGTTTCAATTTGAGTATTAATATCTCTGAGAATGTAAAAAATAGGATCATGGTAAGTGAGAATTAGTTCCTTGTTCCATAGATTATATTCACTTAAAACCTGTCAACAGAACGAACATAGAACCCATGAGCAAAAAAGGCGATGGAACGTTTTTATAACGCTACATGCTAGCTGTTGGAGATTTTCGTCTGGAAAGACTGATATTTCTATTAAAAAATTCAGCTGTTATAGACAAGGAGTTGCTAAATAGAAGCATCCTTAATCTTTCTTTGAAGAAACTTCATCTGCCAGTCATTTTATTTCTCAGGGTAAATTATAAAGTAGTTATACAACTGCATCTTTCAACATTTTATGTAACAAAGTTAGATCATTAAAGCGTAATGCAGATTATTTTTCCTTCTAGTACTTTACTTGTGTATTCCTGTTACTGTCGGACAAATGGAGTGCATTTAAGACCATTTCATAAGTGAGCATTTGTACTAATTAATTAATATTAATATTAATGTGATTAATATTCACAACTGCTTAAATAGAAGCTTGAAAGATGTACTTGAGAAAACCCTACATATAATTCTAATAATTACAATTACTTTCTCTTGTACGATGAACAATTTTTTATGTAAGTAATTAAGTAATTATTCCAGAATATTATCGCATATGGCATCGGTGAATGAAAATCTACAAAACAATAACTTTTTGATTGCTCTATCTCCAGTTGACAATAATTCTTGTGGGAAAAATATACGAGTCTAAATGTCCTAGGAAATCCACTATATGGCTTTTTAAATTTATGTTTTCCTCAATATGCATACTAAATAAGTTATAACTACCTACCTAGCCCATTATTTATAGCAAAGGTAGGTTCGTAACGGGTGGGAGATTACTGACCGTACAAAACTCAACGAACTATTCCATTAAATTTCGGGAGTGCAGCCAAGTAAGTTCCACTCCATATAATATTTAGGCCCTATACCGCTCGGCAATCTATAGAATGAGCCGAAAGACTTTCAGCTCACTCTGGAGAAGGCCGAACGTTACTAGGCCGAAATAATAGAAGAAGTGGAATTTATTTGCCTGCACACCCGAAATTTAATGAAACAGTCATTGTAACGCGAAACTAGTAGATGGATGAGATGTGTTTTTCCATAGTTTAAACTTGGGACAGGGTAGCGTTGTGTTGGAGGCTTATTCGTAAGTAAAGATGCTAAAAATTACGTGGACTGATAAGAAATGAGGTCCTCCACGGAACGGCGAGGAAAGGAGTATGAAGAAAACGATAGCTAGAAGAATAGACATAGTATATAAAACAGAGCCATAGAAGGTAGAAACTGTTCTGGAACAAAGAGACTGGATTTCATTTTCCGTCGTTATTGATGCGGCCCCCACGAATTCCTCTCCAGTGCCAGCATTTTCCTGTCAGAGTACCAATTATAGCCTACGTCCTCAATTACATAGGTGTTCAAAATTAAAGCAACAAACCGCTATTTCCCCTATTGTGTCTTAATCACAGTATAATCATTCAAACTGTCAACAGATAACCGTATAAGTGTGTCCTGCGTGGACAATCAAGTCAGCGATGACGTCAGGAAACCTAGCAAACGCGTATTGTGTGCTTGGTAGTTCGACATTCACGATCGATGTGTACACAGTCACAGATGGTACTGTATGGCACAAAGAAGACGCCAGAGAAGACGCCTATTGCTGCCAGAGGTGCCGCAAAATTTCCTTTTGTTTCTTTAATTTTAGACACCAGTGTATTTGCGAGATGTATTCCAGTATGTGTCTTCCTCTACAGTTTTTACTCTATAGCTCTCTCTATTACCATGGAAGTTACTCCCTGATGTCTTAACGGATGTGTTATCATTCTTTCCGTTCCTCTTGTCGGTGTTTCTCATATATTCTTTTGCTTGGCTATTCTGCAGCGAACCACCTCATTCCTTACCTTCTGCGTCCACCTAATTTTCAAACATTTTTCTGTAATATCACATCTCAAATGCTTCTATTTTCTTCAGTTCCGGTTTACCAGCAATCCATCTTTCACAAACATACAATATTGTGCTGCAAGCGTACACACTCAGATATTTCTTACTCAAATGAAGGCCTGTCGTTGATACTAGTAGACTTGTCTTAGTCAGGAATGTCCTCTCTTCCAATCCTAGTCTGCGTTTTATGTCCTCATTGCTCAGTCTATCACGGGCTATTTTGTTGCGTAGATAGCAGAATTCCTTAACTTGATCTATTTGGTAATCACTAAACCTGATGTTAAGTTTATCCCTGTTCTCATTTCTGCTACTTTTCATTAGTTTGGTTTTCTTCAATTCACTCTCATCTATACTCTGTTTATTCCATTCAGCAGATCTTTTAATTCTTCTTCACTTTCACTGAGGATAGCAATCTCATCCGCGAATCTTATTATTGATGTACTTTCACCTTGAAGTTGCACATTTTCTTTATTTCCCTCGTTGCTTATTTTATGTGTAGATTGGCCAGTAGGAGCGAAAGAATACATAATTTTCTAGCATTCTTTTTAATCGAGCACTTCGTTCTCGGTCTCTCACTCTTATTGTTCGTCTTGGTTCTTGTAGATACTGTGTATTACCCGTCATTTCCTATAGCTTTCCACTATTTTTCTCAGAATTTTGACTTCTGTTGGTGCTGAGTCCGTTCCTCTGACAATCATTCCTCTGACGTTTCCTTACATTTTTCATGCAATCATTTCGCGGTAGCTTTCCTGCACGGCCTAACTATTTAATTCATAGCAGATTGTATTGCTGAATTTCCCTTTATATTAATTACTCTTCATTACCAAATTGCGATCTGAGCTATGTCTGCTCCTGGCTAAGCCTTACAATCCAATATCCGACTTGGGAGTCTCTGGCTGATCATTATGAAATCTGACTGGAATCTTCTCGTATTCGCCGACCTTTTCCAAATATCTTGTGATTTTTGAACAGAGTATTCGCTCTTATTAGCTGAAATTTATTGCAGAACTCAGTCTTTCTCCTCTCTTATTTATGCTACCAAGCCTGTATTATCCCATAACCCTTTCTTCTTCCCCTGCAACCACATTCCAGTCTCTATGACTATTCATTCCTACTTCCTCTTGGGACGTCGGCATGTACACATAAACTATTATTGTTGGTGTTGGTCTACTGTCGATTCTGATGCGGACAGCCGGCCGCGGTGGTCTAGCGGTTCTAGGCGCTCAGTCCGGAACCGCGCGACTGCTGGGGTCGCAGGTTCGAATCCTGCCTCGGGCATGGATGTGTGTGATGTCTTAGGTTAGTTAGGTTTAAGTAGTTCTAAGTTCTACGGAACTGAAGACCACAGATGTTAAGTCCCATAGTGCTCAGAGCCATTTGTGGACAACTTTATCACTGAACTGTTCACAGTAAGCCAGTCTCTGCCCTCCCTTCGTATTCATATCGAATCCTACTTCCGTTATACCACTTTCTGCTGTTCTTTATATTATGCTAGCCCTGCCTGACCAGAATTTTTTGACTCATTTCCATTTCATTTCACTGATCGCCACTATACCTAGTTTGAGCAATTGCGTTTCCCTATTAAAATTTCCTAGCTTCCCTGTCACGTTCAATCTTTGACATTCCAGGCCCGAGTTTGTACAACTACCCTTTCGTTGCTTATTCGCTGTTTTTCTCGTGATCACCTCCTTCTTGACAGTCCTCTGTAGGAAACGCGAATGAGGGACTTCCCCCGAATATTTTGCTAATGGAAAGATCATCTTAACGCTTTTGCTTTTTCAAGTACAGGGCACACGTTCTGTGGATGCACATCACATTTTTTTCTCTTTAATACAATGGTTTCCGTTGGCTTCTGCATTCTCATTGGCTTTTTAGGCAGTTTCCATCCTAAGGGCAAGAGAGTGCCCTAAACCTTTGCCCGCTCCTCCACCATCTTTGACAAGGCCTTTGGTAGTAAGAGGTTGTCTTCTTATGCCGGAAGTCTTCGGCCGTCATTACTGATGGTTTTTATTCCATATATAAGCAGTAGAGAGGTTCTAACCGAGGACCCAGAACGTTTAAATGATTAGTCAAAGACGCTACCCCTAGACCATAGGTGGAATATGCGCACAAGATTTTTGAGTGTGTACGTGCTATTCTGAGATGAAGAGAGTGACACAGAGAGCAAGTTTTAGCGGACTGCGGCTGCATCGAAAGAAAACACTGATGATCTTCCCACCCCCAAAAGAAGTACGTTGTCGTAATACAGTGAACACTGTCTCGAAAGACTATCACTCTTACCTTGCAATGTAGAGAGCTTCGATCGAAACAGAGAACATCTGGATGATCAGGCTAGCCAGCAACGGTGTTATTATGACGTATCCGAGCGTTTTGCGACCCACGTGTGCGCTGGCAACCGCAAACAGGGGAATGACGACGAGCGCGCTGAGTAGCAGGAGAGACGCCACCCAGGATGCCTCGTCCGCCGTCAGAGGCCGGTCTCTGAGGCCGCTCTCTGCAGATACCAGCTGCGGCAGTGCCATCGCCGGCCACACCATGGCTGAGCCCGAGGCGAACGTGTTCAGGTTCACTGAGCAGGCACAGAGTATAGTCAACAGACGCTTCGTTGAAATTGAAAGTAAAATCATAGACAGAGTGCAAGAGGAATTCTAATGTTAGAAGCAGAGGAGAGGGCGGATAGTTGAGAAGTGTACAGTTAGTCTCTACAAAGGCGAAGAATTGTCTGTTGTCGTGACAGAAGAAGAAATGAGAACCGATGTGGCGGCCATGAGGGATCCGGTATTAAGATGGCTTGGAGAAAATTTAAGCAGCATCTTAGGCTGCGGAGTGGAAGTGGATGAAGGTTGTGATGCCACACCATTTATTCACAGCTTTGTTACGGAACAAACACTACTATAGTCCAAATTTCAAGGCTAAGTTATATATTTTCATTTAAAAAACGCCTGTTTTATTATAAATTACTTACAAAAATTAAAAGAATATTTTTTTAAATCACGTTCACTTATTATAAATTTTTTTCTCACAAAGGTGAATGTAAGAAAAAAAATAAAATATTTCTTCCTTTTATAAAAGGTGCACTTAAGGAAAAAATCTTTCGATTAGTGGTTTATTTCCAAAAAGTTCTCTTATAGAATATTTCATTTTGTTTCTAGCATACATTACATGTGATTAAAAGTAGCTAGAATTAAAAATGGTTAAAAAAATAGAACATTTAAAAAGTAGTCAAAACTCGGTAGCTGAAAGTAAAGTGAAGTGATCTTACCTATTTTGATTGTACAAAAACAAGTGTATTTCGGATACTGACGGAAAGTGGCTATATTTTCGAAGTAGATCTAGAATATCCAAAAGAATTACGTAATTTACAAAATGTTTACCATTCTCTCCTGAAAATTAAATAGTACTTCACTATAAAAATTTTAAACAGTATCTGTCTCTAGGAATGAAAATAACAAAAATACATAAAATCTGATTGGTTGTAGAAATATATAGGTTTGAATACTCAAATGAGAATGCAATCGAAGTATTATTTTGAATAAGATTTCTACAATTTAGTAAATCCGTTTTTGGGAAGACAATGGGAAATATAAGAAACAGAGTGGATATAAAATTAGTGTCAGATGGACAAAGGTGCGATAAATTAATAGCTAAGCCAAACTGTACAGGAAGAATGATATGTAATGAAGATGTTGTTGCCAGTCATACCAATAAGAAAAAAAAACACATTTAATAAATCGAACTACGTTGGTATGAGTGTACACAATTTATCTAATAGAATAATGGAAGAGGAATATGAAGAAAATATTGAGTTATATTATCAAAATACGGAGAGTTATATCTACAATATAAAAACTTAATATTTCTATGAAGACATGAAATCGACGATTGATTACATTGATAGAGGTGGTTACCCAACAGATAATATTTATGCTATTCCACAAGTAAACAAGAAAGTTACAGGAAAAATGAAAGATGAATGCAATGGAAAAGTAATGGAAGAATTCTGTGGCTTCAGAGTAAAAACGTATGCTTATAAAGATGATGATAAGGTGTTAAGGAACCTCTTGTAAAAAATACAATAAGCGTAGAAGATTATAAAGACTGCTTGTTTAAGAATAGAGAAAAATACTCAATTACGAATTTGATAATTTGATTTCAAGTGAAAAAGATGGAATTTAGTCAGTCAAATAAAATACTTAAGTAGTCATGATGTCAACATATATGTTTTGGAAAATAAAATAGATACATTACTATATAGACATTACACAGTTGAAAAAACCTAAAATGGAATTTTCAAATAGCTGAAGAAGGGCAGATGGAATTGAGATATAAAGGATTGAAAAAACTTAAAAATAAAAAGAAAGGATTTCATGATCTGTAATTCACTCTCTGAATCCGATAAAAACTTTATATTTTCCTGTTAAAATTCATAATCTTTAAGTGGGCAATACCAAACTTCTATGGCAGTATAGCAACTTTACGGATAATATTTATATAAAAATACACTGAAACGATACGCCAATAAATTAAAAAAAACATTCATTCTGCATTAACAATAATTCATTTACTTCTATCCTTACATGCACCTTTTATAAAAAAAAATTACTTTTTTTCTTACATTTACCTCTTATGAGAAATGAAAATGTTCTTATAATAAGTGAGCATGACAAAAAAATATTCATTTTTGTTAATTTTTCTAACAAATTTTTAATACAATAGGCATTTTTAAAATGAAAATAAGTGAGTTAACCCAGAAATTTGCAGTATAAGAGGAGGAAAGTGCCGGTTTTGGATAACTGACCCAATTGACAGAACCAGCCCTTTCCTCCTACTGGGACTTTCATGGAGTATCAGCGACGACGAATGTAAACGTGAGTCAGACTGTGATCCGAACTCGGGATCTTCTACTTACTAGCTAGTTTCGTTAACTACTGAACGTCTTAGACTCAACGTTTATCACAACTGGACAGATTATCTCGCCACGTCTCCCATTCGTCCCACATTCCTCCGTAGCCCCACCTGTCACTGTGCTTGTCCTTCATTCTTGCTACTTTGAGATGCAGCAGGTCGAACGTAAGTGTGCATGTTCACTGTAGGTGGAGGATTCATTGCCCAATCAACTGTTTGGGGTGAGGGTGGGGTTAGAAAGGAAAGGAAATGAAAGGGACTGTTGATGAGTGAAAGAACAGACATCACACATTCATATAATTGATTTGCCTCACTGAGCAATGATTCCACCACGTTCAATGTCGATGTGCAATTAGATTAGACCACCTGAAGTAGCGAGCATGGAATACATGGACACGTATTGTGGATAAATGGCGCTAGGTGGGAATATGGATTGACCGAGTGGTGTGCTGAGATGCTCTGCCCAATTGCTATGCACATTGTATCTGCATGTTGCAGTGGTTGACAGTGGTTAATACAGCTGGATAATAAGCAGGAGATCCCAGGTTCAGATCCCAGTCAGTCACACATTTTCACTCAATGTTGCTGATTCCATCTAAAGCACCAAATGCACATGACATCAATAGTCCCTCTCCTTTACATTCTCCCACATCTATCTTCAGTTTACGTACTTTAGACAATATGTATCACAGCTGCAGATTCCATGTGGTGTCTATTCTTTCTGACATGAATGATATATTAGAAAATCTCATAATCCATAATTAAATTCTCGTTGAAAATACTACAAACCATCAATTACAGAATAAATGAACAAGTGAACACTAAAAGCCTGATGTAAGACACAATATAGACAATCGAAACTAAAATTTAAAGTACATAGAATACATCAAGAAGCATGAACATATGGTAAACACACAATCATGGGTTAAGACAATATTCTTGCAAGACTGCAAATACACTAGGTGTCATGTGACCTAATAGATTAGTATGAAATAGTAAGGTCATACAAAAAATCAACACAGCCAAACACTAAACAGGAACTGTAGTGTGTTACTTGATCAAAGTTTCACACATTCAGAAAAAATATTTTACCAAGCACTTGGTCAAAAAGGAGTGCATAAATGGCACCAAGGAACTGTTAGTTGCACATTGCAAGACATAAGAGCCTCACATGGGAGTGTTCTTGAGCAGTCTTGTGTACAAGGCACACAGCACTAGACACTGTCACATCCGTACATTCCAGATGCAGCCTTCTTGAGCATCAGAACAAAACTGGCCAGCCTGTTCTCCAAGTGCTTAACGTCAAAGGAATACATAACTGGCATCAAGGAACAGTCGAACTTTCAGCATGCTGGTTTAACTTGGGTCAACAACTTCTGTTAGTCAATAGAACGAAAAACCAGTACGAGATGCAAATTTTTACTTTTTATTCATTTGGTGATTAGTTTTGGGCCCAAAACTGGTCATCAAATGAATAAAAGTAAAAATTTTGCAACTTGGACTGGTTTTCAGGTCGATCAATTACAGATTGTAATACATGAGAGCTTCACATGAGACCTTTCTTTAGCACCTTATGTAGGAGGCAGCCAGCACTAGGCACTTCCACATCCGCACATTCCAGGTGTTGTCTTCCCAGGCATCACAACAAAGCGAATCTAGCCATTCAATAAATCTGCCCATTCACCCGCCGTACCTGCAGGTCCGAAACCCATCTGACTGTGGGCACAATGCTACTACTGTTTGGTGGACCCTAACTGCGCCCAGTTGTGTGGCAGTTATCAGCATGTCAAAATCGGAAGGGAAAAGGGTGAACTGTAGGGTGGCAGGTAGCAGTTTGGGTTAGCAGGTAGCATTGTGCCAGTGGAGCCGATCACTGGAGCCGATGCATCCAGATCATGGACCCTACCACTATAAAATCGTAAACACAAAGGCGAATGTGTCGGGGCAGACCTGCTCTGCACGGTAGATTGGAATAATGGTAGACCTGTGAATGAGTGGCTTCAGTGCTTCGTACATGACTCTCTCATATCATCAGCCATTAATCCTTAATCGACTCCACAGGCACATGCTTCAAACTGAGGTTATTCCATTGATCCGAACAAAATGACTTCCGCACACAGTGGACACTAGATAATTGATTCAGATTGGTGCTTGTGCATCTCTGCTCCAAAAACCACCCCTTTCTGGCAGGGTGAGGAAACTGCTGCAACCATTGTGCCACCCACTTAGCAGGCCAAAGATTGCCCTAGTTCGTGCTTTGAGGAAGGAATGTGTGATCCGAACCCAATACGCATCGGAGTTCGGTTTCGCCTTTTAGGGATACACGCATTTTATAAAAGTCCCAGAGGAAAGCACAATAAATATAAAAACCAAAACTACGCATCAGCCATGCCATAACCAAGTTTAAGTGAGAAATATAACATTCCCTTGCTGTTGTGATCTCCTTTAAAAGAACAATTCCAGGAACAACAAATTTAAGATTTTGGTAAGACTCCAAAAACTTTGGTAAGAGCTTCCCAATCAACTTCGCCCCTTCACTAACAATTCTGTCCAAATTTCTCTTGTGAATTTGTGCCCTATGATAAGCTATTCGATCATGTCCCTTATTACAGTGTTTAGCTTCCTGCCTATTGGCTGCTTGAGTGTTACTCCTGGCCCAACCCTACTTCTCATGAATGTGTTAAGGAGTTGCCCTGTTGGATAGTAATTCATCAGTGGACTGTGGCTAGTCAGGGACGAATGGACGATTTTGGCTGAAAGACAAATATAAATTTTGCTGGAGCGTCCTTACATGACTCTTGTGTGCCATGTTTGAACTACTGAAGACATGTGTCAACCACTCCAAGATCTCATCCCACCAGTTATGGTCGTCCTGATGGTACACGATTAACCAAGCCCAAAGTTTCCGATTAATGCTCTTAGCCGAAAAAGGTTTCAGATAATACCGAATGCAGACAGCTCTCCAAGGTTCCATCCACATTCTGTTTCCAGTCATGCATTCATATCGCTTCAAGAACTTGTTGACAATGCGTTTTTTTTTTCAGCACAATGCACCACATGTTGGGTTGCATTAGGCAGCCGTCGGCCGTGCCATCCCGGTATTTTCCAGGAGCGATTAGGGAAATCACGGAAAACCTAAATGAGGATGGCCAGACGCGGTACTGAACCGTCGTCCTCCCGAATGCGAGTCCAGTGTGCTAGCCACTGAGCCATCTCGCTCGGTACCATATGTATCTTTACGTTTATAGTGACATTAAACATTTTAGTATTCTGTAGCATGATGTGGTACTACATCGTTAGCGTATGACCTACTGGAAACATAAAACAATGTTATGCCTACTCTGCTGAAAACTCCAATGCCAGAAAGTCCGTAAAGAAATTGCAAGCAGCAGGATTGCATTATTGGAAACAGACTGTTGGATAGAAGCATGAAGAGCTGTGCTTTTTGCAGCGTTTCCAGTAGGTTCTATAATAACAATCTTGTGGTACATCATGATGCGATGTCCTGAAAAGTTATCTCAGAAAATACGATAGCTTGCTGGTGTATGGTTCAGATAGCTGGACAACTGCTAGATGTTCAGAGACTATCCCAAAAACTGACGCTGCTGCTGAAGTAGCTGAAACTGGCTAAATCACAAAGTTGTTTGACAAGCCTGTGACTGTCAATTTACTTCCTCCAGTGACCCAGAATTGTTGTTCTAAATTGAATTTATATTTTATTACCATTTTGATGAAATATTGTGAATGATTCTTACCTAACGTATGACAGTGAGGTAAAAATTTAAAGTATAGGACTGCTGGAAGGCAATTCAGCATATAAATGACCTTTACAATTCAACATATATAGATGACCGTTGCTCTTGTCTTTCGCTGAACGAAACGTTTGCCTCTCTCTTTGACAGCTGCAGCAACAGCAATGTGAGAGTACATGAAATGTATTCACAATTGTGATTATGGACTTCTATAGTTGGTATAATTGAATGACGACGATGAAAATTTCTGCCGGTCTGGAGCTCGGACACGAATTTCTCTCTTCTTATGAGCGGTCATGTTACCTTATGACTAGCCGATGACGACTCATGGCCACATTCAAACTTCCATATGTCGTCAACCATGTGTTTACAACCTCTACACGTACATCAGTTATGTGTATTCCCATACAAGGGAGACGTTATACTCGAAAGTCACTTGACCGGTGTCGGCTGATAAATATGATATTGCAGTCCGAAGCAACTTTGCACCATAATTCGGAATATCACAGGCACTGCCGTATCTTATCACAACGAGAGAGTATTCGCATCAGCGTCGTCTTACTAGATGTGTGCCATGTCAACAGTTTCTTGAAGTTAATACAGCTGTCGGCATAGATTCGAAACTCGCTGGAGTGCTGATTAACTTCATGCCAGTTTTTTCTTTCTTCCGTAACGCAGCTGATAACGGTCACAACGAAAGTCAGTAACAAAATCATAAGAACGACTCTAAAGCCCATGCTGCATTTGTTTCAGAATAAACAAACAGCATTTCATAATCAGCAGCCTTCTGCTCCAGTGTCACAACTTCCTAAAATTATTACTATATTTCTATTATTAATTCGTTAATATCAGCTCTTTGTCAGTCACAGCGCAGCTGGAATAATAGAAGCATTGTATCTTCACCACACAGAATAAAGGATTATTAAGAGATGCCCTAGCATCCCGAGTCATGCATGAGGTGGCAATTAATTTTGATAACATAGTTTCCAAAGACATAAATTTGGGATCTGTAGGGATCGGTCAAGCAATCTTTCTGATGCGAAAATACTGCAAGATCTCTATATTTTGCACATGGATGTGAGATTATATAAGTAGTTTTCGAATTCTCAAGGTAAATTTTGGCACCAGGCGTAGTTATGCGAGACTTCTAGGTGGCAGCTACCGGCATTGATAGCTGATTGGAAATTGTGGTTTCAGGAGTGAACTATGTGGACATTTAGAAGCTTGTGTTATGAATAGAATTCAACCTTTGACTAGCTTCTTGGAATTATGTCTTCGTTGAGCTTTTTGATGAAATTGCGGGGCTTTAGTTGGTGATTATGTGGAGACTAGCAGTGATCAATGTTTCCAGTTCAGTAGGACGAATTGTGAACACATCTGAAGACAATCAGACTGTTACGAAGATGAAGGTGGTATAGAACTGATCACTTGTTGATCCTCACCTGGCGAGTCAAGGTAAGGTTATTGAGCTTCCGTTAAACCATTTCGTTAGTACCAAAGTGGAGGAAGTTTGGTTTTCGGCCCAACAATAAATTTTTCTCACAATGGCATAGTTGCGCCGAGTAGTGACATAGCACGCCGCGTCATACTGGGATTGTGATGTTGATAGTAGTGGGTGATGGACACTCTCCATCAAGACTTTGAGTTACCAAAGTAAGTGACTGAAATAACTCGAAGAGACTTTCAGTGGCATATACTTAACATTAGTTCACCACGTAGGAGCGATTTTAACACGGAAATTCTTTTGAATGCTATGAATTTTGATTGACCCAGAAATTTTCAAATTATTTCATCAGATTCATTTAATGTAAAACCGTAACCTTTCCACATTTCAATTTCTGAACAGTTTTTCGTTATTCCACGGTGATCTCAAGAAAGAGGTGTGTAGTCTCAATGTCTATTTGTAGTTCAGGGCCTCCTCTAAATAGAGGCACAATTTTTTTTTCAGCTAAGCAAAAACGGATGAACTATAGTAACAGCAGCCAAGTTCATGGGCACGAGGCCTATCTTGGAAGTGTTATTAAACATTTACAGCAGTCCTATGAAATTAAACTATAATTACCGTTGTTCAGTGGATAAAATTTTGCTGCAGAATTTAATATAGTGGTGTGTTCTATCAATTACACCACATATATTAATTACACATCATTGTTTGATAGGAATAGGCGTCGTTTGTGTGAAACAATCGGGAACTAAACTATGAGCAAAATCCGTCAAATATGAGGCTCTGCATAGAAACTCTGTTCCATGTTCACCTCCCTCTTACTTTGGTTTCTCTATGTCTTTAGCTGACTGAAAATTTTAAAATCTCATCCGAGAAGCACTTTTCACGTTTATAGATAAGGCATCACTAGCAGTTATATTGTAATCATTGCAGTACATTATGCTTTGTGTTACTTTGGTTTTTGTAGACTGAATGACGGTTTTGCTTAAGGATGACATTTGTGAGGAATTGTTTGAACATCAGAAAATCTTCATTAAGTGAGCACAAATTATATTCTGGGACAAAAGGAAGCCAGTGAGCACAGTGCATGTATAGTGCAACTATTCTTAAAGATAGAAAAATGATCAATGACTTTTCCAATGACGTGGAATGTGTCACCATTCAAATGCCAGACGAGGGCCAAGTTTTTCTAGCCCACATCCAAAACTGGATTTAAAGGATGCCCTCAAAATGCTTGGGGGATTCTCCATTATGAAACTTCTGCTAGTGTTTCACTATTCCATCCTCATTTTTTTTATGTTTGCCATTGTTAAGTTTTGTGAATGAAAACATGGCACAAGTGGGCTGTAATCTGTATTATCGGCTCATATAAGCAATTTTAATGGTGAAGCGCAAAGCTTAAAAGATGTGTGTGAAAATTACCCATTGCTAAAATTGGCTAATCGCACAGATAATACACATATTACAGCCTACTGGTATCATATTCGTATTCTTGAAACACACTGAGATCTGGACTTGTACAAAAATAAATAAATAAATAAATAAAATAAAATAAAAAATAAACAAAAGTTGTTACGTACATATGTACTACGATCAAAATTAAGTATAGCATTATCTCTTTTATAACAACTTTTCCTGTACAAGAAAATGCTGTCAACGTCAGCTACAAAGGAAGAAAGCTGCAATTCGCATGAAAATGCTGTGAGATGAAGCGCCTCTTTGGATGCACTTGAATAACTTTCCTTGTGTCGTGACCACACGTTTTTATTTTCAAAAACGTCTTGCGCGTTTCGACTGCCGTTATTTTTACAGGCAGTGTTGTGTCAATCAAAATAATTGCTCATTACATACATTGTATCACGTCAACATTTTCAACTACTTCACGCTTGTCTCGTGATTGGAAATGTTGATATGATACAGTGTATTTAATGAGCAATTTTATAGGACTGACATAACACTAGCCGGCCTGAGTAGCCGTGCGGTTCTGGGCGCTCCAGTCTGGAGCCGAGCGACCGTTACGGTCGCATGTTCGAATCCTGCCTCGGGCATGGATGTGTGTGGTGTCCTTAGGTTAGTTAGGTTTAATTAGTTCTAAGTTCTAGGTGACTAATGACCTCAGAAGTTAAGTCGCATAATGCTCAGAGCCATTTGAACCATTTGACATAAGACTACCTTTGAAAAGGTGGAAAGTCGAAACGCGTAAGGTGCCTTTGGAAATAAAAGAAATGTGGTGAAGACATAAGAAGAGTTATTAAACGAAGAAAGCGCGAATGACCTGAGACATAATAGACACTCAAGAGGTCATTGGAAGGGAAATATGAACAGGCCAGTTTTTTGGTTACAGTACTCAAGTACGGACATAATATTTCAAGGCGCTTTGAATGAGACAGATCTTACACGGCAACGTAACTCGAACGTTCGGCAACTGATTTATATGGCTCGGGTAATGTATCCCGCCTGAGGCTATAAATTCTTCATCATTCTTTCGTTGTGATGGCATTTAGACACTGCTAACTGTCAATCTTCTGTTCCCTCTCTATCGCATTAGTGACACTTTCCTAATGAAGCTCATGTACATGAGATGTTGAAAAGTGTATAACTTCCGTTCATCAGCAGTTAGTACACTGTGAAATAACCAGTGGCCCTATTTTTGATTATGTTTCAGCAGAATCTACGTACTTGCCTTTTCGCTTTTTTCTTGGTAACGTTCCATTATATACAGGGCGTATATAAAGTCCGGGACGACTTTCAATTATTTACTGCACAACAACCAAACATTGTACAGATGTCATACATATTGCATTTTGAAGGGAAACTCCGAAAGTTTTTTTTACAAACATTCGATATAGGAACCATGAGTGACTCTGCAGACGTCAGTACGGTAATATGAATTCTTGCCATACCCGTCCCAGGATGGCATCGTCGACTGTGGCAATCGCTTCCTGTAATCTCTCATGGAGCTCTGCTACATCACGTGGTAGAGGCAGTACATGCACCAGATCGTTAATGTGTCCCCACAGAAAAAAGTCACAGGGAGTGAGATCTGATGATCGAGGAGGCCCTTTCATGAGACAGCTGTCCCCTTCTGTAGCACGTCCGATATATCGATGCGGCAGCTTCGTTTTCAGGTACCCACAAACTTCAAAAAGAAAATGTGGTGGAGCAACATCCTTCCGAAAAATAAACGGAGAGTCCGATTGCATTTGAAGCATCAGTCATTTCTGCAACATGTCCAAGCAGGAATACCCTGTGGCAGTGCTCTCAGTGAAGAAGAATGGCCCGTACAGTTTTCGACGTGACAAGGCACAATAAACATTTACCTTTGGGGAATCACGCTAAAATTCAGTGTATTCTTGTGGCTGCTTTGTACCCCAGATTCGACAGTATGCCTCTTCACTTTCCCATTAGTGTGAAGAGTAGCTTCGTTGCTAAAAATTAAGCGATCAACAATGCCATCCCCATCCTGATTCAATTGTTGCAAGTGTGAACAGAACTGAAAACACTTGTCTTTGTTGTCGTCATTGAGCTTCTGCACTAACTCCAATTTGAGTAGTTTCATAGACAGCTTCCTTCATAGGACTTTCCACAATGCCACTGGAGCCATTTCGAGTTCACGGGATGCCCGATGAACTGATTTCTTAAGACTCTTTATGAATGTCTCTCGTACGCGCTTCACATTCACTTCACTCACACTAAGACGCCCGCTTCTCTTCGTTGGGCACAAGCAACCCGTCGTAGCGAATTTGTTGTGCCAATGGTAAATGGTAAATGGCCTTCCTTGTTGGTGGCTTCTTACCGTACTTGGTTTTAAATTTCTGTTGAACAGCTGTAGCACACTTGTTTTTGTCGGAATCCCAAACACAGAAAGCTCGCTTCGCACCTGAATTCGCCATGTTTACGACTAACGCTGACAGTCGGCAAATTGCCAAACTTAGAGTGTTTCATTGTTCCTCTTGAAAATGACGTATGTATGCGTTCCTGAACTAAATGTACACTCTGTACATAATGTTCTGCACTGCCATCCCGGGGTTGGGGATTTTCCCTGCCCAGGGACTGGGTGTTTGTGTTTTCCTCATCATTTCATCACCTTCATCAACTTTCGTGACGGTTACTACATTGGAGTGTGAAAAAATTTGGACTTTGCAAAAACTGGGACTTTGAATGGGCGCTGATGACCGCGCTGTTGAGCGCCCCCACAAACTAATCATCATCATCAACCGTCATCCCGTATTCTGACGTAGTTTCTCATACTTCTTCCCGAAAGAACGTTTGTTGAGGTGAACGTCCCACCCGAGTCATTCGTCCCAACGAACAGTGTTTTATACCATTAGCTTGTAAGATGCAATGGAGTTGACTGAAATACAATCAGTAAACTAGGACAGCAATCCGAAAAGAGTACTTGTTGAAGATGCCCAATAGTGGGAGCTTCACTTTTCTGCTGTCTATTGAAACAGTGAAATTCAAATTGAGCGAGGTAATATCGGGGCATTTTTAAGATGCTATGACTACTAACCGTTTGAGTCTTTTAGTTAAGGCAGGAAATTTACAACTCGTTGATTAAAACAAACGATTAATTTGTCCCAAAAGCGATCTAAAATAACACTGAATTTGTGTTTAATTGAAATCAGTAGTGCCTGCAATAACCAGAGGGCAATAAAATAAAAACAATGAGATTTTTTATCAAGTGTCTCAGATGTGGATCAGCAGTTATTAAAGTTAGAAAAAGACATGTAACTGTGATTCATTCTCCATACATAGAAAAAGAAAGATAATGCACCACAGGTCAGTTATATAAATAATGGGTAATATAAAGTCCTCCACTAAACCGCCGTTGTACAAGAAACGCAGTTCTTACAGAAAATTGAGAACTGTTTGGCGAAGAACAAGGAGTATGATGTTCGTGGTCAATGCGGGAGAAAACAGGCAGCGAGGGAGAAGGAGAGGACGAAAAACGATAAAACAAAAAAAGTGTTACAAAACAGAGCATCGTGTATATTACGAAATATGAGAGATTTGTAGGTAGTGTTGTCTCCTGTTCGAACAAGTAGAAATCGTTATAACGTTAAGAATATGTCGAATTTCGTGCCAAGTGAGATACATGATAAGTCTCTTACGACAATGAAAGGATGTGGAAAGGTTTCTAAATTCTTAACCAGATGTTAACCTACGGAAAACGTTACAACGCAATACTGATGACCATAGCCAGCTTCTTAAGTAATTTTGTGGATCTAAAATCCAAAAGATATTCATTTTCATACTTGTGTCTCACAGAATACGTCCTGTATACACAAAGAGAGGCGACGGAAATAATTTTAGGTCCGTTTGACTTGTAACAGAAATGCTGCAAAGAATTAATTTGCTGATGCCCAGAGAAAAATTTTGTTTATCTTGCAAACACTGGTTTATTAAGTTTTGAGAAAGGGTTTGGCATAAGATCCTCCATACACTACAGGTATGTACATCGATTTCATAGAGGTCGTGAAGATCACGTTAGACTAGTAATGCATGACAATGAAGCAAGAATGTAATCACTGTTACCGTACTCCCACTGCGACATAATAAAAACACCGTCTGGGAATCAGTGTCTAGAGATTAACTGGGTATGAATGTAGCTGCAGATATAGTTACAGAAATTTGTGTTTTCAATATTGCAGTATCCTTTGACAAATTTTGCTCAATGTCTGCCAATAATTCCTGTACGACAGACCGATGGGGAACTTCCATAGCTCGTTTTCATCACGTAGTTCACAAGCTCCACAGGAACTTAAGAAAAACGTAAACAGCCAGCATCGCCCCCAGACCCCCCCCCTCCCCCCGACACACACACACACACACACACACACACACACACACACACACACACACACACATACGCACGCACAGCACCCAAGTTGAAATAACGATTTATTTTTAGCCTTACCGACAACAGCAGCAAGTAACTGAGGCCACGTAGCTGGCTTCATTTCGGCCAACTGCACCTCTTCAACCATTTCCCCATTGGTGGTAAGTCTGGTATGCGGCCATATGCCCGCAGTGTTCTTGAAGACACCTGCCACACTACAACCGTCAGCCACGCTGCACCGTCTGCTTGTGACGGCCTTCATTCCTGCACTTAACTGCCACAAGACGTCGTTGCTTAAGTACCTACGAATAATCCGCGAGATTATCCAGACGTGTCTGCGCAGGCGGCCGTATTTGCAAGGAACACGAGCACAGACTGGGAACATATTAACGTCTCCTCCACAGCTAAAACAAGCTAGCGGCGCAGCCTATGTGAGTAGCACGAATGTCATTCCTTATTGATTTACTCTTATTTTTCCCGTCATTCATAGAGCGCCATTTGACTCAACAATAAAGCAAGTCAATCAATGGAGATGTAATCCATGGAGAGCACGGCCCAATTTCCCAACTACAATTATTACGTGAGCGAAGGACATAGAGTGTGATCATCAAGTACAGCGCTGGACAACGTGGTTTCTGTGAAAGGAGCGTGTGAACACTGTAGATGAGAAAAAGCGCCGGGTTAAAACCATTACCGGTGTTTTAGTTCTTAATAAAGGATATTTTTCCGTATTTGTTTGGTCTTGGTTATAACAGCTAATTTTTATTTTTTACTAATAACCGATTAGAGACACCAAAATATCATTTAGCCGAAGCAGCAATGCTAAAATTTTTCGTTTTCAAATAAACCTTTTTAAAAAGGGAGTAATTTTTATTCGTAAAATTTACATTGGTTCGAAATATTGCGTTATTGCAGAAAGTGGGAAAAGCAGTCAGCGCTGTTTTAATAAAAATAGCTACAGAAACGAGCAACAAACAGATAGTATATGAAGCTGTACACCGTTGTTGAGACAATAATGTCCCTGCTGCCGTGTGGCGTGGCTTAAGGTACACGTGTATTTGACGTGTAGAAACTTTGCCTCCACATGTTCTGTAAGGTTTTTTCTCACTGTCGTCGCCGGATATTCGTTGTATTGCTAAAAGACACCAGCTCTAGCTAAGAAATATTTTTCAAATTTGGCGTAGCAAGCAAGTAAGGGCTTGATTTGCTCTAAAAGCTTAAATATTTCTCTGCCGTTTTTACGAAATAATAAAAGAGCAAGGAAATTGTTGTAAGAGTAATAAATTAAAAACTCAACAACACTTAACATTTAGCATACAATAAAAATAGAACGTAGCTGATCTTCTGACTGTGTCTATATAATACCTCTTTATCTGCTTGCAACCCTCGAAAACGGACAGATTAACACGAAAATAAGAGTTCTTGAGTCTCAGTTTCCACTCTTCACCATTAACTATTCGCAGTGCCAAAATAGTGGTACGATCCCACATTACAACGTGACATTTGAGCATAGTTTAATGATATTACAATCAATATGGGAATGCTGGTGTTTTTTCTGTAGTCTTCAACCACTTGCCACTTTTCGAGAAAAGCAGCGAAAGTAGGAAGGAGTAAATATACTTTTATTTGTCTACTTAATTTAATACTTTCATTTTGTATATCTTTATACTTATAGACTCAAAACTCTTCAATCTTTGTTCGATTTCTACGTTCATTGTAGGAAATAATAGGAATAAACAACCGTAAAACGATTATTTCAAACCGGTTATTTTGAGCGGTTTTAACAGTCAAGTTAAATGGCGTGGAAAAACCTGCTGTCTTTGGGATTTGAATTATTATATTCCTCTTGAAGTCTGAGGGAATTTCACCTGTCTCATACATCTTGCTCACCAGATGGTAGAGTTTTGTCAGGGCTGGCTCTCCCAAGGCTGTCAGTAGTTCTAATGGAATGTTGTCTACTTCCGGTGCCTTGTTTCGACTCAGGTCTTTCAGTGCTCTGTCAAATTCTTCAGGCAGTATCATATCTCCCATTTCATCTTCACCTCCTCTTCCACTTCCATAATATTGTCCTCAAGAACATCGCCCTTGTATACACATTCTATATACTCCTTCCACCTTTCTGCTTTCCCTTGTTTGCTGAGAACTGGGTTTCCATCTGCGCTCTTGATATTCATGCAAGTGGTTCTCTTTTCTCCAAAGGTCTCTTTAATTTTTCTCTAGGCAGTATCCATCTTACCCCTCGTGCGATAAACCTCTACATCCTTACATTTGTCTCTAGCCATCACTGCTTAGCCATTTTGCACTTCCTGTTGATCTCATTTTTGAGGCGTTTATATTCCTTTTTGCCTGCTTCACTTATTGCATTTTTGTATTTTCTCCTTTTGTCAATTAAATTCAGTATCTTAGAAGGTAACATGAAGATATGCCATCATAGTTCCCTCAGTCAGTACCAACCATGATCTACAGTGATACCCAGTGGCTTCTCACATCGTGACACCAGGAATACCGCCACTGAGCATATCTATATCACTGAAAGAGTGTGACACCCCCCCAGCCGGAATACTCGCTAACGTCGGTGCTCTTGGATACAACAGAATTCCGATTCGTATCTGAACGCTCTGCGGTGTTATTCAGCAGCAGTGCATGCTACCCGGTCTTAGCACCTCCTCAAACGCAGTCGTTTGTGTTGTGTCAATGGCAGTTTACGTATGGGGGGCTATTTCTCTCTTGTGGATGTTGTTAGTCTTTCATCAGGGCAGGATGAAACAAATCTCTCAGGAAATCCATTACACGTTCTCATTCACAGACTTGAAGGGAGTACAATCCATTTGGTGCACAATACGGCAATCCTCTCTTCTGGGGGTCATGCGTGTCCGGTGGAGCCTTGACTATTGCCCTAACGTTCCCATGTAGTCGACAAACTTAGACGTTGCTCTATTCTACTATCGAGCCAAATGGAGACCCGCAGTGAGGCTTCTTTCAAAATCAGTCAAGTGCGAACAATGCTGTCCCACTGTCTTACACGAGTATGCATCTTCTGCGTGTCCTCCAGAGTGATCATTCAATATCTGACGCTGTTCACTTCCTTTATATACCATACATGAAAAACACTCATGCACTGAGATGTCTGTCCGAACTGTCACAGAGAAATTCAGCAATAGTCATTCACATACCAATCGATAGTGTGTATGTGTACCGAGTTATACTGACATTCGACTACGTCTTTCAGGAGCTGCACTTGTTTGGTCAGGCAACGTATTTAACACAGCTTTCGGAGCGAGATACCAAACAAAGCGACGTTACAGTAAGACGCAACCAGTGGATTGACCTTAACACCATTTTTAAACTCCCCAGAAATGCGGTGAACTTGCTTACACAGACTTATCACACCATTCCGGCATCTTGGATTAGTACCAGCTGTGGGAATTTTGCATACTGTTCAACTGTTCTTCCAAGTGTTTAGCCGTCTCTCTCACAATTACGACATGAAACTTCCTAGAAGGTGAAAATAAGGCGTTCCGGACCGGGAGTCTATCTTGGCACTGCAATTTACATACGCGATGGAATAATTTTGCCAAAGAAGGCTTTTCCAAGGATATAAATAATTTTGGGGTAATATCATCTACTCCAAGAACTGTGTTTCGGATTAGTTCTTACAGAGTTCTGTCAAATTATTTTTACGGTGTAAGATGTTCAGTCTCATCTGTATCTCCTTCCTCTTTCCTTTGAGTAGCGTCATCTTTATTTCCTTTGTATAACACTTCTGTACATTTCTTCCGTCTTTTTTTAAATTAATGGCTTGCCACCAGAGCTTTTAATATACTCTACAGCTGCTTCTCTTTTCCAAGGATTCCTCATTTTTTGTATAGGTGCTATTTATCTTTCCTACTGTCAAGCATGCTTCTACAGTTTTGTGTTTGTCGTCTAGTCAGTTCTGCTATCTCATTTTGCACTATCTGTCATATGCTTTAGACGTTTGCATTGTCTTTTGCTTTTTTCATTTGCTGCATTTTATGTTTTCTCTTTGAGTCAGATAAATTGAGTAACTCGTGTATTGTCCAAGGTTTCCTAAAGAGTTTTGTATTTCTGAGAATTTGATACTCTGCCACCGCAGTATTTCATCTCTGAAAGCTACCTTTTCGTATTCTATTGTATCCCTTCCCAGAGTTTTTAGTTGTTCGCTGCCTAATGTTCCGTTTAAAACTTTGAATAACCTCTGGTTCTTTCAAATCATCCAAGTCCTATATCCTTAAATTCCTATCTTTCTGCAATTTTTTCTGTTTTTAATCTGAACTTGGCCAATAAATCACGGCCAGAGTCCAAATCTTACAAGCATATTTTTTAATCTTGAAAATTCTTTCTCGAAATTGAAAGTTATTGCATTTGTATGTGTCCCAGTTTCTATAGATTCACCTTGTGTCACGCCCTTCCTTCCTCAACAACCTTTGCTCTTGTCTCTGAATACACTGATCGACGTAATTTACGGAGGCTGCTACGGCGGTGTACCTGCTGAGGTTCTTCAATTGAAAGTTATTACATTTGTATGTGTCCCAGTTTCTATAGATTCACCTTGTGTCACGCCCTTCCTTCCTCAACAACCTTTGCTCTTGTCTCTGAATACACTGATCGACGTAATTTACGGAGACTGCTACGGCGGGGTACCTGCTGAGGTTCTTCGAGGGGTGAGTGGATCAGCCAGGGAGATGCTTAGACGCACAGTTATTGGCGATCATCTTCAAGTTTCGAAGTTGAATAATAAATGCGTCCGGTGCCTGGTCCTTTCGTGGCTGTGCTGGAAATAAGATGTAATTTCTTAATTTATTATTGTGTAAAGTGATGTGCTGTTGAATGTGGCTGCGTCTATATATATATATATATATATATATATATATATATATATATATATATATATAGAGAGAGAGAGAGAGAGAGAGAGAGAGGAGAGAGAGAGAGAGCGAGCGTGCTCAAACGGTCCGGCAGTAGGCTGGTGGGTTGCTGGATCAATTAACCTGATACAGTTCCAGTTATGTGTCCTCGGAGTTCCAGTTAGTTTATTTAACAATAACATGAATCATCAAAAGCAACCATAAGCGATCTCTCTTAATTTACAGGTGGACATTTTAGGACAACAGTTTACACGCTATTAACTTTTCGGATCTGGTAAACAGTAAGAATAATGAGGGCACAACCAATAACATATGAATAACAACTGCAACTATTATACTCCTTTTAAGTCAATAGAATTAACAAACAGTAACTTAGCAGCTTCACGGCGACCAATGCTTTTAAATACAGTTTTAAAAACAGCTACAGTTAGTAGCATGCCTTAGTCGACACCAAGAAGAGCCTGCTTAGGTGGGTGGTAACGTGCTCGCCTCCCACGCAAGCGGGCCCGGGTTCGATTCCCGGTCGGGTTGGAAATTTTCTCCGCTCGGTGACTGTGTGTTGGTGGTGTAGACTGAAATAAGACTTGCACTCGGCGGCCCAACTTCCCCGGATGGGGCCTGCCGGACAACGATGGCATACGCTCATTTCATTTCATTTCAGAGCAAAATAAAGAAAAAGGACCATTTGACAAACAGCCAAGTGAAGCAGCTGCCGATTAAATCCCCAAAACAAAGAACATCAGAATTTTTCTATACTCGTGAGGCGTTTTAGATGAATTACCAAAGCTTACAAAGTTGTTTTTTAATAGAAATCTTTATGGAACAAGGCACTACACTGGGCTGTCTTCTAATATTTTAAATTGCTTAATTTCAAGGCCCATAAACAGTAAGAGGCTACCTCAAACACTCCGAAAGTCTTTAAGCTTTTAAATACTACAAACACACAGCTTAAAACCTTAATTTAAAATAAACAAAATGATCAAACATGTAGTGTTCAGAGAATAAACAAGAGTACCATCGGGGTGAGAGGCCACAAGAATCAAAATACCAGTTAACACTGAAGTGGCACATGAGAACTCGGAAGGCAAGTAATAATATATGTGGGCAGACCTGTCAGTGCCGTCGGCCTCACGCAGTTTTATATACAATGCAAATACAAATAAAACAGATAACAGGCAGACAGTGTTCAGAAGCCAATCCTTCGCGAAATATGAGGTCGCACTTTATAAAGTTTAACGAGCAACCAACACGCTTCTTTATTACAAGTACAAAGCACAACCAATGCGCCCACACAGGTCGGGACCACGATTTTTTTTCTAATTAGCTACTCACCCGAAATCGATGAAACTGGCGTTACTTCTCGACGTAATCGCCCTGCAGTCGTACACATTTTTCACAACGCTGACGCCATGATTCCATGGCAGCCGCGAAGGCTTCTTTAGGAGTCTGTTTTGACCACTGGAAAATCGCTGAGGCAATAGCAGCACGGCTGTTGAATGTGCGGCCACAAAGAGTGTCTTTCAAATCCAAATCCAAAAGTCACTAGGAGCCAGCTCAGGTGAGTAGAGAGCATGAGGAATCACTTCAAAGTTGTTATCACGAAGAAACTGTTGCGTAACGTTAGCTCGATGTGCGGGTGCGTTGTCTTGGTGAAACAGCTCACGCGAAGGTCTTCCGGGACGTTTTTGTTGAAGTGCGGGAAGGAATTTGTTCTTCAAAACATTTTAGTAGGTTGCACCTGATACCGTAGTGCCCTTTGGAACGCAATGCGTAAGGAGTACGCCCTCGCTGTCCCAGAACATGGACACCATCATTTTTTCAGCACTGGCGGTAACCCGAAATTTTTTTGATGGCGGCGAATCTGTGTGCTTCCATTGAGCTGACTGGCGCTTTGTTTCTGGATTGAAAAATGGCATCCACGTCTCATCCATTGTCATAACCGACGAAAAGAAAGTCCCATTCACGCTGTCGTTGCGCGTCAACATTGCTCGGCAATATGCCACACGGGCAGCCACGTGGTCGTCTGTCAGCATTCGTGGCACCCACCTGGATGACACTTTTCGCATATTCAGGTCGTGATGCAGGATTGTGTGCACAGAACCCACAGAAATGCCAACTCTGGAGGCGATCTGTTCAACAGTTATTCGGCGATCCCCCAAAACAATTCTCTCCACTTTCTCGATCATGTCGTCAGACCGGCTTGTGCGAGCCCGAGGTTGTTTCGATTTGTTGTCACACGATGTTCTGCCTTCATTGAAGTGTCCCACCCACGAACGCACTTTCGACACATCAACAACTCCATCACCATATTTCTCCTTCAAATGTAGACGAATTTCAATTGGTTTCACACCACCCAAATTCAGAAAACGAATGATTGCACGCTGTTCAAGTAAGGAAAACGTCGCCATTTTAAGTATTTAAAACAGTTCTCATTCTCGCCGCTGGCGGTAAAATTCCATCTGCCGTACAGTGCTGCCATCTCTGGGACGTATTGACAATGAACGCGGCTTTATTTTAAAACAATGAGCGTGTTTCTATCTCTTTCCAGTCCGTAGAAAAAAAATCGGTGTCATAGAACTTGAATGCACCTCGTATTATGGTAGACCCTTACAGCAGACCACAGGGATTTTCCAAATATCTTCTCCCTCGCACCTGATGGCTGTAAAGCAGATACTCGCCGCAGTTTCCACGTTGTTCCTTCACGAAATTAAACCCACCACAAGCCCACTCTCCACCGGGAAAGGCAGCATATTCAGAGACTCGGACTCCAACCCGCCACTCGTCGTTGCCCAAACAGGAAGCAAACACCCTCTTCCAGAAGTTAGCTACCCCTTTAACGGTCAACGCGTCCACCTCGACGTTCCAGGTGGACGCAGCAGCTGAAACACCTGTCGCCCCTTACATGGAGCCATCAACAACATGTCGCCTGTAACTCACAGTACTGCAGTGCACACTCAGCTGAACACCCAGCCACAATCCATGCGTGAGCCTGAATCCTCGTGATGCGCTACGTCACTGCCCCCTAGTGTGAGTCCTGAGCTCCTGTTACATGACAATGGACCAAAGATGAATGTGTGTGATATAATAAAATGATGAATCTGGACAGAAGGTAACATTCATTACTAAATGCAGGGCAGCCATGTTGGCTTGCCGAAATTTATCTTTCCCATGTAGGGAATGTTCTAACAGGGCGACTCCCGCAAATACGATTCACTTGAACAGTTCGGATTCCTTATAAACTGCAGTTATCTTGGAATTAGGTCTAGTAAGTTGGTACTTCATCCATCAAATACGTTTCACCTTATATGATTATCAAAAGTTCTATGTTAAATTGATCTTAATTTATGTCTCATGCAACTCTAATTGGAGTGGGTTATGTAAACTTCAGTATGTTTGAGACACAACAATAATCCAAAGTGACCACTAATTTAATACCTTTACTGCAAATCCAGACCATTCATATAATTAAACGAAGTGCAACATTTGTCGTACATAGCTTTAAGTGACTATAAGGCCTTGCTCGAAAACTTTACGTAGAAGTAACTACACTAAATACTCTGCAGCTAATGAAACTAACGTTTCAGTCTGCATCAGTTTTGACTGTAATGAATGTTCAGAGATAAGCCACTCTTTGCATTAGCAGGCTGCTTTCAGATGTAAGGTAGCTTGCCTCAAGAGTTTCAGGGCAATAGCGGTTTCATTGTCTTGTTACGTTTCTTAACAACGTTACATTACCAGGTCACAGTGAACAGTAGTAGAGCAATTCAGGTTCTGAGGCGATAGATGTGCGTGTCTATTTCGAACCATTACTAACAGTAGACAGATCTCGTCATAATGATATTTCCTCTGCAGTTTATTCACTTGTAAGGAAGGAATTTTTAATCGGAACATTTCAAGTGAAACTTTGATCTTCACTGCTTCTAGCGAAGTCACGTACAATTTTAATAATGCTGTACAAAACCTGACTGTTCACTATAGAAGCTGTGTGTTATCAATGATTAAATTACCGGTGCAAAATTCTACCAGGCGGCGTTCCCTTTCTTGTGTTCTCCCAATTCATAGTCTCCTACAATTTTTGTTCCCCTTTTTTTCCACCTAGCGAGTTTTCAATCACCCACCACAGTCAATTTTTCGTCCCTATCATCTAAGTAGTTTCTTTCACATAATGCTTTCTCTCATTCTCATCATCTAGGGAACTAGCATTCACGCAAATTTCTGCTACTGTAGAGTGTGTTTGTTTTGTATCTGTGTTACTGTGTTACTACTATAAAGCGTTCACTATGTTTTCAATAAAGCTTATATTCTCATTCATTGTAAGACCTACGACTGAATTACTACTATTTCATTTTTTGTTGATCAGTCTGCACTCACCTAACAAAAAGTTGTAGTCTTACTGTCACCATACTTCACTATTCTCTCAATATCTCTCTTCAACTTATCGTTTATTTTTTTCTACTTCTGTCACACCTATACAGGATTAAAGACTCTAACATTCCATCCCTCGACCCACAATATGCCATATACAATTTTGCCGACAATTTTCTGCTGAGTAGCCCCTCCTGGTTTTATGAATGGAGGACTATTTTAATTCATCAGTCTTTTACCCAAGACATATTGTAACACGACCGTGAAAATGCGCGCGGGAAGCTTGTTGTATCTGTAAAAGACAATAGGGTGCTATCTGTGTTGCAGTTCGGCACTGGAGAACAGCGATGGTCAACACACAATGGTTTCGATGAATCATGATATAAACTAGGCTACAGCAGCAGACGGTCCATGTGCTTGTCGGTACTGAAACAAGCTATCATCAGGTGTGACAGCAATGATCAATGGACAATAGGAACACTCCGCCAGATCAGATGACTAAAGCTCGGGTGCCACCACAACACAGTCGTGTTAGAACATACTGTCTTAAGGAGAGGTAGTGCCTTTGTTTAGCAATCAAAACGTGCTTGGTACCGGGTTCGTTCACCGTCACAGCAAATACTCTATTAAAGAATCACAAGAGGGGGGCGAACATTTGGAAAATGCCAGCAGATACGGGAAGATTTCAGTTAGATTACATCATGGTCAGGCAGAGATTCCGAAATCAGATACTGGATTATAAGGCGGAGCCGGGAGAAGATATAGATTCAGATCACAATTTAGTAATGAAAAGTAAGTCAGGAAGAATTAATGCGCAAAGAAATGGGATACAGTAATAATAAGGAACGAAGAGATGCGCTTGATATTCTCTGAGGCTATGTACACTGAGATAAGTAATAGCTCAATAAGCAGTTCAGCTGAAGAGGAAAGAACATCTCAAAAAAGGGCAGTCACACAAGTTGGAAAATACACGTTGTTTCAAAGAGGGTAACTGTGAAAGAACCGTGGGTAGCAGAAGAAAGACTCCAGTTGAAGAAAGTACAAAAATGTTTAGGGAATCTCAGGAATACATAAACAAAGTCACTTAGGATTGCAATAAATAGGAAGTGCAGGGAAGCTAAGGCGAAATGATTAAAAAAAACGAAAAAGAAATGATTGTGGGAAGGACGGACTCAGCATACAGAAAACACAAAACAACCTTCGATGAAATTAAAAGCAACAGGGCATTAGTATTAAGAGTGCAATGGGAATTCTACTGTCAAATGCAGACGAGAGTGCAGATTGGTGGAAAGAGTACAATGAAGGCTTCTATAAGGGGGAAGACTTATACGGTGACGTGACAGAAGAAAAAGCAACCCTCACAGTACACGAGATAGGAGATGCAGTATTAGAATCAGGATTTAAAAGAGCTTCCGAAGACTCAGGATCGAATAAGGCAGAAGGGATAGGTAACATCCCATCAGAATTTCTAAAATCGTTGGGAGGAATTGGCAAGGAAACATCTATTCACGTTGGTATGTAGAATGTATCAGACCGGCGATATACCATCCGACTTTCGGAAAAACATCATCCACTCCGTTCCGAAGATTGCAAGAGCCGATAAGAGGGAGAATTATCGCACGATCAGCTCAACATCTCATGAAGCGAAGTTGCTGACAAGAATAAAATAAGGAAGAATCGAAAAGAAAATGGAGGAAGTGTTAGACCATGATCAGTTTAGCTTGAGGAAAGGTAAGGACACCATACTCGTAGAACCAGTTCTGATGTTGTGGTTGATGACGGAAGCAAGACTAAACAAACATCAAGACAAGTTCAAGGACTTATCGATCTGGAAAAAGCGTTCGATAGTGTAAAACTATACAATATTTTCGAAATTTTGAGAAAAATAGTGGTAAGCTGTAGGGAGAGGCGGGTAATGTACAGTAAGCACAGGAGCCAATAGGGATTAATAAGAGTGGAAGAGCAAGAACGAAGTGTTCAGATTAAAAAGGTGTAAGACGGTGATGTAATCTTCCACCCCTGCTGTTCAATCTGTGCATCGAAAAAGCAATGACAGAAATAATTCAAGGTTCAAGAGTGAAACTATAATTCAAGGCTAAAGAATACCAACAATAAGTTTCGCTAATGACGTTGCTATCCTCTGTGAAAGTGAAGAGGAATTACAGGATGTCCTGAATAGAATTAACAGTTTAATGAGTACAGAATGTGGAGTGATGGTAAATCGACGAAAGACGAAAGTAGTGCGAAGTAGCAGAAATGAGAACAGCGAGGAAATTAACATAAGATTGGTGATGAGGGAGCAGAGGAAGTTAAGGAATTCTGCCACCTAGGCAGCGAAATACCAATGACGGACTGAGCAAGGAGAATATAAAATGCAGACTCGCACTAGCAAAAAGAGCATTTAAGGTCAAGAGAACTCTACTAGTACCAAATGTTGTGGTTGGCAGGAGAGCCAACACCGTATGCTAAACGAGGCCGAAATGCACGCGTTTTAGCTCACGCAGGCTGGCCTGAGGTCTGGAACATGACAAGTGAATTAGAATGGAGAAAAACGGACGTAGCTGGTGGAATACTTAACTTTAATCCATTAACGATGAACGTCGCTCTTGACGTTACATATTTCACAATAACAATAGTACTGATAATGGCGTCTTGCTAGGTGGTAGCAAATAACGTAGCTGAAGGTTATGCTATCGTGTCGGCAATTGAGAGCGGAGATGTCAGTGAACCATCGCTAGAAAAGTCGGCTGTCCAACTGGAGCGAGTGCTACGAAGTCTCTCTAGACTTGCCGTGTGGCGGCGATCGGTCTGCAATTACTGACAGTGGCGACACGCGGGTAGGACGTATACTACCGGACCGCGGCCGATTTAAAGGCTACCACCTAGCAAGTGTGGTGTCTGGCGGTGACATAGACATTAATGTGAGGAATAAATTTCTAAGAATGTACGTATGGGACACAGCGTTATATGGTAGTGAAACATGGACTATGGGAAAACCGGAACAGAGGAGACGCGAAGCATTTGATATGTGATACTATAGGCGAATGTTGAAAATAGTTTGACTGAATAGGCAACGAATGAGAAGATTCGGCACAAATTGGGACACGAAAGACATTTATGGAAATGATCCGTTTCGACGCCAAGAATAACTGCCTAAAAGGCAGATACTGACATACATCCAGCACTAACTGAGGGCGTAGGTTCCAAGTGCTACGCTAAGGTAAAGAGTTTGTCACAGGAGAAGAATTCACGGTATGCCGCATCAAACTAGTCAGAGGACTGATGACTCAAAAACAAAAAAAAAAAAAAGAACGAAAGAAGAGATGGCTACGTAAGATGTAATTGCCACAAGTCGCCTGGAGTGGCAAAATTGTGCTGTGGGTCAACTCTCAATTTGGGAGAGATATGACGACACTGCTGGCCTAGGTAGCTTTTGAGAAGCATGAAGAGAAGTAGCAGGAGCAGGTGGGCTTTATCTTGTTGAAATATAAGCTGGCTAGCTTCCCATGAAGGACAACAAAACGTGGCATAGAATATCGACGACGTACCTCTTTGCTGTAAGAGTTCCGTGAAAGACCACCAGATGGGTCCTGTGGAGAAATGAGGCCTTGGAACCGACCGCCGCGTCATCCTCAATCAATAGACGTCACTGGATTCGGATGCGGTCGGGCATGTATTTAGGACACCTCTCTCCCGGTTTTCGTGGCCAGAATCGCTACTTCTTAATCTAGTAGCTGATCGACTGGCTTCACAAGGGCTTAGTGACCTTGCCAACAGAACTCAGTAGTTTTCCAAGCTTTAGTCAAACCCGACTGCACTTATGTTTGAGGACTTGACTGGAATCGGTGTCACTACTGCAGCGAGGCTGTTCGCAATTTTCAACTAGGCCCACATCCCAATCAAAGAAATAATTTACGTGATTCAAATTCTAAATTGAGAACATCACAGGAAAGTTTAAAATGGATCTGAACACTATGGGACTTAACTGCTGTGGTCATCAGTCCCCTAGAACTTAGAACTACTTAAACCTAACTATCCTGAGGACATCACACACATCCATGCCCAAGGCAGGATTCGAATCTGTGACCATAGCAGTCACGCGGTTCCGGACTGAAGTGCCTAGAACTCCTCGGCCATAGCGGCCGGCAGTTACCTTGACAGCAAGTGGTTGGATGTCATACTAGCTACATTGAGGTATCCGATTCCTCTCAGAGCTCAGTAATTAGTCATCCAAGTTGGATAAGCATATGAAATTCCCATTCGGATTCGTATGTAATAATAATGTAATAGATATGGTAGCAAAAATATCTAGTACAGAACAAGCAGTATTGGCAAGAGATTGCAAAGAATAATTCGAGAGGAATCTCAATAAAAAGTGGTACATTTTAAGATGACAGAGATATCAATGCTTAAGCTGAAAGTGATGTTATTAATTATAGATCTGAGTTGCACTAAGAAAAATAAAATCACTTTTGTATTTGCGGCACCAACAAATTGTGGATACACACTGCCAAAGAGAAAGTGGTGAAGCTTCCAGAAGGCATGGTTAGATGTCCATCATGTAACCCCATACACATGCATACCACTAGCGGGCATATAAATGATTAGAACTGCAATTCTCTGTGACAAAACGGCCACCAGAGAACATTGGTCCACCATAGAAAAAAAATTGGTGAAACAGCCTTATGTTTGCAGAAGTTATTTTATTCAGACGACTGGTTCCGGCTCTCATTAATGTTATCTTTAGGCTCCTATGATGCTGAAACTGGTATCTAAATGAAATAACTTCTGAAAACATTATGTTGTGTTTCGAGTCTTCTTTAGTAAATATTTGGCCTGTCGCAGTTCCGTTTCCAAGATGGATCAACAAAAAACAGGGCATGTTTAGTATTGTTAGCAGGTCAGCTAGGATATGTAAGGTAGTGAACAGCGATAGATGTAGAGCGATCACTGTGAAGGACATGGAGATGTACCGTGCTCGACTGAGACAGCCATATTAGCACTCACGGACCATGAAACAGGTGTCATTGTATGTCTCCGATTGGACTGCTGAGTGAATCGTTTTGGCTATTCGATGAGACAGTGGCTGACGTCGCACTGGGTGGCAACGTGGGGGCACGCATACCCATCGTGGAGATTCCAGTCGCCCACGTCTGACCACAATATGAGAGGATCGCCATATTGTTCCCCAGGAACATCGTAACACCTTTACATCTGCATCTGCCATCCGCGAACAAGTACTGGACTCAATGCTAGAGTCCCTCCCATCTTCCACCATAGGCAACAGACCGACTGGAGAGTTACTGTCCCATGTGTGGGAAGCCAATTAACACCACAACACAAACAGTATTTGGACTGGTGCATGATGGCGTAGCATGGACTGCTGATAAATGGCGTCGCATTGTGTTCAGTGTAGATTCATGGTTCTGCACTACCGTAGGTGAACATCGACATCCAGTGTTAAGGCGACCTGGGGAGAAGACCCGCCGCGCGGGTTTAGCCGAGCGGTCGAGGGCGCTGCATCATGGACTGTGCGGCTGGTTCCAGCGGAGGTTCGAGTCCTCTATCGGGCATGCGTGTGTGTGTATCTATGTGTTTGTACTTAGGATAATTTAGGTTAAGTAGTGTGTATGCTTAGGGACTGATGACCTTGGCAGTAAAGTCCCAGCCGGCCGCGGTGGTCTCCCGGTTCTAGGCGCACAGTCCGGTACCGTGCGCCTGCTACAGTCGCAGGTTCGAATCCTGCCTCGGGCATGGATGTGTGTGATGTCCTTAGGTTAGTCAGGTTTAAGTAGTTCTAAGTTCTAGGGGACTGATGACCACAGAAGTTAAGTCCCATAGTGCTCAGAGCCATTTGAACCATTTAGTAAAGTCCCATAAGGTTTCACACACATTTAAACATTTGGAGAAGACCCATTCTTCTAAGGTTTTGGAGAGGCACAGTAGTGTTACTTCTGCCTTCATGGTGTGGGGAAGTATCGGGTATGTCATGAAGCCACTAGTATGCAGGGAACTCTTATGGCGCAACGCTAGGTAGCGGATATCCTGCTTCGTCATGTGTTATGTCTCGTGCATTAGTATTGTTGCGGCATTTTTCAGCATGGCACGTGTCCCTGTGAACTGTCTACGTTGTGGTGCTCCTGTGACTGACAATATGCCCAAATCTGTCTCCTGCAGACTATGTGTGGAAACAGCTTGGATGTAAACTCTGTTCCAATGGCAGTGTCTAGTGTGCCAACGAGCAGTTTCTACAGTTGTGACCCGCTTCTCTAGAGAGGATACTTATCAACCGAATCTATGCATGTATCGAAGCCAGCAGGAGTGCATCGTCATATTGATAAGTGAGCTCATACTGCCATGTTCTTAGTATACTTGACTCAACGTTTCAATCGTTAAAATAACTATACATACTTTCTCAGCCCATGTGGTTTCATTTAGTTTCCTCCTTCCATTTTGGGTGCATCAGTTTTTTTGGCAGACAATGGAAATGGTTCCGGCCGTATCGGTCAGAGTTGTCAACGTGTAACGTCTCCTGGCAAAACACATATGTGAAAAAAAAGAGAAAAGTATAATTGTACTGGATGATTGTAGTTACGTGGAACTTTATGTAATAAAGAGAAACCATTGTGTGTCATGTTTCATACTTGTATAGAATTATGTAACAATTTTTTTAAGATAACATCTGTGTCGGTGAGTACTGAAACCGCCACAGACGATTCTTACTTAATATCAAACAAAAATGAGAATATGTCACAACGAGTATAAATAGTAGTGACCTAGCATTAATTTCTCTGTCGTCTTCTTGGAGTTACGTGGGTAGGAAAAGCCTGTGACGCTATATTGTTTGTGTAGCATTCTTTCGTCAAGATTGAGAGAAGGATGCCATTAGGCATTGATCTGTCAAGGTGTGTAAAAATTTAATCTGTCTAAATGTTTTGACTAGAGTTGGTTAGTGAAAACTTGCATTATGATTTGTAATAAGCTTGTCTGGTATTTCATCCCATCCTTTTAAGACATTTTCAGCTATTTAAAATATTATTCGTGGTGCAGAGCTCCGCTACGAACGAACGAGCCGGCACGTTCAAACTGCATTAAATGAAACCAAACATACCGCAAAGACACGGTCAGGTAATAGCGAACTAAAATTGTTTCTTAAGCTTTCGGGATTTCAAGGCACAGCAGCAGATTTTATGATGTGTTTTGCAGGTGGAGGCGAGTTAACAGTGGAAAAAGATAATTTACCTTCATGACATAAAAGAAATCTTGTTGTGCGTAGTTCTGGTCTGGCAAACATTATGGTAAAAACATTTTTTTCTCTGATAATAGTCTCACGTTCTCGTGTTAGCGTAGCACTTACTGGTATTTTACTGTTCACAAAAATTCATTGCAAAATTTTGATGTTGAACGAACATTGCGTACTGTAACCTAAGTATTGATGACGAAATAATTTTCAGTAACCTTTTCAGTAACTGTAAAGTAAGGAAGATATGTTGAACTTTATAGCAAATTACAGTAACGAAACAATGTTCCTTTTATAGAAACCCAGATCCAGAATAATTGTTGAAAATTAATAACCCAAAGAAAGTCAAGCACAGCATCCTTAGAAAGTATTTCAGAGCTCTCTTCGTAGCAATATATATTATCTCATCCATTTATCAATATATTAGTTGTTACGTGAGCAATAACAAGAAAACAGCGAAAAATTTTGGGTGTCTGAGGGGAGGAGTATGTGTGTACAGTCAGCGGAACTTTTCTTTTGCGTAGACTAACAGGCGCTTTGTGAAAGCGTCTGAAATTTTCGGATGCCACCTCTTCGTGGTATAAAAATTGTGTTGGGTACTCTAGACTTTTAGTAATACTTCGCAAGAATTTGGCGGATTTTAAATATGAACTGCTGAGTGTTGCTCAAGATTTGGAAGTTTCCAAGGAGTCACATGCGCGTAGGACTAGGTTCGCAGACAGAATATTTTTCAGTGTGTATATAGCGGTCTTTGCATTTGAACCACTAAGGTCTCTGTCACTCTTACTATTATTTTGTGGTTTACCACCAGATGTGTAATATTTGATTTATTATAAAAAGAAAGGGATCTTCAACTTGAGTGACTTGTTTATAAGCAGAAAGGTTGTTGACCTGCCGTCACAAGCGCGTTTAAGAAGCCATTATGTGTAAAAAAATTTAACAATAACGTTTTTTTCGCTTTATTGAGTTTAGGTTCCCCCAAAAGGGGATGGGCTGGCAGCAGCTTAGTGCGCGCGCCGCTCTTCAGCCTACAAAATCTCATTTTTTTAAAAAGAAGATAATAAATAATAAAAGCAGGCGATAAAATAGGTGACTCAAATGGTAAAATGGCGGAAAATTGTGGAACTTAAAGACATAAAACAAAGGGTTGGCGATGCTAATAAAGGACACAGGAGGCAGAGAGGTAAAATAATAGACAGAGAATTAAAAAACACGGCGACAGTCTGGTCTCTGTTCGCAAGATATATAAAAGTCACACCCAGCGGCAACATGATTTCTGTTTGCAACACTTTGGAAAGACGCACAACACTGAACACTCACTTGAACACTGCACTAAAAAGTGGCGCAAATTTGACACACCACAGCCGAGGGGAACCTGGACGGATGATGGGAGGAGGGGAATGCAAAAAGTCTTGTGGGGGGCAGGGGGGGGGAGGCAGAGAGAGGATAGACAGCGAAAAAACAGCATGGGAGGGTGGGAAGAGGCAGCCCGGGGAAAGGACAGAGGAAAGAAGGGGTAGGTGAGGATCAGAGTAGATAGGAGGGATAAATGGAGAGGGGGAGGGCATCATCTAGGGGGAAATAAGGTTTTTTTTCTTTATTGTAATTTTAATCACCTCATACAAGGCGGGCTGTCAGCAGCATATTACGCTGCTCTTCAGCCTAGAAATAACTTTTTTTTCTTTATTGTATTTCAATTCATCTTCAGGGTGGTCTGGCAGCAGCATATGCTCTGCTCTTCAGCCGAAAGAGATAGAACAAACAATAGAAGACAAACAAAAATAACAAAGGAGAGAATATGGTGAATATAGATATAAAAAAGGGGGAACATCATGAAAGGCAATAGACAAAAAACGGGGTGACTGTAAAAAGGAGACAAAAACTGTTTAAAAGTAGCACACACAAAAAGCCACACACTGCAACGATTAAAAGAACACAAGACACAGTATGACTGTAGCATAAAAGTATCGATAGATGGCGTGGCACATAACGTAACACTGACGGCGAACCTCAAGGCAGTACACAATTAAAATCACACCTCTTCATGCACAGGAGAAACAGCACTAAACACAACACTGATGTGGCACACTGAAGATGATCAAAACAGAGGATCTGCCAGGAGCTAGGAGATGAGGGAGACCTAAAGAAGGGAGGGAGGGGAAGAGATGGGTGAGATGAGCGGGAGGCGCGTTGAAGAGGGCCAGGTAGGGAGGGATGTGGGAAGGAAAGAGGCAAGTATGGGCTGCAGGGTCTCAGAGGAGAGGGGGATGGAGGAAAATCCGCTCTGGGAGCAGGAATGAAGAGGAAAAAGGGGTCAATGTGGAGGGGGGAGGGAATAAGCCTAGGATGTAGTTGGAAGGAAGGGTAGATGTCACGGCGAAGTTCGTCATCTGGGAAGGGGAGGGGTTGGAAATTGCCCTGATGAAGGAGATGAAGGGTGTGGAGGTGGAGAGAGGGAGGGATACAGCCATAGAGGCGCAGCAATAGGTGGGGGGAGGAGAAAAAGGAGGAAACCAGAGGTTGGGGGGATGAAGCATGCGGACAATGTAAAGGATGCAGAGATGTGGGAGGAACCGGAGGACATGGGGGAAGGGGATCAGTTCATACAGGAGCCATGTAGGGGAAGGAAGGCGGATATGAAAGGCAAGGCGGAGTGCTTGGCGTTCAAGGATTTGGAGGGTAAATACGTTTCGAGGGCATAGATTTTTCTACATTCTCATGCAAAGTGCAAGAACAGTCGCAAGCTTTCGGAATTGCTCTAAGAGTTACTCACTGACGAAGAAAATAGGAATTGGTTACTTGCTATTGGCAGACAAATTATGACTCTTTTTACTATTCGTTTTACTAAATGTTCTCCCATTCTCTCGTTACTTTCATTGGGGAGGAGGCTGAGCTGTAACATATAAAATGATGGAATTTTATCTTCAGGCCTGAAGATGACGAGTAGGAAACTTGTCGAAACGCTACCGCAGAACGACTCCTTGACTTACAATACGAGGGAGCTTCATCAATTTTGGATGAGACATGATAATCGAAATTCGTCGCGAATGCCTGCATTTCCATATAACATATAAATTTTAGTTCACTTTATTACAATGTAGATGTGAAGATTTACTTACGTTCGTAAAATCCTTTTCCACAAGAATGTTGTGTGTATTTACAACTGTCTCTGACAAAGTATCGCTTGACGTTGACAAATTTGCGAAACTACTCACTTGAAGAACAACAGACGTAAAGTTCACAGTAGTTCTTACCTAAGATATTTAATACTCTAGCGTCCGATTCCTCCCTCGGGCATGGGTGTGTGTGTTTGTCCTTAGGATAATTTAGGTTAAGTAGTGTGTAAGCTTAGGGACTGGTGGTTCAAATGGTTCAAATGGCTCTGAGCACTATGGGGCTTAACTTCTGAGATCATCAGTCCCCTAGATCTTAGAACTATTTAAACCTAACTAACCTAAGGACATCACACACACACACACACACACACACACACACACACACACACACACACACACACACACAGACCATCGATTGCGGTGGCAGAACAACACTGTAGGGACCGTGTCTACATCGGCGTTTCTCAGTAGTTGGTGTGACATGCAGCGACTATACTCTTCTGTGGTTTCGGTGAGAGGTGCCAGCCCTTCTTTTGCACCCTTTCCTTCGGAAGACACGACAGCTGCTGCTGAATCTGAATACCAATATATTTTTATAGACGCGGGTGGAATGGGGAGATTTAGGACGCAGTTTTTTCAAATTCAGTATTAAGGAAAAAGCTCACTGATGGGGCTCTAAATACCCCGGAAAGTAAACCACATCCCGGAAAACAGACTGGAACACGTAATGTTTTCATAGATTATGAGTCAGTTCCGTTATTAACCAACTTTATATGACGCAAATGTAAAGTCACTGATAATGAGAGAAATAGATCTTTAACTACGAAATTACTAGTGCCCGTCAGAAGTTGAGCGCGCATTTCGTATATTGAGTTCCATCTTTCGTATGTTCAGACGCCTCTCTGAATGTAGGCTGAAATCTGTGGCTACAGAGGTACCATAGAATTATTTCAGAATTCAAAATAATGTGTAAATACGTCATTTCTTTGAAGCGTACTAGATCACTGACTGTATCAACCAGGTTGCTTCCCTTTGTTGTTCTTTCCTTTTTCTTTTTTTCAAGAGAAAAGTTAAAGAAGTGTTTTAGTACAGTGGAAGGTTCTGTTGAGCAGCTGCCAACAGCTTTAAAAAAAAGACTGGCATTAATGCGATGAGCAAATTATATGGTTTCTGTTCAACAATGTTTATTCCGAAGATTCACTTGATACAATAAATAATAATTAATGTAATTTGTATAGCGCAGTTCCTTAACTATATTCGTCCATATTTCTTCCGTTAACGTATTCCTCATGCAATCCGGTGACTCGTAACATAAAGCACTGTGTTATCCCGAACTGACAGAATGAACCAGGTGTTCTATCATTAAATGCTTTTTTTATGTTAGCAACCGAAGTTAACTGTTGCGTTAGACTCACATGGTGCCACGGTAAGCTCTGTAGACGGAAAGCGCAGTCTGATGGGAATAGGTCCAAAAATAGAGAAGTCAAACATGGCTTTACATTTAGCCCGAATTTTGCCCTAAGCCCGGACTACGTAGTTTAAAGAGAAGTAGCCAGTTGGGTATTTTCAATCGTTTATTATTAATCACTTACAGTAACTTTATGTAATCAGCCTTAAACGTGCTTATATAAAATATTAATCGGTAAATAGATTAAATTAGCTAATTATCACAGCATCTAAGTGCTCAATCTTTTTAATTGTTAAGTATTATTCATAACTCAGTTTAATGTCAAAACAAACTAAAATTTCTTCATTAAACGAAATAAACAATTATCAGCTTTTCAGGGCAATAACATGAAAAGATGTTCAATGATGTTGGTTATTTCAGTTTGACGTATAAAAAAAATAATAGTAATCTGTAGTATTAATATCTCCCATTTTAACTCATTTTAAAAGTAACGTTATTTATCTTGGAAATAATTTACTTGAATTGTTGACAGGATACATATAAATTACACAGTACGAACAATAGCATCATCTTTCTGTTTCTAATTTACTGCGCTCCTTAGTCTGTTGAGTGTTTATAAAAGAGTACACACTCCACGTTGTAATTATGGCCTGGAACTACGAAATAATATCTTGCCAGTTTCAATAACTTTGCATAAAATTCTTCACGATGCTGCGATTTGAAATAAGGTGTCTGGTTTTCATGTGGACATAGCGGCTTCTCATAGGATGATCGGCACATTCCACTTTGGCTAAGTAATTGTGCGCATAGGCTCATTTGGTCTATGAATAAAAGCATAAAACACAGATGTGAGAGTAGCTTCGATTGGTACACATACATGTTTTTATGGTGTGCAGGGTGTACATAAAGTCCAAAACCCTTTCAATTGTTTATTGCGCAAGAACCAAACAATGTACAGATAACATACATATGTCATTATGGAGAGAACCCTGAAGGTTTTTTTTTTCATGTATACAACCAAAGTGTAGTTTAGTAATTGACCGATAGTCGGTCCTAGTCGCAAACATGGCGAGTTCAGGTGCAGAGCGAGCTTTCTTTGTGTTGGAGTTCAACAAAAACAAGTCTGCTACAGCTGTTCAACGGATATTTAGAACCAAGTACGGTAAGAAGCCACCAACAAGGAAGACCATTTACCACTGGCACATTAAATTCGTTACGATGGGTTGCTTGTGCCCGGCAAAGAGAAGCGGACGTCCCAGTGTGAGTGAAGTGAGTGTGGAACGCGTACGAGAGACATTCACAAGGACTCCAAAGAAATCGGTGCGTCGTGCAACCCGTGAACTCGAAATGGACCCAATGAGAGCGTGGAAAGTGCTGCGACAGAAGCTGTCGATGAAACCATTCAAGTTGGTGTTGGTGCAGAAGCTCCATGACGACGACCGAGACAGGCTTTTTGAGGTTTGTTCTGAGTGCCAACAACTGAATGGGAATGGGAATGGCATTGTCGATCGCTTAATTTTTAGAGACTAAGCACCTTTTCACACTAATGGGAAAGTGAACAAGCATCATTGTGGTATCTGGGGTACAAAGCACCCACACGAATGGATTGAATTTGAGCGTCATTCCCCAAAGGTAGATGTTTTTTTTGCCTAGTCACGTCGAAAACTGTACGGGCCATTCTTCTTCGCCGAGAGCACTGTCACTTGATATTCCTACTGGGAGATGTTGCAGCAATGGCTGGTGCCTCAAATGCGCCTGCCGGAGTGGGCGTGCGGTTCTAGGCGCTACAGTCTGGAACCGTGTGACCGCTACGGTCGCAGGTTCGAATCCTGCCTCGGGAATGGATGTGTGTGGTGTCCTTAGGTTATTTAGGTTTAAGTAGTTCTAAGTTCTAGGGGACTGATGACCGCAGCAGTTAAATGCAGTTAGTGCTCAGAGCCATTTGAACCATTTGAACCTCAAATGCAATTGGACTCTCCGTTCGTCTTTCAGCAGGATGGTGCTCCACCCCATTCTCATCGTGAAATTCATGGGTACCTGAAATGGCCTCCCTGATCACGAGATCTCTCTCCGTGTGACTTTTTTCTGTGGGGACACATTAAAGATCTTGTGTAGCAGAGCTCCGGGAGAAAAAATGCGGGAAGTGAGTGCCACAGTCGACGATACCATGCTGGGACGGGTATGACAAGAATTCGACTATCGTGTTGACATCTGCCAGTTCAGTCATGGTTTGCATATCGAATGTTTGTAAGAAAAAAAACTTTCAGAGTTTCTCTTCAAAATGCAATATGTATGACATCTGTACAGTGTTTAGTTCTTGTGTTCCCAGACCTGATTTACACCCTGTATTTTATTCCTCCTTATAAATATTGGCAATGGCCTTGACAGTGGTTGTTATCAGATCACTAATGTTATGCACTTTCGAGCTTGGATAGCAGTTGGATGGGTGACCATCAGGGTCTGTCGGCCGCTTTTGGTAAGTGGGATGCAAGCAGCCCTTGTCAGGCCAACTGAGGAGGTGATTGACTTATAAGTAGCGGCTCCGGTCACGAAAACTGACGACGGCTGAGAAAGAGGTGTGCTGACCCCAGGGCTCTCCATCTCTGCTCCTAGTGACGCCTGTCGGTTGAAAAGACATGCCGGTCGTTCGGACCGTTGGGCCTTCCGAGACCTGTTCGGAAGGATTTTCATAAATATTGCTCCAACTGAAAGAAGGGACCCCGTCGACGTCGATGTCATTAGCGACAGAGCACAAGCTCGGGATGTTTAAAGGAACGTCCATACCCTTTTAACAGAATATTCTGGCATACCCCTGGAGCGGATTAGGGAAATTAAGGAGATTTTAAATCCTGATGGCCGGACTCGGATTTGAACGGCCGTCCTCCCGAATGAGAGTCCAGAGAACTAATCACTGCGTCATATGCCTCATCTTCGCCCTTTACTTAAGTAGCTCGGAACAGGCCTCAGTTGTTGGTTGTTTACTTCATCCCTAAGAAGCCTAACAAATCTCGATCGGCAAGCTCATATATATAGTATTTGGCAGGACATGTCTGTAAAAACTAACCGTAGAATGACACAGGGTATCTGTGCTCTGAGAGTGCCAGAGGCCCTGCAAGTTTGACTGCCTGTATTGCGAATCTGATGGTTCACATGTCTACACCGTTTTGTAGGAATATTGTTTGGTCGTTGCTAATAGAATTGCTCTCATGTTAAGGCACCTACCTTCATGTCGGAGAAATGCGTACTGTTAAACACTGACCAGACCTGTTGCTGCTGTGGTAACCAGCGGTCACCTTCATTAACAACTGGAAAAGCTACCAAAGCAAAACGTACTTAGCCACCAAGTCGTTAGCCATAATATTAATGCACTAGTGATCTAGGGCATTAATCACCATTCATATAACTTCATGTATCACGATCATATGTTGGTGAGATAGCGAGCGCCTCTCTACGTCGGCTAACGGCAGCTGTCAGTACCGTATTTCGGAGATGAAGCTGAAGAAAAATGCCGGAACGACTATCGCGCACCATACGGCCTGCCAACCGGGACTGATGGTCTGGGGAGCCATTTCTCTTCATAACCGGTTCCCTTTGGTTGTCGTCCGAGACATCCTTACCCGACGGCGGTAAGTCGACGATATTCTAAGCTCCGTGTTTTTTTTTACCCTTCATTGCAGGCCATCATGGCATTACATTTCAGGAAGATAATGTCCGCCGACCGCGGCGAGGGTTTCTACTGTTTGTCTTCGTTCTTACCAAACCCTACCTTGACTACCAATGTCACCGGATATCTAAAAAATGGTTCAAATGTCTCTGAGCACTATGGGACTCAACTGCTGTGGTCATTAGTCCCCTAGAACTTAGAACTACTTAAACCTAACTAATCTAAGGACATCACGCACATCCATGCCCGAGGCAGGATACGAACCTGCGACCGTAGCAGTCGCACAGTTCCGGACTGCGCGCCTAGAACCGCGAGACCACCGCGGCCGGCGACGGATATCTCCTCAATTGCAAACGTGTGGAGCATTATGGGCAAGGCCCTCCTACCAGCTCGGGATTTTGACGACATTAAGTGCCACTTGGACGAAATTTGGCACCATGTACCTCAGGAGGACATCAAGTAACTCTATAAATCAAAGCCAAGCCGAATAACCGTATGCACAATGACCAGATGTTGTTTCCTGATATTGCAGTCATTGTCTGTACATCTAGTTTACACCTACTGGTTTCTGTCCCATTCGAACAATTTCCTATTGGTGCGTCGTCTTTATATACAGGGTGGTCCATTGACTGTGACCGGACCAAATACCTCACGAAATAAGCGTCAAACGAAAAAACTACAGAGAACGAAACTTGTGTAGCTTGAAGTGGGAAACCGGATGGCGCTATGGCTGGCGCGCTAGATGGGGCTGCCATAGGTCAAACGGATATCAGTTGCGTTTTTTAAAATAGAAACCCCCATTTTTTATTACATATTCGTGTAGTACGTAAAGAAATATGAATGTTTTAGTTGGACCCCTTTTCTCGCTTTGTGATATATTTCGCTGTAATAGTCACAGACATATGGCTCACAATTTTAGACGAACATTTGGTAACAGGTAGGTTTTTTAAACTAAAATGCAGAACGAAGGTACCCGTGAACATTTTATTTTGGTGGTTCCAATGTGATACATGTACTTTTGTGAACTTATTATTTCTGAGAACGCATGCTGTTACAGCGTGATTGCCTGTAAATACCACATTAATGCAATAAATGCTCAAAATGATGTCCGTCAACCTCAATTCATTTGGCAATACGATTAACGACATTCCTCTCACCTGCGAGTAGTCCGCCTTCCTTAATATTCGCACATACATTGACAATGCGCTGACGCATGTTGTCAGGCGTTGGCGGTGGATCACGATAGCAAATATCCTTCAACTTTCCCCACAGTAAGAAATCCTGGGACGTCAGATCCGTTGAACGTCGGGCCATGGTATGGTGCTTCGACGACCAATCCACCTGTCATGAAGTATGCTATTCAATTCCGCTTCAACCGCACGCGAGCTATGTGCCGGGCATCCATCATGTTGGAAGTATGTTGCCATTCTGTCATGCAGTGAAACATCTTGTAGTAACATCGGTAGAACATTACGTAGGAAATCAGCATACAGTGCATCATTTAGATGTCGTCTATAAAATGGGAGCGAATTATCCTTCCTTCCATAATGCCGCACCATACATTAACACGCCAAGGTCGCTGATGTTCCACCTGTCGCAGCCATCGTGGATTTTCCGTTGCCCAATAGTGCATATTATGCCGGTTTACGTTACCGCTGTTGGTGAATGATGCTTCGTCGCTAAATAGAACGCATGCAAAAAATCGGACATCGTCCCGTAATTTCTGTTGTGCCCTGTTGCAGAACTGTACACGACGTTCAAAGACGTCGCCATGCAATTCCTGGTGCATAGAAGTATGGTACCAGTGCAACGATATTGAGGGAGCATTCTCAACACCGACGTTTTTGAGATTCCCGATTCTCACGCAATTTGTGTGCTACTGATGCGCGGATTAGCTGCGACAGAAGCTAAAACACCTACTTGGGCATCATCATTTGTTTCAGATCGTGGTTGACGTTTCAAATTTTGCTGAACACTTCCTGTTTCCCTAAATAACGTAACTATCCGGTGAACGGTCTGGACACTTGGATGATGTCGTTCAGGATACCGAGCAGCATACATAGCACACGCCCATTGGGCATTTGAATCAAAACAGTCATACATTAACAAGATATCGACATTTTCCACAGTTGGTGAAAAGGTCCATTTGAACACGAGATTCCTTTTTTTTCCCCTTTATTGTTATTTTAAACCTGTTTACAGGCAGGCCGGCAGCAGCATACTACGCCGCTCTTCGGCTGCAGAGAAACATACAAGACAGAAATGATAACAATGTGAGATGAATAGATGGTGGACATATAAACGGAGACAAACACTTTTTAAAATACACGGAGCTGTTCACAGGCGTAGAGTCGAAGATAAAAATTGTTCAGGCACCGGGACACATACATAGAAGAAAATTGTCACACATGAACGTAGGTGCACAAAACGAATAACAATGAATCACTTAAGCACAGAAACACGAGGCAGTGATCTCTGGTGCGCGAATGTTCACTAACCGTGTACGAGTCCAGCGACCTGTCAAGAGAGAAGGAGGGGGGAGGGGTGGGAGAGGGAGAGAAGGAGAGGGGAGAAACGATGCCATGGGTAGGGCAGACAGGGGGAAGGGAGAAAGGGGGGGAGCCCAGGGGAAGAGGGGTGGAGAAAGGGGATGGGGGAAAAGCAAAGAGAAGGGAGGGAGGGTGCCAAGAGTAGAGGCCACAGGAAGTGGGGGCGGGTAGGATCAAAGTTGATAGGAGGGGTAGATGGAAGGGAGAAGGACATCATCAGGGAGGGGGAGCTGCCGGAAGCCACCTTGGGAGAGGGTAAGGAGGGTGGAGAGATGGAGACCGGGTGGGACGTGGGAATACAGGCGCGGCAGTGGGCGGGGTTGGGAGAGGATGGGCGAGACAAGCGGGTGAGGAGGGTCGAGTTTGCAGGAGGTGTACAGGATCCGTATCCTGTCAAGGAAAAGGAGGAGGTGGGGGAAAGGAACGAGATCGTACAGGATCCGCGTGTGGGAGGGGAACACGAGAAAAGTATCACGAGGCAAATAACGTCCGCACTGGCGAAATGTTATGTGATACCACGTACTTATACGTTTGTGACTATTACAGCGCCATCTATCACAAAGCGAAAAAAGTGGTCCAACTAAAACATTCATATTTCTTTAAGTGCTACATTAATATGTATTAAAAAATGGGGGTTCCTAATTCGAAACAAAAAACGCAGTTGATATCCGTTTGACTTATGGCAGCGCCATCTAGCAGGCACACCATAGCGCCATCTGGTTTCCCCCTTCAAGCTAGACGTGTTTCGTTCTTTGTAGTTTTTTCGTTTGATGCTTATTTCGTGAGATATTTGGCCCAGTCACTATCAATGGACCACAGTCACACATTTTTTTCTCCCTCTACCGGCAGCCGCAGCTAATCATACTGGTACAGTATCATCTGTAAGGCACATGTCGTGCGAATGCCAAACCGACCGTTGAATTTCTATCTCTCTTACATATATTCACTTTAATGATTTTCCAAGGTGAAGAGAATGCCATACCGACAGCTGAATTTCTATCACTGTGAAGGGTTACATGTGTTCACTTTAATAATTTCTCAAGGAGAAGCGAATGCCACACTCACAGTCGAATTTCTATTACTCTGACAGTTACATGTGTTCACTTAATGATTCTGCAAGGAGAAACATATACACCGTAACCACAACCAATTAAAGCATTCATAATTATTGACATTAACAGTTTGCCATGCCATTCACCTTAATTTATGCCCCTCCCCTAAGGCGATCGAGCAGCCTCCGACTTGCCCACGAATACCATCAGCCCAGTGTATATTACCACCACTGTCGTCTTCACAAGTCGCACCACCTCCCCGACGCTTTACGACCACAAACGTCAGAATGGCAGCACCTTCGTACACAGTTTTCTTCCTCGCGTTTTATTACAGGAGCATTGCTATCCGGAGACTAATATTGTAATGAATCCCTATCAGAAAGGAGTGATGCTTTTTTAGAGTGGAGAACATGAGAGAACAGTGCTCTATTGCCAGAACACTTAGAATGTGCAGCGATGTGTTGCTGGTGTCGCTCAACACTTCCTTGATGTGACGTTTAGTGTTGATAGAAAGCGTCTGTTCGTTTCCCTGTTACAAACAAAATAATTATTATGGCGAAGTTTTTCATGTCTACTCACTAGTACAATCTCCAATTTAGTCTAGTTTGACATATAGATTACTCGAGGCCGATCCCAGCTTTGTACGGGTCGCAATATGTACGGCCAGATGAGTGAAGTAGTTCATTTTGTTTCGTGGTCACGAATAAAATTCAGAGAGCAACATTAAGCAAGTGAATACAAACAATTTCATACTACCTACTTGATGTAAGCAGTTCACGCCAGGAAGGTTGTCTGGAGACATATTCCGTATAGACGTGGAGTTTGGAGCGACGTATCATGACAATGAAGGGAGTACATCGCGATGTAAGTAACACGTGTATGTGCCCGCCCGTCTAGCCACGCGGTCTAACGCGCTGCTTCCCGAGCGGGAGGCGTGCCGGTCCCCGGCACGAATCCGCCCTGCAGATTAGTGTCGAGTGTGGATGGTTTGTCAGGCGGTTTCCCATCTACCTCAGCGAATGCGGGCTTGTTCCTCTTATCCCATCTCAGTTACATTGTGTCGGCGATTGCTGAGCAAACACCGTTTCCACGTACGCGTACGCCATGATTACTCTACCACGCAAACATCTGGGGTTACACTCGTCTGGTATGAGACGTTTCCGTTGGGGGGACGGGGCTTAGCTGAGGACCGAACCGCAAAACAACCTTGGATTCGGTGTGGGGCGGCGGTGGGGTGGAAGGATTGGTGTGGCCTATTATGGGGTTGTGAACCATTGAGGGCTACAGCGGAACGAAGCCTCACCGTCGTTTCTATGTCCCCGGTTTAATACAACGTAACATAATACCATACGTGTATGCAAAACCAATGTAAATATTGTATGCGAATCGTGGGTGTACGTGCATGTGAGTGATTCCATACGTATTGGAAGCCGACTGAGATGTCACAAATAAAAGAAAAAATAAAAAAAACCACACATGATCTATCTTGTGTTAAAGACAGTCATTTGGTGAAGCTTAGCACGCAACGCGATGCGTTGTTGACGCTCTTTACCGTAATTCTTTGTGGTGGACGGCTCGTGGCAGACTACTTTTCCGTGCCTCGCTAATAATCGTGACCACATCTAAGTTTAATTCAAGGAAAGCAGAAGGAAAATTTGTGTCATATGCTGCGCTGTTGAAAGACCATCCTGTACATAAACGAAGCATAGTTGCCTAACCACTTTTTCGGAAAACGTTTCACTTGGAGCATATAAAATAAAACACGACGTTTTTGGGATTCAAATGTTTTTTCGCTATACAATTGTTCTCAAACGACGGCAGGATAATTATGCGTAAAAAAATTTGATTATTACAAAATGTAAGTCTCAAATTGCAGCTTTACGATGAGGTGGTTATCTTTTGGTTATCGCTCATATACACATGTCCGTTGTTCAAAAAATTTGCATTCAATTAAGAGTATGAATTGCTACTGATAACCCAAGGGAAGCAAAAATTGACAATCTGAAATTGTCGTCGTACTGCAAAATTCATTCCTCAACCACCTGTAGACAAATTTCGAAATCTCGTGTATTTATTCACAAGAAATTTACGCATCCCATTCAGTAAGATTGTGGCCATGTTTTTATGATCATTAAAATGCTTAAATCTCTTTCTCGCCAGTGGAGATTCGTATACTAGTCTTCTGCGTAATTTGAAAGTGTCCAAAGAAATGATACATTTCACACCACCACACAGAGGATCGTCTTCACATCTATGTTTGACTCGAGGCAAGCAGAAAGCTGTTTGCTATGTGGCAGTGGCGTCGTTTTCACGTTTTAACTTTAACTCATCGTAATTCAAACAGTTTGTACGAAATATTTATAAATTAGATACAAAAATATTCCTCGTAAATCAGTGAAAACCTTATCGAAGTCCGTAAGACAGTTCACGAGATCTGCACGTAATCGGTAGCATCATATCAACTAACTTAAATGTGAGTCCATTTGTTTCCAAGACAATGTTATTAGACGTATATAATCAACATGCTTCTTACTGTGGATGTTAGAGGATACATTACCTCAGGCTTAGGTAAACCTCCGTATTAGTTCTAATTTCGCAGCATAGTCATTTGTGGGAGGATATAATATCGTGCTCAGAATTTAATGTCTAGGATTTTTTCAGCGGTAAATCCTTCCGGAGCTCGCTATATAGTATTTCCGATCCGATAATGTGCTACTCCACGTTTGATCTTATTTCTCTCTTCTGTCAATTCAACCTTGTGCTGACAGACATAGACGCACCGCAGTTCATGACACTTAAGGAAGGGCAAAACAATACGCAGGCATTTAGTTCTCTGGTTATTACTGAAAAAAGTTAGGAAACATACATTTGTAACATAGCAAACTGTAGACAGCCATGAAAGCACATCTCACGTAAAGAGCTCAAAGACATGAGAAAATCAGTACTGGTACGAAAGTATAGACTCGTTCTCTTCTCACTAAGGTGTCATCACTTGATATCCAAGGCCATCGGTCAGAGTACTTTGTTTGTACCAAAATCCAAAACCATTTGAGGTTTACTGTCACTTCTTCGAAAATGGGAATGACTGCTTAATAACATGCCGGTATATAGTTTTGTGATACAGAGGACGTGAATGCTGCTGATGGTGTTGATATGTCTCGAATTTAAAACACAAAATGCAGAAACCATACCATCAGGTACAGCGTTTTACCGTAAGAATTGCAATTTTCGAAATAAACGAACGATTCCACTGTCGCTACTGAATATTACGTGATAGTAATCATTGTTTCCACGAGTTGGCATGACAGAGGCACATGTCAAATTTTAAGAACTGTTTGACAACCTTATAAGATCCTGATTTCATGCCTCTGTTCAGGCATAATGATGCGAGAGTGCATCACATCTAGTCACTGACTCGAAGCGCTAGAGCAGTGAAACAAAAATCGGACAACAGAGAGACGTCGAAGCAATTCGGAACCAAAATAAGAGAATTTAGTGGCGAAATCAATGCTCTGATTGCAATGAAAATGAGAGAATTCTTGTGGAAATATGCGAAGTTTGTTGCGTGCTTTTAGACGTGTATCCAGCAGACTGACATAGCTGGGAGTGGTGTGGAACTTTTAGCTTTCTATTTGTGACGGATTTGAGTTTGTGGTCGAAATGACGACAAACTTATCACGACAGTTCTATGCATAATACAGCCACGTGTCAGAACTACACATGTTCTGCTATGTATATTGCTCTCTAGGAATACATGTCTCTCCTCAGTCTGCACAAGAATGGGTTAATGGAAGAGACACACAATGTCCAACACAGAGTGGGATGTGGTCGTCACAGAAGCTCCAGTGGCATTCGTTACAAGAGAGGTCTGGTGCAACATGGAGAGATTACCGTAGAAAAATCCTAGAGGTTACATTTTGGGCAAGGTATTACATCCTGGCACAAATATCTCACGAAATGATCATAATCAGAAATTAGAGCTAGTAAGTTTACTTGGACCTAGGTTAATTACCCTCTATGACACACAGTAAGGTGCTAAGCAGATGTTATGCATAGATGATGTTATGCACCTAATTGCACTGTCTGGGAAACAACACACCACGTAAACACATTTAAGTTCTTATGGTGCTAATGATTATCTAAGTTATAACTTAAAGTGTATGCGTTACCATAAAATCTACCCTGCCAGAAAAAAATTTGTACACCCTTCTAGAGGTTTCCACTTCACTCACGGTTTGTTGTTTCAATAGTGCATATTGAGTACATGAAATACACTACTAGCCATTAAAATTGCTACACCAAGAAGAAATGCAGATGATAAACGGATATTCATTGGACAAATATATTATACTAGAACTGACATGTAATTCCATTTTCACGCAGTTTGGGTGCATAGATCCTTAGAAATCAGTACCCAGAACAACCACCTCTGGCCGTAATAACGGCCTTGGTACGCCTGGGCATTGAGTCAAACAGAGGTTGGATGGCGTGTACAGGTACAGCTGCCATGCAGCTTCAACACGATACTACAGTTCATCAAGAGTAGTGACTGGCGTATTTTGACGAGCCAGTTCCTCGGCGTCCATTGACCAGACGCTTTCAACTGGTGAGAGATCTGGAGAACGTGCTGACCAGGGCAGCAGTCGAACATTTTCTGTATCCAGAAAGGCCAGTACAGGACCTGCAACATGCGGAAGTGCATTGTCCTGCTGAAATGTAGCGTTTAGCAGGAACCGAATGAAGGGTGGAGCCACGGCTCGTAACACATCTGAAATTTAACGTTCACTGTTGAAAGTGCCGTCAATACGAAGAAGAGGTGACCGAGATGTGTAACCAAGGGCACCCCATACCATCACGCCGGAAGATACGCCAGTATGGCGATGACGAATACATGCTTCCAATGTGCGTTCACCGCGATGTCGCCAAACATGGATGTGACCATCATAATGCTGGAAACGGAACCTGGATTCATCCGAAAAAATGACGTTCGCCATTCGTGCAGCCTGGTTCGTCGTTGAATACACCATATCAGGCGTTCTTGTCTGTGATGCAGCGTCAAGGGTAACCGCAGCCATGGTCTACAATACGACCTTTGTCAAAGTCGGAAAACGTGATGGTACGCAATTCTCTTCCTTACACGAGGCATCACAACAACGTTTCACCAGGCAACGCCCGTCAACTGCGGTTAGAAATGTTCCTCGTGTCAGCACGTTGTAGATGTCGCCACCGGCGCCAACCTTGTGTGAATGTTCTGAATGCAGGCAGAATCGTTTTTCGTCGGTAAAGATCATGGAGCGCCACTCTATCAACCAACTGATTCCCTGACCGCACCAGTGAAGCCGTTCCCGTCGATGCTGTGGCGAGAGTGGCAGTCGGGATAAGGTCTGCGTGAGACTGTGGCGCCACTGCTATTAACCGGTCCGCAGCAGTCCGTGCCCGACACGTCTGAGCTCGTAAGCTCTCTTATCTGTGCTGTGGTAGCTTACGGTGTGCAACTTCTGCTCTTACAATACGTAACTCCTGGCGCCCGTCTGAGCTGCGTAGCTGTCATGAACCCCATCTACGGGTGTGAGATTGTTCACATGATCACGTTAAACAACTGACACTGCTCGTCCAACTTGTGTACAATTCTCCAAAAGAGCCACCCCCACCATTTCACCCTCTATCAGAATCGTTCATTTGGCTGTAGGGAGCACGAGTTGAGCCGTAGTAAAGCTAGCTTTCAAAAGCGCGCCGCAGTGCGTAGCGTGAAGCAGTCGCCCTCCGTTTTCTGGCGGTGGCGCCGTTGTCGCAGTTGACGGCTTCGGTGACTCCCTCTAACGGGAAAGGGGAAATGTGGGCTGTTCGCGTGGGTTTAAGAAGTGGTTGTATGGGCTCTCGTGGAGAGCTGGCAGTCGGGGCATCAAGAAGCGACTTCTCTGCCGGTGCTAGAGGGATAGCACCCAGATCGTGGCATCAACGTGGTGTGGGACGATAACTGCCTGTCGCGAAAGTAATCTTCCTGAGCGTCGGTCCGCAAGGGCCTATCTTACAGTTCGGCCTCATGCTGTCGACCGGCGAGGAGGTTCTGAAAATCGGCGCGCCTTCCTGCGTTCATTAAAACGGCTCGCAGCGGGCGGCTCGGCAGAGCATTTGGAGATGCTGCGTTGGTTCAGTCCTGGGAGTCGCAACGCACCAGAAGTTGAGTATTGATTGTTAACAGATTTTATGAAGTTTAACTGAATTCAATTTACTTATTCTGGTTAATTATTCCAGGTGTATATTTTGGGGGTTTCCCGCCATTCATTCTCGTCTGCCCACACGCGGGAAAGTGGTAATATTAGAAAGGGTGGTCCGTTTATCCCCTTTTGAGGACGAAAGAGTATTGCTAGACTCACGTGTAAAAGGTATTCTAAGAAAGAAGAAAAATTCCTTTTTGCCTCGTGGTAAAAACTAGTCAATAATATAACGAATTCCTGCTCATCTGGACGCTGTAACTTACGTAAATTTGTGTTTACGTATATTTGGCTATAATCAAGCGAGGTGGTTAATATACGCCGTAGTGGATTTTTTATATTGTTTCTAGTCAGCAAAAGCTGTTGTCTGTTTTTTGCAGTTCAATACCTTTCAAGGCTTTTACTCGACGTGCTTATGTGTTTTATACAGGTAGTTGGTTATTAATGTGTTTTCTTGCCATGAAAAAGTTGGACATTTCATTACGGGTAGAAATTGTTGCCTTGAAAGGAGAATGTTGTAAACGTTCGCAAGTCCTACCTTGCGAGCGTGTGTGTTTGTCCTAAGTTAACTGGCAGAAATTTGTAATATTTGTTTTTTTATGTATTTTGGAAATGTGAATGTTATTAACTGTGAGTGTCTCCCCCCCTCCCTCCCCAATGCGGTTATGTTGCAGACAAATTAGATTCTACGCCATTTAATGAGCCTGACTGAGGCTATTGTGGGCGGCCGTAGCTACGGCTGTTGTAATCAAATGGGAAATTCGTCTACCCAAAAGTGAAGTCATATATTCAAATGGTATTCATTTATTAATGGAGTGAAATTCGCCTGTAATTTACCAGAGCTTCAAATATCATAAAGCGTCGTGTTGTATGCGTTAAATTGCTTGCCTGTACTTGCCTTTCACCGGCGTGAGATATTTTATAATAATTTAATAATTTAAAAGTCCTTTTCTATCGTAAATTGCGAGTTATTCGTTAAATGATTGTTGGTTTTTTTTAAATATCATAGAGTCTTGCACCAAATTTGAATAAAGAGTGTTACTGAAAATTGTGTGTAATTTCACTAGTTATTCCTTGGCACCTACTTCCACTTTACATTTTGTGTATTAATCGTGATTAATAACCTTTGGTGAACCAGTAGTTATTTTACGGTTCACAAGTGTGTTTCCGTTGCATGACTGCCTGCTTGCTTCACACGTTTGCAATGAACTGAGCCTTCGGTCAGTTAGCATTCCCTTTTGGAGGGCACACACAGACGGCGCGCTTGCAGCTGTGCCCCCACGCTATCTGTTTCAGGACGACGTTGAAACATTACCAGCACAGTTACAAACCACTGATGACATATGCCGTCATGGAATCAAATTCGACGTCATCTTTCCAGGTGTACTATTTTTTGCCGGCAGTGTATATATTGCAGTTCACTAATTTGGAGACTAAAGTTATGAACAAACGTGTAGAATTCGGGTTTAAAAATCATTTTGTTCTTAACGGGGAAGCAAACTAATGTTTTCTGTAGACGCTGGATGTCGCATGAAAGACATGACGAGCAGTATATGTTTGGGTCGACACCAGCTACACAATTTTGTACATTCTAAGTGTTGTGGCAATAAAATACGGTTCAGATGTGTCATTCTCTCTAAGGTACTGTCAGTCCTACCTGATAGGGATTCAACACAATAGCAGTGGCTGGATGGTAATGCTCTGGTTATAAAATGTAGGACAGAAACGTGAGTACCAAGTGATCATGTTTCTAAAGGGGCGTTTGTCGTGGCCAGTATAACGGCTGTGGCTATACGACATCAGGCACGTGGTGTGTTTGTCCCTGCGATTCTGGCAGGAATGTATACTAGGCTGGTTTGTGTGGTAGGCTGGTCCGAGACTGCTTGATGACCTTAGCAAAGTGACTGTATATTAAGGAGATAGTCATAGCGGTCTGCTAAAGTGGAAAAACTGTGAAAAATCGTTCAAATGGCTTTGAGCACTATGGGACTTAACACCTGAGGTCATCAGTCAAATAGAACATAGAACTACTTAAACCTAACTAACCTAAGGTCATCACACACATCCATGCCCGAGGCGGGATTCGAACCTGCGACCGTAGCTGTCGCGCAGTTCCAGACTGTAGCGCCTAGAACCGATCGGCCACACCGGCCGGCGAAAAATTATGAAACTTTGACAAATTATAGAGATAGTGTCATGTTTCTTCTCGGAAAACCATTGATGAGCCAGCATTTAAATGTCAGGGTGAAATATGTTAAGCTGTTTGTATGGCATTCACACATATTACATTTTACGTGAGCGTGGTAGACAAGAGCGCACCTGCCGTAAGATACTGCCAGTACATACGGTTGCAGCTGAACGTGGAGGGTCAACGACGGGTGTGATGTTTTATCTTGGAATACAATCTCTAAGGTGCTCATGGTAGCATAACCACACGGCATTGGCGCCTTGACGGGTATGGCAATTGAAGCCGCTGTAAGGGCACTGAGACGGCAGGAAGAGTATGGGGGAGGGGGGGGGGGTTTAAGAGGAACGGAGAGACATAGATCTAAAGATAACCAGAAATAAACTTCAACACTAAGTAAGAAATAACCTTTATCACACGCAAAGTTCCATAACCTCTTGTGTGAGCGGTCGCCGTCGGGTGGGATTTCATTTTGCCTCGAGGTGCTGACTGGGATACACGCACACAGCCTTGACTGTACAGGACCCGCTGGCATGGTGCTACTCTTTCGAAGCCCTGTCATTCCAGCCTTAAATGTTCGCATTAAAAAGTTGTAATTGTTTACAAATAACATCCCAACATCCTCCTTTTCTTTTTACGCAACAGCTACATTACCTCTCTGTGTGTGACTACAAGGAGATCTGGTTGCACTGTCTACTTCCCATTTCGATCTGCTGCATTGTTGTTTTCAACATATACTTATATGTACGTATTGCGACTGTTCAGTGGAAAGAGTTTACTTGATATAATATGTGGAGCCATTCGACCTCTTGAGTTTTTAATGTCATTCTGTTACAAAGTCTTTCAGTGGCAGGAGTGTACTTCATGTGCTACGCTGGATTCGTGAGTAGGCTTGGAAACGGAATTACTGCACTTTTACATGGGACGAATGTCCACTATGATGCTAATTCAGCAGTAACTGCTTTATGCTATTGTAATATAGACTGATTCCTACTTAACTGCAGAATATTTCATTTAACTTCTGCTGATCGTATTTAATGCTTGTTTCGGCTAGTACGCCATTGTCAAGTGCACTTTGTGACGCTTACTTACACGTAGCCTAAGTGTGTATCATAGAAAGTTGTTTTGACATTTTTCCTTGTTTCTAGGAGGAGTGGCGTTCATTATACATCTTGGAGCTGAAGACAGTCTGGTGACAAGTTGTATGAATCATTTGGTTCCGTCTGTATAGTATACTAGATTTGAAAGATCAAATGACCCTGCTCCTACGGTGCTTCAGGTTAATAGAGTAAACCGTGTCTCTGATACTTGAGGTATTGTTTGCACCTCACAGATATATGAATTTTGTGGCTAATTGCAGTGCAAACGTCGAGGTAAAAAAAAAAAGGGAGTTTACATTATGTCACGAACTTCAAGCCGACGTTTGCGACCTTACGTAGCGCAAAACGTTGGGTTCACCGCATTCACGCATGGTTCACCGCGGGATTTATGCCCTGACGAGCTCGTTCCAAGTTTCGACAGTTGGGGATATCTATCGACTTTTGTGGTAGTATCCCAAATAATATATGATGCTTTGATTGCGTGGAGATGTTATTGTTTCATCAAAAATGTCAGCTTGCGTCGTTTACGAGAACACTAATCGATCCAATTGTAATACAAAGTCCAAAAGAATCACATTTTATTCGTAAGTGAAGCGTTCAAGCGATATTTTCTTTTGTATACATGAATTATGGTTGCCCTGTTTATTCTTATTCTTTTCAGTGTTTTTCACTGCCTTCCAAAACGCAAACGCTCCGACATCCGAGCCACATTGTATCATCGGTCTCGTCAACGCTCAACACACGGCTACGTGAACGCGTTGCTCCTTGGTGCAGCATCTCATGCCCTACATTTATTTCGCCGGTAATTATTCAATATTACCACTTCATCCCTTTAAAAATGATTCTGGCTAGAACAGACGGAGATAGCGGTGATGGGTGTCTGAGTTTTGTTTGTATGATTCTATAAACGTGTGTATTTGTGTGCTTTGCTTCCTCTCTGAAGAAGCTTTGGCCGAAAGCTTATGTGAACAGCCGGTCAGCAGTTAGGCGTGTGTTTAGCAGCCTATCTGTTTCACAGTATAGTTGTTCCCACATGAAGATTTATGTAACCAATCCATTACACTTCAACGGGAACAATAACGTACAAAATTTCAATACCATAAGCAAAAAATGGCATACATTACGCCACCTTAACGACGTCTGCGGCACAAGCAGGTTTCACAATGTTGCAACCAAAGCTTTTGATCACTTACCCAGTGATAAATTCCTGACAGTCACAAAATAAAATTTGAAACTATATTGAAAACATTTCTCTTTAAGAAATACTCCTATTCCTCAGAAGACTATCTATTACAGTATTTTAATGTGTAAATGGTGATAGATAGGAATTACAGGCGAACGTCTTTGTCTTTAATTGTAAAAGAAAGAAAAATTAATAAATGGTCAGCATGGAATAAATAAATGAAAGTAAAAAGTGGTGTTAATATAAAATGACTCGTTCCACATCTTTAAAATTTATCGTGCAGAAGATACAAGGAGCATGAAACTAATTATTGTTTGTCACGAAGCACTTACACACTGTGAAAACCTCAAAATGAAATTCAACGGACCAAAGTAGACGTATATTACAATTGTGATATGATTGGTTTTTGCTGAAAAACTGATAGTTCCTGGCAAAAAATATTACGAAAGAAGAAGCAAAGAGGCTGCTGTAAGAGAGGTAGGCCTGCACGGGGAAGGCTATCATCATTAAAAATGACTAGCATTCATGTTAAAGTACACTGTCCATTTTGTAAGGTCCAAGCGTTTGAGATCATTCCTTTGATCACATTTGTGGTATTGCGAAGTGCTGGAACACGTTTAAAAATTTTGTCGCTGTTTTACCCTGTAAATTGCTGTTGTTAGTCGCACACTGAATGACGCATCAGATGTAAGATTTCAAAATGAGAAGATGTGTAAACTACGAAACTAATCCACTTACAATAAAATAAGTATTCTTTTACGCTTGGAGGTATACCTCTGTCTAGTTCTCCTTCCTTTACATTAAGTAATTGCTGAGTATGATGACATGCACAGAATAAGAGAGCATGCCTTGCTTCTTTCCTTATTGCACACGTTATGAGCTAGCAAGCAATGGACACTTTTTTTTTTTTGTCATCAGTATACTGACTGGTTTGATGCGGCCTGCCACGAATTCCTTTCCTGTGCTAACCTCTTCATCTCAGAGTAGCACTTGCAACCTACCTTCTCAATTATTTGCTTGACGTATTCCAATCTCTGTCTTCCTCTACAGTTTTTGCCCTCTACAGCTCCCTCTAGTACCATGGAAGTCATTCCCTCATGTCTTAGCACATATCCTATCATCCTGTCCCTTCCTCTTATCAGTGTTTTCTACATATTCCTTCCCTCTCCGATTCTGCGTAGAACCTCCTCATTCCTTGCCTTATCAGTCCACATAATTTTCAACATTCGTCTATAGCATCACATCTCATATGCTTCGATACTCTTCTGTTCCGGTTTTCCCACAGTCCATGTTTCACTACCATATAATGCTGTACTCCAGACGTACATCCTCAGAAATTTCTTCCTCAAATTAAGGCCGGTATTTGATTTTAGTAGACTTCTGTAGGCCAGAAATGCCTTTTTTGCCATAGCAAGTCTGCTTTTGATGTCCTCCTTGCTCCGTCCGTAATTGGTTATTTTACTGCCTAGGTAGCAGAATTCCTTAACTTCATTGACTTCGTGACCATCAATCCTGATGTTAAGTTTCTCGCTGATGTCATTTCTACTACTTCTCATTACCTTCGTCTTTCTCCGATTTACTCTCAAACCATATTGGGTACTCATTAGACTGTTCATTCCGTTCAGCAGATCATTTAATTCTTCTTCACTTTCACGCAGGAGAGCAATGTCATCAGCGAATCGCATCATTGATATCATTTCACCTTGTACTTTAATTCCACTCCTGAACCTTTCTTTTATTTCCATCATTGCTTCCTCGATGTACAGATTGAAGAGTAGGGGCGAAAGGCTACAGCCTTGTCTTACTCCCTTCTTAATACGAGCACTTCGTTCTTGATCGTCCACTCTTATTATTCCCTCTTGGTTGTTGTACATATTGTGTATGACCCGTCTCTCCCTATAGCTTACCCCTACTTTTTTCAGAATCTTGAACAGCTTGCACCATTTTATATTGTCGAACGGATTTCCATGTCGACAAATCCTATTAACGTGTCTTGACTTTTCTTTAGCCTTGCTTCCATTATTAGCCGTAACGTCAGAATTACCTCTCTCGTGCCTTTACTTTTCCTAAAGCCAAACTGGTCGTCACCTAGCGCATTCTCAATTTTCTTTTCCATTCTTCTGTATATTATTCTTGTAAGCAGCTTCGATGCATGGGCTGTTAAGCTGATTATGCGATAATTCTCGCACTTGTCAGCTCTTGCCGTCTTCGGAATTGTGTGGATGATGCTTTTCCGAAAGTCAGATGGTGTGTCGCCAGACTCATATATTCTACACACCAACGTGAACAGTCGTTTTGTTGCAGCTTCCCCTACTGATTTTAGAAATTCTGATGGAATGTTATCTATCCCTTCTGCCTTATTTGACCGTAAGTCCTCCAAAGCTCTTTTAAATTCCGATTCTAATACTGGATCCCCTATCTCTTCTAAATCGACTCCTGTTTCTTCTTATATCACATCAGACAAATCTTCACCCTCATAGAGGCTTTCAATGTATTCTTTCCACCTATCTGCTCTCTCCTCTGCATTTAACAGTGGAATTCCCGTTGCACTCTTAATGTTACCACCGTTGCTTTTTATGTCACGAAAGGTTGTTTTGACTTTCCTATATACTGAGTCTGTCCTTCCGACAATCATATCTTTTTCGATGTCTTCACATTTTTCCTGCAGCCATTTCGTCTTAGCTTCCCTGCACTTTCTATTTATTTCATTCCTCAGCCACTTGTATTCCTGTATTCCTGATTTTCCCGGAACATGTTTGTACTTCCTCCTTTCATCAATCAACTGAAGTATTTCTTCTGTTACCCATGGTTTCTTCGCAGCTACCTTCTTTGTACCTATGTTTTCCTTCCCAACTTCTGAGATGGCCCTTTTTAGAGAAGTCCATTCCTCTTCAACTGTGTTGCCTACTACGCTATTCCTTATGGACACTTAGGGAAGTTTTTTTCAAACTTGAACATTAGAAATGTTGTGCATTTGAAACGAAATCCGAACATTTTACGAACAAGAAGCAATACCAGTAAACAAACAAGTATTGATTTCGGACTTCCAGCTACGTTTGCTTTCGATTCAAATACAGTAAAAATGGAGTGAAATTGATTACGAAAGCACGCTTTTCACATCACTTCCTTCTCTTCTTTGTTATTCTAGATATAGAACTTTGTCCACAAAGTTTTTTCTACGTTTACCTTTTCTTATTGTGTTCTGTCTCCTTCGATACTATCTCTTCTACAATTGATACATCGCTCCCAACATCGTTTCTACTTCCTGAAGCAGTCTTGATACGCCTCTTTCCTGGTCGCGCGAAGCGCCATCTTCCAGTTTTCTTTTATCTCGTCTATTGTTGCAAATCTTCGTCCTTTCAACGGGGTTTCCCACAGTGGAAATAAAAAGTGTCCGTAAGGGCCAGGTCTGGAGAGTACAGAGGATGACACTGCACAGTGATTTCGTTTTTTGTGCAATGGTCACACAGCAACAGGAATGAATGAGTGGGTGCGTTAGCATTATGCAAAAACCATGGATCGTCTCACCACATATCAGGCCGTTTGGTTCTCAAATTTTCTCGCAGGATCCCAAAACATCCCGGTTGTACCATCGGTTAACAATTTGTCCCTGTGGCACGAATTCTTGATGAACTAATCCATCAAAGTCAAAGAAAACTATCAGCTTGGCTTTGACATTTCACCTGACCTGACGTGCCCTGACGAACTGTATTTGGTCTTGGAGAACCTTTCACGACCTATTTCGAGTATAGAACCCTGGTCCCAACACCATAATCGTAGACCCACGCAGCGTCACTCGTTATTATTCTCTTAAGGAACATCTAGTTCTCATTTGCACGTTCCAAAAGCTGTTCAAAGATTGCGGGGCGACGGTCTTTCTGGTCTGGAGTCATAAGTCGTAGGACGAACTTGGCGGCAGCATGATGCATTCCAAGATGCTTTGTCAGGACTTCATTCCAAGCGAGGTGGCACAGTGGTTAGCAAACTGAACTCGCTTTAGAGGGGACGACGATTCAGACCGGTGTCCGGTCATCCTGATTTCGGTTTCCTGTGATTTCCCTAAATAGCGTCAGGTAAATGTCTGGATGGTTCCTTTGAAAGGTGACCGCCATCTTCCTTCCCCATCCTTCCCTTATCCGATGGAACCGATGACTTCGCTGTTTGGTCCCCTCACCCCACATCAGCCAACCAACAAGGATTTTATGACAGGGTGGAACTGAAATGTTACATTGCTCTGCAGTTTCTCGGACAGCCAGTCTTCGATTGGAACCCACAGTTTCGGCAGACGTCGACGGTTGTCCTGAACGAGGATCACTTTAACTTCCGTCCGGCCGTTTCGCAACCGTGTGAACCATTCGTAGCACTAAATATGGTTTAATTCCTCATCACCGTAGGCTTCCTGCATCGATTGGTGTACCTCTGCAAAGGTTTTCTTGAGTTTCATGCAAAATTTAATGCAGACGCATTGCTACTCTAGCTCTGTCATCTCGAAATTCAAAAACTATGTAACACAATGTTCTACTTAATACAGTACTATAAATTAACTAATAGACATATAACAATAAAACTTCCGGCACTTAACACATTAAACACAGGCGTGTCGACAGATGCCAACTCCATTTCCTGGAACGCAACATTGGTGTGAAATTACTAATGTCCCGGAAATTTTTGAACAAATAAAAAACTAGATACATTGACGAGATCTAATATGTCGTATTACTAGAGCAAATAGGCATTCAGAAACAGAATAACGTTCGAAATTGCGTCCTGGCTCTGAGAACTATTGGATTTAACATCAGAGGTCATCAGTCCCCTAGAACTTAGAAGTACTTAAACCGAACTAACCTAAGGACATCACACACACCCATGCCCGAGGCAGGATTCGAACCTGCAACCGTAGCAGTCGCGCAGTCCAGGACTGAAGAACCTAGAACCGCTCGGCCACACCAGACGGCTGAAATTGCGTTCTGGTACTATGTTATTCTTGTAAGCATTGTAATTTTTAGAGTTTGAAAAAATGTGTGGGAAATCTTATGGGACTTAACTGCTAAGGCCATCAGTTCCTAAGCTTACACACTACTTAACCTAAATTATCGTAAGGACAAACACACACATCCAAGCCCGAGGGAGGACTCGAGCCTCCGCCGGGTCTAGCCGCGAAGTCCATGACTGCAGCGCCTTAGAGTTTGAAATTGATGTTACGCCACACGACAGAAATTATGACCAAGAAGCAGTCGTAAACAGTAGCCTGCTAATATTATGAGTTGTTTAAGATATCAAAAGCCCCACCCACTCTGGCTTCAAATAATATTCAGCGTAAGTCTATAGCGCCATCTCCCTTCCTTTTTTACCTCTATGAAATGAAAGTTGTCTATTGCATGTCATGTGATTTTTGTTCATATTCCTTCTTTGAGATTTGAATAAAGCATTCTAATTACTTTCTATGTCTCAAGTCGGTTCGCTCGTTGAGGAAGTCATTGGTAAATCTATTCGTATGTGTGTGCGTTTCCATTTCTTCCAAAATGTACATATTAGGGCCTCTAGGTATAGTTCACATAATTTTTAAACCATTTTAAATGTGCTTTGCAGTGCAGTTTTGGCTCTTTCGGTATATGTAGAAGCTTGACCTTTTCTATTATGTTCTTTACATCGAATTGTGAAGCTTCCACGCAGTTGTCCAATACTAAACTTAGTGACAACGTTACATGAAATTGAGTAATCTCTGGCTCGCACAAAAAGTAGAAACGATGTGCGCCATGCCGGCCGCAGTGGCCGAGCGGTTCTAGGCACTGCAGTCTGGAACCGCGCGACCGCTTCGGTCGCAGGTTCGAATCCTGCCTCGGGCATGGATGTATGCGATGTCCTTAGGTTAGTTTGGTTTAAGTTGTTCTAAGTTCTATGGAACTGATGACCTCAGAAGTTAAGTCAGAAAGTGCTCAGAGCCATTTTTTTATGTGCGCCACATTCACCTTTATGACAATCTTTTGATTGCTGTTCTTCTAGAATTTAAGCGCGAGAAATTTCCGATATTTTTATTCAACACTCTTTTAGTGAAATTCTGAAGAATGACTGTTCATATATAAAGTTAAAAATGTTATTATTAAAATGACGCACGTCTTCCGAATTTTTCAACAGCTCTAAATGTCCTAAATCTGCATATTCGCAACGAGAAGGACTATTAACAGCTGAACTAAGTAGATACAGTATTTCTTACAATACACAGTATTATGTAAAACAGCTATAAATGATAGAAAAACTTTTTCGTTTGTCCCCTTCCAACCCCCGCACCACCCCAATATGTCCATCCTCTATCTCTCCCTGCATGTATATATCGCCTAAGCGTATCGACCCTTCACTTAGAAGATGCTCGTACAATTGGCCAACAGGAGTAGAGCTAATACACACATAAGGAGACGTTGATAACAGCTTAGGTAGTCACTCAGTTCATGGTGGGTATAAATTCAATTAAAAAGCTGATACATGCTACTACAAAGCTGGTAACAATTTGTTTATGGTGTATGGTGGCCGCATCCTCAGTGACTTCAGATATTACTTCACAGTCTTATTAGAGCACAGCTCATGACAATTATTTATATACCAATGTGTATCTAAATTTTCCCCCAAACTTACTGCCCCTTCGATGTAGCTGGTTTATTATAGAAGTCCCATAAAGAAAAGGAACCGACCAGAAGGGTATTAAGCTATTCTGACGATCGCATGAAAGCCTCATGTTTTGTCGCTCTGTTGCTGCCAACCCCTGCAGGCTGTTCACGTAATTAATGCGTGTGACGCAGGTAGACGCTCCTGAGGGAAGTAACCCTATCTCAGTGTGGATCGCACAGTAGCAGTGAAGGTGTCCACATTGAATTACGTACATTGCTAAAATTAACATTTGGGATAGATATCGAAGAGGCAAGTACCACAAGTAAAATAATGAAACAGCCTTATCTGACAATCTGTCTGACATTATGAACCAATGTGGTGCTAGTCGCAGTAGTTTTATGTATTAAGCAAGGGGGGGGGGGGGGGTCGAAAAATTATAATTACTGCTCAAATCAAGTGGCTGTGGGTTTCTCCTTCCCAAAAAATGTCATCCCACAAGGTGTGACTCTCTCAACCAGAGCTCACGTCGAACCTGGAAGTGAAGAAAGGCAATATTATTGACGTGATCCGAAAAGTATCCTTTCCAGCGTAGAAAATGGTTTAAGCCACGCTTTTAGCATACGAATTATGGAAATCAGTTATCAAGTGTAAATACCGTAGGTTATAGATTCTTTCACTAGCATTTTGTTTTGCAGCGGAAATATCATAAATAGTGCAAGTAATTAGCGGTACTGTGAGTGCCAGTTGGCCGTTCATGAGTTTCGTGCAGTAACAGTATTCATATCTCACTATGCTAACGATACCACAGTTGAAGACAGTGGATAGAGCATTTATCTACCTATATGCTGTAAGCTTCCTATAAAAATTATCTAAAAACGAAGTAAAGATTATTCTTTTTTCAAAAGTTTTCTCCTGCTGGAACGTGTGCTTTACGTAGACATCGTATTCAACTGGTGTACAACACTGGCTGTTCGTTGGCCCTCTGTTGTGCTTATGAACAGTTCCATGAAACAAAACTTTAAGCTTTGTTATATACTAAGTTTCAAATAACGAAAATTATTATATTTGAATGCCAAGAGTAAGTAATGGATCACTCAGTGAAAAACATTTAAGTGAAACTCAATAGTGAAGTATATTATGAAAGTTACATGATATGACGTGCAGTTTCTGAAAAATGTGGCTCTACGCAGAAGAAAAACAACTGCTGAGATTACCTGCAGTGTTTACTATAAATTAAACTGATAGCTCAGCACAACACTCGATAATTATGACTACAAACTGTTTCATCATAAGAATACAAAGTGAGATATGCCCTTATGTAAAAGTAACTTACTTTATGCTCACAATAAAACCTCCCCATCGCACCCCCCTCAGATTTAGAGGTAAGAGGTCTTGGCGGACAGCCCATCAAAAAGTAAATACAAATTGACCTTGAAAACAGGAAGAAGCTGTACTGAACTGTGACAAAAAAAGCAAAATATGAACAATGAACGGTCCAAGCTTAAGAAGTGCAGAAGAGAAGCGACGGTGTCAAGGTAAAGTGTTCCCCGTGCTGGACTGCAACGCTGGCGAGCCGTTTTCAAAGCTACCCTCTTTTTCGTGGTTCGCTGTATTCCTAACTTGTGTCAGTGCCGCGTTGTAACGTCCATTTGGGACAGGAAGAGATCGATAATGAAAGTTGAGTCTGCACAACTACTCTATTAGCAGCCAAAAGGAAGTGGCTTTCGAATGGAAACCGCAAACCATTGATGACAAGGCGACAAGTCACCGGAAACCTCCAACGGAAAATAAATCTGCTGTGTCACAGACGTGTGTCATATGACATGACCTAAGTTGGTGAGTGAGTATCAATGTGAATGTGATCTCTTCCAAGGAAATAATGAAAACCAGGTGATTTCTGGTCTGGAGAATACAGAGTCATTCACACCGGAACTGACCAAGATACACCGGGAATGGGAGGAGTTGGAATAATTTTGAGGAAAAACTATGGCTCACGTGTCAAGGGATATGTGCAATATAGCTCTCGAATAATACTAGTCAAACTTGAAACTAAACCAAAGGACACTTTGATAATACAAATATACATGCCAACATCCAAAGAAGAAGATGCAGTCATTGACGAAATATACGAAGAAATAAGTGATGCGATGAGAAATGTTAAGGGAGATGAAAACCTGATTGCCATGGGGGACTGGAACGCGATTGTGGGTGAAGACCCGGAGGAAGGAATTGTTGGCAGATATGGACTTGGAAGAAGAAATGAAAGAGGTGACCGACTGATCGAGTTCTGCTCAAAGCACCAATTAGTTGTTGCAAACACACTTTTCCAACACCACAAACGAAGAAGATATACATGGAAGGCCCCTGGAGACCTGAGGAGACAACAGATTGACTACATTCTAGTGAAAGCACGTTTTAGGAACCAGATAAAAGATTGCAGGAGCTACCCATCTGCAGACATAGGCAGTGATCATAACCTGGTCATGATGAAAAGTTCACTGAGATTCAAACGTTTGAAGAAGAAGCCAGTAAAACTTAAATGGGAACTAGAAAAACTGAAAACTGAGGGACTGGCAAAGCACTATGCTCATGAAACAGACAACCTAATTAAAAATTTTCAACATGGTGGAGTAAATGAAGACTGGAATCAGATTAAATCTGGTATATACAAAGCAGCAGAAAAGATAGTTGGAAGAACTGAACCCAAAAACAAGAGGAAATGGATTACAGCAGATATTATTAAGCTTATAGAAAACAGAAGATTATACAAAAATGCAACTGAGGAACAAGGAAAAGCTGAAAGACTAAGGAATTTAGTTAATAGAGAAGCTAGGAAAGCAAAAGAAAATTTTCTTGGAGAAATGTGCAGGAAAGTAGAAGAAAATATGCAAAACGGAAGAACTGATTTAGCCTACAGAACAGCAAATCAATTTTTTTTAACAAACGTAAAACAGTACTCTCAGGCACAATAGAAAATAAAGAGGAGAAAATGCTGTTTGGTGAAGACATGCTGAAGAGATGGAAAGAATACATAGAGGAGTTGTTTGCTGGAACACCTCTTTCGGAGGAAATAATAGGAAGAGAAGAGGAAGTAGACGAAGATGACAAGGGAGATGGCATTCTGCAAGAAGAATTTGACAGAGCTCTAAAATAACTACAGGACAACAAAGCAACGGGTATAGATGACATCCCTGCAGAACTAATAAAGAATGCTGGTGACGGCATGAAAATGATGCTGCTTAAACTTATTAGGTCCATCTATAATACAGGAGAGATACCGACAGACTTCCAGAAATGTATCATTGTTCCTATACCAAAGAAGGCAGCAGCTACAAAATGTGAACAGCACCGAACTCTTAGCCTAATATCACATGCATCAAAAATTCTCATAAAAATAGTTCTGAAGAGAATTGAAGAGAAGGTGGAGGATATGCTGAGTGAAGATCAGTTTGGTTTCAGAAGGGGATTGGGAACAAGAGAGGCGATTCTGGCACTAAGACTCATTATCGAAAAGCAATTACAGAAAAATAAACAAACTTATATTGCCTTTATAGACATGGAAAAGGCATTTGATAACGTTATCTGGCAAGAGATGTTCAGAGTGCTGAGGAAAATTGGAATAAAGTACAAAGACATCCGCGTGATACTCAGTTTCTATAAGAATGAGGTGGCAGTGATTAGGAACTGTCACCAGGAACAACAAGCAAATATTAGAAAAGGGGTAAGACAAGGATGTGCTCTGTCTCCTCTTATATTCAATGCTTACATCCAGGAAGCTATAGACCAAGTTCGAGAAACTACTGAGGTGGGGATCAAAATTAATGGGCAGAAGATAGACATGGTACGTTATGCAGATGATATTGCTATAGTCACGGAGACAGAAGAAGATCTAGAGGAAGTCCTCAGAACAACGGAAAAAATTCTATACAATCAGTATGGAATGAGAATAAACAAGAAAAAGACTAAAGTGATGGTATGCAGTACAGGAGCAGAATATGAACCTCCGAGAATTAGAATTGGAAGAGAGGAGCTGGAAGTGATACAGGAATTTACTTACCTGGGAAGCAAAATCACAAGGGATGGTAGAAGCCGGAAAGAAATTGCGACCAGAATACAAAAGGCCAAAATTGCATTTAATCGGAGAAGGAACTTACTCACCAGCAACAACATCAGTCTGAAAATAAGGAAACGCATCATGAAAGGTTTCGTTTGGAGTGTGGCCCTATATGGATGTGAAACTTGGACAGTTGGAAGAGCAGAGAGAAGACGGCTAGAGGCCCTGGAGATGTGGTGCTATAGAAGGATGATGAAGATCAGCTGGACAGACAAAGTAACAAATGAAGAGGTGCTTAGAAGAGTACAGGAAACCAGATCTCTGTGGAGGCACATCCAAACAAGAAGAGACAAACTTGTAGGGCACATCCTACGACACAACAATATCATTGGAACAATAGCAGAAGGAGTTATTGAGGGAAGGAATCGGCGGGGGCGACCAAGGATATCATACATGCAACAGATCATGAATGTCGTTGGATGTAACACATATGTGGAAATGAAGAGGAAAGCAGACAGAAGAGAGGAATGGCGCTCTGCTGCAAACCAACCTCAGGGTTGAACACTAAAAGAAGAACAATGGTTCAAATGGCTCTGAGCACTATGGGACTCAACTGCTGTGGTCATCAGTCCCCTAGAACTTAGAACTACTTAAACCTAACTAACCTAAGGACATCACACACATCCATGCCCGAGGCAGGATTCGAACCTGCGACCGTAGCAGTCTCACGGTTCCGGACTGCGCGCCTAGAACCGCGAGACCACCGCGGCCGGCTAAAAGAAGAATAGTTGGTTCTTAATGTGCAGCTAATGAAAGCAACAGTTCCGCCATCACACAGTTTCTCTGTGCTCTGTCAAAACATATGGTTTTAATATTTTTGAAATTGCATTCCGTGTTGGAAGTTTTGACTCTTGAATTCCTTTGTTGTGACATAGTTCACGTCCGTTTATGTGTTGTTTTCATTTGTGTGAGATGCCTATGTGGTCTATCGCTTGCTCCCACTGTACATCAGATTTACTTGTGACGGTAATGTATTCTTACCATGTGATTTATATTCTATAAACAATATATGGTGTGAGAACTACCAAGACTAGAGAAAGAGAACAAACATTTCAGTGAATGAACGGACTGGAAAAAAAAGGCACTGGGAATTTACAACCCGACTCGCCCGCTTTGCCTATGAACACCGTGACCGTAACCACTTAACTATGACATCATGGCTCTTACAAACTTCTCAGTTTTTTGCTTCTTAAGCTTGGATGACTCACTGTTTCTATTTAGCTTTTTTTTCATAATTCAGTAAAACCTCTTCCGTTTCTGACGGGCTATCCATTAAGCCATCTTATCGCTTAATCTGAGGGGGGGGGGGAGGTTCTCTTGTCAGCATATTGTTTTCTGTCTGTGGTGCTGACGTTCTTGAAAGCAGATAGAAATCACCAGATGCAGCAGGTAAAGAAAAAAAATCAGCTCACTGCAAAATTTGTTTATACCAGTCACAAACAATGTGTGGCTGGGTTCGGCGTAAGGTGCAATGCACACAAAACAAAATATTCAAAACTTTAGTAAGAAAGATGGAGGAGCGTTTTACTTTAAAGAATTTTGTTCTTGAAAAATTATACTCTAATTATTGTCAAAAATATTCTATAATATTAGGAAACGCTAAAAATTATAAAATTCTCTTATTACTAAAAAAATTATAGACATTTAAATTAATTGCACTACTTGTGACGTAATGTTAACAAAAGGCTCAAACAATACTAGTCATCAATATTAGCAGTTAGCTAAGGGACAAAGATTTCCTTCAATTCTTCTGACCAACATTTCATTCTTGCAGACGCATTGATTACTTGAAAAAATTCCTTCAACGAATCTTCTCTATCAGCAGAATCAAATAACAAATGCTTACAAATAAGTTTTAATCTCCGTAGCTAAGTATTCCATATAACCTTTCTCAGATACAAAGTTATCAATTCTCCTTCATTAAAACCTCAACTGCTCTTTACTATGTCCCAGTTAAGAATGCCCCACCGATGTACAACTGAGGAGGTGATAAGAGAACGACAGATAAACTTGAACACAGAGTCATAGACCTTATTCACTACTTGTACAGCGTGGTCACTTATGTTTGTCCCAGAACACTCAAGGTGAATTATTTACAATGGCAGAAAGCATATGAAAATCTTGCGGTACTAAAGCTTTTTCACGTATGAAACATTTGTAGTATGCATACTGGAGTGCTCTACTCACCATAAGTCTTAAGTATATTTTCAGATTTTCAGTGGTGAACAGTTTAGATGCAGACTTTGAAGAGGTATCTGGGAAGCAGAGCGTGGGACGATATCGTATGCTGAGACCATTTCGTCTTTATATCAGTAGCTATATGAACAGCTTTGTCAAACCGATGGGTGAAGAACACAGCTCAGGACCATATGTCAAATCTTTAGTCAAGAAGCATATTTCAGCTCGTGAGGCAATATAATAGTATAATGCTCCCCTACATTTTAAAACTGCACACAGGGGATTAAACATTATGAAAATGTAGGGTGACAGATTATCAGATATTTGTGATACATTTAGAGCACTTCATTGGGAGCTGCTAACAATGACGTCCTTTGAACCGTTGAGTTCCTTTAGGATGTCCTCTAGAGGTCGTCCCTTGGTTTCTGGCAGCAACCACCACCCAATGACAGCGCAGGTCAGACAGACAGCTGCGAAGAACCAGAAGCTACCATAAGCTCCCATTGCCTCTGACATCGCTGGATAAAGTTTGGTCATGATGGTCGCGGCGCCAGCGATCACTGTGTATGTAGCTATGGCGGCCAGACCTCTGATCCTCGGAGCGACAATCTCCAAGAGCACCACATGTGGCAGTGAGCTCAGCCCAAACGCCAGCATCAGGATGTATATCGAGAGACATGTGGCGGGCAGCCAGCCGACGGAAGACAGGTCCGTCTGCGTATCTTGCTTGAGGTACATGTAGACCCCCATCACTGTGACGGAAGTCCCGACAACCCCATTGGAGAGGAACAGGAGGGGTCGTCGACCTAGGCGGTCCACAGCCACCATGGAAGCTACAGTGCCAACTACCTGTTCCAACAAGTAAAAAGTAAAGATTTACAAACATTTGTACAATATTTCTTTCCGAAATATTAGGGTACTGAGGGCGTGACTGTCTAGGTTATTTTAGAAATTATGTATTAACATACAGGGTTAATAAAATACGTACACGAAACACCATATTTGTTGAAAATATTTTGTATATGCAGTGTTGGATGTTTATCAATGTTAAAAACTGCGTTTCCAATACAAATCTGTACCGGTTATTTTGTTTTTGACTGATTTTCGTCTGTTTCATACTATACATGAGACCTGTGCACAAAAGGGAACAAACTCTCCATGAAGTGTATGTTGTTGTTGTTGTTGTTGTGGTCTTCAGTCCTGAGACTGGTTTGATGCAGCTCTCCATGATACTCTATCCTGTGCAAGCCTCTTCATCTCCCAGTACCCACTGCAACCTACATCCTTTTGGTGAGTCACCTAAAATTACCGCTGGATATATTTCTTAAAACACATCAAATACTGATGAATCGATTCCACAGACCGAACGTGAGGATAGGGGCTAGTGTAATTGGTTAATACAAACCATAAAAAATGCACGGAACTATGTTTTTTTAACACAAAACTACGTTTTTTAAAAATGGAACCCCGTTAGTTTTCTTAGCATATCTGAACATACAAAGAAATACGTAATCAGTGCCGTTTGTTGCATTGTAAAATGTTAATTACATCTGGAGATATTGTAACCTAAAGTTGACGCTTGAGTACCACTCCTCCACTGTTCGATCGTGTGTATCGGAGATCACCGTATTACGAAGGGAATCAAAGGGAAAGGTGATGGTCCTTAGGTACAGAAGACAGTGGAACAGTACATTACGTCCACATGCTAACACATTTTTATTGGTTTTTTTCACTGACGCACATGTACATTACCATGAGGGGTGAGGTACACGTACACAAGTGTTTTCCGTCTTCAATTACGGAGTGGAATAGAGTGAGTCAATACATGTCAGGCCAATAGATGTTCAATGTGGTGGCCATCATTTGCTGCACACAATTTCAATCTCTGGCGTAATGAATGTCTTACACGCCGCAGTACATCTGGCGTAGTGTCGCCGCAGGCTGCCACAATACGTTGTTTCATATCCTCTGGGGTTGTAGGCACATCACGGTACACATTCTCCTTTAACATACCCCACAGAAAGAAGTCCAGAGGTGTAAGATCAGGAGATCGGGCTGGCCAATTTATGCGTCCTCCACGTCCTATGAAAGGCCCGTCGAACATACTGTCAAGGGTCAGCCTAGTATTAATTGCGGAATGTGCAGGTGCACCATCATGCTGATACCACATACGTCGACACGTTACCAGTGGGACATTTTCGAGAAACGTTGGCAGATCATTCTGTAGAAAGGCGATGTACGTTGCAGCTGTTTGGATCTCTGCAATGAAGTGAGGACCAATGAGGTGGTCGCCAATGATTCCGCGGTCGCTGTCGCTCTACCTGTCTGAGCCAGCGAGGATTGTCCACGGACCAGTAATGCATGTTCCATAGATTCACTGCCCCGTCGTTTGTGAAACCCGCTTCATCGGTAAACAGGTAGAACTGCAACGCATTCTCTGTTAATGCCATTGACAGAATTACACTCGATGATTAAAGTCATCACCATGTAATTGCTGATGTAGCAACACTTGAAACGGGTGAAAGCGGTAACGATGCAGTATGCGCATGACACTACTTTGACTCAGTCCACCGGCTCTCGCAATGTCGCGTGTACTCATGTGTGGGTTCATGGCAACAGCAGGTAACACACCAACTGCACCCGCTTCTCCTGTGACGGGTCTCTTACGAACCCGTTTGCGTGCTACGACCTTACCTGTTGCATACAGTTGGCGGTAGATGTTTTGCAATGTGCGGCACGTTGGATGCTCTCTGTCCGGGTACCGTTCTGCATACACCCTGCAGGCTTCAGCTGCATTTCGTCGACACTCGCAATAGATGAGTATCATCTCCGCCATTCCAGAGTTCGAATACACCATGGTCACAGTTCCTACAACACTACACTATCACAGACGTCTGGTAACACGGTGTACTACAGCTGGTCTGAGTACGGAGACAAATGCAGAATAACAATAGCAGCAAGCGCTACATGCGGACACTGCGACAGCTAGACCAAACCACAACAGAGCACTACAGCCACACCCGTAAACACGGTCGTCATCGTAAACATGTCTATGCAGATGCTGCTCGCCGACCGTAGCCCGTGTTTGTTATAACACCTAACTGAACGTCGGAGGTTTCAAGCGTCAACTTTAGGTTACAATATATCCGGATGTAATTAACATTTTACAATGCAACAAACGGAACTGATTACGTATTTGTTTATATGTTCAGATGTGCTAACAAAACTAACGTGGTTCCATTTAAAAAAACGTAGGTTTGTGTTAAAGAATATACTCCCTCGCATTTTTGTGTGGTTTGTATTAAACAGTTTCACTAGCCCCTCTCCTCACGATCGGTCTGTGGAATCGGTTCGTCAGTATTTGATGTGGTTTACGGAATATATCCAGCGGTAACGTTAGGTGACTCAGGAAATATTCCTCACACACAAAGAAATAAAATATGTTATGTGGACATGTGTCCGGAAACGCTTACTTTTCATGTTAGAGCTCATTTTATTACTTCTCTTCAAATCACATTAATCATGGAATGGAAACACACAGCAACAGAACGCACCAGCGTTACTTCAAACACTTTGTTACAGGAAATATTCAAAATGTCCTCCGTTAGCGAGGATACATGCACCCTGGAGAAGGGCGTATTGTATAACAGCCGTCCACAATACGAACACGAAGTCTCCACAAAAAATGGCTCTGAGCACTTTGGGACTTAACAGCTGTGGTCATCAGTCACCTAGAACTTAGAACTACTTAAATCTAACGAACCTAAGGACATCACACACATCCATGCCCGAGGAAGGATTCGAACCTACGACCGTAGCAGTCACACGGTTCCGGACTGCGCGCCTAGAACGAAGTCTCTACATTTGGTACCGGGGTTGCGTAGACAAGAGCTTTCAAATGCGCCCATAAATGAAAGTCAGGAGTGTTGAGGTCAGGAGGGCGTGGAGGCCATGGAATTTATCCGCCTCTACCAATCCATCGGTCACCGAATCTGTTGTTGAGAAGCGTACGAACATTTCAACTGAAATGTGCAGGAGCTCCATCGTGAATGATCCACATGTTGTGGCGTACTCGTAAAGGCACATGTTCTAGCAGGACAGGTGGAGTATCCCGTATGAAATAATGATAACATGCAGCATTGAGCGTAGGTGGAAGAACATGGGGCCCAATCAAGACATCTCCAACAATGCCTGCTGAAATGTTCACAGAAAATCTGTGTTGATGACGTGTTTGCACAATTGGGTGCGGATTCTTGTCAGCCCACAAATGTTGTTTGTGAAAACTTACAATTTGACCACGTTGGAATGAAGCCTCATCCGTAAAGAGTACATTTGCACTGAAATGAGGATTGACACATTGTTGGATGAACCATTCGCAGAAGTGTACCCGTGGAGGCCAATCACCTGCTGATAGTACCAGCATACGCTGTACATGGTACGGAAACAACTGGTTCTTCCGTAGCACTCTCCATACAGTGTCGTGGTCAACGTTACCTTGTACAGCAGCAAATTCTCTTGCGCTGACAGTAGGGTTATTGTCAACTGCACGATAAATTGTCTCGTCCATTGCAGGTGTTCTCGTCGTTCTAGGTCTTCCACAGTCGCAAGTCATAAGCTAGAATGTTCCGTGTTCCCTAAGACGCTGATCAATTGCTTCGAACGTCTTCCTGTAGGGACAGCTTCGTTCTGGAAATCTGTCTCGATACAAACGTACGTCGCCACGGCTATTGCCCCTTGCTAATCCATACATCAAATGGGCATCTGCCAACTCCGCATTTGTAAACGTTGCACTGACTGCAAAACCACGTTCGTGATGAACACTAACGTGTAGAAGCTACGTACTGATGTGCTTCATGCTAGTATTTTAGAGCAATGAGTCGCATGTCAACACAAGCACCGAAGTCGACATTACCTTCCTCCAATTGGGCCGACTGGCTGTGAATCGAGGAAGTACAGTACATACTGACGAAATTAAAATCTACATCTACATCTACATCCATACTCCGCAAGCCACCTGACGGTGTGTGGCGGAGGGTCAATGAGTTCTAACAAGGAAATTAATCGTTTCCGGACACTTGTCCACCTAACATCTTTTCATTATTTGTGTGTGAGGAATGTTTCCTGAAAGTTTGGCAGTACCTTTTTGTAACTCCCTGTATATATATATTATACTTATACTGCCACATAAATATAACAATATATAATCAAGCCTATTCAGCTGCCTACTTGATTATCGAATTCTTGCTCATACTGAGATGTACTGTTTGTGTGCACATATACCCAATATGTCATCTGTCTTAGAATATGAACATTAAAGTGTGTGACGCAGCTGATTGTACGTAGTTTATTGCTGCTGTTGTCGAAATGTCTTATCTTACAGGCATAAAAATTATGAAACAGTTAATATTCAAAATCCACTCACTTTATGATTACAGCATTGAACTATATACAATTACAATAATAAATTGAAATGTGCACTCGATGCATATATGTAAATCGTACAGTTTTAATTTGCTATTAACTGATGACAGTGGCTGTATAACCAGGTTAATCAACATGTCTTAACAAATTATGATTATGAGACAGTTATGTGCTTTCTCACGTGCAAGGCCATAACATCTGTTACTCTAGTGAGCCACAATGATCAATTTAACTATTGAAATATTCTGTTGCATATACAGAATACAACTTCATAGTCTGTTGAATCCATTCATATACTAATTGCTGTTTATAATAACATAATTCATAAATATAAAACAAAATTAGTCATTACCGTGTTTTCAATGCGTATCAATCTCTATCGAGTACAAGTACATGGTCAATTGATTGTACTACTACAGTTTAATTTTTAATTAAATGGGGGAACGCACATGGCCACACGTTCTAACATTATGTGTGGGTGGAGGGTAGTGTACACTCGCATGGCACTTTCACTTCATTTTCAACTTCTTATACAGGGTGATTTCTCCCACCATGTACAATCTCTAGGGATCGATCGACGAGAGGATACAGAACATACAGTTCTAATCAGTTTATATCCGGAAAGTCAAAGTATTCTAGAGCTTATGATAACACAGCAATTTAGTTAATTAAAGAGTGTTCATATGAGTCGAGGTGTACCTTAAACTGTTTGTTAATCAGTCTCTTATCAGTGGAATATTTTCAGACTGGCTAAAATGTGCTGAAATTAAGCCTCTTTACAAGAAGGAAGAAGAACAGATACCGTCGAACTATCGACCAATTTCGCTTTTTTCGTCTGAAAAGGAACTAAAAAATGTTGTAATTTAATCTCAGAGATACAAGAAGCAAATTTGTTCGACTGTCATACCAGAGGAATACTCTAAAAAACTTTTTTATCATTGAGAGACAAAGGACTAATTTCTTTTATAACTTCTGGTATTAACTAACATTTTGTTCTGATGTGCTTGGGTAAAGACGTACTGTATAGTTTCATATCTATGTGTGTGTTAAATGATGGTGTTTAATAATGGAAAATGTGTTTTAAAATTTCTGACAAAATAAAGCCTAAATTCCATGCCAATGGAGTACAAATTATTCTGTTAATTCGAGAAGGCGAATTTTAGATGGGGCGACGATCTTTACGACGGCGCTGCTCAACAATAGAGGTACGTGATTGTGCTCACTACTTTCCTTTGGTGGCCGCTAAGATTCATTTAGATGTGTTTTTGCCGAGACATTCAGAACCTGCAATCTTCCTTTTCGTATAAAAAATAGGAGTCCGATTGAAAAATAAATATTCTTAAATTTAAATAATCGCTATTCTTTTACCCAGGTCACAGGGGAATGATAGAAAGTACGTGCCTCTACCCTGATTGTACGTTGGCAATCTCCGAGTGTGCTACGACGTAATTATTTTACACAAAAAAATTTACGATAGGTCTTTCTCATCAGATCGCAACCACTCGTACGCGAATGTACGGACCCTCTGAATGTGTCTAGTGAGTCGTACGCATTGTTCAAAAGCTTTTCTGTTAACATTCTGTGGATTGCATCTCCGCAATTAATTTTTGTTTATGCCGCAAATCGCACTTCACGCGAAGTATTTATTACTCAAGTTTCGGGATCCATTTAATGTCAGAAAATTCAGAAGTACGACTGACCAAGCAAACCGATGCAATAATTTCATATCTCTACAACTACAATAACAAAAAAATCAGAGAGAAGGTACGTTACACTTCTTTCTGAAAATTATTTGAAAAGATTGGGTTCAAGCGCCTTCTTAAGCATCTGACTGCAAATACTATATTGTCCAAGTAACAGTTTTGGTTCCTTAAGGATTTCGATGTTATGAATCCTCTTTGCATGCAGAGTGAGAATGTACTTAATTCATTATATAACAAATTAGAGGCTACTGACATTTCCTGTTAAGTAACAAAAGCCTTTGACTCTGTGAATCACAGCATTCTCTTAAGTAGATTGAAGTATTATCGTGTCACTGGAAATGCTGCAGAGTTTTTCATTTCTCATCTAACTAACAGTAAACAAAAGGTGTCGTTCCAAAATACTTTTGGAGTGAGTAATCAATCTCCATCTAATTGTAAACTAATTACATATGGTGTTCCTCAAGGTTCCATCTTGATCCGCTGCTTTTTCCGGTGTACAGTAATGACCTCTTATCTGTTACATTGCGATATAATAAGTTTGTTTTGTTTGCAGATGATACAAACATTTCAATAAATACCAAGTCATGTACAGTATTAGAAATGGATGCTAATCAAATTTTCACCGACATTAATAATTGGATTAAAGCTCATTCACTCTCATTAAACTTTGAAATGAAGCACTATACGCAGTTGATAACCTGTGTGAGATATGCTTCCATCATGTGTACAACATACGAAGACATGCAAATGGAAGAGGCTGACAGTGTTAAATTTCTGGAATTAGAACTCAACAAGAAATTCTGTTGGAAAGACATACCACAGAACTACTGAAGAGCCTTAACAAGTTTGCATTTGTAATGTGAATGATATCAGTTCTAGGAAATGTAGATATAAAAAAATCTTGAATACTTGGCTTACTTTCCGTTTACTAGGTCGTATGGGATCGTATTCTGGGGTAAATCGTGAAACGTAGCAAAAATGGTTAGAGTGTAAAAGCGTGTAATAAGAATCATTTGAGGCTAAATTCGGGAATATAATGTAGAAACCTGTTCAAGGAATTCTTAGTATATTTATTCCTTAATGAAATTTGTAGTACATAACATGTCTCTGTTTCCAGCCAATAACTCAATTCCTAGTATCAATGCTAGGAATAAGTACAGTCTACAAAGAGACCTAAAATCACTTACCTTTGTCCAAAAAAGGGGTCCAATATTTTGGAACACACATTTATAATAAGTTGTCAGAAACTATTAAAAACTTGGGTTAAGATAAAGCGCAGTTTAAACAGAGTTTGAATGACTTTTTGGTAATCATCCCTTTTACTCTACAAATGAATATCTTAGCAGGGATCGTTCAGTAGAAATATCTTTTAAATTTCTGTCCTGACAGCATTTAGTCACAACTGTCAGGATTAGGTATTTTGTGTATGATAAATTTATCAAAAGTGCATAACTGTTTCTGTGTGAGAGTGTATTAATTCTATAAATATTACCACTTCCATTTTACTGTACTGTATTCACAATTCTGAGAATCTAACAAACTATCAGGGAAGTGAGTATTACATCAAAATGTTCTATGATTTTTATATTATACTTTGTGACATTTTCCACACTCACCACATTTTTAGGTGTATGGAATAAAAACTGAACCTAATCTAATCTAATGTGAAAGTAGAGTGGAGTGATTAAGTATGAAATAGATATGCGCATCTGGTGTCCCATGCAGGAAAATACTTGTATACTGTAGAAGGGAAAATAGTAGCGGCACTCCAGTAGCGCGACTGGGATAGTTGACAAAATTTCGCCCCCAGGGTCTAACTTCACTACCTTCTCTGGTCTTGGCGATTTCAGAAGTATAGCGGGCCATTCCTGTACAGATATTTAGATTCTTTAGTGTAAGTTTCAATCCGGCCAGAGTGGCCGAGCTGTTCTAGGCGCTTCATTCTGGAACCGCGCAACCGCTACGGTCGCAGGTTCGAATGCTGCCTCGGGCACGGGTGTGTGTGAAGTCCTTAGGTTAGTTAGGTTTAAGTAGTTCTAATTCGAGGGAACTGGTGACCTCAGATGTCCCATAGTGCTCAGAGCTATTTAAATCATTTTTTCGAAGTTTCACCAGCAATGTTCGAGCCGTCATAAAGGAGGACGGTGGACAAACCCTATACTAGCGTTCATTAATAGGTGCTCAGATAGATTTGATCAGTTATTGTACTGAGGAACGTAACGCACCTGCAGAGCGCCTAGTACGATTGTTGCCACCTCGGAAGGTACGGATCCTCCAGCCTCGTCGAACATCATGACGGCGTAGTTGAGTACAGCATAGGAGCCGCAGAACTGCAAGTTGGCCGCAAGGACGATGACGATAGCGAAGCCCTTCAGTGAGGCCCTGGAGCAGATCTCCCTGAGCGAGACGCGTCCAGCGCTGCCCTCCTTCGTGCCGTCTGCAACCAGCGATGACCGTATGCGCCCTATCTCGCGCTCCACCTGCTCGTCTGAGATCCCACGGCGCAGCCACCTCAGTGCCTGTGACAAAGGACACACGGCCATCTCACAGAAAGTCCTAACAAACCGCCCCACTGACATTACTGTGTGCGATGTTTTACCCTGTGCTTTTCATATACGATATCGTGAAATCCTTTGATCAACGCCGTCAGGCATATGCAGTATTCCTTGACTTACAAAGAGTAGCTTGACCTGTACCACGTCAACGCTTATTAACACAAGTGCGATCATATGGCTTATCAAACAAAATTTGGATTGAGGATCTGAGACATTCTTGAATAAATGCTTTACAGATTTTTACCGCATGGTTTTCAGATTCATCACCTGTTGTTTGATTATGTACACAGAATGCACTTTAACGTTAAGCTCACAACAGGGACGGAGAGGAAAGGTAAATTATCATTTTTAAATGTTTTCTTTGTGGACTTCCAGGCCACATTGTATACCACAAGCCGATAAATACTAATAAATATCTCGCCGCACAAAAGTTTCAAATTCCAAGAATTTTTAAACACGCTAATACAAAGAACTAAAGCTATTTGTGACAAATGCCACCTGAATTCCGTGACCAGATAACTAAGAAATGTGCTTCTGGAAGAAAGAGGTTTTATTCCTTCGTCGTCAGTCTTCTGACTGATCTGATGTGGCACATCACGAATCCCCTTCCCGTCCCAACTTCTTCTCCAGAGAGCAGCAGTTGCAGCTAACGTCTTCAAGTATTTGTTGGATGCGCTCCAACACTTGCCCTAACGCCCTACTCTTTCTTATTTTCAGTGTTTGATAAATGTTTCTTTCCTCGCCGATTCTGTAGAGAAACTCATAATTTCTTATCATTTCAGCAAATTTTGAAAATTCTTCCATAACACATACTTCGATTCACATCGTTTCCTTTTTTGCCACATCTTACTAGATGCATACAACCTTATTCTTCTGTGAGAGATAACAAGCCTGAGAGGCCACTCTCAGACAATGGACACATTATTTGCGAGCTACAACCGGAGAAACTTTTCTGGAGCAATCGAATAAGGCTTTGATTTCAAAATAACATCCTGAACGGAGTTTAGTCAAATGGTATATCAATGAATTGATTCGATTTATGTATTATGCAGACCAAGTGATCAGAATCTTTTGAACTCTTCGAGAGAGTAGTTAACGATTTGTTGCCAACCACAAAAACAGTTTAAAAACAACTTGAGCTACTGTTTGACGACTCAGAAGTTAATGAAGAGTGTAAATCCATTCCAGAACCAGTACGACATAACCAATCTTGTGCTGATATCATCATACATGCATTGGTAAACTTAGCCAAGAGAGAAAACCAAAGTAATTCCTATTTTTATAGAGAAGTTACTCATATCTGTGACTATAAAGGCGGTGATATAGTCCTGGTTTTCAATCATACTAAATTTTCACTAACAGCCGAGAAAACGAATAAGTGGGAATTTCTATGGCCTGCACCATGAAATCATATGCATCGAGCATACAGGACAGTATTAACTCAGCTTTTAAAGTTCAGGCAGAATAAGAGGGTTCTATCCACACCAGAAGATCCAGTTCTATAATAAGAAGTCAAATATAAAAGACTTGCGTCATGTTATCGTAAATAAACATTTGTTGTGGACGAGAGTTGGCATGTTTAACTGTTTAGCATTGCTTTGTTTTTATAATTGTATTAACACTTAAGGTGTTTTCTACATGTTAATATATGAGTGATTTCTGATATTAGTTATGAAAGTTATATGATACTTAGTTGGAAATACATTTTTGTTGGCAACCTGTACTGTAGTATTAAAATACAAGGGAGCGAGATAGTCACATTCCTAGTATTTGTTATGTGTGTGTAATGCCAATGAACATCAGTTATGGTTCATCTGCCAGTTATTTACTATCTTGCCCTGATCCGACGTTATTGGATCCTACTTTTCTTTTCGCAATATCGGGGATGTGCTAAATGCATGGTTTTTCCACGAAGGTCTGCCACTTACAACCTATAACAAAATACTTAATCTTGGTCTTCCTATTGCAAACAGGTTTGGCTGTAGGTTAATGGTTAGATTGTGTATTCCAATTCAATCTGATTTACTATGACAGCATTTAGTCAGATAAAGGGGTAATTTGTTATGCTTTTCGTTATGGATGGAATGTTTCTTGCGACAAACATATGTGATGGGCTGCGATTTTTACTTTATAAGTATTTATTTCAAGTATGCATATCACGCCGTACAGGATTGTATGTGTCAGTTATGCTGTCGGTATGAAGTGCTTGAAGCTTACACTATATTGGACAATTTGTTTCGTCGTGTGGGGTTTGTGAAGTCAAGACTCACAGGAGATTCGCCCTTGGTGGTCAAGGCCAACAATGTGTGTATAAATACTGTGTGAGTTGGGCGTTTCGGTGAAGTGTTCGCACTGTGTTTAACCAGCCACAGACAACCATTTAGCAGAAGAATGACTGCAAGAGGTGAGCTAGTAATTCAAATTTTAATTATGAAGGGAAGCTTGGTTCAAATGGCTCTGAGCACTAAGGGACTTAACTGCTGAGATCATCAGTCCCCTAGAACTTAGGACTACTTAAACCTAACTAACCTAAGGACATCACACACATCCATGCCCGAGGCAGGATTCGAACCTGCGACCGTAGCAGTCGCACGGTTCCGGACTGCGCGCCTAGAACCGCGAGACCACCGCGGCCGGCAATATGAAGGGAAGAGTGACGTAGAAATATGCTGAACTCTCCGTGATTTCCGAAGCAGTCAACGTGCTACATAAAATCAGCGATTAAAAAGTAGTGTGTAGACTAATCTTTTCGATAAAGAAACTAAGTGCCTTACCGAAACGTTTCCATCCCCTTGTAACATTTATCATTATAAATAACATCTTCAGATCGTACTGATAGTTTAATTGTTTTATTTTCTACCATTTTGTACACAGGGCAGCCACAGATAAAAGATTACGTCGTTAAAATGTAATAATCTTCAGACCATTTGTTACTAGAAAGAACTTACGAATTCGTGGAATTCACAGTGAATGAAAACTCTTCAAGCCGCTTGAACTGTTTTGTAGTCCTTCATTGGGTAAATGTCGTTTCGTGCCGTTACAGATGAATCCTGCAGCGATGCTGTTTTTTAGAACATTACTTTATAAAAAAAGGAAAAGTATTAGGAAATTTTCTTGAAATATTCGTCAGACGTGCCTTAACTGTAGAACTTTTTTCTACTCGCTCAAACAATCGAGACGCTACAGAACGCATACTTCTTAATCCATTATATCGTCTTGTCGAAAGTAGAACTGACATTTAGCGCCAGTAGGTGAACGTCAAATTGGACGCATGGCAACGGAAAATGCTAAATCCACATGACGTCCTTGCGTGCAACTCTGGTTTTCCAGTGTATCTCTTTAAGCAACTTCACACAAAGCCTTGCCTCACATTAAGTGAATTTAAAGACTTGTCAGCATTGGTACACGAGACTGCAGTAAGTAAATTATATCGACGTAGCATGACACTACTAAACTTAAATACGTGTCTTTGGCTTATTTGAGTGTACCAGCATTCAACAATAATTGTTACTATGGTTGAAATGGCTGTGAGCACTATGGGACTTAACATCTGACGTCATTAGTCTCCTAGAACTTAGAACTACTTAAACCTCACTAATCTAAGGACATCACACACACCCATGCCCGAGGCAGGAGTCGAACCTGCGACCCTACAGCCACACGGTTCCGGACTGAAGCGCCTAGAGCCGCTCGGCCACAGCGGCAGGCAATGGTTACTATCAAGAACATTACTGTCAAAAACTATATATATATATATATATATATTATCGTTTGTGGATACGTGCAGGGCTTTGTATTGGGAGTTGCTGCTTTGTGTGGCTTTTTTTCGTTAGCATAAAGGTACTATTCCTCATGACCAGTAACGATACGGGATAGGAATGGTCAGTGGTGATGACGGGCCACTTCCTGACGAGCAAGTAGAAGTGCACATGTGTCCACCCACTGATTTCTGTGACTTTGGCTTAGCGTGTGCTATACCCACATACCTGATTTTGACTCTACTCACTGCACGCAAATGTCGAACAATGGTGTTACTACAGTTCATCACCGAGCCGTGTATCGACTCGTCCTACACCTTGTGTTTCAATTGCATTGGTTTTCCTTTTCATCCCCTGACATGTTTGTTTGATATGTTGTCTGTCATTAAGCGGCTGTTTGGTTGCCTTTTTCCTCTGCTATCGATATCTGCGTTTTGCTTCCGGGAAACTGCTACGGAGGAAGTGAGATCTTTCACCGGTGGTAACTTCGTGTGGTGGCGAGGAAGTACGGCCGTGCGCTCAGGAAGTCTGTTGGACACGGGAGGGCAGTGTGGCTCGCCAGCGCGGACCAGAAGTGGTCGGTTGTACCGAGTCGCCACGCGATGTATGTCGGTTGTGAGTAACAAGCGGGGCAAGTTGACGGAAGAGCTCCCCGCGGGTTGGTTGTATACAGAATCTCCCCACGAGTAGTTGCTGTTCATTTGACCTTGGTGGCACGTTAACAAGCTTCTTTAAGTCCTCCGTTTCAACACTGCAGTTTAAAAAGGAGATACCCAACATGAACGAGCGTCACTACCAGTCAACGTTGCAAAGAAGACTTGAACTCCGGTGACAGAGTGTGTTGACGCGTGACCGTGGCGTGTTGGGTATACTGGCGACGCGTGCGCGCTCAGATGTGTGACTCCTTGCCATCGGGGGTCGCGTACTGCCTATTAGAGCATAATTGCAAGTTAAATTAGTGGAATGATGTATTTAAATTTCGGTCTGTTAATAATATAGTAATAGCTTCTGCTAAAAGTGAAAGAAGGAGGAGCAGGGCTGTAATAGCTACAGATCAAACAAATAAAGGTTTTGATCTAAAGTTATACTTTCTGATCGTATATTAATTGCTGTTGTAATGAAATTTACTGCACCAAGAATGGATGATACACCTGCTAAGTGTAGTGAAAAAATAGCTAGATCTACAGATGCACCCCTGTGTGCAATAGCTCCTGCTAGAGGAGGGTAAACTGTTCATCCTGTACCAGCACCATTATCTACAATAGAAGATGTAAGAAGAAGTGTTAGTGAAGGCGGTAGTAATCAAAAACTTATATTATTTATTCGTGGGAATGCTATTTCTGGTGCACCAATTATTAATGGAACAAGTCAATTACCAAATCCACGAATTATAATACTTATTACTATAAAGAAAATTATTACGAATGTGTGAGCTGTGATAATAACATTATAAATTTGGTCATCTCCAATTAGAGATCCGGGTTGATCACGTTCAGCATGAATAAGTGTTCTTATTGATGTTCCTACTATTCCTGCTCATGCTCCAAATAGAAAGTATAAAGTACCAATGTCCTTATGATTTGTTGAGAATAATCATTTTTGCGGTAAGATGGCTTAATTTTAGGTGGTAGACTGTAAATCTACTTATGAGATGTTTTCTCTCTTACCATATTTAAGTCTTATATTCAATTATGATTCTAGACTGCAATTCTAGAGGTGTAAAATTTTACAAAGGCCTAAAAGATCATTCCTTTAATTATAACTTTGAAGGTTATTAGTTTGATTAACTTAAGTCCTTAGTATAATGAAATTAAGGTTGATGTTGAAATCAATCCTATTGTTGAAATTATTGCTGTTATAGGAAGAATAATTCATGATTTTTGAGATTTTATCTTTATAGATCGTGAATTTTCTGTGTATGATATAATTAGAATCTAATATGTATGTAATAATAGAGTGTAATTGTAGTTAATACAACTATAATGGTTATAATAGTTGTTATATTGTTTTCTATTAAAGATTGTATTACAATTCATTTTGGTAGAAATTCAAGAAATGGTGGTAAACCACCTAAAGATAATAGAGTTAAGAATATTATGAATTTAATTTCGGTTTTTATATTTCTGGCTGAATAAATTTGGTTTATAAAAAATAAATTTATTTGCTTAAATAATAAGACTATAATTAATCTTAGTAGTGAATAAATAATAAATTACAGTTCTCAGATGGTTTCTCTGACTGTTAATGATCTAATTATTCACCCTAAATGTCTAATTGAAGAATATGCTAGAAGTTGTCGTAGAGATGTTTGATTCAAACCTCCTATTGCCCCAATAATAATTCTTAAGATGATAATTGTTCAAATGAAAGTTCTTAGTTGAATACAATAGGATAACACCATTATTGGGGCAATCTTTTGTCATGTTATTATGTTGTTGTTGTTGTCTTCAGTCCTGAGACTGGTTTGATGCAGCTCTCAATGCCACTCTATTCTGTGCAAGCTGCTTCATCTCCCAGTACCTACTGCAACCTACATCCTTCTGAATCTGCTTAGTGTACTCATCTTTCGCTCTCCCTCTACGATTTTTACCCTCCACACTGCCCTCCAATGCTAAATTTGTGATCCCTTGATGCCTCAAAACATGTCCTACCAACCGATCCCTTCTTCTAGTCAAGTTCTGCCACAAACTTCTCTTCTCCCCAATCCTATTCAATACCTCCTCATTAGTTATGTGATCTATCCACCTTATCTTCAGTATTCTTCTGTAGCACCACATTTCGAAAGCTTCTATTCTCTTCTTGTCCAAACTAGTTATCGTCCATGTTTCACTTCCATACATGGCTACACTCCAAACAAATACTTTCAGAAACGACTTCCTGATACATAAATCTATATTCGATGTTAACAAATTTCTCTTCTTCAGAAACGCTTTCCTTGCCATTCCCAGTTTACATTTTATATCCTCTATTTCGATCATCATCAGTTATTTTACTTCCTAAATAGCAAAACTCCTTTATTACTTTAAGTGTCTCATTTCCTAATCTAATTCCTACAGCATCACCCAACTTTATTCGACTACATTCCATTACCCTCGTTTTGCTTTTGTTGATGTTCATCTTATATCCTCCTTTCAAGACACTGTCCATTCCGTTCAACTGCTCTTCCAAGTCCTTTGCCGTCTCTGACAGAATTACAATGTCATCGGCGAACCTCAGAGTGTTTACTTCGTCTCCATGAATTTTAATACCTACTCCAAATTTTTCTTTTGTTTCCTTTACTGCTTGCTCAATATACAGATTGAATAACATCAGGGAGAGGCTACAACCCTGTCTCAGTCCTTTCCCAACCACTGCTTCCCTTTCATGCCCCTCGACTCTTATGACTGCCATCTGGTTTCCGTACAAATTGTAAATAGCCTTTCGCTCCCTGTATTTTACCCCTGCCACCTTTAGAATTTGAAAAAGTGTATTCCAGTCAACATTGTCAAAAGCTTTCACTAAGTCTACAAATGCTAGAAACGTAGGTTTGCCTTTTCTTCATCTTTCTTCTAAGATAAGTCGTAATGTCAGTGTTGCCTCACGTGTTCCAACATTTCGACGGAATCCAAACTGATCCTCCCTGAGGTCCGCATCTACCAGTTTTTCCATTCGTCTGTAATGAATTCGCGTTAGTATTTTGCAGCTGTGACTTATTAAACTGATAGTTCGGTAATTTTCACATCTGTCAGCACCTGCTTTCTTTGGGATTGGAATTATTATATTCTTCTTGAAGTCTGAGGGTATTTCGCCTGTCTCATACATCTTGCTCACCATCTGGTACAGTTTTGTCATGACTGGCTCTCCCAAGGCCGTCAGTAGTTCTAATGGAATGTTGTCTACTCCGGGGCCTCGTTTCGAGTCAGGTCTTTCACTGCTCTGTCAAACTCTTCACGCAGTATCGTATCTCCCATTTCGTCTTTATCTACATCCTCTTCCATTTCCATAATATTGTCCTTAAGTACATCGCCCTTGTATAAACCTACTATATACTCCTTCCTCCTTCTTTGCTTAGAACTGGGTTGCCATCTGAGCTCTTGATATTCATACATGTGGTTCTCTTCTCTCCAAAGGTCTCTTTAATTTTCCTGTACACAGTATCTATCTTACCCCTAGTGAGATAAGCTTCTACATCCTTACATTTGTCCTCTAGCCATCCCTGTTTAGCCATTTTGCACTTCCTGTCGATCTCATTTTTGAGACGTTTGTATTCCTTTTTGCCTGCTTCATTTACTGCATTTTTATATTTTCTCCTTTCATCATTTAATTTCAATATTTCTTCTGTTACCCAAGGATTTCTAGCAGCCCCCGTCTTTTTACCTACTTTATCCTCTGCTGCCATCACTACTTCATCCCTCAGAGCTACCCATTCTTCATCTTCTGTATTTCTTTCCCCTATTCCTGTCAATTGTTTCCTTATACTCTCCCTGAAACTCTGTACAACCTCTGGTTCTTTCAGTTTATCCAGGTCCAATCTCCTTAATTTCCCACATTTTTGCAGTTTCTTCAGTTTTAATCTACAGGTCATAACCAATTGATTGTGGTCAGAGTCGACATCTGCCCCCTGGAAATGTCTTACAACTTAAAACCTGGTTCCTAAATCTCTGTCTTACCATTATATAATCTATCTGTTACCTGTTAGTATCTCCAGGGTTCTTCCATGTATACAACCCTCTTTCATGATTCTTAAACCAAGTGTTAGCTATGATTAAGTTGTGCTCTGTGCAAAATTCTACTAGGCGGCCTCCTCTTTCATTTCTTAGCCCCAATCCATATTCACCTACTATGTTTCCTTCTTTCCCTTTCGTACACTCGAATTCCAGTCACCCATTACTATTAAATTTTCATCTCCCTTCACTATCTGAATAATTTCTTTTATTTCATCATACATTTCTTCAATTTCTTCATATCTGCAGCGCTAGTTGGCATATAAACTTGTACTACTGAAGTAGGTGTGGGCTTCGTATCTATCTTGGCCACAATAATGCGTTCACTATGCTGTTTGTAGTAGCTTACCCGTATTCCTATTTTCCTATTCATTATTAAACCTACTCCTGCATTACCCCTATTTGATTTTGTGTTTATAACCCTGTAGTCACCTGACCAGAAGTCTTGCTCCTCCTGCCACCGAACTTCACTAATTCCCACTATATCTAACTTTAACCAATCCATTTCCCTTTTTAAATTTTCTAACCTACCTGCCCGATTAAGGGATCTGACATTCCATGCTCCGATCTGTAGAACGTCAGTTTTCTTTCTCCTGATAACGACATCCTCTTGAGTTGTCCCCGCTGGGAGATTGGAATGGGGGACTATTTTACCTCCGGAATATTTTACCCAAGAGGACGCCATCATCATTTAATCATACAGTAAAGCTGCATGTCCTTGGGAAAAATTACAGCTGCAGTTTCCCCTTGCTTTCAGCTATCCTCAGTACCAGCACAGCAAGGCCGTTTTGGTTAATGTTGCAAGGCCAGATCAGTCAATCATCCAGACTGTTGCCCCTGCAACTGCTGAAAAGGCTGCTGCCCCTCTTCAGGAACCACACGTTTGTCTGGCATCTCAACAGATACCCCTCCATTGTGGTTGCACCTACGGGACGGCCATCTTTATCGCTGAGGCACGCAAGCCTCCCCACCAACGGCAAGGTCCATGGTTCATGGGGGGTCATGTTATTAATGTTAAACAATAATTTCATCTTGAGGCTCCTATAACTTCTGGAAATCAGAAATGAGAAGGTGCAGCTCCAATCTTTAATAATAGTCTCGATCTGATTATTATTGATAGGATAAATTCTGTTTCCCATCCTATTGGATATTTTATTTGAATCAGCAAAATTGAAAATAACAGTATTGTCGATGATATTGCTTGGACAATAAAATATTTAATTGATGATTCGTTTATTATTATATTTTTATTTCTTGTTAGGAGCGGAATAAATGAAAGTAAGTTGATTTCAAGTCCTATTCAAACCCCAAATCAGGAATTTGATGAAATGGGCAGGATCGTTCCTATCATTAATGTTGACAGGAAGAGAAGTTTTGTAGAGTTATTGGTCACTAAAAAGGAGAGGATTGATATCTCTATAAATGGGGTATGAGCCCATTGTATGATGCACGTTAGTTTTTGATCCTAAAGGAGGTAGTTTATATCTATCTTATGTATCTTTTAATGAAGGTAATTTTATTTACTTTATTTACCCTATCAAGGTAACCGTTTATTCATGCACTTCATTTATGTAATATATAAACGGAACGTTTTGTTTGAAATTTGGTATGTATTATTTTGTTTATTATGGATTAATTTATCCTGGTTCTTTTAATTTTATATATATATATATATATATATAAAATAAATAATTTATATTAATATATTACATTTAATTAAATTTAAATACCTATAAGTTAATTTTATTATTATTAAGTGATTATTTTCATACATTTCTTTCCCAAGGATTATAGCTACTTATGTTTTTAGCTTAAAATAGGTTATTATAATATAATATATATAACAATATGTAATTTAATATGTAATATTATTATAATTGGATATAATAAATAAAATGACTAATTTTAAATATAAAATATTATATTAATATAAATAATTATAGTAATTATAATAATATAATTAAAAGAATCTAGAGTTAGATTATTTAATTATTAAATATTTAATTTAACTTAGTATAAACTAAATTTCATATTACTACCATATTATATTAATATACAAAATTATATAATATATGTTTATTATATTATTTATCTTTCTTTATTATTAGTGAAAAGAAAGATTAAATAAGAAAGAATATAATACATTTATTGCTTTACATATTCCATATTAATCTTTAATTATATATAATAGAGAAGTTGTGGTCATACGGGGTGTGTTTCTTTTTTTGGTTAATGTTTGTGATTTTTTCTTTTTTTTCTTTAAATATTTATTTTTTCTTAATTTTATAAATTTTCTAATTTCTTATTTCTTATTCCTACAAGTTTTATTCTTACTTGTTTATTCACTTTTCTTTTGTATTATATGCAAGTTTTGTCAGACTAAGTGTTCTTTTTGCAGTAATTTGGTTCAATTATCAAGTGATTTTGGATTTAGCAATTGATAGTAGTATCAGCATAATTCGTGCCAGCAGCCGCAGTTATACGATTGAGACAAATAAATATTATTCGTTAAAACAGTTGTTTATATTATTAGGGATAAAATATAAATTTGTAAGGTGAAATGTTAAAATTTATTTGTGGCTCTTTTTATGAATCTGAGAAATTTAAATACTGAACTAAGTTTAGATACCCTATTATTTTAAATGTTAATTATATTTACCAGGGTACTATTAGTTAAGGTCTTTAAACCCTAAGAATTTGGCAGTATCTCATTCCATTCAAAGGAACCTACCCCGTGATTGATAATACACGATTTACACTACTTAATTTATTTGTTTGTATATCTCTGTTATCAGAGAATCTTTTTGAGCTATAAATCTCAAGATTATAAAATATTACAGGTCAAGGTGCAGCTTATAGTTAAGAGGAGTTAGGTTACAATAGATTTTTGTTTATAACAGATTTGATGGTGAAATACTGTTAATGAAGGTGGATTTGATAGAAATTAACTTATTTAATTTAACTGATATTGGCTCTGAGGTGTGTACACATCGTCCGTCGCTCTCATTATTGATTACTCTATCTTATTTTAAAGTAGCTTAAATTTAGATGAGATAAGTCGTAAAATAGTAGATGTACTGGAAAGTGTATCTAGGAAGAGGTTCAAGATATAACTTATTAGTAAAGTGTTTCTCTTACACTGAAAATTTTTCTGTGCAAATCAGGATATCTTGATTATTTATATTATTATATTTATTTTTTAAGTATTTAATTATTTAATATAAATAATTTTATTGAATTTTGTCTTAGTATATTTTATAGAATTGATTTTTTAAATTATAGTTTATTGGTAATGTAAGTGTTTTATGAAATATTATTTTCAATTTTTTTAAGTTGATTTTATTTATTGTACCTTTTGTATCAGGGTTTATCAAAATTTTAGTATTTATTTTACTTGTCTCGATTTGGGTTGATTTATAAATAATTTATAGTTAATGTATCATAATAATTATTAAATTATTTATAGAAATAAGATGTTAATCGTTTCCAAAGATATCTAGTTTCTTAAGAAAAAATTTAGTTTTTTGAAGTTATTTGTTTTTATTTAATTTTTTTAGTATAAATATTAACTTATTTATTCTTTAAGGGATAAGCTTTGAAGTTAATAACCTATAATTTATTTTATAAAAATTTAATAGTAAGCTTTAAACCAGCTATCTTTAAGATTACGTTTTAGTTAATTATTTATTATTTTTATTTTATAAATATGTTAGGTTTTTTATTAAGATTATTAATTTAATTTTAAAATTTTTGAAATAATGATAGGTTTAGTATATTTATTTGTATAAAATTTTTATCTTGTGAAATTATTATAAGGAACTAGGCAAAATTGATTTCTGCCTGTTTATCAAAAACATGTCCTCTTGAAAATACTTTGAGGTCTGGCATGCTCACTGAGCGGATTTTTAAAGAGCCGCTGTATTCTGACCGTGCAAAGGTAGCATAATCATTAGTCACTTAATTAGTAGCTGGAATGAATGGCTTGACGAGAAATCAACTGACTCTTAATAAATTTTTGAATTTAACTTTTGAGTCAAAAGGCTTAAATTCTTCTTTAGGACGAGAAGACCCTATAGAGCTTGACATTATACTTTTATATAGTTTTTTTGTTTGTCTTTCTATATTTAATGAAGATGTTTTGTTGGGGTGACATGAAGAATAAATAAACTCTTCATTATTATATCATTGATTTATGTTTGTTGTTTTGATCCATAATTTATGATCATAAGATTAAGAAACCTTAGGGATAACAGCGTAATTGTTTTTGAGACCTCATATCGACAAAGCAGATTGCGACCTCGATGTTGGATTAAGAAAAATTATGGGTGCAGGAGTCCAATGATTAGGTCTGTTCGACCTTTAAATTCTTACATGATCTGAGTTCAGACCGGAGTGAGCCAGGTCGGTTTCTATCCTAAGACTATTAATCCATATTAGTACGAAACGACCGTATGGTTGAAATGTTTTTGTTATATTGATTAATTTTAATTTATTTACTATTTTGACAGATTAATGTTTTGAATTTAGAATTCATTTATGTAGATTTTTTCTTCAAATAGTATTGATACTTTATGATTTATTTATATTTATTTTGAATTTTCTTTTATTAGTTATTTTTGTTTTAATTAGAGTTGTTTTTTTAAATTTGTTAGAGCGTAAGGTTTAAGGTAATATTCAGATTCGAAAGGGTCCAAATAAGGTAGGATTTGTTGGAATTTCACAACCATTTAGAGATGCTATTAAGGTAATTTGTAAGGAGGAGCCAATTCTTATTATATCTAATTACTTACTTTATTATTTTTCTCCTGTCTTTAATTTAATAATTTCTTTGGCTGTTTGAGTAATTTTTCCTTATTTGATTTATATATGTTCTTTTTCTTATGGATTTTTATTTTTTTATGTTGTACTAGATTAGGTGTTTATACCATTATGATTGCTGGTTGATCTTCTAATTCAAATTAATCATTATTGTGTTCTCTTCGTTCTGTTGCTCAAACAATTTCTTATGAAGTTAGTGTAGCTTTAATTTCATTATCTTTAATTATTTTAATTGGTAGTTTTAACATGTTTGATTTTATAAATTATCAGCTTTATTGTTGATTCATTATTATTTCTTTTCCTTTAGCTTTAGCTTGTTTTGCTTCTTGTTTAGCTGAAACTAATCGTACTCCTTTTGATTTTGCTGAGGGTTAGTTTCAGGATTTAATATTGAATATGGTGTGGGTGGTTTTACTTTAATTTTTTTTAGCTGAAATTACTAGAATTGTTTTTATAAGAATATTATTAGTTTTTATTATTTTAGGTGGTGATTTTTATTCTTTTATATTTTTTATTAAGCTTGCTATTATATCTTTTGGTTTTATTTGAGTTCGTGGGACATTACCACGATTTCGTTATGATAAATTAATGTAGTTAGTTTGAAAAAGTTTTTTACCTTTATCTCTAATTTTTTTATTTTCTTTGTTGGTTTAAAGATTTTATTTATCTAATTTATTTAGTGAAATTTTTTGAGAAAAGTTAATAGAAGAGTTAAACTTCTAAATTTATGTTTTCAAAACATATGCTTTTCCTAAGCTAATTAACTTATTATTCCTTAATTAATTTATCTTATGCATTTGCAACATTGACATCAATTAAGAAGTATGTAAAGTAGATAATTGTTAAGATTTGTCCTGTTATAATATAAGGTTCTTCAACAGGTCGTTTACCAATTCATGTTAATAAGCATACAACAACTTCTATAATTCAGAATAAAATTTGATTAATAGGATAAAATTGAATACAACGGAATGGTGTTTTATTGTAAAATGGTAAGATCATTAAGATTCTAATTGATAAGAATAATGCAATAACACCTCCTAACTTATTAGGAAGTGACCGAAAATTGCATATGCAAATAAGAAATATCATTCTGGTTGAATATGAACTGGTGTTACTAATAAGTTTGCTTAACCAGTGTCTCTTCTGCCTTGTGGCCTCTGGCGATCGGGTTTCCTGTCCCCGGCACCGGTGTAACTGAAGACAGTGATTTTTCCTCCTCCTCTCGTTACTGCCCGATGGGAGGTGTAGTTTTGGCAGTTTAATTGTTTCAATAGTCTATTGTGTGTTATGGGTAAATTCATCCTTCTTGTTGGTTGACAATGTGGTCGCTCATTCAGGATTAAGTGGTGTAATGTTTCCTTGCACAAGGTTAGGTCTAATTCTGTCAGCAAGGTAAGCCATTTTATTACAAGATTTCGCTGGCTGAAGGTCGGTGCAGTGACCAGCCTGAGAGTGGCAATTGTGTTTAGGGCGTATTTAAATTGGTCAGTATTCTGCCTAACCTGAGCATCCCTGAGTGGGTGATTTGTGGCCGCCTTACATGGGTCCGTCATATCTGTTAAGTTCTAATGATATTCCAGGACACTTTCGCTTAAAAACTTTTTTTAAAATTCCTCCATTCCTTTATTGCCATTAATCGTGTGTTTGCTGAGAGCTTTGGTTTTTTTTAATGGCGGTGTTGGTAGCTTCACTACCTCACCGTGATTTATTAACAAAGTTCTGTATTTACTTTAGTTGCCTGTTCACTAATGCTCTTTAAATTTTTTAAACTGTTGTATTGCTATAAATTACTTGATTTCCTTTAGCGGCGTATTTAAAAGGCTAGTTTCTGTAAGATATGAATAAAACATCAGTGAGTGAAAATTTCAACTCGACAGTAAACCATTAGAAATTTGGCCCCGTTTCCCAAATTGTGGTGTGGCTTGTAGTAACCGTAACCACTGTGTGTGTCAATCACATTTGCCAGTTCTCGAGTATACTGACATGGACCATTGTGGATTAATGCGTTCAAACTACCTTCATCACAGCCTGAAGGCCTTCCTCCTTTAAACTAGACAATTATTTTCTGGTTGTTCAATGTTCAATGGTATTATCCTCATACACGACACAAATGTTCCTAGCTGCCTCCGCTGCTATCACCCCTCTAATGAACTCAAACAGAAGAATTTGTCGGAAAGGTTTCTATTTTTTACTTAGCATTGCATTTCCTAGCGTCCACAGCTCTATTCACTATCTCCAAATGACAAAATGACAATATGTAAACTCACATAACAATATTGAACTACACATTAAATGTAACAATCGATAAATGAGCTCATAGCAGTCGGAATGGCAACAGGCAAAACAAAAATGCTACGAACCTGTGCACCAACCTCATACACGGCGCTTTGTTACACCGTGTACAAACTCTAGGAATTGATCGATGAGAGGATACTGAACAAAAAAGTCTAATGAACTTACATCCGGAAATTGATGGTTTCCGTGCTAGAGACCATTTATTCAGTCACATATTTTTACAGAGACTGCAGTCTAATACGCGCTGTACTATGCAGCCAGAGTTGCAGTGTGTGTTGAAATTTTTTTTCCATGTGCCTCGACGTATGCTTGTACGCGCTGTGGCATGTTCTGGATCACACGTTCACATTGGACAGGCAACATGAATATTCTGCTCCAGTGTCTCCACATCTGGAATCGGCTCTGTGTACACGATACTTTTGAGATGATCCCATAATCAGAAATGGCAAGGGTTGAAATGCGGTAAACGATTAAGCCATTCAACTGAACGCCCCTCGTGTGAAGGATGTCTGATTGGATGTCAAGTGAAATAAACTCATAAATAAATTTTAGTATGTGCACAGCTGTGTACGGGCTATTAAGCAACACCACCGCCAAAGTACTGTACAGGCTGTCGGTGGTTCGACAACAAGCTGGGAAGCAGAATTCCCCAGGAGGAAATGAGTACGCGTCGTACGAGTCCGTCTGCGTAGAAGCAGGTAGTCCGAAACCGCGTCAAGACGTGTACCGAAATGAACTCAGCTCACGGCAGGCGCACCCGGATAATGACGCAAGACAAGCAAACGGCACACGGCGGCTGAACTCAGCATTAGAAGTCGACCGGCCGCGTTGGCAGAGCGGTTCTAGCGGCTTCAGTCCGGAACCGCCGACTGCTACGGCCGCAGGTTGGAATACTGCCTCCGCATGGATGTGTGTGATGTCCTTAGGTTAGGTTTAAGTAGTTTCCAAGTTCTAGGGGACTGATGACCTCAGAAGTTAAGTCCCATAGTGCTCAGAGCCATTTGAACTGGACCGGCCGACTTAACTGCCTTCCTCAGGTAAACAATACTTACTTCAGCGCGTCTGCCCACACCACGCTTCGCGTGCACCCCACATTGCATTTGGCCTCACTGGTCCACTGTGCTTCTTACTCCAGCTCATCTGCATTCATCGCGATGTCTTCTGATGCGGCTCTAAATCTACAACTACATCTACATGATTACTCTGCAGTTCACAATTAAGTGCCTGACGGAGGGTTCATCGAACCGCCCTTAAGCTACTTCTCTACAATGCGCGGGAAAATCGAAGATTTAAGTCTTTCCGTGCGAGCTCTGATTCTTCTTATTTGATTTCGTCGATCATTTCTCCCTGTGTATGTAGGCGCTAAAAGAATATATTTTCGCACTCTGAGGAAGAAGTTGGCGATTTATATCTCTTTAGAATTTCTTTCCGCAGCGAAAAGAGCCTTTCTTTTAATGACTGCCACCCCAACTCGTGTATCATATCCGTGATACCGGCTCCTCTATTTCGCGATAATGTACACCGAGCTCCCCTCTTTATTGAACTTTTCCAATATCTTTCATCAATCCTCTCTGATACCGATCCCACTCCAGAAGTGGGCAGACAAGCTTAGTGTTCGCAGTCTGTTTAGTAAACTTGTGTTCTGCCAGTTAATGCAGTCTTCGGTTTGCTTTCCTCACAACATTAAATGATCGTTCCAATGTAAGTTATTCGTAATTGTAATCCCTAAGTATTTACCTGACTTTGCAGGCTTCAGATCAGCGTGATTTAATGTGTAATTTAATTTTAATGGATTTTGTTCAATGATCATGTGGATGACTTCACACTTTTTATGATTCTAATGCTACTTTTTTCACCATATCTTATCTAAAGCATATTGCAATTCGTTTTCATCATCTGATATCCGAAAAAAAATCTAAGAGGACTGCTCAGAGTGTCTGTTAAATTTATTTTATATCGCTTGTGCCTTTTCCCATGGTTAGTTATTACGAACTGTGATCTTTCTGACAGGAAATCTCGAGTCCAGTCACACAACCGAGACGACACTCCATAGGCACGCAATTAAATTAGAAGTCGCTTGTGAAGAACGGTGTCAAAAGCCTTCTGGAAGTTAAAAAGCATTAAATCAATTTGACGTCCCCTGTCGATAGCAGTCATTACTTTGTGAGAATAACGAATTAGCTGCAGTTCCCAAGAACGATATTTTCTGAATGTGATTGTCAATAAATCGTCTTCTTCGAGGTGATACACAATGTTCGAACGCAAAATACCTTGCAAAATCCTACCGCAGATCGACTTGAGTGATAATGTTCTGGATTACTCGTACTTCCTTTTCTGCTAATTGGTGTGACTTGTGCAACTTTCCAGTCTCTGGGTACGGATCTTTTACGAGCGAGCGGTTGAATATGATTTCTAAGAATGGAGATATGGTATCAGCACACTGTGAAAGGAACCTGACTAGTATGAATCTGGATCGGGAACCAAATAATTAAACAGCTCCATTCATCTCACTTAAATTCAGTCGTTATGTATACTCAAGGCTGTCGACACACGCGCCTTGCATTCAAACGTCAAAGTCAAGTATACCGAGAATCTAAAGCCATAGCGTGGAAGAAGCGTGTTGAGGGGGCTTTGCGAACATGGGAAGCAAATTCCTGGCGTGTCACGTACTTTCAACGTTCGTTGAAAAAAAGGCAAATGAGATGGAAGAACCCAACCTACGTCACAAGACGCCATCTCTCTCTGCTACGGAACCGGTAGACGCCATACGGGGTTTCATTTGAAGTTCATAGCTTATGAGTTTTATATGATTATTCGCCGTTTAAAACCATAAAAGATTGATACAGATGCGAAATTTAACCGACAGGATGAAGATGCTGTGATATGCAAATGATTACCTTTTCAGAGCATTCACACAAGGCCTGGTGAAACGTTGTTGTGATACCTCGTATAAGGAGGAGAAATGCGTACCACCACGTTTACCACTTTGATAAAGGTCGGATTGTAGCCTATCGCGATTGCGGTTTATCGTATCGCGACATTGCTGCTCGCGTTGGTCGAGATCCAATGACTGTAAGCAGAATATGGAATCGGTGGGTTCAAGAAGGTAATACGGAACGCCGTGCTGGAACCAACGGCTTTGTATCACTAGCAGTCGAGATGACAGGCATGTTATCCGCATGGCTGTAACGGATCATTCAGCCACGTCTCGAACCCTGAGTCAACATATGGGGACGTTTGCAAGACAATAACCATCTGCACGAACAGTTCGATGACGTTTGCAGCGGCATGGACTATCAACTCGGAGGCCATGGCTGCGGTTACCCTTAACGCTGCATCACAAACAGGAGCGCCTGCGATGGTGTACTCAATGACGAACCTGGGTCCACGAATGGCAAAACGTCATTTTTTCGCATGAATCCAGGTTCTTTTTACAGCATCATGATGGTCGCATCTGTGTTTGGCGACATCGCGGTGAACGCACATTGGAAGCGTGTATTCGTCATCGCTATACTGGCGTATCACCCAGCATGATGGTATGGGGTGCATTGGTTACACGTCTCGGTCACCACTTGTTCGCACTGACGGCACTTTGAACAGTGGACGTTACATTTCAGATGTGTTACGACCCGTGGCTCTACCCTTCATTCTATCCCTGTGAAACTCTTTATTTCTGCAGGATAATGCACGACCGCATGTTGCAGGCCCTGCACGGGCCTTTCTTGATACAGAACGTGTTCGACTGCTGTCCTGGCCAGCACATTCTCCAGATCTCTCACCAATTGAAAACGTCTGGTCAATAGTGGCCGAGCAACTGGCTCGTCACAATACGCCAGCCACTACTCTTGATGAACTGTGGTATCGTGTTGAAGCTGCATGGGCATCTCTACCTGTACACGCCATCCAATCTCGGTTTGTCTCAATGCCCAGGCGTATCAAGGCCGTTATTACGGACAGAGGTAGTTGTTCTGGGTACTGATTTCTCAGGATCTATGTACCCAAATTGCATGAAAATGTAATCAAAAGTCAGTTCTAGTATAATATATTTTTCCAATGTATACCCGTTTATCATCTGCATTTCTTCTTGGTGTAGCAATTTTAATGGCCAGTAGCGTAATATAATGGGAGGAAACGTCACATTGTCGGATAAAGAATTTTCGAATTTTGACTTGGATGTTATGGAATTATGGAGTTGTAAGGCACATTGAGCATCCATCAAAAACGCATTGTTCTGGTACAATTTGTTGTAATTATGTTTCTATTAATAACTTACTTATCATTCAAGGTTTCAGGAGACAGTAAGATGCAAACAACGGTCGCTGAAGTGCAATGTATAGATATGTAGTATTGTAAGGAACCACATGGTGTGCTTTTTGGCTCGTGTCTCTCAATTGTTTTTCACTCATCTTCGTTTTTTCTAATAGATCCTAATAAGTTATTACCAATTTACTGGAAGAATGTTCTATAACATTTGATATGACACATATAAGTGCGCACTGTCTGCGCAGTGAATTTGTTCTACTGGCTTTATCTATAAGATAACTTGCACTAATTGCAGTAACATTTTTTCGTTTTCTCGTTTCAAGTCTTGTATTACACGTTTTAAGTACTCTGCTACTGAACAGGAACAGCTATCAAGTAAGAATGATATTAGTGTATTAGTAAAAAGAGACAACAAGGAAATAACTTTTATCATAAATGGAGAACTGTTTTAAGTCTGTATCGAACCATTTGTGTTGGAGCTTTTATAAGTATACGTCCTTTTTGAGGCGACATCGTGCTTTCCTTTTTGCCTTATAACAAGTACAAGGATATTGACGTTTTTATTGATGTTTACTAAAGACAGACAAACATGACTAAAATATGAACGTGAGGTGGAAATGTGCTTTTTAAAATAGCAGATAATGAACTTTTACGCCCGTATGTACATAACCAACTGCGTGATTTGCGATCCGGATAGAGCTGACAAATGCCGCTGGAACGCGCTGCAGTCACATATATCACGTTAAGAGACACGAACCATCATCTCCACAAGTCGCATTGTTTCTGCACATTCATCAGCACGGTGGACTCGGAACGCTTATCGTTAACGTTTGAATGACTGTGTACCGAAGGCTTAAGAGGGAGCTAGTAACGGTTCGCCACCAAATCTGTTTCCTAGTGCTGATGCTTCCTCACACGCAGTAGGTAAAGCTCTGGCTATAATATTAGGGAACCACAGGTTGAAGCATCAGTGACAATTGAAGTTCGATTCAGGTCTGACAAGCTATCTGGTTAAACCGTCTCATTAAGATAGAAAATTCAATTTTAAGTCTCTGTTCCCCACAAATTTTCATGTGTGGAAAAAAAAATTCCAAGAATTTTTTTAAAGCATGCAAAAGTGTATTTGAAATGCAATATTTTGTGAAACATTGAGAGGTGGCATGAGCCCCATCTCATATTTCTATCTTTGTCTGAGTAATTCGATCTTCCTCTCTAACTGCATGCCGTGAAAAGTTGCTATTCCTTCACACGCAGGATTCCCACGCTGCGTCTCTCGTCACCCGGGTGGTCCAGTGGCAGGCAGGCTCTGCTGATCTTGAAACGGTTAAGCCGACGGGTGTGAGGGAGTCGAGTGAATGCTTTCCAGACGCCCAAATTGGCATAATAGCGGCGGAGACGCACCCGCAAGGCCTGAAGGGGCGGCTGGTCTAGAGGTTCCGTTACTTCGCAGAAACTTAGCGAAAACACTTTCTGGCGGGCTACCAGCGAGGCGTGGGAATGACTTGTGTACCCAGGCAGTCTTGGCGGGCAAATTCCCGCGTTTTTCTGCAAAATCGTAACTATGATTGGCTTGCTCAGGGCATAGCTCCGTGACGTAGCAAAATCAGCGCAGAAATTGGCGCCAAGCATATCCATTAGTGGAATGGTAGTGCTTCGGCAATAGAGTGGTTTTTTCCGCCGGTTTTCGAGTTGATGATTGGAACGTTTAACCACGGCCACTGTCGTGGGGGCGGGAATGTTCTCTGCTCGGTTTGTACGGGTGATCTTGTGGTAGTCGGCTCTCGCCTTTTCGTCGGAATAGGCTACAAGACTGAGCTCTCGCTGCTCTGGATAGCCTGCCTTCCGTTGGCTGCCTAATATGCTTTTATTTAATTGTAACTGTTTGACAAAGTTGCTGAAGTTTCGACTTCAATGTAACTTTCCGAGTATAGTTGGCAATTGAGCGTTCTGCATACAAGAAGCCTATGTTGTCTGTCTTGAGGAGTTTTGGCTAAAGTTGACTGTATCGGAGTTACTGTGTGACTTGGCTTGTTAAAATCAATCACTGTACCGTCAGTGATTGTGTGGCAAGTCTTCTTCGTCTCCCTCAGAAGCGCATTTGTATTGCTAGGAAGTCTTTAGTCTGTAACAACCAGGCCGGGACAATTTGTTTCGGTCTATACTCGCGACATTATCATCACCACGATGAGACGTCGAAGCAACCAGCCATCGCCTCCGGTATGCCAGATCGTGTCTGTGCAGTGAAGAAGATAGCTTGGTAATGAATGTCTGCAGCACCACCAAAGTAGGCAATTTTGCTATGTGACAATCCGAGCTCAGCAGAGCGCGGCTGTTTGTCTTTTATAACTTTGATCTGTCTTGGGTGTTCATTGTCTAAGGTCTCACTAATGTGGCAGTAATTAATGTTGGGTTGGCTGTGTGTCTCTCTTAAGACTTGAGTTGCAAGAAATTGGCTCCACATACCACTTCGTCATAAATATCACACTCTAGTTTAGGGACAGCTTCACCTTCACAGCATTTATTTGAGTATCCAGTTTGAACCAGTTTGATGTGTTGTAAATGTTTCATGTATTTTTGTTTATTATTTTGAGTTATAATAAATCATATTGTTATTTTGGACAGAAAATTCATTCTGTTAATCGGTAGAGCAACCCTATAATTTTTCACTATGTTAATGAAACTTTCCTTTATTTAACTTATTTATCAAATGAAATTATTGCAGGTGCCAAACTCTTTCCTACTCCACTTGCAGGGTCGATCACAGTCAGTTCGCTTTTCTTTTTAATCCATGTGCAACAGCAAAAGTCGGAGTTAGAATATGGGGAGGGGGGGGGCCTTAGAGCATCATTTACATTCGTAGATTGTAGAAGAATTTAGTGTTAAATACACTGCTAGCCCCGGCACCTCGCAACATTAACATAACTTGTACCAGTAAATGTTTTTCTGGCTTTTTTTTGTAAGAACACTACCAAACCTGCCAATGTTTCACAATTGCTAAACGTGTAAAGGAATTGGCTATACGTCCTATTCTCCTTCTTCCTTCTCTCTCTGTCCATGTCTTCCTCTCCCCTATCATTGTTTATCTTTTCCTCGTCACCATTTCTCCGTCCAATACCTACTCCACACTCTATCCATATTCTTCGTTCCCTCTCTAGGTCCATCTCCTCTGTCTATTCATTTCCTCTCCCACATATCGCTTACCATGAGCTTTGTTTTTTGTTGTAGCCAACGAAAACTTTATTAATGGAATTCGCTTAAACTATATGGGTGAATTGGTTGGGAAGATTGGTTTACGAGTAATGAGAGACTTGTCCTGCTGCTGAGTCTGTGAGGACAGAGGCTTCTATTAGAGTATTTCGTATAGTTTTAATCCGCAAAGTTTCACACAATTCAGATTCCATAGTAGTATTCTGATGATAAGCTGATAAGCCATAAATGTAACTTTCTTGTTCCCCGTCACAACAGACGGAGAGAGGAAGATAACAAACCAGCACACAGTCGAGTATACAAATTTCGTTTAACACTAGATTGCTAAACCCGCATTTACAGTTAGTACAACTGCAGTTATACCACATCACAGTTCCTGCCAATTTGGTAGTCAGTATAGGGCGTAAAACAGGACATTTTGCACTTCTTTTGTATGTGATATTCTAGTGCATAAATTTGAACAGTGATCTCTTTTGAATAAAATATGAAATAGTAAAATTTACGATGGTTTAGTAACAAAGTAATATACACCCCCATTAGTATTTTATGGTTACAATTGTATCTAAGAAGAACAATTATATGGAGGAAACAATTTGTTTAATGGGTTAAGTGCCATGGCCATGTTTTCGTAGTTGAAATTGACTGTGAGAATGAACGAATCTGTACACTTTTACAGCACAGCGTATCACATGATTTTCTTCCCCGCACTCAGTTGTAATAGGAAACATGCACATAGTTGCTTAAAAAATTAATCGCCCTTGTCCATCTGAATATTTACTAGAGAATCGTGTAAAAATTTGAAGTAAGTCGGTCAAGAACTTGCCGAAATTTTATCTAATCATGTTTCCCTTTATATTGGTTGTACCACGTGTAAGAGCAGATATGAGTGTTTCTACTGGTGATTGAGGATGGTGAACAGAACAAGATTATATAAGCATTGATGTCATTTGCAGACTAATAATAATAGCTACTACAAGTTGAATGATTTTAGCTCGGGTAGTAGCTCCACATACATGTGGCAAGAGCAAGCAATTAATGCTGATACCCTCTGGGCAGAAGTTCAGGCCTTGAACTGTGGGCGCATGGATACAAAACGGATTATCTATACTCCCAGGTGTGGTTCAGTTGAAGTGCAGGTACGTCATGGAAAAAAACATCAGGTCGTCAAGTTTGTTATGCGTTTGTGGGAAGAAAGAGGAAAACCAATAAACATCTGATGTGTGCACATATTAAGATACAACAAGTAAAGATGTCTGTAATTGCACTTGTTTCACCCAATGCCCATGTCCATCCAAATGTTCATTAGAGTACCGTGTAAAAATACGAGGGTTCACAAGGAAGTAATTTCCGATCGGTCGTGATACGGACACCACAGTGAAAACCCGATGAAGCTTTACACAGATGTGTTGGTTAGTGTCTCTAGTATGTCCGGCGATCGCTTCGAGACGCTCTTTTCAGTTGTGAGCGCACTGTGAGCGAGTAAAGGTGCCTAGAACAACGATATCTCCCGTCAAGTAGGAGGGCCCGCTGAGAGGCTCCGCCTTAATGAATGCAGCCTATCTAACACAGCTGCCACGCCCTTCCGTCTTCATGGCAATCCTGAGCCGCACTCTGCAGGGTCAGTGAAGACGCTGCTGCAGCCTTTTCGATGGGAAGTGTTCGATCACCCACAACACAGCCCTAATTGGCTCTTCCTGAGTATCATCTCTGTTCACATGAAACGTTGGGTACGAAGACAACACTTGGGCGCAGGCTACGCGCTATAGACCAGCGTAGAGAATTATCGGAAAGCACAGGCGGTTGCCTGACATGACGATGGTGTTGGGAATTTGGTATAACCCTCCGACAAATATCGAAGTCGGAGCGGTGACTATGTAGAGAAGAATCTGGAAAGCGTACCTAACTTTTGCAAATAAAATGTTTCTGATTTCACTGTGGTTTCCTAGCGACTGGTTACGAGCAACAAATTACGTTCTGGAGAAACCTCGTATGAAGTAAATTGGTCAGGCAATTTTCGAGATTTTTGGTGACAACGGTAAACAACGACTTGTCTTTATATAGTGGAATAGATAAAGGCAATCTTCAAAGCAGTTGTTACCTTTCTCGCCTGCTCATACTGATGAACGGTTGCCAGCCTATATGGCGTCTCAGGCATGAAGGCGAAACTGATGATGAAGATGACTGCAGTAGCGAGGTTCACGTACAGAACGGTGTAGTAAGGCAGGAAGGCACCGATCACGTACGCGAACAAGATGCCGCTGTTGCACTGCAGGGGCAGCATGCAGCCCAGGCTGCCACGTACCTCGTCGCTGGCGATCTCGCTGACGTACAGAGCCGTCAGCATCAGGGATCCACCAACCTGCACACCGGCCAGCACTCTGCAAGCCGAGGAGATCAGAGAGATGCGAAGTACTTCCGATACAGACTTAAAGCAAAACTTTACAAGGATACCTGGGAAGCTGTGCCATAGAATTCGTGAAGCTATACCTGGCCCTGACTTAGAATCTTTTGTTACACTACTGGCCATTAAAATTGCTACACCAAGAAGAAATGCAGATGATAAACGGGTATTCATTGGACAAATATATTATACTAGAACCGACATATGATTACATTTTCACAAAGTTTAGGGGCATTGATCCTGAGAAACCAGTAGCCAGAACAACCACCTCTGGCCGTAATAACGGCCTTCATACGCCTGGGCATTGAGTCAAACAGAGCTTGGCTGACATGTACTGGGACAGCTGCCCAAGCAGCTTCAACACGATACCATAGTTCATCGAGAGTAGTGATGGCGTATGGTGACGAGCCAGTTACTCGGCCACCATTGGCCAAACGTTCCCAAATGGTGGAAGATCTGGAGAATATGCAGGCCAGGTCAGCAGTCGAACATTCTCTGTTTCCAGCAAGGCCCGTATAGGACCTGCAACATGCGGTCTTGCATTATCCTGCTGAAATGTAGGGTTTGGCAGGGATCGAATGAAGGGTAGAGCCACGGGTCGTAACACATCTGAAATTTAAAGTCCATCGTTCAAAGTGCCACCAATGCGAACAAGAGGTGACCGAAACGTGTAACCATTGACACACCATAATAAATGGTCAGCATGGAACAAATAAATGAAAGTAAAAAGTGGTGTTAATATAAAATGACTCGTTCCACATCATTAAAATTTATCGTGCAAAAGATACAAGGAGCATGAAACTAACTATTGTTTGTCACGAAGCCCTTACTCATTGTGAAAACCTCAAAATGAAATTCAACGGACCAAAGTAGACGTTTATTACAATTGTGCTATGATCGGTTTTTGCTGCATAACTGATAGTTACTGGCGAAAAATATTACGAAAGAAGAAGCAAAGAGGCTGCTGTAAGAGAGGTAGGCCTGCACGATGCACGGGGAAGGCTATCATCGTTAAAAATGACTAGCATACATGTTAAAGTACACTGTCCATTTTGCAAGGTCCAAGCGTTTGAGATCATTCCTTTGATCACATTTGTAGTATTGCGAAGTGTTGGCACACGTTAAAAGTTTTGTCGCTGTTTTACCCTGTAAATTGCTGTTGTTAGTCGCACACTGAATGACTCATCATATGTAAGATTTCAAAGTGAGAAGATGTGTAAACTACGAAACTAATCCACTTACAATAAAATAAGTATTCTTTTACGCTTGGAGGTATACCTCTGTGTAGTTCTCTTTCCTTTACATTGAGTAATTGCTGAGTATGATGACATTCACAGAATAAGAGAGCATGCCTTGCTTCTTTCCTTATTGCACACGTTATTTAGTCACGTTTCTTGGTCATCAGTCTACTGACTGGTTTGATGCGGCCCGCCACGAATTCCTTTCCTGTGCTAACCTCTTCATCTCAGAGTAGCACTTGCAACCTACGTCCTCAATTATTTGCTTGACGTATTCCTATATCTGACTTCCTCTACAGTTTTTGCCCTCTACAGCTCCATCTAGTACCATGGAAGTCATTCCCTCATGTCTTAGCAGATGTCCTATCATCCTGTCCCTTCTCCTTATCAGTGTTTTCCACATATTCCTTTCCTCCGATTCTGCGTAGAACCTCCTCATTCCTTATCTTATCAGTCCACCTAATTTTCAACATTCATCTGTAGCATCACATCTCAAATGCTTCGATTCTCTTCTGTTGCGGTTTTCGCACAGTCCATGTTTCACTACCATACAGTGCTGTACTCCAGACGTACGTCCTCAGAAGTTTCTTCCTCAGATTAAGGCCGGTATTTGATATTAGAGGCCAGAAATGCCTTTTTTGCCATAGCGAGTCTGCTTTTGATGTCCTCCTTGCTCCGTCCGTCAGTGGTTATTTTACTGCCTAGGTAGCAGAATTCCTTAACTTCATTGACTTCGTGACCATCAATCCTGATGTTAAGTTTCTCGTTGTTCTCATTTCTACTACTTCTCATTACCTTCGTCTTTATCCGATTTACTCTCAAACCATACTGTATACTCATTAGACTGTTCATTCCGTTCAGCAGATCATTTAATTCTTCTTCACTTTTACTCAGGATAGCAATGTCATCAGCGAATCGTATCATTGATATCCTTTCACCGTGTATTTTAATTCCACTCCTGAACCTTTCTTTTATTTCCATCATTGCTTCCTCGATGTACAGATTGAAGAGTAGGGGCGAAAGGCTACAGCCTTGTCTTAGACCCTTCTTAATATGAGCATTTCGTTCTTGATCGTCCACTCTTATTATTCCTTCTTGGTTGTTGTACATATTGTATATGACCCGTCTGTCCCTATAGCTTACCCCTACTTTTTTCAGAATCTTGAACAGCTTGAACCATTTTATATTGTCGGACGCTTTTTCCAGGTCGACAAATCCTATGAACGTGTCTTGACTTTTCTTTAGCCTTGCTTCCATTATTAGCTGTAACGTCAGAATTGCCTCTCTCGTGCCTTTACTTTTCCAAAAGCCAAACTGATCGTCACCTAGCGCATTCTCAATTTTCTTTTCCATTCTTCTGTATATTATTCTTGTAAGCAGCTTCGATCTATGAGCTGTTAAGCTGATTGTGCGATAATTCTCACACTTGTCAGCTCTTGCCATCTTCGGAATTGTGTGGATGATGCTTTTCCGAAAGTCAGATGGTATGTCGCCAGACTCATATATTCTACACACCAACGTGAATAATCGTTTTGTTGCCACTTCCCCTAATGATTTTAGAAATTCTGATGGAATGTTATCTATCCCTTCTGCCTTATTTGACCGTAAGTCCTCCAAAGCTCTTTTAAATTCCGATTCTAATACTGGATCCCCTATCTCTTAGAAATCGACTCCTGTTTCTTCTTCTATCATATCAGACAAATCTTCACCATCATAGAGGCTTTCAATGTATTATTTCCACCTATCTGCTCTCTCCTCTGCATTTAACAGTGGAATTCCCGTTGCACTCTTAATGTTACCACAGTTGCTTTTAATGTTACCAAAGGTTGTTTTGACTTTCCTGTATGCTGAGTCTGTCCTTCTGACAATCATATCTTTTTCGATGTCTTCACATTTTTCCTGCAGCCATTTCGTCTTAACTTCCCTGCACTTCCTATTTATTTCATTCCTCAGCGACTTGTATTTCTGTATTCCTGATTTTCCCGGAACATGTTTGTACTTCCTCCTTTCATCAATCAACTTAAGTATTTCTTCTGTTGCCCATGGTTTCTTCACAGCTACCTTCTTTGTACCTATGTTTTCCATCCCAACTTCTGTGATGGCCCTTTTTAGAGAGGTCCATTCCTCTTCAACTGTGTTGCCTACTGCGCTATTCCTTATTGCTGTATCTATGGCGTTAGAGAACTTCAAATATATCTCGTTAGTCCTTAGAACTTCCGTGTCCCACTTCTTTGCGTATTGATTCTTCCTGACTAATGTCTTGAACTTCAGCCTACTCTTCATCACTACTGTATTGTGAGCTGAGTCTATATCTGCTCCTGGGTGAGCCTTACAATCCAGTATCTGATTTCGGAATCTCTGTCTGACCATAAAGTAATATAATTGAAATCTTCCCGTATCTCCCGGCCTTTTCCAAGTATACCTCCTCCTCTTGTGATTCTTGAACAGAGTATTCGCTATTATTAGCTGAAACTTGTTACAGAACTCAATTAGTCTTACTTCTCTTTCATTCCTTGTTCCAAGCCCATATTCTCCTGTAACGTTTTCTTCTACTCCTTCCCCTACAACTATATTCCAGTCGCCCATGACTATTAGATTTTCGATCCCCTTTACATACTGCATTACCCTTTCAATATCCTCATACACTTTCTCTACCTGTTCATCTTCAGCTTGCGACGTCGGCATGTATACCTGAACGATCGTTGTCGGTGTTGGTCTGCTGTCGATTCTGATAAGAACAACCCGGTCACTGAACTTGTCACAGTAACACACCCTCTGCCCTACCTTCCTATTCATAATGAATCCTACACCTGTTATACCATTTACTGCTTCTGTTGATATTACCCGATACTCATCTGACCAGAAATCCTTGTCTTCCTTCCACTTCATTTCACTGACCCCTACTATATCTGGATTCAGCCTTTGCATTTTCCTTTTCAGATTTTCTAGTTTCCCCACCACGTTCAAGTTTCTGACATTCCACGCCCCGACTCGTTGAACATTATCCTTTCGTTGATTATTCAATCTTTTTCTCATGGCAACCTCCCCCTTGGCAGTCCCCTCCCGGAGATCCGAATGGTGGACTATTACGGAATCTCTTGCCAATAGAGAGATCATCGTGAGACTTCTTCAACTACAGGCCACATGTCCTGTGGATAGACGTTACGTGTCTTTAATGCAGTGGTTTCTATTTCCTTCTGCATCCTCATATCGTTGATCATTGCTGATTCTTCCGCCTTTAGGGGCAATTTTCCACCCCTAGGACAAGAGAGTGCCCTGAACCTCTATCCGCTCCTCCGCCCTGTTTGACAAGGCCGTTGGCAGAATGAGGCTGACTTCTTATGCCGGAAGTCTTCGGTCGCCAATGCAGATTATTTATCAAAATTTAGGCAGTGGCGGGTATCGAACACGGGACCGAAGACGTTTTGATTATGAATCAAAGACGCTACCACTTTTTTCTTTTTTTTACATATGTATATATACTTAAAGCAACAGTTCTTCAAGGTACCAGTTAAACATTTACAAATGAGTGTCAGGTAAACAAATTATTAGAATAACATTAAATACAACAAAATATAACATCCTTTTTTTGTTCTTTTTTTTTAATAATAATTTGTATTGAAGAAACTAAAAGTACATATATATTCACTATGCAAGAGTGCTTCAAGGTACCATTCCATTTAAACATATACAAATGACTGTTAGTTAAGCAAATAAATAAATAAATACATTAAAAAAGAAAAAAAATTAAATACAACAAAGTATAACATATTCTGTCTTCTTGGTTTTTTTAAATTTTTTTTTCGATGCATGGGAACGTGGATAAGGGTGTTGCATCATGTGACATGTATGCATGGTACACCCCAGCTTTGAGGGGGGTCAAGGAAGACGCTGCGGAGATAACCGGCAAAAGTTTGTCGGTAAGATGGTTTTCGGGTGAGGGTGCTATGCGAGGTCACAACTTTGTACCAGAAGTCAAGGACTGTATGCGGACCATTTTGAAAGAGGTATTCTAAAGCCAGTCCTCGAAACCAGATGAGAGTATGGTGCTTAGCAAGAGGATAGTGAAATGTCTGGGGCAACAACAGGAAATCCGGGGTTACCGTCGTTGGCGTGGCACGGAGGTAAAAGCCCACGATTCGTTGGATGAGGAGCCATACGTTTTGTTTCAGGGGGCACGTAAGGCGGTGCTCGTCGGTGTCTTCGAGCTGACAGTCAGGGCAGAGTGGGGAGGTGGCCAGTCCTATGCGATAAAGTCGACTGTTAGTCGGGAACTTTCCATAAACTAAAACATACCAGAGTGAAGACACAGACGACGGTAAAAAGGGTGCATGCACACACACCCAAACCGTGCGCCAGTTAATGTCAGGATGCTGTAGCATCATGGGGTGGCAAGGGTTGGACAGCATAAACAAACGATAATAATCTTTTGTACGGGGAGGATGGGCGACTGGAAGATCGGCCCGAACGTAGCTGAGTTCTATGAAACAATTGGCGACGTGGTACAATAATGGAGAAATAGGTGCCACATTGATCGGTGGATCGAGAGAAGCTGGTCGGAGGATATCTAAGAGACTACGTGTTAAGGACGGAACCGTCCCCTGCCAGTGCCGCAACAGAGTGTGGACAAAGAGTGCAGAAGATCGTGCCCGCACGTTGACGAGTCCGAGGCCACCTTTTGAAGGAGGCAATGTTAAAGTGCTGTAGCGGACTTTGAAAAGTGCACCTGCTGACACGAAATATCCAAAGGCTGATTGGATGCGGCGGCCAAGGAGTAACGGCATTGGGAGGATCTGGGCGACGTGTACCAGTTTAGGGGCTATATACATGTTGACATAGGACACACGTTGGAGTTGGTTTAAGTTACGGTGCACTTGACCGCGGACATGGTGCCGAATCGACTGCAAAAGCCGCCGGTATGCCAGGGCCACTGTGCGGTGTGTGGAGCTCGTAAATTCGATACCCAGGTAACGAAGGGTGGTACTGACTGGGAGTGGGTTTGGCACCATAGCCGGGAGGCCGCGCCCAATGTGCATCATAGTCGATTTGCGGACATTAAGAATGCTACCAGAAAGACGTCCATACTGGTGGATCCATTGGAGGGCGTCATTGAGTTCCGTGGAGGAGCAGGTGAGAAAGAGGAGATCGTCCGCATAAGCCCTACAGTGAAAGGTGTAGTCACGCAAAGTGAGGCCCTGCAGTCTAGAGGTAAGTCCAGTGATGAGGGGCTCAAGTGCAATGGCATATAGTAAAGTAGACATAGGGCATCCTTGACGTACAGAGCGGCGTATAGGAATCGGTCCTACAAGCCTCCCATTGACTTGTACCATCGAGACGGCGGGAAGTAGTAACCGGCGAATGGCATCGACAAAAAGTAATGGGAACCCCATACGTGTCGCCACCATGAGGAGGAATGGGTGTCGAACGCGATCAAAGGCACTCGTGAAATCGACGGATACCACTGCTGCACGATGGCGACAAACCGACGCCAGTGCAATGAGGTCACGGCATTCTCCTAGGGCTGTTTGTAAGGTGGCCCCACAACCACGTGCAGTCTGCTCAGGTGAAAGGACCGTAGGTAAGACGGTGCGCATGCGCGCTGCTAAGAGGCGTGCATAGATTTTATAATCTGCATTCAGTAGTGTAAGGGGGCGATATGCAGAGACATGAGGCCCTCCCTTCGGTTTAGGCACAGGTAGAAGAATGCCAGTGACGAATTCAGGTGGAATTGGGAAGGATGGAGTAAAGAGTTCCTGAATCATTTCCGTCCAGCGAGGAAGCATCAACGTGGTGAACGCCCGGTAAAACTCCACTGGGAGACCATCTGGTCCTGGTGATTTGTTCTTGGCCCCTCTGTTGATCGCATCTACAACCTCTTCTGCAGTGATTGCAGACATCATGGACGTTGACTCCGCTACGGTGAGGGTCCGGTCAGGGGAAGGACGGAGATCATCAGGAATGGGCGTCGCCATCTGTTCATCATCATAAAATTGGCGATAATGTTCAGCAAAGGCAGACACCACCTCCGCCTGTGTTGTGTGGTGAACACCATCGGAGGTCTTGATGTGGGAGACGAAGAGTCGACGTCGACGACTATGGTCGGATGTGGCATGGATTGTGGATGGGGTTTCGTCGTGGAGGAGGTCTTGTCGCCGGGAACGCACCACGACACCATGCAGTCGTGCGCGTTGAAGAGAGAGGAGACGAGCTTTGGTACGTTGTCGTTCCCTATGGGTGTCAGGTGATGGGGGGAGCGCATCGAGCTCACGGAGGACGGCGTAGTAAAAATTTGTGGTGTCTCGATGCCATGCTGCTGCTTCCTTGCCACATTGTATGAAGGCCTTTCTGATCGCAGGTTACCACTAGACCAGTATGGCGATGACGAATACGCCCTTTCAATGTATGTTCACCGCGATGTTGCCAAACACGGATGCGACCATCATGATGCTGTAAACAGAACGTGGATTCATTCGAAAAATGACGTTTTGCATTCACGCGTTCGTCGTTGAGTACACCGTCGCAGGTGCTCCTGTCTGTGATGGAGCGTCAAGGGTAACCGCAGCAATGGTCTCCGAGCTGATTGTCGTTGCCGCTGCAAACGTCGTCGAACATTTCGTGCAGGGATTGAGACGTGGCTGCGCGATCCGTTACAGCCATACGGATAAGATGCCTGTCATCTCGACTGCTATGATACCAGGCCGTTAGGATCCATCAAGGCATTCCGTATTACTCTCCTCAACCCACCGATTCCATATTCCGCTAACAGTCATTGGATCTCGACCAACGCGAGCGTCAATGTCGCCATACGATAAACCGCAATCGCGATAGGATACGATCCGACCATTTCTTTTTTCGTCGTTCTTGATGCGCCCCCCACTCTTGTCAGAGTACCAATTATAGACTACGTCCTCAATTACATAGGTGTCCAAAATCAAAGCAACAAACCGCTATTTCCCCTATTGTGTCTAAATCACGGTATAATCATTCAAACTGTCAACAGATAACCGTATAAGTGTGTCCTGCTTGGACAATCAAGTCAGCGATGACGTCAGGGAACCTAGCAAACGCGTATTGTGTGCTTGGTAGTTCGACATTCACGATCGATGTGTACACAGTCACAGATGGTACTGTATGGCACAAAGAAGACGCCAGAGAAGACGCCTATTGCTGCCAGAGGTGCCGCAAAATTTCCTTTTGTTTCTTTAATTTTAGACACCAGTGTATTTGCGAGATGTATTCCAGCATGTGTCTTCCTCTACAGTTTTTACTCTATAGCTCTCTCTATTACCATGGAAGTTACTCGCTGATGTCTTAACGGATGTGTTATCATTCTTTCCGTTCCTCTTGTCGGTGTTTCCCATATATTCTTTTGCTTGGCTATTCTGCAGAGAACCACCTCATTCCTTACCTTATGAGTCCACCTAATTTTCAAACATTTTTCTGTAATATCACATCTCAAATGCTTCTATTTTCTTCAGTTCCGGTTTACCAGCAATCCATCTTTCACAAACATACAATATTGTGCTGCAAGCGTACACACTCAGAAATTTCTTACTCAAATGAAGGCCTGTCTATAATACTAGTAGACTTGTCTTAGTCAGGAATGTCCTCTCTGTCAATCCTAGTCTGCGTTTTATGTCCTCATTTCTCTGTTCATCACGGGTTATTTTGTTGCTAAGATAGCAGAATTCCTTAATTTGATCTATTTGGTAATCACTAAACCTGATGTTAAGTTTATCCCTGTTCTCATTTCTGCTACTTTTCATTAGTTTGGTTTTCTTCAATTTACTCTCATCTAAACTCTGTTTATTCCATTCAGCACATCTTTTACTTCTTCTTCGCTTTCACTGAGGATAGCAATCTCATCCGCGAATCTTATTATTGATGTCCTTTCACCTTGAAGTTTAATTCCACCCTTGCACGTTTTCTTTTTTTCCCTCGTTGCTTATTTTATGTGTAGATAGGCCAGTAGGAGCGAAAGATTACATAATTTTCTTGCATTCTTTTTAATCGAGCACTTCGTTCTCGGTCTCTCACTCTTATTGTTCGTCTTGGTTCTTGTAGATATTGTGTATTACCCGTCATTTCCTATAGCTTTCCACTAATTTTCTCAGAATTTTGACTTCTGTTGATGCTGAGTCCGTTCCTCTGACAATCATTCCTCTGACGTTTCCTTACATTTTTCATGCAATCATTTCGCCGTAGCGTTCCTGCACGGCCTAACTATTTAATTCATAGCAGACTTGTATTGCTGAATTTCCCTTTATATTAATTACTCTTCATTACCAAATTGCGATCTCAGCTATGTCTGCTCCTGGCTAAGCCTTACAATCCAATATCCGACTTGGGATTCTCTGGCTGATCATTATGAAATCTGACTGGAATCTTCCCGTATCCGCCGACCTTTTCCAAATATCTTGTGATTCTTCAGCAGAGTATTCGCTCTTATTAGCTGAAATTTATTGCAGAACTCAGTCTTTCTCCTCTCTTACTTATGCTACCAAGCCTGTATTATCCCATAACCCCTTCTTCTTCCCCTGCAACCACATTCCAGTCTCTATGACTATTCATCCCTACTTTCTCTTGGGACGTCGGCATGTACACATAAACTATTATTGTTGGTGTTGGTCTACTGTCGATTCTGATGTGGACAGCCGGCAGCGGTGGTCCAGCTGTTCTAGGCGCTCAGTCCGGAACCGCGCGACTGCTGGGGTCGCAGGTTCGAATCCTGCCTCGGTCATGGATGTGTGTGATGTCTTAGGTTAGTTAGGTTTCAGTAGTTCTAAGTTCTACGGAACTGAAGACCACAGATGTTAAGTCCCATAGTGCTCAGAGCCATTTGTGGACAACTTTATCACTGAACTGTTCACAGTAAGCCAGTCTCTGCCCTCCCTTCCTATTCATATCGAATCCTACTTCCGTTATAGCATTTTCTGCTGTTCTTTATATTATGCTAGCCCTGTCTGACCAGAATTCATTGACTCATTTCCATTTCACTTCACTGATCGCCACTATACCTAGTTTGAGCAATTGCGTTTCCCTATTAAAATTTCCTAGCTTCCCTGTCACGTTCAATCTTTGACATTCCAGGCCCGAATTTGTACAACTACCCTTTCGTTGCTTATTCACTGTTTTTCTCGTGATCACCTCCTTCTTCGCAGTCCTCTGTAGGAAACGCGAATGAGGGACTTCCCCCGAATATTTTGCTAATGGAAAGATCATCTCAACGCTTTTGCCTCTTCAAGTACAGGGCACACGTTCTGTGGATGCACATCACATTTTTTTTCTCTTTAATGCAATGGTTTCCGTTGGCTTCTGCATTCTCATTGGCTTTTTAGGCAGTTTCCATCCTAAGGGCAAGAGAGTGCCCGAAACCTTTGCCCGCTCCTCCACCATCTTTGACAAGGCCTTTGGTAGTAAGAGGTTGTCTTCTTATGCAGGAAGTCCTCGGCCGTCATTACTGATGGTTTTTATTCCACATATAAGCAGTAGAGAGGTTCTAACCGAGGACCCAGAACGTTTAAATGATTAGTCAAAGACGCTACCCCTAAACCATAGGTGGAATATGCGCACAAGATTTTTGAGTGTGTACGTGTTATGCGGAGATGAAGAGAGTGACACAGAGAGCAAGTTTTAGTGGACTGCGGCTGCATCGAAAGAAAACACTGATGATCTTCCCACCCCCAAAAGAAGTACGTTGTCGTAGTACAGTGAACACTGTCTCGAAAGACTATCACTCTTACCTTGCAATGTAGAGAGCTTCGATCGAAACAGAGAACATCTGGATGATCAGGCTAGCCAGCAACGGTGTAATTATGACGTATCCGAGCGTTTTGCGACCCAGGTGTGCGCTGACAACCGCAAACAGGGGAATGACGACGAGCGCGCTGAATAGCAGGAGAGACGCCACCCAGGATGCCTCATCCGCCGTCAGAGGCCGGTCTCTGAGGCCGCTCTCTGCAGATACCAGTTGCGGCAGCGCCATCGCCGGCCACGCAATGGCTGAGCCCGAGGCGAACATGTTCAGGTTCACTGAGCAGGCACAGAGTACAGTCAACAGACGCTTCCTTGAAATTGAAAGTAAAATCATAGACAATTAGAGTGCAAGAGGAATTCTAATGTTAGAAGCAGAGGAGAGGGCGGATAGTTGATAAGTGTACAGTTAATCTCTACAAAGGCGAAGAACTGTCTGTTGACGTGACAGAAGAAGAAATGAGATCCGATGTGGCGGCCATGAGGAATCCGGTATTAGGATGGCTTGGAGAAAATTTAAGCAGCATCTTAGGCTGTGGAGTGGAAGTGGCTGGTGGTTGTGAAGATGTAACTATGAGTTAACTGTTACACCATTTATTCACAGCTCTGTTACTGAACAAACACACTTACTAACTATTAATTAAATTGATTGGGAGATTTAAGATAGGAAAGAGAAGGGACTATTGAAGGCAGCTGCATCGGGACCAGTAAGAAGAAAGCGCTAGTTCTAGCTCACTTGGCTCACTCCTGGCGTCCTTTCCTCCTACTATAGTCCAATTATAAATTACTTACAAAATTTAAAAGAATATTTTATTTTAAATCACGTTCACTTATTATAATTTTTTTCTCACAAAAGGTGAACGTAACTTAAAAAATATTTCTTCCTTTTATAAAAGGTGCACTTAAGAAAAAAATCTTTCGTTTATTGGTTTATTTCCGAAAAGTTCTCTTATAGAATATTTCATTTTGTTTCTGGCGCACATTTTATTTTCAGCTTCCATTTATGGCGGAAAAAAAACTTAACATATGATTAAAAGTAGCTAGAATTAAAAAATGGTTAAAAAATAGAACATTTAAAAAGTAGTCAAAACTCGGTAGCTGAAAGTAAAGTGAAGTGATCTTCTTACCTATATGAATGGGGTGAACCAAATAATTTTGTGGCTATATTTTCGAAGTAGATCTAGAATATCCAAAAGAATTACGTAATTTACAAAAAGATTTACCATGTTCTCCTGAAAATAAAATAGTACTTCACTATAAAAATCTTAAACAGTATCTGTCTCTAGGAATGAAAATAACAAAAATACATAAACTCTTAAAATTTTCACAATCTGATTGGTTGAAGAAATATATAGGTTTGAATACTCAAATGAGAATGCAATCGAAGTATTATTTTGAATAAAATTTCTACAATTTAGTGAATCTGTTTTTGGGAAGACAATGGGAAGTATAACAAACAGAGTGGATATAAAATTAGTGTCAGATGGACAAAGGTGCGATAAATTAATAGCTAAGCTAAACTGTACAGGAAGTACGATATTTAATGAAGATCTTCTTGCCAGTCATACCAATAAGAAAAAACCACATTTAATAAACCGCACTACGTTGGTATGAGTGTACACAATTTATCTAATAGAATAATGAAACAGGAATATGAAGAAAATATTGAGTTATATTATCAAAATACGGAGAGCTATATCTACAATATAAAAACTTAATATTTCTATAAAGACATGAAATCGACGATTGATTACATTGATACAGGTGGTTACCCAACAGATAATATTCATGCTATTCCACAAGTAAACAAGAAAGTGTAAGAAAAAAGGAAAGACGAATGCAATGGAAAAGTAATGGAAGAATTCCGCGGCTTCAGAGTAAAAACGTATGCTTATAAAGTTGATGATAAGGTGTTAAGGAATCTGTTGTTAAAAATAAAATAACCTTAGAAGATTATAAAGATTGCTTGTTTAAGAATAGAGAACAATACGCAACTACGAATTTGATAATTTGATTTCAAGTGAAAAAGATGGAATTTAGTCAAATCAAATAAAAGACTTAAGTAGTCATGATGTCAAAATATATGTTATGGAAAATAAAATAGATACATTACCATACAGACATTACACATTGAAAAAATCTAATACGTTTTTAATATAAATGGAGACACTAATCAAGAAGCTCGACAATGCAAATGTTTCGAAACAGAGTAAAAAAATAAGTGAGTTAGAGATAAATGTTTTGTGTAACATTAGTGGTTGTGAATATTTGCCAGCCTCTGTGGCTGAGCGGTTCTAGGCCCTTCAGTCCAGAGCCACGCTACTGCTACAGTCACAGGTTCGAATTTTGCCTCGGGCATGGATGTGTGAGATGTCGTTAGATTACTTAGGTTAAAGTAGTTCTATGTCTAGGGGACTGATGACCTCAGATGTTAAGTCCCATAGTACTTAGAGCTGTTTGAACCATTTATGAACATTTGAATGCTAAATTTGGAGAAAAAAGTTGTGTGGAGATTGATAATGAGATTAAGATTATCTTAAGATAGGTATTCTAAGTTAGTGAATGGGATTTTCAAATGGCTGAAGAAGGGCAGATGGAATTGAGATATAAAGTATTGAAAAAACTTAAAAATAAAAATAAAGAATTTCATGATCTGTAATTTACTCTCTGAATCTGATAAAAGCTTTATATTTTCCTGTTAAAATTTATAATCTTTAAGTGGACAATACCAAACTTCTGAGGCAGTATAGCAACCTTATACATAATATTTATATAAAAATATGCCGAAACGATACGCCAGTAAATTAAAAAAATCATTCATTCTGCATTAACCATAATTCATTTACTTTTTTCCTTACATGCACCTTTTATAAAAACATTTTACTTTTTTCCTTACATTTACCTTTTATGAGAAAAGAAAATGTTCTTACATTAAGTGAGCAAGACAAGAAAAATATTCATTTTTGTTAATTTTTCTAAGAAATTTTTAATACAATAGGCATTATTAAAATGAAAATAAGTGAGTTAACCCTGAAATTTGCAGTATAAGAGGAGGAAAGTGCCGGTTTTGGATAACTGACCCAAGTGACAGAACCAGCCCTTTCCTCCTACTGGGACTTTCATGCAGGATCAGTGACAACGACTGCAAATGCGTGCCAGACTGTGGTCCGAACTCGGGATCTTCTGCTTACTAGCTAGTTTCGTTAACCACTGGACCTCTTAGACTCAACGTTTATCACAACTGAACAGATTATCTCGGCACGTCTCTCATTCGTCCCACATTCCTCCGTAGCCCCACCTGTCACTCTGCTTGTCCTTCATGCCTGCTACTTTGAGATGCAGAAGGTCGAACGTAAGTGTGCATGTTCACTGTAGGTGGGGTTAGAAAGGAAAGGAAATGAAAGGGACTGTTAATGAGTGAAAGAACAGACATCACACATTCATATAATTAATTTGCCTCACTGGGCAATGAATCCACCACGTTCAATGTCGATGTACATGTGCAATGAATCCACCACGTTCAATGTCGATGTACAATTACATTCGACCTCCCGAAGTAGCGAGCATGGAATACATGGACACGTATTGTGGATAAATGGCACTAGGTGGGAATATGGATTGACCGAGAGGTGTGCTGAGATGCTCTGCCCAATTGCGATGCACATTGTATCTGCATGTTGCAGTGGTTGACTGTGGTTAATACAGCTGGCTAATAAGCAGGAGATCCCAAGTTCAGATCCCAGTCAGTCACACATTTTCACTCAATGCTGCTGATTCCATCTAAAGAACAAAATGCACATGACAGCAGTAGTCCCCCTCCTTTACCTTCTCCCACATCTATCTTCAGTTTACGTACTTTACACAATATGTATCACAGCTGCAGATTCCATGTGGTGTCTATTCTTTCTGACATGATATATTGGAAAATCTCATAATCCATAATTAAATTCTCGTTGAAAATACTACAAGCCATCAATTACAGAATACATTAACAAGTGAACACTAAAAGCCTGATGTAAGACACAATATAGACAATCGAAACTAAAATTTAAAGTACATAGAATACTTCAAGAAGCATGAAAATATGGTAAACACACAATCCTGGGGTAAGACAATGTTCTTGCAAGACTGCAAATACACTAGGTGTCATTTGACCTAATAGAATAGTATCAGATAGTAAGCTCATACAACAAATCAACATAGCCGAACATTAAACAGGAACTGTAGTGTGTTACTTGATCGAAGTTTGACACCTTCAGAAAAAATATTTTACCAAGCACTTGGTCAAAAAGGAGTGAATAAATGGCATCAAGGAACTGTCAGTTGCACATTGCAAGACATAAGAGCCTCACATGGGAGTGTCCTTGAGCAGTCTTGTGTACAAGGCACACAGCACTAGACACTGTCACATCCGTACATTCCAGACGCAGCCTTCTTGAATATCAGAACAAAACTGGCCACCTCGTTCTCCAAGTGCTTAACGTGAAAGGAATGCATAACTGGCATCACGGAACAGACGAACTTTCAGCATGCTGGTTTAGCTTGGGTCAGCAACTTCTGTCAGTCAATTGAACGAAAAACAAGTCCGAGATGCAAATTTTTACTTTTTATTCATTTTGTGATTAATTTGGGCAAAAACTGGTCATCAAATGAATAAAAGTAAAAATTTGCAACTTGGACTGGTTTTCCAGTCTATCAATTACCCAGCTGACTGTGGGCACAATGCAACTGTTTGGTGGACCTTAGCTGCGCCCAGTTTGTGGCAGTTATCAGCATGTCAAAATCGGAAGGGAAAAGGGTGAAGTGTAGAGCGGCAGGTAGCAGTTTGGGCTAGCAGGTAGCATTGTGCCAGTGGAGCCGATCAGTGGAGCTGATGCATCCAGATGGTAGGGTCCATGATCGTAAACACAAAGGCGGATGTGTTGCGGCAGACCTGCTCTGCAGGGTGCGTTGGCCTACAGGTAGAGCTGTGAATGGGTGGCTTCAGTGCCTGGTGCCAGACTCTCTCATATCATCTGCCATTAATCCTCAATCGACTCCACAGGCACATACTTCAAACTGAGGATATTCCATCGATCACCAACAAATTGACTTCCGCACACAGTGGACACTAGCTAATTGATTCAGATTGGTGCTTGTGCATCTCTGCTCCAAAAACCACCCCTTTCTGGCAGGGTGAGGAAACTGCTGCAACCATTGTGCCACCCACTTAGAAGGCCAAAGAATGCCCTGCTTCATGCTTTGAAGAAGGAATGTCTGATCCGAACCAAATATGCACCGCAGTTTGGTTTCGCCTCTTAGGGATATACGCATTTTATAAAAGTCCCAGAGGAAAGCACAATAAATATAAAAACCAAAATTACGCATCAGCCATGCCATAACCAAGTTTAAGTGAGAAATATAACATTCCCTTGATGTTGTGACCTCCCTTAAGAGAACAATTCCAGGAGCAACAAATTTAAGATTTTGGTAAGACCCCAAAAACTGTGGTAAGAGCTTCCCAATCAACTTCGCCCCCACACTAACAATTCGGTCAAAATTTCTCTTGTGAATTTGTGCCCTATGATAAGCTATTCGATCAAGTCCCTTATTACAGTGTTTAGCTTCCTGCCTATTGGCTGCTTGAGTGTTTCTTCTGGCCCAACCCTACTTCTCATGAATGTGTTCAGGAGTTGCCCTGTTGGATAGTAATTCATCAGTGGACTGTGGCTAGTCAGGGACGAAGGGACGATTTTGGCTGAAAGACAAATAATAATTTTGCTGGAGTGTCCTTACATGACTCTTGTGTGCCATGTTTGAACTACTGAAGACATGTGTCAACCACTCCAAGATCTCATCCCACCAGTTTTGGTCGTCCTGATGGTACACGATTAACCAAGCCCAAAGTTTCCGATTAATGCTCGTACCCGAAAAAGGTTTCAGATAATACGGAATACAGGCAGCTCTCCAAACTTCTATCCACATTCTGTTTCCAGTCACGCGTTCACATCACTTCAAGAACTTGTTGACAATGCGTTTTTTTCCAGCAGAATGCGCCACATGTTGGGTTGGATTGGGCAGCCGTCGGCCTTGCCATTTCAAAGGAACCATCCCGTTATTTTCAGGAGCGATTTAGGGGAATCACGGAAAACCTAAATGAGGATGGCCGGACGTGGTATTGAACCGTCGCCCTCCCGAATGAGAGTCCATTGTGCTAGCCACTGCGCCATCTCGCTCAGTACCATATGAATTTTTACGTTTATAGTGACATTAAACATTTTAGTATTCTGTAGCATGATGTGGTACCGCATTGCTAGCGTATGGCCTACTGGAAACATAAAACAATGTTATGCCTACTCTGCTGAAAACTCCAATGCCAGCAAGTCCGTAAAAAAATTGCAAGCAGCAGGAATGCATTATTGGAAACAGACTGTTGGATAGAAGCATGAAGAGCTGTGCTTCTTGCAGCGTTTCCAGTAGGTTCTATAATAACAATCTTGTGGCACATCATGATGCGATGTCCTGAAAAGCTTATCTCAGAAAATACGATAGATTGCTGGTGTGTGGTTCAGATAGCTGGACAACTGCTAGATGTTCGGAGACCTTCCCAAAAACTGACGCTGCTGCTGAAGTAGCTGAAACTGGCTACATCACAAAGATGTTTGACAATTCTGTGACTGTCAATTTACTTCCTACAGTGACACAGAATTGTTGTTCTAAATTGAATTTATATTTTATTACCATTTTGATGAAATATTGTGAATGATTCTTACCTAACGTATGACAGTGAGGTAAAAATTTAAAGTTTAGGACTGCTGGAAGGCAATTCAGCATATAAATGACCTTTACAATTCAACATATAAATGACCGTTCCTCTTGTCTTTCGCTGAACGAAACGTTTGCCTCTCTCTTTGACAGCTGCAGCAACAGCAATGAGAGATTACATGAAATGTATTCACAATTGCGATTCTGGACTTCTATAGTTGGTGTAATTGAATGACGACGATGAAAATTTGTGCCGGGCTGGAGCTCGGACACGAATTTCTCTCTTCTTGCGAGCGGTCATATTACCTTATGACTAGCCGATGACGACTCATGGCCACATTCAAACTCCCATATGTCGTCAACCATGTGGTTACAACTTCTACGCGTACATCAGTTATGTATATTCCCATACAAGAGCGACGTTATACTTGAAAGTCGCTTGCCCGGTGTCGGCTGACAAATATGATATTGCAGTCCGAAGCAACTTTGCACCGTAATACGGAATATCACAGGCACTGCAGTATCTTATCACAACGAGAGTATTCGCATCAGCGTCGTATTACTAGATGTGTGCCATGTCAACAGTTAATACAGCTATCGGCATAGATTCGAAACTCGCTGGAGTGCTGATTTACTTCATGCCAGTTTTTTCTTCCTTCCGTAACGCAGCTGATAGCAGTCACTTCGAAAGTCAGCAACAAAATCATAAGAACGTCTCTAAAGTCCATGCTGCATTTGTTTCAGAACAAACAAACAGCATTTCATAATCAGCAGCCTTCTGCTCCAGTGTCACAACTTCCAAAAATTATTACTATATTTCTATTATTAATTCGTCAATATCAGCTCTTTGTCGGTCACAGTGCAGCTGGAATAATAGAAGCATTGTATCTTCCCCACACAGATTAAAGGATTATAAAGAGATGCCCTAGCATCCAGAGTAATGCATGAGGTGGTAATTAATTTTGATAGCATAGTAGTTTCCAAAGACATACATTTGGGATCTGTAGGAATTGGTCAAGCAATCTTTCTGAAGCGAAAATACTGCAAGATCTCAATATTTTGCAGATGGATGTGAGATTATATAAGTAGTTTTCGAATTCTGAAGGTAAATTTTGGCACCAGGCGTAGATATGCGAGACCTCTAGGTGGCAGCTACCGGCATTGATAGCTGATTGGAAATTGTGGTTTCAGGAGTGAACTATGTGGAGATTTAGAAGCTTGTGTTATGAATAGAATTCAACCTTTGACTTGCTTCTTGGAACTATGTCTTCGTTGAGATTTTTGATGAAATTGCGGGGCTTTAGTTGGGGATTATGTGGAGACTAGCAGTGATCAATGTTTCCAGTTCAGTAGGACGAATTGTGAACACATCTAAAGACATCAGACTGTTACGAAGATGGTGGTATAGATCTGATCACTTATTGATCCTCACCTGGAGAGTCAAGGTAAGGATATTGAGCTTCCGTTAAACCATTTCGTTAGTACCAAAGTGGAGGAAGTTTGATTTTCGGCCCAACAATAAATTTTTCTCACAATGGCATAGTTGCGCCGAGTAGTGACATAGCACGTCGCGTCCTACTGGGATTGTGATGTTGATAGTAGTGGGTGATGGACACTCTCCATCAGGACTTCGAGTTACCAAAGTAAGTGACTGAAATGACTCGAAGAGACTTTCAGTGGCATATACTTAACATTTGTTCACCACGTAGGAGCGATTTTAACACGGAAATTCTTTTGAATGCTATGAATTTTGATTCACCCAGAAAATTTCAGATTATTTCGTCAGATTCATTTAATGTAAAACAGTAACCTTTCCACATTTCAATTTCTGAACAGTTTTTCGTTATTCCACGGTGATCTCAAGAAATAGGTGTGTAGTCTCAATGTATATTTGTCGTTCAGGTTCTCCTGTGTTTAAGTGGCACAAATTTTTTTTAGCTAAGTAAAAACGGATGAACTATAGTATCAGCAGACAAGTTCATGGTCACGAGGCCTATGTTGGAAGTGTTAGTAACCATTTTCAGCAGTCTCATGAAATTAAACTACAATTACCATTGTTCAGTGAATAAAATATTGCTGCAGAATTTAATATAGTGGTGTGTTCTATCAATTGCACCACATATATTAATTACACACCATTGTTTGATAGGAATAGGCGTCATTTTTGTGAAACAACCGGGAACTAAACTATGAGCCAAATCCGTCAAATATGAGGCTCTGCGTAGAAACTCTGTTCCATGTTCACCTCCCACTTACTTTGGTTTCTCTATGTCCTTAGCTGCCTGAAAATTTAAAATTTCATCCCAGAAGCACTTTTCACGTTTATGGATAAGGCATCACTAGCAGTTATATTGTAATCATTGCAGTACATTATGATTTGTGTTACTTTGGTTTCTGTAGAGTGAATGACGGTTTTGCTTAAGGATGACATCTGTGAGGAATTGTATGACCATCAGAAAATCTTCATTAAGTGAGCACAAATTATATTCTGGGACAAAAGGAAGCCAGTGAGCACAGTGCATATATAGTGCAACTATTCGTAAAGATAGAAAAATGATCAATGACTTTTCCAATGACGTGGAATGTGTCACTATTCAAATGCCAGAAGAGGGCTAACTTCTTCTACCCCACATCCAAAACTGGATTTAAAGGGTGCCTTCAAAATGCTTGGGGGATTCTCCATTATGAAACTTCTGATAGTGTTTCACTATTCCATCCTCATTTACTTTTATGGTTGCAATTGTTAAGTTTTGGGAATGAAAACATGGCACAAGTGGGCTGTAATCTGTATTATCTGTTCATATAGGCAGTTTTAATGGTGCAGCGGAAAGCTTAAAAGATGTGTGTGAAAATTACCCATTGCTAAAATTGGCTAATCGCACAGATAATACACATATTACAGCCTACTGGTATCATATTCTAACTGACGAAACACACTGAGGATCTTGCCTTGTACAAAAATAAATAAATGAAATAAAATAAACAATAAACAAAAGCTGTTATGTACATATGTAATACCATCAAAATTAAGTATAGCATTATCTCTTAAAACAATTTTTCCTGTACAAGAAAATCCTGTGAACATCAGTTACATAGGAAGAAAGCTGCAATTCGCATGAAAATGCTGTGAGATGAAGCGCCTCTTTGGATGTATTTGAATAACTTTCCTTGTGTCGTGACCACACATTTTTATTTTCAAAAACATCTTGCGCGTTTCGACTGCCGTTATTTCTACAGGCAGTGTTATGTCAATCAAAATAATTGCTCATTACATACACTGTATCACGTCAACATTTTCAACTACTTCGCGCTTGTTTCGTGATTGGAAATGTTGATGTGATACAGTGTATTTAATGAGCAGTTTTATACGACTGACATAACATTAGCCGGCCTGAGTAGCCGTGTGGTTCTGGGCGCTCCAGTCTGGAGCCGAGCGACCGTTACGGTCGCAGGTTCGAATCCTGCATCGGGCATGGATGTGTGTGGTGTCCTTAGGTTAGTTAGGTTTAATTAGTTCTAAGTTCTAGGTGACTGATGACCTCAGAAGTTAAGTCGCATAATGCTCAGAGCCATTTGAACCATTTGACATAACACTACCTTTGAAAAGGTGGAAAGTCGAAACGCGTAAGGTGCCTTTGGAAATAAAAGAAATGTGGTGAAGACATAAGAAGAGTAATTAAAGGAAGAAAGCGCGAATGACCTGAGACATAATAGACTATCAAGAGGTCATTGGAAGGGAAATATGAACAGGCCAGTTTTTTGGTTACAGTACTCAAGTACGGTCATAATACACTCCTGGAAATTGAAATAAGAACACCGTGAATTCATTGTCCCAGGAAGGCGAAACTTTATTGACACATTCCTGGGGTCAGATACATCACATGATCACAATGACAGAACCACAGGCACATAGACACAGGCAACAGAGCTTGCACAATGTCGGCACTAGTACAGTGTATATCCACCTTTCGCAGCAATGCAGGCTGCTATTCTCCCATGGAGACGATCGTAGAGATGCTGGATGTAGTCCTGTGGAACGGCTTGCCATGCCATTTCCACCTGGCGCCTCAGTTTGACCAGCGTTCATGCTGGACGTGCAGACCGCATGAGACGACGCCTCATCCAGTCCCAAACATGCTCAATGGGGGACAGATCCGGAGATCTTGCTGGCCAGGGTAGTTGACTTACACCTTCTAGAGCACGTTGGGTGGCACGGGATACATGTGGACGTGCATTGTCCTGTTGGAACAGCAAGTTCCCTTGCCGGTCTAGGAATGGTAGAACGATGGGTTCAATGACGGTTTGGATGTACCGTGCACTATTCAGTGTCCCCTCGACGATCACCAGAGGTGTACGGCCAGTGTAGGAGATCGCTCCCCACACCATGATGCCGCGTGTTGGCCCTGTGTGCCTCGGCCGTATGCAGTCCTGATTGTGGCGCTCACCTGCACGGCGCCAAACACGCATACGACCATCATTGGCACCAAGGCAGAAGCGACTCTCATCGCTGAAGACGACACGTCTCCATTCGTCCCTCCATTCACGCCTGTCGCGACACCACTGGAGGCAGGCTGCACGATGTTGGGGCGTGAGCGGAAGACGGCCTAACGGTGTGCGGGACCGTAGCCCAGCTTCATGGAGAAGGTTGCGAATGGTTCGCGCCAATACCCCAGGAGCAACAGTGTCCCTAATTTGCTGGGAAGTGGCGGTGCGGTCCCCTATGGCACTGCGTAGGATCCTATGGTCTTGGCGTGCATCCGTGCGTTGCTGCGGTCCGGTCCCAGGTCGACGGGCACGTGCACTTTCCGCCGACCACTGGCGACAACATCGACGTACTGTGGAGACCTCACGCCCCACGTGTTGAGCAATTCGGCGGTACGTCCACCCGGCCTCCCGCATGCCCACTATACGCCCTCGCTCAAAGTCCGTCAACTGAACATACGGTTCACGTCCACGCTGTCGCGGCATGCTACCAGTGTTAAAGACTGCGATGGAGCTCCGTATGCTACGGCAAACTGGCTGACACTGACGGCGGCGGTGCACAAATGCTGCGCAGCTAGCGCCATTCGAAGGCCAATACCGCGGTTCCTGGTGTGTCCGCTGTGCCGTGCATGTGATCATTGCTTGTACAGCCCTCTCGCAGTGTCCGGGGCAAGTATGGTGGGTCTGACACACCGGTGTCAATGTGTTCTTTTTTCCATTTCCAGGAGTGTATTTCAGGGCGCATTGAATGAGCCGGATCTTACACGGCAATGTAACTCGAACGTTCGGCAACTGATTTATATGGCTCGGGTAATGTATCCCGCCTGAGGCAATAAATTCTTCATCATTCTTTCGTTGTGATGGCATTTACACACTGCAGTCTGTCAATCTTCTGTTCCCTCTCTATCGCATTAGTGACACCTTCCTAATGAAGCTCATGTACATGAGATGTTGAAAAGTGTATAACTTCCGTTCGTCAGCAGTTAGTACACTGTGAAATAACCAGTGGCCCTATTTTTGATTATGTTTCAGTAGAATCTACGTACTTGCCTTTTCGCTTTTTTTCTTGAGAACGTTCGATTATATACAGGGCGTAGATAAAGTCTGGGAACACTTTCAATTATTTACTGCACAACAACCAAACATTGTACAGATGTCATACATATTGCATTTTAAAGGGAAACTCCAAAAGTTTTTTTTACAACCATTCGATATACGAACCATGAGTGACTCGGCAGACGTCAGTACGGTAATATGAATTCTTGCCATACCCTTCCCAGCATGGCATCGTCGACTGTGGCAGTCGCTTCCCCTATTCTCTCACGGGCTCTGCTGCATCACGTGATAGAGGCAGTTCATACACCAGATCGTTAATGTGTCCCCACAGAAAAAAGTCACACGGAGTGAGATCTGATGATCGAGGAGGCTCTTTCATGATACACCTGACCCCTTCTGTAGCACGTCCGATCCATCGATGCGGCAGCTTCGTGTTCATGTACCCACGAACTTCACAATGAAAATGTGGTGGGGTCCCATCCTTCTGAAAGATAAACGGAGAGTCCGATTGCATTTGAGGCATCAGTCATGGCTGCAACATGTCCAAGTAGGAATACCCTGTGCAGTGCTCTCGGTGAAGAAGAATGGCCCGTACAATTTTTTACGTGACAAGGCACAATAAACATTTACCTTTGGCGAATCACGCTAAAATTCAGTGCATACGTGTGGCTGCTTTGTATCACAGATTCGACAATTATGCCTCTTCACTTTCCATTTAGTGTCAAGAGTAGCTTCGTTGCTAAAAATTAAGCGATCAACAAGTCCATCCCCATCCTGATTCAATTGTTGCAAGTGTGAACAGAACTCAAAACACTTGTCTTTGTTGTCGTCATTGAGCTTCTGCACTAACTCCAATTTGAGTAGTTTAATAGACAGCTTCCGTCAGAGGACTTTCCACAATGCCATTGGAGCTATTTCAAGTTCACGGGATGCCCGATGAACTGATTTCTTTAGACTCTTTATGGCTGTCTCTCGTACGCGATCCACATTCACTTCACTCACACTAAGACGCCCGCTTCTCTTTGTCGGGCACAAGCAACCCGTCGTAGCGAATTTGTAGTGCCAGTGGTAAATGGCCTTCCTTGTTGGTGGCTTCTTACCGTACTTGGTTCTAAATATCTGTTGAACAGCTGTAGCACACTTGTTTTTGTCGGAATCCCAAACACAGAAAGCTCGCTCCGCACCTGAATTCGCCATGTTTACGACTAACGCTGACTGCCGGCAAATTACCAAACTTACAGCGTGGCGGTATAAATAAAAACAAGAAGTTTCAGTGTTCCTCTTGAAAATGACGTATGTATGATATCCGTACAATGTTTTGTTCTTGCGCAATAAATAATTGGAAGCGTTCCTGGACTAAATGTACACTCTGTACATAATGTTCTGCACTGCCATCCCGGGATTGGGGGTTTTCCCTGCCAAGGGACTGGGTGTTTGTGTTGTCCTCATCATTTCATCACCTTCATGAACTTTTGTGACGGTACTATATTGGACTGTGAAAAAATTTGGACTTTGCAAAAAGTGGGACTTTGAATGGGCGCTGATGACCGCGCTGTTGAGCGCCCCCACAAACCAATCATCATCGTCATCATCAACCGTCATCCCGTATTCTGACGTAGTTTCTCATACTTCTTCCCTAAAGAACGTTTGTTGAGGTGAACGTCTCATCCAAGTCATTCGTCCCAACGAACAGTGTTTTATACCATTAGCGTGTAAGATGCAATGGAGTTGACTGAAATACAATCAGTACACTAGGACAGCAATCCGAAAAGAGTATTTGTTGAAGATGCCCAATAGTGGGAGCTTCACTTTTCTGCTGTCTATTCAAACAGTGATATTCAAATTGAGCGAGGTAATATCGGTGCATTTTTAATAGGCTATGACTACTAACGGTTTGAGTCTTTTAGTTAAGGCAGGAAATTTACAACTAGTTGATTAAAACAAACGATTAGTTTGTCCCAAAAGCGATCTAAAATAACACTGAATTTGTCTTTAATTGGAATCAGTAGCGCCTGCAATAACCAGAGGGCAATAAAATAAAAATAATGAGATTTTTTATCAAGTGTCTCAGATGTGGATCAGCAGTTATTAAAGTTAGACAAAGACATGTAACTGTGTTTCATTCTCCATACATAGAAAAAGAAAGATAATGCACCACAGGTCAATTATATAAATAATGGATAATATAAAGTCCTCCACTAAACCGCCGTTGTACAAGAAACGCAGTTCTTACAGAAAATTGAGAACTGTTAGTGACATGGCGGCTGCAGTGTAACACGTGTTAAGTTCGGCCCGCGAAATTTAGTCGAATTCGTAGGTGTTCTCGCAGGTGTTGTCTAGTACAAGTGGAAATCGTGTAAACAACAGTGTTCTGTGCAGTAGTGCTATTTTTTTCTGTGCTCCGCCAATATCTGCGAGAGAATGGTAAACAGAAGAGTCAACAGCAGCGCGTCCAGCAGCGGGAAAGCAGCAGGTGCGGCGGGCCTGCTCCTGGCGGAAGGTGCGGCCGCGGCTCCCGGTATAGCGGACCTGGTCCGCTCTGAGGTAAACGCTGCGCTTCGCGATAAAAACAATCTCGATCTGACAGCAGGCACCATATCAGATACTGTAACGGCAGCAGTATTGGCCAAAATGCGTGAAACTGTTGAGGCCAATACTGCCGAAATTACAGCACTAAAAAAGTCTGTGTCTGAATACGAGAAAAAGGCACGGGAGTTGGAAGTGAAACTATCTGCCGCCACAGACGAGATAGAACAGTACCAAAGGCGAAATAGTCTACGGCTGTTTGGAGTAGCAGAAAATAAAGAAGAAGACACGGACAACCTGCTTATACAGGTTGCGCGTGAAAAATTAGGCGTTGAAGTGACCAAGGCAGACATTGACAGGAGCCACCGGGTGGGACGAAAACTACCAGGTGCTACCAAATCTCGTCCAATAATAATTAAATTTGTGTCGTACCGAAAAAGGGCTGAGATCTTTACCCAGAAGAAGAAGTTAGCAAGGACAGGGCTTACAATAAGGGAAGATTTGACACACGAGCGGCTAAAGATTTTAAACAGTGCCATATCCCATTTCGGTCTTCAGAATGTGTGGACTCAGGATGGCAGAGTAATCATTAAGACTGCAGGTGGAAAGAAGACAGTCACAAACATGACAGAACTAAATAGTATTAAGTGAACCTACTCCAGCCAAAAGTCAAACTTAACACCATTTGCAAATTTTAACAGCCCTATACTCAGATATAGTCTTGTAATTGTATTAACTTTTTAATTATTTGTACCTTCAACTAATTGTTTTTGTAACTGTATTAACTTTTTACTATTTTTTGTGTCTTTAGCTGTAGCCATTGCTTAGTTATAGTTACTGCTAATACTTTTTTTCATTTTCTCAGTTTATTCTCTTCCATTCTGTAATAGTTCTATTGCAATTATTAGTCTCTCCTTTAGTTCATTAGTCAACCATCTCTTCGGTTTAAATTGCTCATAACAAAAATCACTATCAGTATCACTTTAGCAAATTTAAATCTAATTGTAGCTTCCTACGATAATCACTACCAGTATCAATCTAGTAAATTTCAATTTAATTCTAGCTTCCTACGATAAACTATTAAATATTAAGCTTACTTCTCTCTGCTGGCAGCATCGGCCTCTTAAATCACTCCCCTTTCCTTTATTTCCACCCTAAGCTGTTTCAAATACTCTAATTACATCTCTCCTCTTACGACATAGGATACTCAGTGACACACGGCCGTCACCATTTTGGTCATATTCTCCCTGCACCGAATACCACTAATCCATTTTCTATACTCCCGCAACCTCAGGAAATCTCTTGCAGTCGCCTTTCTTTCGGCACTCGCGGAGTCACAAACAGGGCGCGCAAAATCTCGGACACCCCTGTATTATGTCACTTGGCGGAACACCGGCCAGTGCCCCTCGCGGCAGGTAGTGCCTAACAAAGGGACAAACCAGTCTGCCACCCTACTCCAGGCTGCTCAGCGGAACGCGTCCGAGCTTTTAGCAGCGCACTGCAACATTCAGTCTTTATCTGCGCATTACGAAGAACTTAGCCTCCTCTTCAACCAACTAAACTACCACGTAATCCTCTTATCCGAAACATGGTTGAAACCACACATATCCTCTGCATCTATTCATCTCCCAGGGTACACATTTCTTAGGGCAGACAGATCAAAAAAGCGAGGTGGCGGGGTCGGCGCATATATACGAACAGATCTCAAAGCGAAAGTCTTATGTACGTCAAATCCTGCTGAAGAAAAAGAGGCTGAATTCATGTTCATTGAAATAAATATACAAATTCGGAAATTCTTGACTGGCGTCGTGTACAAGTCGCCAAAAATTAGCTCAATGAGTTCCTTCCAGTCGGAATTACATTCACTTCAGTGTCAATACGAACATGTCATCGTAATGGGTGACTTGAACATAGACCTGCTAAGAGACACTCCCTCCGCAATAAATCTAAGAAGATTGTTTAGTTGCAATAGCATGAACATTCTTCCATTACAACCTACACACCATACGTCGCACAGTCATACTCTTATAGACGTGATCGCAACGAAACAGACTGACAAAGTAAGAGATGTTGGTCAATCATCGGCCCCTGGCCTCTCAGCACACGATGTAATATTCCTGGCCTACTCTGTGCAGCCCCCAAGGACCAAATCGCGTTACATAACTTGTAGGAACATGAAACGTATTGACCTTGACGCTCTAACAGCCGATTGCTCAGAGATCTCATGGCATCAAATAATCAGAGAACCTACAATCGACGGCAAAATTAATGAACTTGGTGATAAACTCACTGCCCCCTATGACAAACATGCACCTGTGCGCACAGTCCATGTAAGAAAATCTCCTGCTCCATGGCTGACAGCTGAATTACGTCAAATGATGACTAATAGGGATACTGCCCACAGGCGTTTCAAGGCAGATCCGAAACCCGAGCGTTTCGAAGAATATAGAAAGCTACAGAACAGAGTGAAACAATGCATTCGCAATGCCAAAATCAGGCACGCTCGCTCCCTTGTATGCAGCGATCTGACACCCAACACTCTATGGAAGAATCTCCGTAGCTTGGGGGTCGGAAAGGCAAAATCGGAAACTACTTTTCAAGTGTCAGCTAACGAATTAAATGAATTCTTCTCTGCACCTCTGAATACCAGCACGGCTGATAATTACCGTCCACAAGAATCCCCAAACAGGATAACTAACAACGTTACCTTCCATATAAAACATGTAACAACAAATACGGCAAGAAAAGCAATTATGAGAATCTCTTCTGATGCAATAGGCAACGACAGTATCGGTATAACCATGATTAAGAATGTTGCCGATATCTTAGTACCTGTCTTAACTGACATATTTAATTTTTCCCTTGTGAACGGAATATACCCCGCTGCATGGAAAAGAAGCATAATTCGACCCATCCCTAAGATCGAAAACCCACAACTGCCTAGTGATTACCGACCAATTAGCATACTGCCTGCTGTTTCCAAAGCACTTGAATATATTGTTCATGACCAAATCACTGAACACTTGCATGAATTCAGTCTATATGACAAATTTCAATCCGGTTTCCGTAAACATCACAGCACAAACACTGCTCTAATTAAAGTAACTGATGACCTGAAATATGTCATCGACAATCGAAAGGCAACAATATTGACGCTACTGGACTTCAGCAAAGCTTTTGACACTGTTAACTTTGACATATTACTCAGAAAAATGCAACAGCTTAACCTCTCTGATAGTGCAATGAGATGGTTTGAAAGCTACTTAAAAGACAGACAGCAATGTGTTGTCTGCGCAAATGAAAAATCTTCCTGGAAACATGTTTCTTAGGGAGTGCCACAAGGATCAGTCTTAGGACCACTTTTGTTTTCTTTATATGTCAACGATATTTCGTCGGTCTTGTCCTCCTGTAAACATCATTTCTATACCGACGACCTCCAGCTCTACCTAAGCGTCAGACCTGAAGACGTGACATGGGCGAAAACCCTGGGGCTTAAATTAAATGCAAAAAAGACGCAAGTAATCTTAATAGCCCATCAGAAATTAATAAGTTCAGATTTCCGCGAACGGCTACCTCCTATTCTGCTCGAAGGTACTCCAATACCATATCAGAAAACAGTGAAGAACTTGGGTGTAACTTTGGACGAGCATCTCAACTGGGCGGAGAATACAGTCGCAGTGTGCCGAAAGACGTCTGCTTGTCTCTATGCTTCGGAACATATTCCCACAGGACTTGAAACGCCAGCTCGTGCAAGCACTCGTTCTACCGAACCTCCACTATTGTGATGTGATTCAACAAGGAATGAGTAGTGAAAACAAAAGACGGCTAGAGCTAACTATGAACGCCTGTGTGCGTTACACCTGCAACATTCGCCGATATGATCATGTTAGTGCTTCATACTCCGAGTTAGGGTGGCTGCGGCCGGACAAACTGCGTGACTACCACACTCTATGTCTACTTCACCGACTCCTCGTCGCGCAAGCACCCCAGTACCTAGCTTCAGAGATTAAAAACCTGTCATGCCATCATAATCGAAACACGAGGTCACTCTTATCTGGTATCCTAACTGTGCCCACTCACAAAACAAAAACTTTTGCAAACTTCTTCTCAGTTGCCGCTGTCCGCCTCTGGAACAAACTGCCCCTTACCTTGAGGAAAATTCAATCTACTGTTGCTTTTAAGAAGAAGTTGAAGCATTTCCTACTATCATCCGCATAAAATTCTCCACAAAATTAATGTGCAAGGCCAATCCTCTCATCTGTCAAATAGCAAAGCTAGCGACTTCTATCTTGCTCCTGAGATGCCTTCCACTTCATCTATCTCTGTTAGCCACACAGTCTTCTTTTCCTTTATATTTTCCTTAATCATGTTTCATCATGTCTCTCTATTCTTCTCCTCCCTTCACCATGAGTCTCCCTCATACTCCCTGCTGCCACCACTCCTACCTAAAATCTTTCTCTTCAATAATGTATTTTTCGAGGTGTACCTTTCTAATTGTTTATCTCACTTTTTGTATTAGATGTAGTTTAACATGCCTACTAAAACATATGACTGTAAAATAAGTAGAATGCCTGGTTAGATGTAAGAGAGGGCCCGATGGCCCTAATCTTGCCAGGTTAAATAAATAAATAAATAAATAAATAAAAACTGTTTGGCGAAGAACATGGAGTTTGACGTTCGTGGTCAATGCGGGAGAAAACAGAGAGCGAGGAAGAAGGAGAGGACGAAAAACGATAAACGAAAAAAAAAGTGTTACAAAACAGAGCATCGTGTATATTACGAAATATGAGAGATTTGTAGGTAGTGATGTCGCCTGCTCGAACAAGTAGAAATCGTTATAACGTTAAGAATATGTCGAGTTTCGTCCCAAGTGAGATACATGATAAGACTCTTACGACAATGAAAGGATGTGGAAAGGTTTCTAAATTCTTAACCAGACGTTAACCTACGGAATACGTTACAAGGCAATACTGCTGACCATAGCCAGCTTCTTAAGTAATTTCGTGGATCTAAAATCCAAAAGATATTCATTTTCATACTTTTGCCTCACAGAATACGTCCTGTATTTACAAAGAGAGGTGACGGAAATAATTTTAGGTCCGTTTGACTTGTAACAGAAATGCTGCAGAGAATTAATTTGCTGATGCCCAGAGAAACATTTTGTTTATCTCGCAAACACTGGTTTATTAAATGTTGAAAAGGGGTTTGGCATAAGGTCCTCCATATACTACAAGTATGTTCATCGATTTCATAGAGGTCGTGAAGATCACATTAGACTAGTAATGGATGACAATGAGCCAAGCATGTAATCACTGTTACCGTACTCCCTCTGTGACGTAAGAAAAACGCCGTCTGTGAAACAGTGTCTAGAGATTAACTGGGTACGAATGTAGCTGCAGATATAGTTACAGAAATTTGTGTTTTCAATATTGCAGTATCCATTGACAAATTTTGCTCAGTGTCTGCCAATAATTCATGTACGACAGACAGATGGGGAACATCCATAGCTCGTTTTCATCACGTAGTTCACAAGCTCCACAAGGATCATATTAATGTCTCCGCCACAGCTAAAACAAGCTAGCGGCGCAGCCTATGTAACACGAATGTCATTCCTTATTGATTTACTCTTTATTTTTCCCGTCATTCATAGAGCGCCATTTGACTCAACAATAAAGCAAGTCAATCATTCGAGATGTAATCCCTGGAGAGCACGGCCCAATTTCCCAACTACAATTATTACGTGAGCGAAGGACATAGAGTGTGATCATCAAGTACAGCGCTGGACAACGTAGTTTCTGTGAAAGGAGCGTGTGAACACTGTAGATGAGAAAAAGCGATCGGTTAAAACCATTACCGGTGTTTTAGTTCTCAATAAAGGATATTTTTCCGTATTTGTTTGGTCTTTGTTATAATAGCTAATTTTTATTTTTTACTAATAACCGATTAGACACACCGAAATATCATTTAGCCGAAGCAGCAACGCTAAAATGTTTCGTTTTCAAATAAACCTTTTTTAAAAAGGGAGTAATTTGTATTCGTAAAATTTACATTGGTTCGAAATATTGCGTTATTACAGAAAGTGGGAAAAGCAGTCAGTGCTGTTTTAATAAAAATGGCTACAGAAACGAGCAAGAAACACATAGTATACGAAGCCGTACAGCGTTGTTGAGACAGTAATGTCCCTGCTGCCGTGGGACGTGGCTTAAGGTACACGTGTATTTGACGTGTGCAAACTTTGCCTCCATATGTTCTGTAAGGTGTTTTCTCACTGTCGTTTCTGGATATTCGTTGTATTGCTGAAAGACACCAGCTCTAGCCAAGAAATATTTTTAAAATTTGGCGTAGCAAGGAAGTAAGGGCTTGATTTGCTCTAAAAATTTCAATACTTATCTGCCATTTCTACGAAATAATAAAAGAGCAAGGAAATTGTTGTAAGAGTAATAAATTAAAAACTCAACACCACTTCACATATAGCATACAATAAAAGTAGAACGTAGCTGATCTGCGGACTGTCTATATAATACGCCTTTATCATCTCGCAGCCCTCGAAAACGGACAGATTAACACGAAAATAAGAGTTCTTGAGCCTCAGTTTTCACTCTTCACCATTAACTATTCGCAGTGCCAAAATAGTGGTACGATCCCACATTACAGCGTGACGTTTCAGCATAGTTTAAAAAAATTACAATCAGTAGGGGAATACTGCTGTTTTTCCTGTGGTATTCAACCACTTACCACTTTTCGAGAAAAGCAGTGAACGTTGGAAGGAGTAAATTTTCTTTTATTTGTCTACTTAATTTAATACTTTCATTTTTTATATCTTGATACTTACAGACTCAAAGCTCTTCAATCTTTGTTCGATTTCTACGTTCATTGCAGGAAATAATAGGAATAAACAACCGAAAATCGATTATATCAAACCAGTTATTTTGAGCGGTTTTAACAGTCAGGTTAAAATGGCGTGGAAAAACCCGATATACCCTAAAAGAGGTTGTTCCAGCGAGAACCGCTATCCCTACTACATATAGAGGATATTCACAGGCAATTGACTGCAGTATGTGGAGAGTGTGCACCATCAAGAAAAGTACTGTTGCAACACGGCAACGCTTGTCCCCATTCTAGTCGGAAAACCACAGCTGTCGCTGGTGAAACTGGGTTTCTAGCTACATCCACGACCACCGTTTTCTGCCGATTTGGTCCCTGTAACTTATGTGGTTCAAATGGTTCAAATGGCTCTGAGCACTATGCGACTTAACTTCTGATGTCATCAGTCGCCTAGAACTTAGAACTAATTAAATCTTACTAACCTAAGGACATCACACACATCCATGTCCGAGGCAGGATTTGAATCTGCGACCGTAGCAGTCACGCGGTTCCAGACTGTAGCGCCTAGAACCGCACGGCCACTCCGGCCGGCTATCTTCTGTGGCTCCTCCTCAAACCACTTTCCTGCAGTCTGACATCCTCAGCAGGACAGCTGTTCCCAGTTACTGTAAGTCTCCGAAATAATGCACGCACATTATAGTCCCGAACAGATGGTAATCTGAAGGAGGGATGTCAGGAAAATAAGGTAGGTGTGGTAGTGTCTGGAGCCCTATCTCAGCGACGGCAGCCGTGGTTTTCCCACTCCCATCGGGTGGAACACTTTTCGTGACTGGGCACACACCCCACACACTGCCACGAATCGCTTGTGAATATCCGCATTGGGTACACCCTGCTTCCACAGAAACCACGTCGGCCGGTACTGTCCTTGATGATCACACCCCATCTTTTCCTCTCACTGAATGTCAGCAGCTGTAAAATTGCGCTGCACGGTGCAGGGATTACACTTCTAGTGACTAGCCTGTCACCTTCGGTAGAGCCGAAGTACTACGTGCAATTGTAGTGGTGAATCAAAATGCGCTCAATGAATGATGGGAAGAAATACCCTCTCATGCATCGCTTTCTCAAATAAGGACACATATTTCTGCTCACTTCTCTCGTCTTTGAAGTCTGTGGTGATTGTAAAAGCGCTGATATCTTATATGAGGAGTAATAATAGTTTCAAGAATGTCAGTAAGATGGCAGTACAAACAGTCCGTGCACTGGAAACTTAAGCCTAGTTTACACGAAGACACTGGCTTGACACGACTCGTCGAGTGTAACGAGTTGCACGCAAGTAGTTGCGTATATCTCTGTAGAAGCGGCACCATCAGTGTACACTTTAAGTTTCTTCGTTTTCTGAGTGCTGTAGTTGCGTGTAAAATGGAAGTTTTGGTAGCTCTACGAGCTGCATGAAATCTCTCCACAAGACAATGAGCATTAATACCTAAAAAGCGAACAATTTCCCATATATTATTTCAGTCAGTGTACGCTCTACCGACGTACCTAAACTCGATATTCATGCAGCTAGTGACGCCAAGTTGGAAAACGCCGTAAATGATTAGTTTCGTCAACGAGTTGCGCTAACGCTTTCATGCGCAGTCGTCGCTTATGCTGTTGTCGTGTAAACTAGGCTTCAGTTTGCTACTTCACACATTGTTGGTGTAGCCACAAAGCTGTGTTGTGGAAGTTTGTTATTGTGCTACAGGAAAAATACTGCTCTCTCGGAAGAGGTAAGTGCTCGAATACGTTTGTTGATACTTATTTTAGATTATTTGATATGTTTTTCAGACATCTGAATCGTACGTATAAATGTTGATTTTCGCGATAATGACTTGTGTCCTCATATGACTTTCCATTACTGTCATCAGTTTATTTAGAATTTTGATTTTCTTCCCCTTTACTTTGTAATATTGTATTTCATTGCTCTGTGTAGCACGTACCTACTTCTGATATATAGGGTGTTACAAAAACGTACGGCCAAACTTTCAGGAAACATTCCTCACACACAAATAAAGAAAAGATGTTATGTGGACATGTGTCCGGAACGCTTAATTTCCATGTTAGAGCTCATTTTAATTTCGTCAGTATGTACTGTACTTCCTCGATTCACCGCCAGTTGGCCCAATTGAAGGAAGGTATTGTTGACTTCGGTGCTTGTGTTGATGTGCGACTCATTGCTCTACAGTACTAGCATCAAGCACATCAGTACGTAGCATGAACAGGTTAGTGTTTATCACGAACGTGGTTTTGCAATCAGTGTATTGTTTACAAATGCGGAGTTTGCTGATGCCCATTTGATGTATGGATTAGCACGGGGCAATAGCCGTGGCTCGGTACGTTTGTATCGAGACAGATTTCCAGATCGAAGGTGTCCCGACAGGAAGACGTTCGAAGCAATTGATCGGCGTCTTAGGGAGCGCGGAACATTTCAGCCTATGACTCACGACTGGCGAAGACCTAGAATGACGAGGACACCTGCAATAGACGAGGCAATTCTTCGTGCAGTTGACGATAACCCTAATGTCAGCGTCAGTGAAGTTGATGTTTACAGGGTAACGTTGACCACGTCACTGTATGGCGAGTGCTACGGGAGAACCAGTCTTTCCGTACCAAATGGTTCAAATAGCTCTGAGCACTATGGGACTTAACATCTATGGTCATCAGTCCCCTAGAACTTAGAATTACTTAAACCTAACTAACATGACCCCATCAGGAATCGAACCCGGAACGCACGACCACGAGATGCGGGCTTTTCCGTACCATGTGCAGCATGTACAGGCAGTATCAGCAGCTGATTGGCCTCCACGGGTACACCTCTGTGAATGGTTCATCCAACAATGTGTCAATCCTCATTTCAGTGCAAATGTTCTCTTTACGGATGAGGCTTCATTCAACGTGATCAAATTGTAAAATTTCACAATCAACATGTGTGGGCTGACGAGAATCCGCATGCAATTGTGCAATCACGTCATCAACACAGATTTTCTGTGAACGTTTGGGCAAGCATTGTTATTGATGTCTTGAATGGGCCCCATATTCTTCCACCTATATGCTCAATGGAGCACGTTATCCTGATTTCATACGGGATACTCTACCTGTGCTGCTAGAACATGTGCCTTCACAAGTACGACACAATATGTGGTTCATGCACGACGGAGCTCCTTTACATTTCAGTAGAAGTTTTCATACGCATCTCAACAACAGAGTCGATGACCGATGCATTTTTAGAGGCGGACCAATTCCATGGCCTCCACGCTCTCCTGACCTCAACCCTCTTGACATTCATTTATGGGGGCATTTGAAAACTCTTGTCTACACAACCTCGGTACCAAATGTAGAGACTCTTCGTGCTAGAATTGTGGACGGCTGTGTTGCAATACGCCATTTACCTGGGCTGCATCAGCGCATCAGGGATTCCATGCGACGGAGGGTGGATGCATGTATCCTTGCTAACAGAGGACATTTTGAACATTTCCTGTAACAAAGTGAAGTCACGCTGGTACGTTCTGTTGCTGTATGTTTCCATTCTATGATTAATGTGATTTGAAGAGAAATAATAAAATGAGCTCTAACACGGAAAGTAAGCGTTTCCGGACAAATGTCCACATAACACATTTTCTTTCTTTGTGTGTGAGGAATGTTTCCTGAAAGTTTGCCCATACCTTTTTGTAACACCCTGTATACTAAATGTAGCTAGTGATTTGAGTCTCACCTCAGAAAAGTACTTTCTTATGCATACATAACGAATATTATTTGCATAGCTGTTTGCCTAAAGTAAGTCAGACTATGCTGTTCCTTTGGGATGAGAGATAGGCCGCATTCATCAGAGAAGATATTCGAGGACAATAGAATTCGTTCAAATGAAGAATAAATTGTGAAATTTCGCCAGGTTAGAAGTGAGGCGGCCGGAGTGGCCGTGCGGTTCTAGGCACTACAGTCTGGAACCGCGTGACTGCTACGGTCGCAGGTTCGAATCCTGCCTCGGGCATGGATATATGTGATGTCCTAAGGTTAGTTATGTTTAAGTAGTTCTAAGTTCTAGGGGACTGATGACCACAGCATTTAACTCCCATGGTGCTCAGAGCCATTTGAACCAACCAGGTTAGAAGTGATGCAGAAATTATACAAACACTTGAGGCTAAGTCACAAGATGACTTGTGTAGGAGAGATGACTCTGATAATGACCCATCATTTGAAATGGACCTCGTCACTGAAACTAGTAATATGTCTTCAGAAGCAAGAGAATGATATCCACAACAATGAAGCAAGTACAACAAATAACACTCAGGTTGAAACTGAAAAACGAAGACATCGTTCTGAGCCTGGAATGTCAACAAAACCTACTAAAAGGAATGTAGAGGACTTTGTACTCATAGCAGCCACAGCCATAATCTGCCATTTTGAAGATAAAACCCCTTCAGTTACTAGTATTTTATTTATAAGGACACCAAAAAAATTGCTATCTAAGAACGCTGTGTCATTCCATTCTGTTTTCGGATGAGAGCATAACTTGATTTTATTCTATCTGACGGTTCAGCTAAAATGCTGTGAAAACAGAAGTGCTTGTAAATAATGTACTTACAGTTGAAGCGGTTTTCTCTTCAAAATAAATGGAATGTAATTTGGTTCAGTGAATTAGACAATTGATTTACTACGCAACCATTTATTGGAAAAGCGAAAGTGTGCTATCGTGGATAATGTCCCCTTGATTTCTTTATGGAGTTGTTTCCAGAGAGCCTCATAAGTGAAATAGTTCAGCAGATCAACTTATATGCACACAAGAATGAAAAAGCATATTTCTCCACATATCTTTCTGAACTGAAAATTTCTTTAGAAATAACTCTGGTGATGATTTAGTTGCGATAATCGAGTGTACGCCAGTATTGGCCTAAGGTGACTGGCTTACGCATGAACATGGTTACAGAACATTTGAACAACTGCGTTTTTTCCCTGTATTTTAAAGACGTTTCTAGAATTCCTTAGGACAATACTGACAAAGCTACGAGATTACGCCCATTTTTGGATGCCCCGCATCATAGCTATCACAAGACTCTCGAACTTGAAGTATTTCACACTGTTGACGAAATAGTGATTCCATTCAAAGGGAGATCAGTACTGCAACAATACCTGCCAAAAAAGTCAATAAATGGGGCGGCGACATGAGAATGCGGGCAGGTGTGCCTGGTTAAGTATATTTCTTCGAACTGTTTCAAAGCGCTGCAGGAGGACGCAATGACATCTCCGAATGTGGGGTAACGGGAGATGATGTGCTTCGTCTGTGTCATGACATTCATGGAAAGAACCAAATGGTTTACGTTTATAATCTCTTCAGTAGCATTCCCTTGGTAGTAAAACTTAAAGAACTAAATATATGGTACGTTGGTACCATTCACAGAAACGGAGTGCAGGGAAGAGAAAGAAAACTGAAGTTGGGTAAATAATTACAGTGAAGCGACGTGGCATTTCTTCAGCAGTAGCTTCAACCCAAGGTCACAAGATGGACTGACAACTCACCTGTAACTATTGTATCATCATATGCTAGAAAAAAAACCTGAAGTGGCCGCTACAGGGTTACGTCGAAAGGAAAAGAAGTTTATAGAGATTAAAAGACCGCACTGTATTAGAATTTATAATAAGCGCAAGAGAGACGTTCACGTGATGGATTCTCTGGTTGTCCTCTACAGAAATGACATGGGACACCCTAGATGATATATTAGGATTTTCTGTCACATGTGAAATGTTGCTGCAGTAAATGCCTGGATACTCTGAAATCTCAGGCTGATGCTAAGTCTGTGAATTGTTTGAACATTGCATGGTCCATTATACAGTTTTATTTCTATACCTGCATACACCAAAATAAGTTTTGCATTACCACTGCTCCCATAACTGCTGAAGGTAGACGTTGACTGTGGATATTGCACAGGATGCTACGCTATCCTGTGCAAACTTCTTCATCCCCCACTACCGACTGCAGCCTACAGCCTTCTGAATCTGCTTAGCGTATTCATCTCTTGGTGTCCGTCTACGATTTTTACCCTCCACGCTGCCCTCCAGTACTAAATTGGTGATCCCTTAATGCCTCAGAACATGTTCTACCAACCGATCCCTTCTTCTAGTCAAGTTGTGCCACAAACTTCTCTTCTCCTCAATCCTATTCAATACTTCCTCATTAGTTATATTATCTACCCATCTAATCTTCAGCATTCTTCTGTAGCACCACATTTCGAAAGCTTCTATTTGCTTCTTGTCCAAACACCTCCATACACGGCTACGCTCCCTACAAATACTTTCGGAAACGACATTCTGACACAAATGTATGCTCGATGTTAACAAATTTTCTCTTCTTCAGAAACGCTTTCCTTGCCATTGCCAGTCTACATTTTATATCCTGTCTACTTCGTCCATCATCATTTATTTTGTTCCCCAAATAGCAAATCTCCTTTACAACTTTCCTAATCTAATTCCCTGAACATCGCCCGACTTAATTCGGCTACATTCCATTATCCCCGTTTTCCTTCTGTTGACGTTCATCTTATATTCTCCTTTCAAGACAGTATCCATACCGTTCAACTGCCCTTCTAAGTCCTTTGCTGTCTCTGACAGAATTACAATGTCATCGCCGAACCTCAAAGATTTTATTTCTTCTCCATGCACTTTAGTACCTGCTCCTAATTTTTCTTTTGTTTCCTTCACTGCTTGCTCAATATACAGATTGAATAGCATTGGAGAGAGGCTACAACCCTGTCTCACTCCCTTACCAATCACTGCTTCCCTTTCATGTCCCTTGACTCTTATAACTGCCATCTGCTTTCTGTACAAATTGTAAATAGCCATTCTCTCCCTGTATTTTACCCCTGTCACCTTCAGAATTTGAAAGAGGGTATTCCAGTCAACATTGTCAAAACTTTCTCTAAGTCTACAAATGCTAGAAACGTAGGTTTGCCTTTCCTTAATCTAGCTTGTAAGATAAGTCGTAGGGTCAGTCACTAAACCCGCCCAAAGATGTAAACAACCGTGCATGAGCAGCGCTTATTAGACGGAGGAGCTCCGACAGCCGGTCAGTTCAGCCATTCCACTAGGAAGTAGGTACACGGTTCGTGTTGTCTGTATTTCAACCTTGCCTAAACGGTCAATACCGTGTTTCGATCGCGTTTGCATTGTAACTTTGTGCCTGGAAGGTCTCTCAACAAGGGAAGTGTCCAGGCATCTTTGAGTGAACCAAAGCGATGTTGTCCGGACATGGAGGAGATACAGAGAGACGGGAACTGTCGATGACATGCCTTGCACTGGCTGCCCAAGGGCTACTACTGCAGTGGATTACAGCTGTCTATGTATTATGGCTCGGAGTAACACTGACTGCAACGCCACCATGTTGAAAAATGCTTTTCCTGCAGCCACAGGACGCCGCGTTACGAGTCCAGCTGTGCGCAATAGGCTGCGTGATGCGCAACTTCATTCCCGACGTCGATGGCGTGGTCCATCTTCACAACCACGACACCATGTAGCGCGGTACAGATGGGCCGAACAACATGCCGAATGCTCAGGATTGACATCACGTTCTTTTCACTAATGAGTGTCGCATATGCCTTCAACCAGACAATCGTCGGAGACGTGTTGGGAGGCATACCCGTCAGGCTGAACACCTTAGACACACTGGTCCGAATGTGCAGCAAGGTAGATGTTCCCTGCAGTTTTGGGGTGGCATCATGTTGGGCCGACGTACGCAGCGGTGGTCATGGAAGGCGCCGTACCGGCTGTACGATACGTGAATGCAACCCCCGACTGAATGCCATCCTTCTACCGATAGTAGAACTATATCGGCAGCATGTTGCCGACTCATTCGTCTTCATGGATGACAATTCGCGCCCACATCGTGCACATCTTATGAATGATTTCCTTCAGGATAATGACATCGTTCGCCTAGAGTGGCCAGCATGTTCTCGAGACATAAACCCTACCGAACATGCCTGGGATAGACTGGAAAGGGCTGTTTATGTGAGCCACCAACCACTGTGAGGCATCTACGCCGAATCGCCGTTGAGGAGTGGTACAATCTGGATCATCAGTGCCTTGAGGAACTTGTGGATAGTATGCCACGACGAATACAGGGATGCATCAGTAGAAGAGGAAGTGTTACTGGGTATTATAGGTACCGGAGTGTATAGCAATATGGACAACCACTTCAGAAGGTCTCGCTGTATGGTGGTACAACATGCAATGTGTGCTTTTCATGAGCAATAAAAAAGGCGAAATGATGTTTATGTTGATCTCTATTCAAATTTCCTGCACCTGTTCCGGTATTCTAGGAAACGAGGTGATGCAAAACATTTTTTGATGTGTGTACTTACAGTAATTGCACAAACTATCTTGATAGTAATCCAGCACACCTCTCTACGCATAGTGGATGAAATACTTTTGATTATTTAAACTCTACACGTTTCCCACACAGTCAGCAATGGCCGAGCGGTTCTAGGCGCTACAGTCAGCAACCGCTCGGGTTCGAATCCTGCTTCAGGCATGGATGTGTGTGATGTCCTTCGGTTAGTTAGGTTTAAGAAGTTCTAAGTTCTAGGGGACTGATGACCACAGCAGTTAAGTCCCATATTGTTTAGAACCATTTGAACCAAACCACTGAGTCAGAGTATGGTGGTTGGGAAGTGCGGGAAGGTGGATGGTTGTCCGTTGTGGAAAGACATGGGCTGCACATGTGAGAACGATAATCAAGATGGTACCCGTTGATAAGATTCCCATTACTACGATTTTGTGGAGGAACTACTGCGATACTATTGAACATGTTGAAACACTTGCTTTGCACCGATGTGCTTCTTCTATATTGCTATAGCATCGTCCAGCGAAATGGGTTAGGTGAGATACAAGGTATCGTGAGGGAAGGTCGTGGTGTCGGCTGGTAAAACTCCCAAAGGTTTGTCGGGCAATTTCAGTAGCCGATACGTTATGTTCAGGATTGTACCTCCTGTTACAGTTCCTGGAAATCAAAAATATAGCACCCAAATGTCAAACGTCGTCCCATTTATTAATATACCCGTGCCCTGACGCTGGAGGTACTCTGTGCTCTGTCCTTGGTCTTGAAAATCTGTCACACGATCCCCGACTCATATATTGACTATACTCAATGCAAACCCACTTTCTGGGAATAAGGCTGCGGTCGAAGGATGTCCCGTGCGAATACTTCTGATCATGTCCTTCCTAAAACAAATTTTATTTTACATGTCCCTACGGCAGTCTGGATCGTCCAGGATGGATGTTACAGAAAAACCATTAACTGTGCGTTACTCCCTTCTTCCAGTGTTCCATGTTGAGGATCTCAGTTGACGATATATCCCATATTCAATTGATTTCTCCATAAAATTAATAGAGACTCCTCTTTGCCCTGAATTTACTGTTGCAAATTAAAATCACTGTTACCCAGTTGTACCCACAATCATACGAGTAAATCTAATATTTTTATGGATATGAAATGTACCGGTAACATATCCTTAGTGGTAGGTAAAAGAAGAGAGTATATCGATTTATTGCTCGGTAAGCGGGAAGATGGAATCGGTCTTCAAAGGAGATAGCTTGTCATCTTTGTAGGATTCATAAATATTGTATTTTATCTATTATTACTTTTCTGTCGTGATTTCAAGTACCGACACGTTCTGTTACCATGGAAATTAACCCCTCAATTTGGTTCTACGGGCGTAGACGTTTAAGATAAACTTAACAAGAAAAACATCTTTCCGCATTGTACAGAGCTCAACAGAGTATGCAAGTAGCTACAGATATTAGCATGATGCTAAAGAATTTTGTGTTTTTCATGCTGCAGTATGTGTTGGCAAGAATTTTCTCCGTCATGCCAATTGCTGTTGTGCGAAAAAGCGACTGGCGACTTCCATAGCACGTGCTGACTGTTTGGTTCTGAAGTTCTGCAGCAACTAGAGACGATTGTAAATAATCTGCTCTTCGAGACTCGGTTCTATTTGTGGTTATTTTGCATGAGCAACTCCGCACCCCTTTCCCCCTCCCACACACACACACACACACACACACACACACACACATATATATATATATATATATATATATATATATATATATATATATATATATTCAAATAACGATTTATTTCTCGCCTTACCCACAATAGCAGCAAGTAACTGAGGCCACGTAGCTGGCTTCGCTTCGGCCAACTGCCCCTCTTCAACCATCTTCCCGTTGGTGATAGGTTTGGTATTGGGCCATGACGCTGCCGTGCTGTTGAAGACACCTGCCACTCCGCATCCGTCAGCCACACTCCACCGTTTGTTAGTGAATGTCTTCATTCCCGCATTTACCTGCAGTAAGACGTCGTTGCTTAAGTACCTGCGAAAAATCCGTGCGATTATCCACACGTGTCTGCTCAGGCGTCAGTGTTTGTATAAAACACGCTGGCAGAGCGAAGGACTGGGAGCTTATTAATACCTACACCAAAGCCTAAGGAGTGATGTGGCACAGACGATGCGAGAATCAGTTTTGTTGCTAACCACGGTTTCTTATTATGGAGTAGGTAGTGTAACGACAATCACGTGGTATAAATACATGGACGCCACACAAAAAGTATACAAAACAAGTAAATACATGAAAGTGCTGCTTTCGCAGATTTGCGTTTGACAATGTTACGAGATTTCTGATGTACACAAGTAATCTTTATCTTTTATAGTTGGCGGAAAATGACATCGACTTGGAGCGTTTACGGAACTGTACACTTTCCCCTGGGGGACTTGAAAGATCCTTCGGAAAGGGATTGAGTGACAAAACAGTTTGAACTTGATCAAGTACTATAAAGGTGACAGGGCCGCAAACAACTGTGCTACCTTCAGGAAATGAAGCCCCATAGATGTGTGGCCTAACTTACCAAGTGTGAGCAAATGATCCGCTCTGTCCGCTCTTGTGTTTGTTGTTATGTCGCGTCGTGTGTTCAATACTGCACATTCATCTTCGTCTGAACTTATCGGTACACAGCTGTATGTCATACGGCGCTTCATGTATTCAAGAGTTGTAGGAATTTCTTTGTAATCTCTTGTTTTAATTTTCGCAAATATAAAAATCTAGAAGTGGGCAGAACCGTTTTTTGTTTCCCCAGCGACGGATCTATCGATATCTCTTCTATTAGGAAGGTCTGTAATTATCGGTGTGAATTGGTGAGGAGATCCGTCACGATTGATTTTCCAGTAGAAATGTATAGGTCTGAGGGGTGTCTGTTTTGCTGAACATATTCCATGGAACAGACACCACTATACACTGGCAACGGTCGTCACAAACGAAAACCACATTCACACTCGCAACTGTCGTTAACATTTTCTAAAGCTGAAGAGATTCAGGGACAGGTTATGTCGTCGCTACAGCATTAGAGAACAACTTATGGCCTTCAAGCGTACCAGTACACACATCAATCGATCTGAGTTAAGTATTTACTTACTTTTGTTAAATACAGTACTACACTTCTTCAGACGCACTTGGGGCGTTGTTTTACTGTACTTGATCAAGTACCACATATCTTATGTTAAATGTTTCTTTTAAGGCTATTTACAGTGTTACAAAAGAAGACGATCCTATGTTCACCCACGACGGAATATTTTGTATATTCTGTGACTTTTTTTGTTGTTTACTGATAGGGGTATATACGAGTATTACTGCAGCTACTGCAGGTTCAGCCGTGTCCAGTATTTCTGTTGTGTTTCTGTCTCTTGCTGCTGTTTTTCGTTGGTGTGTCTTGTTCTTCGCAGCTCATATTCCTCAGATTTTGACACACTTTTGATAATCCTTTTTTGAAACTGTGATTGTTGCTTCCTGCGTGCATGTGGCGTAGCACTGCTGTAGCGAGTAGGTTCAATTGGCTCTGAGTGCTATGTGACTTAATATCTGAGGTAGGTCATCAGTCCCCTAGAACTTAGGACTACTTAAACCTAACTAACCTAAGGACGTCACACACATCCATGCCCGAGGCAGGATTCGAACCTGCGACCGTAGCAGGGGCGGGGTCCAGAACTGAAGCGCCTAGAACCGCTTGGCCACCGCGGCTGGCACATAGCGGCTGTTCACTCTCGCCAATTGCACACGGTTGTAATGTGTAAGTTTGAATAATATGTTATGGCTAATTATCCGCACTGTGCTCTCATGCTCAGTTGCAATGGAGGTAGGTGGTACCTGTCGTTATCCGTTAGCCAGTCTTGCTCGCGTTAAGACATGCTGTTTGAAAGTTACAGATTCAGGATAATTATTCGAGCCGCTTTCTGCCAGTCGTTAACTTTCGTTGTGAAACGAACAAAAGCTGTATTATTGCGTATGGGACGTTTCTAAAACAGAGTCTAGTTCAGCATGTCTGAAGTGATTAACAACTTTGTTAATAAATCGTATAGTCAGTGATCAACCTGTAACTGGTATAAATTGAGCCTTTCAGTGCCCGCTTTCTAAAAATTGTAAGCAATTTGAGATCTTTAGATGAAGAGCAGTAATGCAATATCTACTGAGATGACTCACCGTCAGGTGGTATTACACTAAATATGGAGACCGGTGGCGGGACACAGTATTCTGCAACTATCTTCGAATGCGGAGCTGCAGCGCCATCGTGGAACGTCCCCTTTGAAAATTTATGAATGACAGTGCTGGAAAAACTTATATGGTATTTGATTTTCAAACAGCTGAGTAATACACAACGTACCCAGACAGTTCTCTCTTTACTTATTCTGATCATCACTAAACTGACACACAATATTTTTAGCGCAACGCAGTCTGACTTTCTATAATGGCCCTAACAATAACCTACACCTTTCATGAATCACCTCACAAAAATCTTCGTTACTCGAACTACTGCAATACAGCGAGCGCCAATACTGTCAGCTAAACAAAAGATTCTAACTACTGAAGGCACTAACAACTGATAGGCATAGTTAGCAAATGAAAGATCTTGATAGAGGACAAACAATGTATTTACCTTAATACTGTTCAAAAGTGATAATAAGTTAATAATTTTGTGACATCCAATTAAACAAATTCCCTTTTTCTGACGGTCACACGTCCTGATCGTGCCCTCTCAAAACTCCTCCATCTCTCTCCCCACATCCACCACTACTGGCGGCTCACCTCCAACTGCGCAACGCTACGCGCTGTTCACATCCAACTGCCCAACACTACAGTAGCGAATATTCCAACAATGGGTCCAACCAGCCACAGACTGCACACAGCGCAGTTTGCGATTTTCATACAGAGCACTACATGACGTTACCAACATAAAAACCTTAACAGCCTACATACAAGAGTCTACGTATGGTCAGTAAATTTGAAATATTCAGCTGCACCTCAATTATCCAAGCAACGTTCGACAGGAAGAAAGATACAGACATTTAACTATTATTTCGGTTATTAACTGAGAGTGTAGTGTACATATTTGAATAACAATGTCTAATCAAAAATAGAAATGTGACATAATCAGTGAGGAAAAAAATGTCGTCCAGGAAAGTTTTGACGAGAATGTTATCAGTGAATCGTTACTGATCAGCAGACTCAAACTGCAGAGGCTACTGAAAATGAAAGTTAAATTTGAATGCAGTCATTTGATCGTGAGAGGCAAGAATAAATAACAGTCATGTTGATAATGAAAGAAGAGATGATAAATTAGTTCAGTATTTACGGGTGTGTAGGACATATTTGTCCAAAACACTATTTATCTATATCACTTCACGACCTCACAAAAATAACAGATTACCGAGAGTTGAGAACTGATTTGCAAAGCGAGCCTATGCGGTCGACGAATACGGAACAGTCTGAGAGGGAACTACAGTGCATTCTTCCTCTGTGAAACAGTTTTGGAAAAAGACATGCAGTATATAGGCCTTTAGTCTGTCGTCGTCTGTTTCAGTACGATTTCGGGCACAGAGTGTCTGGACATTTTGTTTTGATCCACCTACCGCTTTGACGTAAGACCCAAATTTCTTAGGATTTTCTGCCAAGTCAGTACAAAGAACTTTACTTTCGAATTCATTTAACGCCTCTTGCATAGGCCTCCTCACACTATATTTCTCTTCGCGTAATTTTTGTTTGTCTGCAAGGCTTTGGCTGTGTTTATGTGTGCTGTGAAGACCCCTTTGCTTCATCAGCAGTTTTCTAACTCTGCTGTACCACAGTGGCTCTTTCCCATCTCTTACGATCTTGCTTGGCACATACTCACCTAATGCATAGTGTACGACGGTTCTGAACTTTCTCCACTGATCCTCAACACTATCTGTACCTGAGGTAAAACTTTTGTGTTGAGCCATCAAGTACTCTGAAATCTGCTTGTTGTCACTTTCGCTAAACAGAAAAATGTTCCTACCTTTTTTAAATATTTCTATTTACGGCTGAAATCATCGATGTAGTAACCGCTTTACGATCGCTGATTCCCTGTTCAGCGTTAACTGTTTCAAATATTCTGGTCTGTTTGTCACCAGAAGATACATTGTGTAATCGCAACGAGTCGGTTCTCTGTTTAATTGCTCAAGGTAGTTTTCGGATAATTCACTTAAAAAAATTTCACTGGAATGCTTTGTCCCTGCCACCCGTTATAAACGTTTTAGTCTCCCAGTCTTTATCCGGCAAATTACAACCTCCATCCAGAACTATAACATGGTCGGGAAATCTACTCGACATATTTTACAAATATTCCTTCAGGTGCTCTGCCACAACAGCTGCTGAGCCATGGGTCTATAGAGACATCGACATACGATGTTTGAGCCTGCTTTAACCGTGACCTTCACCCAAATTGTTTCACATTTTGGATCTCCGTCAATTTCCTTCGATACTATTGTATTTTTTATCGCTATAAACACGCCTCCCCCTTCACTGTCTAGCCTGTCTCTGCGGTATAAATTCCAATCTGTGTTTAGAATTTCATTACTGTTTACATCTGGTTTCAGACAACTTTCTGTACCTAGTACTAGCGGCAGTTCTGGGACCTTTCTATAGACACTACTGCAGTGTACTATTAGCACATTAATATTGTTATTCCCTGTTGCGTTTTGGCTACTAATAGCTTGTCGCGTCTCAGGAGGCGTATTGTCGGGTCTAGGGAGGGAATTCTCTAACCTAAAAAAGCCCACATCTGCACTCCACACGTACACCGCTACCCTTGTAGCTGCTTCCTGCGTGTAGTGCACGCCTGACATATTCAGGGGTACCCTACATTTCTGCATCTGGTTTAAGCCTTCCACTCGGCTCCAAACCAGAGGACCGCGATCAGTTCTGGGAACGATACTACAAATAGTTAGCTCAGATTCCATCCCGAGAGAGAGGCTTTCCGCCTTCACCAACTCCGCCAACCGCCTGTATGAACTGAGGATGACCTCTGAACCCAGACGGCAAGACGGCAGGAGCAACAATTTGCAGTCGGGTGCACCCAGTGGTCTCTATCGCCGCCGGCAGGGCCTCCTCCACATCTGGGATGAGACCCCTGGCAAGCACACAGAGTGAACACTGACCTTCTTCCCCGACCTTTCCGCTATCTTCCTAAGGGGCTCCATCACCCGCCTAACGTTGGAGCTCCCAATCACTAATAAACTCCTCCCCCCTTGTGCCTGCTCGGAGCTTGTTGAAGGAGCGGCCACATGTCCACTCACAGGCAGAGCGGGCGGTGCCACACGTCCAACCTCCACATTGACCTTCCGCCTCCTGCGCCGCGAACGCCGTTGAACCCGCCACTTCCCTTGGGGAGAGCGTGGCCCAATCGCGCCCGGTACCCGCGAAGACGTCTCGACAACAGGAACCGTGGGCGAAGCATGTAACACCTGCGGTGTACCATGCGACGCACCAGACTCCCCACTGCCGCTGCACTCCGAGACAGCAGCCTGAAGACGGCTGACCGCAGCCATCAGCACGTTCAGCTGTTCGCGAACAGTGGCCACCTCTGCCTGCTGCCGTGCACAGCAGTCACACATCCTATCCATCCTAAGAAATCAATATACTGTAGAGAGTTAATCAACTTTTCACTAGACTGCTAATACACTAAAGGCGGCTGATAGGTGGCTAAACTATGTTCTTGTTTCAAATAATGGAAATAAGCACTACCTGTCTCTGGACTGTAATCAAAGCAAACGCTAGCATTACTGGCACTACAGCTGACTAAAGGGACTCTCTCTGACTGTATACAAAACAAACACGAAATCTATGGAACACTATTACTAGCACTCGAAAATTAAAGCTTCCTAAAAGCCAAAACATACGGAAGAAGAAGTGACAAGTAAGAAAAATACAGTTAATACTTAAATTAACGTAGATCGCTGCACAGCAGATGTGAAGCAGACGGCAGTTACTACGACACTGGGCTCCTTGCAAGGCCCAAGAGAAATCAATATTTAAACGGAAAGGCACCCTCCAAATGTCCTAATTATGTCGTGTGCTATCGAGAACTTGCTTGTATTTAAAGGCGCAGGGCCCGTAAATCTCGTTGGCCCCGAGAGGCCGCCGACCAACGTCACATCATTGCTACGTCATCCCATGCGAGAAGGTGGCATGGTAATAATCTGTCGTCATTTCACGTAGTACCAGCAGCTGGCGCACCTTTCGTTGCGTGGCGGTGCTATTCACGATTGTGAAGACTGTGCAGCATGCACGTCTGTCTAGTGTGTGTTTGAGGCATTATGTTGGTCAACAAATCCATGTGGGGTGGCGTAACGGCGTGAAATAAGTGCCGGTCAGGTTCTTTACAAGCAGAGTGCCCACAAATGCAGTGCATGATTAAGGTGAAATAGTGCGACGTTAAATGTTTCCACAACTGAATATTCAAAGTTCGCAGGTATTTATTTACAATCACGTATTTACAGTATATGAGTAAACTGCGTGTAAATTACCTATATCTCCTCCTTCTAGTTAATTTCTGAATTTACTGACGCTTAAAACTTATGCAATTAACTTTCAAAGATAATCCATCTTTTGTGTAAATTTTATACATGGCATGATTTCTCTTTATCATGACTACGTATATTTTGATACTGTACACAATTATAATACTTATTCGAGGATCGTTTTCCGTCAAACGTACATTCTCCTGAACATTATGAACAAAGAATAGGGTGGACACAACCATCTCTGTTGTCAACCGTTGACCGCAGACAGTTAATAATAACAAAGCGAAGTTCTATAAGTTACATTTGGCATTCCAACTGACCATGCATATCTAAATTGCATTGTGAGACCTAAAGACAGTCTGGTGTAGCATAGATATCGATTGTTTTGAATAAACATAAAGCGACTACATCTGTGTATTGTACAATTCAATTTGAACCGTTATGAATTTTATTTAGGAAGAAAATCAAGATTTTTTTGATGTAAAGTTTCTTAATTTCTCGAGATTTTGACGATCTAATGCGCCAGTTTTTAAAATGTGGCGCGTTGTCACCCAGGAGCACATGCAACAGCCCTATCATTCAATGTCAAGCCGAATAACTGCTTGAATAAGGAACAAAAGTGGGCCAACGCTTTGTTAACTTTTCAGTTTGTGCTGCTACTCCTCCTGAACGAGTCAAGAATTTTCTTCTGAAAGTGTAATCATTTCTTTGTCTGTAAATGTGCATCACATCTGCCGATTTGCGTCCCATACTGATAAATCCTTCGTGGTGTATGTTTTTTCCTTTCGTTCTTTATTTTCATACCCTAGAGGGGAAATGTGGAGAAGCTGAAGAATCTACAAAAGCAACTAAAGCTCCGAATGAGGTAGAGCTTTGCTAGTTCAGCAGTAAATCGACAGGTAGTGGCAGAAGTATAGAGGGAACTAGCTTAGCACTAGCTGCTTCACTCTGAGTCTGTGTCGTCTGAACAGACCCTTTTTTCGTTTATGTTTAATCGAATTTTTATGTTGTTTTTAAATTGCAACACCTCACTCTTTTAACGCTGATTAAAGCCATAGAAGCTCGGTCTTTTCCGAATGTACTTCTGGCCAAAACGCGATTCTCGTAGTTGGAGTCCATGTATTTTGTTAATCATACCTATTGCCTTTTTTGGTGATATTCTCACAGAAACTTCAATTCCCTAATACATATTTCTTTATATCAAAGCGAGAAATAAAATACCAACTCTCATAGAGTTAGATTTAAAATATTTTTAATACAACGGAGTACAGTCTTACATTCTTATAAATTTTTAGCCCGTTTCACGCTCTTAGCTGTTGAATTCCTAAAAACAATGCAACACGTAATTTTTTTCTAACAAGGAAGCAATTATACAAATTTTCATAGATTTAGCTTTGAAAATGCTTTCATAATGAAATAATTTCATAAAACTTTTCATCCTCTGTTGAACTGTCTCAGGAGGCACGTACATTTTTTGTTTCAAATCAAGGAGTTAAATAAAAGTTTTCATAGATGTAGCTTTAAAAAAGCTTTAGTAATTCTGTAAGAATGATTTATGTTCAAAAAAACTTTCACTAACTGTTTTACTCGCTTAGTGGTTGAATTTCCGTAACTGGTGAAACATATTTTTTAAATTTATGACTATGTAACCAAATACCAATTTTCGTAGTTCTAGCTCCAAAAATGCCATAATAGCGACATATTTTCAAAAAAAGCTTTCATCTCCTAGTTCACTCCCTTAGGAGTGGAATTTCGAACAATCCGTTCTTAAACGATGCCTGCAGTATAAGATTCACGCTCTTTCCAAATTTGAAGTTTGCATTCTATGTAGTTTCGGCTGGGCGATGATGAATCGCATAATCAGTAAGGGCCTATCTCACACGCACGAGGGTTGAATTTCGAAAAAAGTGAAACACGTATTTTTTTCATTTCCAACACAGAAGCCAAATACCAGTTTTCATAAATTTAACTTCAAAAATGTTTTGAATGTGAAGTATTTTCATAAAACATTACACCCCCTGATAGAAGTTGAATATTCAAAAACGGTGAAATACGTATTTTTGTATTTCCATCCGAGAAAACAAATTAAAGTCTTCATGGATTTGGCTTCAAAATTGTTTCATAATGAAATATTTCATAAAAATATTCATCTCCCATTAAAACCCCGTTCTGGGCTGAATTTTCAAAAACAGTGAAACACGTATTATTTTACAAATATCCTTATAAGTTGGACAATCACAGCTACAGAACTTTTACGTAATGTGAAGGACAATCAAAGAATTAAAACCAAAGACGATAAAATAGTGAGTGATAGTCCAAATCCGCCATAGCTCTTTATTGTGATTTCCCCTGTATGACAATCTATTTTATCATACCCTGGCGGTATACCTTCAGGTCGTATAAAACTAATGCTTCAGGTGGGGCGACTTCCAAGGTGGGTGTCCGCATACAAAAGTGTGTCAATCCCAGGTAAGAGCATGGATGCACCAGCAGACGAGCATCCGATCCGTACCTTGCATGATCAGTAAAATATCTCAATCTCTGTCAAAAGACGAGCCCGGACAACGCATGACAATCCACATCTGACAAGACAGGATAAAACAATCGTCAAAATCCGCGGGGAATCAAAGAATTAAAAGCATACATTCCTTGGGAATCGTCAACATGTTAAAATATACACACATCAAAAAAAGTTTCGCATTGCCTCGTTTCCGAGAGTTCCGGAACCTGTACAGAAACTGGAATAGAGATCAACATTCCCATCATTTCTGCCCTTTTTATTGATCATGAAAACCACACATTGCATGTTGAACCACCATACAGCAAGACCTTTAGACGTGGTGGTCCAGATTGCTATACACACCGGTACCTCTAATACCCAGTAACACTTCCTCATGCATTGATGCAAGCCGTGGCATATTATCGACAAGTTCATCGAGGCACTGTTCATCTAGATTGTCCCACTCGTCAAAGGCAATTCGGCGTAGATCCCTCGGTGTGGTTAGTGGGTCACATAAACAGTCCTTTTCAATCTATCACAGGCTAGGGTTCATGTCTGGAGCGATGTCGTCATCGTGAAGAAAGTCATTCACAAGATGTGCACTATGGCGGCGCGGATTGTCGTCCTTGAAGATGATTGGCTATCTAATATGCTGCCCATATGGTTGCACTATCGGTCAGAAGATGGAATTAACGTATCGTACAGCCTTTACGGCGCCTTCCATGACCACAGCGGTGTATGTCGGCCCAACATGTCACCCCAAAACAGCAGAGAACATCCACCTCGCTGCATTCGCTGGACAGTGTGTGTAAGGCGTTCAGCCTGACCGGGTTGCCTCCAAACACGTCTCCGGCGATTGTCTGGTTGAAGGCATATGCGACACTCATGGGTGAAGAGAACGTCATGCCACTCCTGAGCGGTCTATTCGGCATGTTGTTGTGCCCATCTGTTCCGCGCTGCATGGTGTTGTGGCTGCAAAGATGGACTTCGCCATGGTCGTCGGGAGGGACTGAAGTTGCGCATCATGCAGCCTATTGTGCACAATTTGAGTCGTAGCACAGCGTCCTGTGGCTGCAAGAAAAGCATTATTCAACATGGTGGCGTTGCTGTCAGGGTTCGTCCGAGCCATAATCTGTAGATAGCGGTCATAAACTGCAGTGGTAGCCATTGGGCGGCCTGAGAGAGGCATGTCATCGGCAGTTCCTATCTCTCTGTATCACCTCCATGTCCGAACAACATCGTTTTGGTGCACTCCGAGACACCTGGACACTTTCCTTGTTGAGAGCCCTTCCTGGCAGAAAGTAACAATGTGGATGCAATCGAACAGCGGTATTGACCGTCTAGACATGGTTGAACTACAGATAACACGAGCCATGTACCCACTTCCTGGTGGAACAACTGGAACTGATTGGCTGTCGGACCCTCTCCGTCAAATAGGCGCTGCTCGTGCATGGTTGTTTACATCTTTGGGCGGTTTTAGTGACATCTCTGAACAGTCAGAGGGACTGCGTCTGTGATACAATATCCACAGTCAACGTCTTTCTTCAGGAGTTCGGGGAACCGGGATAATGGAAAACTTTTTTTGATGTGTGTATTAGCAGGCGTCAAATAGAAATGAACGTTACAGTACTAGGCCCACAATCACTCACTCACTCACTTAGTGTGGGTGAAGACCAGGGCATAACTACAATAAGCAGGTTCATATGGAATTGTGGTTATCGCTTGTTTCTGTTATTTCTTGTCATCAACCTGGAAATCGAACAAGATTGAAAAATATCGACTCCCTCAGTTTCAAGGTACATGGAGTCAAAATATTAAATTAAATAGGCACATAAAAAAACCACTGAGTCCGTCCACCATTCGCTGCTTTTCTCGAAAAGTGTTAAGTTTTTTAATACTACAAAAAGCCACCATAATTCTGCTACTGATTCTAATTTTTTTGAAACTCTGCTCCAAAATCATGTTGCAGTTGAGGATCGTACCACGATTTGGGCCTTACGAACAGTCAGTGCTCAAGGGTGAAAACTGTTGTTTATAAACAATAGTTTTGGTTTTAATCCATCCGTTTTCAAGGGCTACATGTGGCTAAACGTATATTATGTAGCCCTCAGGCAACAGGTCAACTTATTCATATCTTTATCGTAAAGTATAAATGAATTGACAAGTTGTAAGTTTTCTCCTTATACGATGTCGTAAGGTTGTTCTGCTTTCTCCAGTTTTTATCGTTTTAAAGCAAATGGAGCGCTGTACTTAATGGAAACCGCCGCTCCTAAAATACTCCCAGACTACGTATGATGCCGTTCTGTAATACAACTAATTTCTGACGACGACAGCGAGAAACTACCATATACAACAGAAGAGGCAAGCCTCGCCTAGTGGATGTACACGCGTGCCATTCAGTATGCTGTGCCACATGGTAAAATTATGATCTCAGTAATACAGTACCTATTCTTATTCCAATTTTCTATAATAACGCAAAATTTCAAAGCAATGGAAATTTTACGAACAAAAATTACGGTTTTCTTAACGAAAGGTTTACATACAAACCAAAAATTTTTGCCCTGTTGCTATGGGTAGCTGATATTTCGGTTTTTTTACTCTGTTATTCGTATAAAATAAAAAAAGCACCTGTTACAACCGTTACCAAACTAATACTGGAAAATACTGGTTATTCAGAACTAAAATATTGGTATCGGCTTTGACGGGCCGGTTTTTCCCATCTATACCTAGATTGCAGTAGCTATTCATAAATTAAGAAGCCTGAACGTGATAGACTAGCATGTAGAAGTGCATTAAACCATTCTTCAGTCTAATAACCACAACACCACCAGCATCACCACCACCACCACCACCACCACCACCACCACCACCACCACCAAAAACAGTTCACTTATATATTTCGACGTGAGCCATTGTCACTGCTATCATATAAAGTTTCAAAATCAGATTCTGTGCAGAATGTAATGTAATATACAGGAAAAGGTATCCTACATCATATTTTGCTAACACTAGTCAATAAAATTTCAGGTAATCTTCATGTTTTCGGTTGTGCTGACAACGAAAGTGTAAATGAAATGCAAGATTAGCTCTCGTTTTGAAGTTCTGATAACTTTACGTTATTGCCTATGTAAGGGTATGAGTGTATTTACCTACCGGAAGAAGGTAACTGAAAACACAATCGCTTAGCCACGCGTTTCTAGTTTTCTGTTGGTTATTTCCATGATTAGTTTTTAGCAGTAATAGGCTTACACTGATGCACTACACTTTCCCTGGTTCTCACTCCCAAGCACGAAATTTTCTGGTGGAAGCGTTCTCCTTGTTCGTCAGTAACAGCACCACACTTGTGAGGAAATAAGTCTAAATGGGAATCTAGAAAACATAACTTTAAGGGGATGTTGCAGTTTATTGTAGCAGTGCGGAAGGTTTGCCACAAGGTCCTTATAGTTCCCTACCCTCTTATTTCCTAGAAAGTTTGGTGACACTTGAACAAAGGCATCCCAAGCTAACTTTTCAACACGTGTCAGATTGGTGTCGAAATGCTCATATTTGTACAGTTTGCTTATCTAGGGATTTGCGTATCTAGGGACCTATGAAAATCCTCTCTTTTGTTTTCGCCTCACTAAGGCGTGCACATTTTTCGCACAAATAGAACAATCCTTTCCCAGTTATGTCATAGCCTTAACGAAGTTTTCCATTCGACTCAATTTTATGTGGAGAAAACGCAGAATTATATTCTTGGATTCGACCAGTGCTTCGGGCACAACATTGTGAGATCCTGGTTCAGGTGACTGACGCCTAGACCAATATTTCTTTATTATAATGAAATACTTTGATGCGGCTCTCTCAGAGGCACAGGAAGCAACAGAATTTGGTGTAGCCATGTTGCAGGCCAAGTAATGTACCTATGACTTTCAGATACTCGGAAATATGCCATTGAAACTTGTCGCCGTTCAATCGCAATAACAGTTGTTTCGTGCCATCACATGTTTCTTTCATTTAAGGTGCATACCCAATCGGAATCGATGGCAAAACGTTGACATTACGCAATAGCACACAGTTGTGACTTACTTTGGAGGAGTCAATGAAAACCTCCACTGATCACTTCTATCGTCACGCCCAAAGCTCCCATTAGCGCTTGTACATCACTACAAAATGGCAAGTTCTTTTCACTTTGGAAAAATGGAAGGAATAGCATATGGCGGTCACAGAGTGCAGCTACATTTACCGTCCTATGAAAGCAAAGCCATTGTTGTACGGTTGACGCCAACAATTCGGCTTTGCCTTTCGGCAGTTCGAGATTTATCACTAGGTCATTAAGTTAATTTGTGAATCTCTGTACACTCATCGCTACTGACAAAATCTGCATCCTGTGAGGAAATAGGTCTTGAAGGTTATGGTGCGGTATTAGTTTCACTACCGTCCTCGTCAATAACATGTAAGGTGGGACAGGAACAGGCAGTCCGTCTCCACGAGGAACTGCTCGTATGGCTGAGGTTGGTTGGTTGGTTTGGGGAAGGAGACCAGACAGCGTGGTCATCGGTCTCATCGGATTAGGGAAGCATGGGGAAGGAAGTCGGCCGTGCCCTTTCAGAGGAACCATCCCGGCATTTACCTGGAGTGATTTAGGGAAATCACGGAAAACTTAAAACAGGATGGCCGGACGCAGGATTGAACCGTCGTCCTCCCGAATGCGAGTCCAGTGTCTAACCACTGCGCCACCTCGCTCGTTTATGGCTGAGGATATGTTAAGATATATACAGGAAGGCTTTTTTTGTTGCCATACAAAAGTAATAATAATTCACATGGTTTGACGGTTCTTGCCAAATCATAGTAAACCCCCTGGAAGATCTTCTACGATTCATCTATGAATGAAGGCTAGAGACACAAGATATGCAACATGCACTACTGGGCATTAAAGTTGCTACACCAAGAAGAAATGTAGATGGTACACGGGTATTCATTGGACAAATATATTACACTACAACTGACATGTGATTACATTTTCACGCAATCCAGGTGCATAGATCCTGAGAAATCAGTAGCCAGAACAACCACCTCTGTCCGTAATAACGGCCTTGATACGCCTGGGCATTGAGTCAAACAGACCTTGGATGGCGTGTACAGGTACAGCTGCACATGCAGCTTCAACACGATACCACAGTTCATCAAGAGTAGTTACTGGCGCATTGTGACGAGCCAGTTGCTCGGCCACCATTTACCAGACGTTTTCAATTGGTGAGAGATCTGGACAATGAGCTGGACAGGGCAGCTGTCGAACATTTTCTGTATCCAGAAAGGCAGGTACAGGACCTGCAACATGTGGTCGGGCATTGTGCTGATGAAATGTAGGGTTTCGTAGGGATCGAATGAAGGGTAGAGCCACGGGTCGTAACACATCTGAAATGTAACGTCCACTGTTCAAAGTGCCGTCAATGCGAACAAGAGGTGACCGAGACGTGTGACCAATGGCACCCCATACCATCACACCGGGTGATACGCCAGTATGGCGATGACGAGTACACGCCTCCAATGTGCGTTCACCGCGATGTCGCCAAACTCGGATGGGAGCATCATGATGCTGTAAACAGAACCTGGATTCATCCGATAAAATGACGTTTTGCCATTCATGCACCCAGCTTCGTCGTTGAGTACACCATCGCAGGCGCATCCTGTCTGTGATGCAGCGTCAACGGTAACCGCAGCCATGGTCTCCGAGCTGATAGTCCATGCTGCTGCAAACGTCGTCGAACTGTTCGTGCAGATGGTTGTTGTCTGGCAAATCTCCCCATCTGTTGACTCAGGGATCGAGACGTGGCTGCACGATCCGTTACAGCCATACGGATAAGATGCCTGTCATATCGACTGCTAGTGATACGAGGCCGTTGGGATACAGCAGGTCGTTCCGTAGTACCCTCCTGAACCCACCGATTCCATATTCTGCTAACAGTCATCGGATCTCGACCAACGCGAGGAGCAATGTCGCGACACGGTAAACCGCAATCGCGATAGGCTGCAATCCGACCTTTATCAAAGTCGGAAACGTGATGGTACGCATTTTCCGACTTACACGAGGCATCACAACAACGTTTCACCAGGCAACGCCGGTCAGCTGCTGTTGGTGTATGAGAACCGAATGGAAACTTTCCTCGTGTCAGCACGTTGTAGATGTCACCACCGGCGTCAATCTTGTGTGAATGCTCTGAAAACCTAATAATTTGCAAATCACAGCATCTTCTTCCTAAATTTCGCGTCTGTAGCACGTGATCTTCGTGGTGTAGCATTTTTAATGGCCAGTAGTGTACATGAGGAGTCCTGTGCTTGTCCTTGTCTCCGATTTCACAGCCGAAGTATAGTCTGTACTCCAACGTAATATATTGAATTAATGGCCTCCTTTGCAATTTCAGTGTCCACAAATGTAGCAGAAATTGTCAGCACTGTTTACGCAATTGCGAAGCACATTTAACCACGGGAATTACAATAAGCACACGAACTAACTACACTCCAGTAAGACGTTCTTCCAGCACACGAATAGAACACAACTTGTAACCCGTTTGAGACTTGCTCCACTCCTGCCTTCCTCTTCGCCTTCCCCTTGTTGATACAAGCCATGGGTAAAAATAGCTACAAAAGACCGAAGCTAATGATGTCTGAAACTTCATTATGCTGTCTACCATCAGCGGGATTTCTAAGCCTGTTCGTGAATGGAGCGCAGTCGATATAATTAACAAATATTTATTTCAGCCCAGTTACATTTTCACTGTTGGCTGGTGTAATCAGTGATGGGATCCAACTCTTATTTCTATGCAACAAATGTAAGTTATCTGAGAAGAAAATGATGAAGCATTTAAGAACATCCAATGTTTGATTCCTACTGAGCGCCATATTTGTTTGTAACCAGGGAAATCGTTGGAATGCCACGGAAGGGGGCCCGGGTTCGATCCCTGGCTGGGGTGGAAGATTTTCTCCGCTCAGTGACTGGGTGCTGTGCTGTCATCATCATCATCATCATTTCATTCCCATTGTCGACCCGCAAGTCGCCCAATGTGGCGTCGCACTCAGTAAGACTTGCTCTTGGTGGCCGAACTTCCCGCCTGCGAACTCCCGGCCACTGACGCCATACGCTCATTGCTGTTACCAGGGAAATGTGAAAGTCCTTACATTGCTTGTTAGGCCTCTATCGAAAAGTGGTTTCGCTTTACCGGTTTGAATCTACTGTTTCAATGCATAGTCAGTGTATACTTCAGCTGGCTCACTGAAAATCGCTATCTTCAATCGTTATCCGAAGCGTGTTTTTTTATGTAAGCACCGTTTTGAAATTAAAAAGACTTGCTAAGATATCTCAATCACTTTATTTTTAATAAAAGCCCGTACCTTAATCTACTTTTCTACATAATTTCCGTCAATATTGAGGCACTTGTCATAACGTTGTACCAGTTTTTGAATACCCTACTCATAGAAGTCTGCCGCCTGAGTTGTTAACCTCTTCATGACCACTGTTTTGACTTCGTCATAGTCTTGAAGACGCTGACAGCCCAGGTGTTTCTTCACGTGCAGGAACAGATGGTAGTCACTGGGCGCAACATCGGGGCTGTACGTAGGTTGATGTAGAGTTTCCCATCGAAAAGATTTGATGAGATCTTTGGTCTGATTTGCCACATGCCGACGGGCATTGTCTTGCAGCAAAACACAGCCCTTGCTGATTTTCCATGGACTGTTGCTTTGATTGTGGTGTGACGTAGGCCACCCATGTTTCACCGCCCGTAATAATTTGGCTTAAGAAATCATCAGCGTCGTTGTGGTACCGCTCAAGGAAAGTCAATGCACTGTCCAAACGTTTGGTTTTGTGCACATCCGTCAACATTTTCGGTACCCAACGCGCGAACAATTTTCGGCAATTCAAGTGCTCGGTCACAATGCCATACAAAACACTACGAGAAACATTAGGAAAGTCATCCCGCAAGATGAAATGGTAAAGCGTCTGTTTTCTCTCATCTTATTGTCCACTTCCTGCACCAAACTTTCATTAACGACCGAAGGACGCCCACTCCGTTGTTCATCATTCACATTTGTGCGGCCATCGTTAAGTGCTCTCACCCACTTTTTTACCAATCCATCATTAATAATATTTTCTTAGTAAACTACACAGATCTCATGATGAATATCGATCGCTTTTAGGCCTTTAGCACTAAGAAATCTTATAACAGCCCGTACTTCACAGTCGGCGGGACTCACGATTATCGGAGGCATCTTAAACACTCAGAACACAACGTAAACAAGGAATAAACAGAATGTAATGGTGTCAGTGCGTAGATTAAGGTACAGGCTTTCATGTAAAAATAAAATTATTGAGATACCTTAGCACCTCTTAATTTAATTTCAAAACGGTACTTACTTTAAAAACACGCCATGAATGTAACTGTAAATTGTTGGAAAAGTAATAGGATTGTCGTACCATGAGAACATCAATGTTCAGGTGACGTAGTATTATTTGTTATTGAAACAAATGTTAAAATAAAAGTGTAAATTGGAGAACTTGATGACGAACGGAGGAAATAGTATAAGTATTGACCAAAGGTACAAGAAGATCCTCGGTGGAATGACGAAACCTTAGTAGAAGATACACAGAGAATTCCCAGTCCCTGAAGAAATGAGTCCTATAACAATTCATTGACAGAAAACGTGAAGAACCCAGAAGGGGAGGATGAATCTAAATGAAACTTAACAGATAGTGAGGATATATGATGTCACTGGAGTGATTGTAAAATCGAGACAATTTAAGAAGAACTTGGTCGTATGAGCCCACTTGTCAGTATGACGTTGCACTCCCTCTGGCCTGTATCCACGCCAAGATTCTGTTGGGAATGGTGTCATCTTGCCTTTGGTTGCAGTCTCTAGGAAATCTGTCCTGCAACTGGTGTAACTGCTCCTTGATTTCCTTTATACGGGGACTGGTGTGCAGTTGACGTCAGAGATGATCCCACCAATGTTCTATTGGGGACAGATATGGGTATCTTGCTTGCTACTGGAGTATCTCTAACTCCCTCAGACAGGTGAATAGAGACACGTGCCATACGTGGTCGAGCCTTATCCTTTTAAGACTTTAAACCTTGATACTGTCACTTAGAAGGTTGTTGTTGTTGTGGTCGTCAGTCCTGAGACAGGTTTGATGCAGCTCTCCATGTTACGCCATCCTGTGCAAGCTTCTTCATCTCCCACTACCGACTGCAGCCTACATCCTTCTGAATCTGCTTAGTGTATTCATCTCTTGGTCTCCGTTTACGATTTTTACCCTCCACGCTGCCCTCCAGTACTAAATTGGTGATCCCTTGATGCCGCAGAACATGCCCTACCAACCGATCCCTTCTTCTGGTCAAGTTGTGCCACAAATTCCTCTTCTCCTCAATTCTATTCACTACATCCTCATTAGTTATGTGATCTACCCATCTGATCTTCAGCATTGTTCTGTAACACCACGTTTCGAAAGCTTCTGTTCTATTTTTGTCTGAACTATTTATCGTCCACGTTTCACTTCCACACATGGGTAAACACCATACAAATACATTCAGAAACGACTTTCTGACACTTAAATCTATACTCGATGTTAACAAGTTTCTCTTCTTCAGAAATGCTTTCCTTGCCTTTGCCAGTCTACATTTTATTTCCTCTCTACTTCGACCATCATCAGTTATTTTGCTCCCCAAATAGCAAAACTCCTTCACTACTGTAAGTGACTCATTTCCTAATCTAATTCCCTCAGCATCACCCGATTTAATTTGACTACATTCCATTATCCTCGTTTTGCTTTTGTTGATGTTCATCTTATATCCTCATTTTAAGACACTGTCCATTCCGTTCAACTCCTCTTCCAAGTCCTTTGCCGTCTCTGACAGAATTACAATGTCATCGGCGAACCTCAAAGTTTTTACTGCGTCTCCATGAATTTTAATACCTACTCCGAATTTTTCTTTTGTTTCCTATACTGCTTGCTCAATATACAGATTGAATATCATTGGGGAGAGGCTACAACCCTGTCTCACTCCCTTCCAAACCACTGCTTCCTTTTCATGTCCCTCGACTCTTATAACTGCCATCAGGTTTCTGTACAAACTGTAAATAGCCTTTCGCTCCCAGTATTTTACCCCTGCCATCATTATAATTTGAAAGAGAGTATTCCTTTCAACATTGTCAAAAGCTTTCTCTAAGTCTACAAATGCTAGAAACGTAGGTTTGCCTTTCCTTAATCTTTCTTCTAAGATAAGTCGTAGGGTCAGTATTGCCTCACGTGTGCCAACATTTCTACAGAATCTAAACTGATCTTCCCGAGGTCCGCATCTACCAGTTTTTCCATTCGTCTGTAATGAATTCGCGTTAGTATTTTGCAGCTGTGACTTATTAAACTGATAGTTCGGTAATTTTCACATCTGTCAGCACCTGCTTTCTTTGGGATTGGAATTATTATATTCTTCTTGAAGTCTGAGGGTATTTCGCCTGTCTCATACATCTTCCTCACCAGCTGGTAGAGTTTTGTCATGACTGGCTCTCCCAAGGCCGTCAGTAGTTCTAATGGAATGTTGTCTACTCCCGGTGCCCTGTTTCGACTCAGGTCTTTCAGTGCTCTGTCAAATTCTTCACGCAGTATCATATCTCCCTTTTCATCTTCATCTACCTCCTCTTCCATTTCCATAATATTGTCCTCAAGAACATCGCCCTTGTATAAACCCTATATATACTCCTTCGACCTTTCTGCTTTCCATTCTATGCTGAGAACTGGGTCTCCATCTGAGCTCTTGATATTCATGCAAGTGGTTCTCTTTTCTCCAAAGGTCTCTTTAATTTTCCTCTAGGCAGTATCCATCTTACCCCTCGTGAGATTTATATTTATTTATATTTATTTTTATTTTTATTTTTATTTTTATATTTATATTTATATTTCTTTAAGTACTACATGAATATGTATTAAAAATGGGGTTTCCTAATTTAAAAAAAACGCAGTTGATATCCGTTTGACCTATGGCAGCGCCATCTAGCAGGCACACCATAGCGCCATCTGGTTTCCCCCTTCAAGCTAGACGTGTTTCGTTCTTTGTAGTTTTTTCGTTTGATGCTTATTTCGTGAGATATTTGGCCCAGTCACTATCAATGGACCACAGTCACACATTTTTTTCTCCCTCTACCGGCAGCCGCAGCTAATCATACTGGTACAGTATCATCTGTAAGGCACATGTCGTGCGAATGCCAAACCGACCGTTGAATTTCTGTCTCTCTTACATATATTCACTTTAATGATTTTCCAAGGTGAAGAGAATGCCATACCGACAGCTGAATTTCTATCACTCTGAAGGGTTACATGTGTTCACTTTAATAATTTCTCAAGGAGAAGCGAATGCCACACTCACAGTCGAATTTCTATTACTCTGACAGTTACAAGTGTTCACTTAATGATTCTGCAAGGAGAAACATATACACCGTAACCACAACCAATTAAAGCATTCATAATTATTGACATTAACAGTTTGCCATGCCATTCACCTTAATTTATGCCCCTCCCCTAAGGCGATCGAGCAGCCTACGACTTGCCCGCGAATACCATCAGCCCAGTGTATATTACCACCACTGTCGTCTTGACAAGTAGCACCACCTCCCCGACGCTTTACGACCACAAACGTCAGAATGGCAGCACCTTCGTACACAGTTTTCTTCCTCGCGTTTCATTACAGGAGCATTGCTATCCGGAGACTAATATTGTAATGAATCCCTATCAGAAAGGAGTGATGCTTTTTTAGAGCTGAGAACATGAGAGAACAGTGCTCTATTGCCAGAACACGTAGAATGTGCAGCGATGTGTTGGTGGTGTCGCTCAACACTTCCTTGATGTGACGTTTAGTGTTGATAGAAAGCGTCTGTTCGTTTCCCTGTTACAAACAAAATAATAATTATGGCGAAGTTTGTCATGTCTACTCACTGGTACAATCTCCAATTTAGTCTAGTTTGACATATAGATTACTACAGGCCGATCCCAGCTTTGTACGGGTCGCAATATGTACGGCCAGATGACTGAAGTAGTTCATTTTGTTTCGTGGTCACGAATAAAATTCAGAGAGCAACATTAAGCAAGTGAATACGAACAATTTCATACTACCTACTTGATGTAAGCAGTTCACGCCAGGAAGGTTGTCTGGAGACACATTCCGTATAGACGTGGAGCTTGGAGCGACATATCACGACAATGAAGGGAGTACATCGCGATGTAAGTAACACGTGTATGTGCCCGCCCGTCTAGCCACGCGGTCTAACGCGCTGCTTCCCGAGCGGGATGCGTGCCGGTCCCCGGCACTAATCCGCCCTGCAGATTAGTTTCGAGTGTGGACGGTTTGTCAGGCGGTTTCCCATCTACCTCAGCGAATGCGGGCTTGTTCCTCTTATCCCGCCTCAGTTACATTGTGTCGGCGATTGCTGAGCAATCACCGTTTCCACGTACGCGTACGCCATGATTACTCTACCACGCAAACATCTGGGGTTACACTCGTCTGGTATGAGACGTTCCCGTTGGGGGGACGGGGCTTAGCTGAGGACCGAACCGCAAAACAACCATGGATTCGGTATGGGGCGGTGGTGGAGTGGATGGACTGGTTTGGCCTATTTAGGGGTTGTGAACCATTGAGCGCTACGGCGGAACGAAGCCTCACCGTCGTTTCTATGTCCCCGGTTTAATACAACGTAACATAATACCATACGTGTATGCAAAGCCAATGTAAATATTGTATGCAAATCGTGGGTGTACGTGCATGTCAGTGATTCCATACGTATTGGAGGCTGACTGAGATGTCACAAATAAAAGAAAAAATAAGAAAAACCACACATGATCTACACCATTATCTTGTATTAAAGACACTCATTTGGTGAAGCTTAGCACGCAACGCGATGCGTTGTTGAGGCTCTTTACCGTAATTCTTTGTGGTGGACTCCTCGTGGCAGACTACTTTTCCGTGCCTCGCTAATAATCGTGACCACATCTAAGTTTAATTCAAGGAAAGCAGAAGGAAAATTTGTGTCATATGCTACGCTGTTGAAAGACCATCCTGTACATAAACGAAGCATAGTTGCCTAACCACTTTTTCGGAAAACGTTTTACTTGAAGCATATAAAATAAAACACGACGTTTTTGGGATTCAAATGTTTTTTCGCTATACAATTGTTGTCAAACGACGGCAGGATAATTATGCGTAAAAAAATTTGATTATTACAAAATGTAAGTCTCAAATTGCAGCTTTACGATGAGGTGGTTATTTTTGGTTATCGCTCATATACACATGTCCGTTGTTCAAAAAATTTGCATTCAATGAAGAGTATGAATTGCTACTGATAACCCAAGGGAAGCAAAAATTGACAATCTGAAATTGTCGTCGTACTGCAAAATTCATTCGTCAACCACCTGTAGACAAATCTCCAAATCTCGTGTATTTATTCACAAGAAATTTGCGAATCCCATTCAGTAAGATGTTTTTATGAGCATTAAAATGCTTGAATCTCCTTCTCGCCAGTGGAGTTTCGTATACTAGTCTTCTGCGTAATTTGGAAGTGTCCAAAGAAATGATACATTTCACACCACCACACAGAGGATCGTCTTCACATCTATGTTTGACTCGAGTCAAGCAGAAAGCGGTTTGCTATGTGGCAGTGGCGTCGTTTTCACTTCTTAACTTTAACTCATCGTAATTCAAACAGTTTGTACGAAATATTTATAAATTAGATACAAAAATATTCATCGTAAATCAGTGGAAACCTTATCGAAGTCCGTAAGACAGTTCACGAGATCTGCACGTAATCGGTAGCATCATATCAACTAACTTAAATGTGAGTCCATGTGGTTTCCTTCCAAGACAATGTTATTAGATGCATATAATCAACATGCTTCTTACTGTGAGTGGTAGAGGGTACATTACCTCAGGCTTAGGTAAACCTCCGTATTAGTTCTAATTTTGCAGCATGGTCATTTGTGGGAGGATATAATATCGTGCTCAGAATTTAATGTCTAGGATTTTTTCAGCGGTAAATCTTTCCGGGGCTCGCTATATAGTATTTCCGATCCGTTATTGTGATACTCCACGTTTGATCTTATTTCTCTCTTCTGTCAATTCAACCTTGTGCTGACAGACATAGACGCACCGCAGTTCATGACACTTAAGGAAGTGCAAAACAATACGCAGGCATTTAGTTCTCGGGTTATTACTGACAAAAGTTAGGAAACATACATTTGTAACAGAGCAAACAGTAGACAGCCATGAAAGCACATCTCACGTAAAGAGCTCAAAGACATGAGAAAATCAGAACTGGTACGAAAGTATAGACTCGTTCTCTTCTCACTAAGGTGTCATCACTTGATATCCAAGGCCATCGGTCAGAGTACTTTGTTTGTACCAAAATCCAAAAACATATGAGGTTTACTGTCACTTCTTCGAAAATGGGAATGACTGCTTAATAACATGCCGGTATATAGTTTTGTGATACAGAGGACGTGAATGCTGCTGATGGTGTTGATATGTCTCGAATTTAAAACACAAAATGCAGAAACCATCTCATCAGGTACAGCGTTTTACAGTAAGAATTGCAGTTTTCGAAAAAAAACCAACGATTCCACTGTCGCTACTAAATATTTCGCGATAGTAATCATTGTTTCCACGAGTTGGCATGACAGAGGCACACGTCAAATTTTAACAACTGTTTGACAACCTTATAAGATCCTGATTTCATGCCTCTGTTCAGGCATAATGATGCGAGAATGCATCACATCTAGTCACTGACTCGAAGCGCTAGAGCAGTGAAAAAAAAATCGGACAACAGAGAGACGTCGAAGCAATTCGGAACCAAAATAAGAGAATTTAGTGGCGAAATCATTGCTCTGATTGCAATGAAAATGAGAAAATTCTTGTGGAAATATGCGACGTTTGTTGCGTGCTTGTAGACGTGAATCCAGCAGACTGACATAGCTGGGAGTGGTGTGGAACTTTTAGCTTTCTATTTGTGACGGATTTGAGTTTGTGGTCGAAATGACGACAAACTTATCACGACAATTCTATGCATAATACAGCCACGTGTCAGAACTACACATGTTCTGCTATGTGTATTGCTCTCTAGGAATACATGTCTCTCCTCAGTCTGCACAAGAATGGGTTAATGGAAGAGACACACAATGTCCAACACAGAGTGGGATGTGGTCGTCACAGAAGCTCCAGTGGCATTCGTTACAAGAGAGGTCTGGTGCAACATGGAGAGATTACCGTAGAAAATCCTAGAGGTTACATTTTGGGCAAGGTATTACATCCTGGCACAAATATCTCACGAAATGATCATAATCAGAAATTAGAGCTAGTAAGTTTACTTGGACCTAGGTTAATTACCCTCTATGACACACAGTAAGGTGGTAAGCAGATGTTATGCATAGATGATGTTATGCACCTAATTGCACTGTATAGGAAACAACACACCACGTAAACACATTTAAGTTCTTATGGTGCTACTGATTATCTAAGTTATAACTTAAAGTGTATGCGTTACCATAAAATCTACCCTGCCAGAAAAAAATTTGTACACCCTCCTAGAGGTTTCCACTTCACTCACGGTTTGTTGTTTCAATAGTGCATATTGAGTACATGAAATACACTACTAGCCATTAAAATTGCTACACCAAGAAGAAATGCAGATGATAAACGGATATCCATTGGACAAATATATTATACTAGAACTGAAATGTAATTCCATTTTCACGCAGTTTGGGTGCATAGATCCTTAGAAATCAGTACCCAGAACAACCACCTCTGGCCGTAATAACGGCCTTGGTACGCCTGGGCATTGAGTCAAACAGAGGTTGGATGGCGTGTACAGGTACAGCTGCCATGCAGCTTCAACACGATACTACAGTTCATCAAGAGTAGAGACTGGCGTATTTTAACGAGCCAGTTCCTCGGCCACCATTGACCAGACGCTTTCAATTGGTGAGAGATCTGGAGAACGTGCTGACCAGGGCAGCAGTCGAACATTTTCTGTATCCAGAAAGGCCCATACAGGACCTGCAACATGCGGTAGTGCATTATCCTGCTGAAATGTAGCGTTTAGCAGGAACCGAATGAAGGGTGGAGCCACGGCTCGTAACACATCTGAAATTTAACGTTCACTGTTGAAAGTGCCGTCAATACGAAGAAGAGGTGACCGAGATGGCACCCCATACCATCACGCCGGATGATACGCCAGTATGGCGATGACGAATACATGCTTCCAATGTGCGTTCACCGCGATGTCGCCAAACATGGATGTGACCATCATAATGCTGGAAACGGAACCTGGATTCATCCGAAAAAATGACGTTTGCCATTCGTGCAGCCTGGTTCGTCGTTGAATACACCATATCAGGCGTTCTTGCCTGTGATGCAGCGTCAAGGGTAACCGCAGCCATGGTCTACAATACGACCTTTGTCAAAGTCGGAAAACGTGATGGTACGCAATTCTCTTATCACAACAACGTTTCACCAGGCAACGCCGGTCAACTGCGGTTAGAAACGTTCCTCGTGTCAGCACGTTGTAGGTGTCGCCACCGGCGCCAACCTTGAATGTTCTGAAAAGCTAATCATTTGCATATCACAGCATCTTCTTCCTGTCGGTTAAATTTCGAGTCCTTAGCACGTCATCTTCGTGGTGTATCAATTTTAATGGCCAGTAGTGTAATTACATTTGCAGATCAATAGCGCAAGCGGTTGTGAGGTCGATCATACAGACGGCGAATTATGTCTTGAGATATGTTATGCCACGCCTGATCGACCTGTTCCCATAGTTGTGTAAGAGTTTTTGGTTGATCAACAGCACGAGTCACTTTTCCTCCCATCATATCCCACACTTGCTTGATTGCAGACGTCCGGAGATCGTGCTGGCCAGAGAAGCTGCTGCACGTCTTACAGAGCACGTTGAGTTTCACGGGCAGTTTGTGGGTGATCGTTATCCTGCTGGAGCATCTTCTTGTATCAAAAATGGCAAAAGAACAGATCTAACAACATTTTGCACGTACAGAGCGCTAATTAGCGTCCCCTCCAGAGACACCAAAGGTGAAAGACTGTTGCAACTTATCGCACCCCAGAGCAGTGTGTCTTGGATGAATGCCCTCTACTAGGCGGTTCTCACTAAGCCAACATCGTACGCGCAAACGACCATGACGTGCATGCAGGCAGAATCGTTTTTCGTCGGTAAAGATCATGGAGCGCCACTCTATCAACCAACTGATTCCCTGACCGCACCAGTCAAGCCGTTCCCGTCGATGCTGTGGAGAGAGTGGCAGTCGGGAAAGAGGTCTGCGTGCGACTGTGGCGCCACTGCTATTAACCGGTCCGCAGCAGTCTGTGCCCGACACGTCTGAGCTCGTAAGCTCTCTTATCTGTGCTGTGGTAGCTTACGGTGTGCAACTTCTGCTCTTACAATACGTAACTCCTGGCGCCCGTCTGAGCTGCGTAGCTGTCGTGAACCCCATCTACGGGTGTGAGATTGTTCACATGATCACGTTAAACAACTGACACTGCTCGTCCAACTTGTGTACAATTCTCCAAAAGAGCCACCCCCACCATTTCACCCTCTATCAGACCCGTTCATTTGGCTGCAGGGAGCACGAGTTGAGCCGTAGTAAAGCTAGCTTTCAAAAGCGCGCCGCAGTGCGTAGCGTGAAGCAGTCGCCCTCCGTTTTCTGGCGGTGGCGCCGTTGTCGCAGTTGACGGCTTCGGTGACTCCCTCTAACAGGAAAGGGGAAATGTGGGCTGTTTGCGTGGGTTTAAGAAGTGGTTGTACGGGCTCTCGTGGAGAGCTGGCAGTCGGGGCATCAAGAAGCGACTTCTCTGCCGGTGCTAGAGGGATAGCACCCAGATCGTGGCATCAGCGTAAGCGACGCGAGCTTCGTGGTATGGGGCGATAACTGCCTGTCGCGAAAGTAATCTTCCTGAGCGTCGGTCCGCAAGGGCCTAACTTACAGTTCGGCCTCATGCTGTCGACCGGCGAGGAGGTTCTGAAAATCGGCGCGCCTTCCTGCGTTCATTAAAACGGCTCGCAGTGGGCAGCTCGGCAGAGTATTTGGAGATGCTGCACCAGAAGTTGAGTATTGATTGTTAACAGATTTTATGAAGTTTAATTGAATTCAATTTACTTATTCTTGTTTATTATACCAGCTGTATATTTCGGGGGTTTACAGCTATTCATTCTCGTCTACCCACACGCAGGAATGTGGTAATATTAGAAAGGGTGGTCCGTTTGTCCCCTTTTGAGGACGAAAGAGGGGGGCGGAGGGTTCAGAGTAAATTTGTGGTTCGGATTGCTTCTCTCCCCTACCAGCTTACTTACGAGTTATTCGACTTTTAGCCTCTGCCATGTCTGTGAAATTCTAAGGCACCAATGACTGTACTGTTTAAAATGCATGGCACTAAGACGTGTTCCATTCTGTCGCCTGCCGTAACTAGTATTGCTAGACTCACGTGTGAAAGGTATTCTAAGAAAGAAGAAAAATTCCTTTTTGCCTCGTGGTAAGAACTAGTCAATAATATAACGAATTCCTGCTCATCTGGACGCTGTAACTTACGTAAATTTCTGTTTACGTATATTTGGCTATAATCAAGCGAGGTTGTTAATATACGCCGTAGTGGATTTTTTATATTGTTTCTAGTCAGGAAAACTGTTGTCTGTTTTTTGCAGTTCAATACCTTTCAAGGCTTTTACTCGACGTGCTTATGTGTTTTATACAGGTAGTTGGTTATTAATGTGTTTTCTTGCCAGGAAAAAGTTGGACATTTCATTAGGGGTAGAAATTGTTACCTTGAAAGGAGAATGTTGTAAACGTTCGCAAGTCCTACCTTGCGAGCGTGTGTGTTTGTCCTAAGTTAACTGGCAGAAATTTGTAATAATTGTTTTTTATGTATTTTGGAAATGTGAATGTTATTAGCTGTGAGTGTCTCGCACCCCCCCTCCTCCCATGCGGTTATGTTGCAGACAAATTAGATTCTACGCCATTTAATGAGCCTGACTGAGGCTATTGTGGGCGGCCGTAGATACGGCTGTTGTAATCAAATGGGAAATTCGTCTACCCAAAAGTGAAGTCATATATTCAAATTGTATTCATTTATTAATGGAGTGAAATTCGCCTGTAATTTACCAGAGCTTCATATATCATAAGGCGTCGTGTTGTATGCGTTAAATTGCTTGCCTGTACTTGCCTTTTACCAGCGTGAGATATTTTATAATAATTTAATAATTTAAAAGTCCTTTCCTATCGTAAATTGCGACTTATTCGTTAAATGATTGTTTTTTTTTTTAAATATCATAAAGTCTTGCACCAAATTTGAATAAAGAGTGTTACTGAAAACTGTGTGTAATTTCACTAGTTATTCCTTGGCACCTACTTCCACTTTACATTTTGTGTATTAATCGTGATTAATAACCTTTGGTGAACCAGTAGTTATTTTACGGTTCACAAGTGTGTTTCCGTTGCATGACTGCCTGCTTGCTTCACACGTTTGCAACGCACTTAGCCTTCGGCCAGTTAGCATTCCCTATTGGAGGGCACACACAGACGGCGCGCTGGTATCTGTGCCCCCGCCCTATCTGTTTCAGGGCGACGTTGAAACATTACCAGCACAGTTACAAACCACTGGTGGCATATGCCGTCATGGAATCCAAATCGACGTCATCTTTCCAGGTGTACTATTTTTTGCCGGCAGTGTATATATTGCAGTTCACTAATTTGGAGTAATGAACAGACGTGTAGAATTCGGGTTTAAAAATCATTTTGTTTTTAATGGGGAAGAAAACTAATGTTTTCTGTAGACACTGGAGGTCGCATGAAAGACATGACGAGCAGTATATGTTTGGGTCGACACCAGCTACACAATTTTGTACATTCTAAGTGTTGTGGCAATAAAATACGGTTCAGATGTGTCATTCTCTCTAAGGTACTGTCAGTCCTACCTGATAGGGATTCAACACAACAGCAGTGACTGGATGGTAATGCTCTGGTTATAAAATGTAGGACAGAAACGTGTGTACCAAGTGATCATGTTTCTAAAGGGGCGTTTGTCGTGGCCAGTATAACGGCTGTGGCTATACGACATCTGACACGTGGTGTGTTTGTCTCTGCGATTCTGACAGGAATGTATACTAGGCTGGTTTTTGTGCTAGGCTGGTCAGAGACTGCTTGATGATCTTAGCAGAGTGACTGTAAATGAAGGAGACAGCCATAGCGGTCTTCTAAAGTGGAAAAACTGTGAAAAATCTTTCAAATGGCTTTGAGCACTATGGGAGTTAACATCTGAGGTCATCAATCCAATAGAACATAGAACTACCTAAAGCTAACTAACCTAAGGTCATCACACACAAACATGCCCGAGGCGGGATTCGAACCTGCGACCGTAGCGGTCGCGCAGTTCCAGACTGAAACGCCTAGAACCGACCGGCCACACCGGCCGGTGAAAAATTATGAAACCTTGGCAAATTGTAGAGATAGTGTCATGTTTCTTCTCGAAAAATCATTGATGAGCCAGCATTTAAACGTCAGGGTGAAATATGTTAAGCTGTTTGTATGGCATTCACACATATTACATTTTACGTGAGCGTGGTAGACAAGAGCGCACCTGCCGAAAGATACTGCCAGCACATACGGTTGCAGCTGAGCGTGGAGGGTCAACGACGGATGAGATGTTTTATCTTGGAATACAATCTCTAAGGTGCTCATGGTAGCATAACCGCACGGCCCTTGGCGCCTTGACGGGGATGGCAATTGAAGCCGCTGTAAGGGCACTGAGACGGCAGGAAGAGTGGGGAGGGGTTTAAGGGGAACGGAGAGACACACACCTAAAGATAACCAGAAATAAACTTCAACACTAAGTAAGAAATAACCTTTATCACACGCAAAGTTCCATAACCTCTTGTGTGAGCGGTCGCCATCGGGTGGGATTTCATTTTGCCTCGAGGTGCTGACTGGGATACACGCACACAGCCTTGACTGTACAGGACCCGCTGGCATGGTGCTACTCTTTCGAAGCCCTGTCATTCCAGCCTTAAATGTTCGCATTAAAAAGTTGTAATTGTTTACAAATAACATCCCAACATCCTCCTTTTCTTTTTACGCAACAGCTACATTACCTCTCTGTATGTGACTACAAGGAGATCTGGTTGCACTGTCTACTTCCTATTTCGGTCTGCTGCATTGTTGTTTTCAACCTATACTGATATGTACGTATTGCGACTGTTCAGTGGAAAGAGTTTACTTGATATAATATGTGGAGCCATTCGACCTCTTGAGTTTTTAATGTCATTCTGTTACAAAGTCTGATTGTTCAGTGGCAGGAGTGTACTTAATGTGCTACGCTGGATTCGTGAGTAGGCTTGGAAACGGAATTACTGCACTTTTACATGGGACGAATGTCCACTATGATGCTAATTCAGCAGTAACTGTTTTATGCTATTGTAATATAGACTGATTCCTACTTAACTGCAGAATATTTCATTTAACTTCTGCTGACCGTATTTAATGCTTGTTTCGGCTAGTACGCCATTGTCAAGTGCACTTTGTGACGCTTACTTACACGTAGCCTAAGTGTGTATCATAGAGAGTTGTTTTGACATTTTTCCTTGTTTCTAGGAGGAGTGGCGTTCATTATACATCTTGGAGATGAAGACAGTCTGGTGACAAGTTGTATGAATCATTTGATTCCGTCTGTATAGAATACTAGATTTGACGGATCAAATGACCTTGCTCCTACGGTGCTTCAGGTTAACAGAGTAAACAGTATCACTGATACTGAGAGGTATTGTTTGCACCTCACAGATATTTGAATTTTGTGGCTAATTGCAGTGCAAACGTCGAGGTAAAAAAAAAAGGGAGTTTACATTATGTCACGAACTTGAAGCGACGTTTGCGACTTTACGTTGCGCAAAACGTTCGGTTCATCGCATTTACACCTCTATGGTTCACCGCGGTATTAATGCCCTGACGAGTTCTTTCCAAGTTTCGACAGTTGGGGATATCTATCGACTTTTCTGGTAGTATCCCAAACCATATATGATGCTTTGATTGCGTGGAGATGTTATTGTTTCATCAAAAATGTCAGCTTGCGTCGTCCAAAAGAATCACATTTTATTCGTAAGTGAAGCGTTCAAGCGATATTTTCTTTTGTATACATGAATTATGGTTGCCCTGTTTATTCTTATTCTTTTCAGTGTTTTTCACAGCCTTCCAAAACGCAAACGCTCCGACATCCGAGCCACATTGTATCATCGGTCTCGTCAACGCTCAACACACGGCTACGTGAACGCGTTGCTCGTTGGTGCAGCATCTCATGCACTACATTTCTTTCGCCGGTAATTATTCATTATTACCACCTCATCCCTCTTTAAAAATGATTCTGGCTAGAACAGACGGAGATAGCGGTAATGGGTGTCTGAGTTTTGTTTGTATGATTCTATGAACGTGTGTATTTGTGTGCTTTGCTTCCTCTCTGAAGAAGCTTTGGCCGAAAGCTTATGTGAACAGCCGGTCAGCTGCAAGCCGTGTGTTTAGCAGCCTATCTGTTTCACAGTATAGTTGTTCCCACATGAAATTTTATGTAACCAATCCATTACACTACAACGGGAACAATAACGTACAAAATTACAATACCATAAGCAAAAAATGGCATACATTATGCCACATTAACGTCGTCTGCGGCACAAGCAGGTTTCACAATGCTGCAACCAAAGCTTTTGATCACTTACCCAGTGATAAATGCCTGACATTCAGCAAAATAAAATTTGAAACTATATTGAAAACATTTCTCTTTAAGAAATACTCCTATTCCTCAGAAGACTATCTATTATAGTATTTTAATGTGTAAATGGTGATGGATAAGAATTACTGGCCAACGTCTTTCTGTATTTAATTGTTAAAGAAAGAAAAATTAATAAGTGGTCAGCACGGAATAAATAAATGAAAGTAAAAAGTGGTGTTAATATAAAATGACTCGTTCCACATCTTTAAAATTTATCGTGCAAAAGATACAAGGAGCACGGAACTAATTATTGTTTGTCACGAAGCACTTACACACTGTGAAAACCTCAAAATGAAATTCAACGGACCAAAGTAGACTATATTACAATTGTGATATGATTGGTTTTTGCTGAAAAACTGATACCTGGCGAAAAATATTACGAAAGAAGAAGCAAAGAGGCTGCTGTAAGAGAGGTAGGCCTGCACAGTTAAGGCTATCATCGTTAAAAATGACTAGCATTCATGTTAAAGTAAACTGTCCATTTTGCAAGGTCCAAGCGTTTGAGATCATTCCTTTGATCACATTTGTAGTATTGCGAAGTGCTGGAACACGTTTAAAAATTTTGTCGCTGTTTTACCCTGTAAATTGCTGTTGTTAGTCGCACACTGAATGACGCATCAGATGTAAGATTTCAAAGTGAGAAGGTGTGTAAACTACGAAACTAATCCACTTCCAATAAAATAAGTGTTCTTTTACGCTTGGAGGTATACCTATGTGTAGTTCTCCTTCCTTTACATTAAGTAATTGCTGAGTATGATGACATGCACAGAATAAGAGAGCATGCCTTGCTTCTTTCCTTATTGCACACGTTATGGGCTAGCAAGCAATGGACACTTTTTTTTTTGTCATCAGTATACTGACTGGTTTGATGCGGCCTGCCACGAATTCCTTTCCTGTGCTAACCTCTTCATCTCAGAGTAGCACTTGCAACCTACGTTCTCAATTATTTGCTTGACGTATTCCAATCTCTGTCTTACTCTACAGTTTTTGCTCTCTACAGCTCCCTCTAGTACCATGGAAGTCATTCCCTCATGTCTTAGCACATATCCTATCATCGTGTCCCTTTTCCTTATCAGTGTTTGGCACATATTCCTTCCCTCTCCGATTCTGCGTAGAACCTCCTCATTCCTTACCTTATCAGTCCACATAATTTTCAACATTCGCGTATAACACCACATCTCAAATGCTTCGATTCTCTTCTGTTCCGGTTTTCCCACAGTCCAAGTTTCACTACCATACAATGCTGTACTCCAGACAAACATCCTCAGAAATTTCTTCCTCAAATTAAGGCCGGTATTTGATATTAGTAGACTTCTCTTGGCCAGAAATGCCTTTTTTGCCATAGCAAGTCTGCTTTTGATGTCCTCCTTGCTCCGTCCGTCATTGGTTATTTTACTGCCTAGGTAGCAGAATTCCTTAACTTCATTGACTTCGTGACCATCAATTCTGATGTTAAGTTTCTCGCTGTTGTCATTTCTACTACTTCTCATTACCTTCGTCTTTCTCCGATTTACTCTAAAACCATACTGGGTACTCATTAGACTGTTCATTCCGTTCAGCAGATCATTTAATTCTTCTTCACTTTCACTCAGGAGAGCAATGTCATCAGCGAATCGTATCATTGATATCCTTTCACCTTGTACTTTAATTCCACTCCTGAACCTTTCTTTTATTTCCATCATTGCTTCCTCGATGTACAGATTGAAGAGTAGGGGCGAAAGGCTACAGCCTTGTCTTACTCACTTCTTAATACGAGCACTTCGTTCTTGATCGTCCACTCTTATTATTCCCTCTTGGTTGTTGTACATATTGTATATGACCCGTCTCTCCCTATAGCTTACCCCTACTTTTTTCAGAATCTTGAACAGCTTGAACCATTTTATATTGTCGAACGCTTTTTCCAGGTCGACAAATCCTATGAACGTGTCTTGACTTTTCTTTAGCCTTGCTTCCATTATTAGCCGTAACGTCAGAATTGCTTCTCTCGTGCCTTTACTTTTCCTAAAGCCAAACTGGTCGTCACCTAGCGCATTATCAATTTTCTTTTCCATTCTTCTGTATATTGTTCTTGTAAGCAGCTTCGATGCATGAGCTGTTAAGCTGATTGTGCGATAATTCTCGCACTTTTCAGCTCTTGCCGTCTTCGGAATTGTGTGGATGATGCTTTACCGAAAGTCAGATTGTATGTCACCAGACTCATATATTCTACACACCAAAGTGAATAGTCGTTTTGTTGCCACTTTCCCTAATGATTTTAGAAATTCTGATGGAATGTTATGTATCCCTTCTGCCTTATTTGACCGTAAGTGAAATTGATTACGAAAGCACGCTTTTCACATCACTTCCTTCTCTTCTTTGTTATTCTAGATATAGAACTTTGTCCACAAAGTTTTTTCTACGTTTACCTTTTCTTATTGTGTTCTGTCTCCTTCGATACTATCTCTTCTACAATTGATACATCGCTCCCAACATCGTTTCTACTTCCTGAAGCAGTCTTGATACGCCTCTTTCCTGGTCGCGCGAAGCGCCATCTTCCAGTTTTCTTTTATCTCGTCTATTGTTGCAAATCTTCGTCCTTTCAACGGGGTTTCCAACAGTGGAAATAAAAAGTGTCCGTAAGGGCCAGGTCTGGAGAGTACAGAGGATAACACGGCACAGTGATTTCGTTTTTTGTGCAATGGTCACAGAGCAACAGGAATGAATGAGTGGGTGCGCTAGCATGATGCAAAAACCATGGATCGTCTCAACAAATCTCAGGCCGTTTAGTTCTCAAATTTTCTCGCAGGATCCCAACACATCCCGGTTGTACCATCGGTTAACAGTTTGTCTCTGTGGCACGAATTCTTTATGAACTAATCCATCAAAGTCAAAGAAAACTATCAGCATGGATTTGACATTTGACCTGACCTGACGTGACCTGACGAGCTGTATTTGGTCTTGGAGAACCTTTCCCGACCTATTTCGGTATTGAACCCTGGTCTCAACACCATAGTCGTAGACCCACGCAGCGTCACTCGTTATTATTCTCTTAAGGAACATCTAGTTCTCATTTGCACGTTCCAAAAGCTGTTCAGAGATTGCGAGGCGACGGTCTTTCTGGTCTGGAGTCATAAGCCGTAGGACGAACTTGGCGGCAGCATGATGCATTCCAAGATGCTTTGTCAGGACTTCATACCGAGCGAGGTGGCACAGTGGTTAGCAAACTGAACTCGATTTAGAGGGGACGACGATTCAGACCGGTGTGCGGTCATCCTGATTTCGGTTTCCTGTGATTTCCCTAAATCGCGTCGGGTAAATGTCTGGATGGTTCCTTTGAAAGGTGACCGCCAATTTCCTTATCCGATGGAACCGATGACTTCGCTGTTTGGTCCCCTCACCCCACATCAGCCAACCAACAAGGATTTTATGACAGGGTGGAACTGAAATGTTACTTTGTTCTGCAGTTTCTTGGACAGTCAGTCTTCGATTGGAACCCACAGTTTCGGCAGACGTCGACGATTGTCGTGAACGAGGATCACTTTAACTTAAGTCCGGCCGTTTCGCAGCTGTGTGAACCATTCGTAGCACCAAATATGGTTTAAGTCCTCATCACCGTAGGCTTCCTGCATCGATTGGTGTACCTCTGTAAAGGTTTTCTTGAGTTTCATGAAAAATTTAATGCAGACGCATTGCTACTCTAGCTCTGTCATCTCGAAATTCGCAAACTGTGCAACACAATGTTCTACTTAATACAGTACTAAAAATTAACTAATAGACATATAACAATAAAACTTCCGTCAGTTAACACATTAAACACAGGCGTGACGACAGATGCCAACTCCATTTCCTGGAACGCAACATTGGCGTGAAATTACTAATGTCCTGGAAATTTTTGAACAGATAAAAAACTAGATACATTGACGATATCTAGTATATCGTATTACTAGAGCAAATAGGCATTCAGAAACAGAAAAACGTTCGAAATTGCGTTCTGGCTGAGATGGCTCTGAGCGCTATTGGATTTAACATCTGAGGTCATCAGTCCCCTAGAACTTAGAACTACTTAAACCTAAGTAACCTAAGGACATCACACACACTTATGCCCGAGGCAGGATTCGAACCTGCAACCGTAGCGGTCACGCTGTCCAGGACTGAAGAACCTAGAACCGCTCGGCCACACCAGTCGGCTGAAATTGCGTTCTGGTACTATGTTATTCTTGTAATTTTTAGAGTTTCAAAAAAAGTGTTCAAATGTGTGGGAAATCTTATGGGACTTAACTGCTAAGGCCATCAGTCCCTAAGCTTACACACTACTTAACCTAAATTATCGTAAGGACAAACACACACATCCAAGCCCGAGGGAGGGCTCGAGCCTCCGCCGGGTCTAGCCGCGAAGTCCATGACTGCAGCGCCTTAGAGTTTGAAATTTTGTTACGCCACACGACAGAAATTATGACCAAGAAGCAGTCGTAAACAGTAGCCTGCTAATATTATGAGTTGTTTAAGATATCAAAAGCCCCACCCATTCTGGCTTCAAATAATTGTACAGCGTAAGTCTATAGCGCCAACTCCCTTCCTTTTTTAACCTCAGTGAGTGAAAGGTTGTCTATTGTAGTTGTATGTCATGTGATTTTTGTTCATTTTCCTTCTTTGACATTTGAATAAAGCATTCTAATTACTTTCTATGTATCAAGTCGGTTCGCTCGTTGAGGAAGTATTTGGTAAATCTATTCGTATGTGTGTACGTTTCCATTTCTTCCAAAATTGTACATACTTGGGCCTCTAGGTATAGTTCACAGAATTTTTAAACTATTTTAAATGTGATTTGCAGTGCAGTTTTGGCTCTTTCGGTATATGTAGAAGCTTGACTGGTTGATTGTACCTTTTCTATTATGTTCTTTACATCGAATTGTGAAGCTTCCTCCCAGTTGTCCAATACTAAACTTAGTGAAAACGTTACATGAAATTCAGTAATCGTCTGGCTCGCACAAGAAGTAGAAACGGTGTGCGCCACGCCGGCCGGAGTGGCCGAGCGGTTCTAGGCACTGCAGTCTGGAATCGCGCGACCGCTACGGTCGCAGGTTCGAATCCTGCCTCGGGCATGGATGTGTGCGATGTCCTTAGGTTAGTTTGGTTTAAGTAGTTCTAAGTTCTAGGGGACTGATGACCTCAGAAGTCCTATAGTACTCAGAGCCATTTTTTTATGTGCGCCACATTCATCTTTATGACAATCTTTTGATTGCTGTTCTTCTAGTATTTAAGCGCGAGAAATTTCCGATATATGTATTAAACACTCTTTTAGTCAAATTCTGAAGAATTACTGTTCATATCTCAAGTTAAAAATTTTATTACTAAAATGAGGCACGTCTTTCGAATTTTTCAACAGCTCTAAATGTCATAAATCTGGTTATTCGCAACGAGAAGGACTATTAACAGCTGAAGTAAGTAGATCCAGTATTTCATACAGTACACAGTATTATATACAACAGCTATAGGTGATTGAAAAACTTTTTAGCTTGACCCCCTCCAATCCCCGCACCACCCCAATATGTCCATCCTCTATCTCTCCCTGCATGTATATATCGCCTAAGCGTATCGACCCTTCACTTAGAAGATGCTCGTACAATTGGCCAACAGGAGTAGAGCTAATACACACATAAGGAGACGTTGATAACAGCTTAGGTAGTCCCTCAGTTCATGGTGGGTATAAATTCAATTAAAAAGCTGATAAGTGCTACTACAGTGCTGGTAACAATTTGTTTATGGTGTATGGTGGCCGCATCCTCAGTGACTTCAGATATTACTTCACATTCTTATTAGTGCACAGCTCATCACAATTATTTATATACCAATGTGTATCTAAATTTTCCCCCAAACTTACTGCCCCTTCGATGTAGCTGGTTGATTATAGAAGACCCATAAAGAAAAGGAACTGACCAGAAGTGTATTAAGCTATTCTGACGATCGCATGAAAGCCTCATGTTTTCTCGCTCTGTTGCTGCCAACCCCTGCAGGCTGTTCACGTAATTAACGCGTGTGACTTAGGTAGACGCTCCTGAGGGAAGTAACCCTATCTCAGTGTGGATCGCACAGTAGCAGTGAAGGTGTCCACATTGAATGACGTACATTACTAAAATTAACATTTGGGATAGATATCGAAGATGCAAGAAGAGGCAAGTACCACAGGTAAAATATTGAAACAGCTGTATCTGACAATCTGTCTGACATTATGAACCAATGTGGTGCTAGTCGCAGTAGTTTTATGTATTAAGCAAGGGGGGGGGGGGGGGGGGGGGGGTCGAAAAATTATAATTACTGCTCAAACCAAGTTGCTGTGGGTTTCTCCTTCCCAAAAAATGTCATCCCACAAAAAGTGACGCCCTCAACCAGAGCTCGCGTCGAACCTGGGGGTGAAGAAAGGCAATATTATTGACATGAGCCGACAAGTATCCTTTCCAGCGTAGAAAATGGTTTAAGCCACGCTTTTAGCATACGAATTATGGAAATCAGTTATCAAGTGTAAATACCGTAGGTTACAGACTCACAAACATTTTGTTTTGCAGCGGAAATATCATAAATAGTGCAAGTAATTAGCGGTACTGTGAGTGCCAGTTGCCTGTGCACGAGATTCATGCAGTAACAGTATTCATATCTCACTATGCTAACGATACCACAGTTGAAGACAGTGGATAGAGCATTTATCTACCTATATGCTGTAAGCTTCCTATAAAAATTATCTAGAAACGAAATACAGATTATTCTTTTTTCAAAAGTTTTCTCCTGCTGTAACCTGTGCTCTACGTCTTTTTCCTTGTCATCAGTCTACTGACTGGTTTGATGCGGCCCGCCACGAATTCCTCTCCTGTGTTAACCTCTTCATCTCAGAGTAGCACTTGCAGCCTACGTCCTCAATTATTTGCTTGACGTATTCCAATCTCTGTCTTCCTCTACAGTTTTTGCCCTCTACAGCTCCCTCTAGTACCGTGGAAGTCATTCCATCATGTCTAAGCAGATGTCCTATCATCCTGTCCCTTCTCCATATCAGTGTTTTCCACATATTCCTTTCCTCTCCAATTCTGCTTAGAACCTCCTCATTCCTTATCTTATCAGTCCACATAATTTTCAACATTCGTCTATAGCACCACATCTCAAATGCTTCTATTCTCTTCTGTTCCGGTTTTCCAACAGTCCATGTTTCACTACCATACAATGCTGTACTCCAGACGTACATCATCAGAAATTTCTTCCTCTTGTGATTCTTGAACAGGGTATTCGCTATTACTAGCTGAAACTTGCTACAGAACTCAATTAGTCTTTCTCCTCTTTCATTCATTGTCCCAAGCCCATATTCTCCTGTAATCTTTTCTTCTACTCCTTCCCCTACAACTGCATTCCAGTCACCCATGACTATTAGATTTTCGTCCCACTTTACATACTGCATTACCCTTTCAATATCCTCATACACTTTCTCTATCTGTTCATCTTCAGCTTGCGACGTCGGTATGTATACCTGAACTATCGTTGTCGGTGTTGGTCTGCTGTCGATTCTGATGAGAACAACCCTATCACAGAACTGTTCACAGTAACACACCCTCTGCCCTACCTTGCTATTCATAACGAATCCTACACCTGTTATACTATTTTCTGCTGCTGTTCTTATTACCCGATACTCATCTGACCATAAATCCTTGTCTTCCTTCCACTTCACTTCACTGACCCAAACTATATCTAGATTGAGCCTTTGCATTTCCATTTTCAGATTTTCTGGTTACCCTACCACGCTCACGCTTCTGACATTCCACGCCCCGACTCGTAGAAGTTACACTTTCGTTGACTATTCAATCTTTTTCTCACGGTAACCTCCCCCTTGGCAGTCCCCTCCCGGAGATCCGAATGGGGGACTATTCCGGAATCTTTTGCCAATTGAGAGATCATCATGACATTTCTTCAATTACAGGCCACATGTCCTGTGGATACACGTTACTTGTCTTTAATGCAGTGGTAGACATCGTATTCAACTGCTGAACAATACTATCTGTTCGTTGCCCCTCTGTTGTGCTTATGAACAGTGCCATGAAACAAAACTTTAAGCTTTGTTATATACTAAGTTTCAAATAATGAAAATTAATATATTTGAATGCGAAGAGTAAGTAATTGATCACTCAGTGAAAAACATTTACGTGAAACTCAGTAGTGAAGTATATTATGAAAGTTACATGAAATGGCGTGCAGTTCTGAAAAATATCGCTCTACGCAGAAGAAAAACAACTGCTGAGATTACCCGCAGTGTTTACTGTAAACTAATCTGATAGCTCAGCACAACACTCGATAATACTGACTACAAACTGTTTCATCATAAGAATGCGAAGTGAGATCTGCCCTTATGTAAAAGTAACTTACTTTATTCTCACAATAAAACCTCCCCATCGCACCCCCCTCAGATTTAGAGGTAAGAGGTCTTGGTGGACAGCCCATCAAAAAGTAAATACAAATTGACCTTGAAAACAGGAAGAAGCTGTACTGAACTGTGACAAAAAAAGCAAAATATGAACAATGAACGGTCCAAGCTTAAGAAGTGCAGAAGAGAAGCGACAGTGTCAAGGTAAAGTGTTCCCCGTGCTGGACTGCAACGCTGGCGAGCCGTTTTCAAAGCTACCCTCTTTTTCGCGGTTCGCTGTATTCCTAACTTGTGTCAGTGCCGCGTTGTAACGTCCATTTGCGACAGGAAGAGATCGATAATGAAAGTTGAGTCTGCACAACTACTCTATTAGCAGCCAAAAGGAAGTGGCTTTCGAATGGAAACCGCTAACCTTTGATGACAAGGCGACAAGTCATCGGAAACCTCCACCGGAAAATAAGTCTGCTGTGTCACAGACTTGTGTCATACGACATGACCTAAGTTGGTGAGTGAGTATCAATGTGAATGTGATCTCTTCCAAGGAAATAATGAAAACATAATAGTTTTTCACACAATCTGCAGCTAATGAAAGCAACAGTTCCGACATCAAACAGTTTCTCTGTGCTCTGTCAAAACATATGTTTTTAATACTTTTGTAGTTGCATTGCGTTTTGGAAGTTATGACTCTTGAATTCCCTTGTTGTGACATAGTTCACGTCCGTTTATGTGTTGTTTTCATTTCTGTGAGACATCTATGTGGTCTCTCGCTTGCTCCCACTGTTCATCAGATTTACTTGTGACGGTAATGTATTCTTACCATGTGATTTATATTCTATAAAGAATATATGGTGTGAGAACTACCAAGACTAGAGAACGAGAACAAACATTTCAGTGAATGAACGGGCTGGAAAAAAAGGCACTGGGAATTTACAATCCGGCTCGCCCGCTTTGCATATGGACACCGTGACCGTAACCACTTAACTATGACATCATGGCTCTTACACATTTCTCCATTTTTTACTTCTTAATCATGGATCACTCACTGTTTCTATTTTGCTGTTTTTAATAATTCAGTACAACTTCCTCCTGTTTTCATACTTCATCTGTGTTCAGTTACTGACGAGCTATCCATTGAGCCATCTTACTGCTGAATGGGGAGGGGGGGGGGGAGGAGGTTCACTTGTCAGCATATTGTTTTGTGTCTGGGGTACTGACGTTCTTGAAAGTAGACAGAAATCACCAGATGCAGCAGGTAAAGGAAAAAAATCAGCACACTGCAAAATTTGTTTATACCAGTCAGAAACATTCTGTGGCTGGGTTCGGCGTAAGGTGCAGTGCACACAAAACAAAATATTCAAAACTTTAGTAAGAAAGATGGAGGAGGGTTTTACTTTAAAGAAAGTCGTTCTTTAAAATTAAACTCTAATTATTGTCAAAAATATTCTACAACATTAGGAAACGCTAAGAATTATAAAATTCTCTTATTACTAAAAAATTATAGACATTTAAATTAATTGCACTACTTGTGACGTAACGTTAACAAAAGGCTCAACCAATACTGGTCATCAATATTAGCAGTTAGCTAAGGGACAAAGATTTCCTTCACTTCTTCTGATCAACATTTCATTCTTGCAGGAATCTTATCTATCAGCAGAATCAGATAACAAATACTTACAAAAAAGTTTTAACCTCCGTAGCTAAGTATTCCATATAACCTTTCTCAGATACAAATTTATCAATTCTCCTTCATTAAAACCTCAACTGCTCTTTACTATGTTCCAGTTAAGAATGCCCCACCGATGTACAACTGAGGAGGTGAGCAAGAGAACGACAGATAAACTTAAACACAGAGTCTACGACCTTATTCACTTCTTGTACAGCGTGGTCATTTATGTTTGTCCCAGAACACTGAAGGTGAGTTATTTACAATGGCAGGAAGCATATGAAAATCTTGCGATACTAAAGCTTTTTCAGGTATAAAACATTCTGAGTATGCATACTGGAGTGCTCTACTCACCGTCAGTCTTAAGTATATTTTCAGATTTTCAGTGATGGACAGTTTAGATGCAGACTTTGAAGAGGTATCTGGGGAGTAGAACGTGGGACGATATCGTATGCTGAGACCATTTCGTGTTTATATCAGTAGCTATATGAACAGCTTTGTCAAACCGATGGGTGAAGAACCCAGCTCAGGACCATATGTCAAATCTTTAGTCAAGAAGCATTTTTCAGCTCGTGAGGCAATATAATAGTATAATGCTCCCCTACATTTTAAAACTGCACACAGGGGATTAAACATTATTTAGATGTAGGGTGACACATTCTCAGACATTTGTGATACATTTAGAGCTCTTCATTGGGAGCTGCTAACAATGACGTCCTTTGAACCGTTGAGTTCCCTTAGGATGTCCTCTAGAGGTCGTCCCTTGGTTTCTGGCAGCAACCACCATCCAATGAAAGCGCAGGTCAGACAGACAGCTGCGAAGAACCAGAAGCTACCATAAGCTCCCATTGCCTCTGACATCGCTGGATAAAGTTTGGTCATGATTGTCGCAGCGCCAAGGATCACTGTGTACGTAGCTATGGCGGCCAGACCTCTGATCCTCGGAGCCACAATCTCCAAGACCACCACATGTGGCAGTGAGTTCAGCCCAAACGCCAGCATCAGCACGTATATCGAGAGACATGTGGCGGGCAGCCAGCCGACGGAAGACAGGTCCGTCTGCGTCTCTTGCTTGAGGTACATGTAGACCCCCATGACTGTGACGGAAGTCCCGACAACCCCATTGGAGAGGAACAGGAGGGGTCGACGACCTAGGCGGTCCACCGCCACCACGGAAGCTGCAGTGCCAACTACCTGTTCCAACAAAAACAACAAGTAAAAAGTAAAGATTTACAAACATTTGTACAATATTTGTTTCCGATATATTAGGGTAATGAGGGTGTGACTGTCTAGGTTATCTTAGAAATTATGTACTAACATACAGGGTTAATAAAATAAGTACACGAAACACCATATTTGTTGAAAATATTTTGTATATGCAGTGTTGGATGTTTATCAATGTTAAAAACTGCGTTTCCAATACAAGTCTGTACCGGTTATTTAGTTTTTGACTGATTTTTGTCTGTTTTATACTATGCATGAGACCTGTGCACAAAAGGGAACAAACTCTCCATGAAGTGTATACAATGATTAAAACTCATAAAAAAGTTATTTCTACCATATATATTTATATATACAGGGTGAGTCACCTAAAATTACCGGTGGATATATTTCGTAAACCACATCAAATAGTGACGAATCGATTCCACAGACCGAACGTGAGGATAGGGGCTAGTGTAATTGGTTAATACAAACCATAAAAAAATGCACGGAAGTATGTTTTTTAACACAAAACTACGTTTTTTTAAAATGGAACCCCGTTAGTTTTCTTAGCACATCTGAACATATAAACAAATACGCAATCAGTGCCGTTTGTTGCATCGTGAAATGTTAATTACATCTGGAGGTATTGTAACCTAAAGTTGACGCTTGAGTACCACTCCTCCGCTGTTCTATCGTGTGTATCGGAGAGCACCGTATTACGTAGGCATTTAAAGGGAGCAGTGATGGACCTTAGGTACAGAAGAGACTGGAACAGCACATTACGTCCACATGCTAACACCTTTTTATTGGTCTTTTTCACTGACGCACATGTACATTACCATGAGAGGTGAGGTACACGTACACACATGTTTTTCGTTTCCAATTACGGAGTGGAATAGAGTGTGTCCCGACATATCAGGCCAAAACATGTTCAATGTGGTGGCCATCATTTGCTGCACACAATTTCAATCTCTGGCGTAATGAATGTCGTACTCGCCGCAGTAAATATGGTGTAATGTCGCCGCAGGCTGCCACAATACGTTGTTTCATATCCTTTGGGGTTGTAGGCACATCATGGTACACATTCTCCTTTAACACACCCCACAGAAAGAAGTCCAGAGGTGTAAGATCAAGAGAACGGGCTGGCTAATTTATGCGTCCTCCTCGTCCTATGAAACACCCGTCGAACATCCTGTCAAGGGTCAGCCTAGTATTAATTACGGAATGTGCAGGTGCACCATCATGCTGATACCACATACGTCGACACGTTACCAGTGGGACATTTTCGAGAAACGTTGGCAGATCATTCTGTAGAAACGCGATGTATATTGCAGCTGTTTGGGTCCCTGCAATGAAATGAGGACCAATGAGGTGGTCGCCAATGATTCCACACCATACATTCACAGTCCACGGTCGCTGTCGCTCTACCTGTCTGAGCACGCGAGGATTGTCCACGGACCAGAAATGCTGTAAGTAGGCTGTTTAAGTTTTCTTATTGGTAACGCCACATAGCGCTCGGTATGAAAAAATCACTGGCTGTGCCGTGTGCAGTCTGTGTTTAGTCTGCATTGTTGTCTGCCATTGTAGTGTTGGGCAGCGGCAGCTGGATGCTAACAGCGCGTAACGTTGCGCAGTTGGAGGTGAGCCGCCAGCAGTGGTGGACGTAGGGAGAGAGATGGCGGAGTTTTGAAATTTGTAAGAATTGGTGTCATGAACTGCTATATATATTATGACTATTAATGTAAATACATTGTTTGTTCTCTATTAAAATCTTTTATTTGCTAACTGTGCCTATCAGTAGTTAGTGACTTCCGTAGTTTGAATCTTTTAGTTAGCTGGCAGTAGTGGCGCTTGCTGTATTGCAGTAGTTCGAGTAAGGAAGATTTTTGTGAGGTAAGTGATTTGTGAAACATATAGATTAATGTTAGTCAGGGCCATTCGACTTGTTATATTATCCGCAAGCCTCTTCAGTGGTGATTGTGCGCCTGCACAGTCAAACAGATGGCTGCTGGCCATCTCTACAAGGACTACAGTGGGTCTACACCTTTGATGACCCACCAATACCATTATTTCTACAAGGACTGCAATGGGTCTGCACATCTAGTGGCCCACCAATACCGTAATCTCTACCAGGACTACAGTGGGTCTGCTCTGTGATGACCTACCTACCGATAGTCTTCAATGTCGACTGACTCTGTTGTGGCCCATTACCTGTCTGCATGTCAAGAGTCAGCACTGTCTTTCGTTGGAAGGACAGCACTACTTCTTCAAGACTGCATGGAAATCCACTACTTCCGTGTGCATTTTCTTTTACTGCTCAGTCTTTGAGAAAAACACTACTATTTTACTGTGATGAATGATCAGGACTGTCCTTATGGACTGTGAGAAAATTTTAGCTTCTGACCAACATTGTATCAATAAGTGTGTGTATTTGATATCTTTGTTATAGTAATTATGAAAAATTTTATCAAATCATTATTGGCCACTGCCCAAAACAATTTGTAAAAATTTTTTGTGGGGAGCATGGGGGCTATGTAAGTAGGCTGTTTAGGTTTTCTTATTGGTAACGCCACATAGCGCTCGGTATGAAAAAATCCCTGGCTGTGCCGTGTGCAGTCTGTGTTTAGTCTGCATTGTTGTCTGCCATTGTAGTGTTGGGCAGCGGCAGCTGGATGCTAACAGCGCGTAGCGTTGCGCAGTTGGAGGTGAGCCGCCAGCAGTGGTGGACGTGGGGAGAGAGATGGCGGAGTTTTGAAATTTGTAAGAATTGGTGTCATGAACTGCTATATATATTATGACTATTAAGGTAACTACATTGTTTGTTCTCTATTAAAATGTTTTATTTGCTAACTGTGCCTATGAGTAGTTAGTGACTTCCGTAGTTTGAATCTTTTAGTTAGCTGGCAGTAGTGGTGCTTGCTGTATTGCAGTAGTTCGAGTAACGAAGATTTTTGTGAGGTAAGTGATTTGTGAAACATATAGATTAATGTTAGTCAGGGCCATTCTGTTGTAGGGATTACTGAAAGTCAGATTGCGTTGCGCAAAAAAATATTGTGTGTCAGTTTAAGCACAGTCTTGTATAAATTTTTCTAAGGGGACGTTTCAATGCATATTCCGTAGATTCACTGCCATGTGGTTTGTGAAACCCGCTTCATCGGTAAACAGGTAGAACGGCAACGCATTCTCTGTTAATGCCCATTGATAGAATTGCACTCGATGATTAAAGTCATCACCATACATCCTGCAGGCTTCAGCTGCATTTCGTCGATACTCGCCATGGATGAGTATCATCTCCGCCTTTTCAGAGTTCGAATACACCATGGTCACAGTTCCTACAACACTACACTATCACAGACGTCTGGTAACACGGTGTACTACAGTTGGTCTGAGTACGGAGACAAATGCAGGATAACAATAGCAGCAAGCGCTACATGCGGACACTGCGACAGTTAGACCAAACCACAACAGTGCACTACAGCCACACCCGCAAACACGGTCGTCATCGTAAACATGTCTATGCAGATGCTGCTCGCCGACCGTAGCCCGTGTTTGTTATAACACCCAACTGAACGTCGGAGATTTCAAGCGTCAACTTTAGGTTACAATATATCCGGATGTAATTAACATTTTACAATGCAACAAACGGAACTGATTACGTATTTGTTTATATGTTCAGATGTGCTAACAAAACTAACGTGGTTCCATTTAAAAAAAACGTAGGTTTGTGTTAAAGAAAATACTTCCTCGCATTTTTGTGTGGTTTGTATTAAACAGTTTCACTAGCCCCTCTCCTCACGATCGGTCTGTGGAATCGGTTCGTCAGTCAGTATTTCCATGTTAGAGCTCATTTTATTACTGCTCTTCAAATCACATTAATCATGGAAAGGAAACACACAGCCACAGAACGTACCACCGTTACTTCAGGAAATATTCAAAATGTCCTCCGTTAGCGAGGATACATGCACCCTGGAGAATGGCGTATTGTATCACAGCCGTACACAATAAGAACACGAAGAGTCTCTACATTTGGTACCAGGGGTTGCGTAGACAAGAGCTTTCAAATGCCCCCATAAATGAAAGTCAAAATGGTTGAGTTCAGGAGGGCGTGGAGGCCTCTAACAATCCAGCGGTCACCTAATCTGTTGCTGAGAAGTGTACGAACACTTCGACTGAAATGTGCAGGAGCTCCATCATACATGAACCACATGTGGCGTACTTGTAAAGGCACATGTTCTAGCAGCACAGGTGGCGTATCCCGTATGAAATCATGATAACGTGCAGCATTGAGCGTAGGTGGAAGAACATGGTGCCCAATCAAGACATCACCAACAATGCCTGCCCAAACGTTCACAGAAAATCTGTGTTGATTACGTGATTGCACAATTGGGTGCGGGTTCTCGTAAGCCCACACATGTTGATTGTGAAAATTTACAAGTTGATCACGTTGGAATGAAGCCTCATCCGTAAAGAGAACATTTGCACTGAAATGAGGATTGACACATTGTTGGATGAACTATTCGCAGAAGTGTACACGTGGAGGCCAATGAGCTGTTGATAGTGCAAGCATACGCTGTACATTGTACGGAAACAACTGGTTCTCCCGTAGCATTCTCCATACAGTGACGTGGTCAACGTTACCTTGTACAGCAGAAAAGTCTCCGTCGCTGACATTAGGTTTATTGTCAACCGCACGAAGAATTGACTCGTTCATTGCAAGTGTTCTCGTCGGCGTTCTAGGTCTTCCCCAGTCGCGAGTCATCAGCTAGAATGTTCCGTGCTCCCTAAGACGCCGATCAATTCTTTCGATCGTCTTCCCGTCGGTACACCTTCGTTCTGGAAATCTGTCTCGATACAAACGTACGTCGCCACGGCTATTGCCCCGTGCTAGTCCATACATCAAATGGGCATCTGCCAGCTCCGCATTTGTAAACATTGCACTGCAAAACCACGTTCGTGATGAACACTAACGTGTAGAAGCTACGTACTGATGTGCTTGATGCTACTATTGCAGAGCAATGAGTCGCATGTCAACACAAGCACCGAAGTCGACATTACCTTCCTTCAATTGGGCTTACTGGCTGTGAATCGAGGAAGTACAGTACATACTTACGAAACTAAAATGAGCTCTAGAATGGAAATTAAGCGTTTCCGCACATTTGTCCACCTAATATCTTTTCTTTATTTGTGTGTGAGGAATGTTTCCTGAAAGTTTGGCCGAACCTTTTTGTAACTCCCTGTATATATGTATTATACTTATACTGCCACATAAATATAATAAATATAATCAAGCCTATTCAGCTGCCTCCTTGATTATTGAATTCTTGCTCATTCTGAGATGTACTGTTTCTGTGCACATATACCCAATATGTCATCTGTGTAGAATATGAACATTAAAGTGTGTGACACAGCTGATAGCACATAGTTTATTGCTGCTGTTGTCGAAATGTCTTATCTTACAGGCACAAAAATTATGAAACAGTTAATATTCAAAATCCACTCACTCTATGATTACAGCATTGAACTATATACAATTACAATACTAAATCAAAATGTGCACTCGATGCATATATGTAAATCGTACAATTTTAATTTGCTATTAACTGATGACAGTGGCTGTATAACCAGGTTAATCAACATCTCTTAACAAATTATGATTATGAGACAGGTATGTGCTTTCTCACGTGCAAGGCCATAACATCTGTTACTCTAGTGAGGCACAATGATCAATTTAACTATTGACATATTCTGTTGCATATGCAGAATACAACTTCATGCTCTGTTGAATACATTCATCTACTAATTGCTGTTTATAATAACATAATTCATAAATATAAAACAAAATTAGTCATTACTATGTTTTCAATGCGTATCAATCTCTATCTAGTACAATTACTTGATCAATTGATTGTACTTCTATAGTTTAATTCTTAATTAAATGGGGGAACGTACATGGCCACCCGTTCTAACATTATGTCTGGGTGGAGGGTAGTGTACACTCGTATGGCACTTTCACTTCATTTTCAACTTCTTATACAGGGTGATTTTTCCCACCATGTGCAAACTCTAGGAAACAGTTCTAATCAGTTTATATCCGGAAAGTCAAAGTATTCTAGTGGTTATGATAACATAGCAATTTAGTTAATTAAAGAGTGTTCATATGAGTCGAGGTATACCTTAAACTGTTTGTTAATCAGTCTCTTATCAGTGGAATATTTTCAGACAGGCTAAAATGTGCTGAAATTAAGCCTCTTTACAAGAAGGGAGAAGAACAGATACCGTCGAACTATCGACCAATTTCACTTTTTTCGCCTGAAAAGGAACTAAAAATGTTGTAATTTAATCTCAGAGGTACAACAAGAAAATTTGTTCGACTGTTATACCAGAGGAATAATCTAAAAAACTTTTTTATCATTGAGAGACAAAGGACTAATTTGTTTTATTACTTCTAGAATTAATTACCTTTTTGTTCTGATGTGCTGGCGTAAAGACGTACTGTATAGTTTCATATCTATGTGTGTGTTAAATGAAGGTGTTAAATGATGAAAAATGTGTTTTATAATTTCTGTCAAGATCAAGCCTAAATCCCATACCAAAGGAGTACAAATTATTCTGTTAATTCGAAAAGGCGAATTTTAGATGGAGGCGACGATCTTTACAAGGGCGCTGTTCAACAATAGAGGTACGTGATTCTGCTCACTACTTTCCTTTGGTGGTCGCTAAGATTAATTTCGATGTGTTTTTGCCGAGACATTCAGAACCTGCAATCTTCCTTTTCGTATAAAAAATAGGAGTCCGATTGAAAAATAAATATTCTTAAATTTAAATAATCGCTATTCTTTTACCCAGGTCACAGGGGAATGATAGAAAGTACGTGACTCTACCCTGATTGTACGTTCGCAATCTCCGACTGTGCTACGACGTAATTATTTTACACAAAAAAATTTTCGATAGGTCTTTCTCATCAGATCGCAACCACTCGTACGCGAATGTACGGACCCTCTGAATGTGTCTAGTCTGTCGTGCGCACTGTTCAAAAGCTTTTCTGTTAACATTCTGTGGATTGCATCTCTGCAATTAATTCTTGTTTATGCCGCAAATCGCACTTCACGTGAAGTATTTATTACGCAAGTTTCGGGCTCCATTTAATGCCAGAAAATTCCGAAGTACGGCTGACCAAGTAAACCGCTGCAATAATTTCATATCACTACAACTACCATAACAAAAAAAAAGTCAATAACAGAGAGAGGGTTCGTTACAAGCCTTTCTCAAAATTATTTGAAAAGATTGGGTTCAAGCGCCTTCTTAAGCATCTGACTGCAAATACTATATTGTCCAAGTAACAGTTTTGGTTCCTTAAGGATTTCGATGTTATGAATCCTATTTGCATGCAGAGTGAGAATGTACTTAATTCATTAGATAAGAAATGAGAGGCTACTGACATTTTCTGTTAAGTAACAAAAGCCATTGACTTTGTGAATCACATCATTCTCTTAAGTAGATTGAAGTATTATCGTGTCACTGGCAATGCTTCAGAGTTTTTCAGGTCTCATCTAACTAACAGTAACCAAAAGGTGTCGTTCCAAAATACTTTTGGAGTGAGCAACCAATCTCCATCCAATTGTAAACTAATTACATACGGTGTTCCTCAAGGTTCCATCTTGATCCGCTGCTTTTTCCTGTGTGCAGTAATGACCTCTTATCTGTTACATTGCGATATAATAAGTTTTTTTGTTTGCAGATGATACAAACATTTCAATAAATACCAAGTCATGTACAGATTTAGAAAAGGATGCTAATCAAATTTTCACTGACATTAATAAATGGATTAAAGCTCATTCACTCTCATTAAAATTTGAAATGAAGCACTATACGACGTTCATAACCTGTGCAAGATATGCTTCCATCATGTGTACAACATACGAAGACATGCAGATAGAAGGGGCTGACAGTGTTAAATTTCTGGAATTACAACTCAACAAGAAATTCTATTGGAAAGACATTCCACAGAACTACTGAAGAGCCTTAACAAGTTTGCATTTGTAATGTGAATGACATCAGTTGTAGGAAATGTAGATATAAAAAATCTTGAATACTTGGCTTACTTTCCGTTTACTAGGTCGTATGGGATCGTATTCTGGGGTAAATCGTAAAACGGAGCAAAAATGTTTAAAGTGTAAAAGCGCGTAATAAGAATCATTTGATGCGTAAATTCGGGAATATAATGTAGAAACCTGTTCAAGGAATTCTTAGTATATTTATTCCTTAATGAAATTTGTTGTACATAACATGTCTCTGTTTCCAGCCAATGACTCAATTCTTAGTATCAATGCTAGGAACAAGTACAGTCGACATAGAGACCTAAAATCACTTACATTTGTCCAAAAAAGGTGTCCAATGTTCTGGAACACACATTTACAGTAAATTGTCAGAAACTATTAAAAACTTGGGTTCAGATAATGCGCGATTTAAACAGAGTTTGAATGACTTTTTGATAATCATCCCTTTTACTCTACAAATGAATATCGTAGCAGGGACTATTCAGGATTAGGTATTTTGTGTATGATAAATTTATCAAAAGAGCATAATTGTTTCAGTCTCAGAGTGTATTAATTCTATAAATATTACCATTTCCATTTTATTGTACTGTATTCACAATTCTGACAATCTCCTAACAAACGATCAGGGAAGTGAGTATTATATTAAAATGTTATATGGTTTTTATGTTATACTTTCTGACATTTTCCACACTGATGTCATTTTTAGGTGTTTGGAATAAAAACTGAACCTAATGCAATCTAATGTTAAAGTAGAGTGGAGTGATTAAGTATGAAATAGATATGGGCATCTGGTATCCCATCCAGGAAAATAATTATATTTATTGACAGTAATGTTCTTGATAGTAACCATTGCCGGCCGCTGTGGCCGAGCTGTTCTAGGCGCTTCAGTCCGGAACCGCATGGCTGTACGGTCGCAAGTTCGAATGCTGCCTCGGGCACGGGTGTGTGTGATGTCCTTAGGTTATTTAGGTTTAAGTAGTTCGACGGAACTGATGACCTCTGATGTTAAGTCCCGTAGTGCTCAGAACCATTTGAACCATTTTTTTGGAAGTTTCACCAGCAATGTTCGAGCCGTCATAAAGGAGGACGGTGGACAAACCCTATACTAGCGTTCATTAATAGGTGCTCAGATAGATTTGATCAGTTATTGTACTGAGGAACGTAACGCACCTGCAGAGCGCCTAGAACGATTGTTGCCACCTCGGAAGGTACGGATCCTCCAGCCTCGTCGAACATCATGACGGCGTAGTTGAGTACAGCATAGGAGCCGCAGAACTGCAAGTTGGCCGCAAGGACGATGACGATAGCGAAGCCCTTCAGTGAGGTCCTGGAGCAGATCTCCCTGAGCGAGACGCGTCCAGCGCTGCCCTCCTTCGTGCCGTCTGCAACCAGCGATGACCGTATGCGCTCCATCTCGCGCTCCACCTGCTCGTCTGAGATCCCACGGCGCAGCCACCTCAGTGCCTGTGACAAAGGACACACGGCCATCTCACAGAAAGTCCTAACAAACCGCCCCACTGACATTACTGTGTGCGATGTTTTGCCCTGTGCTTTTCACATACGATATCGTGAAATCCTTTGATCAACGCCGTCAGGCATATGCAGTATTTCTTGACTTACCAAGAGTAGCTTGATCTGCACCACGTCAACGTTTATTAACACAAATGCGATCATATGGCTTATCAAACAAAATTTGGATTGAGGATCTGAGACATTCTAGAATAAATGCTTTACCGATATCTGTCCGCATGGTATTCAGATTCATCACCTCTTGTTTGATTATGTACACAGAATGCACTTTGACGTTAAGCTCACAACTGGGACGGAGAGGAAAGGTAAATTATCATTTTTAAACGTTTTCTTTGTGGTCTTCCAGGCCACACTGTATACCAGAAGCCGATACATACTAATAAATATCTCGCTGCGCGAAAGTTTCAAATTCTATCTCAAAAGAAAGAATTTTATAAACACGCTAATACAACGAACTAAAGCTATTTCTGACAAATGCCACCTGAATTCCGTGACCAGATAACTAAGAAATGTGTTTCTGGAAGAAAGAGGTTTTTTTCCTTCGTCGTGAGTCTTCTGGCTGATCTGATGTGGCACATCACGAATCCCCTTCCCGTCCTAACTTCTTCTCCAGAGAGCAGCAGTTGCAACCAACGTCTTCAATTATTTGTTGGATGCGCTCCAACAATTGCCCTAACACCCTATTCTTTCTTATTTTCAGTGTTTGATAAATGTTTCTCTCCTCGCCGGTTCTGTAGAGAAACTAATACTTTCTTATCATTTCACCAAATTGTGAACATACTTCCATAATACATACTTCGATTCACATCATTTCCTTTTTTCCCACACCTTACTAGATGTGTACAACCTTATTATTCTGAGAGAGATAACAAGTCTGAGGGGCCACTCTCAGACGATGGACACATTATTTGCGAGCTACAACTGGAGAAACTTTTCTGGAGCAATCGAATAAGACTTTGATTTCAAAATAACATCCTGAACGGAGTTCAGCCGAATGGTATATCAATCAATTGATTCGATTTGTGTATTCTTACTTAGCAGGAGAACATATGCAAGCTAAGTTATCAGAATCTTTTGAACTCTTCGAGAGAGTAGTTAACGATTTGCTGCCAAACAAAACAACAGTTTAAAAACAACTTGAGCTGCTGTTAGACGACTCAGAAGTTAATGAAGAGTGTAAATCCATTCCAGAACCAGTACGACATAACCAATCTTGTGCTGGTAACATCATACATGCATTGGTAAACTTAGCCAAGAGAGAAAACCAAAGTAATTCCTATTTTTATAGAGACGTTACTCATATCTGTGACCATAAAGGCCGTGATATAGTCCTGGATTTCAATCATACTAAATTTTTTCTAACAGCCGAGAAAACGAATAAGTGGGAATTTCTATGGCCTGCACCATGAAATCATATGTATACAGCATACAGGACAGTATTAACTCAGCTTTTAAAGTTCAGGCAGAATAAGAGGGTTGTATCCACACCAGAAGATCCAGTTCTATAACAAGAAGTCAAATATAAAAGACTTGCGTCATGTTATCGTAAATAAACATTTGTTGTTGACGAGAGTTGGCATGTTTAACTGTTTAGCATTGCTTTGCTTTTTATAACTGTATTAACACTTAAGGTGTTTTGTACATGTTAATATAAGAGTGATTTCTGATATTAGTTATGAAATTCATATGTTACTTAGTTGGAAATACATTTTTGTTGGCAAGCTGTGATGTAGTATTAAAATACAGGGGAGTGAGATAGTCACATTCCCAGTATTTGTTATTTGTGTGTAATGCCAATGAACATCAGTTATAGTTTATCTGCCAGGGATTTACTATCTTGCCCTGATCGGACGTTATTGGATCCTACTTTTCTTCTCGCAATTTCGGGGATGTGCTAAATGCACGGGTTTTCCACGAAGGACTCCAACTTACAACCTGTAACAAAATACTTAATCCTGGTCTTCCTATTGATTAATCAATACGCTCTGTGCAAACAGGTTTGGCTGTGGGTTAATGGTTAGATTGGTGTATTCCAATTCAATCTGATTTCCTATGACAGCATTTAGTCAGATAAAGGGGTAATTTGTTATGGTTTTCGTTATGGATGGAATGTTTCTTGCGACAAACATATGTGACGGGCTGCGATTTTTACTTTATAAGTATTTATTTCAAGTATGCATATCACGCCATACAGGATTGTATGTGTCAGTTATGCTGTCAGTATGAAGTGCTTGAAGCTTACCCTATATTGGACAATTTGTTTCGTCGTGTGGGGTTTGTGAAGTCAAGACTCACAGGAGATTCGCCCTTGGTGGTCAAGGCCAACAATGTGTGTATAAATACTGTGTGAGTTGGGCGTTTCGGTGGAGTGTTCGCACTGTGTTTAACCAGCTACAGTCAACCATTTAGCAGAAGAATGACTGCAAGAGGTGAGCTACTAATTCAAATTTTAATTATGAAGGGAAGAGTGACGTAGAAATATGCTGAACTCTCCGTGATTTCCGAAGCAGTCAACGTGCTACATAAAATCAGCGATTAAAAAGTAGTGTGTAGACTAATCTTTTCGATAAAGAAACTAAGTGCCTTATCGAAACGTTTCCATCCCCTTGTAACATTTATCAGTATAAATAACTTCTTCAGACCGTACTGATAGTTTAATTGTTTTATTTTCTACCATTTTGTACACAGGGCAGCTACAGATAAAAGAGTACATCGTTGAAATGTAAGAATCTTCAGACCGTTTGTTACTAAAAAGATATTACGAATTCGAGGAATTCACAGTGAATGAAAACTCTTCAAGCCGCTTGAACTATTTGTAGTCCTTCATTGGGTAAATGCCGTTTCGGGCCTTTACAGATGGGTCCTGGGGCGATGCAGTTTTTTAGAACATTACTTTATAAAAAAGGAAAAATTTAGGAAATTTTCTTAAAATATTTGTCAAACCTGCCTTAATTGTAGAACTTTTTTCTACAGGATTAGCGCCCAAACAATCGAGAAGCTAGAGAACGCATATTTCAGTTGTAAATCGAAACTCTTAATCCATTATATCCTCTTGTCGAAAGTAGAACTGACATTTAGCGCCAGTAGGTGAACGTCAAACTGGACACATGGCAACGGAGAACGTTAAATCGACATGACGTCATTGCCTGCAACTCTCGTTGGCCAGCGTATCTTTTTAAGTAACTTCACTCAAAGCCTTGCCTCAGATTCAGTGAATTTAAAGACTTATCAGCATTGGTACACAAGACTGCAATAAGTAAATTATATCGACATAGCATGACACTACTAAACTTCAATACGTGTCTTTGACTTACTTGAATGTATCAGCATTCAACAATAATTTTTACTATGGTTGAAATGGCTGTGAGCACTATGGGACTTAACATCTGAGGTCATTAGTCTCATAGAAGTTAGAACTACTTAAACCTCACTAATCAAAGGACATCACACACATCCATGCCCGAGGCAGGATTCGAACCTGCGACCGTACAGCCACGCGGTTCCGGACTGAACCGCCTAGAACCGCTAGGCCTTAACGGCCGGCAGTGGTTACTATCAACAACATTACTGTCAATAACTATATATATATATATATATATATATATATATATATATATATATATATATATATATATATATATATATATTAAAAACAAAGATTCCAAGACTTACCAAGCGGGAAAGCGCCGGCAGACAGGCACATGAACAAAACACACAAACACACACACAGAATTACGAGCTTTCGCAACTGGCAGTTGCTTCGTCAGGAAGGAAGGAAGGAGAGGGAAAAATGAAAGGATGTGGGTTTTAAGGGAGAGGGTAAGGAGTCATTCCAATCCCGGGAGCGGAAAGACTTCCCTTAGGGGAAAAAAAAGGACAGGTGTACACTCGCATACACACACACACACACACACAGCGGCTGCTTGGTGCAAGAACGTATGCCATGTAAGCAGGAGATCCCGGGTTCGAGTCCCGGTCGGAGCACACATTTGCAACTATCCCCGTTGACTTATAACAACACCTATATGCTGCTAAGGGTATTCATTTCATTGTAATAAATATAATGCCCGCATCACAAAAGAATATATACATGTACAATTTCTTGTATTGTGTTTGTGCATAAGTTGGTATGGTTTTATCCATAAGCTTAATAAACAGAACAGATACATGTAACACTGGCTTTCGTCATCAATAATATAATCTGCTTCACTATTTACAACAGTCTGCCAAAGATGGCGTAACTTTTCGATTCCCGTACAGTAGAAATTACGTGCTTTTGAGGTGAAGAACGCGTCGAGTCACGTTCGGGGCGCATTTTCATCCAAAAAGGACCTTGAAAGGTGTTCAATAGAGAGAGGAAAAGTAGAAAATCTGCGGGCGCAAGCTAAGGTGAATAAGATGGTTGTCATTCTAACTGAATTTCGGCGTGCGTTATCGTGGAGTAGCATCACTTCACGTAGGCTTCCCGGTCCTTGTTCTTGGATTGCGTCTGCAAAACGTCTCAGTTGTTGATAATAAATGTGAGCAGTTACGGTCAGTCCCCAGGGAAGCAATCCGTAGTACACCACACAGTCGCTGTTCCACCAGATGCATAACGTTATTGTTTGTGGATACGTGCAGGGCTTTGTATTGAGAATTGCTGCTTTGTGTGGATTTTTTTTCGTTAGCATAAAGGTACTATTCTTCATGACCAGTAATGATACGGGATAGGAATAGTCGGTGATCATGACGGGCCAAATGCTGACGAGCAAGTAGAAATGCACATGTGGCGACCCACTGATTTCTGTGACTTTGGCTTAGCGTGTGCTATACCCACATACCTGATTTTTGACTAAACTCACTGCACGCAAATGTCGCGAGATGGTGCTACTACAGTTCATCACTGAGCCGTATATCGACTCGTGCTATACCTTGTGTTTCAATTGCATTGATTTTCCTTTTCGTCCCCTGACATGTTTGTTTGATATGTTGTCTGTCATTAAGCGGCTGCTTGGTTGCCTTTTACCTCTGCTATCGATATCTGCGATTTGCTTCCGGGAAACTGCTACGGAGGAAGTGAGATCTTTCACCGGTGGTAACTTCGTGTGGTGGCGAGGAAGTACGGCCGTGCGCTCAGGAAGTCTGGTGGACACGGGAGGGCAGTGTGGCTCGCCAGCGCGGACCAGGCCTGGTCGGTTGTACCGAGTCGCCACGCGATGTATGTCGGTTGTGAGTAACGAGCGGGGCGAGTTGACGGAAGAGCTCCCCGTGGGTTGGTTGTATACAGAATCTCACCACGAGTAGTTGCTGTTCATTTGACCTTGGTGGCACGTTAACAAGCTTCTTTAAGTCCTCCGTTTCAACACTGCAGTTTAAAAAGGAGATACCCAACATGAAGGAGCGGTCACTACCCGTCAACGTTGCAGAGAAGACGTGAACCCGGGTGACAGAGCGTGTTGTCGCGTGACCGTGGCGTGTTGGGTACACTGGCGACGCGTGCGCGGTCGGATGTGTGACTCCCTGCCATCGGGGGTCGTGTACTGCCTGTTGGAGCATAATTGCAAGTTAAGTTAGTGGAAGGTTTAATCATTAAGTAAAAAGTTTGCGTAACCAGTGTCTCTTCTGCCTTGTGGCCTCCGGCGATCGGGTTTCCTGTCCCCGGCACCGGTGTAACTGAAGACAGTGATCATTCCTCCTCCTCTCGTTACTGCCCGATGGGAGGTGTAGTTTTGGCAGTATAATTATTTCGCTGTTCTGTGTTATGAGTAAATTCATGCTTCTTGTTGGTTGATCATGTGGTCGCTCATTCAGGACTAAGTGGTGTAATGTTTCCTTGCACGAGGTTATGTCTAATTCTGTCAGCAAGTTAAGCCATCTTATTACAAGTTTTCGCTGGCTGAAGATCGGTGCAGTGACCAGCCTGAGAGTGGCAATTGTGTTTAGGTCGTATTTAAATTGGTCAGTATTCTGCCTAACCTGAGCATCCCTGAGTGGGTGATTTGTGGCCGCCTTACACGGGTCCGTCATATCTGTTATGTTCTAATGATATTCCAGGACACTTTCGCTTAAAAACTTTTCTTTTAAATTCCTCCATCCTTTATTGCCTTTAATCGTGTGTTTGCTGAGACCTTTGATTTTTTTTAAATGGCGGTGTTGGTAGCTTCACTACCTCACCGTGATTTACTAACAAAGTTCTGTATTTCCTTTAGTAGCCTGTTTACTAATGCTCTTTAAATTTTTTAAACTTTTGTATTGCTATAAATTACTTGATTGCCGTTAGCGGTGTATTTAAAAGGCTCTTTATTGCCGCACGGCTAGTTTCTGTACGATATGAATAAAACATAAGTCAGTGAAAATCTCAACTCGACAGTAAACAACTAGAAATTTGGCCCCGTTTCCCAACTTGTGGTGTGGCTTGTAGTAACCGTAACCACTGTGTGTGTCAATCACATTTGCCAGTTCTCGAGTATACTGACGTGGACCATTGTGGATTAATACGTTCAAACTACCTTCATCACACCCTGAAGGTCTTCCTCCTTAAAACTAGACAATTATTTTCTGGTCGTTCGCTGTTCAATGGTATTATCCTCATACACGACGCAAATGTTCCTAGCTGCCTCCTCTGCTATCACCCCTCTATTGAACTAAAACAGAAGAATTTGTCGGAAAGGTTTCTATTTTCCACTTAGCATTGCATTTGCTAGCGTCCACAGCTCCATTCACTATCCCCAAATAACAAAATGACAATATGTAAACCCACGTAACAATATTGAACTACACATTAAAAGTAACAATCGATAAATAAACTCATAGCAATCAGAATGGCAACAGGCAAAACAAAAACTGGATTCCTCGCTACCTGACAGAAGACCATAAAGAGCAACCAAAGACGATCTGTACGGAATTGCTTGTGGGTTACTAGGCTAATACGGAACCATTTGGTACAACGCTGCCTCAGATTCAGTACGAAGGTGAGTTAGCAAAAGCAATTGATCTGACACAACATTACCAGTTACTGTGACAGGAAAGGCATTACAGCATGACGTCCACTAGTTGGGGTAGTCAAGGATGTATGCCCACTCGTTTGTTTACTACCTGACAGAAGACCATAAAGAGCCACCAAAGACGATCTGTACGGAATTGATTGTGGGTTACGAGGCTAATCGTAACAGTGTTATGATGAACATCGTCGCAGGCGATGAAACATGGCTTCGTCACTTCGAACCGGAAATTAAACGTCAATACGTGGTGTGGCGCCACACCACCTCTACTCTGAAGAAAAAGTTCAAAACCGCACACTCGGCAGGTATAGTCATGGGGACGGTGTTCTGCGACTCTGAAGGGGTTATTCTGTTTGATGTCCTCCCTCGTGGTGCAACGACCAGCTCAAGCTTATTTTGCTACCCTCAGGAAATGAAAGAAGCACCACAAAAGGGCAAACGAATTTCGCCTTCTAGGACTGTTGTTGCTCATCCACCCTACAGCACAGACCTTGCACCTCCCGACTCTTATCTGTTTGGCCCAGTGAAGGTGCACTTCGCAGGAAGCAGTACGTGGGCGATGGCAAAGTTATTGATGCAGCAACATTTTGGCTCTGGCGACTACCAGTAGAATGTTACCATGTGGTCGTATAAGTACTCCTAGTCATGTGGCATAAGGCCGTCTCATTGAAAGGAGATTATGTTGAAAAATAAGATTTTGTAGTTAAAAAATGGTTCAAATGGCTCTGAGCACTATGGGACAAAACAGCTGAGGTCATCAGTCCCATAGACTTAGAACTACTTAAACCTAACCAACCTAAGGACAGCACACACATCCATGTCCGAGGCAGGATTCGAACCTGCGACCGTAGCAGCAGCGTGGTCCCGGACTGAAGCGCCTAGAACCGCTCCGTCACAGCGGCCGGCTGCTTTTGTAGTCAGAAGAATGAGCAATACTACTACGTACCGGAATTCTTTCAGAAAAAAGTGCTGCATCACTTACTGAACGCCCCTCGTGTGAAGGATGTGTGATTGGATGTCAAGTGAAATAAACTCGTAAATAAATTTTAGTATGTGCACAGCTGTGTAAGGGCTATTAAGCAACACCATCGGCAAAGTACTGTACAGGCTGTCGGTGGTTCGACAACAAGCTTGGAAGCAGAATTCCCCAGGAGGAAACGAGTACGCGTCGTACGAGTCCGTCTGCGTAGAAGCAGGTAGTCCGAAACCGTGTCGAGACGTGTACGGAGATGAACTCAGCTCACGGCAGGCGCAACCGGATAACCGTGGCCGAGCGGTTATGGCGGCTTCAGTCCGGTACCGCGCGACTGCTACGGTCGCAGGTTGGAATACTGCCTCCGCATGGATGTGTGTGATGTCCTTAGGTTAGTTAGGTTTAAGTAGTTTCTAAGTTCTAGGGGACTGATGACCTCAGAAGTTAAGTCCCATAGTGCTCAGAGCCATTTGAACTGGACCGGCCGACTTAACTGCCTTCCTCAGGTAAACACTACTTACTTCAGCGCGTCTGCCCACACCACGCTTCGCGTGCACCCCACATTGCATTTGGCCTCAGTGGTCCGCTGTGCTTCTTACTCCAGCTCATCTGCATTCATCGCGATGTCTTCTGATGGGGCTCTAAATCTACGACTACATCTACATGATTACTCTGCAGTTCACAATTAAGTGCCTGACGGAGGGTTCATCGAACCGCCCTTAAGCTACTTCTCTACAATGCGCGGGAAAATCGAACATTTAAGTCTTTCCGTGCGAGCTCTGATTCTTCTTATTTGATTTCGTCGATCATTTCACCCTGTGTATGTGGGCGCTAAAAGAATGTACACCGAGCTCCCCTCTTTTTTGAACTTTTCCAATGTCTTTCATCAATCCTCTCTGATACCGATCCCACTCCAGAAGTGGGCAGACAAGCTTAGTCTTGGCAGTCTCTTTAGTAAACTTGTGTTCTGCCAGTTAATGGCAGTCTTCGGTTTGCTTTCCTCCCAACATTATATGATCGTTCCAATTTAAGTTATTCGTAATTGTAATCCCTAAGTATTTAGCTGACTTTACAGGCTTCAGATCAGCGTGATTTAATGTGTAATTGAAATTTAATGGATTTTGTTCAATGATCATGTGGATGACTTCACACTTTTTATGATTCTAATGCAACTTTTTTCACCATATCTTATCTAAAGCATATTGCAATTCGTTTTCATCATCTGATATCACGACATGACGGCAAATGATAGCATCATCCGAAAAAGATCTAAGAGGACTGCTCAGTGTGTCTGTTAAATTTATTTTATATCGCTTGTGCCTTTTCCCATGGTTAGTTATTACGAACCGTGATCTTTCTGACAGGAAATCGCGAGTCCAGTCACACAACCGAGACGACACTCCATAGGCACGCAATTAAATTAGAAGTCGCTTGTGAAGAACGGTGTCAAAAGCCTTCTGGAAGTTAAAAAACATTAAATCAATTTGACGTCCCCTGTCGATAGCACTCATTACTTTGTAGGAATAATGAATTAGCTGCATTTCCCAAGAACGATATTTTCTGAATGTGATTGTCAATAAACCGTCTTCTTCGAGGTGATTCACAATGTTCGAACGCAAAATACCTTGCAAAACCCTACCGCAGATCGACTTGAGTGATAAGGTTCTGTCATTCAGTGGATTACTCGTACTTCCTTTTCTGCTAATTGGTGTGACTTATGCAACTTTCCAGTCTCTGTGTACGGATCTTTTACGAGCGAGCGGTTGAATATGATATCTAAGAAGAGATATGGTATCAGCGCACTGTGAAAGGGACCTGACTAGTATGAATCTGGATTCGAAACCAAATAATTAAACAGCTCCATTCATCTCACTTAAATTCAGTCGTTATGTATACTCAAGGCTGTCGGCACACGCGCCTTGCATTCAAACGTCAAAGTCGAGTATGCCGAGAATCTAAAGCCATAGCGTGGAAGAAGCGTGTTGAGGGGGCTTTGCGAACATGGGAAGCAAATTCCTGGCGTGTCATGTACTTTCAACGTTCGTTGAAAAAAAAAGCCAATGAGATGGAAGAACCCAACCTACGTCACAAGACGCCATCTCTCTCTGCTACGGAACCGGCAGACGCCATACGGGGTTTCATTTGAAGTTCATAGCTGATGGGTTTTATATGATTATTTGCCGTTTAAAACCACCAGCAAATTGAGAATCTTTCGAAAACTGGTCATTAATTGTACGACTTATCGTACACTACTGGCCATAAAAGATTGCTACAGACGCGAAATTTAACCGACAGGAAGAAAATGCTGTGATATGCAAATGATTAGTTTTTCAAGCACTCACACAAGGTTGGGGCCAGTGACGACACCTACAATGTACTGATATGAGGAACGTTTATTCCAACCGATTTCTCATACACAAACAGCAGTTGACCGGCGTTCCTGGTGAAACGTTGTTGTGATACCTCGCATAAGGAGGAGAAATGCGTACCACCACGTTTACCACTTTGATAAAGGTCGGATTGTAGCCTATCGCGATTGCGGTTTATCGTATCGCGACATTGCTGCTCGCGTTGGTCGAGATCCAATGACTGTAAGCAGAATATGGAATCGGTGGGTTCAGGAGGGTAATACGGAACGCCGTGCGGGAACCTAACTGCTTTGTATCACTAGGAGTCGAGATGACAGTCATCTTATCCGCATGGCTGCAACGGATCGTGCAGACACGTCTCGGTTCTTCAGTCAACATATGGAGACGTTTGCAAGACAATAACCATCCGCACGAACGGTTCGATGACGTTTCCAGCAGCATGGACTATCAGATCGGAGGCCATGGCTGCGGTTACCCTTGACGCTGCATTACAAACAGGAGCGCGTGCGATGGTGTACTCAATGACGAACCTGGGTGCACGAATGGCAAAACGTCATTTCTTCGCATTAATCCGGGTTCTGTTTACAGCATCATGATGGTCGTATCTGTGTTTGGCGACATCGCGGTGGACGCACATTGGAAGCGTGTATTCGTCATCGCTATACTGGCGTATCACCCAGCATGATGGTATGGGGTGCATGGGTTACACGTCTCGGTCATCACTTGTTCGCACTGACGGCACTTTGAACAGTGGACGTTACATTTCAGATGTGTTACGACCCGTGGCTCTACCCTTCATTCTATCCCTGTGAAACCCTTTATTTCAGCAGGATAATGCACGACCGCATGTTGCTGGTCCTGCGCGGGCCTTTCTTGATACAGAAAATGTGCGACTGCTGTCCTGGCCAGCACATTCTCCAGATCTCTCACCAATTGAAAACGTCTGGTCAATGGTGGACGAGCAACTGGCTCGTCACAATACGCCAGCCACTACTCTTGATGAACTGTGGTATCGTGTTGAAGCTGCAGGGGCATCTCTACCTGTACACGCCATCCAATCTCGGTTTGTCTCAATACCCAGGCGTATCAAGGCCGTTATTACGGACAGAGGTGGTTGTTCTGGGTACTGATTTCTCAGGATCTATGTACCCAAATTGCATGAAAATGTAATCAAAAGTCAGTTCTAGTACAATATATTTTTCCAATGTATACCCGTTTATCATCTGCATTCCTTCTTGGTGTAGCAATTTTAATGGCCAATAGCGTAATAAATTGAGAGGAACAACGATGTCTCCCGCCAAGTAGGAGGGCCCGCTGAGAGGCTCCGCCTTAATGAATGCAGCCTATCTAACACAGCTGCCACGCCCTTCCGTCTTCATGGCAATCCTGAGCCACACTCTGCAGGGTCAGTGAAGACGCTCCTGCAGCCTTTTCGATGGGAAGTGTTCGATCACCCACAACACAGCCCTAATTGGCTCTTCCTGAGTATCATCTCTGTTCACATGAAACGTTGGGTACGAAGACAACACTTGGGTGCAGACTACGCGCTATAGACCAGTGTAGAGAATTATCGGAAAGCACAGGCGGCTGCCTGACATGACGATGGTGTTGAAAATTTGGTATACCCTCCGACAAATATCGAAGTAAATTGGTCAGGCAATTTTCGAGATTTTTGGTGACAACGGTAAACAACGACTTGTCTTTATATAGTGGAATAGATAAAGGCAATCCTCAACCAGTTGTTACCTCTCTTGCCTGCTCATACTGATGAACGGTTGCCAGCCTATATGGCGTCTCAGGCATGAAGGCGAAACTGATGATGAAGATGACTGCAGGAGCGAGGTTCACGTACAGCACGGTGTAGTAAGGCAGCAAGGCGCCGATCACGTACGCGAACAGGATGCCGCTGTTGCACAGCAGGGGCAGCATGCAGCCCAGGCTGCCACGTACCTCGTCGCTGGCGGTCTCGCTGACGTACAGAGTCGTCAGAAACAGGATGCCACCAACCTGGACACCGGCCAGCACCCTGCAAGCCGAGGAGATCAGGGAGATGCGAAGTACTTTCGATACGGACTTAAAGCCAAAACTTTAGAAGGGTACCTGGGAAGCTATGCCATAGAATTCGTGAAGCTATACCTGGCTCTGACTTAGGATCTTCTATCTCTGTTACTCTACTGGCCATTAAAATTGCTACACCAATAAGAAATGCAGATGATAAACGGGACAAAATATATTATACCAGAACTGACATATGATTACATTTTCACCCAATTTAGGGGCATTGATCCTGAGAAATCAGTAGGCAGAACAACCACTTCTGGCCGTAATAACGGCCTTTATACGCCTGGGCATTGAGTCAAACAGAGCTTGGATGGCATGTACTGGTACAGCTGCCCAAGCAGCTTCAACACAATACCACAGTTCATCAAGACTAGTGATGGCGTATAGTGACGAGCCAGTTGCTCGGCCACCATTGGCCAGACGTTTCCATTTGGTGAAAGATCTGGAGAATGTGCAGGCCAGGGCAGCAGTCGAACATTCTCTGTTTCCAGCAAGGCCCGTAAAGGACCTGCAACATGCGGTCGTGCATTATCCTGCTGAAATGTAAGGTTTGGCAGGGATCGAATTAAGGGTAGAGGCATGGGTCGTAACACATCTGAAATTTAAAGTCCATCGTTCAAAGTGCCGCCAGTGCGAACAAGAGGGGACCGAAACGTGAAACCAGTGGCACCCCATACCATCACACCGAGTGATACTCCAGTATGGCAATGACGAATACGAACTTGCAATGTGTGTTCACCGCGATGTCGCCAAACACGTATGCGACCATAATGATGCTGTAAACAGAACCTAGATTCATTCGAAAAAATGACGTTTTGCCATTCGTCCACCCAGGTTCGTCGTTGAGTACACCATCGTTGGTGCTCCTGTCTGTGATGCAGCGTCAACGTTAACCGCAGCAATGGTCTCCGAGCTGATTGTCCATACCGCTGCAAACGTCGTCGAACTGCTCGTCAGGGATTGAGACGTGGCTGCACGATCAGTTACAGCCATGCGGATAAGATGCCTGTCATCTCGACTGCTAGCGATACGAGGCAGTTGGGATCCAGCAAGGCGTTCCGTATTACCCTCCTGAAACCACCGATTCCATATTCCGCTAAACGTCATTGGATCTCGACCAACGTTAGCATCAATGTCGCGATACATTAAACCGCAATCGCGATAAGATACGATCCGACCATTTTCAAAATTATAAACGTGATGGTACGCATTTCTCCTCCTTACACGAGGCATCACAACAACGTTTCACCAGGCAACGCCGGTCAACTGCTGTTTGTGTATGAGAAATCGATTGGAAACTTTCTTCATGTCAGCACGTTGTAGGTGTCGGCACCGGCGCCACCCTTGTGTGCATGCTCTGGAAAGCTAATGATTTGCATATCACAGCATCTTCTTCCTGTCGGTTAAATTTCGCGTCTGTAGCACGTCATATTCGTGGTGTAGCAACGTTAATGGCCAGTAGTGTATTTCTATGGCTACTTCACTTGGTGTCTACTGTAATCTGGCATGACTGTGGAGAGTTTAACAAGCTCAGAATGCGATCGAATAAAAACCAAAGAAAGAAGAAATTAATGAGAAGTGTCACGCAGGAAACGAATTAAAAGAAGTTTTCTTCCTTGGAAGCAAAATGATATATGCCGAGGTGAAAAAATTCATGAAATACCTCCCAGTATCGTGGCTTACCTAATTTTGTCCGGCGTAGTGCAGTAAATCTATGCGTCATGGGCTTAACAAGTTGTTGGAAGTCTCCTGCAGAAATAATGGGCCACGCTGTCTGTATAGCCAACCATAATTGCGAAAGCATTTATGTGGTGCAATCTGATTGGCCAAATTATTTGCTCGAATTGTCCGGAATATTCTTCAAACTACTTGCGAACAAATGTGACCAAGTGACATGGCAGCTTATTATCCATAAAAATCCCATCGCTGTTTGGCTGTAAATTGTCTATAAGTAGCCGAACATAGTTATTTCCAGTCACTTCGGTAGGACCAGAAGACCCAGTCCATTCCATGTAAACACACGTCATTGCATTATGGAGCCACCACAACTTTGGACAATGCCTTGTTGACAACTTTGGTCCATGGTCTCTAGGATCGTACGCTACACAACCCTACCATCAGCTCTTACCAGCTGGAATTGGAACTCGTCTGACCAAGGCACGGTTTTCCAGTCGTATAGGGTCCAGCCGATATGGTGACGAAACCAGGAGAGCTGCTGCAGCCAGCAAAGTCACCAGCATGAGTCTTCTGCTGCCGTAACCCATTAACGCCAAATTTCGCCTCACTGTCCTAACGGATACATTCATCGTACGTGACACATTGATTTCTGCGGTTATTTCGCGCAGTATTGCGTTTCTTTTAGCACTCATAATTCTACGCAGTCTCGGCCGCTGAGTTGTGCACGGTGAGAGGTACTGATTGAAATTAGTCTGTGGATCTCAGAATATTGAATAGCCTAAGGATTTACGAAACGGAATGTAAACGGTACCAGCGCCAACTCTAAACGGGCATATCGCGATCCCATTAATTTTGCCGCATCAGTGTATGATGAGGAAAGCGGGACTGGCTCACTTCGCTAAAAGCATCAAACATGGGTTTCAATTTGAGTATTAATATCTCTGAGAATGTAAAGAAGAGGATCATGGTATGTGAGAATTAGTTCCTTGTTCCATAGATTATATTCACTTAAAAGTTGCTATATGAAACCTGTCAACAGAACGAACATAGACCCCATGAGCAAAAAAGGCGATGGAACGTATTTATAACGCTACATGCTAGCTGTTAGAGATTTTCGTCTGGAAAGACTGATATTTCTATTTATAGAGAAGGAGTTGCTAAATAGAAGCATCCTTAATCTTTCTTTGAAGAAACTTCATCTCCCAGTCATTTTATTTCTCAGGGTAAATTATAAAGTAGTTATACAACTGCATATATCAACATTTTATGTAACAAAGTTAGATCATTAAAGCGTAATGCAGATTATTTTTCCTTCTAGTACTTTACTTGTGTATTCCTGTTACTGTCGGACAAATGGAGTGCAGGTAAGACCATTTCATAAGTGAGCATTTCTACTAATTAATTAATATTAATATTAATGTGATTAATATTCACAACTGCTTAAATAGAAGCTTGAAAGATGTACTTGAGAAAACCCTATATATAATTCTAATAATTACAATTACTTTCTCTTGTACGATGAACAATTTTTTATGTAAGTAATTAATTATTCCTGAATATTATCGCATATGGCATCGGTGAATGAAAATCTTCAAAACAATAACTTTTTGATTGCTCTATCTCCAGTTGACAATAATTCTTGTGGCAAAAATATACGAGTCTAAACGTCGTAGGAAATCCACTAAATGGCTTTTTAAATTTATGTTTTCCTCAATATGCATACTAAATAAGTTATAACTACCTACCTAGCCCATTATTTATAGCAAAGGTAGGTTCGTAACGAGTGGGAGATTACTGACCGTACAAATCTCAACGAACTATTCCATTAAATTTCGGGAGTGCAGCCAAGTAAGTTCCACTCCATATAATATTTAGGCCCTATACCGCTCGGCAATCTATAGAATGAGCCGAAAGACTTTCAGCTCACTCTGGAGACGGCCGAACGTTATTATGCCGAAATAATAGAAGAAGTGGAATTTATTTGCCTGCACACCCGAAATTTAATGAAACAGTCATTGCAACGCGAAACTAGTAGATGGATGAGATGTGTTTTTCCATAGTTTAAACTTGGGACAGGGTAGCGTTGTGTTGAAGGCTTATTCGTACGTAAAGATGCTGAAAATTACGTGGACTGATAAGAAATGAGGTCCTCCACGGAAACGGCGAGGAAAGGAGTATGAAGAAAACGATAGCTAGAAGAACAGACATAGTATATAAAACAGAGCCATAGAAGGTAGAAACTGTTCTGGAACAAAGAGACTGGATTTCTTTTTCCGTCGTTGTTGATGTTCCCCCCACGAATTCCTCTCCAGTGCCAGCATTTTCCTGTCAGAGTACCAATTATAGCCTACGTCCTCAATTACATAGGTGTCCAAAATTAAAGCAACAAACCGCTATTGTGTCTAAATCACGGTATAATCATTCAAACTGTCAACAGATAACCGTATAAGTGTGTCCTGCTTGGACAATCATGTAAGCGATGACGTCAGGGAACCTATCAAACGTGTAGTGTGCGCTTGGTAGTTCGACATTCACAATCGATGTGTACACAGTCACAGATGGTACTGTATGGCACAAAGGACACGTCAGAGAAGACGCCTATTGCTGCCAGAGGTGCCGCAAAATTTCCTTTTGTTTCTTTAATTTTAGACTCCAGTGTCTTTGCGAGATGTATTCCAGTATATTACCATGGAAGTTACTCCCTGATGTCTTAACGGATGTGTTATCATTCTTTCCGTTCCTCTTGTCGGTGTTTCCCATATATTCTTTTGCTTGGCTATTCTGCAGAGAACCACCCCATTCCTTACCTTATGAGTCCACCTAATTTTCAAACATTTTTCTGTAAAATAACATCTCAAATGCTTCTATTTTCTTCTGTTCCGGTTTACCAGCAATCCATCTTTCACAAACATACAATATTGTGCTGCAAGCGTACACACTCAGAAATTTCTTACTCAAATGAAGGCCTGTCTATGATACTAGTAGACTTGTCTTAGTCAGGAATGTCCTCTCTGCCAATCCTAGTCTGCGTTTTATGTCCTCATTTCTCTGTCCATCACGGGTTATTTTGTTGCGTAGATAGCAGAATTCCTTAACATGAACTATATGGTAATCACTAAACCTGATGTTAAGTTTATCCCGGTTCTCATTTCTGCTACTTTTCATTAGTTTGGTTTTCTTCAATTAACTCTCATCTATACTCTGTTTATTCCATTCAGCAGATCTTATAATTCTTCTTCGCTTTCACTGAGGATTGCAGTCTCACCCGCGAATCTTATTATTGATGTCCTTTCACCTTGAAGTTGAATTCCACCCTTGCACGTTTTCTTTATTTCCCTCATTGCTTCTTTGATGTGTAGATTGGCCAGTAGGGGCGACAGATAATTTTCTTGCATTCTTTTTAATCGAGCACTTCGTTATCGGTCTCTCACTCTTATTGTTCGTCTTGGTTCTTGTAGATATTGTGTATTGCCCGTCATTTCCTATAGCTTTCCACTATATTTCTCATAATTTTGACTTCTATTGATGCTGAGTCCGTTCCTCTGACAATCATTCCTCTGACGTTTCCTTACATTTTTCATGCAATCATTTCGACGTAGCTTTCCTGCACGGCCTAACTATTTAATTCATAGCAGACTTGTATTGCTGAATTTCCCTTTATATTACTCTTCATTACCAAATTGCGATCTGACCTATGTCTGCTCCTGGCTAAGCCTTACAATCCAATATCCGACTTGGGATTCTCTGGATGATCATTATGATCTCCTCTCTTATTTGTGCTACCAAACTTGTATCATCCCATAACCCCTTCTTCTTCCCCTACAACCACATTCCAGTCTCTATGACTATTCATCCCTACTTCCTCTTGGGACGTCGGGATGTACACATGAACTATTATTGTTGGTGTTGGTCTACTGTCGATTCTGATGTGGACAGCCGGCAGCGGTGGTCCAGCTGTTCTAGGCGCTCAGTCCGGAATCGCGCGACTGCTGGGGTCGCTGGTTCGAATCCTGCCTCGGGCATGGATGTGTGTGATGTCTTAGGTTAGTTAGGTTTCAGTAGTTCTAAGTTCTACAGAACTGAAGACCACAGATGTTAAGTCCCATAGTGCTCAGAGCCATTTGTGGACAACTTTATCACTGAACTGTTCACAGTAAGCCAGTCTCTGCCCTCCCTTCCTATTCATATCGAATCCTACTTCCGTTATAGCATTTTCTGCTGTTCTTTATATTATGCTAGCCCTGTCTGACCAGAATTCCTTGACTCATTTCCATTTCACTTCACTGATCGCCACTATACCTAGTTTGAGCAATTGCGTTTCCCTATTATAAATTTCCTAGCTTCACTGTCACGTTCAATCTTTGACATTCCAGGCCCGAGTTTGTACAACTACCCTTTCGTTGCTTATTCACTGTTTTTCTCGTGATCACCTCCTTCTTGGCAATCCTCTGTAGGAAACGCGAATGAGGGACTTCCCCCGAATATTTTGCTAATGGAAAGATCATCTTAACGCTTTTGCTTTTTCAAGTACAGGGCACGCGTTCTGTGGTTGCACATCACATTTTTTTCTCTGTAATGCAATGGTTTCCGTTGGCTTCTGCATTCTCATTGGCTTTTTAGGCAGTTTCCATCCTAAGGGCAAGAGAGTGCCCTAAACCTTTGCCCGCTCCTCCACCATCTTTGACAAGGCCTTTGGTAGTAAGAGGTTGTCGTCTTATGTCTGAAGCCTTCGGCCATCATTACTGATGGCTTTTATTCGATATATAAGCAGTAGAGATGTTCGAACCGAGGACCCAGAACGTAAAATTATTAGTCAAAGACGCTACCCCTAGACCATAGGTGGAATATGCGCACCACTTTATTGACTGTGTACGTGCTATTCTGAGATGAAGAGAGTGACACAGAGAGCAAGTTTTAACGGACTGCGGCTGCATCGAAAGAAAACACTGATGATCTTCCCACCCCCAAAAGAAGTAGGTTGTCGTAATACAGTGAACACTGTCTCGAAAGACTATCACTCTTACCTTGCAATGTAGAGAGCTTCGATCGAAACGGAGAACATCTGGATGATCAGGCTAGCCAGCAACGGTGTTATTATGACGTATCCGAGCGTTTTGCGACCCACGTGTGCGCTGACAACCGCAAACAGGGGAATGACGACGAGCGCGCTGAGTAGCAGGAGAGACGCCACCCAGGATGCCTCGTCCGCCGTCAGAGGCCGGTCTCTGAGGCCGCTCTCTGCAGATACCAGCTGCGGCAGCGCCATCGCCGGCCACGCCATGGCTGTGCCCGTGGCGAACGTGTTCAGGTTCACTGAGCAGGCAGAGAGTACAGTCAACAGACGCTTCGTTGAAATTGAAAGTAAAATCATCGACAATTAGAGTGCAAGAGGAATTCTAATGTTAGAAGCAGAGTGGAGGGCGGATAGTTGAGAAGTGTACACTTAAGGCTCTACATAGACGAAGAACTGTCTGTTGACGTGACAGAAGAAGAAATGAGATCCGATGTGGCGGCCATGAGGGATCCGGTATTAGGATGGCTTGGAGAAAATTTAAGCAGCATCTTAGGCTGTGGAGTGGAAGTGGCTGGAGGTTGTGAAGATGTAAATATGAGTTAGCTGTTACACCATTTATTCACAGCTCTGTTACTGAACAAACACAGTTACTAACTATTAATTAAATTGATTGGGAGATTTAAGATAGGAAAGAGAAGGGACTATTGAAGGCAGCTGCATCGGGACCAGTAAGAGGAAAGCGCTAGTTCTAGCTCACTTGGCTCAGTCCTGGCGTCCTTTCCTCCTACTATAGTCCAATTATAAATTACTTACAAAAATTAAAAGAATATGTTATTTTAAATCACGTTCACTTTTTTTTCTCACAAAAGGTGAACGTAACGTAAAAAATGTTTCTTCCTTTTATAAAAGGTGCACTTAAGAAAAAAAATCTTTCGTTTATTGGTTTATTTCCGAAAAGTTCTCTTATAGAATATTTTATTTTGTTTCTAGCACACATTTTATTTTCAGCTTCCATTTATGGCGGAAAAAAACATAACATATGATTAAAAGTAGCTAGAATTAAAAAATGGTTATATAAATAGAACATTAAAAAGTAGTCAAAACTCGGTAGCTGAAAGTAAAGTGAAGTGATTTTCTTACCTATATGAATGGGGTGAACCAAATAATTTTGCTTGTGCAAAAACAAGCGTATTTCGGATACTGCTGAAAAGTGGCTATATTTTCGAAGTAGATCTAGAATATCCAAAAGAATTACGTAATTTACAAAAAGATTTACCATGTTCTCCTGAAAATAAAATAGTACTTCACTATAAAAATATTAAACCGTATGTGTCACTAGGAATGAAAATAATAAAAATACATAAACTCTTAAAATTTTCACAATCTGATTGGTTGAAGAAATATATAGGTTTGAATACTCAAATGAGAATGCAATCGAAGTATTATTTTGAATAAAATTTCTACAATTTAGTAAATCTGTTTTTGGGAAGACAATGGGAAGTATAAGAAACAGGGTGGATATAAAATTAGTGTCAGACAGACAAAGGTGCGATAAATTAATAGCTAAGCTAAACTGTACAGGTAGTACGATATTTAATGAAGATCTTGTTGCCAGTAATACCAATAAGAAAAAACCACATTTAATAAACCGAAATACGTTGGTATGAGTGTACACAATTTATCTAATAGAATAATGAGACAGGAATATGAAGTAAATATTGAGTTATATTATCAAAATACGGAGAGCTGTATCTACAATGTAAAACTTAATATTTCTATGAAGACATGAAATCGACGATTGATTACATTGATACAGGTGGTTACCCAACAGATAATATTCATGCTATTCCACAAGTAAACAAGAAAGTTTGAGGAAAAATGAAATACGAATGCAATGGGAAAAAAATGGAAGAATTCTGTGGCTTCAGAGTAAAAACGTATGCTTATAAAGTTGTTGATAAGGTGTTAAGGAATCTGTTGTTAAAAATAAAATAAGCTTAGAAGATTCTAAAGATTGCTTGTTTAAGAATAGAGAACAATACGCAACTAAGAATTTGATAATTTGATTTCAAGTGAAAAAGATGGAATTTAGTCAAATCAAATAAAAGACTTAAGTAGTCATGATGTCAAAATATATGTTATGGAAAATAAAATAGATACATTACCATACAGACATTACACATTTGAAAAATCTAATAATTTTTAAATATAAATGGAGACACTAATCAAGAAGCTCGACAATGCACATGTTTCGAAACAGATTAAAAAATAAGTGAGTTAGAGATAAATGTTTTGTGTAACATTAATGGTTGTGAATATTTGCCAGCCTCTGTGGCTGAGCGGTTCTAGGCCCTTCAGTCCAGAGCCACGCTACTGCTACAGTCACAGGTTCGAATTTTGCCTCGGGCATAGATGTGTGAGATGTCGTTAGATTAGTTAGGTTAAACTAGTTCTAAGTCTAGGGGACTGATGACCTCAGATGTTAAGTCCCATAGTACTTAGAGCTATTTGAACCATTTGTGAAAATTTTAATGCTAGATTTGGAGAAAAAAGTAGTGTGGAGATTGATAATGAGATTAAGATTATCTTAGCAGATAGGTATTCTAAGTTACTGAATGCGATTTTCAAATGGCTGAAGAAGGGCAGATGGAATTGAGATATAAAGGATTGAAAAAACTTAAAAATAAAGAATTTCATGATCTGTAATTCAATCTTAGAATCTGATAAGAGCTTTATATTTTCCTAGTAAAATTTATAATCTTTAAGTGGACAATACCAAACTTCTGAGGCAGTATACAACTTTATGGATATTTATATAAAAATACACTGAACCGATACGCCAGTAAATTAAAAAAAAATCATTCATTCTGCATTAACCATAATTCATTTACTTTTTTCCTTACATGCACCGTTTATTAAAAAATTTACTTTTTTCCTTACATTTACCATTTATGAGAAAAGAAAATGTTCTTATATTAAGTGAGCATGACAGGAAAAATATTCATTTTTGTTAATTTTTCTAGGAAATATTTAATACAATAGGCATTTTTAAACTGAAAATAAGTGAGTTAACCATGAAATTTGCAGTATAAGACGAGGAAAGTGCCGGTTTTGGATAACTGACACAAGTGACAGAACCAGCCCTTTCCTCCTACTGGGACTTTCATGCAGGATCAGTGACAACGACTGTAAACGCGTGCCAGACTGTGGTCCGAACTCGAGATCTTCTCCTTACTAGCTAGTTTCGTTAAGCACTGGTCCTCTTAGACTCAACGTTTATCACAACTGAACAGATTATCTCGGCACGTCTCTCATTCGTCCCACATTCCTCCGTAGCCCCACCTGTCACTGTGCTTGTCCTTCATGCCTCTTACTTTGAGATGCAGAATGTCGAACGTAATTGTGCATGTTCACTTAGGTGGAGGATTCATTGCCCAATCAACTGTATGGGGTGGGGGTGGGGTTAGAAAGGAAAGGAAATGAAAGGGACTGTTGATGAGTGAAAGAACAGACGTCACACATTCATATAATTGATTTGCCTCACTGGGCAATGATTCCACCACATTCAGTCTCGATGTACAATTACATTGGACCTCCCGAAGTAGCGAGAATGGAATACATGCATAAATGGCGCTAGGTGTGCTGAGATGCTCTGCCCAATTGCGATGAACATTATATCTATCCAGAATGAGATTTTCACTCTGCAAATTAAAACTGTGTGCCCGACCGAGACTCGAACTCGGGACATTTGCCTTTCACGGGCAAGTGCTCTACCATCTGAGCTACCGAAGCACGACTCACGCCCGGTACTCACAGCTTTACTTCTGCCAGTATCTCGTCTCCTACCTTCCAAACTTTACAGAAGCTCTCCTGCGAACCTTGCAGAACTAGCACTCCTGAAAGAAAGGATATAGCGGAGACATGGCTTAGCCACAACCTGGGGGATGTTTCCAGAATGAGATTTTCACTCTGCAGGTGACATTAGGTGTCATTTGACATAATAGAATAGTATCAAATAGTACGCTCATACAACAAATCGACACAGCCGAACACTAAACAGGAACTGTAGTGTGTTACTTGATCAAAGTTTGACACCTTCAGAAAAAATATTTTACCAAGCACTTGGTCAAAAAGGGGTGCATAAATGGCATCAAGGAACTGTTAGTTGCACACTGCAAGACATAACAGCCTCACATGGGAGTGTCCTTGAGCAGTCTTGTGTACAAGGCACACAGCACTAGACACTGTCACATCCGTACATTCCAGATGCAGCCTTCTTGAGCATCAGAACAAAACTGGCCAGCCTGTTCTCCAAGTGCTTAACGTCAAATGAATGCATAACTGGCATCAAGGAACAGACGAATTCTCAGCATGCTGGTTTAGCTTGGGTCAGCAACTTCTGTTACTCAATAGAACGAACTACCAGTCCGAGATGCAAATTTTTACTTTTTATTCATTTGGTGATTAGTTTTGGGCCTAAAAATGGTCATCAAATGAATAAAAGTAAAAATTTGCAACTTGGACTGATTTTACAGTCTATCAGTTACAATTGTAATACATGAGAACTTCACATGAGACCTTTCTCTAGCATCCTTATGTAGGAGGCAGCCAGCACTAGGCAGTTCCACATCTGCACATTCCAGATTTTGTCTTCCCAGGCATCACAACAGAGCGAATCTAGCCATTCAATAAACCTGCTCATTCACCCACCGCACCTGCCACCCCCCCCCCCCACCCCCTCCCGCTGCATCCACTAAGCAAGTCCCAAACCCATCTGACTGTGGGCACGATGCAACTGTTTGGTGGACCCTAACTTCGCCCAGTTGTGTGACAGTTATCAGCATGTCAAAATCGGAAGGGAAAAGGGTCAAGTATAGGGTGGCAGGTAGCAGTTTGGGCTAGCAGGTTGCATTGTGCCAGTGGAACCGATCAGTGGAGCCGATGCATCCAGATCATGGACCCTACCATTATAAAATCGTAAACACAAAGGCTAATGTGTTGGGGCAGACCTGCTCTGCAGGGTGGGTTGGCCTACTGGTAGACCTGTGAATGGGTGGCTTCAGTGCTTGGTGCCAGACTCTCTCATATCATCCGCCATTAATCATTAATCGACTCCACAGGCACATGCTTCAAACTGAGGATATCCCATCGATCCCCAACAAAATGACTTCCACACACAGTGGACACTAGCTAATTGATTCAGATTGGTGCTTGCGCATCTCTACTCCAGAAACCACCCCTTTCTGGCAGGGTGAGGAAATTTCTGCAACCATTGTGCCACCCACTTAGCAGGCCAAAGATTGCCCTACTTCATGCTCTGAGGAAGGAATGTCTGATCCAAACCAAATACGCATCGGAGTTCGGTTTCGCCTCTTAGGTATACACGCATTTTATAAAAGTACCAGAGGAAAGCACAATAAATATAAAAACCAAAATTACGCATCAGCCATGCCATAACCAAGTTTAAGTGAGAAATATAACATTCCCTTGCTGTTGTGGTCACCTTTAAAAGAACAATCCAGGAGCAACAAATTTAAGGTTTTGGTAAGACCCCGTAAACTGTGTTAAGAGCTTCCCAATGAACTTCGGCCCCACACTAACAATTCGGTCAAAATTTCTCTTGTGAATTTGTGCCCTATGATAAGCTATTCGATCATGTCCCTTATTACAATGTTTTTGCTTCCTGTCTATTGGGTGCTTCAATGTTTCTCCTGGCCCAACCCTACTTCTCATGAATGTGTTCAGGAGTTGCCCTGTTGGATAGTAATTCATCAGTGGACTGTGACCAGTCAGGGACGATTTTGGCTGAAAGACAAATATAAATTGTGCTGGAGTGTCCTTACATGTCTCTTGTGTGCCATATCTGAACTACTGAAGACATGTATCAACCACTCCAAGATTTCATCCCACCAGTTACGTTCGTCCTGATGGTACACGATTAACCAAGCCCAAAGTTTCCGATTAATGCTCTTAGCCGAAAAGGTTTCAGATAATACGGAATGCAGACAGCTCTCCAAGCTTCCATCCACTTTCTGTTTCCAGTCATGCATTCATATCGCTTCAAGAACTTGTTGACAATGTGTTTTTTTTTTCCAGCAAAATGCACCACATGTTGGGTTGGATTGGGCAGCCGTCTGCCGTGCCATATCAAAGGAACCATCCCGGTATTTTCCAGAAGCGATTTAGGGAAATCACGGGAAACCTAAATGAGGATAGCCGGACGTGGTATTGAACCGTCGTCCTCCAGAATGCGAGTCCATTGTGCTAGACAATGCGCCGTCTCGCTCGGTACCATATGTATCTTCGCGTTATAGTGACATTAAACATTTTAGTATTCTGTAGCATGATGTGGTACCACATTGTTAGCGTATGGCCTACTGGAAACATAAAACAATGTTATGCCTACTCTGCTGAAAACTCCAATGCCAGAAAGTCCGTAAAAAATTGCAAGCAGCAGGAATGCATTACTGGAAACAGACTGTTGGATAGAAGCATGAAGAGCTGTGCTTTTTGCAGCGTTTCCAGTAGGTTCTAGAATAACAATCTTGTGGCACATCATGATGCGATGTCCTGAAAAGCTTATCTCAGAAAATACGATAGCTTGCTGGTGTATGGTTCAGATAGCTGGACAACTGCTGGATTTTCAGAGACCATCCCAAAAGTTGACGCTGCTGCTGAAGTAGCTGAAACTGGATACATCACAAATATATTTGAAAAATCTGTGACTGTCAATCTACTTCCTCCAGTGACACAGAATTGTTGTTCTAAATTGAATTTATATTTTCTTACAATTTTGATGAAATATTGTGAATGATTCTTACCTAACGTATGACAGTGAGGTAAAAATTTAAAGTTTTGGACTGCTGGAAGGCAATTCAGCGTATAAATGACATTTACAATTCAACATATAAATGACCGTTGCTCTTGTCTTTCGCTGAACGAACTGTTTGCCTCTCTCTTTGACAGCTGCAGCAACAGCAATGAGAGATTACATGAAATGTATTCACAATTGCGATTCTGGACTTCTATAGTTGGTATAATTGAATGACGACGATGAAAATTTGTGCCGGGCTGGAGCTCGGACACGAATTTCTCTCTTTTTGCGAGCGGTCATATTACCTTATGACTAGCCGATGACGACTCATGGCCACATTCAAACTTCCATATGTCGTCAAACATGTGTTTACAACCTCTACGCGTACATCAGTTATGTATATTCCCATACAAGGGAGACGTTATACTTGAAAGTCTCTTGCCCGGTGTCGGCTGATAAATATGATATTGCAGTCCGAAGCAACTTTGCATCGTAATTCGGAATATCACAGGCACTGCAGTATCTTATCACAACGAGAGAGTATTCGCATCAGCGTCGTATTACTAGATGTGTGCCATGTCAACAGTTTCTTGAAGTTAATACAGCTATCGGCATAGATTCGAAACTCGCTGGAGTGCTGATTAACTTCATGCCAGTTTTTTCTTCCTTCCGTAACGCAGCTGACAACGATCACAACGAAAGTCAGTAACAAAATCATAAGAACGTCTCTAAAGTCCATGCTGCATTTGTTTCAGAATAAACAAACAGCATTTCATAATCAGCAGCCTTCTGCTCCAGTGTCACAACTTCCAAAAATTATTACTATATTTCTATTATTAATTCGATAATATCAGCTCTTTGCCGGTCACAGTGCAGCTGGAATAATAGAAGCATTGTATCTTCACCACACAGAATAAAGGATTATTAAGAGATGCCGTAGCATCCAGAGTAGATGCGAAAGTACTGCAAGATCTCTATATTTTGCACATGGATGTGAGATTATATTTTTCGAATTCTCAAGGTAAATTTTTGGCACCAGGCGTAGATATGCGAGACTTCTAGGTGGCAGCTACCGGCATTGATAGCTGATTGGAAATTGTGGTTTCAGGAGTGAACTATGTGGAGATTTAGAAGCTTGTGTTATGAATAGAATTCTACCATTGACTTGCTTCTTGGAACTATGTCTTCGTTGAGATTTTTGATGAAATTGCGGGGCTTTAGTTGGGGATTATGTGGAGACTAGCAGTGATCAATGTTTCCAGTTCAGTAGGATGAATTTTGAACACATCTAAAGACATCAGACTGTTACGAAGATGGTGGTATAGAACTGATCACTTATTGATCCTCACGTGGCGAGTCAAGGTAAGGATATTGAGCTTTAGTTAAACCATTTCGTTAGTACCAAAGTGGAGGAAGTTTGATTTTCGGCCCAACAATAAATTTTTCTCACAATGGCATAGTTGCGCCGAGTAGTGACATAGCACGCCGCGTCATACTGGGATTGTGATGTTGATAGTAGTGGGTGATGGACACTCTCCATCAGGACTTCGAGTTACCAAAGTAAGTGACAGAAATGACTCGAAGACACTTTCATTGGCATATACTTAACATTTGTTCACCACGTAGGAGCGATTTTAACACGCAAATTCTTTTGAATGCTATGAATTTGGTTTGACCCCGAAATTTTCAAATTAATTCATCAGATTCATTTCATGTAAAACAGTAACCTTTCCACATTTCAATTTCTGAACGGTTTTTCGTTATTCCACGGTGATCTCAAGAAAGAGGTGTGTAGTCTCAATGTCTATTTGTAGTTCAGGTTCTCCTCTATTTAAGATGCACAATTTTTTTTTTTTTTAGCTGAGCAAAAACGGATGAACTATGATATCAGCAGACAAGTTCATCGGCACGAGGTCTCTCTTGGAAGTGTTATTAAACATTTTAAGCAGTCTCATGAAATTAAACTACATATATTAATTATACATCATTGTTTGATAGGAATAGGCGTCGTTTGTGTGAAACAATCGGGAACTAAACTATAAGCAAAATCCGTCAAATATGAGGCTCTGCATAGAAATTCTGTTCCATGTTCACCTCCCTCTTACTTTGGATTCTCTATGTCCTTAGCTGCCTGAAAATTTAAAATCTCATCCCACAATCACTTTTCGCGTTTATGGATAAGGCATCACTAGCAGTTATATTGTAATCATTGCAGTATATTATGCTTTGTGTTACTTTGGTTTTTGTAGACTGAATGACGGTTTTGCTTAAGGATGACATCTGTGAGGAATTGTATGATCATCAGAAAATCTTCATTAAGTGAGCACAACTTATATTCTGGGACAAAAGGAAGCAAGTGAGCACAGTGCATGTATAGTGCAACTATTCTTAAAGATAGAAAAATGATCAATGACTTTTCCAATGACGTGGAATGCGTCACTATTCAAATGCCAGACGAGGGCCAAGTTCTTCTACCCCACATCCAAAACTGGATTTAAAGGGTGCCCTCAAAATGGTTGGGGGATTCTCCATTATGAAACTTCTTCTAGTGTTTCACAATTCCATCCTCATTTACTTTTGTGTTTACCATTGTTAAGTTTTGAGAATGAAAACATGGCACAAGTTGGCTGTAATCTGTATTATCTGTTCGATTAGCCAGTTTTAATGGTGAAGCGGAAAGCTTAAAAGATGTGTGTGAAAATTACCCATTGCTAAAATTGGCTAAACGCACAGATATTAATCGTATTACAGTCAATTTGTATCATATTCTCATTCTCGAAACACATTGAGGATCTTGACTTGTACAAAAATAAATAAATAAAATAAAATAAAAAATAAACAAAAGTTGTTACGTACATATGTACTACGATCAAAATTAAGTATAGCATTATCTCTTTTATAACAACTTTTCCTGCACAAGAAGTTAAGTCGCATAGTGCTCAGAGCCATTTGAACCATTTGACATAACACTACCTTTGAAAAGATGGAAAGTTGAAACGCGTAAGGTGCCTTTGGAAATAACAGAAGTGTGGTGAAGACATAAGAAGAGTTATTAAAGGAAGAAAGCGCAAATGACCTGAGATATAATAGATATTCAAGAGGTCATTGGAAGGGAAATATGAAGAGGTCAGTTTTTTGGTTACGGTGCTCAAGTACGGTCATAATATTTCAAGGCGCTTTGAATGAGAGGGATCTTACACGGCAACGTAACTCGAACGTTCGGCAACTGATTTATATGGCTCGGGTAAAGTATCCCGCCTGCGGCAATAAATTCTTCGTCATTCTTTCGTTGTGATGGCATTTAGACACCGCAAACTGTCAATCTTCTGTTTGCTCTCTGCCGCATTAGTGAAACCTTCATAATGAAGCTCATGCACATGAGATGTTGAAAAGTATATAACTTCCGTTCGTCAGCAGATAGTACACTGAAATAACCAGTGGCCCTATTTTTGATTCTGTTTCAGCAGAATCTTCGTACTTGCCTTTTCGCTTTTTTTTCTTGTGAACGTTCGATTATATACAGGGCGTACATAAAGTCCGGCACACTTTCAATTGTTTACTGCACAAGATCCAAACATTGTACAGATGTCATACATATTGCATTTTGAAGGGAAACTCCGAAAGTTTTTTTTACAAACATTCGATACACGAACCATGAGTGACTCGGCAGACGTCAGTACGGTAATATGAATTTTTGCCATACCCGTCCCAGCATGGCATCGTCGAGTGTGGCAGTCGCTTTCCCTATTCTCTCACGGAGCTCTGCAGCATCACGTGGTAGAGGCAGTTCATACACCAGATCGTTAATGTGTCCCCACAGAAAAAAGTCACACGGAGTGAGATCTGATGATCGAGGAGGCTCTTTCATGATACAGCTGTCCCCTTCTGTAGCACGTCCGATCCATCGATGCGGCAGCTTCGTGTTCATGTACACATGAACTTCACAATGAAAATGTGGTGGGGCCCCATCCTTCTGAAAGATAAACGGAGAGTCCGATTGCATTTGAGGCATCAGTCATTGCTGCAACATGTCCAAGTAGGAATACCCTGTGGCAGTGCTCTCGGTGAAGAAGAATGGCCCATACAGTTTTCGACGTGACAAGGCACAATAAACATTTACCTCTGGGGAATCACGCTAAAATTCAGTGCATTCGTGTGGCTGCTTTGTACCCCAGATTCGACAGTATGCCTCTTAACTTTCCCATTAGTGTGAAGAGTAGCTTCGTTGCTAAAAATTAAGCGATCAACAATGACATCCCCATCCTGATTAAATTGTTGCAAGTGTGAACAGAACTCAAAACACTTGTCTTTGTTGTCGTCATTGAGCTTCTGCACTAGCTCCAATTTGAATAGTTTCATAGACAGCTTCCGTCAGAGGACTTTCCACAATGCCATTGGAGCTATTTCGAGTTCACGGGATTCCCGATGAACTGATTTCTTTAGACTCTTTATGACTGTCTCTCGTACGCGATCCACATTCACTTCAGTCCCACTAAGACGCCCGCTTCTCTTTGTTGGGCACAAGCAACCCGTCGTAGGGAATTTGTAGTGCCAGTGGTAAACGGCCTTCCTTGTTGGTGGCTTCTTACCGTACTTGGTTCTAAATATCTGTTGAACAGCTGTAGCACACTTGTTTTCGTCGGAATCCCAAACACAGAAAGCTCGCTCCGCACCTGAATTCGCCATGTTTACGACTAACGCTGACAGTCGGCAAATTACCAAACTTAGAGTGTTTCATTGTTCCTCTTGAAAATGACGTATGTATGCGTTCCTGAACTAAATGTACACTCTGTACATAATGTTCTGCACTGCCATCCCGGGGTTGGGGATTTTCCCTGCCCAGAGACTGGGTGTTTGTGTTGTGCTCATCATTTCATCACCTTCATGAACTTTTGTGACGGTACTATATTGGACTGTGAAAAAATTTGGACTTTGCAAAAACTGGGACTTTGAATGGGCGCTGATGACCGCGCTGTTGAGCGCCCCCACAAACCAATCATCATCATCAACCGTCATCCCGTATTCTGACGTAGTCTCTCATACTTCTTCTTGAAAGAACGTTTGTTGAGGTGAACGTCCAATCCGAGTCATTCATCCCAACGAACAGTGTTTTATACCATTAGCGTGTAAGATGCAACGGAGTTGACTGAAATACAATCAGTAAACTAGGACAGCAATCCGAAAAGAGTATTTTTTGAAGATGCCCAATAGTGGGAGCTTCACTTTTCTGCTTTCTATTGAAAGCGTGATATTCAAATTGAGCTAGGTAACATCAGGGCATTTTTAATAGGCTATGACTACTAACCGTTTGAGTCTTTTAGTTAAGGCCGGAAATTTACAACTCGTAGATTAAAACAAACGATTAATTTGTCCCAAAAGCGATCTAAAATAACACTGAATTTGTGTTTAATTGGAATCAGTAGTGCCTGCAATAACCAGAGGGCAATAAAACAAAAATAATGAGATTTTTTATCAAGTGTTTCAGATGTGGATCAGCAGTTATTAAAGTTAGACAAAGACATGTAACTGTGTTTCATTCTCCATACGTAGAAAAAGAAAGATAATGCACCACAGGTCAATTATACAAATAATGGGTATTATAAAGTCCTCCACTAAACCGCCGTTGTACAAGAAACGCAGTTCTTACAGAAAATTGAGAACTGTTTGGCGAAGAACATGGAGTTTGATGTTTGTGGTCAATGTGGGAGAAAACAGGAAGCGAGGAAGAAAGAGAGGACGAAAAACGATAAACGAAAAAAAAGTGTTACAAAACAGAGCATCGTGTATATTACGAAATATGAGAGATTTGCAGGTAGTGTTGTCGCCTGTTCGAACAAGTAGAAATCGTTATAACGTTAAGAATATGTCGAGTTTCGTGCCAAGTGAGATACGTGATAAGTCTCTTACGACAATGAAAGGATGTGGAAAGGTTTCTAAATTCTTAACCAGATGTTAACGTACGGAATACGTTGCAAGGCAATACTGCTGACCATAGCCAGCTTCTTAAGTAATTTCGTGGATCTAAAATCCAAAAGATATTCATTTTCATACTTTTGCCTCACAGAATACGTCCTGTATATACAAAGAGAGGTGACGGAAATAATTTTAGGTCCGTTTGACTTGTAACAGAAATACTGCATAGAATTAATTTGCTGATTCCAAGAGAAACATTTTGTTTATCTCTCAAACACTGGTTTATTAAATTTTGAGAAAGGGTTTGGCATAAGATCCTCCATACACTACAGGTATGTACATCGATTTCATAGAGGTCGTGAAGATCACCTTAGACTAGTAATGGATGACAATGATGCGAGCATGTAATCACTGTTACCGTACTCCCTCTGGGAAACAATGTCTAGAGATTAACTGGGTATGGATGTAGCTGCAGATATAGTTACAGAAATTTGTGTTTTCAATATTGCAGTATCCATTGACAAATTTTGCTCAATGTCTGCCAATAATTCCTGTACGACAGACCGATGGGGAACTTCCATAGCTCGTTTTCATCACGTAGTTCACAAGCTCCACAGGAACTTAAGAAAAACGTAAACAGCCAGCCCCCCCCCCTCCCGGCCACACACACACACACACACACACACACACACACACACACACACACACACACATGCGCGCGCGCGCGCGCGCCCGCGTGCACAGCACCCAAGTTGAAATAACGATTTATTTTTAGCATTACCGACAACAGCAGCAAGTAACTGAGGCCACGTTGCTGGCTTCTTTTCGGCCAACTGCACCTCTGCAACCATTTCCCCATTGGTGGTAAGTCTGGTATGCGGCCATATGCCCGCAGTGTTGTTGAAGACACCTGCCACTCTATAACCGTCAGCCACGCTGCACCGTCTGCTTGTGACGGCCTTCATTCCTGCACTTAACTGCCACAAGACGTCGTTGCTTAAGTACCTACGAATAATCCGAGAGATTATCCAGACGTGTCTGCGCAGGCGACCGTATTTGCAAGGAACACGAGCACAGACTGGGATCATATTAATGTCTCCGCCACACCTAAAACAAGCTAGCGGCGCAGCCTATGTAACACGAATGTCATTCCTTATTGATTTACTCTTTATTTTTACCGTCATTCATAGAGCGCCATTTGACTCAACAATAAAGCAAGTCAATCATTGGAGATGTAATCCCTGGAGGGCACGGGCCAATTTCCGAAGTACAATTATTACGTGAGCGAAGGACATAGAGTGTGATCATCAAGTACAGCGCTGGACAACGTAGTTTCTGTGAAAGGAGCGTGTGAACACTGTAGATGAGTAAAAGCGACCGGTTAAAACCATTACCGGTGTTTTAGTTCTGAATAAAGGATATTTTTCCGTATTTGTTTGGTCTTGGTTACAACAGCAAATTTATATTTTTTACTAATAACCGATTAAAGACACCGAAATATCATTTAGCCGAAGCAGCAATGCTAAAATGTTTCGTTTTCAAATAAACCTTTTTTAAAAAGGGAGTAATTTTTATTCGTAAAATTTATATTGGTTCGAAATAATACGTTATTTTAGAAAGTGGGAAAAGCAGCCAGTGCTGTTTTAATAAAAATGGCTACAGAAACGAGCAGCAAACTCATAGTATACGAAGCCGTACAGCGTTGTTAAGACAATAATGTCCCTCCTGCCCTGTGGCTTGGCTTAAGGTACATTTGTATTTGACGTGTGAAAACTTTGCCTCCACATGTTCTGTAAGGTTTTTTCTCACTGTCGTCGCTGGATATTCGTTGTATTGCTGAAAGACACCAGCTCTAGCCAAGAAATATTTTTAAAATTTGGCGTAGCAAGGAAGTAAGGGCTTGATTTGCTCTAAAAGCTTCAATACTTGTCTGCCGTTTCTACGAAATAATAAAAGAGCAAGGAAATTGTTGTAAGAGTAATAAATTAAAAACTCAAAAACACATAATACATAGACAGCTGTCATCCACTGCAGTAGTAGCCCTTGGGCAGCCAGTGCAAGGCATCTCATCGACAGTTCCCGTCTCTCTGTATCTCCTCCATGTCCGGACAACATGGTTGAACTACAGACAACACGAACCGAGTACCTAATACCTGGTGGAATGGGTGAACTGACCGGCTGTCAGAGCCCCTCCGTCTAATAGGCGCTGCTCATTCATGGTTGTTTACATCTTTGGGCCGGTTTAGTGACTGACCCTACGACGTATCTTACAAGCTAGATAAAGGACCACAGAACATGTTGTTGTTGTTGTTGTTGTCTTCAGTCCTGAGACTGGTTTCATACAGCTCACCATGCTACTCTATCCTGTGCAAACTTGTTCATGTCCCAGTACCTACTGCAACCTACATCCTTCTGAATCTGTTTAGTGTATTAATCACTTGGTCTCCCTCTACGTTTTTTACCCTCCACGCTCCCCTCCAATACTAAATTGGTGATCCCTTGATGAATCAGGACATGTTCTACCAACCGATCCCTTCTTCTAGTAAAGTTGTGCCACAAACTTGTCTTCTTCCCAATCTATTCAATACCTACTCATTAGTTATATGATATACCCATCTAATCTTCAGCATTCTTCTCTAGCACCACATTTCGAAAGCTTCTATTCGATTCTTGTCCAAACTAGTTATCGTCCATGCCTCACTTCCGTACATGGATACGCTCCATACTAATACTTTCGGAAACGACTTTCTGACACATATCTATACTCGATGTTAACAAATTTCTCTGCTTCAGAAACGCTTTCCTTGCCATTGACAGTCTACATTTTATATCCTGTCTACATCGACCATCATCAGTTATTTTGCTCCCCAAATAGCATAACTCCTTCACTACTTTAAGTGTCTCATTCCCTAATCTAATTCCCTGAGCATCGCCTGACTTAATTCGACTACATTGCATTATCTCCGTTTTGCTTTTGTTGACGTTCATCTTATATTCTCCTTTCAAGACAGTATCCATTCCGTTCAACTGCCCTTCTAAGTCCTTTGCTGTCTCTGACAGAATTACAGTGTCATCGCCGAACCTCAAAGTTTTTATTTTTTCTCCATGTATTTTAATACCTGCTCCGAATTTTTCTTTTGTTTCCTTCACTGCTTGCTCAATACACAGATTGAATAGCATCGGGGAGAGGCTACAACCCTGTCTCACTCCCTTACCCATCACTGCTTCCCTTTCATGTCCCTCGGCTCTTATAACTGCCATCTGGTTTCTGTACAAATTGTAAATAGCCTTTCGCTCCCTGTATTTTACCCCTGCCACCTTCAGAATTTGAAAGAGAGTATTCCAGTCAACATTGTCAAAAGCTTTCTCTAAGTCTACAAATGCTAGAAAAGTATGTTTGCCTTTCCTTTATCTAGCTTGTAAGATAAGTCGTAGGGTCAGTCACTAAACCGGCCCAAAGATGTAAACAACCATGAATGAGCAGCGCCTATTAGACGGAGGGGCTCTGACAGCCGGTCAGTTCACCCATTCCACCAGGTATTAGGTACTCGGTTCGTGTTGTCTGTAGTTCAACCATGTTGTCCGGACATGGAGGAGATACAGAGAGACGGGAACTGTCGATGAGATGCCTTGCACTGGCTGCCCAAGGGCTACTACTGCAGTGGATGACAGCTGTCTATGTATTATGGCTCGGAGTAACACTGACTGCAACGCCACCACGTTGAAAAATGCTTTTCCTGGAGCCACAGGACGCCGTGTTACGAGTCTAACTGTGCGCAATAGGTTGCGTGATGGGCAACTTCATTCCCGACGTCCATGGCGAGGTCCATCTTCACAACCACGACACCATGTAGCGCGGTACAGATGGGCCGAACAACATGCCGAATGCTCAGGATTGACATCACGTTCTTTTCACTAATGAGTGTAGCATATGCCTTCAACCAGACAATCGTCGGAGACGTGTTTGGAGGCATACCCGTCAGGCTAAACACCTTGGACACACTGGTCAGAAAGTGCAGCAAGGTAGATGTTCCCTGCTGTTTTGGGGTGGCATCATGTTGGGCCGACGTACGCAGCGGTGGTCATGGAAGGCGCCGTACCGGCTGTACGATACGTGAATGCAATCCTCCGACTGAATGCCATCCTTCGACCGACAGTGGAATTATATCGGCAGCTTGTTGCCGAGGCATTCGTCTTCATGGATGACAATTCGCGCCCACATCGTGCACATCTTATGCATGATTTCCTTCAGGATAATGACATCGCACGCCTAGAGTGGCCAGCATGTTCTCCAGACATAAACCCTACCGAACATGCCTGGGATGGATTGGAAAGGGCTGTTTATGTGAGCCACCAACCACTGTGAAGCATCTACGCCGAATCGCCGTTGAGGAGTGGTACAATCTGGATCAACAGTGCCTTGATGAACTTGTGGATAGTATGCCACGACGAATACAGGCATGCATCAGTAGATGAAGTGTTACTGGGTATTATAGGTACCGGAGTGTATAGCAATCTGGACAACCACGTCAGAAGGTCTCGCTGTATGGTGGTACAACATGCAATGTGTGGTTTTCGTGAGCAATAAAAAGGGCGAAATGATGTTTATGTTGATCTCTATTCAAATTTCCTGCACCTGTTCCGGTATTCTAGGAAACGAGGTGATGCAAAACATTTTTTGATGTGTGTACTTACAGTAATTGCACAAACTATCTTGATAGTAATCCAGCACACCTCTCTACGCATAGTGGATGAAATACTTTTGATTATTTAAACTCTACACGTTTCCCACACAGTCAGCAATGGCCGAGCGGTTCTAGGCGCTACAGTCAGCAACCGCTCGGGTTCGAATCCTGCTTCAGGCATGGATGTGTGTGATGTCCTTCGGTTAGTTAGGTTTAAGAAGTTCTAAGTTCTAGGGGACTGATGACCACAGCAGTTAAGTCCCATATTGTTTAGAGCCATTTGAACCAAACCACTGAGTCAGAGTATGGTGGTTGGGAAGTGCGGGAAGGTGGATGGTTGTCCGTTGTGGAAAGACATGGGCTGCACATGTGAGAACGATAATCAAGATGGTACCCGTTGATGAGATTCCCATCACTACGATTTTGTGGAGGAACTACTGCGATACTATTGAACATGTTGAAACACTTGCTTTGCACCGATGTGCTCCTAATATACTGCTATAGCCTCGTCCAGCGAACTGGGTTAGGTGAGATACAAGGTATCGTGAGGGAAGGTCGTGGTCTCGGCAGGTAAAAGTCCCAAAGGTTTGTCGGGCAACTTCAGTAGCGGATATGTTATGTTCAGGATTGTACCTCCTGTTACAGTTCCTGGAAATCAAAAATATAGCACCCAAATGTCAAACGTCGTCCCATTTATTAATATACCCCTGCCCTGACGCTGGAAGTACTCTGTGCTCTGTCCTTGGTCTTGAAGATCTGTCTCACTATCCCCGACTCATATATCGACTATACTCAATGCGAACCCACTTTCTGGGAATAATGCTGCGGTCGAAGGATGTCCCGTGCGAATCTTTCTGATCATGTCCTTCCTAAAACAAATTGTATTTTACATGTCCCTACGGCAGTCTGGATCGTCCAGGATGGATGTTACAGAAAAACCATTAACTGTGCGTTACTCCGTTCTCCCAGTGTTCCATGTTGAGGATCTCAGTTGACGATACATCCCATATTCAATTGATTTCTCCATAAAATTTATAGAGACTTCTCTTTGCCCTGGATTTACTGTTGCAAATTAAAATCACTGTTACCCAGTTAGACCCACAATCATACGAGTAAATCTAATATTTTTAGGGATATGAAATGTACCGGTAACATATCCTTAGTGGTAGGTAAAAGAAGAGAGTGCATTGATTTATTGCTCGGTAAGCGGGAAGATGGAATCGGTCTTCGAAGGAGATAGCTTGTCATCTTTTTAGGATTCATAAATATTGTATTTTATCTATTATTACTTTTCTCTCGTAATTTCAAGTACCGACACGTTCTGTTACCATGGAAATAAACCCCGCAATTTGGTCCTACGGGCGTAGACGTTTAAAAAAACTTAACAAGAAAAACATCTTTCCGCATTGAACAGAGCTCAACAGAGTATGCAAGTAGCTACAGATATTAGCATGATGCTAAAGAATATTGTGTTTTTCATGCTGCAGTATGTGTTGGCAAGAACTTTCTCCGTCATGCCAATAGCTGTTGTGCGAAAAAGCGACTGGCGACTTCCATAGCATGTGCTGACTGTTTGGTTCTGAAGTTCTGCAGCAACTAGAGACGATTGTAAATAATCTGCTCTTCGAGACTCGGTTCTATTTGTGGTTATTTTGCATGAGCAACCCCGCACCCCTTTCCCCATCCCCCCCCCACACACACACACACGCACACGTACACACACATATTCAAATAACGATTTATTTCTCGCCTTACCCACAATAGCAGCAAGTAACTGAGGCCACGTAGCCGGCTTCGCTTCGGCCGACTGCCCCTCTTCAACCATCTTCCCGTTGGTGATAGGTTTGGTATTGGGCCCTGACGCTGTAGTGTTGTTGAAGACATCTGCCATTCCGCATCCGTCAGCCACAGTCCACCGTTTGTTAGTTAATGTCTTCATTCCCGCAGTTACCCGCAGTAAGACGTCGTTGCTTAAGTACCTGCGAAAAATCCGTGCGATTATCCACACGTGTCTGCTCAGGCGCCAGTGTTTGTACAAAACACGAAGGCACAGCGAAAGACTGGGAGCTTATTAACACCTACACCAAAGCCAAAGGAGTGATATGGCACAGAAGATGCAAGATTCAGTTTTGTTGCTAACCATGGTTTCTTATTATGGAGTAAGTAGTGTAACGACAATCACGTGGTATAAATACATGGACGCCACACGAAAAGTATACGAAACAAGTAAATACATCAAAGTGCTGCTTTCGCAGATTTACGTTTGACAATGTTAAGAGATTTCTGATGTACACAAGTAATCTTTATCTTTTGTAGTTGGCGAAAAATGACATCGACTTCGAGCTTTTACGGAACTGTACACTTTCCCCTGGGGGACTTGAAAGAACCTTCGGAAAGGGATTGAGTGACAAAACAGGTTGAACTTGATCAAGCACTAGAAAGGTGACAGGGCCGCAAACAACTGTGCTACCTTCAAGAAATGAGGCCCCATAGATGTGTGGCCTAACTTACCAAGTGTGAGCAAATGATCCGCTCTGTCCGCTCTTGTGTTTGTTGTTATGTCGCGCCGTGTGTTCAATACTGCACATTCATCTTCATCTGAACTTATCGGTACACATCTGTATGTCATACGGCGCTTCATGTAGGAATTTCTTTGTAATTTCTTGTTTTAATTTTCGCAAATATAAAAATCTAGAAGTGTGCAGAACAGTTTTCTGTTTTCCCAGCGACGGATCTATCGATATCTCTTCTGTTAGGAAGGTCTGTAAATATCGGTGTGAATTGGTGAGGAGATCCGTCACGATTGATTTTCCAGTAGAAATGTATACGTCTTAGGGGTGTCTGTTTTGCTGAACATATTCCATGGAACAGACACCACTATACACTGGCAACGGTCGTCACAAACGAAAACCACATTCACACTCGCAACTGTCGTTAACATTTTCTAAAGCTGAAGAGATTCAGGGACAGGTTATGTCGTCGCTACAGCATTAGAGAACAACTGATGGCCTTCAAGCGTACCAGTACACACATCAATCGATCTGAGTTAAGTATTTACTTACTTTTGTTAAATACAGTACTACACTTCTTCAGACGCACTTGGGGCGTTGCTTTACTGTATTTGATCAAGTTCCACATATCTTATGTTAAATGTTTCTTTTAAGGCTATTTTCAGTGTTACAAAAGAAGACGATCCTATGTTCACCCACGACGGAATATTTGGTATATTCTGTGACTTTTTTTTTGTAAGTTTACTGATAGGGGTATATACGAGTATTACTGCAGCTACTGCAGGTTCAGCCGTGTCCAGCATTTCTGTTGCGTTTCTGTCTCTTGCTGCTGTTTTTCGTTGGTGTGTTTTGTTCTTCACACCTCATATTCCTTAGATTTTGACACACGTTTCATAATGCTTTTTTGAAACTGTGATTGTTGCTTCCTGCGTGGATGTGGCGTAGCACTGCTGTAGCGAGTAGGTTCAATTGGCTCTGAGTGCTATGTGGCTTAATATCTGAGGTAGGTCATCAGTCCCCTAGAACTTACGACTACTTAAACCTAACTAACCTAAGGACGTCACACACATCCATGCCCAAGGCAGGATTCGAACCTGCTACCGTAGCAGGGGCGGGGTCCAGAACTGAAGCGCTTAGAACCGCTTGGCCACCGCGGCTGGCACCTAGCGAGTAGGCAGCTACAATAGTGCGTCGGTATTGGCTGTTCACTCTCGCTAATTGCACACGGTTGTAATGTGCAAGTTTGAATAATATGTTATGGCTAATTATCCGCACTGTGCTCTCATGCTCAGTTGCAATGGAGGTAGGTGGTACCTGTCGTTATCCGTTAGACAGTCTTGCTCGCGTTAAGACATGCTGTTTGAAAGTTACAGATTCAGGATAATTATTCGAGCCGCTTTCTGCCAGTCGTTATCTTTCGTTGTGAAACGAACAACGCTGTATGGGACGTTTCTAAAACAGAGTCTAGTTCAGCATGTCTGAAGTGATTAACAACTTTGTTAATAAATCGTATAGTCAGCGATCCGCCTGTAACTGGTATAAATTGAGCCTTTCAGTGCCCGCTTTCTAAAAATTGTAAGCAATTTGAGATCTTTAGATGAAGAGCAGTAATGCAATATCTACTGAGATGACTCACCGTCAGGTGGTATTACACTAAATATGGAGACCGGTGGCGGGACACAGTATTCTGCAACTATCTTCGAATGCGGAGCTGCAGCGCCAGCATGCAACGTCCCCTTTGAAAATTTATGAATGACAGTGCTGGAAAAACTTATATGTTATTTGATTTTCAAACAGCTGAGTAATACACAACGTACCCAGACAGTTCTCTCTTTACTTATTCTGATCATCACTAAACCGACACACAATATTTTTAGCGCAACGCAATCTGACTTTCTATAATGGCCCTGACTAACAATAACCTACACCTTTCATGAATCACCTCACAAAAATCTTCGTTACTCGAACTACTGCAATACAGCGAGCGCCAATACTGTCAGCTAAACAAAAGATTCTAACTACTGAAGGCACTAACTACTGATAGGCATAGTTAGTAAATGAAAGATTTTGATAGAGGACAAACAATGTATTTACCTTAATATTGTTCAAAAGTCATAATAAGTTTATAATTTTGTGACATCCAATTAAACAAATTCCCTTTTTCTGACGGTCACACGTCCTGATCGTGCCCTCTCAAAACTCTGCCATCTCTCTCCCCACATCCACCACTACTGGCGGCTCACCTCCAACTGCGCAACGCTACGCGCTGTTCACATCCAACTGCCCAACACTACAGTAGCGAATATTCCAACAATGGGTCCAATCAGCCACAGACTGCACACAGCGCAGTCTGCGATTTTCATACAGAGCACTACATGACGTTACCAACATAAAAACCTTAACAGCCTACATACAAAGGTCTACGTATGGTCAGTAAATTTGAAATATTCAGCTGCACCTCGATTTTCCAAGCAACGTTCGACAGGAAGAAAGATACAGACATTTAACTATTATTTCGGTTACTAACTGAGTGTGTAGTGTACATATTTGAATAACAATGTCTAATCAAAAATAGAAATGTGACGTAATCAGTGAGGAAAAAAATGTCGTCCAGGAAAGTTTTGACGAGAATGTTATCAGTGAATCGGTACTAATCAGCAGACTCAAACTGCAGAGGCTACTGAAAATGAAAGTTAAATTTGAATGCAGTCATTTGATCGTGAGAGGCAAGAATAAATAACAGTCATGTTGATATTGAAAGAAGAGATGATAAATTAATTCAGTATTTACGGGTGTGTAGGACATATTTGTCCAAAATACTATTTATCTATATCACTTCACGACCTTACAAAAATAACAGATTACCGAGAGTTGAGAACTGATTTGCAAAGCGAGCCTATGCGGTCGACGAATACGGAACAGTCTGAGAGGGAAGTACAGTGCATTCTTCCTCTGTGAAACATCTTTGGAAAAAGACAGTGCGTGTCGGGACATTTTGTTTTGATCCACCTACCGCTTTGGCGTAAGACCCAAATTTCTTAGGATTTTCTGCCAAGTCAGTACAAAGAACTTTACTTTAGAATTCATTTAACGCCTCTCGCATAGGCCTCCTCACACTATATTTCTCTTCGCGTAATTTTTGTTTGTCTGCAAGGCTTTGGCTGTGTTTATGTTTGCTGTGAAGACCCCTTTGCTTCCTCAGCAGTTTTCTAACTCTGTTGTACCACAGTGGCTCTATGCCATCTCTTACGATCTTGCTTGACACTTACTCACCTAATGCATAGTGTACGACGGTTCTCAACTTTCTCCACTGATCCTCAACACTATCTGTACCTGAAGTAAAACTTTTGTGTTGAGCCGTCAAGTACTCTGAAATCTGATTTTTGTCACTTTCGCTAAACAGAAAAATAAGCACTACCTGTCTCTGGACTGTAATCAAAGCAAACGCTAGCATTACTGGCACTACAGCTGACTAAAGGGACTCTCTCTGACTGTATACAAAAGAAACACGAAATCTAAGGAACACTATTACTAGCACTCGAAAATTAAAGCTTCCTAAAAGCAAAAACATACGGAAGAAGAAGTGACAAGTAAGAAAAATACAGTTAATACTTAAATTGACGTAGATCGCTGCACAGCAGATGTGAAGCAGACGGCAGTTACTACGACACTGGGCTCCTTGCAAGGCCCAAGAGAAATCAATATTTAAACGGAAAGGCACCCTCCAAATGTCCTAATTATGTCGTGTGCTATCGAGAACTTGCCTGTATTTAAAGGCGCAGGGCCCGTATATCTCGTTGGCCCCGAGAGGCCGGCGACCAACGTCACATCATTGCTACGTCAGCCCATGCGAGAAGGTGGCATGGTAATAATCTGTCGTCATTTCACGTAGTACTAGCAGTTGGTGCACCTTTCGTTGCGTGGCGTTGCTATTCACGATTGTGAAGACTGTGTAGCATGCGCGTCTGTCTAGTGTGTGCTGTTTGAGGCGTTATGTTGGTCAACAAATCCATGTGGGGTGGCGTAACGGCGTGAAATAAGTGCCGGTCAGGTTCTTTACAAGCAGAGTGCCCACAAATGCAGTGCATGATTAAGGTGAAATAGTGCGACGTTAAATGTTTCCACAACTGAATATTCAAAGTTCGCAGGTATTTATGTACAATCACGTATTTACAGTATATGAGTAAACTGCGTGTAAATTACCTATATCTCCTCCTCCTAGTTTATTTCTGAATTTACTGACGCTTAAAACTTACGCAATTAACTTTCAAAGATAATCCATCTTTTGTGTGAATTTTATACATGGCATGATTTCTCTTTATCATGACTACGTATATTTTGATACTGTACACAATTATAACACTGATTCGAGGATCGTTTTCCGTCAAACGTACGTTCTCCTGAACATAAAGACTTTTATTTCAAAAGTGAAAGAATAGGGTTGACACAACCGTCTCTGTCGCCAACCGTTGCACGCAGACAGTTAATAATGACAAAGCGAAGTTCTATAAGTTACATTTGGCATTCCAACTGACCATGCATAGCTGAATTGCATTGTGAGACCTAAAGACAGTCTGGTGTAGCATAGATATCGATTGTTTTGAATGAAAATAAAGCGACTACACCTGTGTATTGTACAATTCAATTTTCAACCTTAATGAATTTTGTTTAGGAAGAAAATCAAGATTTTTTTGATGTAAAGTTTCTTAATTTTTCGAGATTTTGACGTTGTAATGCGCCAGTTTTTAAAATGTGGCGCCTTGTCACCCAGGAGCACATGCAACAGCCCTATCATTCAATGTCAAGCCGAATAACTGCTTGAATAAGGAACAAAAGTTCGCCAACGCCTTGTTGACTTTTCAGTTTGTGCTGCTACTCCTCCTGAACGAGTCAAGAATTTTCTTCTGAAATTGTGATCATTTCTTTGTCTGTATTTGTGCATCACATCTGCCGATTTCCGTCCCATACTGATAAATCCTTCGTGGTGTGTGTTTTTCCTTTCGTTCTTTATTTTCGTACCCTAGAGGGGAAATGTGGAGAAGCTGAAGAATCTACAGAAGCAACTAAAGCTCCGAATGTGGTAGAGCTTTGCTAGTTCAGCAGTAAATCGACAGGTAGTGGCAGAAGTATAGAGGGTACTAGCTTAGCACTAGCTGCTTCACTCTGAGTCTGTGTCGTCTGAACAGACCCTTTTTTCATATATGTTTAATCGAATTTTTATGTTGTTCATAAATTGCAACACCTCAATCTTTTAACGCTGATTAAAGCCATAGAAGCTCGGTCTTTTCCGAATGTACTTCTGGCCAAAACGCGATTCTCGTAGTTGGAGTCCATGTATTTTGTTAATCATACCTATTGCCTTTTTTGGTGATATTCTCACAGAAACTTCAATTCCCTAATACATATTTCTTTATATCAAAGCGAGAAGTAAAATACCAACTCTCATAGAGTTAGATTTAAAATATTTTTATACAACGGAGTACATTCTTATATTCTTATAAATTTTTATTCCGTTTCACGCTCTTAGCTGTTGAATTCCTAAAAACAATGCAACAGGTAATTTTTTTCTAACAAGGAAGCAATTATACAACCTTTCATAGATTTAGCTTTGAAAATGCTTTCATAATGAAATAATTTCATAAAACTTTTCATCCTCTGTTAAACTGTGTCAGGAGGCATAATTCCCAAAAATCGTGAAACACGTAATTTTTTGTTTCAAATCAAGGAGTTAAATCAAAGTTTTCATAGATGTAGCTTTAAAAATGCTTTAGTAATTCTGTAAGAATGATTTATGTTCAAAAAAACTTTCACTAACTGTTTTACTCCCTTAGTGGTTGAATTTCCATAACTGGTGAAACATATTTTTTAAAGTTATGACTATGTAACCAAATACCAATTTTCGTAGTTCTAGCTCCAAAAATGCCTTAATAGCGACATATTTTCAAAAAAAGCTTTCATCTCCTAGTTCACTCCCTTAGGAGTGGAATTTCGAACAACCCGTTCTTAAACTTCGCCTGCAGTATAAGATCCACGCTCATTCCAAATTTGAAGTTAGCATTCTATGCAGTTTCGGCTGGGCGATGATGAATCGCATAATCAGTATGGGCCTATCTCATACGCACGAGGGTTGAATTTCGAAAAAAGTGAAACACGTATTTTTTTCATTTCCAACACAGAAGCCAAATACCAGTTTTCATAAATTTAACTTCAAAAATGTTTTGAATGGGAAGTATTTTCATAAAACATTACACCCCCTAATAGAGGTTGAATATTCAAAACGGTGAAATACGTATTTTTCTATTTCCGTCCGAGAAAACAAATTAAAGTCTTCATGGATTTGGCTTCAAAATTCTTTCATAATGAAATATTTCATAAAAATATTCATCTCCCATTGAAACCCCGTTCTGGGCTGAATTTTCAAAAACAGTGAAACATGTATTCTTTTACAAATATCCTTATAAGTTGAACAACCACAGCTACTGAACGTTTACGTAATGTGAAGGACAATCAAATAATTAAAACCAAAGACGATAAAATAGTGAGTGAAAGTCCAAAACCGCTATAGCTCTTTATTGTGATTTCCCCTGTATGACAATCTGTTTTATCATACCCTGACGGTATGCCTTCAGGTCGTATAAAACTAATGCTTCAGGTGGGATGACTTCCAAGGTGGGTGCCCGCATACAAAAGTGTATCAATCATAGGTAAGAGCATGGATGCACCAGCAGACGAGCATCAGACCCGAACCATGCATGATCAGTAAAATATCTCAAACTCTGTCAAAAGACGAGCCCGGACAACGCATGACAATCCACATCTGACAGGACAGGATAAAACAATCGTCAAAATCCGCGGGGAATCAAAGAATTAAAAGCAGACATTCCTTGGGAATCGTCAACATGTTAAAATATACACACATCAAAAAAAGTTTCGCATTGCCTCGGTTCCGAGAGTTCCGGAACCTGTACAGAAACATCTTTTCCGCCCTTTTTATTGCTCATGAAAACCACACATTGCATGTTGTACCACCATACAGCTAGACCTTTAGACGTGGTGGTCCAGATTGCTATACACACCGGTAACTCTAATACCCAGTAACACTTCCTCATGCATTGATGCAAGCCGTGGCATATTATCGACAAGTTCATCGAGGCACTGTTCATCCAGATTGTCCCACTCGTCAAAGGCAATTCGGCGTAGATCCCTCGGTGTGGTTAGTGGGTCACATAAACAGTCCTTTTCAATCTATCACAGGCTAGGGTTCATGTCTGGAGCGATGTCGTCATCGTGAAGAAAGTCATTCACAAGATGTGCACTATGGCGGCGCGAATTGTCGTCCATGAAGATGATTGGCTATCTAATGTGCTGCCCATCCTTTACCGGTTCTTGCCAAATCATAGTAAACCCCATGAAAGATCTTTTACGATTCATCTACGAATGAAGGCTAGAGACACAAGCTATGCAACATACACTACTGGCCATTAAAATTGCTACACGAAGAAGAAATGCAGATGGTACACGGGTATTCATTGCACAAATATATTACACTACAACTGACATGTGATTACATTTTCACGCAATCGAGGTGCATAGATCCTGAGAAATCAGTAGCCAGAACAACCACCTCTGGCCCTAATAACGGCCTTGATAGCCTGGGCATTGAGTCAAACAGACCTTGGATGGCGTGTACAGATACAGCTGCACATGCAGCTTCAACACGATACCACAGTTCATCAAGAGTAGTTACTGGCGTATTGTGACGAGCCAGTTGCTCGGCCACCATTGGCCAGACGTTTCCAATTGGTGAGAGATCTGGAGAATGAGCTGGCCAGGGCAGCTGTCGAACATTTTCTGTATCCAGAAAGGCAGGTACAGGACCTGCAACATGCGGTCGGGCATTATCCTGCTGAAATGTAGGGTGTCGTAGGGATCGAATGAAGGGTAGAGCCACGGGTCGTAACACATCTGAAATGTAACGTCCACTCTTCAAAGTGCCGTCAATGCGAACAAGAGGTGACCGAGACGTGTAACCAATGGCACTCCATACCATCACGCCGGGTGATACGCCAGTATGGCGATTACGAGTACATGCTTCCAATGTGCGTTCATCGCGATGTCGCCAAACTCGGATGGGAGCATCATGATTCTGTAAACAGAACCTGGGTTCATCCGAAAAAATGATGTTTTACCTATTCTTGCATCCGGGTTCGTCGTTGAGTACACAATCGCAGCCGCTCCTGTATGTGATGCAGTGTGAAGGGTAACCGCAGCCATGGTCTCCGAGCTGAGACTCCATGCTGCTGCAAACGTCGTCGAACTGTTCGTGAGATGGTTGTTGTCTTGCAGAACTCCCCATCTGTTGACTCAGGGATCGATCCGTTACAGCCATACGGATAAGATGCCTGGCATCTCGACTGCTAGTGATACGAGGCCGTTGGGATCCAGCAAGGCGTTCCGTAGTACACTCCTGAACCCACCGATTCCATATTCTGCTAACAGTCATTAGATCTAGACCAACGCGAGCAGCAATGTCGCGATACGGTAAACCGCAATCGCGATAGGCTACAATCCGACCTATATGAAAGTCGGACACGTGATGGTACGGTATCACAACAACGTTTCACCAGGCAGCGCCGGTCAACTTCTGTTGGTGTATGAGAAATCGATTGGAAACTTTCCTCATCTCAGCACGTTGTAGATGTCACCACCGGCGTCAATCTTGTGTGAATGCTCTGAAAACCTAATAATTTGGAAATCACAGCATCTTCTTCCTGTCGGTTAAATTTCGCGTCTGTAGCACGTGATCTTCGTGGTGTAGCGTTTTTAATGGCCAGTAGTGTACATGAGGAGTCCTGTGCTTGTCCTTGTCTCCGATTTCACAGCCGAAGTATAGTCTGTACTCCAACGTAATATATGGAGTTAATGGTCTCCTTTGCAATTTCAGTGTCCGAAAATGTAGCAAAAATTGGCAGCACTGTATACGCAATTGCGAAGCACATTTAACCACGGGAATTACAATAAGCACACGAACTAACTACACTCCAGTAAGACGTTCTTCCAGCACACGAATAGAACACAACTTGTAACCCGTTTGAGACTTGCTCCACTCCTGCCTTCCTCTTCGCCTTCCCCTTGTTGATACAAGCCATGGGTAAAAATTGGTACAAAATACCGAAGCTATTGATGCCTGAAACTTCATTATGCTGTCTACCCTCAGCGGGATTTCTAAGCCTGTTTGGCAGTGGAGCGTAGTCGATATAATTAACAAATATTTATTTCAACCCAGTTACATTTTCACTGTTGGCTAGTGTAATCAGTGATGGGATCCAACTCTTATTTCTATGCAACAAATGTAAGTTATCTGAGAAGAAAATGATGAAGCATTTAAGAACATCCAATGTTTGATTCCTACCGAGCACCATATTTGTTTGAAACCAGGGAAATCGTTGGATTGCCACGTACGGTGGCCCGGATTCGATTCCCGGAGGGGGTGGGATATTTTCTCCTCTCAGGCACTGGATGCTGTGCTGTCATCATCATCATCATTTTATCCCCAGTGTCGACGCTCAGGTCGCTCAATGTGGCGTCGCACTCAGTAAGACTTGCTCTTGGCGGACGAATTTCCCGCCTGCGAACTCCCGCCCAGTGATGCCATACGCTCATTTCTGTTACCAGGGAAATGTGAAAGTCTTTACATTGCTTGTTAGGCCTCTATCGAAAAGTGGTTTCTCTTTACCGATGTGTGAATTTACTATTTTAATGCTTCAAATGAATGTGGTTCGGATTTTAAAGTTCTGTGAATTATCCCACAATTTTAACAAGATTTTGGGGAGATATTTTTAATGTGTCAAAGGGGTGGCTGGCTCACCCAAATTTTTTCGTAGGTATTCAGCCAGTCTCATTTCCCTGTGCTGCTCTTTTAGCTCTTTTGTGGTTTGGTTTCCGTAGCCATCTTGCCTCCTAATTGGTTTTAATGGACGTGAGAGTGTTTGTTCTGTAGTCCTTGTGTAGTCGTTTCGTGTGCATACGTGTACGACAGTTTTCGTTCTTATCCACCTTTGTTTGTTTTCATCGATGTCAGGGCGCTGATAACCTCGCAGTTGGGCGCCCATACGTTCCCAAACCACACACACACACACATACACTTGTCAATATGACGTTGCAACCCCTCTGGCCTGTATCCACGCGTTGATTCCGTTGGGAAGGGTTTCATAATGCCTTTGTATCCTTTCTCAATGAAAGCTGTCCCGCAACTGGTGTAACCGCTCCTTGATTTCCTTTATACTGGGACTGGTGTGCAGTTGACGTCAGAGATGATCCCACCAATGTTTTATTGGAGACAGATACGGGTATCTTACGTGCTACTGGAGTATCTCTAACTCCCTCAGACAGTTGAATAGAGACACGTGCCATACGTGGTCGAGCCTTATCGTGCTAAAAATTAAACCTTGATACCGTCACTTAGAAGGTAAGTTGAGGATATGCCATCAGAGTTCCCTCTGTCAATACCATGACTGACAGTGATACCCAGTGGCTTCTCATGTAATGTCACCAGGAAAAACGCCAGTGAGCTTATAGATGTCATTGGAAGAGTGGGACATATCCCAAGCCAGAATACTCGCTAAGGCTACAAAATTCCGATTCATATCTGATCGCTTTGCGGTGTTATTCACGAATTGTCCATGCTACCCGGTCTTAGCGCCACCTGAAACGCAGTCGTTAGTGTTGCGTTAACGGCAGTTTACGTAGGGAGCAGTATTTCTCTCTTCTAGAGGCTGCTAGTCTTTGATCAATCTACATCTGCATCTACATCCATAGTCTGCAAGCCACATGACGATGTGTGGCAAGGATACTTTGAGTACCTTTATCGGTTCTCCCCTCTATTCCAGTCTCGTATTGTTCGATGAAAAGGAAGATTGTCGCCATCCCTCTTTGTGGGCTCTAATCTCTCTGATTTTATCCTCATGGTCTCTTCACGAGTTATACGTAGGAGGGAGCAATATACTGCTTGACTCCTCGGTGAAGGTATGTTCTCGAAACTTCAGAAGCCCGTAGTGAGCTACTGAGCGTCTCTCCTGCAGAATCTTCCACTGGAGTTTATCTATTATTTCCATAACGAAGCGCGCAGCTCTCCGTTGGATCTTCTCAATCTCTTCTGTCAACCCTATCTGGTACGGATCCCACACTGGTGAGCAGTATTCAAGCAGTGGGCGAACAAGTGTACTGTAACCTACTACTTTGTTTTCGGATTGCATTTCCTTAGGATTCTTCCAATGAATCTCAGTCTGGCATCCGATTTACCGACGATCAACTTCATATGATCATTCCATTTTAAATCGCTCCTAATGCCTACTCCCAGATAATTCACAGAATTAACTGCTTCCAGTTGCTGACCTGCTATATTGTAGATAAATGATAGAGAATCTTTCTTTCTATGTATTCGCAGCACATTGCACTTGTCAATATTGGGATTCAGTTGCCATTCCCTGCACAATGCGACAATTCGTTGCAGATCCTCCTGCATTTCGGTACAATTTTATATTTTTACAACCTCTCGATATACCACAGAATCATCCGCAAAAAGCCTCAGTGAACTTCCGATGTTATACACCAGGTCATTTATGTATATTGTGAGTAGCAACTGTCCTACGACACTCCCCTGCGGCACACCTGAAATCACACTTATTTCGGAAGACTTTTCTCCATTGGGAATGACATGCTGCGTTATGTTATGTAGGAACTCTTCAATCCTATCACACAATTGGTCTGATGGTCCATACGCTCTTACTTTGTTCATTAAACGACTTTGGGTAACTGTATCGAACGCCTTGCGGAAGTCAAGAAACACGGCATCTACCTGTGAACCCGTGTCTATGGCCCTCTGAGTCTCGTGGACGAATAGCGCGAGCTGGGTTTCAAACGATTGTCTTTTTCGAAACCCATGCTGATTCCTATAGAGCAGATTTCTAGTCTCTAGAAAAGTCATTATACTCGAACACAGTACGTATTCGAAAATTCTACAACTGATCGACGTTAGACATATTGGTCTATAGTTCTGCACATCTGTTCGACGTCCCTTCTTGAAAACGGGGATGACCTGTGCCCTTTTCCAATCATTTAGAACGCTACCCTCTTCTAGAGACCTACGGTACACCGCTGTAAGAAGGGGGGCAAGCTCCGTCGCGTTTTTTTTTTTTTTTTCTTGTCATCAGTCTACTGACTGGTTTGATGCGGCCCGCCACGAATTCCTTTCCTGTGCTAACCTCTTCATTTCAGAGTAGCACTTGCAACCTACGTCCTCAATTATTTGCTTGTTGTATTCCAATCTCTGTCTTCCTCTACAGTTTTTGCCCTCTACAGCTCCCTCTAGTACCATGGAAGTCATTCCCTCTTGTCTTAGCAGATGTCCTATCATCCTGTCTCTTCTCCTTATCAGTGTAAAATCGAACTGGTATCCCATCAGGTCCAGCGGCCATTCCTCTTTTGAGCGAGTTTAATTGCTTCTCTATTCCTCTGTCGTCTATTGCGATATCTACCATTTTGTCATCTGTGCGACAATCTATAGAAGGAACTACAGTGCATTCTTCCTCTGTGAAACAGCTTTGCGAAAAGTCATTCAGTATTTCGACCTTTAGTCTGTCATCCTCTTTTTCAGTACCATTTTGGTCACAGAGTGTCTGTACATTTTGATTTGATTCACCTACCGCTTTGACATAAGACGCAGTCCATACTCAGTATACAGTTTTTATCTATGAAGAAGGTCCATATCAGCATATATCGGACTGCAGAATGAATATTCGTTCTGCAAACAGAATCTCTCAGGAAATCCATTACACATATCCCATGCACAGATATGAAGGTAGTACAATTCATCTGGGCACAATACGGCAATCCTCTCTTCTGGTGGTCAGACGTGGCCCAGTGGAGTCTTGACAACTACCCTGACTTTCCCATGTAGTCCACAAACTTAGACGTTGCGCGATTCTACAAGCCAGACAAATGGATGCCCGCAGTGAAGCTCCTTTCAAACTCAGTCGAGTGCGAATAATGCTGTCTCACGCGAGTATGTATCTTCTGCGTGTACTTCATAGTGATCATTCTACATCTGACGCTGTTCACGTCCTTTATATAACCTACATGAAAAACACTCATGCACTATGGTGTCTGTCCTAACTGTCACAGAGAAACGCAGCTATAGCCATTCACATACCAATCGATGGTGTGTATGTGTACCAAGGTATGCTGACATTCGACCACGTCTTTCAGGAGCTTCACTTGTTTTGTCAGGCAACGTATTTAACATAGCTTTCAGAGATAGATACCAGACAAAGCGACGTCGCAGTAAGACGCAAACAGTGGAGGGGCCTTAATACCATTTTTAAACTCCACATAAATGCGGAGCACTTGCTTACTCAGACTTATCACACAATTCCGGTATCTTGGATTAGTACCAGCTATAACTCTCTGTGGGATATTTCCATACCGTTCAGCTGTTCTTCCAAGTGTTTAGCCGTCTCTCTCAGAATTACGATATGAAACTTCCTGGCAGATAAAAAGAAGGTGTTCCGGTCCGAGACTCTAACTTGGCACCCAAATCTTTTGCAAGTAAGTGATTTATCGAAAGGCAAAGGTTCCGGATTCGAATCCTGGTCCAACACACAGTTTTCATCCGCAGGCAAGTTTCAAATCAGCTCTTCACCGAAGTATCGTTTTTCACATCAGTACTAATCCCACAAAGATACGTTGAGCACTTTAGTGAAATGTAGAATGTATGAATAGAGGTAATAGCAGAAATAGGGATGTGAGGGCAGGTGTTGAGTTATATTTGGATAGTTAGATAGGCAGAGGATTTGCTCACGAACGGCAAAGGCCCCAGATTAGAGTCCATGTTAAGGACACAGTTTTAATCAATCAAGAAGGTCCTTGTTAGTGCTTATCTGACTGCAGAATGAATATTCGTTCTGTAAAATTGTACTATCATTAGCAAATCTGAGAGATTCCGCTGTTTGTCATTGAATTTTAATTCCCTTTCAAAATTTCGACATGTTTTCTTCCAAGAGTGGCCCAGAGTGTTACTAATGTCGTCATTGGCGCATCGTAGTCGGGAGATGAGGGCTAGGTCCAGGGCAGGCTGAAATATCCCATGGTCTAACCGGAATCCGATCCCACGGCCTGTCGGTGTCCTGGCACGTATTTTTCCACCAGACTCAATGTCTTCCAGGATAAGACACAGTGTATTGGCTGGCGTGTTCCTTCATTTCTCCCTAAATCAAACTGATATTCCCCGAGATTGGCTCCCACCAAAATTTCCATTCTTCTGATAATAATAGTGTTAGTATTTTCCAACCATGACTTACAAAACTGGAAAGTCGGTAATATGTACACTGTCGGCATTTGCTTTCTTTGCAATTGCAATTATCAGACTCTTCTGAATGAGGGTATTTTGCCATTCTCGTAACATGCATACTTCAGTCTCGTAGCTTGGATACCGCTGTTTTGCAACCTGCATACGCGATGGAATAATTTTGCCAAAGAAGGCTTTTCCAAGGATCTCAATAATTCTGCGGTAATATCATCTACTCCAGGAGCTGTGTTTCGGATTAGTTCGTACAGACTTCTGTCAAATTATTATTACAGTGTAAGATTTTCAGTTTCATCTGTTTCTCCTTCTTCTTTGCTTTGAATAATGTCATCTTTATTTCCTTTGTATAACACTTCTGTACATTTCTTCCGCCTTTCAGCTTTTTCTGTTTGTTAATGGCTTGCCACCTGAGATCTTAATGAACATACAGCTGCTACTCTTTTTCAAGGATTCCTTATTTTTTTCTAGAGGTACCACTTATCTTTCCCACAGTCAAGCATGCTTCTACAGTTTTGTGTTTGTCGTCTAGTCATTTTTACTATTGCATCTTGCACTATCTGTCAGATTCTTCAGACGTTTGTGTTTTCCTTTGCTTTAATCATTTGCTGCATTTTTATTTTTTCTCCTTTAGTCACATAAATTCAATAACTCCTGTACTGTCGAAGGATTGCTAATGGGTTTTGTATTTCTGCCAATTCGATGCTCTGCTACCGCAGTATTTCAAATCTGGAAGCTACCTTTTCGTATTCTATTGTATTCCTTCCCACTGCTTACAGTCGTTCGTTGCCTAATATTCCGTTTTCAAGCTTTCAACAACCTCTTGGAATATCAAAATCATCCAAATCCCATTCCTTAAATTCCTATCTTTCTGCAATTTTTTCTGTTTTCAAACTGAACTCAGTAGCCAATAAATGACGGTCATAGTCCAAATCTTACCAGTATATTTTTTAATCTTGAAAATTATTTCTCGAAATTGAAATTCATTATATTTGTACATGTCCCAATTTCCAATGATTCAATTTGTGTCACGCCATTTATTCCTTAACAACCTTCGCTCTAATCTCTGAATACACTGATCGACTTAACTTACGGAAGCTGCCTCGGAGGGATATTAGCTTAGGCTCTTTGAGGCATGAGCGGCCCAGCCTATGAGATATTTAGAAGCGCAATTATTGGCCATCGTTTGCAAGTTTTGAAGGAGAATAATAACTGCGTCTGCTTCGTATTCGTTTCCTGGCTGTGGTAGAGATAAGATGTAATTTCTTAATTTCTTATTCTGTGAAATTAAGTGCTACTGAAAGTGGCTGTATCTATACATACTGAGGAAGAGAGAGAGAGGGGGGGAGAGAGAGGCTGGTGGGTTGCTGGATCAAATAACCTGATACAGTTCCAGTTATGTATCCTCGGAGTTCCAGTTACTTTATTTAACAATAACATGAAACATCAAAAACAGCCATAAGCGATCTCTCTTAATTTACAGGTGGACATTTTAGGACAACAGTTTACACGCTATGAACTTTTCGGATCTGGTAAACAGTAAGAATAATGAAGGCACAACCAATAACATAGGAATAACAACTGCAACTATTACGGTTCTAGGCTCTTAGTCCGGAACCGCGCGACTGCTACGGTCGTAGCCTCGGAAATGGATGTGTGTGATGTCCTTAGGTTAGTTAGGTTTAAGTAGTTCTACGTTCTAGGGGACTGATGACCACAGATGTTAAGTCCCATAGTGCTCAGAGCCATTTGAACCATTTTGCAACTATTATACACCTTTAAAGTCAATGGAATTAACAAACAGTAACTAAGCAGCTTCACGGGGACCAATGCGTTTAAATACAATTTCAAAAACAGTTACAGTTAGTAGCATGCCTTAGTCGACACCAAGAAGAGCCTGCTTAGCTGGGTGGTAACGTGCTCGCCTCCCATGCAAGCGGGCCCGGGTTCGATTCCCGGTCGGGTTGGAAATTTTCTCCGCTCGGGGACTGGGTGTTGGTGGCGTCGACTGAAATAAGACTTGCACTCGGTGGCCAACTTCCCGGATGGGGCCTGCCGGACAACGATGGCATACGCTCATTTCATTTCAGAGCAAAGTAAAAAAGGACCATTTGACAAATAGCCAAGTGAACGCATCTGCCGATTAAATTACCAAAACAAAGAACATCAGAATTTGTCTATACACGTGAGGCGTTTTAGATGAATTACCAAAGCTTACAAAGCTGTTTTTCAATAGAAGTCCTTATGGAACAAGGCACTACAGTGGTCTATCTTCTAATATTTTAAATTACTTAATGTCAAGGCCCATAAACAGTAAGAGGCTACCTCAAACACTCCGAAAGTCTTTAAGCTTTTAAATACTACAAACACACAGCTTAAAACCTGAATTTAAAATAAACAAAATGATCAAACATGTAGTGTTCAAAGAATAAAAAAGTAAAGAGTACATCCCACCAGAGTACGAGGCCACAAGAATCAAAATACCAGTTAACACTGAAGTGGCACATGAGAATTCGTAAGACAAGTAAGAATATATGTGGGCAGATCTGTCAGTGCCGTCGGCCACACGCAGTTTTTTATATACAATGCAAATACAAATAAAACAGATTACAGACAGACAGTGTTCAGAAGCCAATCCTTCGTGAAATATGAGGTCGAACTTTATGAAGTTTAACGAGCAAACAACACGCTTCTTTATTACAAGAACAAAGCACAACCAATGCGCCCACACAGGTCGGGACCACACAATACTGCAGTGCAATGAGTCTCCATAACTACGAGGTGCATTCAAGTTCTAAGGCCTCCTCCGATTTTTTTCTAATTAACTACTCATCCGAAATCGATGAAACTGGCGTTACTTCTCGACGTAATCGCCATGCAGACGTACACATTTTTCACAACGCTGACGCCATGATTCCATGGCAGCCGCGAAGGCTTCTTTAGGAATCAGTTTTGACCACTGGAAAATCGCTGAGGCAATAGCAGCACGGCTGGTGAATGTGCGGCCACAAGTCACTAGGAGCTAGGTCAGGTGAGTAGGGAGCATGAGGAATCACTTCAAAGTTGTTATCACGAAGAAACTGTTGCGTAACGTTAGCTCGATGTGCGGGTGCATTGTCTTGATGAAACAGCACACGCGCAATCCTTCACGGACGTTTTTGTTGCAGTGCAGGAAGGAATTTGTTCTTCAAAACATTTTCGTAGGATGCACCTGTTACCGTAGTGCCCTTTGGAACGTAATGGGTAAGGATTACGCCCTCGCTGTCCCAGAACATGGACACCATCATTTCTTCAGCACTGTGTGCTTCCATTGAGCTGACTGGCGCTTTGTTTCTCGATTGAAAAATGGCTCCACGTCTCATCCATTGTCACCACAGACGAAAAGAAAGTCCCATTCATGCTGTCGTTGCGCGTCAACATTGCTTGGCAACATGCCGCACGGGCAGCCACGTTGTCGTCCGTCAGAATTCGTGGAACTCACGTGGATGAGGCTTTTCGCATTTTCAGGTCGTCATGCAGGATTGTGTGCACAGAACCCACAGAAATGCCAACTCTGGGGGCGATCTGTTCAACAATCATTCGGCGATCCCCCAAAACAATTCTCTCGACTTTCTCGATCATGTCGTCAGACTGGCTTGCATGAGCCCGAGGTTCTTTCGGTTTGTTGTCACACGATGTTCTGCCTTCATTAAACTGTCGCACCCATGAACGCACTTTCGACACATCCATAACTGCACCACCACATGTCTCTTTCAACTGTCGATGAATTTCAATTGGTTTCACACAACGCAAATTCAGAAAACGAATGATTGCACGCTGTTTAAGTAAGGAAAACGTCGCCATTTTAAGTGTTTAAAACAGTTCTCATTCTCGCCGCTGGCGGTAAAATTCCATCTGCCGTACGGTGCTGCCATCTCTGGGACGTATTGACAATGAACGCGGCTTCATTTCAAAACAATGAGCGTGTTTCTATCTCTTTCCAGTCCATAGAAAAAAAAATCGGTGGCATAGAACTTGAATGCACCTCGTATTATGGTAGACCCTTACAGCAGACCACAGGGATTTTCCAAATATCTCCTCCCTGGCACCTGATGGCTGTAAAACAGATACTCGCCGCACTTTCCACGTTGTTCCTTCACGAAATTAAACCCACCACAAGCCCACTGTCCACCGGGAAAGGCAGCATATTCAGAGACTCGGACTCCAACCCGCCATTCGTCGTTGCCCAAACAGGAAGCAAACACCCTCTTCCAGAAGCGAGCTACCCCTTTAACAGTCAACGCGTCCACCTCGACGTTCCAGGTGGACGCAGCAGCTGAAACACCTGCCGCCCCTTACATGGAGCCAACAACAACATGTCGCCTGTAACTCACAGTACTGCAGTGCACACTCAGCTGAACACCCAGCCATAGTCCATGCGTGAGCCTGAATCCTCGTGAAGCGCTACGTCACTGCCCCCTAGTGTGAGTCCTGAGCTCCTGTTACATGACAATGGACCAAAGATGTATGTGTGTGATATAATAAAATGATGAATCTGGACAGAAGGTAACATTCATTACTAAATGCAGGGCAGCCATGTTGGCTTGCCGAGATTTATCTTGCCCATGTAAGGAATGTTCTAACAGGGCGACTCCCGCAAATACGATTCACTTGAACAGTTCGGATTCCTTATAAACTGCAGTTATCTTGGAATTAGGTCTAGTAAGTTGGTACTTCATCCAGCAAACACGTTTCACCTGATATGATTATCAAAAGTTCGATGTTAAACTGATCTTAATTTATGTCTCATGCAACTTTAATTGTAGTGGGTTATGTAAACTTCAGTATGTTTAAGGCACAACAATAATCCAAAGTGACCACCAATTTAATACCTTTACTGCAAATCCAGACCAATCATATAATTAAACGAAGTGCAACATTTGTCATACATAGCTTTAAGTGACTATTAGGCCTTGCTCGAAAACTTTACATAGAAGTAACTACACTAAATACTCTGCAGCTAATTAAACTAAAGTTTCAGTGTGCATCAGTTTTGACTGTAATGAATGTTCAGAGATAAGAGATAAGCCACTCTTTGCATTAGCAGGCTGCTTTCAGATGAAAGGTAGCTTGCCTCAAAGTTTCAGGGCAATAGCTGTTTCATTGTCTTGTTATGTTTCTTAACAACGTTACATAACCAGGTCGCAGTGAACAGTAGTAGAGCAATTCAGGTTCTGATGCGACAGATGTGCGTGTCTATTTCGAACCATTACTGACAGTAGACAGATTTCGTCATAATGATATTTCCTCTGCAGTTTATTCCCTTGTAAGGAAGGAATTTTTAATCAGGCCATTTCAAGTGAAACTTTGGTCTCCACTGCTTCTAGTGAAGTCACGTACAATTTTAATTATACTGTACAAAACCTGACTGTTCACTATAGAAGCTGTGTGTTACCAATGATTAAATTACCGGTGCAAAATTCTACCAGGCGGCGTTCCCTTTCTTGTGTTCTCCCAATTCATAGTCTCCTACAAATTTTCTTCCCCTCTTTTTTCCACCTAGGGAATTTTCAATCACCCACCACAGTCAAATTTTCGTCTCTCTTATCTAAGTAGTTTCTTTCACATAATGCTTTCTCTCATTCTCATCATCTAGGGAACTAGCATTCACGCAAATTTCTGCTACTGTAGAGTGTGTTTGTTTTGTATCTGTGTTACTGTGTTACTACTATAAAGCGTTCACTATGTTTTCATTAAAGCTTATCCGCTTTCTTATATTCTCATTCATTGTAAGACATACTCCTGAATTACTACTATTTCATTTTGTGTTGATCACTCTGCACTCACCTAGCAAAAAGTTGTAGTCTTACTGTCACCATACTTCACCATTCTTTCAATATCTCTCTCCAACTTATCGTTTATATTTTTCTACTTCTGTCACACCTATATAGGATTAAAGACTCTAACATTCCATCCGTCGACCCACAATATGCCATATACAATTTTGCCGACAATTTTCTGCTAAGTAGCCCCTCCTGGTTTTATGAATGGAGGACTATTTTCATTCATCAGTCTTTTACCCAAGACATATTGTAACACGACCGTGAAAATGCGCGCGGGGAGCTTGTTGTATCTGTAAAAGACAATTGGGTGCTATCTGTGTTGCAGTTCGACACTGGAGAACAGCGATGGTCAACACAGAATGGTTTCGACGCATCATGATATAAACTAGGCTACAGCAGCAGACGGTCCATATGCTTGTCGGTATTGAAACAAGCTATCATCAGGAGTGACAGCAATGATCAATGGACAATAGGAAAACTCCGCCAGATCAGATGACTAAAGCTCAGGTGCCACCAAAACACAGTCGTGTTAGAACGTACTGTCTTATGGAGGGGTCGTGTCTTTGTTTAGCAATCAAAACGTGCTTGGTCCCGGGTTCGTTCACCGTCACAGCTTAAATTTTGAATAAAAATCCCCAGGAATGGCGGCCGAAGTCTTCCGGCATAAGAAATCACTCTCATTCAACCAAAGGCCTTGTCAACGAGGATGGAGGAGCTTACGTAGATTCAGGACAACCTCTTGGAGTTGAAAACTGCCCGTAAAGACTAAATAATCAACAATGATCAACGACATGACAATACAGAAGACAGTGGAAACCATTGCCTTCAAGACACATAATGTCTGTCCACAGGATATGTGCCTGTAATCGAAAAATTGTCACGAAGATCTCTCCATTGGTAAAAGGTTCCAGAATAATCCCCATTTCGGTTTCCCCAAGGGGGAGGTGACCATGACAAAAAACTGAATAACCAACCAAGGAAAATATTCTATGAGTCGGGGCGTGGAATGTCAGTAATCGGGAAGCTAGAAAACCTGGAAAGGGAAATGTTAATGGTCAAACTAGATATGGCGGGGGTCAGTGAAGTGAAATGGAAAGAGGACAAGGATTTCTGATAGGGTAATATGAGCGGGAGTAGGTTTCTTTATCAGTAGGAAGGTAGGGCAGAGAGTGAGACACTGTGAAGAATTCAGTGATAGGATTTTTCTGAACATAATCAACAGAAAACCAACGCAAACTACGTTAGTTAGGTATACATGAAAACGTTGCAATCTGAAGATGAAGACATAGAGCAAGTATATGAGGATATTGAACATGTAATAAAGTACGTTAAGGGGGAGGTAAAACAGTCATGGAAGACAGGAATGCGGTTGTAGAGTAAAAAGTAAGGGTTACAGGAGAATACGCATGTAGTAATAGGAATGAAACAGGAGAAAGACTAAATGAGTTCTGCAATAAATTTCAGCTAGTAACAGCAAATACTCTATTAAAGAATCACAAGAGGGGGGCGAACACTTGGAAAATGCCAGCAGATACGGGAAGATTTCAGTTAGATTACATCATGGTCAGGCAGAGATTCCGAAAGCAGATACTGGATTATAAGGCGGAGCCGGGAGAAGATATAGATTCAGATCACAATTTAGTAATGAAAAGTTAGTCAGGAAGAATTAAAGCGCAAAGAAATGGGATACAGTAATAATAAGGAACGAAGAGATGCGCTTGATATTCTCTGAGGCTATGTACACTGCTCAGTAAGCAGTTCAGCTAAAGAGGAAAGAACATCTCTGAAAAGGGCAGTCAAAGAAGTTGGAAAATACACGTTGTTACAAAGAGGGTAACTGCGAAAGAACCGTGGGTAACAGAAGAAAGACTCCAGTTGAAGAAAGTAGAAAAAAATTTTAGGGAATCTCAGGAATACATAAACAAAGTCACTTAGGATTGAAATAAATAGGAGGAGCAGGGAAGCTAAGGCAAAATGGATGGAAAAAAACGAAAAAGTAATGATTGTGGGAAGGACAGACTCAGCATACAGAAAACACAAAACAACCTTCGGTGAAATTAAAAGCAACGGTGGTAGTATTAAGAGTGCAATGGAATTCTACTGTCAAATGCAAACGAGAGTGCAGATTGGTGGAAAGAGTACGATGAAGGTTTCTATAAGGGGGAAGACTTATACGGTGACGTGACAGAAGAAAAAGCAGCCCTCACAGTATAGGAGGTAGGAGATCCAGTATTAGAATCAGGATTTAAAAGAGCTTCCGAAGATTCAGGATCGAATAAGGCAGAAGGGATAGGTAACATTCCATCAGAATTTCTAAAATCGTTGGGAGGAATTGGCAAGGAAACGTAGAATGTAGAATGTATCAGACAAGCGATATACCATCCGACTTTCGGAAAAACATCATCCACTCCGTTCTGAAGATTGCAAGAGCCGATAAGAGGGAGAATTATCGCACGATCAGCTTAACAGCTCATGAACCGAAGCTGGCTAGCTATCCATGAAGGGCAACAAAATGGGACATAGAATATCGACGACGTACCTCTTTGCTGTAAGGGTTCCGTGAATGACCACCAGATGGGTCTTGCGGAGAAATGAGGCCTTGGAACTCTACACGGGACCGACCGACCGCCGCGTCATCGTCTATCAATAGACGACACTGGATTCGGATGTGATCGGGCATGTTTTTAGCACATCTCTCTCCCGGTTGTTGTCAGTTTTCGTGGCCAGAATCGCTACTTCTTAATCTAGTAGCTGATCGATTGGCTTCAAAAGGGCTTAGTGCCCTTGCCAACAGAACTCAGTAGTTTTCGAAGCTTTAGTCAAGCCCGACTGCACTTACGTTTGAGGACTTGACTGGAACCTGTCACTACTGCAGCGAGGCTGTTCGCAATTTTCAACTAGGCCCACATCGCAATCGAAGAAATAATTTATGTGATTCAAATTCTAAATTCAGAACATCACAGAAAAGTTTAAATTGGCTCTGAGCACTATGGGACTTAACTTCTGAGATCATAGGTCCCATAGAACTTAGAACTACTTAAACCTAACTATCCTGAGGACATCACACACATCCATGCCCGAGGCAGGATTCGAGCCTGCGACCGTAGCGGTCTCGCGGTTCCAGACTATTGAAAGTTTTAAGATGCAGAACGAGACACTAAGCGCTTTCATTCTCAAATATAGGACAAATGACAGATGGACAACTTGGACGTCGAGAGTTATCTTGACCTAATACATATACATAGTTTCTAACTTTAATACTTGTCTTACTGTTTTACACCTTTTTAGTATGATTATACATTGAAGAGCTAAATAAACTGGTCTAATATCGTGTGGGGATCCCGCGAGCAACCACATCACGACGCACGCTTACACAAACAGATTCACACCTGAGGGGAGCTGATGTTACTGCACACACAATAGCTTACTTACCATCACTCATCATAATAAAACTATGGATATGCACGCGTAGTCATGAGTAACAGTTGCTGTAGTCTAAAAGAGAATCGAAGCATTTGAGATGTGGTGCTATAGGTGAATGTTGTCAATTAGGTGGACTGATAAAGTAAGGAATGAGGAGGTTCTGCGCAGAATCGGAGAGGAAAGGAATATGTGGAAAACGCGACAAGGAGATTGGACAGGATGATAGGACATCTGTTAAGACGTCAGGAAATGACTTCCATGGTACTAGGGAGAACTGTACGGAAAGACAGATTGGAATACATCCACAAACAATTGAGGACGAAGGTTGCAGGCACTACTCTGACATGAAGAGTTTGGCACTGGACAGGAATCCGTGGCGGGCCGCGTCAAACCGGTCAGAATGATGATGACTCAAACATAAATCTATAGTTACTTATCTCTTTGCGAATACATCGCTTTGTAAGTTACATCAATTCCTTTGGATATGCTAGTAATACTTCAGACATGCATTTGTAGTGAGCATCACTACATTCCATTGTATTTTTGAAGTTACGAGAGAAGAGGTTAAACAAGAACATATCTTCATTATAATACATTTCATCCATGTTTTAAGGTTGTTCAGGACTGAAGCACAAAGCTGATTTTTAACTTTAACCTTCTTTATTCTGATGTTTTATACTCACAAGATTGTTAACAAGCAATTTAGTTCACATAATAAAATGCTCCCTCTGCTACACAGAAGCAGGAGGGCATTTTGTCGCTCGACCGATGTATACATAAAACTGCATTGTTGGGGAAGGTTCCAGGAGCCACAGTACATCACCTTGTATGACTGCAAAATTCTCAGAAATAAGAGGGAAACAAATGGGATTTACACAGCTACAAAAATAAAATCAATCATTTTAACATATGACACATCACAAAGTTTGTTTATATTCAGCTTTTACAAAATACTGGGTTATTTATGAAACATTTCAGTGTATGTTTGGGACATAATAAAAGCTTTCTATTTCGTAAACAATAAATTTACATGAAATATTACGTAAATTAGATTTGAAAAAATATTCGATATATGTGGTATTTGTTATAGCTCATATAAAGTGAAACCAAAGGATAATTAATTTTTATGACCAAAGACTTTTGCATTGAAAGACACAAATAATGTTGCAATATTTTGCGAAATACTTTGGAAAAGTGTTCTAATCCAGTAGAAATGAATCCCATAGAAATGCAGTGAGAATGAACATTCTGAAAACAGTATAAGATCGAAGTTTTCGTTAAACTGAAGATAGTGTCGACAGCTATAGTGGCATAGGAGTACCATAATCTTGGTTCGTTATAAAATAACAGTATGGAAAATGAACTGGAATCGTGCTGTCCTTATAAAAATAGTAAATTCCAAAGATGATATGCAATTATCATAAATCAAATATCATCAGACAATGCTTGGACAGAGCAGTCATACAACAGAATCACACTTTTATTAATATAAAATAATGTGAATGAAAAGCCAGAAGGCTGGTTCGAATATCTAAGAGCTAATTGAGTTACACTAAAAAAATTGTTTTCTTGACAAAATGGTTCAAATGGCTCTGAGCACTGTGAGACTTAACATCTGAGGTCGTCAGTCCCATAGAACCCAGAACCAATTAAACCTAACAAACCTAAGGACATCACACACATCCATGCCCGAGGCACTATTCGAACCTGTGACTTAGCAGTCACGCGGTTCCGGACTGAAGCGCCTAGAACTTCTCTGCCATCGCGGCCGGCTGTTACCTTGACAGCATGTGGTCGGATGTCATACTAGCAACATTGAGGTATCCGATTCCTCTCAGAGCTCAGTAATTAGTCATCCAAGTTGGATAAGCATATGAAATTCCCATTCGGATTCGTATGTAATAATAATGTAATAGATATGGTAGCAATAATATTTAGTACAGAACAAGCAGTATTGGCAAGAGTTTGCAAAGAATAATTCAAGAGGAATCTCAATAAAAAGTGGTACATTTTAAGACGACAGATATATCAATACTTAAGCCGAAGGTGATGTTATTAATTATAGATCTGAGTTGCAATAAGAAAAATAAAATCACTTTTGTAGTTGCGGCACCAACAAATTGTGGATACACACTGCCAAAAGAAATAGTGAAGCTTCCAGAAGGCATGGTGAGATGTCCATCATGTAACCCCATACACATGCATACCACTAGCGGGCATGTAAATGATTAGAACTGCAATTCTCTGTGACAAAACGGCCACCAGAGAACATTAGTTTACCAAAGAAAAAAATGGTGAAACAGCCTTATGTTTGCAGAAGTTATTTTATTTAGACAACTGGTTCCGGCTCTCATTAATGTTATCTTTAGGCTCCTATGATGCTGAAACTGGTATCTAAATGAAATAACTTCTGAAAACATATTGTTGTTTTTCGAGTCTTCTTTGGTAAATGTTTGGCCTGTCGCAGTTCCGTTTCCAAGATGGATCAACAGAAACAGGGCATTAGTGTTGTTCATGTTAAGTATTGTTAGCAGCTCAGGTAGGATATGTAAGGTAGTGAACAGCGATAGATGTAGAGCTATCACTGTGAAGGACATGGAGATGTACCGTACTCGACTGACAGCCATATTAGCACTCACGGACCATGAAACAGGTCTCATTGTGTGTCTCCATTTGGACTGCTGAGTGAATCGTTTTGGCGTTTCGGTGAGGCAGTGGCTGACGTCGCACTGGGTGGCAACGTGGGGGCAGGCATACCCATCGTGGAGATTCCAGTCGCCCACGTCTGACCACAATATGAGAGGATCGCCATATTGTTCCCCAGGAACATCGTAACACCTTTACATCTGCATCTGCCACCCGAGAACAAGTACTGGACTCAAATTTAGAGTCCCTCCCATCTTCCACCATAGGCAACAGACCGACTGGAGAGTTACTGTCCCATGTGTGGGAAGCCAAGTAACACCACAACACAAACAGTATTTGGACTGGTGCATGACTGCGTAGCATGGACTGCTGATAAACGGCGTCGCATTGTCTTCAGTGTAGATTCATGGTTCTGCACTACCGTAGGTGAACAACGTCATCCAGTGTTAAGGTGACCTGGGGAGAAGACCCGCCGCGCGGGTTTAGCCGAGCGGTCGCGGGCGCTGCATCATGGACTGTGCGGCTGTTTCCTGCGGAGGTTCGAGTCCTCCCTCGGGCATGCGTGTATGTGTATCTGTGTGTTTGTACTTAGGATAATTTAGGTTAAGTAGTGTGTATGCTTAGGGACTGATGACCTTGGCAGTAAAGTCCCAGCCGGCCGCGGTGGTCTCGCGGTTCTAGGTTCGCAGTCCGGAACCGGGCGCCTGCTACAGTCGCAGGTTCGAATCCTGCCTTGGGCATGGATGTGTGTGATGTCCTTCGGTTAGTCAGGTTTACGTAGTTCTAAGTTCTATGGGACTGATGACCACAGAAGTCCCATAGTGCTGAGAGCCATTTGAACCATTTAGTAAAGTCCCATAAGGTTTCACACACATTTGAACATTTGGAGAAGACCCATTCTTCTAAGGTTTTGGAGAGGCACAGTAGTGTTACTTCTGCCTTCATGGTGTGGGGAAGTATCGGGTATGTCATGAAGCCACTAGTATGCAGGGAACTCTTATGGCGCAACGCTAGGTAGCGGACATCCTGCTTCGTCATGTGTTATGTCTCATGCAGTAGTATTGTTGCGGCATTTTTCAGCATGTCACGTGTCCCTGTGAACTGTCTGCGTTGTTGTGCTCCTGTGACTGACAATATGCCCAACTCTGTCTCCTGCAGACTATGTGTGGCAACAGCTTGGATGTAAACTCTGTTCCAGTGGCAGTATCTAGTGTGCCAAGGACCAGTTTCTACAGTTGTGACCCGCCTCTCTCGAGAGGATACTTATCAACCGAATCCATGCATGTATCGAAGCCAGCTGGAGGGCATCGTCATATTGTCAAGTGAGCTCATACTGCCATGTTCTTAGTATACTTGACTCAACGTTGCAATCGTTAAAATAACTATACATACTCTCTCAGCCAATGTGGTTTCATTTAGTTTCCTCCTTCCATTTTGGGTGCATCAGTTTTATTGGCAGACAATGGAAATGGTTCCGGCCGTATCGGTCAGAGTTGTCAACGTTTAACGTATCCTGGCAAAACATATATGTGATAAAAAAAGAGAAATGAATAATTGGACTGGATGATTCTAATTACGTGGAACTTTATGTAATAAAGAGAAACCATTATGTGTCATGTTTTATACTTGTATAGGATTATGTACCGATTTTTTTTAAAGATAACATCCGTGTCGGTGAGTACTGAAACCGCCACAGGCGATTCTTAATAAATATCAAACAAAGATGAGAATATGTCACAACGAGTATAAATAGTAATGACCTAGCATTAATTTTTCTGTCGTCTTCTTGGAGTTACGTGGGTAGGAAGAGCCTGTGATGCTATATTGTTTGTGTAGCATGCTTTTGTCAAGATTGAGAGAAGGACGCCATTAGGCATTGATCTGTAAAGATGTGTAAAAATTTAATCTGTCTAAATGTTTTGAATAGAGTTGCTTAGTGAAAACTGGCATTATGATTTGTAATAAGCTTGCCTGGTATTTCATCCCATCCTTTTAAGACATTTTCAGCTATTTAAAATATTTTTCGTGGTGAAGAGCTGCGCTACAAACGAACGAGCCGCTGCCGCGGCACGTTTAAACTGCATTAAATGAAACCAAACATACCGCAAAAAGCGGTCAGGTAATAGTGAACTAAAATTATTTCTTTCAGTTTTCGGGATTTCAAGGCACAGCAGCAGATTTTATGATGTGTTTTACAGGTGGAAGCGGGTGAACAGTGCAAAAAGGTAATTTACCTTCTTGACATAAAAGAAATCTTGTTGTGCGTAGTTCCGGTCTGGCAAACATTATGGTAAAAACATTTTTTTCTCTTATAATAGTCTCACGTTCTCGTGTTAGTCGCGGTACTTGCTGGTGTTTTACTGTTCACAAAAATCCATTGCAAAATTTTGATGTTGAACGAACATTGCGTACTGTAACATAAGTATTGATAAGGAAATAATTTTCAGTAACCTTTTCAGTAACTGTAAAGTAAGGAAGATATGTTGAACTTTATAGGAAGTTACAGTAACGAAACAATGTTCCTTTTATAGAAAGCCAGATCCAGAATAATTGTTGAAAATTAATAACCCAAAGAAAGTCAAGCACAGCATCCTTAGAAAGTATTTCAGGGCTCTCTTCGTAGCAATATATGTTATATCATTCATTTATCAATATATTAGTTGTTACGTGAGCAATAACAAGAAAAGAGCTAAAAATTTTGTGTGTCTGAGGTGAGGAGACTGTGTGTACAGTCAGCGGAACATTTCTTTTGCGTAGACTAACAGGCGCTTTGTGAAAGCGTCTGCAAAATTTCTGATGCCACCTCTTTGTGGTATAAAAATTGTGTTGGGTACTCTAGACTTTTAGTAATACTTCGCAATAATTTGGCGGATTCTAAATATAAAATGCTGAGTGTTCCTCAAGATTTGGAAGTTTCCAAGGAGTCACATGCGCGTAGGACTAGGTTCGCAGACAGAATATTTTTCAGTGTATATATAGCGGTCTTTGCATTTGAACCACTAAGGTCTATGTTGCTCTTACAATTATTTTGTGGTTTACCACCAGTTGTCTGAAATTTGATTTATTATAGAAAGTAAGGCATCTTCAACTTGAGTGACTTATTTATAAGCAGAAAGGTTGTTGACCTGCCTTCACAAGTGTGTATAAGAAGCAATTATCTGTAATTTTTTTAAAAATAACGTTTTTTTCGCTTTATTGAGTTTAGGTTCCCCCCAAAGGGGATGGGCTGGCAGCAGCTTAGTACGCCGCTCTTCAGCCTACAAAATTTGTTTTTAAAATATGAAGATAATAGATATTAAATGCAGGCGATAAAATCAGTGACTCAGATGGTAAAAAGACGGAAAATTGTGGAACTTAAAAACATAAAACAAAGGGTTGGCGATGATAATAAAATAATAGACAGAGAATTAAAAAACATGGCGACAGTCTGGTTTCTGTTCGCAAGAGATATAAAAGTCACACCCAGCGACAACATGATGTCTGTTTGCAATACTTTGGAAAGACGCAAAACACTGAACACTCACTTGAACACTGCACTAAAAGTAGGCGCAAATTTGACATACCACAGCCGAGGGGAACCTGAACGGATGATGGGAAAGAAATGGGGGGAAGGAGAGAAAGTTGGGAGGGGGAGGGAGAAAGGAGCCGATGGAGGACTAGGACTCATAAGAGGGGGGGGGGCTGGGAGACGCGAGAGGGAGTAGGTAAAGGCAGAGGAGGGGAATGAAAAAGGTCTTGGGTTGGGGGGGGGGGAGGAAGAGAGAGGATCGACAGGGAAAAAACAGGATGGAAGGGTGGGAAGAGGCAGCCTGGGGTAAGGACAGAGGAAAGAAGGGGTAGATGAGGATCAGAGTTGATAGGAGGGATAAATGGAGGGAGGGAGGGCATCATCTAGGAGGAAATAACGATTTTTCTGTCTTTATTGTAATTTTAATCACCTCATACAAAGCGGGCTGTCAGCAGCATATTACGCTGCTCTTCGGCCTAGAAATACCTTTTATTTTCTTTATTGTATTTCAATTCCCCTTCGGGGTGGTCTGGCAGCAGCATATGCGCGGCTCTTCAGCCGAAAGACATAGAACAAACAATAGAAGACGTTCAAAAGTAACAAAGGAGAGAATATGGTGAACATAGATATCAAAAAGTGGGAATATCATGGAAGGCGATAGACAAAAAATGGGGTGACTGTAAAAAGGAGATAAAAACTGTTTAAAAGTAGCACACACATAAAGCGTGGCACATAACGTAACACTGACGGCGAACCTCAAGGCAGTACACAATTAAAATCACACCTCTTCATGTACAAGAGAAACAGCAATAAACACAACACTGATGTGGTACACTGATGATGATCAAAACAGAGGATCTGCCAGGTGCTAGGAGACGAGGGAGACCTGAAGAAGGGAGGGAGGGGAAGAGAAGGGAGAGATGAGCGTGGGGCGAGCTGAAGAGGGCCAGGTAGGGAGGGATGTGGGAAGGAAAGAGGCACGTATGGGGTGCAGGGTCTCAGGGGAGAAGGATGGAGGAAAATCCGCTCTGGGAGAAGGAGGGAAGAGGAAAAAGGGGTCCCTGTGGTGGTGGTGGTGGGGGGGGGGAATAAGGCCAGGTTGTATTTCGAAGGAAGGGTAGATGTCACGGCGAAGTTCGTCATCCGGGAGGGGGAGGCGTTGGAAATTGCCCTGATGAAGGTAATGGAGGGTGTGGAGGTGGAGAGAGGGAGGGATACAGCGATAGATATGTGGCAATGGGTGGAGAAGAAGGAGGAAACCAGATGGTGGGGGGATCAAGCATGCGGACAATGTAAAGGATGCTGAGGTGTGGAACGAACTGGAGGAGGTGGGGGAAGGGGATCAGTTCATACAAGAGCCATATGGGGGAAGGAAGGCGGATATGGAAGGCAAGGTGGAGCGCATGGCGTTCAAGGATTTGTAGGGGAAATAACGTTTCGAGGGCATAGCTTTTTCTACATTCTCATGCAAAGTGCAATAACAGTCGCAAGCTTTCGGAATTGATCTAAGAGTTACTCATTGATGAAGAAAAGAGGAATCGGTTACTTGCTATTGGCTGACATATTATGACTCTTTTTACTATTCGTTTTACTAAATGTTCTCCCATCCTCTCGTAACTTTCATTCGTTCTAAGGTGATTTCTCCTTTGATCCAGGTAAGCTCCGCACAGTGCCCAGAGATAGCGCTAGCGTGTCACCACTGCCCCAGCAGCAGAGTGGCGCACTTTCTTGCCTCCTCATACCAGATAACTGTAGACACCTTTCGTGGAGTAACGGGCACAGAGGAAGCTGACAAACTACGTCGCTGCAGAGGCGCTGACGGAGGTGACGGTCTGTAGAGCAGGAAGGCACCAACAGGTGGGCGTCGAAGGAGCCGTACTTACAGAGTAGCGGGCAGCAACTTCACTCGCCCTCTCGAGCCTGCAGCACAGAGCACACAGCAGAGACAGGGCAGACAAATGGCAGTTTTACATTTGTCTTGCAGCTGTTGACAGAAGCATGCTACAATTATAAAACCTCTGTTATGCGGTCATTCTTATTTTAATTATAAATTGCATATGTGCAGTATTAACGGGTCCTGTTGTGCCGTACACTATCCGGCAAACGCTCGGTTTTTCGATTTGCTCCAGGAGGAGGCTGAGCTGTAACATATAAAATCATGAAATTATATCTTCAGGCCTGAAGATGACGAGTAGGAAACTTGTCGAAACTCTAGCGCAGAACGACTCCTTGACTCGGCTTACAATACGAGGGAACTTCATCAATTTTGGATGAGACATGATAATCGAAATTCGTCGCGAATTCCTGCTTTTCCATATTACCTATAAATTTTAGTTCACTCTATTGCAATGTAGATGTGAAGATTTACTTACGTTCGTACAGTCCATTTCCACAAGAATTCTGTGTGTATTTACAATTGTCTCTGACAAAGTATCGCTTGACGTTGACAAATTTGCAAGACTACTCACTTGAAGAACAACAGACGTAAAGTTCACAGTACTTCTTACCTAAGATATTTAATACCCTAGTGGCCTGTCTAAGACGATGCTGTCGTCTTGATATTGATGTGAACTGGGCAGAGCATTCCTTTGATCAGCCGTAAGTAGACCATTGACTGCCGCGCAGGATTAGCCGAGGGGTCTCAGGCGCTGCAGTCATGGACTGTGCGGCTGGTCCCGACGGGAGTTCGACTCCTCCCTCGGGCATGGGTGTGTGTGTTTGTCCTTAGGATAATTTAGGTTAAGTAGTGTGTAAGCTTAGGGACTGGTGGTTCAGCTGGTTCAAATGGCTCAGACCACTATGCGACTTAACTTCTGAGGTCATCAGTCCCCTAGAACTTAGAACTACTCAAACCTAACTAACCTAAGGACATCACACACACCCATGCCCGAGACAGGATTCGAACCTGCGACCGTAGTGGTCGTGCGGATCCAGACTGTAGCAACTAGAACCGCTCGGCCACACCGGCCGGCAGGGACTGATGACATTAGCAGCTAAGTCCCATATGATTTCTCTCTCTCACACACACATACACACACACTCACACACAGACCATCGATTGTGGTAGCGGAGCAACACTGTAGCGACCGTGTCTACATAGGCGTTTTTCAGTCGTCGGTATGACATGCAGCGTCTATACTCTTCTGTGGTTTCGGTGCGAGGGGCCAGCCTTATTGTTGCACCCTTTCCTTCGGAGACACGACAGCTGCTGCTGAATCTGAATACCAATGTGTTTTTATAGACGCAGGTAGAATGGGGAGATTTAGGACGCAGTTTTTTCAAATTCAGTATAAAGGAAAAAGCTCACTGATGGGGCTCTAAATACCCCGGCAGGTAAACCACATCCCCGACAACAGATTGGAACACCTAACGTTTTCATAGATTATCAGTCATTTCCGTTATTAACCAACTTTATATCACGCAAATGTAAAGTCACTGATAATGAGACAAATAGAGCTTTAACTACGAAATTACTAGTGCCCGTTAGAAGTTGAGCGCGCATTTCGTATATTGAGTTCCATCTTTCGTATGTTCAGAAGCCTCTCTGATTGTAGGCTGGAAACTGTGGCTACAAAGGTACCGTAGAATTATTTCAGAATTCAAAATAATGTGTCAATACGTCATCTCTTTGAGGCATACTACATCACTGACTCGGTCGCAGGTTCGAATCCTGCCTCGGGCATGCGCGTGTGTTGTTCTTAGGTTAGTTAGGTTTAAGTAGTTCTAAGTTCTAGGGGACTTATGACCACAGATGTTGAGTCCCATAGTGCTCTTTGAGGCATACTACATCACTGACTCGGTCGCAGGCTCGAATCCTGCCTCGGGCATGCACGTGTGTTGTCCTTAGGTTAGTTAGGTTTAAGTAGTTCTAAGTTCTAGGGGACTTATGACCACAGATGTTGAGTCCCATAGTGCTCAGAGCCATTTGAACCATGTGAACCATACATCACTGACTGTATCAACCAGGTTGCCTCCCTTTGTTGTTCTTTTTTTTTTTCAAGAGAAAAATTAAAGGAGTGTTTTAGTACAGTGGAAGCCTCTGTTGAGCAGCTGCCAGCAGCTTTAAAAAGAGACTGGCACTAATGCGATGAACAAATTATATGGTTTCTGTTCTACAATGTTTATTCCAAAGATTCACTTGATACAATAAATAATAATTAATGTAATTTGTATAGCGCAGTTCCTTAACTATATTCGTCCATATTTCTTCCGTTAACGTATTCCTCATGCAATCCGGTAACTCGTAACATAAAGCACTGTGTTATCCCGAACTGACAGAATGAACCAGGTGTTCCATCATTAAATGCTTTTTTATGTTAGCAACTGAAGTTAACTGTTGCGTTAGACTCACATGGTGCCACGGTAAGCTCTGTAGACGGAAAGCGCAGTCTGATGGGAATAGGGTTCCCAGGTCCAAAAATAGAGAAGTCAAACATGGCTTTACATTTAGCCCGAATTTTGCCCTAAGCCCGGACTACGTAGTTTAAAGAGAAGTAGCCAGTTGGGTATTTTCAATCGTTTATTAACAATCAGTTATAGTAACTTTATGTAATCAGCCTTAAACGTGCTTATATAAAATATTAATCGGTAAATAGATTAAATTAGCTAATTATCACAGCAGCTAAGTGCTCAATCTTTTTAATTGTTAAGTATTATTCATAACTCAGTTTAATGTCAAAACAAACTAAAATTTCTTCATTAAACAAAATAAACAATTATCAGCTTTTCAGGGCAATAACATGAAAAGATGTTCAATGATGTTGGTTATTTCAGTTTGACGTATAAAAAAATAATAGTAATCTGTAGTCAAGTATTAATATCTCCCATTTTAACCCATTTAAAAATTAACGTTATTTATCTTGGAAATAATTTTGTTGAATTGTTGACAGGATATATATAAATTACACAGTACGAACAATAGCATCATCTTTCTGTTTCTAATTTACTGCGCTCCTTAGTCTGTTGAGTGTTTATAAAAGAGTACACACTCCACGTTGTAATTATGGCCTGGAACTACGAAATAATATCTTGCCAGTTTCAATAACTTTGCATAAAATTCTTCACGATGCTGCGATTTGAAATAAGGTGTCTGGTTTTCATGTGGACATAGCGGCTTCGCATAGGATGATCGGCGCGTTCCACTTTGCCTAAGTAATTCTGCGCATAGTGTGGTTGTAACATTGTGCGTTAGGCTTATTTGGTCTATGAATAAAAGCATAAAACACAGATGTGAGAGTAGCTTCGATTGGTACACATATATGTTTGTAAGGTGTGCGGGGTGTACATAAAGTCCAAAACCCTTTCAATTATTTATTGCACCAGAACCAAACAATATACAATTACCATACATATGTCATTATGGAGAGAAACCCTGAAGGTTTTTTGTTTCATGTATACAACCACAGTGTAGTTTGGTAATTGACCGATAGTCGGTGCTAGTCGCAAACATGGCGAGTTCAGGTGCAGAGAGAGCTTTCTTTGTGTTGGAGTTCGACAAAAACAAGTCTGCTACAGCTGTTCAACGGATATTTAGAACCAAGTACGGTAAGAAGCCACCAACAAGGAAGACCATTTACCACTGGCACATTAAATTCGTTACGATGGGTTGCTTGTGCCCGGCAAAGAGAAGCGGACCTCCCAGTGTGAGTGAAGTGAGTGTGGAACGCGTACGAGAGACATTCACAAGGACTCCAAAGAAATCGGTGCGTCGTGCAACCCGTGAACTCGAAATGGATCCAATGAGAGTGTGGAAAGTGCTGCGACAGAAGCTGTCGATGAAACATTCAAGTTGATGTTGGTGCAGAAGCTCCATGACGACGACCGAGACAGGCTTTTTGAGGTTTGTTCTGAGTGCCAACTACTGAATGGGAATGGGAATGGCATTGTTGATTGCTTAATTTTTAGAGACTAAGCACCTTTTCACACTAATGGGAAAGTGAACAAGCATCATTGTGGAACCTGGGGTACAAAGCACCCACACGAATGGATTGAATTTGAGCGTAATTCCCCAAAGGTAGATGTTTTTTGTGCCTAGTGACGTCGAAAACTGTACGGGCCATTCTTTTTCGCCGAGAGCACTATCACTTGATATTCCTACTTGGAGATGTTGCAGCAAAGGCTGGTGCCTCAAATGCGCCGGCCAGAGTGGCCGTGCGGTTCTAGGCGCTACAGTCTGGAACCGCGTGACCGCTACGGTCGAAGGTTCGAATCCTGCCTCGGGAATGGATGTGTGTGGTGTCCTTAGGTTATTTAGGTTTAAGTAGTTCTAAGTTCTAGGGGACTGATGACCGCAGCAGTTAAATGCAGTTAGTGCTCAGAGCCATTTGAACCATTTGAACCTCAAATGCAATTGGACTCTCTGTTCGTCTTTCAGCAGGATGTTGCTCCACCCAATTCTCAATGAAAAATTCATGGGTACCTGAAATGGCCTCACCGATCACGAGATCTTTCTCCGTGTGCCTTTTTTCTGTGGGGACACATTAAAGATCTGGTGTAGCAGAGCTCCAGGAGAGAAAACGCGGGAAGTGACTGCCACAGTCGACGATGCCATGCTGGGACGGGTATGGCAATAATTCGACTACCGTGTTGACATCTGCCAGTTCACTCATGATTTGCATATCGAATGTTTGTAATAAAAAAAACTTTCAGAGTTTCTCTTCAAAATGCAATGTGTATGAAATCTGTATAGTGTTTAGTTCTTGTGCAATAAATAATTGAAAGTGTTCCCAGAACTTATGTACACGCTGTATATTATCGCCTTGACAGTGGTTCTTATCAGATCAGTAATGTCAAGCACTCTCGGGCGTGGATAGCAGTTGGATGGGTGACCATCAGGGTCTGTCGGCCGCTTTTGGTAAGTGGGATGCAAGCAGCCCTTGTCAGGCCAACTGAGGAGGTGATTGACTTATACGTAGCGGCTCCGGTCAAGAAAACTGACGACGGCTGAGAAAGGGGTGTGCTGACCACAGGGCTCTCCATCTCTGCTCCTAGTGACGCCTGTCGTTTGAGAAGACATGGCGATCCGTCGGACCGTTGGGCCTTCCGAGACCTGTTCGGAAGGATTTTTATAAATATTCCTCCAACTGAACGAAGGACCCCGTCGACGTCGATGTCATTAGCGACAGAGCACAAGCTCGGAATGTTACACGGAACGTCCACACCCTTTCAAAACAATGTACTGGCATACGCCTGGAGCGGTTTAGGGAAATCAAGGAGATTTTAAATCCTGATGGCCGGACTCGGATTTGAACGGCCGTCCTCTCGAATGAGAGTCCAGAGAACTAATCACCGCGTCATATGCCTCGTCTTCGGGCTTTACTTAAGTAGCTCGGAACAGGCCTCAGTTGTTGGTTGTTTACTTCATCCCTAAGAAGCCTAACAAATCTCGAACCGCAAGCTTATATATACAGTATTTGGCAGGACATGTCTGTAAAAACTAACCGTAGAATGCAGACAACAAGTGTGACAGTACCGTGACAGAGGGTATCTGTGCTCTGACAGTGCCGGAGGCCCGGCAAGTTTGGCTGCCTGTATTGCGCATCTGATGGTCCACATGTCTACACGATTTAGTAGGAATATTGTTTGGTCGTTGCTAATAGTATTGCTCTCATGTTACTGAGTTAAGGCACCTACCTTCATATGGGAGAAATGCGTACGGTTAAACACTGACCATACCTGTTGCTGCTGTGGTAACCGGCGGTCACCTTCATTAACAACTGGAAAAGCTACCAAAGCAAAACGTTTTTAGCCACCAAGTCGTTAGCCCTTATATTAATGCACTAGTGATCTAGGGCATTAATCACCATTCATATAACTTCATGTATCACGATAATATGTTTGTGAGATAGCGAGCGCCTCTCTACGTCGGCTAACGACAGCTATCAGTACCCTATTTCGGAGGTGAAGCTGAAGAAAAATGCCGGAACGACTATCGCGCAGCATACGGCCTGCCAACCGGGACTGATGGTCTGGGGAGCCATTTCTCTTCATAACCGGTTCTCTTTGGTTGTCGTCCGAGACATCCTTACACGACGGCTGAAAGTCGACGATATTCTACGCTCCGTGTTTTTTTACGCTTCATTGCAGTCCATCATGGGATTACATTTCAGGAAGATAATGTCCGCCGACCGCGGCGAGGGTTTCTACTGTTTGTCTTCGTTCTTACCAAACCCTACCTTGACTACCAATGTCACTGGATATCTCCTCAATTGCAAAGGTCTGGAGCATTATGGGCAAGGCCCCCCAACCAGCTCGGAATTTTGACGATATTAAGTGCCACTTGGACAAAATTTGGCACCATGTACCTCAGGAGAACATCAAGTAACTCTATCAATCAAAGCCAAGCCGAATAACTGTTTGCACAATGAGCAGAAGTTGTTTCCTGATATTGAAGTCATTGTCTGTACATCTAGTTTACACCTACTGGTTTCTGTCCCATTCGAACTATTTCTTATTGGTCAAGCGTCAAACGAAAAAACTACAAAGAACGAAACTTGTCTAGCTTGAAGGGGGAAACCAGATGGCGCTACGGTTGGCCAGCTAGATAGCGCTCCCATAGGTCAAACGGTATATCAACTCCTTTTTTAAAAAAAATAGGAACCCCCATTTTTATTACATATTCGTGTAGTACGTAAAGAAATGTGAATGTTTTAGTTGGACCCCTTTTCTCGCTTTGTGATAGATGGCGCTGTAATAGTCACAAACGTATGGCTCACAATTTTAGACGAACATTTGGTAACAGATAGGTTTTTTAAACTAAAATACAGAACGTAGGTACCTTTTAACATTTTATTTTGGTGGTTCCAATGTGATACATGTACTTTTGTGAACTTATTATTTCTGAGAACGCATGCTGTTACAGCGTGATTGCCTGTAAATACCACATTAATGCAATAAATGCTGAAAATGATGTCAGTCAACCTCAAGTCATTTGGCAATACGATTAACGACATACCTCTCAACTGCGAGTAGTCCGCCTTCCTTAATGTTCGCACATACATTGACAATGCGCTGACGCATGTTGTCAGGCGTTGGCGGTGGATCACGACAGCAAATATCCTTCAGTTTTCCCCACAGAAACAAATCCTGGGACGTCAGATCCGTTGAACGTCGGGCCATGGTATGGTGCTTCGACGACCAATCCATCTGTCATGAAATATGCTATTCGGTACCGCTTCAACCGCACGCGAGCTATGTGCCGGAAATCCATCATGTTGGAAGTATATCGCCATTCTGTAATGCAGTGAAACATCTTATAGTAACATCGGTAGAACATTACGTAGGAAATCAGCATACAGTGCACCATTTAGATGTCATCGATAAAATGGGGGCGAATTATCCTTCCTTCCATAATGCCGCACCATACATTAGCCCTCCAAGGTCGCTGATGTTCCACTTGTTGCAGCCATCGTGGATTTTCCGTTGCCCCTTAGTGCATATTATGCCGGCTTACGTTACCGCTGTTGGTGAATGATGCTTCGTCGCCAAATAGATCGCATGCAAAGAATCTGTCATCGTCGCGTAATTTCTCTTGTGCCCAGTGACAGAACAGTACACGACGCTCAAAGACGTCGCCATGCAATTCCTGGTCATAGAAGTATGGTACGAGTGCAGCGATGTTGATGGAGCATTCTCAACACCGAAGTTTTTGAAATTCCCAATTCTCGCGCAATTTGTCTGCTACTGATGTGCGGATTAGCCGCGACAGCAGCTAGAACACCTACTTGGGCATCATCATTTGTTTCATATCGTGGTTGACGTTTCAGATTTGGCTGAACACTTCCTGTTTCCTTAAATAACGTAACTATCCGGCGAACGGTCCAGACACTTGGGTGATGTCGTTCAGGATACCGAGCAGCATATGTAGCCCGTTAGGCATTTTAAACACAACAGTCATACATCAACAAGATATTGACGTTTTCCGAGATTGGTAAAAAGGTCCAATTTAACACTGGAAAAGTATCACGAGGCAAATAACGTCCGCACTGGCGAAATGTTACGTGATACCACGTACTTATACGTTTGTGACTATTACAGCGCCATCTATCATAAAGCGGAAAAAGTGGTCGAACTAAAACATTCATATTTATTTAAGCACTACATGAATATGTATTAAAAAATGGGGTTTCCTAATTCGAAAAAAAAGCAGTTGATACCCGTTTCACCTATGGCAGCGCCATCTAGCAGGCACACCATAGCGCCATCTGGTTTCCCCCTTCAAGCTAGACGTGTTTCGTTCTTTGTAGTTTTTTCGTTTGATGCTTATTTCGTGAGATATTTGGCCCGGTCACTATCAATGGACCACAGTCACACATTTGTTTCTCCCTCTACTGGCAGCCGCAGCTAATCATACTGGTACAGTATCATCTGTAAAGCACATGTCGTGGGAATGCCAAACCGACCGCTGAATTTCTATCTCTCTTACATATATTCACTTTAATGATTTTCCAAGGTGAAGAGAATGCCATACTGTCAGCTGAATTTCTATCACTCTGAAGGGTTACATGTGTTCACTTTAATAATTTCTCAAGGAGAAGCGAATGCCACACTCACAGTCGAATTTCTATTACTCTGACAGTTACATGTGTTCACTTAATTATTCTGCAAGTAGAAACATATACACCGTAACCACAACCAATTAAAGCATTCATAATTATTGACATAAACAGTTTGCCATGACATTCACCTTAATTTATGCCCCTCCCCTAAGGCGATCGAGCAGCCTCCGACTTACCCGCGAATACCATCAGCCCAGTGTATATTACCACCACTGTCGTCTTGACAAGTCGCACCACCTCTCCGACGCTTTACTACCACAAACGTCAGAATGGCAGCACCTTCGTACACAGTTTTCTTCCTCGCGTTTCATTACAGGAGCATTGCTATCCGGAGACTAATATTGTAATGAATCCCTATCAGAAAGGAGTGATGCTTTTTTAGAGCGGAGAACATGAGAGAACAGTGCTCTATTGCCAGAACACTTAGATTGTGCAGCGATGTGTAGCTGGTGTCGCTCAACACTTCCTTGATGTGACGTTTAGTGTTGATAGAAAGCGTCTGTTCGTTTCCCTGTTACAAACAAAATAATTATTATGGCGAAGTTTCTCATGTCTACTCACTAGTACAATCTCCAATTTAGTCTAGTTTGACATATAGATTACTCGAGGCCGATCCCAGCTTTGTACGGGTCGCAATATGTACGGCCAGATGACTGAAGTAGTTCATTTTGTTTCGTGGTCACGAATAAAATTCAGAGAGCAACATTAAGCAAGTGAATACAAACAATTTCATACTACCTACTTGATGTAAGCAGTTCACGCCAGGAAGGTTGTCTGGAGACATATTCCGTATAGACGTGGAGCTTGGAGCGACATATCACGACAATGAAGGGAGTACATCGCGATGTAAGTAACACGTGTATGTGCCCGCCCGTCTAGCCACGCGGTCTAACGCGCTGCTTCCCGAGCGGGAGGCGTGCCGGTCCCCGGCACGAATCCGCCCTGCAGATTAGTGTCGAGTGTGGATGGTTTGTCAGGCGGTTTCCCATCTACCTCAGCGAATGCGGGCTTGTTCCTCTTATCCCGCCTCAGTTACATTGTGTCGGCGATTGCTGAGCAATCACCGTTTCCACGTACGCGTACGCCATGATTACTCTACCACGCAAACATCTGGGGTTACACTCGTCTGGTATGAGACGTTCCCGTTGGGGGGACGGGGCTTAGCTGAGGACCGAACCGCAAAACAACCTTGGATTCGGTGTGGGGCGGCGGTGGGGTGGAAGGACTGGTTTGGCCTATTGTGGGGTTGTGAACCATTGAGCGCTACGGCGGAACGAAGCCTCACCGTCGTTTCTATGGCCCCGGTTTAATACAACGTAACATAATACCATACGTGTATGCAAAACCAATGTAAATATTGTATGCGAATCGTGGGTGTACGTGCATGTGAGTGATTCCATACGTATTAGAGGCTGACTGAGATGTCACAAATAAAAGAAAAAATAAGAGAAACCACACATGATCTACACGATTATCTTGTGTTAAAGACACTCATTTGGTGAAGCTTAGCACGCAACGCGATGCGTTGTTGAGGCTCTTTACCGTAATTCTTTGTGGTGGACTCCTCGTGGCAGACTACTTTTCCGTGCCTCGCTAATAATCGTGACCACATCTAAGTTTAATTCAAGGAAAGCAGAAGGAAAATTTGTGTCATATGCTGCGCTGTTGAAAGACCATCCTGTACATAAACGAAGCATAGTTGCCCAACCACTTTTTTGGAAAACGTTTTACTTCAAGCATATAAAATAAAAGACGACGTTTTTGGGATTCAAATGTTTTTTCGCTATACACTTGTTCTCAAACGACGGCAGGATAATTATGCGTTAAAAAATTTGATTATTACAAAATGTAAGTCTCAAATTGCAGCTTTACGATGAGGTGGTTATCTTTTGGTTATCGCTCATATACAATTATCCGTTGTTCAAAAAATTTGCATTCAATTAAGAGTATGAATTGCCACTGATAACCCAAGGGAAGCAAAAATTGACAATCTGAAATTGTCGTCGTACTGCACAATTCATTCGTCAACCACCTGTAGACAAATCTCGAAATCTCGTGTATTTATTCACAAGAAATTTGCGAATCCCATTCAGTAAGATTGTGGCCATGTTTTTATGATCATTAAAATGCTTGAATCTCCTTCTCGCCAGTGGAGATTCGTATACTAGTCTTCTGCGTAATTTGGAAGTGTCCAAAGAAATGATACATTTCACACCACCACACAGAGGATCGTCTTCACATCTATGTTTGACTCGAGGCAAGCAGAAAGCGGTTTGCTATGTGGCAGTGGCGTCGTTTTCACTTCTTAACTTTAACTCATCGTAATTCAAACAGTTTGTACGAAATATTTATAAGTTAGATACAAAAATATTCCTCGTAAATCAGTGAAAACCTTATCGAAGTCCGTAAGACAGTTCACGAGATCTGCACGTAATCGGTAGCATCATATCAACTAACTTAAATGTGAGTCCATGTGGTTTCCTTCCAAGACAATGTTATTAGATGCATATAATCAACATGCTTCTTACTGTGGGTGGTAGAGGGTACATTACCTCAGGCTTAGGTAAACCTCCGTATTAGTTCTAATTTCGCAGCTTGGTCATTTGTGGGAGGATATAATATCGTGCTCTGAATTTAATGTCTAGGATTTTTTCAGCGGTAAATCTTTCCGGAGCTCGCTATATAGTATTTCCGATCCGATAATGTGATACTCCACGTTTGATCTTATTTCTCTCTTCTGTCAATTCAACATTGTGCTGACAGACATAGACGCACCGCAGTTCATGACACTTAAGGAAGTGCAAAACAGTACGCAGGCATTTAGTTCTGACAAAAGTTAGGAAACATGCATTTGTAACAGAGAAAACAGTAGACAGCCATGAAAGCACATCTCACGTAAAGAGCTCAAAGACATGAGAAAATCAGAACTGGTACGAAAGTATAGACTCGTTCTCTTCTCACTAAGGTGTCATCACTTGATATCCAAGACCATCGGTCAGAGTACTTTGTTTGTACCAAAATACAAAAACATTTGAGGTTTACTGTCACTTCTTCGAAAATGGGAATGACTGCTTAATAACATGCCGGTATACAGTTTTGTGATACAGAGGACGTGAATGCTGCTGATGGTGTTGATATGTCTCGAATTTAAAACACAAAATGCAGGAACCATCCCATCAGGTACAGCGTTTTACAGTAAGAATTGCAGTTTTCGAAAAAAAACGAACGATTCCACTGTCGCTACTAAATATTTCGCGATCGTAATCATTGTTTCCACGAGTTGGCATTACAGAGGCACACGTCTGAGCTCGTAAGCTCTCTTATTTGTGCTGTGGTAGCTTACGATGTGCAACTTCTGCTCTTAAAATACGTAACTCCTGGCGCCCGTCTGAGCTGCGTAGCTGTCGTGAACCCCATCTCCGGGTGTGAGATTGTTCACATGATCACGTTAAACAACTGACACTGCTCGTCCAACTTGTGTACAATTCTCCAAAAGAGCCACCCCCACCATTTCACCCTCTATCAGACCCGTTCATTTGGCTGTAGGGAGCACGAGTTGAGCCGTAGTAAAGCTAGCTTTCAAAAGCGCGCCGCAGTGCGTAGCGTGAAGCAGTCGCCCTCCGTTTTCTGGCGGTGGCGCCGTTGTCGCAGTTGACGGCTTCGGTGACTCCCTCTAACGGGAAAGGGGAAATGTGGGCTGTTCGCGTGGGTTTAAGACGCGGTTGTATGGGCTCTCGTGGAGAGCTGGCAGTCGGGGCATCAAGAAGCGACTTCTCTGCCGGTGCTAGAGGGATAGCATCCAGATCGTGGCATCAGCGTAAGCGACGCGAGCTCCGTGGTATGGGGTGATAACTGCCTGTCGCGAAAGTAATCTTCCTGAGCGTCGGTCCGCAAGGGGCCTATCTTACAGTTCGGCCTTATGCTGTCGACCGCCGAGGAGGTTCTGAAAATCGGCGCGCCTTCCTGCGTTCATTAAAACGGCTCGCAGCGGGCGGCTCGGCAGAGCATTTGGAGATGCTGCGTTGGTTCAGTCCTGGGAGTCGCAACGCACCAGAAGTTGAGTATTGATTGTTAATAGATTTTATGAAGTTTAACTGAATTCAATTTACTTATTCTTGTTAATTATACCAGCTGTATATTTTGGGGGTTTCCCGCAATTCATTCTCGTCTGCCCACACGCGGGAAAGTGGTAATATTAGAAAGGGTGGTCCGTTTGTCCCCTTTTGAGGACGAAAGAGGGGGGGGGGGGGGGGGGGTTCAGAGTAAATTTGTGGTTCGGATTGCTTCTCTCCCCTACCAGCTTACTTACGAGTTATTCGACTGTTAGCCTCTGCCATGTCTGTGAAATTCTAAGGCAGCAATGACTGTACTGTTTAAAACGCCTGGCACTAAGACCTGTTCCATTCTCTCGCCTGCCGTAAATAGTATTGCTAGACACACGTGTAAAAGTTATTGTAAGCAAGAAGAAAAATTCCTTTTTGCCTCGTGGTAAGAACTAGTCAATAATATAACGAATTCCTCCTCATCTGGACGCTGTAAATTACGTAAGTTTGTCTTTACGTAAGTTCTACCCATAACGGGTAGAAATTGTTGCCTTGAAAGGAGAATGTTGTAAACGTTCGCAAGTCCTACCTTGCGAGCGTGTGTGTTTGTCCTAAGTTACTGGCAGAAATTTGTAATATTTGTTTTTTTATGTATTTTGGAAATGTTAATGTTATTAACTGTGAGTGTCTCCCACCCACCCCCCCCTCCCCCCATGCGGTTATGTTGCAGACACATTAGATTCTACGCCATTTAATGAGCCTGACTGAGGCTATTGTGGGCGGCCATATCTACGGCTGTTGTAATCAAATGGGAAATTCGTCTACCCAAAAGTGATGTCATATATTCAAATGGTATTCATTTATCAATGGAGTGAAATTCGCCAGTAATTTACCAGAGCTTCAAATATCATAAGGCGTCGTGTTGTATGCGTTAAATTGCTTGCCTGTACTTGCCTTATACCGGCGTGAGATATTTTATAATAATTTAATAATTTAAAACTTCTTTCCTATCGTATATTGCGACTTATTCGTTAAATGATTGTTGTTTTTTTCTTAAATATCATAAAGTCTTGTACCAAATTTGAATAAAGAGTGTTACTGAAAATTGTGTGTAATTTCACTAGTTATTCCTTGGCACCTACTTCCACTTTACATTTTGTGTATTAATCGTGATTAATAACCTTTGGTGAACCAGTAGTTATTTTACGGTTCACAAGTGTGTTTCCGTTGCATGACTGCCTGCTTGCTTCACACGTTTGCAATGAACTGAGCCTTCGGTCAGTTAGCATTCCCTATTGGAGGGCACACACAGACGGCGCGCTTGTAGCTGTGCCCCCACGCTATCTGTTTCAGGACGACGTTGAAACATTACCAGCATAGTTAAAAACCACTGGTGGCATATGCCGTCATGGAATCAAATTCAACGTCATCTTTCCAGGTGTACTATTTTTTGCCGGCAGTGTATATATTGCAGTTCACTAATTTGGAGACTAAAGTAATGAACATACGTGTAGAATTCGGGTTTAAAAATCATTTTGTTCTTAATGGGGAAGCAAAATAATGTTTTCTGTGGACGCTGGATGTCGCATGAAAGACATGACGAGCAGTATATGTTTGGGTCGACACCAGATACACAATTTTGTACATTCTAAGTGTTGGGGCAATAAAATACGGTTCAGATGTGTCATTCTCTCTAAGGTACTGTCAGTCCTACCTGATAGGGATTCAACACAATAGCAGTGGCTGGATGGTAATGCTCTGGTTATAAAATGTAGGACAGAAACGTGTGTACCAAGTGATCATGTTTCTAAAGGGGCGTTTGTCGTGGCCAGTATAACGGCTGTGGCTATACGACATCAGGCACGTGGTGTGTTTGTCCCTGCGATTCTGGCAGGAATGTATAATAGGCTGGTTTGTGTGGTAGGCTGGTTCGAGACTGCTTGATGACCTTAGCAAAGTGACTGTATATTAAGGAGACAGTCATAGCGGTCTGCTAAAGTGGAAAAACTGTGAAAAATCGTTCAAATGGCTTTGAGCACTATGGGACTTAACATCTGAGGTCATCAGTCCAATAGAACATAGAACTACTTAAACCTAACTAACCTACGGTCATCACACACATCCATGGCCGAGGCGGGATTCGAACCTGCGACCGTAGCGGTCGCGCAGTTCCAGGCTGTAGCGCCTAGAACCGATCGGCCACACCGGCCGGAGAAAAATTATGAAACTTTGACAAATTATAGAGATAGTGTCATGTTTCTTCTCGGTAAACCATTGATGAGCCAGCATTTAAATGTCAGGGTGAAATATGTTAAGCTGTTTATATGGCATTCACACATATTACATTTTACGTGAGTGTGGTAGACAAGAGCGCACCTGCCGTAAGATACTGCCAGCACATACGGTTGCAGCTGAGCGTGGAGGGTCAACGACGGGTGTGATGTTTTATGTTGGAATACAATCTCTAAGGTGCTAATTCAGCAGTAACTGTTTTATGCTATTGTAATATAGACTGATTCCTACTTAACTGAAGAATATTTCATTTTACTTCTGCTGATCGTATTTAATGCTTGTTTCGGCTAGTACGCCATTGTCAAGTGCACTTTGTGTCGCTTACTTACACGTAGCCTAAGTGTGTATCATAGAAAGTTGTTTTGACATTTTTCCTTGTTTCTAGGAGGAGTGGCGATCATTATACATCTTGGAGCTGAAGACAGTCTGGTGACAAGTTGTATGAATTTGTCGCTGTTTTACCCTGTAAATTGCTGTTGTTAGTCGCACACTGAATGACGCATCAGATGTAAGATTTCAAAGTGAGAAGATGTGTAAACTACGAAACTAATCCACTTACAATAAAATAAGTATTCTTTTACGCTTGGAGGTATACCTCTGTGTAGTTCTCTTTCCTTTACATTAAGTAATTGCTGAGTATGATGACATGCACAGAATAAGAGAGCATGCCTTGCTTCTTTCCTTATTGCACACGTTATTTGGTCACGTTTTTTGGTCATCAGTCTACTAACTGGTTTGATGCGGCCCGCCACGAATTCCTTTCCTGTGCTAACCTCTTCATCTCAGAGGAGCACTTGCAACCTACGTTCTCAATTATTTACTTGACGTATTCCCAACTCTGTCTTCCTATACAGTTTTTGCCTTCTACAGCTCCCTCTAGTACCATGGAAGTCATTCCCTCATGTCTTAGCACATATCCTATCATCCTGTCCCTTCTCCTTATCAGTGTTTTCTACATATTCCTTCCCTCTCCGATTCTGCGTAGAACCTCTTCATTGCTTACCTTATCAGTCCACATAATTTTCAACATTCGTCTATAGCATCACAACTCAAATGCTTCGATACTCTTCTGTTCCGGTTTTCCCACAGTCCATGTTTCACTACCATACAATGCTGTACTCCAGACGTACATCCTCAGAAATTTCTTCCTCAAATTAAGGCCAGTATTTGATATTAGTAGACTTCTGTAGGCCAGATATGCCTTTTTTGCCATAGCAAGTCTGCTTTTGATGTCCTCCTTGCTCCGTCCGTCATTGGTTATTTTACTGCCTAGGTAGCAGAATTCCTTAACTTCATTGACTTCGTGACCATCAATCCTGATGTTAACTTTCTCGCTGTTCTCATTTCTACTACTTCTCATTACCTTCGTCTTTCTCCGATTTACTATCAAACCATACTGGGTACTCATCAGACTGTTCATTCCGTTCAGCAGATCGTTTAATTCTTCTTCACTTTCACTCAGGAGAGCAATGTCATCAGCGAATCGCATCATTGATATCCTTTCACCTTGTACTTTAATTCCACTCCTGAACCTTTCTTTTATTTCCATCATTGCTTCCTCGATGTACAGATTGAAGAGTAGGGGCGAAAGGCTACAGCCTTGTGTTACTCCCTTCTTAATACGGGCACTTCGTTCTTGATCGTCCACTCTTATTATTCCCTCTTGGTTGTTGTACATATTGTATATGACCCGTCTCTCCCTATAGCTTACCCCAACTTTTTTCAGAATCTTGAACAGCTTGCACAATTTGATATTGTCGAACGCTTTTTCCAGGTCGACAAATCCTGTTAACGTGTCTTGACTTTTCTTTAGCCTTGCTTCCATTATTAGCCGTAACGTCAGAATTGCCTCTCTCGTGCCTTTACTTTTCCTAAAGCCAAACTGGTCCTCACCTAGCGCATTCTCAATTTTCTTTTCCATTTTTCTGTATATTATTCTTGTAAGCAGCTTCGATGCATGAGCTGTCAAGCTGATTGTGCGATAATTCTCGCACTTGTCAGCTCTTGCCGTCTTCGGAATTGTGTGGATGATGCTTTTCCGATGGTATCTCGCCAGACTCATATATTCTACACACCAACGTGAACAGTCGTTTTGTTGCAACTTCCCCTAATGATTTTAGAAATTCTGATGGAATGTTATGTATCCCTTCTGCCTTACTTGACCGTAAGTCCTCCAAAGCTCTTTTAAATTCCGATTCTAATACTGGATCCCCTATCTCTTCTAAATCGACTCCTGTTTCTTCTTCTATCACATCAGACAAATCTTGACCCTCATAGAGGCTTTGAATGTATTCTTTCCACCTATCTGCTCTCTCCTCTGTATTTAACAATGGAATTCCCGTTGCACTCTTTATGTTACCACCGTTGCTTTTAATGTCACCAAAGGTTTTTTTGACTTTCCTGTATGCTGAGTCTGTCCTTCCGACAATCATATCTTTTTCGATGTCTTCACATTTTTCCTGCAGCCATTTCGTCTTAGCTTCCCTGCACTTCCTATTTATTTCATTCCCCAGCGACTTGTATTTCTGTATTCCTGATTTTCCCGGAACATGTTTGTACTTCCTCCTTTCATCAATCAACTGAAGTATTTCTTCTGTTACCCATGGTATCTTCGCAGCTACCTTCTTTGTACCTATGTTTTCTTTCACAACTTCTGAGATGGCCCTTTTTAGAGACGTCCATTCCTCTTCAACTGTGTTGCCTGCTGCGCTATTCCTTATGGACACTTAGGGAAGTTTTTTCAAACTTGAATATTAGAAATGTTGTGCATTTGAAACGAAATCCGAACATGTTACGAACAAGAAGCAATACCAGTAAACAACCAAGTATTGATTTCGGACTTCCAGCTACGTTTGCTTTCGAGTCAAATACAGTAAAAATGGAGTGAAATTCATTACGAAAGCACGCTTTTCACATCACTTCCTTCTCTTCTTTGTTATTCGAGATATAGAACTTTGTCCACAAAGTTTTTTCTACCCTTAACGTTTCCTTATTGTGCACTGTCTCCTTCGAAATTATCTCTTCTACAATTGATACATCGCTCCCAACACCGTTCTACTTCCTGAAGCAGTTTTGTTACGCCTCTTTCCTGGTCGCACGAAGCGACATCTTCCAGTTTTCTTTTATCTCGTCTATTGTTGCAAATCTTCATCCTTTCAACGGGGTTTCCAACAGTGGAAATAAAAAGTGTCCGTAAGGGCCAGGTCTGGAGAGTACAGAGGATGACACGGCACAGTGATTTCGTTTTTTGTGCAATGGTCACAGAGCAACAGGAATGAATGAGTGGGTGCGCTAGCATGATGCAAAAACCATGGATCGTCTCACCACATCTCAGGCCGTTTGGTTCTCAAATTTTCTCCCAGGATCCCAAAACATCCCGGTTGTACCATTGGTTAACAATTTGTCCCTGTGGCACGAATTCTTGATGAACTAATCCATCAAAGTCAAAGAAAACTGTCAGCTTGGCTTTGACTTTTGACCTGACCTGACGTGACCTGACGAGCTGTATTTGGCCTTGGAGAACCTTTCACGACCTATTTCGAGTATAGAACCCTGGTCTCAACACCATAATCGTAGACCCACGCAGCGTCACTCGTTATTATTCTCTTAAGGAACATCTAGTTCTCATTTGCACGTTCCAAAAGCTGTTCAAAGATTGCGAGGCGACGGTCTTTCTGGTCTGGAGTCATAAGCCGTAGGACGAACTTGGCGACAGCATGATGCATTCCAAGATGCTTTGTCAGGACTTCATACCGAGCGAGGTGGCACAGTGGTTAGCAAACTGAACTCGCTTTAGAGGGGACGACGATTCAGACCGGTGTCCGGTCATCCTGATTTCGGTTTCCTGTGATTTCCCTAAATCGCGTCAGGTAAATGTCTGGATGGTTCCTTTGAAAGGTGACCGCCAATTTCCTTCCCCATCCTTCCCTTAGCCGATGGAACCGATGACTTCGCTGTTTGGTCCCCACAACCAACAAGTATTTTATGACAGGGTGGAACTGAAATGTTACTTTGTTCTGCAGTTTCTTGGACAGTCAGTCTTCGATTGGAACCCACAGTTTCGGCAGACGTCGACGATTGTCGTGAACGAGGATCACTTTAACTTAAGTCCGGCCGTTTCGCAACCGTGTGAACCATTCGTAGCACCAAATATGGTTTAAGTCCTCATCGCCGTAGGCTTCCTGCATCGATTGGTGTACCTCTGTAAAGGTTTTCTTGAGTTTCATGCAAAATTTAATGCAGACGCATTGCTTCTCTAGCTTTGTCATCTCGAAATTCGCAAACTATGCAACACAATGTTCTACTTAATACAGTACTAAAAATTGACTAATAGACATATAACAATAAAACTTCCGGCAGTTAACACATTAAACACAGGCGTGTCGACAGATGCCAACTCCATTTCCTGGAACGCAACATTGGTGTGAAATTACTAATGTCCCGGAAATTTTTGAACGGATAAAAAACTAGATACATTGACGAGATCTAATATGTCGTATTACTAGAGCAAATAGGCATTCAGAAACAGAAAAACGTTCGAAATTGCGGTCTGGCTGAGATGGCTCTGAGCACTATTGGATTTAACATCTGAGGTCATCAGTCCCCTAGAACTTAGAAGTACTTAAACCTAACTAACCTAAGGACATCACACACAACCATGCCCGAGGCAGGATTCGAACTTGCAACCGTAGCGGTCGCGCGGTCCAGGACTGAAGAACCTAGAACCGCTCGGCCACACCAGTTGGCTGAAATTGCGTTCTGGTACTATGTTATTCTTGTAAGCATTGTAATTTTTAGAGTTTGAAAAAATGTATTCAAATGTGTGGGAAATCTTATGGGACTAAACTGCTAAGGCCATCAGTCCCTAAGCTTACACACTACTGAACCTAAATTATTGTAAGGACAAACACACACATCCAAGCCCGAGGGAGGACTTGAGCCTCCGCCGGGTCTAGCCGCGAAGCCCATGGCTGCAGCGACTTAGAGTTTGAAATTGTTGTTACGCCACACGACAGAAATTATGACCAAGAAGCAGTCGTAAACAGTAGCCTGCTAATATTATGAGTTGTTTAAGATATCAAAAGCCCCGCCCACTCTGGCTTCAAATAATTGTACAGCGTAAGTCTATAGCGCCATCTCCCTTCCTTTTTTACCTGCATGAGTGGAAGGTTGCCTATTGTACTTGTATGTCATGTGATTTTTGTTCATTTTCCTTCTTTGATATTTGAATAAAGCATTCTAATTACTTTCTTTGTATCAAGTCGGTTCGCTCGTTGAGGAAGTCATTGGTAAATCTATTCGTATGTGTGTGCGGTTCCATTTCTTCCAAAATGTACATACTAGGACCTCTAGGTAAAGTTCACAGAATTTTTAAACCATTTTAAATGTGCTTTGCAGTGCAGTTTTGGCTCTTTCGGTATATGTAGAAGCTTGACTGGTTGATTTTACCTTTTCTATTATGTTCTTTACATCGAATTGTGAAGCTTCCACCCAGTTGTCCAATACTAAACTTAGTGAAAACGTTACATGAAATTCAGTAATCGTCTGGCTCGTACAAAAAGTAGAAACGATGTGCGCCATACCGGCCGGAGTGGCCGAGCGGTTCTAGGCACTGCAGTCTGGAACCGCGCGACCGCTTTGGTCGCAGGTTCGAATCCTGCCTCGGGCATGGATGTATGCGATGTCCTTAGGTTAGTTTGGTTTAAGTTGTTCTAAGTTCTAGGGAACTGATGACCTCAGAAGTTAAGTTAGACAGTGCTCAGAGCCATTTTTTTATGTGCGCCACATTCACCTTTATGACAATCTTTTGATTGTTGTTCTTCTAGAATTTAAGCGCGATAAATTTCCGATATATGTATTCAACACTCTTTTAGTCAAATTCTGAAGAATGACTGTTCATATCTAAAGTTAAAAATTTTATTATTAAAATGACGCACGTCTTTCGAATTTTTCAACAGCTCTAAATGTCCTAAATCTGCTTATTCGCAACGAGATGGACTATTAACAGCTGAACTAAGTAGATCCAGTATTTCATACAGTACACAGTATTATATACAACAGCTATAGATGATTGAAAAACTTTTTCGCTTGACCCCCTCCAATCCCCGCACCATCCCGATATGTCCATCCTCTATCTGATACTGGTACAATTGGCCAACAGGAGTAGAGCTAAGACACACATAAGGAGACGTTGATAACAGCTTAGGTAGTCACTCAGTTCATGGTGGGTATAAATTCAATTAAAAAGCTGATACATGCTACTACAAAGCTGGTAACAATTTGTTTATGGTGTATGGTGGCCGCATCCTCAGTGACTTCAGATATTACTTCACATTCTTATTAGTGCACAGCTCATCACAATTATTTATATACCAATGTGTATCTAAATTTCCCCCCAAACTTACTGCCCCTTCGATGTAGCTATTTTATTATAGAAGTCCCATAAAGAAAAGGAACCGACCAGAAGGGTATTAAGCTATTCTGACGATCGCATGAAAGCCACATGTTTTGTCGCTCTGTTGCTGCCAACCCCTGCAGGCTGTTAACGCAATTAACGCGAGTGACGCAGGTAGACGCTCCTGAAGGAAGTAACCCTATCTCAGTGTGGATCGCACAGTAGCAGTGAAGGTGTCCACATTGAATGACGTACATCGCTAAAATTAACATTTTGGATAGATATCGAAGAGGCAAGTACCACAAGTAAAATAATGAAACAGCCTTATCTGACAATCTGTCTGACATTATGAACCAATGTGGTGCTAGTGACAGTAGTATTATAATTACTGCTCAAACCAAGTGGCTGTGGGTTTCTCCTTCCCAAAAAATGTCATCCCACAAGGTGTGACGCTCTCAACCAGAGCTCACGTCGAACCTGGAGGTGAAGAAAGGCAATATTATTGACGTGATATGAAAAGTATCCTTTCCAGCGTAGAAAATGGTTTAAGCCACGCTTTTAGCATAAGCATTATGGGAATCAGTTATCAAATGTAAATACCGTAGGTTACAGACTCTTTCACTAGCATTTTGTTTTGCAGCGGAAATATCATAAATAGTGCAAGTAATTAGCGGTACTGTGAGTGCCAGTTGGCCGTGCACGAGATTCATGCAGTAACAGTATTCATATCTCACTATGCTAACGATACCACAGTTGAAGACAGTGGATAGAGCATTTATCTACCTATATGCTGTAAGCTTCCTATAAAAATTATCTAGAAACGAAGTATAGATTATCCTTTTTTCAAAAGTTTTCTCTTGCTGTAACGTATGCTCTATGTAGACATCGTATTCAACTGCTGAATAATACTGGCTGTTCGTTGGCCCTCTGTTGTGCTTATGAACATTGCCATGAAACAAAACTTTAAGCTTTGTTATATACTAAGTTTCAAATAACGAAAATTAATATATTTGAATGCCAAGAGTAAGTAATGGATCACTCAGTGAAAAACATTTAAGTAAAACTCAATAGTGAAGTATATTATGAAAGTTACATGATATGACGTGCAGTTTCTGAAAAATATGGCTCTACGCAGAAGAAAAACAACTACTGAGATTACCCGCAGTGTTTACTGTAATATTAAACTGATACCTCAGCACAACAGTCGATAATTCTGACTACAAACTGTTTCATCACAAGAATACAAAGTGCGATCTGCCCTTATGTAAAAGTAACTTAATATATGCTCACAATAAAATCTCCCCATCGCACCCCTCTCAGATTTAGAGGTAAGAGGTCTCATACAAATTGAGCTTGAAAACAGGAAGAAGCTGTACTGAACTGTGACAAAAAAAGCAAAATAGGAACAATGAACGGTCCAAGCTTAAGAAGTGCAGAAGAGAAGCGACGGCATCAAGGTTAAGATTTCCCCGTGCTGGACTGCAACGCTGGCGAGCCGTTTTCAAAGCTACACTCTTTTTCGCGGTTCGCTGTATTCCTAATTTGTGTCAGTGCCGCGTTGTAACGTCCATTTGCGACAGGAAGAGATCGATAATGAAAGTTGAGTCTGCACAACTACTCTATTAGCAGCCAAAAGGAAGTGGCTTTCGAATGGAAACCGTAAACCTTTGATGACAAGGCGACAAGTCATCGGAAACCTCCACCGGAAAATAAGTCTGCTGTGTCACAGACGGGTGTCATACGACATGACCTAAGTTGGTGAGTGAGTATCAATGTGAATGTGATCTATTCCAAGGAAATAATGAAAACATAATAGTTTGTCACACAATCTGCAGCTAATGAAAGCAACAGTTCCGCCATCACACAGTTTCTCTGTGCTCTGTCAAAACATATGTTTTTAATACTTTTGAAGTTGCATTGCGTTTTGGGAGTTTTGACTCTTGAATTCCCTTGTTGTGACATAGTTCACGTCCGTTTATGTGTTGTTTTCATTCCTGTGAGACGTCTATGCGGTCTCTCGCTTGCTCCCACTGTTCATCAGATTTACTTGTGACGGTAATGTATTCTTACCATATGATTTATATTCTATAAAGAATATATGGTGTGAGAACTACCAAGACTAGAGAAAGAGAACAAACATTTCAGTGAATGAACGGACTGGAAAAAAAGGCACTGAGAATTTACAACCCGGCTCGCCCGCTTTGCCTATGAACACCGTGACCGTAACCACTTAACTATGACATCATGGCTCCTACACACTTCTCAATTTTTTGCTTCTTAAGCTTGGATCACTCACTGTTTCTATTTTGCTTTTTTTTCATAATTCAGTACAACCTCTTCCTTTTTTCATGCTTGATCTGTGTTCCGTTTCTGACGGGCTATCCATTAAGCTATCTTATCGCTTAATCTGATGGGCGGGGGGGGGGGGGGGGGGGGGGGGAGGTTCCCTTGTCAGCATATTGTTTTGTATCTGTGGGGCTGACGTTCTTGAAAGCAGATAGAAATCACCAGATGCAGCAGGTAAAGAAAAAAAATCAGCTCACTGCAAAATTTGTTTATACCGGTCAGAAACAATGTGTGGCTGGGTTCGGCGTAAGGTGCAATGCACACAAAACAAAATATTCAAAACTTTAGTAAGAAATATGGAGGAGGGTTTTACTTTAAAGAAAGTCGTTCTTGAAAAATTATACTCTAATTATTGTCAAAAATATTCTCCAACTTTAGGAAACGCAAAAAATTATAAAATTCTCTTATTACTAAAAAAATTATAGAGATTTAAATTAATTGCACTACTTGTGATGTAACGTTAACAAAAGGCTCAAACAATACTAGTTATCAATATTAGCAGTTAGCTAAGGGACAAAGATTTCCTTCAATTCTTCTGACCAACATTTCATTCTTGCAGACGCATTGATTACTTGAAAAATTCCTTCAAGGAATCTTCTCTATCAGCAGAATCAAATAACAAATGCTTACAAATAAATTTTAATCTCCATAGTTAAGTATTCCATATAACTTTTCTCAGATACAAAGTTATCAATTCTCCTTCTCTAAAACATCAACTCTTCTTTAGTATGTCCCAGTTAAGAATGCCCCACCGATGGACAACTGAGGTGGTGAGCAAGAGAACGACAGATAAACTTGAACACATAGTCAAAGGCCTTAGTCACTACTTGTACAGCGTGGTCATTTATGTTTGTCCCAGAACACTCAAAGTGAATTATTTACAATGGCAGAAAGCAAATAAAAATCTTGCGATACTAAAGCTTTTTCAGATATGAAACATTTGTAGTATGCATACTGGAGTGCTCTACTCACCCTAAGTCTTAAGTATATTTTCAGATTTTCAGTGGTGGGCAGTTTAGATGAAGACTTTGAAGAGGTATCTGGGGAGCAGAACGTGGGACGATATCATATGCTGAGACCATTTCTTGTTTATATCAGTAGCTATATGAACAGCTTTGTCAAACCGACGGGTGAAGAACACAGCTCAGGACCATATGTCAAATCTTTAGTCAAGAAGCATATTTCAGCTCGTGAGGCAATATAATAGTATAATGCTCCCCTACATTTTAAAACTGCACACAGGGGATTAAACATTATGTAGATGTAGCGTGACACATTCTCAGACATTTGTGATACATTTAGAGCACTTCATTTGGAGCTGCTAACAATGACGTCCTTTGAACCGTTGAGTTCCTTTAGGATGTCCTCTAGAGGTCGTCCCTTGGTTTCTGGCAGCAACCACCACCCAATGACAGCGCAGGTCAGACAGACAGCTGCGAAGAACCAGAAGCTACCATAAGCTCCTATTGCCTCTGACATCGCTGGATAAAGTTTGGTCATGATGGCCGCAGTGCCAGCGATCACTGTGTATGTAGCTATGGCGGCCAGACCTCTGATCCTCGGAGCCACGATCTCCAAGACCACCACATGTGGCAGTGAGTTCAGTCCAAACGACAGCATCAGGATGTATATCGAGAGACATGTGGCGGGCAGCCACCCGACGGAAGACAGGTCCGTCTGCGTATCTTGCTTGAGGTACATGTAGACCCCCATGACTGTGACGGAAGTCCCGACAACCCCATTAGAGAGGAACAGGAGGGGTCGTCGACCTAGGCGGTCCACCGCCACCACGGAAGCTACAGTGCCAACTACCTGTTCCAACAAAGACAACAAGTAAAAAGTAAAGATTTACAAACATTTGTACAATATTTCTTTCCGAAATATTAGGGTACTGAGGGCGTGACTGTCTAGGTTATTTTAGAAATTATGTATTAACATACAGGGTTAATAAAATACGTACACGAAACACCATATTGTTGAAAATATTTTGTGTATGCAGTGTTGGATTTTTATCAATGTTAAAAACTGCGTTTCCAATACAAATCTGTACCGGTTATTTGGTTCTTGACTGAGTTTCGTCTGTTTCATACTATACATGAGACCTGTGCACAAAAGGAAACAAACTCTCCATGAAGTGTATGTTGTTGTTGTTGTTGTTGTGGTCTTCAGTCCTGAGACTGGTTTGATGCAGCTCTCCATGATACTCTATCCTGTGCAAGCCTCTTCATCTCCCAGTACCCACTGCAACCTACATACTTTTGAATCTGCATAGTGTAGTCATCTCTTGGTCTCCCTCTACGATTTTTACCCTCCACGCTTCACTCAAATACTACATTGGTGATCCCTTGCTGCCTCAGAACATGTCCCACCAACCGATCCCTTCTTCTGGTCAAGTTGTGCCACAAACATCTCTTCTCCCCAATCCTATTCAATACTTCCTCATTAGTTATGTGATCTACCCATCTAATCTTCAGCATTCTTCTGTAGCAATGAAGTGTATACAATGACTAAAACTCATAAAAAAGTTATTCCTACCATATATATATATATATATATATATATATATATATATATATATATATATATATATATATATATATATATATTCAGGGTGAGTCACCTAAAACTACCGCTGGATATATTTCGTAAACCACATGAAATACTGACGAATCGATTCCACAGACCGAACGTGAGGAGAGGGGCTAGTGTAATTGGTTAATACAAACCATACAAAAATGCACGGAAGTATGTTTTTTAACACAAACCTACGTTTTTTAAAATGGAACCACGTTAGTTTTGTTAGCACTCTTGAACATATAAACAAATACGTAATCAGTGCCGTTTGTTGCATTGTAACCTAAAGTTGACGCTTTGTTTATATGTTCAATAGTACTGACAAAACTAACGTGGTCCCATTTAAAAAAAACGTAGGATTGTGTTAAAAAACATACTTCCGTGCATTTTTGTATGGTTTGTATTAAACAATTTCACTAGCCCCTCTCCTAACGTTCGGTCTGAAGAATCGATTTCTTCAGTATTTGATGTGGTTTACGGAATATATCCAGCGGTAACGTTAGGTGACTGAGGAAACATTCCTCACACACAAAGAAAGAAAATATGTTATGTGGACATGTGTCCGGAAACGCTTACTTTCCATGCTAGAGCTCATTTTATTACTTCTCTTCAAATCACATTAATAATGGAATGGAAACACACAGCAACAGAACGTACCAGCGTTACGTCAAACACTTTGTTACAGGAAATATTCAAAATGTCCTCCGTTAGCGAGGATACATGCACCCTGGAGAATGGCGTATTGTATCACAGCCGTCCACAATACGAACACGAAGAGTCTCTACATTTGGTACTGGGGTTGCGTAGACAAGAGCTTTCAAATGCCCCCATAAATAAAAGACAAGAGGGTTGAGGTCAGGAGGGCGTGGAGGCTTCTACCAATCCATCGGTCACCGAATCTGTTGTTGAGAAGCGTACGAACACTTCGACTGAAATGTGCAGGAGCTCCATCGTACATGAACCACATGTTGTGGCGTACTTGTAAAGGCACATGTTCTAGCAGCACAGGTGGAGTAACCCGTATGAAATCATGATAACGTGCTGCATTGAGCGTAGGTGGAAGAACATGGTGCCGAATCAAGACATCACCAACAATGCCTGCCCAAACGTTCACAGACAATCTGTGCTGATGACGTGATTGCACAATTGGGCGCGGGTTCTTGTCAGCCCACAAATGTTGATTGTGAAAATTTACAATTTGATCACGTTGGGATGAAGCCCCATCCGTAAAGAGAACATTTGCACTGAAATGAGGATTGACACATTGTTGGATGAACCAATCGCAGAAGAGTACCCGTGGAGGCCAATGAGCTGCTGAAAGTGCCAGCATACGCTGTACATGGTACGGAAACAACTGGTTCTCCCGTAGCACTCTCCATACATAGGTCCGCCTCTACCCACCCATCGGTCACCGAATCTGTTGTTGAGAAGCGTACGAACACTTCGACTGAAATGCACAGGAGCCTCATCGTGCATGAACCACATGTTGTGTCGTACTTGTAAAGGCACATGTTCTAGCAGCACAGGTAGATTATCCCGTATGAAATCATGGCGGTGAATCGAGGAAGTACAGTAAATACTGACGAAACTAAAACGAGCTGTAACATGGAAATTAAGCGTTTCCGGACACGTGTCCTGATAACATCTTTTCTTTATTTGTGTGTGAGGAATGTTTCCTGAAAGTTTGGCCGTACCTTTTTGTAACTCCCTATATGTACGTATTATACTGCCACAGAAATATAACAATATATAATCAAGCCTATTCATCTGCCTACTTGATTATTGAATTCTTGCTCATTCTGAAATGTACTGTTACTGTGCACATATACCCAATATGTCATCTGTCTTAGAATATGAACATTAAAGTGTGTGACACAGCTGATAGTACGTAGTTTATTGCTGCTGTTGTCGAAATGTCTTATCTTACAGGCACAAAAATTATGAAACAGTTAATATTCAAAATCCACTCACTTTATGATTTCAGCATTGAGCTGTATACAATTAAAATAATAAATTAAAATGTGCACTCGATGCATATATGTAAATCGTACAGTTTTAATTTGCTATTAACTGATGACAGTGGCTGTATAACCAGGTTAATCAACATGTCTTAACAAATTATGATTATGGGACAGGTATGTGCTTTCTCACGTGCAAGGCCATAACATCTGTTACTCCAGTGAGGCACAATGATCAATTTAACTATTGAAATATTCTGCTGCATATACAGAATACAACTTCATGGTTTGTTGAATACATTCATCTACTAATTGCTGTTTATAATAACATAATTCATAAATATAAAACAAAATTAGTGATTACCATGTTTTCAATGCGTATCAATCTCTATCTAGTACAAGTACATGGTCAATTGATTGTACTTCTATAGTTTAATTCGTAATTAAATGGGGGAACGTACATGGCTACCCGTTCTAACATTATGTCTGGGTGGAGGGTAGTGTACACTCGCATGGCACTTTCACTTCATTTTCAACTTCTTATACAGGGTGATTTTCTCCACCATGTGCAAACTCTAGGAAACAGCTCTAATCAGTTTATATCCGGAAAGTCAAAGTATTCTAGTGGTTATGATAACACAGCAATTTAGTTAATTAAAGAGTGTTCATATGAGTCGAGGTATACCTTAAACTGTTTGTTAATCAGTCTCTTATCAGTGGAATATTTTCAGACTGGCTAAAATGTGCTGAAATTAAGCCTCTTTACAAGAAGGGAGAAGAACAGATACCGTCGAACTATCGACCAATTTCGCTTTTTTCGTCTGAAAAGGAACTAAAAAATGTTGTAATTTAATCTCAGAGATACAAGAAGCAAATTTGTTCGACTGTCATACCAGAGAAATACTCTAAAAAACTTTTTTATCATTGAGAGACAAAGGACTAATTTCTTTTATTACTTCTAGTATTAACTACCATTTTGTTCTGATGTGCTTGGGTAAAGGCGTACTGTATAGTTTCGTATCTATGCGTGTGTTAAATGATGGTGTTAAATAATGGAAAATGTCTTTTATAATTTCTGACAAAATAAAGCCTAAATTCCATGCCAATGGAGTACAAATTATTCTGTTAATTCGAGAAGGCGAATTTTAGATGGAGGCGACGATCTTTACGACGGCGCTGTTCAACAATAGAGGTACGTGATTGTGCTCACTACTTTCCTTTGGTGGCCGCTAAGATTCATTTAGATGTGTTTTTGCCGAGACATTCAGAACCTGCAATCTTCCTTTTCGTATAAAAAATAGGAGTCCGATTGAAAAATAAATATTCTTAAATTTAAATAATCGCTATTCTTTTACCCAGGTCACAGGGGAATGATAGAAAGTACGTGCCTCTACCCTGATTGTACGTTGGCAATCTCCGAGTGTGCTACGACGTAATTATTTTACACAAAAAAATTTACGATAGGTCTTTCTCATCAGATTGCAACCACTCGTACGCGAATGTACGGACCCTCTGAATGTGTCTAGTCAGTCTTGCGCATAGTTCAAAAGCTTTTCTGTTAACATTCTTTGGATTGCATCTCCGCAATTAATTTTTGTTTATGCCGCAAATCGCACTTCACGCGAAGTATTTATTACGCAAGTTTCGGGATCCATTTAATGTCAGAAAATTCCGAAGTACGACTGACCAAGCAAACCGCTGCAATAATTTCATATCTCTACAACTACAATAACAAAAAAATCAGAGAGAAGGTACGTTACACTTCTTTCTCAAAATTATTTGAAAAGATTGGGTTCAAGCGCCTTCTTAAGCATCTGACTGCAAATACTATATTGTCCAAGTAACAGTTTTGGTTCCTTAACGATTTCGATGTTGTGAACCCTATTTGCTTGCAGAGTGAGAATGTACTTAATTCATTAGACAACAAATTAGAGGCTACTGACATTTTCTGTTAAGTAACAAAAGCCTTTGACTCTGTGAATCACAGCATTCTCTTAAGTAGATTGAAGTATTATCGTGTCACTGGCAATGCTGCAGAGTTTTTCAGTTCTCATCTAACTAACAGTAAACAAAAGGTGTCGTTCCAAAATACTTTTGGAGTGAGCAATCAATCTCCATCTAATTGTTAACTAATTGCATATGGTGTTCCTCAAGGTTCCATCTTGATCCGCTGCTTTCTCCTGTGTGCAGTAATGACCTCTTGTCTGTTACATTGCGATATAATAAGTTTGTTTTGTTTGCAGATGATACAAACATTTCAATAAATACCAAGTCATGTACAGATATAGAAATGGATGCTAATCAAATTTTCACTGACATTAATAAATGGATTAAAGCTCATTCACTCTCATTAAAATTTGAAATGTAGCACTATACGCAGTTGATAATCTGTGTGAGATATACTTCCATCATATGTACAACATACGAAGACATGCAGATAGAAGAGGTTGACAATGTTAAATTTCTGGAATTACAACTCAACAAGAAATTCTGTTGGAAAGACATACCACAGATCTACTGAAGAGCCTTAACAAGTTTGCATTTGTAATGTGAATGATATCAGTTGTAAGAAATGTAGGTATAAAAAAATCTTGATTACTTGGCTTACTTTCCGTTTACTAGGTCGTATGGGATCGTATTCTGGGGTAAATCGTGAATCGGAGCAAAAATGTTTAGAGTGTAAAAGCGTGTAATAAGAATCATTTGAGGCGTAAATTCGGGAATATAAAGTAGAAATCTGTCAAGGAATTCTTAGTATATTTATTCTATAATGAAATTTGTTGTACATAACATGTCTCTCTTTCCAGCCAATAACTCAATTCCTAGTATCAATGCTAGGAATAAGTACAGTCTACATAGAAACCTAAAATCACTTACATTTGTCCAAAAAAGGGGTCCAATATTTTAGAAACACACATTTACAATAAATTGTCAGAAGCTATTAAAAACTTGGGTTAAGATAAAGCGCAGTTTAAACAGAGTTTGAATGACTTTTTGGTAATCATCCCTTTTACTCTACAAATGAATATCTTAGCAGGGACTATTCAGTAGAAATAGCTTTTAGATTTCAGTTCTGACAGCATTTAGTCACAACAGTCAGGATTAGGTATTTTGTGTATCATAAATTTATCAAAAGTGCATAACTGTTTCAGTCTGAGAGTGTATTAATTCTATAAATATTACCAGTTCCATTTTACTGTACTGTATTCACAATTCTGACAATCTCCTAACAAACTATCAGGGAAGTGAGTATTATATTAAAATGTTCTATGGTTTTTATATTATACTTTCTGACATTTTCCACACTCACCTCATTTTTAGATGTATGGAATAAAAACTGAACCTAATCTAATCTAATGTGAAAGTGGAGTGGAGTGATTAAGTATGAAACAGATATGGGCATCTGGTATCCCATGCAGGAAAATACTTGTATACTGTAGAAGGGAGAATAGTAGTGGCACTCCAGTAGCGCGACTGGGATAGTTGACAAAATTTCGTCCCCCGGGTCTAACTTCACTACCTTCTCTGGTCTTGGCGATTTCAGAAGTATAGCGGGCCATTCCTGTACAGATATTTAGATTCTTTAGTGGAAGTTTCAAGCCGGCAGCAGTGGCCGAGCTGTTCTAGGCGCTTCATTCTGGAACCGCGCAACCGCTACAGTCGCAGGTTCGAATGCTGCCTCGGGCACGGGTGTGTGTGACGTCCTTAGGTTAGTTAGGTTTAAGTAGTTCGAGGGAACTGATGACCTCAGATGTTAATTCCCATATTGCTCAGAGCCATTTGAACCATTTTTTTGGAAGTTTCACCAGCAATGTTTGAGCCGTCATAAAGGAGGACGGTGGACAAACTCTATACTAGCGTTCATTAATAGCTGCTCAGACACATTTGATCAGTTATTGTACTGAGGAACGTAACGCACCTGCAGAGCGCCTAGAACGATTGTTGCCACCTCGGAAGGTACAGATCCTCCAGCCTCGTCGAACATCATGACGGCGTAGTTGAGTACAACATAGGAGCCGCAGAACTGCAAGTTGGCCGAAAGGACGATGACGTTAGCGAAGCCCTTCAGTGAGGCCCTGGAGCAGATCTCCCTGAGCGAGACGCGTCCAGCGCTGCCCTCCTTCGTGCCGTCTGCAACCAGCGATGACCGTATGCGCTCCATCTCGCGCTCCACCTGCTCGTCTGAGATCCCACGGCGCAGCCACCTCAGTGCCTGTGACAAAGGACACACAGCCATCTCACAGAAAGTCCTAACAAACCGCCCCACTGACATTACTGTGTGCGATGTTTTGCCCTGTGCCTTTCACATACGATATCATGAAATCCTTTGATCAACGCCGTCAGGCATATGCAGTATTCCTTGACTTACCAAGAGTAGCTTGATCTGCACCACGTCAACGTTTATTAACACAAGTGCGATCATATGGCTTATCAAACAAAATTTGGATTGAGGATCTGAAACATTCATGAATAAATGCTTTACAGATATCTGGCCGCATGGTATTCAGATTCATCGCCTATTGTTTGATTATGTACACAGAATGCACTTTAACGTTAAGCTCACAACTGGGACGGAGAGGAAAGGTAAATTATCATTTTTAAATGTTTTCTTTGTGGAATTCCAGGCCACATTGTATACCAAAAGCCGATACATACTAATAAATATCTAGCCGCACAAAAGTTTCAAATTCCATCTCAAAAGAAAGAATTTTTAAACACGCTAATACAACGAACTAAAGCTATTTGTGACAAATGCCACCTGAATTCCGTGACCAGATAACTAAGAAATGTGCTTCTGGAAGAAAGAGGTTTTTTTCCTTCGTCGTCAGTCTTCTGACCGATCTGATGTGGCACATCACGAATCCTCTTCCCCTCCCAATTTCTTCTCCAGAGAGCAGCAGTTGCAACCAACGTCTTCAATTATTTGTTGGATGCGCTCCAACACTTGCCCTAACACCCTATTCTTTCTTATGTTCAGTGTTTGATAAATGTTTCTTTCCTCACCGATTCTGTAGAGAAACTCATAATTTCATATCATTTCACCAAATTTTGAAAATACTTCCATAATACATACTTCGATTCACATAGTTTCCTTTTTTGCCACATCTTACTAGATGCGGACAACCTTATTATTCTGTGAGAGATAACAAGCCTGAGGGGCCACTCTCAGACAATGACACATTATTTGCGAGCTACAACTGGAGAAACTTTTCTGGAACAATCGAATAAGGCTTTGATTTCTAAATAACATCCGGAACGGAGTTCAGTCGAATGGTATATCAATGAATTGATTCGATTTATGTATTCTTACTTAGCAAGAGGCCATATGCAGACTAAGTTATCAGAATCTTTTGAACTCTTCGAGAGGGTAGTTAACGATTTGCTGCCAACCACAACAACAGTTTAAAAACAACATGAGCTGCTGTTTGACGACTCAGAAGTTAATGAAGAGTGTAATTCCATTCCAGAACCAGTACGACATAACCAATCTTGTACTGGTAACATCATACATGCATTGGTAAACTTAGCCAAGAGAGAAAACCAAAGTAATTCCTATTTTTATAGAGAAGTTACTCATATCTGTGACTATAAAGGCGGTGATATAGTCCTGGTTTTCAATCATACTAAATTTTCCCAACAGCCGAGAAAACGAATAAGTGGGAATTTCTATGGCCTGCACCATGAAATCATATGTATACAGCATACAGGACATTATTAACTCAGCTTTTCAAGTTCAGGCAGAATAAGAGGGTTGTATCCACACCAGAAGATCCAGTTCTATAATAAGAAGTCAAATATAAAAGACTTGCGTCATGTTATTGTAAATAAACATTTCTTACGGACGAGAGTTGGTATGTTTAACTGTTTAGCGTTGCTTTGCTTTTTATAATTGTATTAACACTTAAGGTGTTTTCTACATGTTAATATAAGAGTGATTTCTGATATTAGTTATGAAAGTCATATGTTACTTAGTTGGAAATACATTTTTGTTGGCGACCTGTGCTGCATTTTTAAAATACAGGGGAGCGAGATAGTCACATTCCTAGTATTTGTTATGTGTGTGTAATGCCAATGAACATCAGTTATGGTTTATCTGCCAGTGGTTCACTATCTTGCCCTGAGCCGACGTGATTGGATCCTACTTTTCTTCTCGCAATTTCTGGGATGTGCTAAATGCACGGGTTTTCCACGAAGGACTCCAACTTACAACCTGTAACAAAATACTTAATCTTGGTCTTCCTATTGATTAATCAATACGCTATGTGCAAACAGGTTTGGCTGTGGGTTAATGGTTAGATTGGTGTATTCCAATTCAATCTGATTTCCTATCACAGCATTTAGTAAGATAAAGGTTTAATTTGTTATGCTTTTCGTAATGGATGGAATGTTTCTTGCGACAAACATATGTGACGGGCTGCGATTTTTACTTAATAAGTATTTATTTCAAGTATGCATATCACGCCCATACAGGCTTTTCTGTCAGTTATGCTGTCAGTATGAAGTGCTTGAAGCTTACCCTATATTGGACAATTTGTTTCGTCGTGTGGGGTTTGTGAAGTCAAGACTCACAGGAGATTCGCCCTTGGTGGTCAAGGCCAACAATGTGTGTATAAATACTGTGTGAGTTGGGCGTTTCGGTGGAGTGTTCGCACTGTGTTTAACCAGCCACAGTCCACCATTTAGCAGAAGAATGACTGCAAGAGGTGAGCTAGTAATTCAAATTTTAATTATGAAGGGAAGAGTGACGTAGAAATATGCTGAATTCTCCGTGATTTCCGAAGCAGTCAACGTGCTACATAAAATCAGCGATTAAAAAGTAGTGTGTAGACTAATCTTTTCGATAAAGAAACTAAGAGCCTTACCGAAACGTTTCCATCCCCTTCTAACATTTATCAGTATAAATAACATCTTCAGACCGTACTGATGGTTTAATTGTTTTATTTTCTACCATTTTGTACACAGGGCAGCTATAGATAAAGGAGTACATCGTTGAAATGTAAGAATCTTCAGACCGTTTGTTACTAAAAAGATCTTACGAGTTCGTGAAATTCACAGTGAATGAAAACTCTTCAAGCTGCTTGAACTGTTTTGTAGTCCTTCATTGGGTAAATGCCGTTTCGGGCCGTTACAGATGAATCCTGGGGCGATGCAGTTTTTTAGAACATTACTTTTAAAAAAATGGAAAAATTTAGGAAATTTTCTTAAAATATTTGTCAGACTGCCTTAACGGTAGAGCGCTTTTCTACAGGATTAGCGCTCAACAATTTTTTTGAAGCATACAAAAGTGTATTTAAAATGCAATATTTTGTGAAACATTGAGAGGTGGCATGAGCCCCATCTCATATTTCTATCTTAGTCTGATTAATTCGATCTTCCTCTCTAATTGCATGCGGTGAAAAGTTGCTATTCCTTCACACGCGGACTTCCCACGCTGCGTCTCTCGTCACCCGGGTGGTCCAGTGGCAGGCAGGCTCTGCTGATCTTGAGAGGGTTAAGCCGACGGGTGTAAGGGAGTCGAGTGAATGCTTTCCAGACACCGAAATTGGCATAATAGCGGCGGAGACGCACCCGCAAGGCCTGAAGGAACAGCTGGGCTAGAGGTTCCGTTACTTCGGAGAAACTTAGCGAAAACACTTTCTGGCGGGCTACCAGCGAGGCGTGGGAATGACTTGTGTACCCAGGCAGTCTTGGCGGGCACATGCCCGGGTTTTTCTGCAAAATCGTAACTATGATTGGTTTGCTCAGGGCATAGCTTCGTGACGTAGCAAAATCAGCGCAGAAATTGGCACCAAGAATCTCCATTGGTGAAATGGTAGTGCTTCGGCAATAGAGTGGAATTTTCCGCCGGTTTTCGAGTTGCTGCTTGGAACGTTTAACCACGGCCACTGTCGTGGGGTCGGAATGTTCTGTGTTCGATTTGTACGGGTGCTCTTGTGGTACTCGGCTCTCGCCTTTCGGTCGGAATAGGCTAAAAGACTGAGCTCTCGCTGCTCTGGATAGCCTGCCTTCCTTTGGCTGCCTAATATACTTTTATTTAATTGTAACTGACAAAGTTGCTGAAGTTTCGACTTCAATGTAACTTTCCGAGTACAGTTAGCAATTGAGCGTTCTGTATACAAGAAGCCTATGTTGTCTGTCTTGAGGAATTTAGGCTAAAGTTGACTGCATCGGAGTTGCTGTGTGACTTGGCTTGTTTAAATCAATCACTGTACCGTCAGTGATTGTGTAGCGAGTCTTCTTCGTCTCCCTCAGAAGCGCATTTGTATGGCTAGGAAGTCTTCAGTCTGTAACAACCAGGCCAGGACAATTTGTTTCGGGCTATACTTGCGACATTATCATCACCACGATGGGACGTCGAAGCAACCAGCCATCGCCTCCGGTATTCCAGATCCTGTCCGTGCAGTTAAGAAGATAGCTTGGTAATGTATGTCTGCAGCACCAGCAAAGCAGGCAATTTTGCTATGTGACAATCCGAGCTCAGCAGAGCGCGCCTGTTTGTCTTTTCTAACTTTGATCTGTCTTGGGTGTTCATTGTCTGAGGTCTCACTAATGTGGCAGTAATTAATGATGGGTTGGCTGTGTGTCTCTCTTAAGACTTGAGTTGCAAGAAACTGGCTCCACATACCACTTCGTCATAAATATCACAATCTAGTTTAGGGACAGCTTCACCTTCACAACATTTATTTGAGTATCCAGTTTGAGCCAATTTGATGTATTGTAAATGTTTCATGTATTTTTGTTTATTATTTTGTGTTATAATAAATCATATTGTTATTTTGGACAGAACATTCATTCTGTTAATCGGTAGAGCAACCCTATCATTTGTCACTATGTTAATGAAACTTTCCTTTATTTAACTTATTTATCAAATGAAATTATTGCAGGTGCCAAACTCTTTTCTACTCCACTTGCAGGGTAGATCACAGTCAGTTCGCTTTTCTTTTTAATCCATGTGCAACAGAGAAAGTCGTAGTTAGAATAGGGGGGGGGGGGGGGGCTTAGAGCATCATTTACATTCGTAGATTCTAGAAGAATTTAGTGTTAAATACACTGATAGCCCCGGCACCGCGCAACATTAACATAACTTGTACCAGTAAATGTTTTTCTGGCATTGTTTTTGTAAGAACACTACCAAACCTGCCAATGTTTCACAATTGCTAAACGTGTAAAGGAATTGGCTATACGTCCTATTCTCCTTCTTCCTTCTCTCTCTGTCCATCTCTTCCTCTCCCCTCTCATTGTTTATCTTCTCCTCGTCACCATTTCTCCGTCCAATACCTCCCGCACACTCTATCCATATTCTTCGTTCCCTCTCTAGGCCCATCTCCACTCTCTGTTCATTTCCTCTCCCACCTATCGCTGACCTAGAGCTTTGTTATTTGTTATAGCCAACGAACTTGATTAATGGAATTCGCTTAAACTATTTCGTATAGTTTTAATCCACAAAGTTTCACACAATTCAGATTCCATAGTAGTATTCCACCCCCATGAACCATGGACCTTGCCGTTGGTGGGGAGGCTTGCGTGCCTCAGCGATACAGATGGCCGTACCGTAGGTGCAACCACAACGGAGGGGTATCTGTTGAGAGGCCAGACAAACGTGTGGTTCCTGAAGAGGGGCAGCAGCCTTTTCAGTAGTTGCAGGGGCAACAGTCTGGATGATTGACTGATCTGGCCTTGCAACATTAACCAAAACGGCCTTGCTGTGCTGGTACTGCGAACGGCTGAAAGCAAGGGGAAACTACAGCCGTAATTTTTCCCGAGGACATGCAGCTTTACTGTATGATTAAATGATGATGGCATCCTCTTGGGTAAAATATTCCGGAGGTAAAATAGTCCCCCATTCGGATCTCCGGGCGGGGACTACTCAGGAGGATGTCGTTACCAGGAGAAAGAAAACTGGCGTTCTACGGATCGGAGCGTGGAATGTCAGATCCCTTAATCGGGCAGGTAGGTTAGAAAATTTAAAAAGGGAAATGGATAGGTTAAAGTTAGGTATCGTGGGAATTAGTGAAGTTCGGTGGCAGGAGGAACAAGACTTCTGGTCAGGTGAACACAGGGTTATAAACACAAAATCAAATAGGGGTAATGCAGGAGTAGGTTTAATAATGAATAGGAAAATAGGAATGCGGGTAAGCTACTACAAACAGCATAGTGAACGCATTATTGTGGCCAAGATAGATACGAAGCCCACACCTACTACAGTAGTACAAGTTTATATGCCAACTAGCTCTGCAGATGACGAAGAAATTGAAGAAATGTACGATGAAATAAAAGAAATTATTCAGATAGTGAAGGGAGACGAAAATTTAATAGTAATGGGTGACTGGAGTTCGAGTGTAGGAAAAGGGAGAGAAGGAAACATAGTAGGTGAATATGGATTGGGGCTAAGAAATGAAAGAGGAAGCCGCCTAGTAGAATTTTGCACAGAGCACAACTTAATCATAGCTAACACTTGGTTTAAGAATCATGAATGAAGGTTGTATACGTGGAAGAACCCTGGAGATACTAAAAGGTATCAGATAGATTATATAATGGTAAGACAGAGATTTAGGAACCAGGTTTTAAGTTGTAAGACATTTCCAGGGGCAGATGTGGACTCTGACCACAATCTATTGGTTATGACCTGTAGATTAAAACTGAAGAAACTGCAAAAATGTGGGAAATTAAGGAGATGGGACCTGGATAAACTGAAAGAACCAGAGGTTGTACGTAGTTTCAGGGAGAGCATAAGGTAACAATTGACAGGAATAGGGGAAAGAAATACAGTAGAAGAAGAATGGGTAGCTCTGATGGATGTAGTAGTGAAGGCAGCAGAGGATAAAGTAGGTACAAAGACGAGGGCTGCTAGAAATACTTGGGTAACAGAAGAAATTTTGAATTTAATTGATGAAAGGAGAAAATATAAAAACGCAGTAAATGAAGCAGGCAAAAAGGAATACAAACGTCTCAAAAACGAGATCGACAGAAAGTGCAAAACGGCTAAGCAGGGATGGCTAGAGGACAAATGTAAGGATGTAGAAGCTTATCTCACTAGGGGTAAGATAGATACTGCCTACAGGACTATTAAAGAGACCTTTGGAAAGAAGAGGACCACGTGTATGAATATCAAGAGCTCAGATGGCAGCCCAGTTCTAAGCAAAGAAGGGAAGGCAGAAAGGTGGAAGGAGTATATAGAAGGTTTATACAAGGGCGAGGTACTTGAGGACAATATTATGGAAATGGAAGAGGATGTAGATGAAGACGAAATGGGAGATACGATACTGCGTGAAGAGTTTGACAGAGCACTGAAAGATCTGAGTCGAAACAAGGCTCCCGGAGTAGACAACATTCCAATAGAACTACTGACGGCCTTGGGACAACCAGTCCTGTCAAAACTCTACCAGCTGGTGAGCAAGATGTATGAGACAGGCGAAATACCCTCAGACTTCAGGAAAAATATAATAATTCCAATCCCAAAGAAAGCAGGTGCTGACAGATGTGAAAATTACCGAACTATCAGTTTAATAAGCCACGGCTGCAAAATACTAACACGAATTCTTTACAGACTAATGGAAAAACTGGTAGATGCAGACCTCGGGGAGGATCAGTTTGGATTCCGTCGAAATGTTGGAACACGTGAGGCAATACTGACCTTACGACTTATCTTAGAAGAAAGATTAAGAAAAGGCAAACCTACGTTTCTAGCATTTGTAGACTTAGAGAAAGCTTTTGACAATGTTGACTGGAATACTCTTTTTCAAATTCTAAAGGTGGCTGGGGTAAAATACAGGGAGCGAAAAGCTATTTATAATTTGTACAGAAACCAGATGGCAGTCATAAGTGTCGAGGGGCATGAAAGGGAAGCAGTGGTTGGGAAAGGAGTGAGACAGGGTTGTAGCATCTCCCCGATGTTATTCAATCTGTATATTGAGCAAGGAGTAAAGGAAACCAAAGAAAAATTTGGAGTAGGTATTAAAATTCATGGAGACGAAGTAAAAACTTTGAGGTTCGCCGATGACATTGTAATTCTGTCAGAGACGGCAAAGGACTTGGAAGAGCAGTTGAACGGAATGGACAGTGTCTTGAAAGGAGGATATAAGATGAACATTAACAAAAGCAAAACGAGGATAATGGAATGTAGTCAAATTAAATCGGGTGATGCTGAGGGAATTAAATTAGGAAATGAGACACTTAAAGTAGTAAAGGAGTTTTGCTATTTAGGAAGTAAAATAACTGATGATGGTCGAAGTAGAGAGGATATAAAATGTAGACTGGCAATGGCAAGGAAAGCGTTTCTGAAGAAGAGAAATTTGTTAACATCGAATATAGATTTATGTATCAGGAAGTCGTTTCTGAAAGTATTTGTTTGGAGTGTAGCCATGTATGGAAGTGAAACATGGACGATAACTAGTTTGGACAAGAAGAGAATAGAAGCTTTCGAAATGTGGTGCTACAGAAGAATACTGAAGATAAGGTGGATAGATCACGTAACTAATGGGGAGGTATTGAATAGGATTGGGGAGAAAAGAAGTTTGTGGCACAACTTGACTAGAAGAAGGGATCGGTTGGTAGGACATGTTTTGAGGCATCAAGGGATCACAAATTTAGCATTGGAGGGCAGCGTGGAGGGTAAAAATCGTAGAGGGAGACCGAGAGATGAGTACACTAAGCAGATTCATAAGGATGTAGGTTGCAGTAGGTACTGGGAGATGAAGCAGCTTGCACAGGATAGAGTAGCATGGAGAGCTGCATCAAACCAGTCTCAGGACTGAAGACAACAACAACAGTAGTATTCTGATGATAAGCTGATAAGCCATATATGTAACTTTCCTGTTCCCCGTCAAAACAGACAGAGAGAGGAAGAAAACAAACCAGCACACAGTCGAGTATACAAATTTTGTTTAACACTAGATTGCTAAACCCGCGATTACAGTTAGCACAACTGCAGTTATACCACATCACAGTTCCTGCCAATTTGGTAGTCAGTATATGGCGTAAAACAGGACATTTTGCACTTCTTTTGTATGTGACATTCTAGTGTATAAATTTTAAAAGTGATCTCTTTTGAATAAAATATGAAATAGTAAAATTTACGATTGTTTAGTAACAAAGTAATATACACCACATTAGTGTTTTATCATTACAATTGTGTCTAAGGAGGAAAATTATTTGGAGGAAACAATTTTTCTAATGGGTTAAGTGCCATGGCCATGTTTCCGTAGTTGAAATTGACTGTGAGAAAGAACGAAACTGTTCACTTTTACAGCACAGCGTAGCACATGATTTTCTTCCTCGCACTCAGTTTTAATAGAAAACATTCACATAGTTGTTTAAAAAATTCATAGCCCTTGTCCATTTGAATATTTACTAGAGAATCGTGTAAAAATTTGAAGTAAGTCGGTCAAGAACTCGCCGAGATTATTGTTAATCAATTTTCCCTTTATATAGGTTTTACCACGTGTAAGAGCAGATATGAGTGTTTCCACTGATGGTTGAGGATGGTGAACTGAACAAGATTATATAAGCATTTATGTCATTTGCAGACTAATAATTATAGCTACAACAAGTTGAATTCTTTTTAGCTCGGGTAGTAGCTCCACATACAGGTGGCAAGAGCAAGCAATTAATGCTGATACCCTCTGGGCAGCAGTTCAGGCGTTGAACTGTGGGCGCATGGATGCAAAACGGATCGTCTATACTCCCAGGTGTGGTTCACTTGAAGTGCAGGTACGTCATGGAAAAAAACATCAGGTCGTCAAGTTTGTGATATGTTTGTGGGAAGACAGAGGAAAACCAATAAATATCTGATGTGTGCACATATTACGATACAACATGTAAAAATGTCTGTAATTGCACTTGTTTCAACCAATGCCCATGTCCATCCAAATGTTTATTAGAGTACCGTGTAAAAATACGAGGGTTCACAAGGAAGTAACTTCCGATCGGTCGTGATATGGACATTACAGTGAAAACCCAATGAAGCTTTACACAGATGTGTTGGTTAGTGTCTCTAGTATGTCCGGCGATCGCTTCAAGACGCTCTTTTCAGTTGTGAGCGCACTGTGAGCGAGTAAAGGTGCCTAGAACAACGATGTCTCCCGCCAAGTAGGAGGGCCCGCTGAGAGGCTCCGCCTTAATGAATGCAGCCTATCTAACACAACTGCCACGCCCTTCCGTCTTCATGGCAATCCTGAGCCGCACTCTGCAGGGTCAGTGAAGACGCTGCTGCAGCCTTTTCGATGGGAAGTGTTCGATCACCCACAACACAGCCCTAATTGGCTCTTCCTGAGTATCATCTCTGTTTACATGAAACGTTGGGTACGAAGACAACACTTGGGCGCAGGCTACGCGCTATAGACGAGCGTAGAGAATTATCGGAAAGACAGGCGGCTGCCTGACATGACGATGGTGTTGGAAATTTGGTATAACCCTCCGACAAATATCGAAGTCGGAGCGGCGACTATGTAGAGAAGTATCTGGAAAGGGTAGCTAACTTTTGCAAGTAAAATGTATCTGATTTCACTGTGGTTTCCTAGCGACTGATTACTAGAGACAAATTACTTTCTGGACAAAGCTCGTATGAAGTAAAGTGGTCAAGCAATTTTCAAGATTTTAGGTGACAACGGTAAACAACGACTTGTCTTTATATTGTGGAATAGATAAAGGCAATCCTCAAGCAGTTATTACCTTTCTCGCCTGCTCATACTGATGAACGGTTGCCAGCCTATATGGCGTCTCAGGTATGAAGGCGAAACTGATGATGAAGATGACTGCAGGAGCGAGGTTCACGTAGAGCACGGTGTAGTAAGGCAGGAAGGCGCCGATCACGTACGCGAACAGGTTGCCGCTGTTACACAGCAGGGGCAGCATGCAACCCAGTCTGCCCCGTACCTCGTCGCTGGCGGTCTCGCTGACGTACAGAGCCGTCAGCATCAGGGAGCCACCAACCTGCACACCGGCCAGCACTCTGCAAGCCGAGGAGATCAGAGAGATGCGAAGTACTTTCGAAACGGACTTAAAGCCAAAACACTACAAGGATACCTGGGAAGCTGTGCCATAGAACTCGTGAAGCAATACCTGGCTCTGACTTAGGATCTTCTATCTCTGTTACACTACTGGCCATTAAAATTGCTACACCAAGAAGAAATGCAGATGTTAACGGGTATTCATTGGACAAATATATTATACTAGAACTGACATATGATTACATTTTTACCCAATGTAGGGGCATTAATCCAGAGGAATCAGTAGCCAGAACAACCACCTCTGGCCGTAATAACGGCCTTTATACGCCTGGGCATTGAGTCAAACAGAGCTTGGATGGCATGTACTGGTACAGTTGCCCATGCAGCTTCAACACGATACCACAGTTCATCAAGAGTAGTGATGGCGTATAGTGACGAGCCCGTTGCTCGGCCACCATTGGCCAGACGTTTCCAATTGGTGAAAGATCTGGTGAATGTGCAGGCCAGGGCAGCAGTCGAACATTCTCTGTTTCCAGCAAGGCCCGTGAAGGACCTGCAACATGCGGTCGTGCATTATCCTGCTGAAATGTAAGGTTTGGCAGTGATCGAATTAAGGGTAGAGACACAGCTCGTAAAACATCTGAAATTTAAGGTCCACCGCCCAATGTGCCGCCAATGCGAACAAGAGGTGAACAAAACGTGTAACCAGTGGTACCCCATACCATCACACCGGGTGATACGCCATTATAGCAATGACGAATACGCGCTTCCAATGTATGTTGCCAAACACGTATGCGACCATCATGATGCTGTAAACAGAACCTGGATTCATTCGAAAAAATAACGTTTGCCATTCACGCACCCAGGTTCGTCGTTGAGTTCACCGTCGCAGGTGCTCCTGTCTGTGATGCAGCGTTAAGGGTAAGCGCAGCAATGGTCTCCGAGCTGATTGTCCATGCCGCTGCAAACATCGTCGAACTGTTCGTGCAGGGATTGAGACGTGGCTGCACGATCCGTTACAGCCATGCGGATAAGATGCCTGTCATCTCGACTGCTAGTGATACGAGGCCGTTAGGATCCATCAAGGCTTTCCGTATTACACTCCTGAACCCACAGATTCCATATTCCGCTAACAGTCATTGGATCTCGACCAACGCGAGCATCAATGTCGCGATACGACAAACTGCAATCGCGATAGGATACGATCCGACGTTTTTCAAAGTCAGAAACGTTATCGTTCGCATTTCTCCTCCTTACACGAGGCAGCACAACAACGTTTCACCCGGCAACGCCGGTCAACTGCTGTTTGTGTATGAGAAATCGGCCGGAAACTTTCCTTATGTCAGCACGTTGTAGGTGTCGGCACCGGCGCCAGCATCTTCTTCCTGTCGGTTAAATTTCGCGTCTGTTGCACGTCATCTTCGCGGTGTAGCAACGTTAATGGCCAGTAGTGTTTCTATGGCTACTTCAGTTGGTCTGTGCTGTAATCTGGCGTGACTGTGGAGAGTTTAATAAGCTCAGAATGCGATCGAAGATAAACCAAAGAAAGAAGAAATTAATGAGAAGTACCACGCAGAAAACGAATTAAAGGAAGTTTGCTTCCTTGGAAGCAAAATGATGTATGCCGAGGTGAAAAAATTCATGAAATACCTCCCAGTATCGTTCCTTATCTAATTTTGCCCGGCGCAGTGGAGTAAATCTATGCGTCATGGGCTTAACAAGTTTTTGGAAGTCTCCTGCAGAAGTAATGAGCTACGCTGCCTGTATAGCCAACCATAATGGCGAAAGCATTTATGTGGTGCAATCTGATTGGCCAAATTATTTGCTCGAATTGTCCAGAATATTCTTCAAACTACTTGCGAACAATTGTGACCCAGTGACATGGCACCTTATTATCCATAAAAATCCCGTCGCTGTTTGGCTGTAAATTGTCTATAAGTAGCCGAACATAGCTATTTCCAGTCACTTCGGTAGGACCAGAAGACCCAGTCCATTCCATATAAACACACACGTCACTCCATTATGGAGCCACCACCACGTTGCACAATGCCTTGTTGACAACTTTGGCCCATGGTCTCTAGGATCTTACGCTACACAGCCCTACCATCAGCTCTTACCAGCTGAAATTGGAACTCACCTGACCAAGGCACGGTTTTCCAGTCGTCTAGCGTCCAGCATATATGGTGACGAGACCAGGAGAGCTGCTGCGGCCAGCAAAGTCACCAGCATGAGTCTTCTGCTGCCGTAACCCATTAACGCCAGATTTCGCCTCACTGTCCTAACGGATACATTCGACGTACGTGTCACATTGATTTCTGCGGTTATTTCGCGCAGTATTGCGTTTCTATTAGCACTCATAATTCTACGCAGTCTCGGCCGCTGAGTTGTGCGCGGTGAGAGGTAGTGATTAAAATTTGGTATTCTCAGCCAGATCTCAGAATATTGAATACCCTAAGGATTTACGAAACGGAATGTAAACGGTACCACCGCCAACTGTAAATGTGCATATCGCGATCCCATTACTTTTGCCACATCAGTGTATGACAAGGAAAGCGGGACAGGCTCACTTCGCTAAAGGCATCAAACATGGGTTTCAATTTGAGTATTAATATCTCTGAGAATGTAAAGAAGAGGATGGTATGTGAGAATCAGTTACTTGTTCCATAGATCATATTCACTTAAAAGTTTCTATACGAAACCTGTCAACGGAACGAACATAGAAACCATGAGCAAAAAAGGCGATGGAACATATTTATAACGCTACATGCTAGCTGTTAGAGGTTTTCGTCTGAAAAGACTGATATTTCTATTAAAAAATTCAGCTGTTATATACAAGGAGTTGCTAAATAGAAGCATCCTTACTCTTTCTTTGAAGAAACTTCACCTGCCAGTCATTTTATTTCTCAGGGTAAATTATAAAGTAGTTATACAACTGCATATTTCAACATTTTCTGTAACAAAGTTAGATCATTAAAGCGTAATGCAGATAATTTTTCCTCCTAGTACTTTACTTGTGTATTCTTGTTGCTGTCGGACAAATGAGTGCAGGTAAAACCATTTCATAAGTGAGCATTTGTACTAATTAATTAATATTAATATTAATGTGATTAATATTCACAACTGCTTAAATAGAAGCTTGAAAGATGTACTTGAGAAAACCCTAATTCTAATAATTACAATTACTTTCTCTTGTACGATGAACATTTTTTTATGTAAGCAAGTAACTAATTAACCCAGAATATTATCGCATATGGCATCGCTGAATGAAAATCTACAAAACATTAACTTTCTGATTGCTGTATCTCCAGTTGAAAATAATTCTTATGGCAAAAATATACGAATCTAAACGTCCTAGGATATCCACTATATGGCTTTCTAAATTTATGTTTTCCTCAATATGCATACTAAGTAACTTATAATTGCCTACCTAGCCCATTTTTTATAGTAATGGTAGGTTCGTAACAGGCGGGAGATTATTGACCGTACAAAACTCAACTAACTATTCCATTAAATTTCGGGATGCAGCCAAGTAAGTTCCACTCCATCTAATATTTAGGCCCTATACCGCTCGGCAATCTATAGAATGAGCCGAAAGACTTTTAGCTCACTCTGGAGACGGCCGAACTTTACTGGGCCAAAATAATAGAAGAAGTCGAATTTATTTGCCTAAACACCCGAAATTTAATGAAACAGTCATTCCTACGCGAAACTAGTAGATGGATGAGATATTTTTTCCATAGTTTAAACTTGGGACAGGGTAGCGTTGTGTTGGAGGCTTATTCTTACGTAAAGATGCTGAAAATTACGTGGACTGATAAGAAATGAGGTCCTCCACGGAAACGACGAGGAAAGGAGTATGAAGAAAACGATAACTAGAAGAATAGACATAGTATATAAAACAGAGCCATAGAAGGTAGAAACTGTTCTGGAACAAAGAGACTGGATTTCTTTTTTCGTCGTTCTTTATGCGCCCCCCCCCCCCCCCCCCCCCCACGAATTCCTATCCAGTGCCAGCATTTTCTTCCAGAGTACCAATTATCGCCTACGTCCTCAATTACATAGGTGTCCAAAATTAAAGCAACAAACCGCTATTTCCCCTATTGTGTCTAAATCACGGTATAATCATTCAAACTGTGAACAGATAACCATATAAGTGTGTCCTGCTTGGACAATCAGGTAAGCGATGACGTCAGGGAACCTATCAAACATGTAGTGTGCGCTTGGTAGTTCGACATTCACAATCGATGTGTACACAGTCAAAAATGGTACTGTACGGCACAAAGGACACACCAGAGAAGACGCCTATTGCTGCCAGAGGTGCCGCAAAATTTCCTTTTGTTTCTTTAATTTTAGACACCAGTGTATTTGCGAGATGTATTCCAGTATGTGTCTTCCTCTGCAGTTTGTACTCTATAGGTCTCTCTATTACCATGGAAGTTACTCCCTGATGTCTTAACGGATGTCTTATCATTCTTTCCGTTCCTCTTGTCGGTGTTTCCCATATATTCTTTTCCTTGGCTATTCTGCAGATAACCACCTCATTCTTTACCTTATGAGTCCGTCTAATTTTCAAACATTTTTCTGTAATATCACATCTCAAATGCTTCTATTTTCTTCTGTTCCGGCTAGCTGTTAGAGGTTTTCGTCTGAAAAGACTGATATTTCTATTAAAAAATTCAGCTGTTATATACAAGGAGTTGCTAAATAGAAGCATCCTTACTCTTTCTTTGAAGAAACTTCACCTGCCAGTCATTTTATTTCTCAGGGTAAATTATAAAGTAGTTATACAACTGCATATTTCAACATTTTCTGTAACAAAGTTAGATCATTAAAGCGTAATGCAGATAATTTTTCCTCCTAGTACTTTACTTGTGTATTCTTGTTGCTGTCGGACAAATGAGTGCAGGTAAAACCATTTCATAAGTGAGCATTTGTACTAATTAATTAATATTAATATTAATGTGATTAATATTCACAACTGCTTAAATAGAAGCTTGAAAGATGTACTTGAGAAAACCCTAATTCTAATAATTACAATTACTTTCTCTTGTACGATGAACATTTTTTTATGTAAGCAAGTAACTAATTAACCCAGAATATTATCGCATATGGCATCGCTGAATGAAAATCTACAAAACATTAACTTTCTGATTGCTGTATCTCCAGTTGAAAATAATTCTTATGGCAAAAATATACGAATCTAAACGTCCTAGGATATCCACTATATGGCTTTCTAAATTTATGTTTTCCTCAATATGCATACTAAGTAACTTATAATTGCCTACCTAGCCCATTTTTTATAGTAATGGTAGGTTCGTAACAGGCGGGAGATTATTGACCGTACAAAACTCAACTAACTATTCCATTAAATTTCGGGATGCAGCCAAGTAAGTTCCACTCCATCTAATATTTAGGCCCTATACCGCTCGGCAATCTATAGAATGAGCCGAAAGACTTTTAGCTCACTCTGGAGACGGCCGAACTTTACTGGGCCAAAATAATAGAAGAAGTCGAATTTATTTGCCTAAACACCCGAAATTTAATGAAACAGTCATTCCTACGCGAAACTAGTAGATGGATGAGATATTTTTTCCATAGTTTAAACTTGGGACAGGGTAGCGTTGTGTTGGAGGCTTATTCTTACGTAAAGATGCTGAAAATTACGTGGACTGATAAGAAATGAGGTCCTCCACGGAAACGACGAGGAAAGGAGTATGAAGAAAACGATAACTAGAAGAATAGACATAGTATATAAAACAGAGCCATAGAAGGTAGAAACTGTTCTGGAACAAAGAGACTGGATTTCTTTTTTCGTCGTTCTTTATGCGCCCCCCCCCCCCCCCCCCACGAATTCCTATCCAGTGCCAGCATTTTCTTCCAGAGTACCAATTATCGCCTACGTCCTCAATTACATAGGTGTCCAAAATTAAAGCAACAAACCGCTATTTCCCCTATTGTGTCTAAATCACGGTATAATCATTCAAACTGTGAACAGATAACCATATAAGTGTGTCCTGCTTGGACAATCAGGTAAGCGATGACGTCAGGGAACCTATCAAACATGTAGTGTGCGCTTGGTAGTTCGACATTCACAATCGATGTGTACACAGTCAAAAATGGTACTGTACGGCACAAAGGACACACCAGAGAAGACGCCTATTGCTGCCAGAGGTGCCGCAAAATTTCCTTTTGTTTCTTTAATTTTAGACACCAGTGTATTTGCGAGATGTATTCCAGTATGTGTCTTCCTCTGCAGTTTGTACTCTATAGGTCTCTCTATTACCATGGAAGTTACTCCCTGATGTCTTAACGGATGTCTTATCATTCTTTCCGTTCCTCTTGTCGGTGTTTCCCATATATTCTTTTCCTTGGCTATTCTGCAGATAACCACCTCATTCTTTACCTTATGAGTCCGTCTAATTTTCAAACATTTTTCTGTAATATCACATCTCAAATGCTTCTATTTTCTTCTGTTCCGGTTTATCAGTAATCCATCTTTCACAAACATACAATATTGTGCTGCAAGCGTACACTCTCAGAAATTTCGTACTCAAATGAAGGCCTGTCTTTGATACTAGTAGACTTGTCTTAGTCAGGAATGTCCTCTCTGCCAATCCTAGTCTGCGTTTTATGTCCTCATTTCTCTGTCCGTCACGGATTATTTTGTTGCCTAATAGCAGAATTCCTTAACTTGATCGATTTGGTAATCACTAAACCTGATGTTAAGTTTATCCCTGCTCTCATTTCTGTTGCTTTTCATTAGTTTGGTTTTCTTCAATTTACTCTCATCTATACTCTGTTTATTCCATTCAGCAGATCTTTTAATTCTTCTTCGCTTTCACTGAGGATAGCAATCTCATCCTCGAATCTTATCGTTGATGTCCTTTCACCTAAGAGTTTAATTCCACCCTTGCACGTTTTCTTTATTTCCCTCATTGCTTCTTTGACGTGTAGATTGGCCAGTAGGGGCGAAAGATTACATCATTTTCTTGCATTCTTTTTAATCGAGCACTTCGTTCTCGGTCTCTCACTCGTATTGTTCGTCTTGGTTCTTGTAGATATTGTGTATTGCCCGTCATTTCCTATAGCTTTCCACTATTTTTCTCAGAATTTTGACTTCTATTGATGCTGAGTCCGTTCCTCTGACAATGATTCCTCTGGCGTTTCCTTACATTTTTCATGCAAAAATTTCGCCGTAGCTTTCGTGCACGGCCTAACTATTTAATTCATAGCAGACTTGTAATGCTGAATTTCCCTTTATATTACTCTTCATTACCAAATTGCGATCTGAGCTATATCTGCTCCTGGCTAAGCCTTACAATCCAATATCCGACTTCGGATTCTCTGGCTGATCATTATGAAATCTGACTGGAATCTTCCCGTATCCGCCGACCTTTTCCTAATTTCTTGTGATTCTTGAACAGAGTATTCGCTCTTATTAGCTGAAATTTATTGCAGAACTCAGTCTTTCTCCTCTCTTATTTATGCTACCAAGCCTGTATTATCCCATAACCCCTTCTTTTTCCCCTACAACCACATTCCAGTCTCTATGACTATTCATTCTTACTTCCTCTTGGGACGTCGGCATGTACACATGAACTATTATTGTTGGTGTTGGTTTACTGTCGATTCTGATGTGGACAGCCGGACGCGATGGTCTAGCGGTTCTAGGCGCTCAGTCCGGAACCGCGCGACTGCTGGGGTCGCAGGTTCGAATCCTGCCTCGGGCATGGATGTGTGTGATGTCTTAGGTTAGTCAGGTTTAAGTAGTTCTAAGTTCTAGGGGACTGAAGACCACAGATGTTAAGTGCCATAGTGCTCAGAGCCATTTGTGGACGACTTTATCACAGAACAGTTCGCAGTAAGCCAGTCTCTGCCCTCCCTTCGTATTCATATCGAATCCTACTTCCGTTATACCACTTTCTGCTGTTCTTTATATTATGCTAGCCCTGCCTGACCAGAATTCCTTGACTCATTTCCATTTCACTTCACTGATCGCCACTATACCTAGTTTGAGCAATTGCGTTTCCCTATTAAAATTTCCTAGCTTCCCTGACACGTTCAATCTTTGACATTCCAGACCCGAGTTTGTACAACTACCCTTTCGTTGCTTATTCACTGTTTTTCTCGTGATCACCTCCTTCTTGGCAATCCTCTGCAGGAAATGCGAATGAGGGACTTCCCCCGAGTATTTTGCTAATGGAGAAATCATCATAACGCTTTTGCTTTTCAAGTACAGGGCACGCGTTCTGTGGATGCACATCACATTTTTTTTTACTTTTTAATGCAATGGTTTCCGTTGGCTTCTGCATTCTCATTGGCTTTTTAGGCAGTTTCCATCCTAAGGGCAAGAGAGTGCCCTGAACCTTTGCCCGCTCCTCCACCATCTTTGACAAGGCCTTTGGTAGTAAGAGGTTGTCTTCTTATGCGGGAAGTCTTCGGCCGTCATTACTGATGGTTTTTATTCGATATATAAGCAGTAGAGATGTTCGAACCGAGGACCCAGAACGTTTAAATGATTAGTCAAAGATGCTACCCCTAGACCATAGGTGGGATATGCACACCAGATTATTGAATGTGTACGTGCTATTCTGAGATGAAGAGAGTGACACAGAGAGCAAGGTTTAGCGGACTGTGACTGCATCGAAAGAAAACACTGATGATTTTCCCACCCCCAAAAGAAGTAGGTTGTTGTAATACAGTGAACACTGTCTCGAAAGACTATCACTCTTACCTTGCAATGTAGAGAGCTTCGATCGAAACAGAGAACATCTGGATGATCAGGCTAGCCAGCAACGGTGTTATTGTGACGTATCCGAGCGTTTTGCGACCCACGTGTGCGCTGGCAACCGCAAACAGGGGAATGACGACGAGCGCGCTGAGTAGCAGGAGAGACGCCACCCAGGATGCCTCGTCCGCCGTCAGAGGCCGGTCTCTGAGGCCGCTCTCTGCAGATACCAGCTGCGGCAGCGCCATCGCCGGCCACACCATGGCTGAGCCCGTAACGAACGTGTTCAGGTTCACTGAGCAGGAACAGAGTACAGTCAACAGACGCTTCGTTGAAATTGAAAGTAAAATCATCGACAATTAGAGTGCAAGAGGAATTCTAATGTTAGAAGCAGAGGAGAGGGCGGATAGTTGAGAAGTGTACACTTAAGGCTCTACAAAGACGAAGAACTGTCTGTTGACGTGACAGAAGAAGAAATGAGAACCAATGTGGCGGCCATGAGGGATCCGGTATTAAGATGGCTTGGAGAAAATTTAAGCAGCATCTTAGGCTGCGGAGTGGAAGTGGATGAAGGTTGTGATGCCACACCATTTATTCACAGCTCTGTTACGGAACAAACACTACTATAGTCCAAATTTCAAGGCTAAATTATATATTTTCATTTAAAAAACGCCTGTTTTATTATAAATTACTTACAAAAATTAAAAGAATATTTTTTAAAATAACGTTCACTTATTATAATTTTTTTTCTCACAAAAGGTGAACGTAAGAAAAAAAAATATTTCTTGCTTTTATAAAAGGTGCACTTAAGGAAAAAATCTTTCGTTTAGTGGTTTATTTCCGAAAAGTTCTCTTATAGAATATTTCATTTTGTTTCTAGCACACATTTTATTTTCAGCTTCCATTTATAGCGGAAAAAGGAAAACATTACATGTGATTAAAAGTACCTAGAATGCACAAATGGTTAAAAAGTAGAAAATTTAAAATGTAGTCAAAAGTTGGTAGCTGAAAGTAAAGTGAAGTGATCTTCTTACCTATATGAATGGGATGCACCAAATAATTTTGATTGTGCAAAAACAAGCGTATTTCGGGTACTACCAAAAAGTGGCTATATTTTCGAAGTGGATCTAGAATATCGAAAAGAATTACGTAATTTACAAAAAGATTTACCATTCTCTCCTGAAAATAAAATAGTTCTTGACTATAAAAATCTTAAACAGTATGTGTCTCTAGAAATGAAAATAACAAAAATACGTAAACTCTTAAAATTTTCACAATGTGATTGGTTGAAGAAATATATAGGTTTGAATACTCAAATGAGAATGCAATCGAAGTATTATTTTGAATAAGATTTCTACAATTTAGTAAATCTGTTTTTGGGAAGACAATGGGAAATATAAGACACAGAGTGGATATAAAATTAGTGTCAGATGGACAAAAGTGCGATAAATTAATATCTAAGCCAAACTGTACAGGAAGAATGATATGTAATGAAGATCTTGTTGACAGTAATACCAATAAGAAAAAAACCACATTTAGTAAACCGAACTACGTTGGTATTAGTGTACACAATTTACCTAATAGAATAATGAAACAGGTATATGAAGAAAATATTGATTTATATTATCAAAATACGGAGAGTTTATATCTACAATATAAAAATTTAACATTTCTATGAAGACATGAAATCGACGATTGAGTGCATTGATAGAGGTGGTTACCCAACAGATAATATTTATGCTATTCCACAAGTAAACAAGAAAGTTTAAGGAAAAATGAAAAACGAATGCAATGGAAAAGTAATGGAAGAATTCTGTGACTTCAGAGCAAAAACGTATGCATATTAAGTTGATGATAAGGTGTTAAGGAATCTGTTGTTAAAAATACAATAAGCTTAGAAGATTATAAAGATTACATGTTTAAGAATAGAGAATAATACACAACTAGGAATTTGATAATTTGATTTCATGTGAAAAAGATGGAATTTAGTCAAATCAAATAAAAGGCTTAAGTAGTCATGATGTCAACATATATGTTTTGGAAAATAAAATAGCAACATTACCATACAGACATTTGAAAAATCTAATAATTTTTAAATATAAATGGAGACACTAATCAAGAAGCTCAACAATGCAGTTGTTTCGCAACAGATTGAAAAAGTAATTGAGTTAGAGACAAATGTTTTGTGTAACGTTAGTGGTTGTGTATATTTGCCAGCCTATGTGGCTGAGCGGTTCTAGGCCCATCAGTCCAGAGCCACGCTACTGCTACAGTCACAGGTTCGAATCTTGCCTCGGGCATGGATGTGTGAGATGTCGTTAGATTAGTTAGGTTTAAGTAGTTCTAAGTCTATGGGACTGATGACCTCAGATGTTAAGTCCCATAGTACTTAGAGCTATTTGAACCATTTGTGAAAATTTTAATGCTAGATTTGGAGAAAAAAGTTGTGTGGAGATTGATAATGAGATTAAGCTTATCTTACCAGTTAGGTATTCTAAGTTACTGGATGGAATTTTCAAATGGCTGAAGAAGGGCAGATGGAATTGAGATATAAAGGATTGAAAAAACTTAAAAATAAAGAATTTCATGATCTGTAATTCACTCTTTGAATCTGATGAACGCTTTATATTTTCCTGTTAAAATTTATAATTTTAAGTGGACAATACCAAACTTCTGAGGCATTATAGCAACTTTAAGGATAATATTTATATAAAAATACACTGAACCGATACGCTAGTAAATTTAAAAAAAATCATTCATTCTGCATTAACCATAATTCATTAACTTTTTTCCTTACATGCACCTTTCATACAAAAAAATTCCTTTTTCCTTACATTTACCTCTTATGAGAAAAGAAAATGTTCTTATAGTAAGTGAGCATGTCAAGAAAAATATTCATTTTTGTAAATTTTCCTAAGAAATTTTTAATACATAAGGAATTTTTAAAATGAAAATAAGTGAGTTAACCCTGAAATTTGCAGTATAAGAGGAGGAAAGTGCCGGTTTTGGATAACTGACCCAAGTGACAGAACCAGCTCTTGCCTCCTACTGGGACTTTCATGCAGGATCAGCGACAACGACTGTAAACGTGTGCCAGACTGTGGTCCGAACTCGGGATCTTCTGCTTACTAGCTAGTTTCGTTAACCACTGAACGTCTTAGACTCACAACTGAACAGATGATCTCGGCACGTCTCTCATTCGTCCCACATTCCTCTGTAGCCCCACCTGTCACTGTGCTTGTCCTTCATGCCTGCTACTTTGAGATGCAGAAGGTCGAACGTAATTGTGCATGTTCACTGTAGGTGGAGAATTCATTGCCCAACAACTGTGTGTGTATGTGAGTGTGGAAGGGGGGGGGGGGGGTTAGAAAGGAAAGGAAATGAAAGGTACTGTTGATGAGTGAAAGAACAGACATCACACATTCATATAATTGATTTGCCTCACTGGGCAATGATTCCACAACGTTCAATGTCGATGTACAGTTACATTGGACATCCTGAAGTAGCGAGCATGGAATACAAGAACACGTATTGTGGATAAATGGCTCTAGGTGGGAATATGGATTGACCGATAGGTGTGCTGAGATGCTCTGCCCAATTGCGATGAACATTATATCTGCACGGTGCAGTGGTTGACAGTGGTTAATACAGATGGCTAATAAGCAGGAGATTCCAGGTTCAGATCCCAGTCAGTCACACATTTTCAATGCTTCTGATTCCATCCAAAGAACCAAATGCACATGACATCAATAGTCCCTCTCCTTTACTTTCCCCTACATCTATCTTCAGTTTACGTACTTCACACAATATGTATCACAGCTGCAGATTCCATGTGGTGTTTAATCTTTCAGATACGAATGATATATTAGAAAATCTCATAATCCATAATTAAATTCTCGTTGAAAATACTACAAACCATCAATTACAGAATAAATTAACAAGTGAACACTAAAAGCCTGATGTAAGACACAATGTAGACAATTGAAACTAAAATTTAAAGTACATAGATACATCAAGAAGAATCCAGGGTTAAGACAATATTCTTGAAAGACTGGATATACACTAGGTGTCATTTGACCTAATAGAATTGTATCAAATAGTAAGTTCATACAACAAATCAACACAGCCGAACACTAAACAGGAACTGTAGTGTGTTACTTGATCAAAGTATGACACCTTCAAAAAAAATATTTTACCAAGCACTTGGTCAAAAAGGAGTGCATAAATGGCATCAAGGAACTGTTAGTTGCACACTGAAAGATATAAGAGCCTCACATGGGAGTGTCCTTGAGCAGTCTTGTGTACAAGGCACACAGCACTAGACACTGTCACATCTGTACATTCCAGGCGCAGCCTTCTTGAGCATCAGAACAAAACTGGCCATCCTGTTCTCCAAGTGCTTAACGTCAAAGGAATGCATTACTGGCATCAAGGAACGGACGAACGTTCAGCATGCTGGTTTAGCTAGGGTCAGCAACTTCTGTTAGTCAATAGAACGAAAAACCAGTCCGAGATGCAAATATTTACTTTTTATTGATTGGGTGATTATTTTTGGGCCCAAAACTTGTCATCAAATGAATAAAAGTATAAATTTGCAACTTGGACTGATTTTAAAATCTATCAATTACAGATTGTAATACATGAGAGCTTCACATGAGACCTTGCTCTAGCATCCTTATGCAGGAGGCAGCCAGCACTAGGCACTTCCACATCTGCACATTCCAGGTGTTCTCTTCCCAGGCATCACAACAGAGCGAATCTAGCCATTCAATAAAGCTGCCCATTCACCCGCCGCATCCACTAAGCAGGTCCCAAACCCATCTGACTGTGGGCACAATGCTACTGTTTGGTGGGCCCTACCTAACTGCGCCCAGTTGTGTTGCAGTTATCAGCATGTAAAAATCCGAAGGGAAAAGGGTGAAGTGTAGGGTGGCAGGTAGTAGTTTGGGCTAGCACGTAGCATTGTGCCAGTGGAACCGATAAGTGGAGCCGAGGCATCTAGATCATGGATTCTACCACTATAAAATCGTAAACACAAAGGCGAATGTGTTGGGGCAGACCTGCTCTGCAGGGTGGGTTGGCATACTGGTAGACCTGTGAATGGGTGTCTTCAGTACTTGGTGCCTGACTCTCACATATCATCAGCCATTAATCCTTAATCGACTGCACAGGCAGATGCTACAAACTGAGGATATCCCATCGACCCCCAACAAAATTACTTCCGCACACAGTGGACATTAGCTAATTGATTCAGATTGGTGCTTGCGCATCTCTACTCCAGAAACCACCCACCCCTTTCTGGCAGGGTGAGGAAACTGCTGCAACCATTGTGCCACCCACTTAGCAGGCCAAAGATTGCCCTACTTCATGCTCTGAGGAAGGAATGTCTGATCCAAACCAAATACGCATCGGAGTTCGGTTTCGCCTCTTAGGGATACACGCATTTTATAAAAGTCCCAGAGGAAAGCACAATAAATATAAAAACCAAAATTACGCATCAGCCATGCCATAACCAAGTTTAAGTGAGAAATATAACATTCCCTTGCTGTTGTGATCTCCTTTAAAAGAACAATTCCAGGAACAACAAATTGGCTGCTTGAGTGTTTCTTCTGGCCCAACCCTACTTCTCATGAATGTGTTCAGGAGTTGCCCTGTTGGATAGTAATTCATCAGCGGACTGTGGCTAGTCAGGGACGATTTTGGCTGCAAGACAAATATAAATTTTGCTGGAGTGTCCTTACATGTCACTTGTGTGCCATGTTTGAACTACTGAAGACATGTATCAACCACTCCAAGATCTCATCCCACCAGTTACGTTCGTCCTGATGGTACACGATTAACCAAGCCCAAAGTTTCCGATTAATGCTCTTGGCCGAAAAAGGTTTCAGATAATACGGAATGCAGACAGCTCTCCAAGCTTCCATCCACATTCTGTTTCCAGTCATGCATTCATATCGCTTCAAGAACTTGTTAAACAATGCGTTTTTTTTTCAGCACAATGCACCACATGTTGGGTTGCATTAGGCAGCCGTCGGCCGTGCCATCCCGGTATTTTCCAGGAGCGATTAGGGAAATCACGGAAAACCTAAATGAGGATGGCCAGACGCGGTACTGAACCGTCGTCCTCCCGAATGCGAGTCCAGTGTGCTAGCCACTGAGCCATCTCGCTCGGTACCGTATGTATCTTCACGTTTATAGTGACATTAATCATTTTAGTATTCTGTAGCATGATGTGGTACCACATTGATAGCGTATGGCCTACTGGAAACATAAAACAATGTTATGCCTACTCTGCTGAAAACTCCAATGCCAGAAAGTCCGTAAAAAAATTGCAAACTGCAGGAATGCATTACTGGAAACAGACTATTGGATAGAAGCATGAAGAGCTGTGCTTTTTGCAGCGTTTCCAGTAGGTTCTATAATAACAATTTTGTGGCACATCATGATGCGATGTCCTGAAAAGCTTATCTCAGAATATACGATTGCTTGCTGGTGTATGGTTCAGATAGCTGGACAACTGCTAGATGTTGTGAGACCATCCCAAAAACTGTCACTGCTGCTGAAGTAGCTGAAACTGGCTACATCACAAAGATGTTTGACAATTCTGTGGCTGTCAATTTACTTCCTCCAGTGACACAGAATTGTTGTTCTAAATTGAATTTATATTTTCTTACAATTTTGATGAAATATTGTGAATGATTCTTACCTAACGTATGACAGTGAGGTAAAAATTTAAAGTTTTGGACTGCTGGAAGGCAATTCAGCATATAAATGACCTTTACAATTCAACATATAAATGACCGTTGCTCTTGTCTTTCGCTGCACGAACCGTTTGCCTCTCTCTTTGACAGTTGTAGCAACAGTAGTAGTGACAGTACATGAAATGTATTCACAATTGCGATTATGGACTTCTATAGTTGGTATAATTGAATGACGACGATGAAAATTTGTGCCGGGCTGGAGCTCGGACACGAATTTCTCTTTTCTTGCGAGCGGTCATCTTACCTTATGACTAGCCGATGACGAATCATAGCCACATTCAAACTTCCATATGTCGTCAACCATGTGTTTACAATCTCTACGCATACATCAGTTATGTATATTCCCATGCAAGGGAGACGTTATACTTGAAAGTCGCTTGACTGGTGTCGGCTGATAAATACGATATTGCAGTCCGAAGCAACTTTGCACCGTAATTCGGAATATCACAGGCACTGCAGTATCTTATTACAACGAGAGAGTATTCGCATCAGCGTCGTCTTACTAGATGTGTGCCATGTCAACAGTTTCTTGAAGTTAATACAGCTATCGGCATAGATTCGAAACTCGCTGGAGTGCTGATTAACTTCATGCCAGTTTTTTCTTCTTTCCGTAACGCAGCTGATAACCATCACAACAAAAGTCAGCAACAAAATCATAAGAACGTCTCTAAAGTCCATGCTGCATTTGTTTCAGAATAAACAAACAGCATTTCATATTCAGCAGCCTTCTGCTCCGGTGTCCAACTTCCAAAAATTATTACCATATTTCTATTATTAATTCGTTAATATCAGCTCTTTGTCGGTCACAGTGCAGGTGGAATAATAGAAGAATTGTATCTTCACCACACAGAATACAGGATTGTAAAGAGATGCCGTAGCATCTAGAGTCATGCATGAGGTGGTAATCAAGTTTGATAGCATAGTAGTTTCCAAAGACATAAATTTGGGATCTGTAGAGATTGGTCAAGCAATCTTTCTGATGCGAAAATACTGCAAGATCTCTATATTTTGCACATGGATGTGAGATTATATAAGTAGTTTTCGAATTCTCAAGGTAAATTTTGGCACCAGGCGTAGATAAGCGAGTCTTCTAGGTGGCAGCTACCGGCATTGATAGCTGATTGGAAATTGTGGTTTCAGGAGTGAAATATGTTGAGATTTAGAAGCTTGTTTTATGAATAGAATTCATCCTTTGACTAGCTGCTTGTTGAGCTTTTTGATGAATTTGCGGGGCTTTAGTTGGGGATTATGTGGAGACTAGCAGTGATCAATGTTTCCAGTTCAGTAGGACGAATTGTGACAGTCATGGTGTTACGAAGATGAAGGTGGTATAGAACTGATCACTTATTGATCCTCACCTGGCGAGTCAAGGTAAGGTTATTGAGCTTTAGTTAAACCATTTCGTTTGTACCAAAGTGGAGGAAGTTTGATTTTCGGCCCAACAATAAATTTTTCTCAGAATGGCATAGCTGCGCCAAGTAGTGACATAGCAAGCCGCGTCATACTGGGATTGTGATGTTGATAGTAGTGGGTGATGGACACTCTCCATCAAGACTTCGAGTTACCAAAGTAAGTGACTGAAATAACTCGAAGAGACTTTCATTGGTATATACTTAACATTTGTTCACCACGTAGGAGCGATTTTAACATAGAAATTCTTTTGAAAGATATGAATTTTGATTGACCCGGAAATATTCAAATTATTTCATCAGATTCATTTAATGTAAAACAGTAACTTTTCCACATTTCAATATGTGAACAGTTTTTCGTTATTCCACGGTGATATCAAGAAAGAGTTGTGTAGTCTCAATGTCTATTTGTAGTTCAGGTTCTCCTCTATTTAAGTGGCACAATTTTTTTTTAAGCTAAGCAAAAACGGATGAACTCTACTATCAGCAGACAAGTTCATGTGCACGAGGCCTCTCTTGGAAGTGTTATCAAACATTTTCAGCAGTCTCATGAAATTAAACTACAATTACCGTTGTTCAGTGAATAAAATTTTGCTGCAGAATTTAATATAGTGGTGTGTTCTATCAATTACACCACATGTATTAATTACACAACATTGTTTGATAGGAATAGGCGTCGTTTGTGTGAAACAATCGGGAACTAAACTATGAGCAAAATCCGTCAAATATGAGGCTTCATGTTCACCTCCCTCTTACTTTGGTTTCTCTATGTCCTTAGCTGCCTGAAAATTTAAAATCTCATCCCACAAGCACTTTTCACGTTTTTGGATAAAGCATCACTAGCAGTTATATTGTAATCATTGCAGTACATTGTGCTTTGAGTTACTTTGTTTTTTTTTTTTTTTTTGACTGAATAACGGTTTTGCTTAAGGATGACATCTGTGAGGAATTGTTAGATTATCAGAAAATCTTCATTAAGTAAGCACAAATTATATTCTGGGACAAAAGGAAGCCAGTGAGCACAGTGCATGTATAGTGCGACTATTCTTAAAGATAGAAAAATGATCAATGACTTTTCCAGTGACGTGGAATGTGTCACTACTCAAATGCCAGACGAGGGCCAAGTTCTTCTATCCCCACATCCAAAATTCGATTTAAAGGGTGCCTTCAAAATGCTTGGGGGATTCTCCATGATGAAACTTCTGGTAGTGTTTCATTATTCCATCCTCATTTACTTTTATGTTTGCCATTGATAAGTTTTGGGAATGAAAACATGGCACACGTGGGCTGTAGTCTGTATTATCTGTTCATATAGGCAGTTTTAATGGTGAAGCGGAAAGCTTAAAAGATGTGTGTGAAAATTACCCATTGCTAAAATTGGCTAATCGCACAGATAATGAACATATTACAGTCTACTGGTATCATATTCTTATTCTCGAAACACAATGAGGATCTTGACTTGTACAAAAATAAATAAATAAAATAAAATAAAAAATAAATAGAATTTGTTACGTACATATGTACTACGATCAAAATTAAGTATAGCATTATCTCTTTTATAACAACTTTTCCTGTACAAGAAGTTAAGTCGCATAGTGCTCAGAGCCATTTGAACCATTTGACATAACACTACCTTTGAAAAGATGGAAAGTTGAAACGCGTAAGGTGCCTTTGGAAATAAAAGAAGTGTGGTGAAGACATAAGGAGAGTTATTAAAGGAAGAAAGCGCGAATGACCTGAGATATAATAGATACTCAAGAGGTCATTGGAAGGGAAATATGTAGAGGCCTGTTTTTTGGTTACGGTACTCAAGTACGGTCATAATATTTCAAGGCGCTTTGAATGAGACGGATCTTACACGGCAACGTAACTCGAACGTTCGTCAACTGATTTATATTGCTCGGGTAATGTATCCCGCCTGCGGCAATAAATTCGTCATCATTCTTTCATTGTGATGGCATTTAGACACCGCATTCTGTCAATCTTCTGTTCGCTCTCTATCGCATTAGTGACACCTTCCTAATGAAGCTCATGTACATGAGATGTTGAAGAGTGTATAACTTCCGTTCGTCAGCAGTTAGTACACTGTGAAATAACCAGTGGCCCTATTTTTGATCTTGTTTCAGCAGAATCTACGTACTTACCTTTTCGCTTTTTTTCTTGTGCACGTTCGGTTATATACAGGGCGTACATAAAGTCCGGGAACACTTTCAATTATTTACTGCACAACAATCATTGTACAGATGTCATACATATTGCATTTTGAAGGGAAACTCCGAAAGTTTTTTTTACAAACATTCGATATAGGAACCATGAGTGACTCTGCAGACGTCAGTACAGTAATATGAATTCTTGCCCGTCCCAGCATGGCATTGTGGACTGTGGCATTCGCTTCCCGTATTCTCTCACGGAGCTCTGCTACATCATGTGGTAGAGGCAGTACATACACCAGATCGTTAATGGGTCCCCACAGAAAAAAATCGCACGCAGTGAGATCTGATGATTGAGGAGGCCCTTTCATGAGACAGCTGTCCCCTTCTGTAGCACGTCCGATCCATCGATGCGGCGACTTCGTGTTCATGTACCCACGAACGTCACAATGAAAATGTGGTGGAGCCCCATCCTTCTGAAAGATAAACAGAGAGTCCGATTGCATTTGAGGCATCAGTCATGGCTGCAACATGTCCAAACAGGAATACCCTGTGGCAGTGCTCTCGGTGAAGAAGAATGGCCCGTACAGTTTTCGACGTGACAAGGCACAATAAACATTTACCTTTGGGGAATCACGCTAAAATTCAGTGTATTCTTGTGGCTGCTTTGTACCCCAGATTCGACGATTATGCCTCTTCACTTTCCCTTTAGTGTGAAGAGTAGCTTCGTTGCTAAAAATTAAGCGATCAACAATGCCATCCCCATCCTGATTCCATTGTTGCAAGTGTGAACAGAACTCAAAACGCTTGTCTTTGTTGTCGTCATTGAGCTTCTGCACTAACTCCAATTTGAGTAGTTTCATAGACAGCTTCCGTCATAGGACTTTCCACAATGCCATTGGAGCTATTTCGAGTTCACGGGATTCCCGATGAACTGATTTCTTTAGACTCTTTCTGACTGTCTCTCGTATGCGATCCACATTTACTTCACTCACACTAAGACACCCGCTTCTCTTTGTCGGGCACAAGCAACACGTCGTAGCAAATTTGTAATGCCAGTGGTAAATGGCCTTCCTTTTTGGTTGCTTCTTACCGTACTTGGTTCCAAATATCTGTTGAACAGCTGTAGCACAATTGTTTTTGTCGGAATCCCAAACACAGGATGCTCGCTCCGCACCTGAATTCGCCATGTTTACGACTAACACTGACTGTCGGCAAATTACCAAACTTACAGTGTGGCGGTATAAATAAAAAAAGAAGTTTCAGTGTTGTGTTCCTCTTGAAAATGACGTATGTGTGATTTCCGTACAATGTTTGGTTCTTGCGCAATAAATAATTGGAAGCGTTCCTGGACTAAATGTACACTCTGTACATAATGTTCTGCACTGCCATCCCGGAGTTGGGGATATTCCCTGCCCAGGGACTGGGTGTTTGTGTTGTCCTCATCATTTCATCACCTTCATCAACCTTCGTGACGGTTACTACATTGGACTGTGAAAAAATTTGGACTTTGCAAAAACTGGGACTTTGAATGGGCGCTGATGACCGCGCTGTTGAGCGCCCCCACAAACCAATCATCATCGTCATCATCAACCGTCATCCCGTATTCTGACATAGTTTCTCATACTTCTTCCCTAAAGAACGTTTGTTAGCTGAACGTACCATCCGAGTCATTCATCCCAACGAACAGTGTTTTTTACCATTAGCGTGTAAGATGCAATGGAGTTGACTGGAATACAGTCGGTAACCTAGGATCCCAATAGTGGGATCTTCACTTTTCTGCTATCTATTGAAACCGTGATATTCAAATTGAGCTAGGTAATATCGGTGCATTTTTAATAAGCTATGACAACTAACCGTTTGAGTCTTTTAGTTAAGGGAGGAAATTTACAACTAGTTGATTAAAACAAATGATTAATTTGTCCCAAAAGCGATCTAAAATAACACTGAATTTGTGTTTAATTGGAATCAGTAGTGCCTGCAATAACCAGAGGGCAATGAAATAAAAATAATGAGATTTTTTATCAAGTGTCTGAGATGTGGATCAGCAGTTATTAAAGTTAGAAAAAGACTTGTAACTGTGTTTCATTCTACATACGAAGAAAAAAAAAGATAATGCACCACAGGGCAATTATATAAATAATGGGTAATATAAAGTCCTCCACTAAACCGCCGTTGTACAAGAAACGCAGTTCTTACAGAAAATTGAGAACTGTTTGGCGAAGAACAAGGAGTTTGATGTTCGTGGTCAATGCGGGAGAAAACAGGGAGCGAGGAAGAAGGAGAGGACGAAAAACGATAAACGAAAAAAAAGTGTTACAAAACAGAGCATCGTGTATATTACGAAATATGAGAGGTTTGTAGGTAGTGTTGTCGCCTGTTCGAACAAGTAGAAATCGTTATAACGTTAAGAATATGTCGAATTTCGTGCCAAGTGAGATACATGATAAGTCTCTTACGACAATGAAAGGATGTGGAAAGGTTTCTAAATTCTTAACCAGATGTTAACGTACGGAATACGTTACAAGGCAATACTGCTAACCATAGCCAGCTTCTTAAGTAATTTTGTGGATCTAAAATCCAAAAGATATTCATTTTCATACTTCTGCCTCACAGAATACGTCCTGTATATACAAAGAGAGGCGACGGAAATAATTTTATGTCCGTTTGACTTGTAACAGAAATGCTGCAAAGAATTAATTTGCTGATGCCCAGAGAAACATTTTGTTTATCTCGCAAACACTGGTTTATTAAATTTTGAGAAAGGGTTTGGCATAAGATCCTCCATACACTACAGGTATGTACATCGATTTCATAGAGGTCGTGAAGATCACGTTGGACTAGTAATGGATGACAATGAAGCAAGAATGTAATCACTGTTACCGTACTCCCTCTGTGACATAAGAAAAACACCGGAGGGAAACAGTGTCTAGAGATTATCTGGGTATGAATGTAGCTGCAGATATAGTTACAGAAATTTGTATTTTCAATATTGCAGTATCCATTGACAAATTTTTGTCAATGTCTGCCAATAATTCCTGTACGACAGACCGATGGGGAACTTGCATAGCTCGTTTTCATCACGCAGTTCACAAGCTCCACAGGAACTTAAGAGAAACGTAAACAGCCAGCATCGCCCCTCCCCCCCCCCCCCTCCGACACACACACACACACACACACACACACACACACACACACACATACGCACGCACAGCACCCAAGTTGAAATAACGATTTATTTTTAGCCTTACCGACAACAGCAGCAAGTAACTGAGGCCACGTAGCTGGCTTCTTTTCCGCCAACTGCTCCTCTTCAACCATTTCCCCATTGGTGGTAAGTTTGGTATGCGGCCATATGCCCGCAGTGTTGTTGAAGACACCTGCCACACTATAACCGTCAGCCACGCTGCACCGTCTGCTTTTGACGGCCTTCATTCCTGCACTTAACTGCCACAAGACGTCGTTGCTTAAGTACCTACGAATAATCCGTGAGATTATCCAGACGTGTCTGCTCCGGCGACCGGATTTGCAAGGAACACGAGCACAGACTGGGATCATATTAATGTCTCCGCCACAGCTAAAACAAGCTAGCGGCGCAGCCTATGTAACACGAATGTCATTCCTTATTGATTTACTCTTATTTTTCCCGTCATTCATAGAGCGCCATTTGACTCAACAATAAAGCAAGTCAATCATTCGAGATGTAATCCCTGGAGAGCACGGCCCAATTTCCGAACTACAATTATTACGTGAGCGAAGGACATAGAGTGTGATCATCAAGTACAGCTTTCTGTGAAAGGAGCGTGTGAACACTGTAGATGAGAAAAAGCGACCGGTTAAACCATTACCGGTGTTTTAGTTCTTAATAAAGGATATTTTACCGTATTTGTTTGGTCTTGGTTATAACAGCTAATTTTTATTTTTTACTAATAACCGATTAAAGACACCGAAATATCATTTAGCCGAAGCAGCAATGCTAAAATTTATCGTTTTCAAATAAACCTTTTTTAAAAAGGGAGTAATTTTTATTCGTAAAATTTACATGGGTTCGAAATATTGCATTATTACAGAAAATGGGAAAAGCAGTCAGTGCTGTTTTAATAAAAAGGGCTACAGAAACGAGCAACAAACACATAGTATACGAAGCCGTACAGCGTTGTTGAGACAATAATGTCCCTGCTGCCATGTGGCGTGGCTTAAGGTACACGTGTATTTGACGTGTGCAAACTTTGCCTCCACATGTTCTGTAAGGTGTTTTCTCACTGTCGTTGCTGGATATTCGTTGTATTGCTGAAAGACACCAGCTCCAGCCAAGAAATATTTTTAAAATTTGGCGTAGGAAGGAAGTAAGGGCTTGATTTGCTCTAAAAGCTTCAATACTTGTCTGCCGTTTCTACGAAATAACAAAAGAGCAAGGAAATTGTTGTAAGAGTAATAAATTGAAAACTCAACAACACTTCACATATAGCATACAATAAAAATAGAACGTGGCTGATCTTCGTACTGCGTCTACATAATACGCCTTTATCTGCTTGCAGCCCTCGAAAACGGACAGATTAACACGAAAATAAGAGTTCTTAAGCCTCAGTTATCACTCTTCAGCATTAACTATTCGCAGTGCCAAAATGGTGATACGATCCCACATTACATTTAGCATAGTTTAAAAAAATTACTATCAGTAGGGGAATACTGCTGTTTTTTATGTGGTATTCAACCACTTACCACTTTTCGGGAAAAGCAGTGAACGTTGGAAGGAGTAAATTTTCTTTTATTTGTCTATTTAATTTAATAGTTTCATTTTGTATATCTTGATACTTATAGACTCAAAGCTCTTCAATCTTTGTTCGATTTCTACGTTCATTGCAGGAAATAATAGGAATAAACAACCGAAAATCGATTATATCAAACCGGTTATTTTGAGCTGTTTTAATAGTCAGGTTAAAATGGCGTGGAAAACCCGATAAACCCTAAAAGAGGTTGTTCCAGCGAGAACCGTTATCCCTACTACATATAGAGGATATTCACAGGCAATTGACTGCAGTGTGTGGAGAGTGCGCACCATCAAGAAAAGTGCTGCTGCAACACGGCAACGCTTGTCCCCATACTAGTCGGAAAACCACAGCTGTCGCTGGTGAAACTGGGTTTCTAGGTACATCCACGTCCACCGTTTTCTGCCGATTTGGTCCCTGCAACTTCTGTGGTTCAAGTGGTTCAAATGGCTCTGAGCACTATGCGACTTAACTTCTGAGGTCATCAGTCGCCTAGATCTTAGAACTAATTAAACCTAACTAACCTAAGGACATCACACACATCCATATCCGAGGCAGGATTCGAACCTGCGAACGTAGCGGTCGCTCGGTTCCAGACTGTAGCGCCTAGAACCGCACGGCCACTCCGGCGGGCTAACTTCGGTGGCTCCTCCTCATACCACTTTGCTGTTGTCTGACACACCCTCAGCAGGACAGCTGTTCGCAGTTACTGTAAGTCTCCGAAATAACGCACGCACTTTATAGTCCCGAACAGGTGGTAATCTGAAGGAGGGAGGTCAGGAAAATAAGGAAGGTGTGGTAGTGCCTGCAGTCCTATCTCAGCGATGGCAGCCGTGATTTTCCCACTCCCATCGGGTGGAACACTTTTCGTGACTGGGCACACACCCCACACACTGCCACGTATCGCTTGTGAATATCCGTATTGTGTACACCCTGCTTCCACAGACACCACGTCGGCCGGTACTGTCCTTGATGATCACACCCCATCTTGTCCTCTCACTGAATGACAGCAGCTGTAAAATTGCGCTGTACGGTGCAGAGATTACACTTCTAGTGACTAGCCTGTCACCTTCGGTTGAGCCGAAGTAGTACATGCAATTGTAATGGTGAATCAAAAGGCGCTCACTGAGTGATGGGAAGAAATACCCTCTCATGCATCGCTTTCTCAAATAAGGACACATATTTCGGCTCACTTCTCTCGTCTTTGAAGTGTGTGGTGATTGTAAAAGCGCAGATATCTTATATGAGGACTAATAATAGTTTCAAGAATGTCAGTAAGATGGCAGTACAAACAGTCCGTGCACTGGAAACTTAAGCCTAGTATACACGACGACACCGGCTTGCACCACTCGTCGAGTGTAACGAGTTGCACGCAAGTAATTGCGTATATCTCTGTAGACAGGGCGCCATCAGTGTACACTTTAAGTTTCTTCGTTTTGTGAGTGCTGTAGTTGCGTGAAAGATGGAAATTTTGGTAGCTCTACGAGTTGCATGAAATTGCTCCACAAGACGCTGAGCATTAATACCTAAAAAGCGAACAATTTTCCATATATTATTTCAGTCAGTTTACGCTCTACCGACGTACCTAACCTCGATATTCATGCAGCTAGTGTCGCCAAGTTGGAACACGCCGAAAATGTTTAGTTTCGTCAACGAGATGCGCTAACGCTAGCATGCGCAGTCGTCGCTTATGCTGTTGCGTCGAACCCAGTGTTGTGTAAACTAGACTTTAGTTTGCTTACTTCACACATAGTTGGTGTAGCCACGAAGCTGTGTTGTGGAAGTTTGTCATTGTGCTACAGGAAAAATACTGCTCTCTCGGCAGAGGTAAGTATTCGAATACGTTTGTTGATACTTATTTTAGATTGATATGTTTTTCAGACATCTGAATCGTACGTATAAGTGTTAATTTTCTCGATAATGACTTGTGTCCTCATATGACTTTCCATTACTGTCATCAATTTATTTAGAATTTTGATTTTCTACCTCTTTACTTTGTAATATTGTGTTTCATTGCTCTGTGTAGCACGTACCTACTTCTGATATATGGGGTGTTACAAAAAGGAACGGCCAAACTTTCAGGAAACATTCCTCACACACAAATAAAAGATGTTATGTGGACATGTGTCCGGAAAACGCTTAATTTCCATGTTAGAGCTCATTTCAATTTCGTCAGTATGTACTGTACTTCCTCCATTCACCGCCAGTTGGCCCAATTGAAGGAAGGTATTGTTCACTTCGATGCTTGCGTTGGCATGCGACTCATTGATCTACAGTTCTAGCATCAAGCACATCAGTACGTAGAATCAACAGGTTAGTGTTCATCACGAACGTGGTTTTGCTATCAGTGCAATGTTTACAAATGCGGAGTTGCCTGATGCCCATTTGCTTTATTAATTAGCACGGGGCAATAGCCGTGGCGCGGTACGTTTGTATCGAGACAGATTTGCAGAACGAAGGTGTCCCGACAGGAAGACGTTTGAAGCAATTGATCGGGGTCTTAGGGAGCACGGAACATTCCAGCCTATGACTCGCGACTGGGGAAGACCTAGAACGACGAGGACACCTGCAATAGACGAGGCAATTCTTCGTGCAGTTGACGATAACCCTGATGTCAGCGTCAGCGAAGTTGATGTTTACAGGGTAACGTTGACCACGTCACTGTATGGCGAGTGCTACGGGAGAACCAGTCTTTCCGTACCAAATGGTTCAAATAGCTCTGAGCACTATGGGACTTAACATCTATGGTCATCAGTCCCCTAGAACTTAGAATTACTTAAACCTAACTAACATGACCCCATCAGGAATCGAACCCGGAACGCACGACCACGAGATGCGGGCTTTTCCGTACCATGTGCAGCATGTACAGGCAGTATCAGCAGCTGATTGGCCTCCACGGGTACACTTCTGCGAATGGTCCATGCAACAATGTGTCAATCCTCACTTCAGTGCAAATGTTCTCTTTACGGATGAGGCTTTATTCCAACGTGATCAAATTGTAAATTTTCACAATCAACATTTGTGGGCTGACGAGAATACGCACGCAATTGTGCAATCACGTCATCAACACAGATTTTCTGTGAACATTTGGGCAGGCATTGTTGGAGATGTCTTGATTGAGCCCCATGTTCTTTCACCTATATGCTTAATGGAGCACGTTATCACGATTTCATACGGGATATTCTAGCTGTGCTGCTACAACATGTGCCCTCACAAGTACGACAGAACATGTGGTTCATGCACGCTGGAGCTCCTGTACATTTCAGTCGAAGTGTTCGTATGCTTCTCGACAACATATTCGGTGACCGATGGATTGGTAGAGGTGGACCAATTCCATGGCTTCCACGCTCTCCTGACCTCAACCCTCTTGTCTTTCATTTATGGGGGCATTTGAAAGCTCTTGTCTACGCAACCCCTATACCAAATTTAGAGACTCTTCGTATTGTGGACGGCTGTGATACAATACGCCATTTACCAGGGCTGCATCAGCGCATCAGGTATTACATGCGACGGAGGGTGGATGAATGTATCCTTGCTAACGGAGGACATTTTGAACATTTCCTGTAACAAAGTGAAGTCACGCTGGTACGTTCTGCTGCTATGTGTTTCCATTCCATGATTAATGTGATTTGAAGGGAAATAATAAAATGAGCTCTAACGTGAAAAGTAAGCGTTTCCGGACAAATGTCCACATAACATATTTTCTTTCTTTGTGTGTGGGGAATGTTTCCTCAAAGTTTGGCCGTACCTTTTTGTAACACCCTGTATACTAAATGTAGCTAGTGATTTGAGCCTCACCTCAGAAATTTACTTTCTTATGCATACATAACGAATATTATTTGCATAGCTGTTTGCCTAAAGTAAGTCAGACTATGCTGTTCCTTTGGGATGAGAGATAGGCCGCATTCATCAGCGAAGGTATGCGAGGACAGTAGAATTCGTTGTAATGAAGAATAAATTATGTACTTTCGCCAGGTTAGAAGCGAGCCGGCCGGAGTGGCCGTGCTGTTCTAGGTGCTACCGTCTGGAACCGCGTGATTGCTACGGTCGCAGGTTCGAATCCTGCCTCGGGCATGGATGTATGTGATGTCCTTAGGTTAGTTATGTTTAAGTAGTTCAAAGTTCTAGGGGACTGATGACCACAGCAGTTAAGTCCCATAGTGCTCAGAGCCACTTGAACCAACCAGGTTAGAAGTGATGCAGAAATTATACAAATACTGGAGGCTGAGTCACAAGATGACTTGTGTAGGAGAGATGACTTTGATAATGACCCATAATTTGAAATGGACCTCGTCACTGAAACTTGTGATATGTCTTCAGAAGCAAGAGAATGATATCCACAACAATGAAGCAAGTACAACAAATAACACTCAGGGTGAAACTGAAAAACGAAGACATCGTTCTGAGCCTGGAATGTCAACAAAACCTACTAAAAGGAATGTAGAGGACTTTGTACTCATAGCAGCCACAGCCATAATCTGTCATTCGGAAGATAAAACCGCTTTAGTTATTAGTATTTTATTTATAAGGACATTTATAAGGACAGCAAGAAATTGCTATCTAACAACGCTGTGTCATTCCATTCTGTTTTCGGATGAGAACATGACTTGATTTTATTCCATCTGACGGTTCAGCTAAAATGCTGTGAAAACGGAAGTGCTTGTAAATAATGTACTTAGAGTTGAAGCGGTTTTATCTTCAAAATAAATGGAATGTAATTTGGTTCAGTGAATTAGACAATTGATTTACTGCGCAACCATTTATTGGAAAAGCGAAAGTGTGCGGTCGTGGATAATGTCCCCTTGATTTCTTTACGGAGTTATTTCCAGAGAGCCTCATAAGTGAAATAGTTCAGCAGATCAACTTATATGCACACAAGAATGGAAAAGCATATTTCTCCACATATCTTTCTGAACTGAAAATTTATTTAGAAATAACTCTGGTGATGATTTACTTGCGATAGTCGAGTATACGCCAGTATTGGCCTAAGGTGACTGGCTTGCGCATGAAGATGGTTACAGAACATTTGAACAACTGCGTTTTTTCCCTGTATTTTAAAGACGTTTCTAGAATTCCTTAGGATAATACTGACAAAGCTACGAGATTACGCCCATTTTTGGAAGGCCCGCATCATAGCTATCACAAGACTCTCGAACTTGAAGTATTTCACACTGTTGACGAAATAGTGATTCCATTCAAAGGGAGATCAGTACTGCAACAATACCTGCCAAAAAAGTCAATAAATGGGGCTGTGAAATGAGAATGCGGGCAGGTGTGCCTGGTTAAGTATATTTCTTCGAAGTGTTTCAAGGCACTGCAGGAGGACGCAATGACATCTCGGAATGTGGGGTAACGGGAGATGATGTGCTTCGTCTGTGTCATGACATTCATGGAAAGAACCAAATGGTTTACGTTTATAATCCCTTCAGTAGCATTCCCTTGGTAATAAAACTGAAAGAACTAAACATATGGTACGTTGGTACCATTCGCAGAAACGGAGTGCAGGGAAGAGAAAGAAAACTGAAGTTGGGGAAATAATTACAGTGAAGGGACGTGGCATTTCTTCAGCAGTAGCTTCAACCCAAGGTCACAAGTTGGACTGACAACTCACCTGTAACTATTGTATCATCATATGCTAGAAGAAACCGGAAACGGCCGCTACCGGGTTACGTCGAAAGGAAAAGAAGTTTACAGAGATTAAAATTTATTAGAATTTATAATAAGCGCATGAGAGACGTTCACGTGTTGGATTCTCTGGTTTTCCTCTACATAAATGACAGGGGACACCCTAGATGATATATTAGGATTTTCTGTCACATGTGAAATGTAGCTGTAGTAAATGCCTGGATACTCTGAAAGATAACTGAACCAGAAAATACGGATATATTAGCATTCGAAAGTAGAGTGGCCTCTGGGCTAATACTCAAAGCGAAAGCTGAGATTACACGGAAGGACATGGATACACCTTCAGAAGCAAGGCCATTGTTGTCGGAACATTAAATAAATAATCCGTCATTCCCTTACCAGTGTGTTACTCCTTCCTGCCAAGTCAAGTGGTCCAAATGTTAGTAGGTGTTTTGATTGGGACTGTAGACGCAAAACACGTTACGTCTTCGAGATGTGTAATGTTGCAGTGTGCCCTTTGTTGTATGAGAGAGTGGCATCCCACAAAATAAAATTCAAAAGAGTGTACACAATTCATGTATTCTTTGATGTTTCGTGAAGAGGTAGTAGATTTCGTACTCACCATCCTCATATGGAGACACCTTCATATTGCTTAGTCTTCGAAAATAAATTTTTGGGTAAATTCTGATGAATTATTTATATCATACGTCTTAGGGCACCAATTTCAGCTTGATAATTCGTGCATGACAGGATTGTTGTTGTTGTGGTCTTCAGTCCTGGGACTGGTTTGATTCAGCTCTCCATGCTACCCTATCCTTTGCAAGCTTCTTAATCTCCCAGTACTTACTGCAACCTCCATCCTCCTGAATCTGCTTAGTGTGTTCATCTCTTGGTCTCCCACTACGATTTTTACCCTCCACGCTTCCCTCCAATAGTAAATTGGTGATCCCTTGATGCCTCAGAACATGTCCTACCAACCGATTCCTTCTTCTGGTCAAGTTGTGCCACAAACTTCTTATCTCCCCAATCCTATTCAATACTTCCTCATTAGTTATGTGACCTACCCATCTAATCTTCAGCATTCTTCTGTAGCACCACATTTCAAAAGCTTCTATTCTCTTCTTGTCTAAACTATTTATCGTCCATGTTTCACTTCCATACATGGCTACACTCCATACAAATACTTTCAGAAATGACTTCCTGACACTTAAATCTATACTCGATGTTAACAAATTTCTCTGCTTCAGAAACGCTTTCCTTGCCATTGCCAGTCTGCATTTTATATCCTCTCTCCTTCGACCATCATCAGTTATTTTGCTCCCCAGATAGCAAAACTCCTTTACTACTTTAAGTGTCTCATTTCCTAATCTAATTCCCTCAGCATCACCTGACTTAATTCGACTACATTCCTTTATCCTCGTTTTCCTTTTATTGATGTTCATCTTATATCGTCCTTTCAAGACACTAACCATTCCGTTCAACTGCTCTTCCAAGTCCTTTGCTGTCTCTGACAGAATTACAATGCCATTGGCGAACCTAAAAGTTTTTATTTCTTCTCCATGGATGTTAATAACTACTCTGAATTTTTGTTTTGTTTCCTTCACTGCTTACAAAATATACAGATTGAATAACATCGGGAAGAGACTTCAACCCTGTCTCACTCCCTTTCCTACCACTGCTTCTCTTTCATGTCCCTCGACTGTTATATCTGTCATTTGGTTTCTGTACAAATTGTAAATAGCCTTTCGCTCCCTGTATTTTACCCCTGCCACCTTCAGAATTTGAAAGAGAGTATTCCAGTCAAGATTGTCAAAAGCTTTCTCTAAGTATACAAATGCTAGAGACGTAGGTTTGCCCTTCATAAATCTAGCTTCTATAAGTCGTAGGGTCAGTATTGCCTCACGTGTTCCAACATTTCTACGGAATCCAAGCTGATCTTCCCCGAGGTCGGCTTCTACTAGTTTTTCATTCGTCTGTAAAGAATTAGCGTTAGTATTTTGCAACTGTGACTGATTAAACTGATAGTTCGGTAATTTTCACATCTGTCAACACCTGCTTTCTTTGGGATTGGAATTATTATATTCTTCTTGAAGTCTGAGGGTATTTCACCTGTTTCATAAGTCTTGCTCACCAGATGGTAGAGTTTTGCCAGGACTGGCTGTCCCAAGGATGTCACTAGTTCTAATGGTATCGTGTCTACTCCCGGGGCCTTGTTTCGACTTAGGTCTTTCAGTGCTCTGTCAAACTCTTCACGCAGTAACGTATCTCCCATTTCATCCTCATCTACATCCTTTTCCATTTCCATAATATTGTCCTCAAGTACATCACCCTTGTATAGACCCTCTATATAGTCCTTCCACCTTTGTGCTTTCCCTTCTTTGCTTAGAACTGGGTTTCCATCTGAGCTTCTGATATTCATACAAGTTGTTCTCTTTTCTCCAAAGATATCTTTAATTTTCCTGTTGGCAGTATGTATCTTACCCCTAGTGAGATAAGCCTCTACATCCTTACATTTGTCCTCTAACCATCCCTGCTTAGCCATTTAGCACTCCCTGTGGATCTCATTTTTGGGACGTTTCTATTCCTTTTTGCCTGCTTTATTTATTGCATTTTTATATTTTCGTCTTTCATCAACTAAATTCAATATATCTTCTGTTACCCAAGGATTTATACTAGCCCTCGTCTTTTTACATACTTGATCCTCTGCTGCCTTCGCTACTTCATCCCTCAAAGGTACCCACTCTACTTCTACTGTATTATTTCCCGCCATTCCTGTCAATTGTTCCCTTATGCTCTTCCTGAAACTCTGTACAACCTCTGGTTTTGCAGTTTATCTAGGTCCCATCTCCTTAAATTCTCACCTTTTTGCAGTTTCTTCAGTTTCAATCTGCAGGTCATAACCAATAGATTGTGGTCAGAGACCACATCTGCCCCTGGAAATGTCTTACAATTTAATACCTGGTTCCTAAATCTCTGTCTTACCATTTTATAATCAATCTGAAACATGTCAGTATCTCCAGGCTCCTTCCATGTATACAGCATTCCTTTATGATTCTTGAACCAAGTGTTAGCTTCGATTAAGTTGTGCTCTGTGCAAAATTCTACCAGGCGGCTTCCTCTTTCATTTCTTAGCCCCTGTTATCTCATCATACATTTCTTCAATTTCGTCATCTGCAGAGCTAGTTGGCATATAAACTTGTACTACTGTAGTAGGCATGGGCTTCGTATCTGTGTTGGCCACAATAATGCGTTCACTATGTTGTTTGTAGTAGCGTACCCGAATTCCTATTTTTTTATTCATTATTAAACATACTTCTGCATTACCCCTATTTGTTTTTGTGTTTATAACCCTGTAGTCACCTGATCAGAAGTCTTGTTCCTCCTGCCGCCGAACTTCACTGATTCCCACTATATCTAACTTTAACCTATCCATTTCCCATTTAAATTTTCTAACCTACCTGCCCGATTAAGGGATCTGACATTCCACGCTTCGATCCGTAGAACGCCAGTTTTCTTTCTCCTGATAACGACATTCTCTTGAGCAGTCCCCTCGGGGAGATTCGAATGGGGGACTATTTTACCTCCGGAATATTTTACCCAAGAGGACGCCATCATCATTTAACCATACGGTAAAGCTGCATGCCCTCGGGAAAAATTACGGCCGTAGTTTCCCCTTGCTTTCAGCCGTTCGCAGTACCAGCACAGCAAGGCTGTTTTGGTTAGTGTTACAAGGCTAGATCAGTCAATCATCCGGACTGTTGCCCTTGCAACTACTGAAAAGGCTGCTGACCCTCTTCAGGAACCACACGTTTGTCTGGCCTCTCAACAGATACCCCTCCGTTGTGGTTGCACCTACGGTACGGCTATCTGTATCGCTGAGGCACGCAAGCCTCCGCACCAACGGCAAGGTCCATGGTTCGTGGGTGTGGGGGGGGGGGGGGGGGGGATAGAGCGAAAACCAATATGGAACGCCCCTCGTAGATTTGTTGCTCTCCGTTCTTTCTTATCGTGTAATGTGTCGTATGGCAGTTACTTGGTATAAATATAGCGAAGGCAGGAAAGACAGGCCACTCACGATATCATCATAATGAGTAAAAAAGGGTAACAAAGCCACTTCAGTTCATGGAGCGTCTTCCTCAATAAGTGTCCTTCACAGTTAATATAGAACAAAAGTTTAGACACTACCCTAATACTATTCAAAAACGCTGAGCCGTGCTGCTGCTCGTGTTGGTGCTGTTTGTAGGTCTCCGCCCTCAGTTGGAGGCCAGACGGTTTCGTTTAGTTGGTATGGTTGCGGTTTTTTGTCTTTTTCTCGTGTTGACTGGCGCCACTCGGTTTCGCAAGCGTTGCCTATTTGCTAGTGGCAGCAGCGGAGGTTACCTATATGTTTTGACTGTTTCCCTATTTTTGGGGTGACGTCGTTGTCTTTCCGGGTCGTGTGAGTCGGCCAGTTCGGTTGGGGACTCAGGAGGAGCCAGGTCGCTGCAGTGCCAGAACACGCCGGGACTGCTGGCGGCAAGCACGGACTGCCGGATGGATGGGCTGTGGTCACGAGGGTGCACGACCTCACGATATCATCATAATGAGTAAAAAAGGGTAACAAAGCCACTTCAGTTCATGGAGCGTCTTCCTCAATAAGTGTCCTTCACAGTTAATATAGAACAAAAGTTTAGACACTACCCTAATACTATTCAAAAACGCTGAGCCGTGCTGCTGCTCGTGTTGGTGCTGTTTGTAGGTCTCCGCCCTCAGTTGGAGGCCAGACGGTTTCGTTTAGTTGGTATGGTTGCGGTTTTTTGTCTTTTTCTCGTGTTGACTGGCGCCACTCGGTTTCGCAAGCGTTGCCTATTTGCTAGTGGCAGCAGCGGAGGTTACCTATATGTTTTGACTGTTTCCCTATTTTTGGGGTGACGTCGTTGTCTTTCCGGGTCGTGTGAGTCGGCCAGTTCGGTTGGGGACTCAGGAGGAGCCAGGTCGCTGCAGTGCCAGAACACGCCGGGACTGCTGGCGGCAAGCACGGACTGCCGGATGGATGGGCTGTGGTCACGAGGGTGCACGACCTCGTCGTAAACCGGACCCAACAATCCTTCAAATGAGTGCATTTCAATTCAAGTAGAGAAACCTACATTCTCATATCTCGCCATTCTCCAGTGACTTGGGTTCGTGTTGTTGTTCGTAGTGTCGCCGAGGCGAAGATCAGCGAGTGGAGTGCTTTCTACTCTGGGCGCTCAAACACAGTATTCTGGGGACGTAGTGCAGACCATCGGTTCCGGCTTTGGCGTATTGTTCCATCGATGCATTTGGTTTATCCGACGTCAGGTAGCTTCAGCAAAATTATCATTAGTCATTCGCTAGACTGCTACTAGTCTGAGTTATCAAGTTGTGAAGTGAATGCAACTTTTGGCTGCCTGTCTCATCGCTCGCGAAAGTGTTTGTTGCCGGGCTTCTCAGAGGTAGATTACTGGAGCAGCGTCTTGTTCAGCTGCCTGTTCTTTTAAAATTAACTTTTGCTATTGTATTTGCTGTTCTACAGCAGTTTTCAATTTCTTTTTATATTTTTGGCGTTCTTGACGTGTAAGACTTTCAGCCATGATTGTGGTCATTTGCCTTAAAATTATAATTTGGTATTTGTATTTTAGAAGTAAGCCTTAAAGCCTTATTTACTGCCATGCCTGGCGTCTGATACCGTCTACTGTGTTTGTGGCGACTTGCCTTTAATATTTCACTACCTGTAATTTGTAAGTTCCAACGAGTTTTATACACTTCTTAATTTATTGACATTCCTGGCATGTAAGGCCTTCTGCCCAGATCACGGTGGCATGCTTTTAAAACATTATCTGTGGTATCTGTATTTAATGGTCATTGGCTAAATTGTAACTCACTGAAAACACTATTATTAAACTGATGTTTATTGTTCAAAAATGTTCAAATGTGTGTGAAATCATATGGAACTTAACTGCTAAGGTCATCAGTCCGTAAGATTACACACTACTTAACCTAAATTATCCTAAGGACAAACGCACACACTCGTGCCCGAGGGAGGACTCGAACCTCCCCCGGGGACCAGTCGCACAGTCCATGACTGCATGTTGTTTATTCCTTCATTAATAAAGTGTGGTATCTTTTTACTTATTGTTGCGTCTAAAATTACTAATTTAAAATACATCGTGTGTAACTGTAAAAGGCAACCTATAGTAACCGATTACGGCCCCGTCCACAATCCTGCATTCCCTAGACTACCAGATTTCAAACGCTACGAGCGTCGATAACGAACGCGGGTTGAATCATCTGCACTCCGCTGCGATATGTGACAGAGAGATAGAGAGAGAGAGAGAGAGAGAGTGCGAATACATTTCGTGTACCTTAGCGAAATTTGTCAAAGATGATCGATGCTGAGTGAGCGCATGTCAGCGGCCACCTGCACATAGCTTGCGAATTTGTAGAGCATGCATATCCGATGCGATTCTCTAACCACCAGAGCTGGGAAAACTTTATTAGAATGACGAATAACGAATACATATAAAAATTGATAATCGTTATTACCGAATAAAAAAAAAAATTCGTAGTATTACTCATTTGCACAAATAAAAACATTCATTCATCATCTGTGAAAAAGCGGTTTGAAAAATAGATATCTATGAAATTCATTGACATTTATTGCTACAGTTCTTTGTCATTTATTTTCGAAGCTCTGAGATTGTGAGACAATAAAGGAAATACGTTCAACACATGTGTCTCCTGAAATCATCTTTATTTAGAATAACAATATAAGACTTTGACATCACAATCTTCTTTAGCAAAAATTGAGAAATCATTATCTCTGCTACTGGTATGGCAAAAAACTTCTAAGCGGATCCATGTTAGTTTCAGCTCCCAGATAATAATCTAAATAAATTGTATAATTACTTCATAACAGCATTTGAAACTCATGGCTCAATTTCTTAAACATTTCCTTGAGTATTCTGTAGTTTGTTGTAAGCCTCCCTAGATCGTGGACAGCAATGTAGGTGAATTATATGTTTCTAAATTGTGGGTATGGCATTACCGGAATAAATGCAGTTGGTGTAGGGAGGAGGACAAAGTCTTCCAACCCTCTCTTGACCCTTTCTCGATAAAATGTTGTCAGTGTGCTGCAGTTTTATGAAGTCTTTCAAGTTCTTAAACCCAGTGTCTCTTCTGAAATTTTCCAGTCTCAATGCTCGACGTAGCCGCATAAGCGCATGTCAGATCTAAAACCTATTTCATTTTCTAACGGAAAAGACACTTATAGTTAATCCTAAAACACATTCGAATGACTCTGGACGTCCAGCAGTATTCCACAGGCCTTTAGGAGATTTTAGATTTAAAGTCCTTTGATGCTAGTCATTACCAACCACTGGTTTCTTACTTTGTTCGCTCACTTTATAGCACTACAAACAAGGACGAACTGCGTAGTAATTTCGAGACATCCATATCCGACAGCGTTACAGAGTGGACTCAGCGATGCTACAAAGAAACTGTTGTACATTGTATCTGTGGCTTTGTTAGCTGGCTTGGATGTCATCTCTAATTGTTTTAATTTTGTTTTTGTGTTATCTTTCTAGCGTGAGCATAGAGAGGTATATTTTGTTGTATGAAAGAGATAATCCGCCGTAGCAATCAGAATTGTGACTTATATGTTTGGTGTCTATATGGAAAAGGTGGTAGATTAAAAACCATTATAATTCGAAAGAGTTCATCTTTATGAATAAACGGCGAATATAATCACCGCCCGAAGGTTCGAGTCCACCAAGGGCACGGGTGTGTATGTTGCCCTTAGTGTAAGTTAATTTAGGTTTGATTAAGTAGTGCGTAAGCTTAGGGACCGATGACCTCAGCAGTTTCGTCCCATAAGACCTTACCACAAATTTCCAAAATATAATCATCGCCAAAGAAAGCAAAACAGGAAGGAGTAAAGGAGAAGTTCATTCTTTTAAAAACCCGACACTTCATGTTGGCCATTATATATGTTTAAGTTTTACCAGCAAGATTTACATCCTGTGGCGAAAATAATTTCAAGAGTCTGGATCCAATTTATATTAACACGGATCAAAACCAGCAATGAGCGACATTGCCAGCTTTTCTCAAAATTAATATTCATTTCCCCGGAAGTGAGTTTATTCTTGCTACAACGATTAAGAATCTGCTGTCATTTCCATTCCCCTCCCGTTTTTCTTTGAGGTTGTGCAGAACCATCAATACAAAATCGCCTATCGCCGCCGCTGTGGAGTCCCGGGATCGACTTCGACGAGATTCAGAAGAAGAATTCTTCCTCCAGCGAATCTCTATTGCTGGATGTACAAAAATAATAATAATTGTTATTGTTATTTTCAGAGAATTTTCAAGATTTTTGTTAGGGAAAACCCTGCTGTCAGCCGCAAAAACATTCATAATATTCTTGTTTCCCTTCATTTTTTTATCTGCGCAGTCGCCCATTAACAGTGTAGATTCATTCAAGAGAGAATTAGTACTTTTTGCAGTTAACTTCTGGAAGGGATACTATAACGTGATACTACTTCAGTGGTTTAAGAACAGGGTCAAATTTATATAAAACTTGACAGTGTGAACCAACTAATCAGTATGATTTGCACCCCTTCTGTCCTGGTTGCATGTGTCATAAAGCTGTTGCATCCATTCCTAGGAAAGCTATCCCTCAACTGTTGTATCTGGTGCAGATACTTGGACTGGGAAAGCTCTGACGTACGACCTGGCCCCACACATGTGACAGAGCTAGCGACATTTCAGCGCATGGGATTACCTAAACGTCATGCAGGCCGTTCACAGCTCATCATTAGTCCCTGCTTCCCCATCACGACACCACACCCAGTTCAGTCGTTGTTCTCGTATGGAAGGCACAAATACAAAGGTGTTAAGATATGCTTGGCGACCCTCCAGACGAGGTTGACAGGGAACTTGACTACAACGTGACATCCGAATACCACAGAAATCTGAATAGTGCACGATTTGACCAACTGCCCAAATGGAGGCCCCATCCAAACTCTGTCAAGAGCTGACGGCGCTGTGTCAAATGGCTCTGAGCACTGTGGGACTTAACATGTGAGGTCATCAGTCCCCTAGAACTTAGAACTACTTCAACCTAACTAACCTAAGGACATCACACGCATCCATGCCCGAGACAGGATTCGAACCTGCGACCGTAGCGGTCGCGTGGTTCCAGACTGAAGCGCCTAGTACCGCTCGGCCACAACGGCCGGCGGAGCTGTGCCACACACGGCACCTTCGTGTCTTTCACAGTCATCAATCAGCATCTGACGCTATTCATGCCCCTTTTACAGGGTGTTTCGAAATGTTATCACGCATATAGAATTTGTAGAAGAGACTTAGTAGGTCAAGTTTAACGTAGGAAAACATATCCGGTAAAGTCATCCAACGATGCTACAGAACGTTGAAGCTATAGGCACCGGCGCCTGTAAATGTATGTATATATTGAGTGATTCCCTGATGATTTTACAAACTTTCGACGATGATGGAGAAGGATAAATGTATGAATTTGAGGTAAGGCTCCTTGTACCGGAAACGAACGAGTCGAAAATTATAAGCGAAAATCGTTCTGATATACCTGATTGTGTAATACATATACTGGTATTGTTGTCACTAACACTGTAGGATAGGCATCTTTGATAGGTGGTAATGTGGACCAAACAAAAAAGATAAAATTTCCAATAAACATTGGGTCTAAAATGCATGCACAGCTATCAACACTTCTGTTTCACAGTAGTGGAGATGAATAAGTGCTCGTACCTCTTCAGGTATGCATTTTAGAGCCCACGTTTACTACATATTTTTTCCTTGTTTTGGTCCATACTACCACCTCTGAAACTTTCCTGCCCTTTGCACCAACATTACCAGTACATGTGAGTGCTGTAGGAGGTACCAAAAAGATGTTCACTCATAACTTTCTACTCGTTCGTTTCCGGTACAGGTGCCCTTACCTCAAATTGATACATTCATTCTTCTTCATCATCATAGAAAGTTTGTAACATCATCACTCCGTATATATATATATATATATATATATATATATATATATATATATATATATATAGGGAGGGCCATCGATCGTTACCGGGCCAAAGATCTCACGAAATAAGCGTCAAACGGAAATCTATAAAGAACGAAACTTGTCTAGCTTGAAGGGGGAAACCAGATGGCGCTATGGTTGGCCCGCTAGATGGCGCTGCCATAGGTCAAACGGATATCAACTGCGTTTTTTTAAATAGGAACCCCCATTTTTTATTACATATTCGTGTAGCACATAAAGAAATATGAACGTTTTAGTTGGAACACTTTTTTCGCTTTGTAATAGATTGTGCTGTAATAGTCGCAAACATATGGCTCACAATTTTAGACGAACAGTTGGTAACAGGTAGGTTTTTTAAATTAAAATACAGAACGTAGGTACGTTATTTTATTTCGGTTGTTCCAATGTGATACATGTACCTTTGTGAATTTACCATTTCTGAGAACGCATGCTGTTACAGTGTGATTACCTCTAAATACCACATTAATTCAATAAATGCTCAAAATGGTGTCGGTCAACCTGAGTTCATTTGGCAATACGTGTAACGACATTCCTCTCAACAGCGAGTAGTTCACCTTCCGTTATGTTCGTACATGCATTGACAATGCGCTGACGCATGTTCGCAGGCGTTGTCGGTGGATCACGATAGCAAATATGTTTCAACTTTCCCCACAGAAAGGAACCCGGGGACGTCAGATCCGGTGAACGTGCGGGCCACAGTATGATCATTCACCGACCAATACACCTGTCATGAAATATGCTATTCAATGCCGCTTCAACCACATGTGCCGGATTTCTATCATGTTGGAAGTACATCGCCGTTCTGTCATGCAGTGAAACAACTTGTAGTAACATCGGTAGAACATTACGTAGGAAATCAGCATATATTGCGCCATTTAGATTGCCATCGATAAAATGGGGGGGGGGGGGGGCAATTATCCTTCCTTTCATAATACCGAACCGTGCATTAACCCGCAAAGGTCGCTGATGTTCCACTTGTCGCAGCCATCGTGGATTTTCCGTTGCCCAATAGTGCATATTATGCTGGTTTACGTTACCGCTGATGGTGAATGTCACTTCGTCGCTTAATAGAACGCGTGCAAAAAGTCTGTCATCGGCCCGTAATTTCTCTTGTCCCCAGCGGCGGAACTGTACACGATGTTCAAAGTCGTCGCCATGCAATTCCTGGTGCATAGAAATATGGTACGATTGCAGTCGATGTTGTTGTAGCATTCTCAACACCGACGTTTTTGAGATTCCCGATTCTCGCGCAGTTTGTCTTCTACTGATGTGCAGATTAGCCGCGACACCTACTTGGCCATCATCATTTATTGCGGGTCGTGGCTGACGTTTCACATGTGCCTGAACACTTACTGTTCCCTTAAATAACGTAACTATCCGGCGAGCGGTCCGGGCACTTGGATGATGTCGTCCAGGATACCGAGCACCATACATAGCACACGCTCGTTGAGCATTTTGATCACAATAGCCATACATCAACATGACATCGACCTTTTCCGCAATTGGTAAACGGTCCATTTTAACACGGGTAATGTATCACGAAGCAAATACCGTCCGCATTGGCAGAATGTTACGTGATACCACTTAGTTACACGTTTGTGACTATTACAGCGCCATCTATCACAAAGCGAAAAAAGTGGTCCAACTGAAACATTCATGTCTCTTTACGTACTAGACGAATATGTAATAAAAATGGGGATTCCTATTTAAAAAAGAAAAAAAACAGCAGTTGATATCCGTTTGACCTATGGCAGCCGCATCTAGCGGGCCAACCAAAGCGCCATCTGGTTTCCCCCTTGAAGCTAGACGAGTTCCATTCCTTGTAGTTTTTACGTTTGTTGCTTATTTCGTGAGATATTTTGCCGGTTCACTATCAATGGACCACCTTCTATATACATCACAGTGCTGTTTAAGCCAAATTGTAACAGACAATGTGCTAAATTTTCTGATGTACACGAGGTTTTTAACGTTTCTGGTTGTCGAAAATCGAAGATTTGTTAAATGACGATCAGTTCGGCTTTAGAAAAGGTACAGTTACCAAAGAGGACACTTGATAATGGAAGCAAGATTAAAGAAACATCAAGAGACGTTCTTACGATTTGGTGACCTGGAAAAAGAGTTCGGCAATGTCAAATGGTGCAAGATATAGAAACTCTGAGAAAAATTGGGGTAAGCTATAGGGAAAGGCGACTATTATAGACAATATTTAAAAGAGCCAAGAGGGAACAGTATGAGTGGAAGACCAAGATCGAAGTGCTTAGACTAATAAGGGTTATGACAGGGAGATAGTCTTACTTTCCTGTTGTTAAATCTATATGTCGAAAAAGCAATTACGAAAATTAAAGAAAAGTTCAAGATTGGAATTAAAATTTGAGGTGAAACGATATCAATGATAATATTCGCTGATGACATTGCTATCATCAGTGAACGTGAAGAAAAATTACAGGATCTGTTGAACAGATTGAACAGACGTAGCAGAAATGAGAACAAGGAGAAACGTAACATCAGGATTGATGGTCACGAAGTAGAGTTAAGGAATTCTGCTATCTAGGCAGCAAAATAACCGATGACGGACGAAGCAGGGAGGACTTAAAGAGCAGAAAAGTACTCCCAAAAACAACATTCCTGGACAAGATAAGTCAAAGTATCAGTTTCTGAGAATGTATATTTTGGGTACAGCACTGTATGGTAGTGAAACATGGACTGCTGGAAAATCAGAAACGAAGAGAATCGAAGCATTTGAGATATGATACTACAAAAGAATGTTGAAAATTCGGTGAACTAAAAAGGCAAGGAATTAAAAGGTTCTCCCCAGAATCGGCGAGGAAAGGAATACATGGAAAACACTGAGAAGGAGAAGGGACGGGATGATAGGACATCTGTTAAGACACCACGGAATAACTTCTATGGTACTAGAGGGAGCTGTATAGGGTAAAAACTGCAGAGGGGAACAGAAACTCGAATACGTTCAGCAAATAATTGAGGACGTAGATTGCAAGTGCTACTCTGAGCTGAAGTGGTTGGCACAAGAGGGGAATTTGTGGCAGGCACCATCAAACCAGCCAGAAGACTGATGACAAAAGAAAAAGAGGAAATAAGTTGTTGAATAATGACCTATGACTACCGTTTTTCTTAAAGAAAGTGTACTCTTATCTCTGTGGCACTCATAAGAACCTTCCAAGAATCGAGAGACAGAACATGTGTTGAATTTGATCGCAAGGCAATCAGATACCAGGGACGCAAGCCATACTCCTGCCGTCAGAAAAAGAGACCGCAGAGATGCCTGGCGAAACTTACACATTCCCAGCAAAGAAATGGCTCTGTCCGTTCTTATGGTTACTGTCATGTCATATCAAGTTATCGAAATATTGACCTGTGGCAACGATACATGTTATAACAAGACTACTGCATGTTGAATTTTATCTGGATTTGTCATTGCACTGCCTTATGGTTATATGGCATTTCATGTCTTTATGAGTATTCAGTGTTTCCTTAGGGATCTCGTGTTTCAATTTTCCAAAATATAAAAATTCCAGACTGTGCACACCCCTTTTGTTTCCGGAACGACCGATGTAACTGTCTCCAAAACTGCTGTTAAGAAGGTCCGTACATAAGCGGAACGAAATTGTTAGCACACCAGTCACGATTGATTGCCCGTTGTTTCTTAAAGTCATTAAACTAAATGTTGTATACAAATGACCCTTCATATTACAGTTTTCGTAGACACCATTCGGAGAGCTGTAACCGATTTTAAAAGTCACTGATTTGAAGCTGTTGACAGAGCGAAACTTTTAAAGGACAAATGTGTTGGAAGGTAGGATTCGCAGAATTCTTCCTAATCTGATACCACTCGCACATTCAATCTGTCTTCTAGTAACATGTTGACTGTGTCTTGGTAAAACTTTTGTTGCATTTCTCTCTCTTTCTGTTATTTTTCGTTACCGTTTCTCCACATTTCGGATTTCTTGAATTTCTTAAATCATGTTGCGTCAGAGCTTGGCATGATCACGATACCCTTCAGCAGGCGACCGCGCCGCCGTTCTAACCGTACCCCAACATTTGCATTAAACTAAAACTACGAACACATTTTCGACTGTCGTGAATGACTGAATAGGTTGATGAGCAAGACAAGTGGTCGCTACAACAGCAGAGCACAAATTAATGGACATCAAGTGCACAGGTACACATGCGAACCGTACTTGAGTCACGTACTTATTTACGTATCGTAAACACATGTTGCAGGTGCCAAAAGTTTGTGGCCTTATCTTGTTACTAGTTGATAAAGTTACATACGTTATGTCCAAATTCTCTTCTAAATTTCTTTTCAGCGTCACAGAAAAAGGAATATAGTTCCACTAGAAAAAAAAATGTCGCAGTTCGTTTGCTATAAACGTTAAAACTACTTACGACAGTCAGAAAAGTCGCCTCATTTTCCGATAAAACTTATATATAACCACACTTCAAAATATTTGTTGGTTAAGGATATATCTTGGTGGCCTGCCATGAAGGAGGGAGGAGGCGATTGGTGTCTAACGCCCGTCGAGAACGAGGTCACTAGAGACGGAGCACAGGCTCGGATTAGGAAAGGATGGAGAAGGAAATCGGCCGTTCCCTTTCGAAGGAACCATCTCGGCATTTGTCTGAAGCGATTCAGAGAAATCACCGAAAAACTATACCAGGATGGCTGGACGCGTGTTTGAAGACTCATCCTCCCGACAGCGAGTCCAGTGCGCTAAACAATCGTTAACTCCACCGTAGTGTTCTTGTGATAACATAGTTCCAAATAAATTATTAGTACTGTGTAGACGCTAGGAAAGGGAATTAATGTTTGAGGAGTAGAAACAAAAACTATTAGGTTTGCTTGTTATCTTGTACTTCTGTAAAAACAGTAAAAGAGTGGCAAAATGTGCGAACAGAACAGTGTCTTAAAAAAGAGCTTATAAGAAGAACGTCGACAAAAATAAAAAGAGGATGTTGTCGAATCTAGCGTTGCTGAGGGAATTCGACTAAGAACTGAAACAAGTGGTTCAAATGGCTCTGACCACTATGGGACTTAACATTAGTCCCCTAGAACTTAGAACTACTTAAACGTAATTAACCTTAGGACATCACACACACCCATGCCCGAGGTAGGATTTGAAACTGTGACCGTAGCAGTCGCGCGGTTCCGGACTGAAGCCCCTAGAACCTCTCGGCCACCGCGGCCGGCGAACTGAAACACCAAAGATAGTGGAGTCCTGCTACTTGGGCAGCAAAATAACAGGCGGTTTCAGAAGTAAAGACGAAACAGAATTCAAACTCTCAGTAGCAAGTATTGTTAACATATTATATAAATTTAAATGTTATGAAGCCTTTCTGAAACTGTTTGTCTAGAGTGTAGCCTTACATGGAAGTAAAATGTAGGCTACAGTGCAAACTCAGATGTTATCAAGTAATGTAGGCCAGATACGTTAACCGTCTCAGTGAAAAGACTGAGCTTAAAGAAATTAACTGTAATATTTTTGAAACGTTCGTAGAGGATCTTGCAATAATGATTCCGTGAATTTGTAGGTGAGATAATATTAGTGTAATAAGGACGGAGAATAAACTTGATGACGCACAGGGGATCTATGAAGGATGATCAGAAAATTCGCGTTGGAGGGCGTCGTTGCAGCTTGTTTGCAAAGTAGCGCGACTCCGATGAGCATGTATAACCACTGACTTGTCGGCAAGGTATCAGTATGGCATCCGTGTTTTCCGGAGACGTGTGCGGTAAATGCGGAAGCGTTAACTATGGCGCAAACAGAACCAGTTTGTTGTTACATTTATTTGGCTGGCGAAGGACAAACATCGGTGCGAATCCACCGCAGGATGATGACCATGCATGTCGAAAGCCTCCGTTAACGTGCTTTTACATCTGTGCTGGGATTCGACAAAAGAAGCCGTGTCGCCAGTCTCACCCATTACGGACAATAGCAGCGACATTCTCGAGCACCCGCTCTATAGTCCTCTCCATACGATTATCACGCAAACAGGCCTTGAAGGGTTGGCAACTCCTGTCGGACGAGATTCAGGTATCTTCAACCTGGTGCCTCAGTGGCATGATTGCTTCAATGGTCAAGGCGATTTTGCATGACTGGCATACCCATTATGGACTGTACGGCCTTCTAACGGAACACCAAGGATGCAAGAAGATCTCCGATGCTGTGATACACGTGTTAGTAAAAGGTAAACTAAGATGTCAAAGTCCTTAATGAGTGGGTTCCATAATATTTAACACAGCTTTTCGGGCGAGATACAAGACAAAGCGAAGTCTCAATAATACGACAACAGCGGAGAGAACTTAACACCCTCCTTAAACTCCCGAGAAACACAGAAGACTTGCTTAATCTGACAGTTCAAAGTCTTAACGATATAAATCCAGCGTCTTAGAATAGCACCTGCTATAACCGTCTGAAGAAACTCCCATTCCGTTCAACTATTCTTCCGGAATTCTCTGTCAGAATTACGATATGAAACTTCCTGGCAAATTCAAAATGTGTGCCGGACCGGGAGTGTAATATGGGACCTTGTTTTTGCGCGCAAGTGATGTACTGAAAGAAAAGATCTCCGGTTTGTGTCTCTGTAAGGCACAAAGTTTTAATCTACCAAGGTGCAAATCAGCGTATACTCACTGCAGTGTGAATATTGACTTTGGGAAATCGCAATATCGTTCGCAGGTCTCACAGATTTAGTTTCTGCTCAGAGAATCCTAATCCCATTTCAAAATTTCGTCCAGGTTTCCTTCACAGATTGCTCATTGTATATACTGAATAACGTGGGAAAAATTTGCAAGTCTGTCTCGTATCATTCTCAATGGCAGCGTCCCTTTCATATCCTTCGACCACTACAAGTGCAGTCCGGTTTCTGTAAAAGTTTTGGATAATCTGTATCGTGTCCCTGTTACCTTTAAAATTCAAGTAATAAGTCCCAGGCAACACTGTCTAAATCTTTCTCTTAATCTTCAAGTGCCATAAATGTGGGCTTGTCTTTCTTTCTTTTCTAACACAACGGCCTGGTGCTATACTTTCAACTGGACACCACTCCGACGTGTTATGTGTCCGTAGCTTATGACTGTGATCCTACCGGGGAACCGGGAATAGGGGACCTACAGTTTAAAGTGGAATTGCAACTATATGTCGTTATTGGCAAATCTTCATTGAGAGGTGAAAACTAAGTTATTGGCAGACTGAGATACTATGTGGTTCAGTTGGGATTCAGTACAACGACCTTTCTGGTTCCAGGCAGCCGCTTTACCACTAGAACACCAGGATCAATGTCTAAGATACGTCGAAGAGTCAGTACTGCCTCCCCTGTTGCTACATTTCTCCATGATCCAAATTGATCTTCTTATAGGTCGGCTTGCACCGGTATTTCCATTTTCTGTAAGTAATTCTTTTTAGTGTTTCGCAACCGTGACTTACTAGTCTGACAGTTCGGCTGTATTTACACCAGTGAGTACATGCTTCCTTCGTAATTGGAATTATTACATTCTTCGTTACCTGATGCATCGGCTGTCTCATCCTTCGCATACGCAATGAAACAGTCGTCTCGGCAGGATCTCCCAAGTATCTCAGTAATGCTGAGGGAATATCTTTTACTCCAAGGACCTTGTTTTGACTCGAGTCTTTCGCAGCTCTGTCAAATTATCTTCTCAGTATCATATTTTCCATCTCATTTTCATATGTTTCCTCATTCCTTTCTATAACATTATTTTCATTTCCCTTGTATAGTTTTAGGTATTTCTCTCATCTTTCCCTTCGTGGATTAGCAGAGGCTTGCGTCTTAGACCCTAACATTCATACAAATGGCTCTGCTTTCTCCAACTGGCGTCTGTAACCTTGCTACAGGTTCTGTCTGTCTTTACCATGCTCGTGTCCGCTTTTTTCATCTTTGGGTTTATCCTCTACCCAGTCCTACAGTGCTATTTTGAACTTTCTGTCAGCCTCATTCCTCAGACGTTTGAGTTCTCTTTTGCTTGCTTCATTTTTATATTTTCTCTTTTCATCAGTTAAATTCAATATCTCTTGCATTGTTCGAGGATTCCTATTGGTCCTTGTTTTTCTGCCTATTTGATCGTCTGCTGCTTTTCCTGTTGAATGCCTGGAAACTTCCCATTCGTATTCTATTGTATTCCTTACCTCCGTTTCCGTCAATCAATGCCTAATGTTTTGTTTGAAACTTCTAGCAACTTCTGAATTTTTAAAACTATCCAGGTCTCATCTCCTTAAAGTTATACCTTCTTCCGTTTTAATGTGGCCTTTAGAATTAATAAATTATGGTCAGAATCCATATTTGACTTTATAAACTTTTTACTGTTTAAAATCTGTTTTCGAAATATCTGTATTTTCATTACGTAATGCGTTTGAAAAGTCTCCAGGTTTACTACATATGCAAGTTTCTGTCATGATTTCTACCCTAAGTGTTATCAGTTATTAAATTATGATCTGCGCAAAGTTCGACCAGCCAGCTTTCTCTTTCATCCTACCCTCAGACCATTCTCCCCCACTATTTTCTGTTTTTTATTTTATTGTCAATTTTGTTCAATCGAATTTCCGTTCCCCACAACAATAAAAATTAATTCGCATCCGATATATGAGTAATTTATTTTATGTCATACATTCTTTCAGTCTCATCATCTGCGAGACGAGTATATGCATAGACGCCCACTACTGTAGTTGCATTGTCCATATTTGATTTTGCGTTGATTTCCCTGTACTCAACTCATCTAAATTTCTGATCTTCCTGCCCTTCACTAAGTCACACCGTATCTACCTTCAACTTACCATTTCTGTTTTTCACTTCTTTAACCTATCTACCCGATTCAGGGACCTAACATCCCACGCCCGAACCCTCGGTATGCCATTGCGGTTTTTCTCATAACTTCTTTCTTAGTAGTCCTCACATGTAGATACGAATGAGGGTCTATTTTACCACCGAAATATTTTTCCCAAGTGAATGTATCATTACAACATTTTGTAATAGAAATCCATGTCCTCCGGGAATACTGCGTTTGTACTTCTCCTCTGCGTTCAGCTCTTAGCGTTACTAACAAGGAACTGCTTAGGCGCGAGATCACAAAATGTCAATGATGTTTACGGCATACGACGTCAGATATGTTGTCTGCAATGCAACCACACTATTGACAAGCGCAGCCTCGAATCCTCCCAAACCCAGGTGGGTTAGCAGGTAATAGGACCGAATCCTCCCAAACTGACACACTGTATATTGTATTATAGACAATAATATAATTATCTCTGCCATGTTCCTTATCTCCTTCCACTACCCCTGCCATGTTTTAAACAAAAAATACCGATTCACTTATGCGCGCATTGCGCGTGACGTTGAGCGGGACTTAGTCGCTGGAGTTGTACTGGCTGGAGTTTATCTCAATAAGGTGAAAGACAAAACTTTTAAACATACAATACACGCGAAAAATTTTTACATCCTCTACTGTAACTTCATATGCTTTCCCTTGCCTGCTTGGAGTATTCATAACCGTTAGAACTGCTACGTGCTTCAAACGGGAGGATTTGGTCCCCTCGTTTTTCAGGGCTTGGAGTTTTCGGTACTGTTTTTCTGACCGCGGGAGGATTCGGGGCTGCGCCCCTATTGACTGGCAACAGGGGGCGTAGCTAGAAGTACCCTATGACGAGCACAGCGCGAGGCTACGGAGCCAAGTCGAACGGCTTAATAGAAAAGTAGCTCATAACAGGGCTTCAGTGCTAGTGGTGTCGATACACAGTAACGGCATGGCAAAAAAAAGCACATATCGCAAGCAAACAGTGCATTATACCTACAACAACAGTTGTCGATGTTGACATGTCGTCAGAAAGGAACCCAAGAAATTTCGCAGGCTTAGGAAGGAGTGGCAGATGAAATATTAGCGTTTCTGCAAGATGAGTCTGCGGACTGTGTGGCGTCGAATAGACTCCACTGTGCGGCCAGAGTACTTTAGGAGTACAACGAAGACGATATGTGCTGACCAAGCGAAAGTAATACTGGAACAGGTGTCAAGCCGTGTAGTTCATCATCCTTGTCGAACAGGGTGCCACAAATCCCGTCTCTACTGAACCGTAGTAAAGGACAATCGTTGTACAAGAAGCGAGTGGTAAAGATAATTATGTACATGGAAGAACATCCGGTGAGCAGTAAAAAAAAAAAAACTATTCCGAACCGATTTCTAATAAGTCGGCAGAATTATGGTCATGTAATGCATAAGTAAAACTATGGATATTCAACGGAGGACAATAGAGCACTTGTCGGAAAGACTAGTGTTTGTGTGTTTCAAGGATGCTCGATACAGTTTTTGCAGGATGTGCGTGACAGTGACCTAGTACGTCGTACACATCACATTGCGTGCGACAAGGGAAATACTGGATGGTTGTATAACTCCAGATAGTGCTAAAGATTTCGAAGACGAGAGGCAATGAAATTTCAAACAATGCATCAGCCACACGATGCACGGCAAACTGTGGTATCAGTCTGAAAATTTGTTGAAGAGAGAAACTAACTTACCCATTATTCAGTAAGGAATTCGCATTTCAACTCCGAATCGTCGGAATTTAAAGAGGCAATGCTCGTGAAAGGAATCCAGGAAATTAGAGGCACCAAGTGTGTTAAGATCAACTAACATCAATGTAACGTATTCGTATACAACTATGCCGACCGTTGATCTGGATGGTAAGTCGGCTGGTAAGCTATTTACTTTGCTGCGAGAGGTTGGAGATGCTCTACCTCCTACGATTCTTTCACGTGTGCGTAACCTTGCAAGGGAACTATATCTACATCTACATCTACATTTATACTCCGCAAGCCACCCAACGGTGTGTGGTGGAGGGTGCTTAACGTGCCACTGTCATTACCTCCCTTCCCTGTTCCAGTCGCGTATGGTTCGCGGGAAGAGCGACTTCCGGAAAGCCTCCGTGCGCGCTCGAATATCTCTAATTTTACATTCATCATCTCCTCGGGAGGTATAAGAAGGGGGAAGCAATATAATCGATACCTCATCCAGAAACGCACCTTCTCGAAACCTGGACAGCAAGCTACACCGCGATGCAGAGCGCCTTCTTGCAGAGTCTGCCACTTGAGTTTGCTAAACATCTCCGTAACGCTATCACGCTTACCAAATAACCCTGTGACGAAACGAAACGTGCGGTGTAGGGAATAAGTAAGTCGTAGCAGGCAAGAGTGGGAAAACTATAGTACGACCACTGCTTTTGCCAATGGCTGCTCCAATTAACTTGCTTTATTCTTGTTCTGCGTATAAAAAATCATACCCCTTTAAAGCAAACAGTCGTTTCTGAAAAGTGTGTGACTTTGCAGTTTATACCACCCGGAACCACTGGACACATCTAGCCTCTGGAAGTATGGTTTTCTCGTGCGTATACAACCTATTATCGCACTTCCTGCAGACGCATCTTGATGGACAGCCGGTTTTACGTTAAGCTCCTCGACGGACTTTCGGCAGGGGGGTTCTTGGCTAACTTTCACTCACCTAGTTATGAATCTCTTCTCACACGCACGACCCCTTCAAGTTACTGAACTGCATTTCCTAGCCGAAAAAAATTACAGCACAAACAGCTGTACGCCTCGTAACCACAAGTCGCACTAAATATTCTTTCGTCGGTGGTAGGAATAGTTAAATGAAAATATTTATGTGCCTAAAGATTCATTCTATTACGGTAAGCTTGTACACCAGTTACTACCAAGCCTTTCTTTAAGCTGTACAAAGACTGAAAAGTCCACATGCACACATCATTAATAACCATAGCTAGTATATGCTAATTGTTAATGCGACTTTCCAGAAAGTTTACTAACAGATCGTTTCTTTTAGAAAAGCTCGCTGAAATGTTTCTATAATCAGTCGCACGGGGAAAAAATGTTCACTTTCGCTCGTAAGCAACACGCCACTCGGGGTTCCGGTATTGAAAATGTCACCAAAAGTTCTGAATTTCCACTGTGCAATAAATCGAACTCTCTCCCACACTTTACGGCACTTCTCCAACATTTTGATAGCGAAATATTACACTAATTATAATTTTCGTTGGAGCACATATCAGTACGTCTGATCACTGAGATCCTAGCCCCGACTGTACTCTTCTCTCGAGACAAAAGAAGTTTCTAGGTCATCGAAAAAACGGACGAATATGCTAATTTCTGATTGGCAGAGAAACATGACAGCCAGCTGTAGAATAGCATCAAACTCACTCAAACCCGCGCATATATAGAGAACCAATCAAAATTTGTCACATAATGAAAATAGCAAATTATCGTAAATAAATTTTGAAAACTCACAAATATAAAATTAATTCCCTTGTAAAAAAACACTTTACCGAAATCATAATTTCATTACCCCAGTATCATAAACTAACGAAATACATTCGTGCTCATAAATTAAGGATAATTGCAGAGTGTGGTGCCACACAACTTGGCACTACACAAAACTTGCGCTAATTGCATAGGCACATAGGAACACACACGACACAGATCTGTAAATCCACGGTATTGGTGATAAGTTAGGAAAACAGTCCCGAAACACACGTCCTACAAAACGCCACTGTTTCCTTCGCATGTTCCCCGACATCAATATGGGATATAATCACCATACAAACATACACAGCCTACAAAACGGTTTGGCATACACTGGATCAGGTGTTCGAGCAGCTGCTGGGGTATAGCCTCCCAATCTTGCACCAGTGCGTATAGGAGCTCCTGAAGTGTAGGGGTTTGAAGATGTGCAGCGATACGTCGACCGAGAGCATTCCATACGTGCTCGATGGGGTTTAGGTGTGGAAGAAAGGCAGCCATTCCATTCGCCTGATATCTTCTGTTTCAAAGTACTCCTCCACGATGGCAGCTCGGTGGGACCGTGCGTTATCATCGATACCTGTGATTTGGTGAGAGGGTGGGACCCACTGAACGCCTGAAAAGACAGATATACTGGCGCAAAATGACATCCCAGTACACCTTACCTTTTACAGTTCCTCTGTTAAAGACATGCAGGGGTGTACGTGAACCAATCATAATCCCACCTCATACCATCAAACCACGACCTATATACAGATCCCTTTCAAGGACATTAATGGATTGGTATCTGATTCCTGGTTCACGCCAGTTGAAAACCCGGCGAGAATCACTGTCCAGACTATACCTGGACTCGTCCGTGTACATAACTTGGGACCACTGTTTCAATGACCATTTAGTGTGATCTTGACACCAGGCATTACGGGCTCTCCTGTGACCAGGGTTCAGTAGAATGCACCTTGCAGGTCTCTGGGCGAATAAACCACGTCTGTTCAGTCGTCTGTAGACTGTGTATCCGGAGACAACTGTTCCGGTGGCTGCGGTAAGGTCCCGAGCAAGGCTACCTGCAGTACTCCGTGGCCGTCTACGGGTACGGATGGTGAGATATCGGTCTTCTTGTGGTGTTTTACTCTGTGGACGTTCCGTACTGTATCGCCTGGACACGTTTCCTGTCTGCTGGAATCGTTGCCATAATCTTGAGATCACACATTGTGGCACACAGTGGTCCCTTGCTACGACCTCCTGTGTTTGACCAGCCTCCAGTCGCCCTAGTATTCTACCCCTCATAACATCATCAACACTCAGTCACCATTAGCACGTCTGAAAACGTCTTCACACTTACTCGCTGCACCGCACTCTGACATGCACCAACAGACCTCTTCGTATGTGGACTGCTGCCAGCGCCACCGTGCGACGAGGTCAATTGCACCGCATGGTCATACCCCGAGGTGATTTAAAGCAGCAAAAAGCCCACCAGAGATTTGTTTCACCATGTATCAGCATTACCCTTACTTTATGAGCATGAGTGTAGTTTATAACAAATTCGTCGGTACCAATGACAGACAAACGTTTCATTCTTCAATATTCCTCATGGGACCAGTTACTTCCAAGTATAGTATAAAAACTTCGCATAGAATATTATTTCTCATTCACACCTTCATTCAGTCTCATAACTAAGCACAATTGTAGTAGTAATAATAAAAATTACAAAATTAAACAAACAGAACTGCAAATATAAATTACAGTATTTTGACTGCAGCTCGAACAGTGTTCGCCAGCTAGTGACCTCTACCAAACAGCATAAAGCTACATAAACTACGGCATCTGACGCCACCTATCTTACCCATGCCTCACACTGCACGTCTGTTCCCTGTTGTTGCGATCTCAATAGGCAAGATGTAAGCCTCTCGCCTCAGACAGTTTTGCTTTCTGTTGCATTACAGCAATTCGATGCTATATACATTATTTAAGAGTGGTAAGGGAAGCAGTGGTTGGGAAGGGAGTGAGACAGGATTGTAGGCTGTACCCGATGCTATCCACTCTCCATATTGAGCAAGCAGTAAAGGAAACAAAAGCAAACTTCGGAGTAGGTATTAAAATCTATAGAGAAGAAATAAAAACTTTGAGGTTCGCCGATGACGTTGTAATTCTGTTAGAGACAGCAAAGAACTTGGAAGAGCAGTTGAACGGTATGGACAGTGTCTTGATAGGAGGGTATAAGATGAACATCAACAAAAGCAAAACGAGGATATTGGAATGTAGTCGAATTAAGTCGGGTGATGATGAGGGAATTAGATTAGCAAATGAGACACTAACAGTAATAAAGGAGTTTTGCTATTTGGGGAGCAAAATAACTGATGATTGTCGAAGTAGAGAGGATATAAAATGTACACTGGCAATGGTAAGGAAAGCGTCTCTGAAGTAGAGAAATTTGTTAACATCGAGTATAGATTTAAGTGTCAGGAAGTCGTTTCTGACAGTATTTGTATGGAGTGTAGCCATGTATGGAAGTAAAACATAGACGATAAATAGTTTGGACAAGAAGAGAATAGAAGCTTTCGAAATGTGGTGCTACAGAAGAATGCTCAAGATTATACGGGTAGATCACATAACTAATGAGGAGGTATTGAATAGAATTGGGCAGAAGAGGAGTTTGTGGCTCGACTAGAAGAAGAGATCGCTTGGTAGGACATGTTCTGAGGCATCAAGGCATCATCAATTTAGTACTGGAGGGCAGCTTGGAGGGTAAAAATCGTAGAAGGAGGCCAAGAAGTGAATACTCTTAGCAGATTCAAAAGGATGTAGGCTGCAGTAGGTACTGGTTGATGAGGAAGCTTGCACAGGATAGAGTAGCATGGAGAGCTGCATCAAACCAGTCTCTGGACTTAAGACCACAACAACAAGGAGAGTGGATAGCTGGCTGAACGTCCTGCACGGTTTGTAACACTCAAATAGTTCGTCTTTGTCGTTGATCGTGTGAACCTCTGTGATCAGTTTGGAGCGTTATTTTTCGTTCGGTGTTGATGGTGTGGGTTAATGGTTTGTTTTGAACATTTCTAGAATGTCGACGATTACCATTTTCTGAAGCGTGATGCGTACATCCTATAGAAGGTAGATCTCTGCACCTCCGGGGCACTCATTTTCTGTCACCGTCCCGAAGCAAAATATTAGCATCTAATATTTTTCCTGTCGTAACAGTTACCACAACACTTTCATGGACTAGACTTGCAACCCCGCACTCAAGGTGTAAGAGCTGTAAGGTGTAAGATAGCAAGCTTGTACCGACTAATGTTACAAAGCCAGCTCACTGTCAGTCAGTCACATAGACAGTTGTACCACCTACTTCATTAACCGTCTGTTAAATTCCAAACGTAATTCTTCAGTGTGGTTGCACCTACGCTACAACTGTTTACGCGTATCACCCCACTGCTTCAAGGTCCATATAGGACAGGAGAGAGGCTGCTTTTTACACGCAATGCTCTGTGCCAGACAGACAAAAACTGTTGATATCGATGCTTCAATTCAAGTAATAACACATTTATAGCCACATTCACTACCATCTTCAAATTATGTTTCGCCTTACGAAACGGAATGAGCTTTTTAATAAAGGAAACAAATCTCTGGTACGAGTACGCGATCATTATTAATATGTTATGGACAAAACCGCCTATCGATAAATAAAATTTCTTTATTTGTTGCGACATTTCGGTTGCTGCCATCATCTGATACCTGCAGTTGAGATGAAAGATCCGCACAGTGTGACATGCGTTTGTTGTACACCATCAAGCTCCAAAAAGTATTTTTAAATAGATGACTTACCAAGAAATTTGAACTTGCTCCACCTATACCTAATCGGGGCGTCAATTAAGAACTGGCTATAAAACTTATACAAAGATGTAAGTTCTAGCTGACACGTGCCGACAGTGTAGGGATGTTGCCTTCAAATTTCACCTATATTTGATTATTATTCTATTTTCCCCTTCCATTTATGAAAAGATGGACATTATTTAGATTCAAATAAACACAAATTATAAAACACAAATTTAAATTAGTATCGTTGCATATTCATGACATCAACTGCTCGGAGGACGACATTTTAAAAATATTTTTCAGCTTTTTAATTTTTCGCTTTGATGAGATAAAGTGGAGGATGTGTCCCATAGTCGGAGACGAAACGTCAGGGGAGAGTTCTATACATCTACCACGGCCTATAGGCCCGGAAGTTTTTATTAAAGACAATAGTGGCCAAGAAGCCTACATTGTATGATCAAACACCTGTTACTGTGTATGATGTTTTGATCTTAACTGCGCCGGCCGGTATGGCCTTGCGGTTCTAGGCGCTTCAGTCTGGAACCGCGTGTCCGGTACGGTCTCAGGTCTCGGGCATGGATGTGTGTGATGTCCTTAGGTTAGTTGGGTTAAGTAGTTCTAAGTTCTAGGGGACTGATGACCACAGATGTTAAGTCCCATAGTGCTCAGAGCCATTTGAACCATTTTGATCTTAACTGCAGATAGATGATGATGGCAGTAGCTGAAACATCGTAACAAATTTTTAAAAAAATGATGTAGCTATCTAGGCAGTTTTGTTCACAAAGTAGAAGAGAGATATCTTTTTCCAGACCGATAACTGTTGAGTGTTTGGCTTCTGGGTCTTTGCATCACCCGTACACTGTGCAAATGAGGAACCGGTGTTATAGGGAATGTGACGCGCAACGATATTTTACAACATGGGCCAAGATTACGTCGTCGACTCCTTGTAATATCAATGTGGAAAACAGCTGAAACTACTTTAATGGGAGCAGACTCTAATATCTGGGCCATATGTATCGGATACTGACGGGCTGATATAATTACCATCTCTAAAAAGGAAACGAAATGTGGTAGAACAATTGGTAGACGACAAGCCGTGCGACATTCTGCAACACGACCGTGAAAATGCACGTGGGAGCTTTGTCCCGCCTGTAAACACAATAAGCTTTTATCTGTGTTACAACCCGACAACGGAGGACAACGGCGGTCGACATACAGCTGTTTCGAAGCACCGTCTTACAAATGAGGCCACGCAGCAGACAGTCCGAACAACACCTTGCCAAGGAACAGTAGAAACAGGCCGCCTGATAAGTTGACTCAAGCTTGTGGTTACCACCACCATGATAGCGGTGTCAGGATATACCGTCCTGAGGAAGATAGTCGGCTCAAGAAGTAATTGCTGCAAGCCGACCTCAGTGCCAGTATTGTGGTATGAGCTCACTATGAAATATGTGTAGCCTTGTCAGAAAATTGATTTTCATAGCAGCTGGTGTCTTACCGCACAGTATGTCATTTTATAAGACGACAGTTCTTCTTTCAACAAGACAGCATTGCCAAAGATGTTTCAGGAAGCATGGTGATGAAATGAAACATTACTTTGCCTTTGGTGTCAACTTAGAGTTGTTCACTATTCTCTTCTAGTGAATGATTGGTGAATAGATGTACACGGATAACTTGGGTGAAGAACTTGCTGATTAATGATTTATGTGTTATCTACGAACCACACTTCACAGAAATGTCTAAAGCTGACTTCACGCTAAGTGAACTCTTTGGGGTTTATGGATAGCTCGTCCACCTTGGCAGCTGCGGGGTCAGCGTGGCTGTAGGCCAACCCAAGAGGGTCGGTTTTGATTCCCGACAGCTTAGGAGACAAAAAGACTGGGAATTGTGTTGTACTCATCATCATTTCATCATCACTGACATACACGTCGCATACATAGCGTCAGCTATAAAGACTTACACCTTGCGGAGATCCACCACACGAAAAAAGGAAAGATCGATACCCGAGTACAGCACATCCCTCTCACTTACACTGGCGACACACGAACCCCTTACGTGAGAGCTACCTCACTATTGCTACATACTCAAAATACGCCAATGAGCCGTCTAATGGTTGCGTCATAGACCGTATGTTAAATCCTTATTGTCCCTTCTTTCACACCGGTAGGCGTTTTCTGTTTCATTTAAACTAGCTATGTTAAATACATATACACGGAAACAATCACTATGGGTATGCCGACAGAAACTGCACCACGTACAACATAGTTCTTTTATTAACTGGTATTCTATGAGGTAATTAATTATGAGTTCTCATTTAACACACTGTTTTCTAAAGTAACACAAGTTCTTTTAAAAATGACAATAGACTGGCACATAATATTATATTCAGAAAAGAGTGTTCTGTCCTGACGTGCTCAGAACATAGGTTGTCATATTGTTTACCTGTTTTTAAGACAATTAGAATCTTAAGACGTTTAATAACATTTAAAGGTGTAGTAATATCACTATATACTAATTTTACAAAATGTTATTATGTGTGTGGGTTATCAATCCTTAGTTTCTTTAGAAATAATTATTCAGGCTCATTAGATGTGTACTGTGTTTGACAGCTAATGAAGATAGTGTACTACATGCCTTAGTAGAAATCGATAGCGGTTAGCGGTTGAGAAGTATTATGCATCAAACTATATTTGGTTAGTGTATCAACTTTTATTTGGCAGTTATTAATGTTCCAGTGCATTACCTAAATAGAGTATGACGAAAAGCTACCATCAGCCTGAAGAATGATTTGAGGACAGCTCTGCTAATTGTAGTCAAATGGCTCTGAGCACTATGGGACTTAACATCTCTGGTCATTAGTCCCCTAGAACTTAGAACTACTTAAACCTAAGTAACCTAAGGGCATCAGACACATCCATACCCGAGGCAGGATTCGAACCCGCGACCGTAGCAGTCACGCGGTTCCGGGCTCAGCGCCTAGAACCAAGAGACCACCGCGACCGGCAATTGTAGTCCTACTGGAGTTTGTGTGCCTTTGCCCTCTGACCTTGCAACTGATCTACCCGTGCAGTAGTAGGGGTACTTAAAGTTAAACGTTACAACTTCCCGTTTTTCACTTTAGTATATGAGTGCCATGAACGCCAACAGCCTTCCCACGTCGGATACACCAGCTCTTATCCAATCAGCGGAGTTAAGCAACGTCGGGCCTGGTTGGAACACCGAGTGTAGTTGGCTCAGGGTCACTCAAGTCGCTGAAATGATGTCCAATTGAAAGATTTGCATCACTCCCTTGCTCCATATGGCACTATTACTGCCTAAAACAAGAATAATCGGATCACTTAGCCTTTCACATAAGAAATTCGTATTTTACGTTTCTTTTCCAATTGTGCACTAAGATTTATTACATATCAACTAGACATCGAAGTGTTTATTCATACAAACTCGAAATTTCCTGTCCAAATGTCATTAGTAAGCTTCGTTTGCAGTTCGGTTCGAGATTTGTCATATTCAAGCAGGTGACCGCCATTTTCTTTTACTTATCTACCGTGCTTAGTTACCTGGTCCCTACAGTCACTAGGTGTCATTTTTTGAAGTAATTTAATAGACACCCATAGAGTTCAGCTACCATTATAATGAATAATGTAATGTCATGTGCTGTGCCCCCCCCAATGAACAATGGACCTTGCCGTTGGTGGGGAGGCTTGCGTGCCTCAGCGATATAGATGGCCGTACCGTAGGTGCAACCACAACGGAGGGGTATCTGTTGAGAGGCCAGACAAACGTGTGGTTCCTGAAGAGGGGCAGCAGCCTTTTCATTAGTTGCAGGGGCAACAGTCTGGATTATTGACTGATCTGGCCTTGCAACATTAACCAAAACGGCCTTGTTGTGCTGGTACTGCGAACGGCTGAAAGCAAGGGGAAACTACAGCCGTAATTTTTCCCGAGGACATGCAGCTTTACTGTATGATTAAATGATGATGGCATCCTCTTGGGAAAATATTCCGGAGGTAAAATAGTCCCCCATTCGGATCTCCGGGCGGGGACTACTCAGGAGGATGTCGTTATCAGGAGAAAGAAAACTGACGTTCTACGGATCGGAGCGTGGAATATCAGATCCCTTAACCGGGCAGGTAGGTTAGAAAATTTAAAAAGGGAAATGGATAGGTTAAATTTATATATAGTGGGAATTAGTGAAGTTCGGTGGCAGGAGGAACAAGACTTCTGGTCAGGTGACTACAGGGTTATAAACACAAAATCAAATAGGGGTAATGCAGGAGTATGTTTAATAATGAATAGGAAAATAGGAATGCGAGTAAGCTACTACAAACATCATAGTGAACGCATTATTGTGGCCAAGATAGATACGAAGCCCACACCTACTACAGTAGTACAAGTTTATATGCCAACTAGCTCTGCAGATGACGAAGAAATTGAAGAAATGTACGATGAAATAAAAGAAATTATTCAGATAGTGAAGGGAGACGAAAATTTAATAGTAATGGGTGACTGGAATTCGAGTGTTGGAAAAGGGAGAGAAGGAAACATAGTAGGTGAATATGGATTGGGGCTAAGAAATGAAAGAGGAAGCCGCCTAGTAGAATTTTGTACAGAGCACAACTTAATCATAGGTAACACTTGGTTTAAGAATCATGAAAGAAGGTTGTATACGTGGAAGAACCCTTCAAATACTAAAAGGTATCAGATAGATTATATAATGGTAAGACAGAGATTTAGGAATCAGGTTTTAAGTTGTAAGACATTTCCAGGGGCATCTGTGGACTCTGACCACAATCTATTAGTTATGACCTGTAGATTAAAACTGAAGAAACTGCAAAAATGTGGGAAATTAAGGAGATGGGACCTGGATAAACTGAAAGAACCAGAGGTTGTACAGAGTTTCAGGGAGAGCATAAGGGAACAATTGACAGGAATAGGGGAAAGAAATACGGTAGAAGAAGAATGGGTAGCTCTGAGGGATGAAGTAGTGAAGGCAGCAGAGGATAAAGTAGGTAAAAAGACGAGGGCTGCTAGAAATCCTTGGGTAACAGAAGAAATATTGAATTTAATTCATGAAAGGAGAAAATATAAAAATGCAGTAAATGAAGCAGGCAAAAAGGAATACAAACGTCCCAAAAATGAGGTCAACAGGAAGTGCAAAATGGCTAAACAGGGATGGCTAGAGGACAAATGTAAGGATGTAGAAGCTTATCTCACTAGGGGTAAGATAGATACTGCCTACAGGAAAATTAAAGAGACCTTTGGGGAGAAGAGAACCACGTGTATGAATATCAACAGCTCAGATGGCAACCCAGTTCTAAGCAAAGAAGGGAAGGCAGAAAGGTGGAAGGAGTATATAGAAGGTTTATACAAGGGTGATGTACTTGAGGACAATATTATGGAAATGGAAGAGGATGTAGATGAAGACGAAATGGGAGATACGATACTGCGTGAAGAGTTTGACAGAGCACTGAACGACCTGAGTCAAAACAAGGCCTCCGGAGTAGACAACATTCCATTAGAACTACTGACGGCCTTGGGAGAGCCAGGCATGACAAAACTCTACCAGCTGGTGAGCAAGAAGTATGAGACAGGCGAAATACCCTCAGACTTCAAGAAGAATATAATAATTCCAATCCCAAAGAAAGCAGGTGCTGACAGATGTGAAAATTACCGAACTATCAGTTTAATAAGTCACAGCTGCAAAATACTAACGCGAATTCTTTACAGACGAATGGAAAAACTGGTAGATGCGGACCTCGGGGAGGATCAGTTTGGATTCCGTCGAAATGTTGGAACACGTGAGGCAATACTGACCTTACGACTTATCTTAGAAGAAAGATTAAGAAAAGGCAAACCTACGTTCCTAGCATTTGTAGACTTAGAGAAAGCTTTTGACAATGTTGACTGGAATACTCTTTTTCAAATTCTAAAGGTGGCAGGGGTAAAATACAGGGAGCGAAAGGCTATTTACAATTAGTACAGAAACCAGATGGCAGTCATAAGAGTCGAGGGGCGTGAATGGGAAGCAGTGGTTGGGAAAGGAGTGAGACAGGGTTGTAGCCTCTCCCCGATGTTATTCAATCTGTATATTGAGCAAGCAGTAAAGGAAACAAAAGAAAAATTTGGAGTAGGTATTAAAATTCATGGAGACGAAGTAAAAACTTTGAGGTTCGCCGATGACATTGTCATTCTGTCAGAGACGGCAAAGGACTTGGAAGAGCAGTTGAACGGAATGGACAGTGTCTTGAAAGGAGGATATAAGATGAACATCAACAAAAGCAAAACGAGGATAATGGAATGTAGTCAAATTAAATCGGGTGATGCTGAGGGAATTAGATTAGGAAATGAGAAACTTAAAGTAGTAAAGGAGTTTTGCTATTTAGGAAGTAAAATAACTGATGATGGTCGAAGTAGAGAGGATATAAAATGTAGACTGGCAATGGCAAGGAAAGCGTTTCTGAAGAAGAGAAATTTGTTAACATCGAATATAGATTTAAGTGTCAGGAAGTCATTTCTGAAAATATTTGTTTGGAGTGTAGCCATGTATAGAAAGTGAAACATGGACGATAACTAGTTTGGACAAGAAGAGAATAGAAGCTTTCGAAATGTGGTGCTACAGAAGAATACTGAAGATAAGGTGGATAGATCACGTAACTAATGGGGAGGTATTGAATAGGATTGGGGAGAAGAGAAGTTTGTGGCACAACTTGACTAGAAGAAGGGATCGGTTAGTAGGACATGTTTTGAGGCATCAAGGGATCACAAATTTAGCATTGGAGGGCAGTGTGGAGGGTAAAAATCGTAGATTGAGACCGAGAGATGAGTACACTAAGCAGATTCAGAAGGACGTAGGTTGTAGTAGGTACTGGGAGATGAAGCAGCTTGCACAGGATAGAGTAGCATGGAGAGCTGCATCAAACCAGTCTCAGGACTGAAGACAACAACAACAACAACATGTGCTGTGGTCCTAAGAAATAGTATAGTTGCTTCCTTTTTACTCATTATGGCACCTCTGACAGTTTAATGTAAGTCCTCTAGAACCAGATCATAATAAAATTTGAGAAGGATGTATTACCCAGCGACAGGAGAAGTGACACTGGGAATCTATTTAATACACTAATGGCAATCTTCAGGAACGTCAGCCGTATTTGAAGAACAATGTATTACAGTTGTAAATATCTAGTAAGACAGGCTCAGATCGGATTCTGGAGCTGATTCTTCAAATGAGTGCAACGCAACACACTTTCAGGTAAGTAAAAAATGCGGCTTGTCGAACCACGAGTACTATGGAGCGTCCGCCGCCATCCACTTCCTTATTTTAATTGGTGTAGCTGCTTCAGAGGTTTGCCACAAACGTTCAGTCACATAAGAAGATTTGGTTAGTAGTACTAATATGTGATCCATGTACATTTGCTATACAACTGTAGAACAATTAACTTACGGCAGAGGCGCCGTGTGTGGTTTGTACTTAAAATATTATATATAATATATATTATATATAATTTCTACGGCTGCCACCGCCTCACGCACCCCAATCTCCATCTTTCACGGTCATTCCAGTCTGGTTCATTAAGACCTCTCGCCGCCATTGCTTCGTTGACTTCGCCTTTCCAGCATCTCACAGGTCTACTGCGCTTTCTTCTTTGTTGTGGAATCCATTGCCATACACGTTTTGGCCATGTTGTATCTGGCATACGCTCCCTTTCTATGTAGTGTAGGATTTTGCTTTCGGCATTCATAATCTCTGTGATCCTATCATTTCTAATATGATCGGTTCTGGAATATCCCCAAGTCCGTCTCCAGAAATCCATCTCGACAGCCACCAGGCGATCTTTCTGCCTCTGAGTTAGTTCCCACAACTCTGCACCATATGTTGTGATACTTTCGACAATTGTGTGGTAGATGGTATGTTTTGCTCTGTGCGTTATGTTTTTGTTCTAGAGAATACCATTTAGTTGATTTATGGTTCGCTTGCCGTGGCCAATTTTATTGTTTATATTAACCATACTTCTATCATTGTATGACAGTGACACTTCCAGGTATTTAAAATTATGACAATTTTAGCAGTATTAGCATCGAATTGTAAGTCGTTAACAGCATTTTCTCCCACTTTCAGGTATTCTGTTTTAGATACCTTTATGACAAGACCCCATTTTTTCATATTCTTCTTTCAGTTTTGCGGAGCATCTAATTTGCATCTCCCTCATCTCCTGCTACCTACACTTGGTCTTCAGAAAAAATTAAAGTAGACAAGATCTCATCGTCTGTAGAGATACCCATTGCTCCGCATTTCCTTTTGCAGGATTTTAGTGCTTCCTCTTGGTAGATCTTAAAAAGTGTAGGGGTGAGTGTGCATCCCTGGCGTAGTCCCTTTGTCACCTCAAACTCTTGAGATATTGATTTCTCACTTTTACCATTGGCGTACTACCTTGGTAGAGGAGTCTTGACAGCTTTCACATAGCTCGGTGACATGCCATTCTCAATTAGACTTATCCATAGCTTGTTCTGTAGAACCATGTCATAAGCTTTCTGGAGCTCTACAAAGACAAGGCCCCTTGCTGTCCTTTTTTCACTAGGTTTTTGGGGGTAAATACCCCATCAGTACAGGAGCGACCAGATCCGAATCCGTTTGTTCTTCAGATTCAGTTATTTCTTCTTCTATCCTCTGTTGTAGGACACAGCCATACACCATGGATGGCATCACACTAATACGACGATAGTTTGCATAATTTCTCCCGTTTCCCTCCTTAAATATTGATGTAATTGTTGCCTTTTTCCACTCCTTTGGGGCTCCGTCACCTCTAAGGCATTTCTCAAAAATCACTGTCAATATCTCAAAGAGTTTTGACTGTGCTGCTTCAACGAGTTCTACATAAATTAATCGTGGACCTGGTGACTTTTTGCTTTTCATGGCAATAAATGAATTTTTGACTCCCTTTGGTGTTTTCGGTCTTGTATTACCATTACTGATTTCCATGTCGGGTGGGTTCTCAGTGAATGCCGCTCTTTTCTCATTTGGTAGTCCTTGGTAATGTTGTACTCATTCCTGCATGATAATGAGGTTTATATCTACTTTATCTTCATTCTGTGTTCCCATTGTTTTTAATGCCTTCCAGGCTTTATTTGCTCGTGTACTCCCCATGCTTTTTTCTATCTCTTCAACGGTTTTCTGCCAGGCTTCGTTTCTTGCCTTAATTTTGTTTTCTGTGCCTCTCTTCTTCGGTTTCTGTATTCCCGCCAATCATTGTGTGATCTTGAGTTCAGCCATTTATTATGTGATGTAGTATGTATAGGGACTCTAATAATCATGGAAGACTGGAATATTGTTGTAGGGGAAGGAGTAGAAGAAAAGGTTACAGGAGATAATGGGCTTGGTATTAGGGATAAGAGAAGAGAAAAGACAATTGAAGTCTGTAATAAATTTCTACTAATAATAGCGAATAATCTTTCAAGAATCGCAAGAGGAGGAGGTGTACTTGGAAAAGACCGGCAGATATTGGAAGATTGTAGTTAGATTATGTCATGGCAAGGCAGATATTCCGAAATAAGATAACGGATGTAAGGCATACCTAGGAGCAGATACATACTCAGATCACAATGTAGTAGTGATGGAGAGTAGGCTGAGGTTAAAGAAATCAGGTACCATAGGTAACAGAAGAAATGCTTCAGTTGGGTGGTGAGAGAAGGAAATACAAAAATGTACTGGGAAATACAGGAATAAAGTAGTACATATCGCTGAGGAATGAAATAAATAAGAAGTGCGGGGAAGCTAAGGGGGAATGGCTACATGAAAAATATGAAGAAATTGGAAAAGAAGTGATTGCCGGTAGGACTGACTCAACATTCAGCAAAGTCAAAACCGCCTTCGGTGAAATTAAAAGAAAGAATGGTAACATTAAAAGTCCAATGGGAAGGGAAATGTTAAAAGCAGTACATTGAACGCCTATATGATGGGGAAGATTTGTTTGCTGTAATATAAGAAACAGGAGTCGATTTAGAAGAGACTGAAGATCCACTATTAGAATCAGACAGAAGCGGTAGATAACATTCCGTCAGTATTTCTAAAATATTTGTGGGAAGTGGCAACAAAACGACCATTCACTTTGGTGTCTAGAATGTATGAGTCTGGTGGCGTTCCATCGGCTTTCGGAAAAACAACATTGACACAGATTGTACGTTTGGAGCACAGCATTATATGCTAGTGAAAAGTGGACTGTGGAAAACCGGAAGAGAAGAAAGTTGAAGGATTTGAGTGGTGGTGTTACAGACGAATGGTGAAAATTAGGTGGACTGATAAGTTAAGTAATGGGAAGATTTTGTGGACTGTCGTGGACTAAAAGGAATATGTGGAAAACACTAGCAAAAAGGACGGAAAGGATGATGGGACGTCTGTTAAGACATCATGGAATGACTTCCATCGTACTAGAGAGAGCCGTAGAGGGTAGAAAGTGTAGAAGACAGAGACTGGAATACATCAAGCAAATAATAGAGGACATAGGCTACAAGTGCTACTCTGAGATGAAGAGTTTGATAAAGCAGAGGAATTCATGGCAAGCCGCATCAAATCAGTCATAAAACTCATGAAAAAATAAAAAATAAAACGAACGCGTGAAGGAAAATTGGTAGACATAAAAATGGTTGTCCTAACGGACCAACTGCTTCTAAAATCGCAACAGCTCCGTTTAGTTGACTGTTACCGCGAATACTTGCATATAATGCAAGGATTTTGTGAGATTTCTAAAAAATGATGTGTCACTAACTAAGTTCAAACAATGCAAGAAGATTGTGATTACGAACAACAATAAAATGTGATTATAAACAATAGACGAACTGGAGTAGACTTTTTAGTGTAAATCAGCTCGATTCGTAGTATTAATCTATAGGGTGTTACAAAATGATCCGACAAATTTCTAGGGGTTTTATAGGATGTCTTGAGGAACAAAATGAGGTATTAACCTGTGTTCGGAAACGTCATCCAACAACACTGCAGGGAACTACAGTTGTATGGCTCGGCGCCTGCCATTAGGTCATCCCTTCGACAGCAAAAACGACCTTGTATGCTGATGAGCCGTAGGCGGAAAGTCTTGCAATAGACCTTTCTTGTTTGTTAGTCGGTGATCACTGTTGGTTGCTACGATCGTCAGTGGAGAAGATAGCACTCGCTACAAGCCTGGGCTGCTATGAACGTGGGTGATACTTTTGGTCATTGGTTACAACCCGCTGTTTATTTTTATTCCAAAACCCTACAAAATCTCTAGTATTCTTCGGTATACTGGATGTGATGGACAACGTCGAAATAACGGGGGCTACGCTTTGCCTATGCAGCAGCTATCGCCCTACATTCCATTGGAGCTTCTGGATATCAGTTACGTTCAATGAATAATGGCAGAGTTTTCGAGAACGCAGTGCTTTTATTTAATTGAAAGGAAAGGAAATTTAAAAGCAAAGAAAAGAGAAACGTTAGACTATACTGTGGCAAACAACAGGAAACAAGTTTCAAGAGGTGAAAATTACTAATTATTCTGTTATTATAAAAATTGCAATAAAATTAGAGGCATTCAGAATTCCTGTGTTCTGCATTGCAGCGTGCCTGACATCTGCTTGACAGATGCAATCGGTCGAAGATATTGGGCATGCTGTGAACATCTTCTCATACTGCATGTATCTTTGCATCTAATTCTTCTGCTGAATTCACGCTCTTCAGATGACTCCACAAGATAAGTCCAGCGGAAGTGCATCACTAACAGGGCGAGAGATATGCTCTTCACCAGCTCCATTTAGTCGTGCTTGAGCACGTCCTTGTGTGTCATTGCAAACTAGAGAGGTATGTGAGCCCACCGTCTTGAACGATCTCGCTTGAGCCATTTGTTACTTGGTATTTGCAAGTTCGACATAGTGCTGCTTTTCGTAAACTTCTTCAGCTCGCTTACACGCTTAATCCATTTAGCTAATCTTGCAGGCTTAGGTGCTTTCGATTCCTCATAAAACTTCTCTCGTCGTTTTTGCTTCTGCTTCTTTATGCATTGCTTGCTTTGGATGGCTGTCTCCTTGAATAACGAAGAAACTGTTAGGAAAGCATTATTAATATTATTATTTCATTGTTTCAAGATATTGTGGCCAGAATATGACAAGACCCAGCACAGACTTAACGACCACAAGAGGACATCAACAGTAATTAACTGAGTATGAACAGGAGGAAAAGAATAAAGGAAAAACAGACAATGCAAGCGGAACAGCTACGTTCAGACGGGTAATATAAGAGCGAAACGTAAATGTAGCTAAATCTGCACCAACGGAGTGGTATGAGAACGATACGAGAGTGCAGTGAATACACGTCTGAATGCAGAGATGCAGGGCGGATAGATTTATAGCGCAACCGAGCACTGATTGATCGGCATTGTAGGCATGACCTTGCTGTGCTGCGAGGCCAGGCCTGCACATATTACGTACATTAGTGCTAACATTTGTAGCAGTGCCACCTGGTAGCTGTCATCGGGTTCTACTTGGGATGCATTCCGATACTACTTGCAAAACACACCAGTCCTGCAGGACAGCTGAGGTGTAAGGTGCTTTTTACCCCCACCCTTGTGGGAGCTAGGTGAATCAGGCGAATAAGAAAATGAGTTAATAATGGACTGTTATCACGTTTTGAGGTTTGTTTAAAATTCTCTAGTTCATTGGGATGTTAGTTTAAATTGGAACGAAAAATTATTACCTAGTATGCAGACGGACAAGAAAGTGACCTAATAAAATGTGTTAAAATTAAGAGTTGAACAGAAATTCCCTTTACGATGGCACGTTGGCGCTGAAACATCTTTGAGAATATATGAAGAGTGCAGAATGATCCAAGCCTAAGCCACATGAAGTAAATTTTGCGGAGGAGCAAAATAAAGATTTCAAAAAGTCTATAAAGAAAGTTAAGTTTTAAAGATTTAAAATATGCTTTCATTACTGCACCATCTATTGAAAAATTAACAAACTTCACTAGAAATGGACTTAGCTGTACTCAGTCGATACATAATGAAATTTCGTTTTTCGAGACAGTAAGGCTTAGGCCTGAATCATTCTGACGTCTTCACATAGAAAACAGATATTTATCTAATAGGTAGGTTCATAGAGGAAAGAGGGACTTGTTTCTCGTAAGTGGCATGGAAATTATGACCTGCTTTCAATTAGTATTACTAAATCGCTGTGATGTTCTGTCACCCTCTCATCACTTTTACTCCTTTTGAAGTAATTTTTCCTGTGTTCCAGGTAAGTGGAGCACGGCGCCTAATGATACCACTACCCATGCCACTTCACATCGATCAACGTTAGCCACCGTGTACGGTGATTCTGCACAAATAAATCTGAGGAGTGGCGTAGGCGCAGCGATGTTGACACAAACGATGTCTCGCTATGGCAGGCACCCGCCCAACAGGTAAGCAAGCACGACAGCAGCATTGCTCGCTGCCTTGTTGGTATCATGGCCGTACCACGTGTCCGCTATCAGAGGAAAACGCCCTCTGCATGCTTGCATAGGTGTGACAAACATCTGGAGACTCCTTGTTACCTTGACAAGTGAGCCGGTCTTCGTGGTTCAGGCTGTAGTGTTGGCGCCAACTGACAAGCCCAAATGCGTCTTCTACTTGTAGCAGTCCCATCGCCCCGTGCGGCAAGCACGAGATTAATAAAGACTGTATTAATACCTACATACACACACCGCAAACTTCCACACAGTACATGGTAGAGAGCACATTGGACCATTATTATCGATTTGTTGTCCTGTCACGTGTGAGTACTGAGCGACAAAAAATTACTACATGCCTCTGTACGTGACTTACATTATTTTCATGATTCTTGGACAAGATATACTATGGTGACAGGCGTATGGCCTACAATCTCTACAGAATGAAAACTCTCTAAATTTAACTAACATTGCTGCACGAGAACTACGTCGTCATTTTTCAGAATGTTCTCGATTTAGTTCCCTAACCATTTCTTTATACTTTTCCATGGTATGCAGGACATAAAATACTGTGTGAGACGTGCTATCATTTTTCCTGTTCATAATTGGCTACCAATGCTGTACAATCGCAATAAAGTCATGAGATGTTCAATTGACGCTTCTGTTAGAACATGTGACGCGTTTCGGGATTACACCCATCTTCATACATCACAAACTTCAACTCCTTCCTAACCAACTAGGCGTACAGCCTTGACAACTCAGAGAAAGTTTCCAATTAACATCTGCTTGTGTAGCAGTTATAGTCATATTTTATTGGAAACTTGCTCTGAGTTGTCAAGGCTGTACACCTAGTTGGATAGCAAGGAGTTGAAGTTTGTGATTTCTGAAGATGGGTGTAATCCCGAAACGCGTAACATGTTCTAATAAAAGCGTCAATTGAACATCTCATGACTGTATTGTGATTTTGGAGGTTTGGTTGCCAATTATTAACTTTTGCATGGAGTATGTCAGCAACGCATGTCTGAATTCGTTCGATGTCTATTGTCATGGCCACTTCTAAGTATGCTGTCTAGGTTTTTATGTTGGTAACGCCACGTAGCGCTCTGTATGAAAATCGCTGACTGAGCTGTGTGCAGTCTGTGGGTGGTTGGACTCAATGTTGAAATATTAACTAGTGTAGTGTTGGACAGTTGGAGGTGAGCCGCCAGCAGTGGTGGATGTGCAGAGGGATAAGACAGAGTTTTGAGAGCTTGCTATGAGAGCATCAGGGATTCCATGCGATGGAGGGTGGATGCATGTATCCTCGCTAACCGAGGACGTTTTGAACATTTCCTGTAACAAAATGTTTGAAGTCACGCTGGTACGTTCTGTTGCTGTGTGTTTCCATTCCATGATTAATGTGATTTGAGGAGAAGTAATAAAATGAGTTCTATCATGGAAAGTAAGCGTTTCCGGACACATGTCTTCATAACATATTTTCTTTCTTTGTGTATGAGGAATGTTTCCTGAAAGTTTGGCCGTACCTTTTTGTAACACCCTGCGTAGACAACATACTGTGTCAGGTTTGCATCTGGTGGCCTAAATTTCAACTACTTTTTTTCGGTGTAAATTGGTTCAGTATTAACGCATTAGCATATCTACCAAGTTTCGTTTCCATATGACAATTGAAGCACAAGTTCCTCCGTGAATAGCTGCACTTCAATTATAACCAACCAGTACATGCTAAACCAGAACTGCACCGACAAACTTTCCGACGTTGTTAAGGCATACCTTCTCAGTATTTACGTACAAAGGACCAAAGGTGTGCGGCGGATTGTTACAGAGTTATGGCATATTGTTCGGTGTCTTACTCAATTAGCTTTGTATTCAGCCACAGGATGTGATTGGGGAATGGAGCACTGGGTTTTGTGAGTGAAAGTTGGTTGGACTTAAACAGTCTTGATTTAATGAGTTTAATAATTTTCAAACACACTCTTTCGAGTCTTTGAAATCCCCCAAAATGTCAACCAACTTCCGTAGGTGTGAGACTAAACCTAGCTCCTGACGCCTTAATTTGTCGCAGTTCGACGAGGGAGGCATTGGGTGCTGCAAGACAAGTGAACTGATGAGCTTGTTTGTCCCGAAAAATATCTGAATAACTAATGTGATCTATTGAACATTTTTTTTCGTTCTACTCCGATTGACAAGACATCCGGTTTCCTACTTTCGTATTTATAAAGGACGATCGATAAAGTTTTCGTGTCATGGCGTTGCTTCAGTTTGTTTGCAACGTCGTGCGACTGCGATGCGGTTGTACACCGGGTATTAGTATGGCATTCCTATCTTACCGACGTGGATGGTGTAAATAAAGAAACGTTAACTATGCATTTTTTTACCAAATGTGTCAAAACAGAATCAATGTGCTGCTGCTCTTTTCGCCGGTGGACATCGATCGGCGAATGAAGAATGTGTATGGGGCATCATGTCTGTCGCAGAACACCCCTGTGGAATGGTGCGTCAAGGGGGGCAGCTGCTTCATTATAACGCACTTCCCCATATCGCAAATGTTATAACGCCCAGGTTACGCCAGCTGAAGTGGAAGTGGTCACTATATTTTACGATTAACAAATCACTTCCATAGCCGAGATAGTTATTTACATTACTCTGCTACCACAATGTACGTGGTTAGTTGCAATGCTTGCTATGAACTGTCAAACACACTAGCTGCCGCTCACTAAGGTACAGCAAGCAATCTTTTAACCAAGAGCACTCGTCCGAAGTTCAATAATTTTAATGACAACAACGTCACTTGCAACTAAGGCAGTTGCATCGGTTATAGTATATCACTGGTACTTATCGGGAAATTACTCACTTAAGACCTCGGGGAAGATCAGTGAGGCAATACTAACCTTACGACTTGTCTTAGAAGAAAGATTGTGGTAAGGCAAACCTACGTTTCTAGCATTTGTAGACTTCTACATCTACTTCTACATGTATACTACGCAAGCCACCCAACGGTGTGTGGCGGAGGGCACTTTACGTGCCACTGTCATTACCTCCCTTTTCTGTTCCAGTCGCGTATGGTTCGTGGGAAGAACGACTGTCTGAAAGCCTCCGTACGCGCTCGAATCTCTCTAATTTTACATTCGTGATCTCCTCGGGAGGTATAAGTAAGGGGAACCAATATATTCGATACCTCATCCAGAAACGCACCCTCTCGAAACCTGGCGAGCAAGCTACACCGCGATGCAGAGCGCCTCTCTTGCAGCGTCTGCCACTTGAGTTTGCTAAACATCTGCGTAACGCTATCACGTTTACAAAATAACTCTGTGACGAAACGCGCCGCTCTTCTTTCGATCTTCTCTATCTCCTCCTTCAACCCGATCTGGTAGGGATCCCACACTGATGTGCAATACACAAGTATAGGTCGAGCGAGTGTTTTGTAAACCCTACTTAGAGAAAGCCTTTGGCAATGTTGACTGGAATACTCTCTTTCAAATTCTAAAGTTAAAATACAGGGAGTGAAAGGCTATTTACAATCTGTACAGAAGCCAGATGGCAGTTATTAGAGTCGACGGACACGAAAGGGAAGGAATGGTTGAGAAGGGTGTGAGACAGGGTTGTAGCCTCTCCCCGATGTTATTCATTCTGTAAAGGAAACAAAATAAAAATCCGGAGTAGGTATTAAAATCCATGGAGAACAAATAAAAACTTTGAGGTACGCCGATGACATTGTAATTCTGTCAGACATCAAAGGACTTGGAAGACCAGTTGAACGGAATGGACAGTGTCTTGAAAGGAGGATATAGGATGAACATCAACAAAAGCAAAACGAGGATAATGGAATGTAGTCGTATTAGGTCGGGTGATGGTGACAGAGTTAGATTTGGAAATGAGACACTTAAAGTAGTAAAGGAGTTTTGCTATTTGAGAAGTAAAATATTTGATGATGGTCGAAGTAGAGAGCATATGAAATATATACTGGCAATGGCAAGGAAAGCGTTTCTAAAGTAGAGAAATTTGTTAACTTCAAGTATAGATTTAAGTGTCAGGAAGTCGTTTCTGACAGTATTTGTATGGATTGTAGCCATGTATGGAAGTGAAACATGGACGATTAATAGTTTGGACAAGAAGAGAATGGAAGCTTTCGAAATGTCGTGCTAAAGAAGAATGCTGAAATTTAGATAGGTAGATCACATAACTAATGAGGAAGTATTGAATAGAATTGGGGAGAAGAGGAGTTTGTGGCACAGCTTGACAAAAAGAAGGGACCGGTTGGTAGGACATGTTCTAAGGCATCAGGGGATAACAAATTTAGCATTGGAGGACAGCGTGGAGGGTAAAAACCGTAGAGGGAGACCAAGAGATTGATACACTAAGCAGACTCAGGATGTAGGTTGCAGTAAGTACTGGGAGATGAAGAAGCTTGCACAGGATTAGGTAGCATGGAGAGCTGCATCAAACCACACAAGGCCACACAATAACAACAACAACAACAACAAAAATGGCTCTGAGCACTATGGGACTCAACTGGTTTGGTCATCAGTTCCTAGAACTTAGAACTACTTAAACCTAACTAACCTAAGGACATCACACACATCCATGCCCGAGGCAGGATTCGAACCTGCGACCGTAGCAGTCGCACGGTTCCGGACTGCGCGCCTAGAACCGCGAGACCACCGCGGCCGGCTCAACAACAACAACAACGAGCTAAACGGCACTAGTCGCAGCGCACTCTAATTGTCCCTTACAGCCAGTAGAGAGTTAATCAACCCATACCCGATACTGGTCAACACAAACAAGTTAAATTAGGCCGCAGACGCAGTGAAAATCCATTTGTGAAACGCAGTCATTTAAGGAAAAAAAACGACACGATTAAGAAAGTTTAATGAAAGACCTACAGCAAAATTTGGAAATATTGATAAGCACGGTCAAACTACATGCTCACTCGGACACGGTCTTCGCGAAACACATGTCCTCCTACAATCCAAATACGGACACACCCGACCGACAGGCGGTTCAAACCACATAGATGCTATTACTCTTAATTATGGCAAGCACATTCAACTGTAGCTGCTGAGGGTTCCACGTAGTATGCAAGTGAGGCTTATTTGTCACTTCCTCCAGAATGAAGTGCAGAACTCGTTTCCGCTTCAATTAATTCACTCTGTGAATCATGGAGTTACTGATAGAGAAAAACAGTACAGGATTTCACTCAAATGGCACAGACACAAAGATATTAACAGATAATTGATCGTCTCACTGCTGAGAGAAACGACTGAAAAACACTTCCACTTCCAGGGAAATACTAAGTTGTAAGTAACCTCACCCTTACGCACACGTCAGTGCCATGGAATCTCTCATGCACGAGTTTACGTCTCAGGGATTTAAACACGAAAAAGTCCTATCACCACATAATACTGCTAGAGCGTTCCGTTCCATTCCATGTCCCGGGAGCAAGGACACAACCTCCGGCCGATTATAAGTCTTAGGTTGCCAGCTGCCAGGAAAAGCCACGTGGAGAGAGAGAGCACCGCACGCCATACGCGGCAGGATTTTAAATTAGTCGAAAGTGTGGACCGCATGGCTGTGTATTTGTGCTGCACTGAAAATGCTGCACAAACCTGCAGATGTTTACGGTATGCGCCGTGTGACTTGTTTCCATTCGCACACAGAACCTAGTGTTGTTAAAAGTAATGCCCCACTAATCTCGTTGCCCTAAAGTTTTCTTTCAGTACTGCTCTGTTTTATCTAGAATTTCACTGTTCGGCAGTGTTGAACTCACATCAATACTGACACGCAACATTACTGTGCATAGGTTTATTGATGAAGCCTGTACCCATGTCTCTCCCTACTTTATCTGTTCCAGATGCGAATGGTGATTAGGATGAACGATTGTGGTAAACTTCCGTGTGAGTTCGAACCGTCCAGTTTTACCTTCAAGGTCTTTTCTCATGCTGTACATATGAGAAAGTAATATATACTGCGACTGTAGTTGAATGAGCACTTCCTTGACGCTTTCACTCTCTTGAAACAAACCTCTGACGAAACGCAGTACCCTTCTTTGAACCGTCCCATTTCCCTTATAAAACACTAATGGAAGGGGTCCCAGACTGACGAGCAGTACTTACAGGTTTCTGTAAGGAACGGCACTCTTGGATTGCAGTTCCTGAATTTTCTTCCTGTGAACCTCTGTCTTGCATCTACCTTTTCAGCAATTTAATTTTATAAGTCGTTGCATTTTAACCTTCAGACCTGAACTATTTCAAGCTATGAAAAAATATATTGCTTCAGAATATGTAGTGATATACTGGAAATGCACTTTAAGAAAATATCTAGAGAGGTTGTCAAGCTTTTTCACCTTTAATCATTAAAAAAAATATGTACATTATTGTGCACAAAATGCAGGAAATGTTACCAGAAATAAAGTAGCGTTGAAGGCAAAATACTTTTCTTTCATGGAAATGAGAGAAAAATACATGAATAACTAGAAGTCTAACAATAACATAGTTAAAATGTGTAATTTTTACATGGCTTTATGGAAATCAACAAAACAATTGCGATCCTTTTTTTTATACATAGCTATACATAACTTTTGTTAAAGTAAAAATGAGTCTTTCTCTTAGATTTTTGGTATTTACACCTCTCCCTTTTTTATTTCCATTCATATGTGGTGTATGATCTGTTGCATCAGATATTACTGCATTAATAAACATACATTCAATAATACTTTTCTCATTACATCATAAATTGCTGCTATGACAGGGTCTTCCTCTCTTTCATGGTCCTACTTTTCCCACTTTTATAAGTCCTTCAGCAACTTTCATGCTAAAGTGCATCAGGTCTAGTGCATTTTTCTTTGTATCACCCTGCTCGGATGATAAAGGGTGAACTGGGGAAGATATGTCGTTCATATTGTTCTTCTTGCAGAGTATGTAAGTTAGTGTATTCACAGATTCTTTTATATATCTTTTGAAATATGAAAGAGGGCGTGACAGCTCAGCATCGTCATCCAGCATTCCACTTTCCTGAAAAGTTCCTGACCTGATAAACACACCTTTCTTCCGTTTAACTTTGTTCTTCGTAGTGATTGCATCAACGTTTTCTCCAGTCACATGATGATCTTCTCTAATCACACGATGATATTCTACAACAACATGATAATCTTCTCGAATCACTTGCTGGTCAGAGCTGCATATTTCACTGACGTGAGGATCAACGTCTTCTGATATACCTGTGACATCATCAGCCCCAATTCTGTCAGTGCCTACTGCTTTGTAGTTAGGTGAAGTAGGATCCACTTGCACCAAGTTTTCTTATACTTCTGCATCACTCAGTTCTATGTCGGAACCATAACCAGAATCTTATAGTTGAAGCACTGTCTGAACGTCCTCTCCCTTGTGTAGGTCTAAAATGTCTGTATAGATGTCGATAGATTTCAGTTCTCTATGCTACATTGGGTCGTAATTACTTGCCTTACAAATGGGTAATCCACTGTAATTACAGAGATTATTATGAACTTACATCAGCCTGGACGTTACAGTTAAAGGTATAGTATACAACTATTTCCAAGTAGTCCGTAACTTCCAGAAACTCAACATAACGTCAAAATTCTTTCAGTGCTAAATAAAAAATGAGGTTGCTTTAATTTTGTGCTACACCACTAATGCACTGTGTTTAATTGAAATATGCGATCCGTCAATTATTTCAAAGTCGAATTTAACGTATAAACAGAAAACACGACTGCATAATTCATAGAATCTTTCTAGGAGTAATAAGACATCTATGTCTCAGTCTAAGTCTTTGCCGTCATGCTACTGCACAGTTGCAGCTAGTTCTTCTGTGTCATCATGGCTAACAAATAAAGGGTGCACAACCAATTCACAATAGTCAAAGGAAGTAGCACACATACTTTCAGTCCCTTAGGAACGTGTTAATCGCATGTAGAGATAATTGGATGTTGTTGTTGTTGTGGTCTTCAGTCCAGAGACTGGTTTGATGCAGCTCTCCATGCTACTGTATCCTGTGCAAGCTTCTTCATCCCCCTGTTGTTGTTGTTGTGGTCTTCAGCCCAGAGACTGGTTTGATGCAGCTCTCCATGCTACTGTATCCTGTGCAAGCTTCTTCATCCCCCTGTACCTACTGCAACCTACATCCTTCTGAATCTGTTTAATGTATCCATCTCTTGGTCTCCCTCTACGATTTTTACCTTCCGCGCTGCCCTCTATTACTAAACTGTTGATCCCTCGATGCCTCAGAATATGCCCTACCAACCGATCACTTCCTCTAGTCTAGTTGTGCACAAATTTCTCATTTCTACAATACTATTCAGCACCTCCTTATCTACCCATATAACCTTCAGCATTCTTCTGTAGCACCACATTTCGAAAGCTTCTATTCTCTTCTTGACCAAACTATTTATCGTCCATATTTCACTTCTGTACATGGCTACACTCCATACAAATACTTTCAGAAAGGACTTCCTGACACTTTAATCTATACTCGATATTAACAAATTTCTCTCCTTCAGAAACGCTTTCCTTGCCATTGCCAGTCTACATTTTATATCCTCTCTACTTCGACCATCATCAGTTATTTTACTTCTCAAATAGCAAAACTCCATTACTACTTTAAGTGTATCATTTCCAAATCTAATTCCCTCACAATCACCCGACCTAATTCGACTACATTCCATTATCCTCGTTTTGCTTTTGTTCATGTTCATCTTATATCCTCCTTTCAAGACACTGTCCATTCCGTTTAACTGCTCTTCCAAGTTCTTTGCTGTCCCTGGCAGAATTACAGTGTCATCAGCAAACCTCAAAGTTTTTATTTCTTCTCCATGGATTTCAATTACTGTTCCAAATTTTTCTCTTGTTTCCTTTACTCCTTGCTCGATATACAGATTTAATAACATCAGGGAGAGGCTACAACCCTACCTCACTCCCTTCCCAACCGCTGCTTCCCTTCATACCCCTCCACTCTTATAACTGTCATCTGGTTTCTGTACAAATTGTAAATAGCCTGTCGCTCCCTGTATTTGACCCATGCCACCTTCAGAATTTGAAACAGAGTATTCCATTGTTTAAAGCTTTCTCTATGTCTACAAATTCTAGAAACGTAGGTTTGCCTTTCCTTAATCAATTTTCTTAGATAAGTCGATCTTCATCTACATCCTCTTCCATTTCTATAATATTGTCCTCAAGAACATCGCCCTCGTATAGACCCCCTATATACTCCTTCCACCTTTCTGCTTTCCCTTCTCTGCTTAGAACTGGGTTTCTATTTGAGTTCTTGATATTCATGCAAGTGGTTCTCTTTTCTCCAAAGTGTCTTTAATATTCCTGTAGGCAGTATCTTTCTTACACCTACGATATACTCCTCTACATCCTTACATTTGTCCTCTAGCCATCCCTGCTTAGCCGTTTTGCACTTCCTGTCGACTTCATTTTTGAGACGTTTGTATTCCTTTTTGCCTGCTTCATTTGCTGCATTTTTGTATTTTCTCCTTTCATCAATTAAATTCAATATCTCTTCTGTTACCGAAGGATTTCTACTAGCCCTCGTCTTCATACCTACGTGATCCTCTGCTGCCTTCGCTATTTCATCTCTCAAAGCCACCAATTTTTCTTCTACTGTATGTCTTTCCCCTATTCTTGTCAATCGTTCCCTAATGCTCTCCCTGAAACACTCTACAACCTGTGGTTCTGTCAGTTTATCCAGGTCCCATCTCCTTAAATTCCCACCTTTTTGCAGTTTGTTTAGTTTTAATCAACAGTTCGTAACCAATAGGTTGTGGCCAGAGTCCACATCTGCCCCAGGAAATGTCTTACAGTTTTAAACCTGCTTCCTAAATGTCTGTCTTGCCATTATATAATCTATCTAAAACCTGTCAGTATGTCCGGGCTTCTTCCATGTATACAACCTTCTTTTATGACTCTTGAACCTAGTGTTAGCTATGATTAAATTATGCTCTGTGCAAATTTCTATCAGGCGGCTTCCTCTTTCATTCCTCGGCCTCATTCCACATTCACCTTCTACGTTTCCTTCTCTTCTTCTTCCTACTATCGAATTCCAGTCACCCATGACTATTAAATGTTCGTCTCCCTTCACTATCTGAATGACTTCTTTTATCTCATCATACATTTCATCCGTCTCTTCATCATCTGCGGAGCTAGTCGGCATATAAACATGTACTACTGTGGTAGGCGTGGGTTTCGCATCTATCTTGGCCACAATTGGATGTAGTAGTGCATAATTATACACATGGGGTCTGAAGCGCTTAAATCATTCTGCACACATGATTACACATATTTAAAGATTGTGATTCCTTTAACTGACTGTTCGGGAATCGGGTAATTATATAATAACGAGTCTTTCCGTCTATTTAACACGATACGTTCTTTTTGTTTACATTAAGCGTCAACCACCAATCCCGAGCACCAAGCTTCGACCTCTGTAGGTGTCTCTGTATTTTGCTGCAATTTTCAACGGTCATGACACATCGTTATAGAACTGCATCATCGGTGGACGGTTGTATGAAATTTCCGACGTTATCGGCTCTCTTATTTTTATTCAAACTGATATACTGTGAACAATAACGGTGCTATAACGTTCCCCTGGTATGCGACCAATATTATATAGAATACATGAGGATGAAAACGTGGCACTATTCTTCAGGAAGAAACTGTCAGACTCTGGTCGACCTCCGCAACCTGTTAAGGTTTGAGTAGTTCTAGGCACGGTGCTGAAGTTCCCAACACCGCCGACTTTGTCAGGTTGGGTCATTAGGAAACTGCAGTCTTAGTCAACGCCCGTGGAACCGGTAGTACTATTAGCATGAACGTATCTAATGTATTGTTTCATCTACAGTGATAATCATACTTACTAAGTATGTCTATCCACCTTAACTTGACCCTCCATGTTACTCTAACTGTTCTATTACATTAACACAGTAACTTTTTCAAATTAAAGGGAACAACGTGAATGTTAATCTTCACTTCGTTCCTCCAAGTTACGATAAAACATATTATGCACTACTAGCCATTAAAATTGCTACACCACGAAGATGACGTGCTACATACGCTAAATTTAACCGTCAGGAAGAAGATGCTGTGATATGCAAATGATTAGCTTTTCAGATCATTCACAAAAGGTTGGCGCCGGTGGCGACGCCTACAACAGTTGACCGGCGTTGCCTGGTGAGACGTTGCTGTGATGGCTCGTGTAAGGAGGAGAAATGCGTACCATCACGTTTCCGACTTTGATGTAGGTTGGATTGTAGCCTATCGCGAATGCGGTTTATCCTATCGCCACATTGCTGCTCATAGTGGTCGAGATCCGATGACTGTTAGCAGAATATGGAATCGGTGGGTTCAGGAGGGTTAATACGGAACGCCATGCTGGATCCCAACGGCTTCGTATCACTAGCAGTCGAGATGACAGGCATCTTATCAGCATGGCTGTAACAGATCGTGCAGCCACGTCTCGATCCCTGAGTCAACAGATGGGGACGTTTGCAAGACAACAACCAGCTGCACGAATAGTTTGACGACGTTTGCAGCAGCATGGACGAACAGCTCGGAGACCATGGCTGAGGTTACTCATGACGCTGCATCACAGCAGGAGCGCCTGCGATTGTGTACTCAACGACGAACCTGGGTGCACGAAAGGCAAAACGTCATTTTTTCGGATGAATCCAGATTCTGTTTACAGCATCATGATGGTCGTATCCGTGTTTGGCGTCATTGCCGTAAACGCATATTGCAAGCGTGTCTTCGTCATTGCCATAACGGCGTATCACCCGGCGTGATAGTATGACGTTCAATTGGTTACACGTCTCGTTCACCTCTTGTTCGCAGTGACTGCACTTTGAACAGTGGACGTTACATTTCAGATGTGTTACGACCCGTGGCTCTACCCTTCATTCTATCCCTGTGAAACCCTGCATTTCAGTAGTATAATGCACGACGGCATGTTCCAGGTCCTGCACAGGCCTCTCTGGATAAAGAAAATGTTCGACTGCTGTCTTGGCCAGCACGTTCTCCAGATCTCTCACCAACTGAAAACGTCTGGTCAATGGTGGCCGAGCAACTTGCTCGTCACAATACGCCAGTCACTACTCTTGATGAACTCTATCGCGTTGAAGCTGCATGGGCAGCTGTACCTGTACGCGCCATCCAAGCTGTGTTTGACTCAATGCCCAGGCGTATCAAGGCCGTTATTACAGCCAGAGGTGGAGGTTCCGGGTACTGATTTCTCATGATCTATGCACCCAAATTCCGTGAAAATCTAATCACATGTCAGTTCTGGCGTAATATATTTGTCCAATGAATACCCGTTTATCATCTGCATTTCTTCTTGGTGTAGCAATTGTAATGGCCAGTAGTGTAGATCATCTCGTCACAGTTCTTCCTTAAAGCTTGGCCTTGATTTTCACCTTGCCATGGCACTAAACTATTAAACTAAGAAGAGCCTCCAGTCAGTTTCCAGACACATAGATTTCTGCAGGTCGCTTTATTTGTCCCCTTATGTGACTCTGCTGCTTCCCTGCACCTACTGCACATTCTCATGGAATATTGATCCACTACTAATAGAATCCAAGACAATTCTTTTCTACAATTTCATGATACCAACCAACTGGTGTTGCACATTTGGTAACGGAATTGCACTGTTACTACTTTCTGGAGAGGTAAGAACATTGTATTTCTTTAAATCAAGAAAGGATGAAATTCGTCATCACCGACTGCCTGTGGTAACAAGAGTTGGCATGGTCTCAAAAATGGTTCAAATGGCTCTGAGCACTATGGGACTTAACATCTGAGGTCATCAGACCCCTAGAACTTAGAACTACTTAAACCTAACTAACCTAAGGACATCACACACATCCATGCCCCAGGCAGGATTCGAATCTGCGACCGTAGCAGTCGCGCGGTTCCGGACTGAAGCGCCTAGAACCGCCGGCTACCGCTGCCGGCTGACATGGTCTCCTGTGTCAAATAACGCACACGAAATCGGCGTGACGTCATGCTGCCAGATATCGTGTCACTCCGTGTGACGTGTCCTCGGAGTCTTTCGCGACGCCATACATAAATAAAACTTTTTTCGCTTTTCAAGCCACTTCAATTCGAGCAAAATCCTCGAGCTTTCGATTACCATCTCTGCCATCGTCTGCAGGAGATCACTGACTGCCGGGCTGCTATGGTTGCTCGTGTATGTAGGCTTGATGACATCATCAGCACCCAATCAGGTAGACCCAAAGTGGCGCTAAGTAGACCCGGGAAGTTGGCGGAGCTATTGCTCGTGACAGCACCGGTAACGTCAGGTGGCTCCAGGGGCAGGCGCCACGTTTGAAACAGCCGCTCCCGCGTCGCGCATCTGTCTCTGCTTTCTTTCGATGTCCAACGCTCGTCCCCATGCCCTGCTGAGTGTGTACCCCTTGTCTCTGTTGAAATTGTTGTTACTCAAACGAATCGCGGGCGCTTCCTTTGTAACGGATTCCCAATATGTAGATGCATGAGCCAAAACTTTTGTATTTTCGAACTGCATTTTATGTCCGTTTTCTAGGCAATGCTCCTCTATGGCTGACTTGTCAAGCTCCCTATGTTTTATATGGCGCTTGTGTTCAGTACAACACTCCGCAACCGTGCGAATTGTTTGTCCGATATACGTGCTGCTACAAGCACTAGGTACACCATACGCACCGCACACTCGATGAGCAATGTTGTCTTTAATAACATGCCAATTGCATGGCCCCATGTTGTCTTTAATAGGGCGCAACATATCTCGTATCTTGGGGGCGGGCCGTAACACTAGTTTTAGCCCGTGTTACTGTAGCAGACGTCCTAACTTTCTGCTAGTTTCTCCACAATATGGCAGGAATGCAGTCCGTCTGGCGTCTTCTACTGATTCACCAAGTGTCTTTCGTCGGCGGCCCTTGAAAGGGTTTGCGATGTCTCTTTTACTATATCCATTTTCCTCGAAAACACGTTTTAAGTTCTGCAGTTCAGACATGAGGTGGTCGTCGTCAGAGATAATCTTGGCTCTATGAACCAATGTGTTTAGGACAGCTTTCTTGTGTACAGGATGGTGGAAAGTATTGGCGTTCAAGTACCGATCAGTGTGTGTTGGTTTCCGGTACACTGAATGACCAAGTTAACCTTTTGCCTTCTGCTCAGCCAAAACATTCAAGAATGGTAGCTTGCATTGCTTCTCCATATCGACAGTAAATTTAATGTTGGGATGGACACCATTCATGTGATCAAGGATTTTATTCGAATTGACGCGGCTTGAAAAACCGAGAACGTTCCATTCACACCCTGTGATGCAAGAACACTAGGAGCGCTACCAGACCCACTAGAACGGAAAGAACTGGTCAGTTCTCTGTAGCCTCTCAATAGTTTTGCTAAAGATGTTAATAACTGATGATCATGTGGTACTGGTAGTGTTTTATGGGGTTCATTGTTAGAGATAAGTAACTGATAGAGAGTAGGAATGTACTATGCTAATATAAATAATCAGTTAATGAGTGAAGACTGCAGACGCTTTCTTTGGTGTTGTCCAAAGAACGAGGTCCCATGGCAAAGTTGTTATGTCACGACAGACCCACAAGTAAGGACAGTACCTGCCTGCGAGACGTCGGCGTAGATACTCTATCCGGAGGTTCTACTGCCTTTGAAAAATGACGATGTATCGATACATCGGTATTTTTCCCAAAAGGTATCGATATGTATATCACAGAGATGTTTCGTCCCCGATATTTAGATATATCTATATCGAGTGGTAATATCTAGTGCCGATATTATTGCTTTACATTATATTTATTTCGCAATTTTCGGGAAATATATGAAATTTTTCTTTTGGAATTGTAATACAATATAATTTTCCTTTCACTGAGTGAAGCAGTCTTACTACTTATTGAGCTCCCATCAAGGCCAGTCTCTCTCTCTCTTTCACTGTGTGAAGCAGGTATAGGTGGGACAAAGAAGTAGTCCTATTGCACTGGGGGTGTGGCGATGTGAATGGAATAACAAGATATCCGATGTGGAGAAATAGCACACCAGCTGCGTTAAAAACATTTTTTAACGCAACTAGTGTGCTATTTTTTCACATTGACATCCTTCAGAAACAGCTGCTGAAAAAGATGACCATAATCTAAAGCACAAAACTGGTTTCTGCGGTGAGCGGAGAAATATGAGTGGATATGCCAACGTAATCAGCGCTCGGCGGTACCAACAGAAACTAAGACGTTTGGCTTCTCCACGCACTTCTGACACTACAACTGCTAGGTCACTGGCTTTTGCAGAAATGAGAAAACACGGAACTCGTCATGAAGTTTTCCAGACAAATTCGATATGTGACGGACACATCATATATGTTTTATTGGGCCACTTACATGCAGTTACCATTGGAAGCAAAGTGGTTATCGCCAAGTCACCAAGCGCGAACGTGCCTCTTTTTCCTTTCAGTTCTTGCTCTAAGGAGGATAAGAGCCAGCTAGCTTCTTGATGTACAGAATATCTAAAGATAAATCGGTACTTAAATATACAGATCCAAACCTGCAGAATTTTTAAAAGGTACAGCCAATATTTTTATAGAACGGTATGTCCATAATTTTTCGCCGATTTATCGATATGCTTACGATGACAGTATCATCTTACTTCAGAGCCAACAGGTGAGTTGTATTGTAAGAACTCTATAGAAGTTTATAGTCAATTTTACTCTGGAGCCGGCCGCTGTGGCCGATCGGTTCTACGGGCTTCAGTCTGGAACTGCGCGACCACTACGGTCGCAGGTACGAATTCTGCCTCGGGCATGGAAGTGTATGATGTCCTTACGTTAGTTAGGTTTAAGTAGTTCTTAGTTCTAGGAGACTGATGACCTCAGATGTTAAGTCCCATAGCGCTCAGAGCCACTAGAACAACTTTTTTAATTAGTTAATTAATTTATTTATTTTTTTACTTTGGAATGTGTCGTGTGATAAGTCATCGAATACAGCGGTAGTAACAAAGGTAGGTTACAATCCCGTGGGCATGAATTGTTTCCATGTAATGTATTCTATATTGTTCAAGTTTTAATATAGTATTGTAATCCAGAATGAGATTTTCACTCTGCAGCGGAGTGTGCGCTGATATGAAACTTCCTGGCAGATTAAAACTGTGTGCCCGACCGAGACTCGAACTCGGTACCTTTGCCTTTCGTGGGCAAGTGCTCTACCATCTGAGCCACCGAAGCACGACTCACGCCCGGTACTCACAGCTTTACTTCTGCCAGTATCTCGTCACCTACCTTCCAAACTTTACAGAAGCTCTTCTGCGAAACTTGCAGAACTAGCACTCCTGAAAGAAAGGATATTGCGGAGACATGGCTTATCCACAGCCTGGGGCATGTTTCCAGAATGAGATTTTCACTCTGCAGCGGAGTGTGTGCTGATATGAAACTTCCTGGCAGATTAAAACTGTGTGCCCGACCGAGACTCGAACTCGGGACCTTTGTCTTTCGCGGGCAAGTGCTCTACCAACTTTTTTTTTTTTTAATCTCAATTTGTTCGCATGTGTTCGTTGCATCTGCTCGGGGCGGACGTCGTAAGACATCCATTTATGTTCGTTGTTGATCGATTGACTCAGTTTTTTTTTATTACTTCAACTGAGCTACCGAAGCACGACTTACGGCCGGTACTCATAGCTTTACTTCTGTCAGTACTTCGTCTCCTACCTTCCAAACTTTACAGAAGCTCTTCTGCGAACCTAGTATTGTAATATTTTGGACCTGCTCGACCTCTTCCAGAAGGGTTCCATGCTTCCTACGATCCATTACAGTGCCGTCACGAATGCCTCAAGTGTCTTTTTGTCACGCACGATTCTTATACTGTTATCAAATGACCTAGTACACCTGTCTTCGCCTGAATTAAATATACAGTATCTGTGGCTCACTGTCTTCCCATCGTGGAATTTACAGGGTATACGTTTCTTGAGAAAATCTTGGGATTTGTACATAGATTTGCCGTTGTAGAGCAAGGATCGTGACACTTGGTGTTAGAGGAGTTCCCACCTTATCGATTACCTTAACGAATTTGCCCTGCTGAGTAAGCCAAGGAGAACAACCGGTACTTTACCTCTTCTTTTGTTGTGCGCGTAAAACAATATGTGATTGTGGATGCACCTCCATGCAAACACTTTCGTTTATGCGATTCCCCAAACTAGTTTTAGCAAAATACTGGTATCTTCAGTGGTTTCTTTATTCTAAAACATGAGAGCTACTTTCTTTATATTACATTACGAGAAAACGTAATTATTCATTCATTTATTCATATTATTTTTGCTCATGTAGACAGCCTTTTAACTCAAATATCTCTAGATGAGACAATTTTCACTTCTTTCCTTTCCTTCTTCTCTCTTCCCAAAATCTCTTCATCCTTTGACTATGCTCTTGTTTCCTTTTTTCCGTCCATAATGCTCCCATCTTCCTCTTCTCGTTTACCATAAATTTTGCGTTCCTAATTTTGTTCCTAAATTCCTTTCTGTCTTTTATCATTTGCTTGTTTATCCCCAGCTGCCTTATGTCTTCATCTATTTCATGATACCAGTTTGTTTTAAAACTTGAATGCTTTACTACATCGAAGATTCTCTTTGTAAGTCAGGTGTTGTCCATTCTCTGTATGTGTCCGTAGAAATTTAGTCTGCGTTTTCTGGTCATGTCTGTGAGTCTGTCAGTGCGTTGGTATAACTCATTGGTAGGTCTTTTCATCCATACGCCATTTTTGTGTATTGGTCCGAATATTTTCATGAGAATTTTGGGTTCTATTTTCTTCCTAGCTGTATTTCTTTAACTTGCTCTACCCATTGTTTGACAATTCTGTCTAAGACTATGTTAAACAGGACTGGTGAAAGCCCATCTCCTTGTCGGGCACCTGTGTGTACCTGGAGGAAGTGCTTCAGTGACGATATATGTGAGAAAAAGTACCTCAGTAGCTGTATCTTGAGGATGTCTTTATTCAATCACACGACCAACTTCGACTACACATTACCTCCATCTTCAAGCCCAATCACTGCCTTGACGCATTTACTGTGGGATCCTTGTTACTAACACTCATGGGCTAGTAACAAGGATACTACAGTAAACATGCCAAGGAAAAGAAATACTGTTTTAACACTGGTGGGGCCTGTGGATGGCGTGGAAACTGGTCGTGTGATAGAATAAAGACATTCACAAGGTACTATTGTAGCAATACTTCTTCTCATATATATATTATACTGTTTGGTTCCAGATACGTCTGCGAATAATCTGATATTATCTTATTACCTTATAGACGTAGCAAGTTGCTTAAAGCCTTCATGGAAATATTTTGGGTGTTATCTTGGGTAATAATAAACCGCTTCAGCTGTATTTAGTCCTTTATTTTTAGGTCTCAACCGGTTTCCTGGCGCTAAGTCACATCTTTAGGTGAACATATAACTGAAACATTTGTGCTAAAAAACTCGGAACTTTGTACCCATCATTCGATGTCCGTTAGAACAAAACACCAATAAAAGTTGGTATGTCTTGAAATAAATCAGCTGGATTCCTATCCAAGATAGTGGATGAATCCACTTCTCCGATTTAAAAGCAATTGCGCGCAGGGGACGCCGCCGCGTGCTATGTCTTACTCGAAAAATATTTTCTGTTGCCAATGGAACCACGACTGTTCCCAGGCGTGCATCTCTTCACCCGAAGGAAATCAGACAGCCACGAATGTCTTTCTTCATGCCTCCAAACATACGGAAATCGCAGTGGGAGAAATCGGGATTGTATGGAGTCTTCCCATCTGCAGCGTAGTCCATACAACCTTGGCAACATGTAGCTCACTCGCACATTATGTGGGGGTGAGGTGAGATGCGGGGAGGGGGGGCGGGTATTTCTGTGCTCCGTTATGTGTCATTTCCATCTAAGCAGTAAAGAATGTGTTGCTGCCAAGTGGTCGTTTTTGCCTTTCGCCCTGCTGCTATAGGGTTTTGTACCTAATATTTTCGCTGTAACATTAACTGACGATGTAAGCAATGGTTCCCAACCTTTCTTATGCCATTTTCCTTGAGTGAATTCAGACATTAGCTAGTACCCCTGCCCTCGTTTCACCCCAGCAGGCCGGCGTGGCCAAGCGGTTCTAGGCCCTACAGTCTGGAACCGCGCGACCGCTACGGTCGCAGGTTCGAATCCTGCCTCGGGCATGAATGTGTGTGATGTCCTTAGGTTAGTTAGGTTTAAGTAGTTCTAAGTTCTAGGGGCTTGATGACCTCAGGTGTTGTCCCGTAGTGCTCAGAGCCATTTCGTTTCACCCCCCCCCCCCCCCCCACCCCACCCCTCCCCGCGCCGTCTGTGCCCCTTCTCGTCCTCGACATCATAACAAACTTTAGCACCTAGCTAAACTGTAGAATGCAAGATATTTCTTACAATACTATTACTTATAAAATGATTGAAGATGTGAAAGATGAATGGTATTTAATGTGTGTGTGTGTGTGTGTGTGTGTGTGTGTGTGTGTGTGTGTGTGTGGCTGCATGCATGTTAGAACAAATGATGAAGCAGTTTGCTGTGCATTGCAAGTGCTACCCACAACGGCCTTCCCCGGTAAGAAAGGTAACTGTCGACAGGGAGGCTACACACTTGTTACAAAACGTTCTTCACCTGCATTACTCCTCTCCTCTGCCTCACTTGCTTGGCCTACACACTGAAACCCTCTGTCAAATCAAACAAGTTCAGATGCGAATATTATACTTACTATTCGTAAACTACATCATTGCTGCGTTCATTACTACTGAATTTGACTTCAGGCTGTTAATGCTTTGTGTGTAGCCACTAGGAATAATAATAACAATAATAATAATAATGATAATAATAATAACAATAACAACATTGTATACAGCTATGCTAACCATTATGTAGCTACTGGTGTATCGTGATGTTAGTTAATTCATTTATCTGTTTCGAAGCGAGTAGTGAAGCAATTTGTGGACTACTGCAGGTAATATCTATAACTTGGGGAAGATATTTGTTTGAAATATTACGTACATGTCTCACTTTTATCGTGAGCTATGTACGGGATAAAGGAGGACTTACGTGTGTAGGGGGTGTCCTATGTCAGGAATCTGTATCCCCACCGCATTAATCATATTAATTAAAAAAGTAATTATTGAAACGTATATAATCAGTATTATAGTCCTACAAAGTTGTGATAATGATCTTTTGAAAATAATTTGGTTCCGTCGACTGAACCAGAATCGAATTACTCTACTGGCCATTAAAATTGCTACACTACGAAGATGACGTGCTACAGACGCAAAATTTAACCGACAGGAAAAAGATGCAGTGATATGCAAATGTTTAGCTTTCCAGAACATTCACACAAGGTTGGCGCCGGTGGCGACACTTACAACGTGCTGACATGAGGAAAGTTTCCAACCGATTTCTCATACACAAACAGCAGCTGACCGGCGTTACCTTGTGAAACGTTGTTGTGATGCCTCGTATAAGGAGGAGCAATGCGTACAATCACGTTTTCGACTTTGATAAAGGTCGTATTGCACCCTATCGCGATTGCGGTTTATCGTATCGCGACATTGCTGCTCGCGTTGGTCGAGATGCAGTGAATGATAGCAGAATATGGAATCGGTGTGTTCAGGAGGGTAATACGGAACGCCGTGCTGGATCCCAACGGCCTCATATCACTAGCAGTCGAGATGACAGGCATCTTATCCGCATGGCTGTAACGGGTCGTGTAGCCACGTCTCGATCCCTGAGTTAACAGATGGGGACGTTTGCAAGACAATAATCATCTGCTCGAACAGTTCGACGACGTGTGCAGCAGCGTCGACTAGCTGCTTTTAGATCATGGCTGCGGTTACCCTTGATGCTGTATCACAGACAGGAGCGCCTGCGATGGTGCACTCAACGACGAACCTGGGTGCTCGAATGGCAAAACGTCATATTTTCGGATGAATCCAAGGTTCTGTTTACAGCATGATGATGACCGCAGCCGTGTTTGGCGAAATCGCGGTGAACGCACATTGGAAGCGTGTATTCGTCACCTGGCGTGATGGTATGGGGTGCTATTGGTTACACGTCTCGGTCACCTCTTGTTCGCATTGACGGCACTTTGAACAGTGGACGGTACATTTAAGATGTGTTACGACCCGTTGCACTACACTTCATTCGATCCCTGCGAAACCCTAAATTTCAGCAGGATAATGCACGACCGCATGTTGCAGGTCCCGTATGGTCCTTTCTGGATACAGGAAACGTTCGACTGCTGCCCTGGCCAACACGTTCTCCAGATCTCTCAGTAATTGAAAACGTTTGCTCAATGTTGGCTGAGCAACTGGCTCGTCACAATACCCCAGTCACTACTCTTGATGAACTGTGGTATCGTGTTGAAGCTGCATGGGCAGCTGTACCTGCACGCGTCATCCAAGCTCTTTTTGACTCAATGCCCAGTCGTATCAAGGCCAGAGGTGGTCGTTCTGGGTACTGATTTCTCAGGATGTATGCACCCAAATTACGTGAAAATGTAATCACATGTCGGTTCTAGTATATTTGTCCAATGAATACCCGTTTATCATCTGCATTTCTTCTTGGTGTAGCAATATTAATGGCCAGGAGTGTATTTAGTTTTTATCCCTCAGAAAATTTATTTTTACCTATAAGGGGTTATTACCCCCATGTTGGGAAACAGGTGTGTAAACCATTGCTGTCTTTCAGAACGTGTACGCCATATTCGAAAATTATACGGTGGTGGTTTTCATTTATTAAGTGTTGAGCGAATGTGGGATGTGTGCTGTCACTCTTTAGTGCTTTCCTGTGTTCTCTGTAAGTTTTGGTAGCACTCGCATCGTGATTGATTCGAGTGCGTTCCTGCTGGGTGTTATAATTTTCCCGTACTTGAGTACCTGCGGCCGAGGCTCGCGTGCCCTGGTAGCCTTCTAGTTAATTGCGCACTGATTTACTCGAGGCTACGCGCGAGTCAGCCGGGGTGAAGCAGTGCGCGGGTAGAGATACGGCCCCAGACGTGGTCAGCCGGAAGGCGGTCCTACGGACCGAGCGCCTAGCCCTGTGTGTTTACAGAGAGGGGCTGCCCTATTAAAATTAGTTACGGGCGCGCGGCTGGAGATAGCGGCCGCTGTCGTCTTCGGCGCGAAATTGGAATGGCTTATCTGCTTGCCGTGGAGCGCCGCAAGCGTGACCGATGCTACCTCGCAGGACTTCCCTGCTGCGACGCCGCTTCTTGCAGGTAGGTGGGCGCTCTATTGTTCTCCCCGTGAAAGGGTTGCTACAATGACGTGTTACCGCCGTTGTCTGAGGAAGGCGTACTATCTGTCTGCAGGACATTTGTCTGACCCCTCCATACTTCAGCGCGCATCTCTTCTTACCACACTGTTGGAAAGCATTCGCGGCTTTGCGTCGAAACTACCGCTTTTTGTAGATGTAAACGTCTCGATTCGTTGTTCTTGTCGTCGTAGTATTGATTAGGTGGAGTTGGCACGTAAGTAAACGCAGAGTAACCGAAGAGAGTTCCTCAAACACACTGACGTAAATGAAAGGTATTACACCGTGAAACAAGAGTCCGGAATTTATCAAAGTTTACGGGCAGGTTCATAGCACAGTGGGTGTTAACTGATTCAGTCTGCTTGTACCTCTTGTACATCGTCAGCATCAGAATAAAGTCCGATTCCAGGGTCGTAACTACAGTGATGCCTCTGGGCAAGTACCTCTTCTAGGCTTTTGTGTCCATTTTAAGTATTCTTCTCATTATTTTATTTTTTATACAAGTAAAGGGAGAGTTGCTCTCGTAATAACGCAGCCCCCTCTCTCTCTAAATGTCTACCTTCCCCTCGCTTTCTCTGTTACCTTCTTGTGTGTGTCCTTCTTTTCCAGCACTCTCTCTCTCTCTCTCTCTCTCTCTCTCTCTCTCTCTCTCTCTCTCTCTCTCTGCCCGTGTCACCCTTCTCCACAGTCTCACTGTCTCTCTCTATCCATCTCCTCTTCTTCCCTTCCTCTGTCCACTTTATCATTCCCCCTTTCTCACTGTGGTGTCACCGCCAGACACTACACTTGCTAGGTGGTAGCCTTTAAATCGGCCGCGGTCCGGTAGTATATGTCGGACCCGCGTGGCGCCACTATCAATGATTCCCGACCGAGCGGCGCCACACGGCAGGTCTAAAGAGACTTCCTAGCACTCGCCCCAGTTGTCCAACCGACTTTGCTAGCGATGGTTCACTGACAAAATACTCTCTCATTTGCCGAGACGATAGTTTATCATAGCCTTCAGCTACGTCATTTCCTGGGACCTAGCAAGGCGCCATATTCAGTTACTATTGATTTTGTGAATCATGTACCGTCAAGAGCGACGTTCACCATTAATGGATTAAAGTAAGTATTCCACCAGCTACGTCCGTTTTTATAAATTCTAATTTCCTTGTCCTGTTCCAGACCTCACGCCAGCCTGCGTGAGCTAAAACGCGTGCCTTTCGGCCTCCTCTAGTAACATGGTGTTGGCTCTCCTTCCAACCACAGTACTCACTATCCATCTAAGCTCCATCTCTCGTACCCGCAAGTGCAGCCTTTGAAAGGCAGGCCAATTCTAACCATACAATACGCCTCCTCTGTCCCCTTCCCTGGAAATCAATCTAACCATCTTTCTTTCTTTTCTATCTTTTGCTTGTGGCTTTGCCCTGCAATGTCGCAGGGTGAGCATGGTTAATCGGATTTGGGAAAGTTAATTTAAGGGTTGGCTGGATACAATTCCTGCCGCCACCCTGTATTCCCTGGGACGGAATTAGTGTACCCCAATTGTCTGTGTCGAGTCGAATCCATGGGATAGTGCGAATGTGTTCAGATGTCTGCGAGCCGTGTAACTGAGGCAGGACGTGGGGATCAGCCTGGTAATCATATAGCGGGATGTGGAAAACCGCCTAAAAACCATGTCCAGGCTGTCTGGCACACCGGCCTCCGTCGTTAAGCGGCCGGGCGGATTCGAACCGCGACTGGAGCTCCTACCCGAGTCCAGGAGGCAGCGCATTAGCGCTCTCGGATAACCTGGCGGGTCCAATATATTCATCTTGTCCTCCATAATTCTCTATCTCTCGTCCCCTACATGTCTCTCTCTCTCTCTCTCTCTCTCTGGCTCTCTCTCTCTCTCCGTCTCTCAGCAGGCTGTGTGTCATCAATAGAAAACTCTTCTTTTTTGACCATATCTCACCTCCTATGGGAGCTACGAGGTTCTCGACGCAACAGTCATAATTCTCATTTAAAAAACCAGATTTGACTGAAATCGCTCTATTGGTTTATGAGGAGCACAGATGTGAATAAGGTGAAATCACATATTTCATATGCATATACAAAATGCAAAATACCTATTTGTATTTTGGATTTGAAATACTTTTTTCAAAGTTATTTTCTATTTTATTTGAAATACTTGCAATAGCTGTTTCCTATTTGTAAACAGAAAAACGTTTCCCTTGAATTTTTTCTAGAACAATCATTCGATGTGACCGTCAGAGCTATATCTCTGCAAAAATCTTCTGCATCTCTGGAGGACTTGAAAAGCTGCTTTATCTTCTACTGTCGATAGTCCTAAACTAAACATCATCCCCCATTAACGGATGCCGGCACGGTAGCTCAGCGTGTTCGGTCAGAGGGCTGGCTGACCTCTGACATAAAAAAAACTGAGTAAATGAATCAACGATGAACCTGAAAGGGTTTCAAGCGACGTCCTTCCAGACCAAATGCAACGAACAACCACGAAAAAAGTGCGAAAAAAGTGCGAAAAAAGTGCGAAAAAAGTGTTCAGCACGTCTGACTACAATGCACCAGGCCCCGTTTCGATTCCCGGCCGGGTCGGAGATTTTTCCTCCTAAGGAACTAGACACTTTGTTGTTATCATCATCCTTTCATAATCATCGACATGGAAGTCGCCCAGTGTGGTGTCAGCTGGAAAGACTTGCAACTTGGCGGGTGAGCTACCCAAGGTGGAGACTCCCAGCCATTAATGCCATAAGATTACTTCACTTTTTTTTCAACTGAACATCAAGTTGTTAAACATCATAAAATAGTTATTTCTAGAAAACTAAACTAAAATAGAATTCCACCATTATCGATTTTCGTTTGGTAACGTGTAAAATTGTATTGAAAATAATTAATTTACAATCGCTGGAATACCCAGCATTGCTGAGGAGTCTACTTTTTATGGATTTCATAATGTACCCTAAGAGTTGCTGAAGGTGTATATTTTAGCGTTCTCGGGTGTTGTCTGTCTACAGTTCGTACACGACAAGCAATCGCCTTGGCCCCTAGTTCTTTTCTTGCCACGTTGGCACAATTCGGAATATTTCGTGCCGACTGCTTCCGTTTTCAAGTTCTTCTCCTGCTGAATGACCGTTTTCCATTTTGTGGAGTGATACTGAGGCCACACAGGTTGAACATGAGAGATGAAATATTCGAGGCATTATTAGCGTCAAGATCAGTGAAATAAAGTCTGTAAGATGTTTACTAACTAGAGGTATTTTATTTGAATAAAGATATTTTTGTTTTGTATTTTAATACTTTTATTTAAAATTGCTTTTATTTACATTTTAAGTAGAAAAAATAATCAAGTACTTTAATTTCGGCTTTGAATACTTTTAATAAACTATTTTGCAGATCTAACATGAGGAGATGCTTGATGTCATACCTACAAACACACACCCGCTTTTGTATGTATAAGGATAGTTTAGGTTTAAAAAGAAAACAGTCTTTCAAGTTTTTAATCTTTATAAAGCAAAATATAATCGCCACAATACTTTCTCTAGTATGTAAAAACCTGAACCAGCAACTTGTTTGTACGTCAATATACATATCAAATACTGCTCAGAGCTGTTGTGGTATTTGATCAAAGATTTCGTTGATGGAGCTCTCCACGATTGTTTACTCTTCGTTTCTGTGTAGCTTCTCCATCCTACGTGCCCTGAATCTGATTAACGAAACTATGGTCATATGGTGTATCAAACAAAATTCACGACTGAGTTATAAATTTCTTGATAGGGAGTACGCATCGTGTTCTCGTAGATGGATAGTGATCCACAGGTGTACAAATAACGTGAAACCTTTCCTATAAAAGTGTGTTGTGCTATGACCGTCAATGTTCACGTTGCGTAAGGGGCGATCAAAAAGTTTGAGTTTGAGGGCGTTTTGCCGGGTATGTGTTACGTAGCGTGACTCCGATGGGGGTATACAAGCACCAACGTGCAGGCAAGGGTTTAATGTGGCATCCGTACCTCACAGAAGTGTGCACTTGAACTCTGTCGACGTTATTACTGCGTGCGTGCATAAAGGACCAAAGCACTGTTGTTATTTTCCAGGCCGCCGAAAGATGAACACTGGTGTTAACAACAGCGTAGCTGCTAAAAGCTACCGTATTTGAATACTAGATCGGAGGGCGTTGCTAGTTCGTGACAACATACGATCACGTGCCCACTGAAATCGTAATTGACCATGTCAACAAAGAAACACCTGGGGGTCGTCTGCTAAAGACAGCTCTATGTTCGGAACGAGCGAGGTGGCGCTGTGATTAGCACACTGGACTCTCATTCGGCAGGACGACGGTTCAAACGCGCTTCCGTCCATCCTGCTTTAGGTTTTCTTGCAAATGTAACGCAGAAGTCACGCCAACATCAGTAATACACACTCGAGTACTCGCTCTGTAATCCTGATCCCTCCCCAAGTGATTATCATGCCTTCGGTCCCTTAACAGGGTGGATAATTCTTGTCAGACGAGGACTTCTTCAAGCAGCGGGACACGGTGGTTCAACAAACCCGTGTCTTCAACGTGGTGCGTCGGCGAGATGATTGCCTCAATGCTGATGGTGATCTTGCCTATTTTCATACCGATTCTGGACTGTACGGCCTTCGAGGGGAAACTTTTTGAACAGCCCTTACACTGTTCGGAAACTTTGCCTTGAGTACTGATAGCAGACTGGCTCTCGGAAACATTTAATTGATTTTATGATTCTGTCGAATACAGTAAAGAGCAAATGGCATCCTAGTATTCATGTATTTCATTTTTAATAGGACTGAGATCTTTCTGTTTGCCACTTCCTTATGCACTGTTTACTACATGTGCTGAAGCCGGCGGCCAGACGGGAAGAAACCGATCGGAACAACGGAGGTAGCAAGAGATCAAGACGAAAGGCAATCAGATTGCCTCCAGTTGTGCTACGTAAAGTGAGCACAGACATTAATTACTGAAGTCCACCGTGTATGTTAATTCTGACACAACTTTTTAGTCGGAAGTATTACATTCAGGAAGACACCGCATAGTATGTAGTAGATACATACATAATAGTTATACTCTGTTATTTACTCCGGCTGCTGTTACATCTGCAAATAGTTTTGTGTTAGCAGAAGAGCGAACACCGTGTTACGAGTGGAGGCCGAAATGCACGCGTTTTAGCTCAAGCAGGCTAGCGTGAGGAGGGAAGAACTATACTGACGTGAGGTCTGGAACACAACAAGAAATGAGAATTCAGGAAGCGGACGTAATTATTTTGATACTTAACTTTAATCCATTAATGGTGAACGTCGTTCTTGATGGTACATGATTCACAATATTATCTGTTCAGAATACATTCCTGAAGATAGTTCCTTATAGTAACTGAATATGGCGCCTTCCTAGGTCGTAGCAAATGACGTAGCTGAAGGCTATTCTAAACTGTCGTCTCTGCAAATGTGAGCGTATATAGACAGTGAACCATCGCTAGCAAAGTCGGCTGTACAACTGGGGGGGGGGGGGGGGGGAGTGGTAGGAAGTCTCTCTAGACCTGCCGTGTAGCGGCGCTCGGTCTGCAATCACTGATAGTGGCGACACGCGGGTCCGACGTATACTACCGGACCGCGGCCGATTTAAAGGCTACCACCTGGCAAGTGTGGTGCCTGGCGGTGACACCACACATAGTGTGTGCGGAAAACGACGAACCTATAGCTAAACTTCACTTTCCCTGTTTTAGCCGTGGCGGTTATTTCGCGAGATAAACATGGGAGGGCGTAACAGATTGCCTCAGTCGCCTTCGAAAGCGGTCTTCCCTCGTTGCAGTTCCAGCCTGCTGCCGTAGGAGCAAAGTGTTAGTTCCTCTCTCTGTAATCCGCTTAAGTGGTCGTAACAATTAATGGGATACCTGGGGACGTTGAGCTTCGGTGGGTTACTGCCTCTGATTTGAGATTCTGCCGCTCGGCGATGCTCTCATCTACGTATGGTCAGTGTAACTAGCTACACTCCATCCCGTACATAGAGTAACTTAAACTAATGAAATTTTCTCTATTTTGAAAGTCGAAATTTGTGTTATTTCAAAATATTTTAACTTGTAACTGGTACCGAGAATACTTCTTTTAAACTGATTTCACATACTGATTATTGGTGCATAGTAGATTAATAATGTAATACGTAGACCGTTAAATATAGTATTTAAATTTGAACATTAAATCTGAATTTTTCACGTTTGAAAAAACTTACTTTTGATGATGCAGAAAGGACTACAGCACAGAGAATGTTATTATTTCAAAATGGAATAACAAAATATATTAAACTTCTGTTAGTTCTGGAAAGTGTTCGAAGGATCTCTTTCCTAATTAAACTTGATATTGATTTTATATATGCTCACGTTACACATAGAATGGCTACGAAAATTGTAAAGTAGATAAGAATACAAAATAATAGTGTATTACGTTACTCCAAGCTTTCATAAAATCTCATCTGTTGAAACTAAAATACTGGAAAGCTCCACGTAATTGTTATGAAATATGCGACAGACGGGAGAGACACACCAGGATTCAAGATTAAGGAAGAAACAAAACAGTAGTTTATAGACGGAAGTGTATAAGAGATGGTGATATGATGAACGTGTGAGGAATTCATGTTGGAGAGGCTTACACATAGTTAAGAACGTGTAAATAATATTTCAGCTGTCACTGGTATCGGGGAATAAATTAGTATGCAACCGATGTTAAGTAAAATTATACCTCAGGGGTTCAAAATAACGCCACAGTCAGATTAACTGTATTTCCTAAAACAAACATATCCTGGCTGTTACCTCTTGTCCTTCGGCCTTTGCTTATCGGAAGGTAGGGTAGTTGTCCGATGCTATCAAGCGCTGGCCAGATTGTCTTCTGCTCGCTTTAGTCTGTGTCACATGTTTTTCGTGGAAAAGCGAGGATCTACTACATATATCAGTGCTTCGACAGACGGCAGGCATTAAACATGTATGACGACCAGAGACGGCGAGGACTCAAGGATACGCAAACCTTTTCTAGAAACACAGGAAATGGTCTTTGAGTTGCCTGTTTGACAGCTAATTCTCTTTTTTTGTGGTCTGTCATCTGCTTTGCTTTGAATACTGCACCAGAGGCACCGTTTTATGTAACACGTGCTTGAAAACGGCACCAGTGAAGAAAATATATTCTGAGTGATGTGGCGAAACGCATCTTATTTTTCCTGCGATCTTCTTTTTGATTCGTTTCCTCTCTATTCTATGGAACACGTATCTAAAGACTGGACCGTCTCCGTGACAGCTATGTCATAGGTAATGCTGCCTTGTGACTCTTTTGTTCTCGGCAACATCCGGGGGAAGATTATCGGGAATACTGTGATATTCGCTGCAGGGGTGTTCTAATTTGGTATGGCATGATAGTAGCTCTCGTATTACGTAAGTGTTCCGTTTAAAGAAAAATCTCAGTTTGCTGACGGAAAGCGTGTGGTATAACAAGCACTGTCGCTGCTTAAGCGTCCCATTAATTTTGATGTCCAGTGTTATCACTGACCAATTGGTTTGTTGTTACAGCATATTTTGATACATTACTCTGGAAATGGGCTATTTGAAAACAAAAATGACTGTTTCGAATAATATTATTCTCCTTCGAAACGCAAATTCAAAATTAACTCAAAATTTCTTTAGGTATTTTAAATTTTGGTGAGGGGGTTACTGCTGGTTATCATTTTATAACATTAGATATCATGAATGAAAATTAAATGCTCGTGACAGATTTGGCATCAAGCCTGTCGTACTATATGTATTTCGTCGACACATAAGCTGAGAAGGATGATTCTTACATTTACATGGTGACCCAAACTCCGTTAACGTTTGAAAAGTAATATGTCATGGAGTAACTTATGTGGAGACGTAATAATTGACGCACATGCTTGATATTGAAACAAAAATGTGCAAAAAATGACTAGTAGATCCAAAAAATGGCACTCCATACGATGCAAAAGCAATAAGTAGTCCAACAATTGATTATTAGTGAAGACGATGTTCTTTATTATAAATGTTCAACATATCGGTTGTCATTAATAAACAAGCGGTACCAGACAGGCCAGGGAAAATCTGACCTCCTCTCTCACTAGAGCTCATTTTAGATGCGACCCTCGTGCGACGTCACTGACAACTTGCTGCACAGAGGCATCTCTGTGCAAGTTTCCACTCGTTTTTGGTTTCAATGAAACCCCATTTCATTAGAGACATATGTGTCAATTTTATACCTATGCCTACATTATTGCAAGAATCAGTGAATTTTCAGATGTTAACGGGCTTTTAGGTCAACTTGTATATAGTCGCCTTTGGTAACACGACCTCTCGCAATCAGATGACTACTGAAATTAGTAAGTGGATGCGGGAGTTAGTACTAATCGGGCAAGCAGCTCCTGAGTTGGCTTAGCGAGGGTGACTACACCCCACACCAGTACTCCTACTGGGGAAAATTTCCTAGAAGTATCAGGAATCGAACCCGGGTCCTCTATGTGGATGTGCAGTACCACTCATCAACATTAATTTATCACCAATAACACTACACTTAGGGCTTTCCCATACATCGTAGAGGCTGCCAAGTGTTCAGTGGTACAGCACAAAACATCTCTATCACTACATGGAGCATTGGTAGCAATGCAACACGGTTATAATCAACATAAGTGATAAGCCTGTAGCAACCCTTCTTTTCTTCGGCGCTGCATCAAATACACTACCGAAAGAAAAGTTGGCAAACTAGCAAAGACGACGTCGATTTGGATTCGATGACGACATATGCCACCTTGGGGATGTACTGATAATGATTTCAACGTCATCCTGCCATCTGGGAGACAGCAGATGTACTGATAGTGGTTTCAACGCCTTCCTGCAAAAGATGGCGTTGTAGAATATCTTCCTGAGAACCGTCTGTGTCCGGGCCTAAATAGGGAATGTTGGCAGCCAGAAGGCTCAGTGTGGTTCAAACGCCTGAAGCAAGCAGAGAACTACGCCACAGAGACACACTGGTGATTCCTCTAGACAAACGATCGAGTTTCTAAGGGATCAGATTGTGGCCTTCCACGAGGAAGGATGGTGTTTTCGGAGAGCTGACACACGACGTGGACGTGCTTAGTCAGTTCGTTGCTGGTATCAATGGTCACGCGAACATTTTCACATCTGTAGATGAGACTCTGGACGTCCACACAGCACAGATGCCCACCTGGATCGACGTACTGTGAGGACAGCAGTAGCAGAACTAACAGGTATCACAGAATGGAAAAGACGGCTTCTGAGCCCAGACGGGTCAACACTAATTGTTGCGAAACATTTATTAGCAGTGGACTATGGGCACGCACATCTCTAGCCAAACTCCCATTCACGCCACGGATTCGACATGCACTGCTCGACTGGCACCATCAAAGGACCACGTGGAAGATGGAATAGTGGACCGTGGTCTTCATCGATGACAGCAGATTCTGAAACTTACTGGCAGATTAAAACTTTGTGCCGGACCGAGACTCGAACTCGGGGCCTTTGCCTTTCGCGGGCAAGTGCTTTACCAACTGAGCTACGCAAGCAGGACTCAAGCCCCGTCCTCACTGCTTTACTTCTGTCAGTACCTCGCCTCTTACTTTCCAAACTTCACAGACGCTCTCCTGTGAGACTTGCAGAACTAGCACTCCTGAAAGAAAGGATATTGCGGAGATAGTGCTTAGCCACAGCCTGGGGGATGTTTCCAGAGTGAGATTTTCACTCTGCAGCGGAGTGTGCGCTGATATAAAACTTCCTTGAAGGGGGGACGGGGCGTGAGTCGTGCTTGGGCAGCTCAGTTGGTGGAGCACTTGCCCGCGCAAGGCAAAGGTCCCGAGTTCGAGTCTCGGTCCTGCACACAGTAATAATCTGCCAGGAAGTTTCATATTAGTGCACAATCCACTGCACAGTAAAAATCACATTGTAAGAAAGCAGATTCTGCCTCCAATCAAGTGACAGTCGTTTGCGAAGTGATGAGCGCCGACTCGTAGACTGCATTCATGCAATACTGGCTCCAGCCCAGGTCTTGTTACAGCTTCAGTTCATCTTTTCTGTATGTGGATGGGACGCTAAACAGTGCTCGGTACTGAATAATGTTATCAGATCCGTTATTTTGTAGTTTTGCCTACAGAAACATGATGTATTCATCCTACAACACCTGTAGAAACTTCACTGGAGAGAACGATCTTCTGTCTTGTCTCCAATAGAGGACGTGGGGGTATGATGGGACGAGAAGTGACTCCTGCGACCCGTCAACCAACTACTCTTATAGGAGTACGTGAACAGTTGGAGCAGGCGTACATTATTCGGTGTCTTAACGGTTCAAAATGGTTCAAATGGCTCTGAGCACTATGCGACTTAACTTCTGAGGTCATCAGTCATCAGTCATCATAACTTAGAACTAATTAAACCTAACTAACCTAAGGACATCACACACATCCATGCCCGAGGCAATATTCGAGCCTGCGACCGTAGCGGTCGCTCGGTTCCAGACTGTAGCGTCTACAACCGCACGGCTACTTCCGCCGGCGTGTCTTAACGATCGACTGGAAACCAGAGTTAGTTCCTGCACTCCTGTCCGTGGAGGCTACAACGCATACGAAGACGGGTGTTCCTGGTACCTCAGAACCGCTTGTGCTACCGATCTCTAAATGTAATCATTTCATGTACTCCATATGCATTGTTGCAACCATAAATCGTGAACGAGATGGAAACCTCTAAAAGAGTGCCCAATTTTTTCCTGCGGCTTAAAATAGCAGACTCGTGGGCAGATAATGTGTTCACACGTTTTCACCAAACAAGTAAATTACGGAGATCCCGTGCTCATGACATCCATGATCTCACTGGTTTCTTAAGGAATAAAGTTATTTGTGAATGGGGTAGCGGTTAGACTGATGAGTGTAAGCCAAAACTGCGCACAGTGCACCGACGCCGTAGCAAATATAGCGATCTTGACAATATACTATTGCCAAACAGATCCTCACAAGCAAACATGCGATGATGTTTGACGAAACGAAAATCTTATTAAGTGCATCGAGGTACTGGAGAGTTCGGAATGTGCAATAAAAACTTTAACTGCGACAGCGGTTATACACTTTATGGTGCATGGGAACGGGAGATCTGTGCTGAAAGGCTGCAGAAAAAGAAGCTGAATTATCTACCATGTAAAAGAATCAGCATTGATACTAACGTTCTTCTCTGACAGAGATTGATTTATTCCCTGGTATCATGTGGGAGTTCCATGATTTAGTGACGTCTCCATAACATAACTCCTTCAAATACACACGAAGATACCACACGTCCTGTTAGTACGTCACTTAACTTCTGACGGTGCCAATAGAGTAACCGTTGACAGTTTGAGTATACAAATAAATCTGGCTCTGCAAGAAAACCATTCCCGGCGGGATCAGGGATTTTCTCTGCCTCGTGATGACTGGGTGTTGTGTGCTGTCCTTAGGTTAGTTAGGTTTAAGTAGTTCTAAGTTCTAGGGGATTTATGACCATAGATTTTAAGTCCCATAGTGCTCAGAGCCATTTGATCAGAGCCAAGAAAGCCACGAATCCTTTATCGAAGAATTTCGTATCGAAAAACTACTTTTTCGTCCTCTTGTTTTTCCCAATAAGCTCTGCTTTTGGAATTTGAGCGATCAGAATTGATAACCACAATTGCGTTCCTCTGCAGACTCTTGCGTATCTATGCACTATGGTTTTAGATACGACAAAGGCACCATAAAGCTTACGGACTAACCAAGAAGTAAATTACTCTCCAATGTTAGTTTGTACTCTCATTTTCAAAGCGTGGTGGCGCAAAGGTTAAGCTGCTAGACTCGCCTGCGGGAGGAGTCTGGTTCTAATCCGTGGCTGGACATCCACATTTAGTTGTTCCATCGTCCCTCAAATCGATTAAGCCGATGCCAGGATAGTCCCTGTCAAAAGGAAGTGGCTGATTTCTTTCCTCATCCTTGTTGTGATCATCAGGTGCTCCTTGATTGGACAAGTCATCTTCGAAGCCAACTTAGCCCCAAATTTTATTCTATGTACAGTATTATAGTTAGTATGCCAAAAAGAATTTTACTATCCAAGTACATTACTGTTTTATCCATAGCTATTTTCTCCGTTGTTCGCTATTTTCGTCATTATAAATTACAGGTAATCGTGTCAGTCAAACCTAGAGAATTCTGAATATCACATACAAGCTTAAACAAACCCAACAAAAACAATCCACTGAATAAGAGACAGTCTGGAATTACTCATGAAATACGCACCTGATATCGCAGCGTGTAATCTGTTCCTCTACTATAACCGAAGAAGATGCACACCTAGAGAGTGAAAGGACATAGAAAATTTGGGTACTTCGTGCAAATACAACTAATGTAAATTCTTAGTGTACCTGGAAAAGTGAAAATCAAAACCGCTGAATTCTCTAGGTATTGGACAAACATAGAAACAAGCTGACGAAGGGTCCGTCGCGTCTAAAAGCAGTGGATCAGATATTTCAAAATATGGTTTGGTTATAATTTATACAAATTCTGCACAGATGAGCATATACCTACCAGTCCTTCAGACCATAGCGAACATCTAAAGTGTTAAGTCCTTTAGAGTAGCAGTATGTTTCGAAAATACTCCTTCATATTCTAGACTAAAAATAGAGACACTAAAAATAGCGTTGTTTCAAAATTTTTCGAAGTTTTTACTAAAATTTGAAATCATCACTAACTAGCAGTGCTGTAAGACCGAGAGTTGACACTGATGTGCCTATTTTCGAGATCGTCGCTGTACTGCCGTCGTATCCGTAACGGGCGTACAACTGAGGCTGTGACGTCAGTAGGCCCAGCCGCTGTGTCCCTACCGTTGATGCCTCCATCTGGCTAACGAACATGTCTCTCAAGTTAGAGTATTGTGCCTGTGGTTGAGATGGGGCAAAATCGCTACCACTGTGGGCAACATGTAACCATAGTGATGGGACAACGGACTGGCTTCAGCGTGACTGTTTAATTTTATGAAATATGTTACAGTAATAGTTCTGTTCTTGCCTAATGTGCTGCAATACCAGATTTTATGAGAATAAGTAACGTTAGATATCACAATAAAACATAAGAGGAGCAACTCATTACATATGTTTGCGTGGTGTCTGATCTTTAGGACATGCCTGAAAGAACAGACACAATTTTGATCCCACAGCTGTTATGAATCAAGGGCAAAGTAATTAATGACATTATCTGACAGTAGGCATGAATTTAAATGGATGGGCAAAGTTGAAAATTTGTGCCAGACTGGGAGTCTGCTGATTTCTAGGTAGATGTGATGAGTAGTGTACCAGCTTTTCTTCTTTGTCGCTCTCTCTCTCTCTCTCTCTCTCTCTCTCTTTCTCTCTCTCTCTCTCTCTCACTCACTTCCTTTTTTTTTGTTTGTGCCATCCGAACACAGTTGTCATCACAACTGCATAGACCTAATCCCTCTCGTCAGACACAAATTCTCAGTTTATCCCTACACAACTAACATATTGACCCATGCACCACTATCCTCATTACTCCCGAAAATTCGTACTTTCCGTAAGAGTTAGAGCATTATTGCTCAGCCTCCCCTTAATAGTGTCTGTCCTTCCGGTCATGCCCAAAAGAACAGACACCACATTCACAAAGTTTTCGAAAATTTCCGTTGTTCCTTCTACGACTTGTAGAGAAGAGTGAGTAAATAACAATTTGAATATGAACCCATGTCTGGAAACGTGCCCTTTCAGTCTACGATGGTTTTAATCCAGATGTGTAACGTGTCCACATATGCTGAGGGAAAGAGAAAAGTGTCACAGTTGTTTGTCCTGGACCGGAACATGCTTCGCAGGAACAATGTCTGTAACAACGTTGGCGGTCGCCACATCGAACCGCTGTTGTAATGCATCAGTACTATTCTTTACGTACAGAATTCTGGGTCCTCTTTATTTTTCGATAATGTAAACACGCAGTATTTAAGTGTTAATACAAACACACGTACTTAATTGATAAATGGATGTTTCATTCCATTTTCCATTAGAATTGTTACCTAACAATCCAGTCCCTCAAGCAGAAGTGGATGAGGAAGGCATCTAAATTGAAACCGTCAAGAATGGAAACACACAAGGATTCCTATTCGAAGTATTATGTATCAATACTTTCTTTAAGTCCTAGAACCCTGTAACGGGAATTTCTGAACACTCTGTATATAATGAGAGTTAGGACGACCGGTTGATTACTTCGGTGCGAAAGCACACTACGTTCGAACTCTTACGGGAATCGGCGAAATGCCCCAAGTAATGAGGACAGTGGGGAAGGGGCGCCGGCCGGAGTGGCCGAGCGGTTCTAGGCGCTACAGTCTGGAACCGCGAGACCGCTACGGTCGCAGGTTCGATTCCTGCCTCGGGCATGGATGTGTGTGATGTCCTTAGGTTAATTAGGTTTAAGTAGTTCTAAGTTCTAGGGGACTGATGACCTCAGAAGTCCCGTAGCGCTCAGAGCCATTTGAACCACTTAGGGAAGGGGCACCACATCTGTAGTGTGTACCATAAGTTGACAATTCGTGTCTGACAAGAGGTGCGCTGGGTTAGTCCGTGCAGTGACGATGACCACTGTATCCGTACGGGGCAGTGGTCAGTACATCTGGCTGTTAAATAGGAGAGCCGTGTTCGAACCACGGTCCGTTACAAATTTTCGACTATCCTCATTGATTTAAACCAGTGCCCACTGACTCAAGCAAAAAATCGTGTAGTGATGCGGACGCCAGGCAGCTAACGCTTCTGGGTAGGACCTCCCATTCGCCTACAGTCTGGTAGAGGAAGGGCGTGTCCTAAGTGCTCCACGAGAGCTGCTGCGTACAGCCGAGGCTCAGTAACACTTCTAAGGAAACTCAGTAGCACAGATGGATGTGTATCTAGGATTAGATGTGTAGACAGTCTGATATTTGTTTTATTAATTCTAAATTGTTTTTATAAGAACGTTGTAACAAATTTATTTAAACCAAATGTCTGCGATTGTGTACCGTGTCTCATGGTAGGAAATCGTGATCGTAATTGTAAGTTCCTCCAGTTGATTATATAGGGTCACAGAAGTTGATTCACTGGTTTGATGTAGACACGAAGAGCTTGCTTATCATCTTAGTAGGTACTCAAGCCTAGTTGCGTCCTTATTATACAATAGTCAATTTATTTTTGTCATAGTCCAGAGATACCACACTTAACTACTAGCAGTACTTTAGTTCAGTCGTATTGTAACAAACTGGTGCTAATGTAGTGAACGAAGTGCTACAGCGAAAGCCAATACATAACCAACCACCAATCTTCACATAATCCTACACGTTGCATGACTGCCCATTACTGAGACGGGATCTAAGAGGATGTTAAGCCAGTGAGTGACACTCCGCCACAGACCTGAAAATGTGAACATGAATTTAGTTACAAATTATTGGTAAGACTGCTTTTTGTTTATTTTAGGTGCTGTTTCTCTCATTCTGTAGAAAGTATTCAAACACATCTTTATGTTCCGCAGTGAAAAACAAGGTTAATATGGAATGAATGAAAATATTCTTTGTTGTCAAGCATAACAGTGCCAATGTGTATATTATTACACACCATACAGAATTATTTTATTTCGAGATTAAAAAATGGTTCAAATGGCTCTGAGCACTATGGGACTCAACTGCTGTGGTCATCAGTCCCCTAGAACTTAGAACTAATTAAACCTAACTAACCTAAGGACATCACACACATCCTTGCCCGAGGCAGGATTCGAACCTGCGACCGTAGCAGCAGCGCGGCTCCGGACTGGAGCGCCTAGAACCGCACGACCACCGCGGCTGACGAGATTAAAGTAATTAACAATACACAAGTAGTTGCTTTCTGAACTTGTGAGAGAAAATTATAGCTACTGTATCGTTTTAGTAATATTACCAATAGGTTTAAATTTGTGTACTCTTCACTATACGAACTTAAATTTATCACTGGTGGTAAGTAAAGTGCATGTAAGATGAATGTGCTGTTGTTCTGATCCAGCACATTCAGAAACCGTGATCCTTGTGACACAGCTGCGTCCATCTTCAGACCGTCGTTGTAATCCGCAGTTCGAGAGGTAGCCATGGTGTCAGAGCATCCCTGTCTAGTTGGTGTGGACCTGGTACACCAAGTTGAACAGCTGGTACGTTCCTTTCAGCAGCTGTAGAAAGTAAGAGAGCGCACCGTTGTTGATTATAACTTAAGAGAAAGATGAACATTTGTGAGGAGTCAGAAAAGCTGATACCCTTCACGCTCGCGCCTGACAAACCGTCTCGAAGCTTCAACTTCAATACTAGCTCCTCCCATGACATTGTTGGATACGTTACAATTATTGGTAGTGTAGAAAAACTGCGGAAAACGAAATTTTAGGGAAAGATTACGTGTTTTTTGCATAAAATCTAAGAAAGTTTACCCAAACCGTTATCTGTATATTGTTTACTGAGTCCTCCCGACTGCATATCCCATCGGTAACGCTAGCCTGACTGCTGGGGCTCGCTCGGAGATAGGCTATTCAAAACCTGTTGGTGGCCAACTGTTAGTGGGAACATTTCTTGAGTATTGTTTATCTGCTTGGGCCCCTTGTCAAGGGAAATTTTAACGTAAAAGATGGACGCCATTTTAAGAAGAGCTGTACTGATGTTCATTGTATGTTCAATCAACTTGAGAGGGCTGCAGAAATCTTCAAAAGAACTTCATATCCAAGAAACACGTTTCAAAACAGGTGCACAAATTTATTACGTCTACCGAAATACGCTCCACATAATGAGCACTATACTAAAATGGGAGGTGACGTGGCTTATCTTACCAGTCCACGTAATTTTCAACACGACATCTCATAAGCTTCGATTCTCTTTCATTAAAGTCTGCGTGTCATGGTCCTTGCTTCGGTAGATGTGTTATTTAGCTACCAAAATAGCAAAATTCTTCAACTTCGTCTAATTCTTGATCACCAGTTTTGATGTTAAGTTAATCGTTAATCTGACTTATACCACTCTTTGTTACTCTAGTTCTTTGGGTTACTCTCTATACATCCTCACTAGTCATTACATGTTGTTCCATTTCACCAGATCCTGTAATTCTTCTTCACTTTAACTTAGGATAGCAATCTCATAAAAAATTTTAGCATTGACATCCTTTCACTGTGAATTACAGTCCCACTCTTGAAGCTTTCTCTAATTCCCCTTATTCCTTCTTCGACGCATATATTTAACATTTGAAGCGAAAGACAATATCCTTACCTTACACCTTTCTTATTACGAGTATTCTTTTCCTTGTCTTCCATTTTTATGTTTCCTAGAGGTATTTTATACTGCCCGTCTTTTTTCCTATGTTTAACTCCTTCTTTTCTCATATTTCGAACATCTTGCGCCATTTTATACTGTCGAACACTTTTTCTAGGCTGCCGAATCCTATAAACGTGTCTTCCTTCCTTTATCAACCGTAATATCAGAAATGGGACTCTGGTGGCTTCACCTTCCCAAAAGCCAAAATAATCGTCACCTAACAGATCATCAGACTACATATTATCCTTGTCAGCAACTTGGATGCATCAGCCCTTCAACTGATTGTGCGAAAGTTCTCGCATTTGTATCCAGTGATATCTCGATTACTGTGTCGATGTTACTTTTCCAGAAGACTTAAGGTGTGTCGCCAGTCTCGTACATTCAGCTCACCACCTTGGTCGCCACTTACTACAGTGAGCGTAGACGTTCTAGCTTATTGGGTCTTCGAAAGCTCTGTTAAACTATAATACTGGATTCCCTATGTCATACACATCGATTACCTTTCTATTTCTATCACATCATCAGACAAGCCATCCTCATGGTAGAGACCTTCAATGTACTCTTTACAGCCTTTCTATCTCTCTCTTGTATTCGTAGCAATGCAATTTGCATTGCACTCTTAATGTCGACTCGCTTCGTCTTTTCACTAAAGGTTGCCTGGACATTTCTGCATTTCGAATTTGTCTATCCGTGTGCCATTTCTTCTTCGAAACCTTCTCCCTTTTCCTGCAGGGATTTGGCCTTTGCTTGGCTGCACTCCTTATTCCTTTCGTTTCAAAACGACTTTTCTTTCCCATGCTTCCAGAATTCCCTTAAAATATTATTACCTCTATCTTTCGTCGATCGTTTGACCTAAGGTTTCTTGATTGTTTCTTTCCACGTATCGTAGGTGACTGCCTATTTTAGAGATGTCCAACTCTCTTCAGCTGAACTACATGCTTGGTATTAATTATAGCAGTAACTATGTCCTTAGCGAACTTGACAAACGTGTCGTCATTCCTCAGTACTTCCGTATTCCACTTCCTTCCACACTGATCTTTCCGGACGATTCTTTTTTGACTTAGGTGTACCCTTCATCACTACTAAATTGTTAGCATTGTCTACATTTGTCACTGGGTACTCCTTACAATCCCATATCTGATTTCGTTATCTCTATGTTACGATGTTCGTCTGGGCAGAAAACGTTATCACAAGCTGCCACACAATCACGTGAGGTGTAGAATTCCGTTTTGTTCCAGTCTACCATCGCAAATACTTTTTTGTCCTCAGAGTACCGATTTCGCTCAGTGGTGACCATCTTTAGATTTGTATACAATGTACCTTAATATAATGAAGCCAGGATGGCATAATCAAGAAATAGAGAAGCTAGGGATCTTTGAGTACGGTTAACAATATGGAACGAACAACGCCACTCTAGTGGCATCGTGTTGGGCAGTTCGCAACGTATTCTTAGCCGCATTCGACGATGCCTAGATGGATGCATTTCTTGATGATTCCACTCTGGCTTTATTATATTAAGACATGTTGTGAACAATTACAAAGATTGTCACTGTTGACCGAAATAAATGGTGAGGGTTGTGGAGAACATCTTTTTATTGCGGTCATATACTGCAGTAAAAGAAACGAATTCTAGAAGTTCTTCTTTCCATTGCACTTCACTGACACATTCCCCCCCCCCCCCCCCCCCCCATCGTCACTTCCACCTACCACATTAAAACGGACTTCTTGCCTTGAAGATTTTCTAGCTTCCGTGTCACGTTCAAACATCTGAAATTACGCACTCTGGATCGTTGGATATTCAATATTGTTCTGACAATTACCTCCCACCTGTACCCCGTTACGATTATCTGAGTGGGGAACTAATTCGTAATCTTTTTCCAGAGGAGAGATCATCATGATATTCTTTCAGTTAGTGGCCATATGACTTATGGATATACCTTATGCGTCTTTAATATAAAGGTTTCCTTTGCCTTCTGCAGCATCGCGTCGTTAATCATTGCAGATTTTTTCGCCTTTTGAGGACAGCTTCCCACATCAAAAGAAAGACGATGCCCTGAAACTCAGTCCATCCTTCCGCCCATTTTGACAAAACGAACGAGCGTGACCACTCATTGCCGGAAGTCTTCGTCTGCCATTACAGCTGCCCTTTTCTTTAGAATTTAAGCAGAGGTTTCACTCGAACTGGGGAACCACGCCGTTTTTATTACTAGTCAAAGACGCTTCCAGTAGACCACGCTGAAATGTGCAGACTAAATATTTGAGGACTTTGGTTATAAGAGATGAAGAGACTGGTACTGAAGAGGAAGTCATGGCCGTCCATTTCAGACGTCAGAAAACTTGTAGGCAAAAATCTGTCACTTCACAGGACCATGTGCGGCAATGCAAAACCATGTCCACTCTCTTTAGAGGTGGATAATGGGCTGATAGGCTCCACGAAAGTGGTAAACTGACACCTCTGGTCGAACTTTTATGGACTGTGAATACTCTTTGCGAATTTGTAGTTTAGGTGGAAAGAGTACAGTGATGGCCCGTTCCGGGGGGGGGGGGGGGGGAGTGGGGACTCATCCGATGACGCGATGGAAGAGGAGACAGGAGTCGATAGAGGGTAGATAGGGGATCCATTGTTAGCACCAGACATTGAGAAGAGCTTTGGAAGACTTAAAATCGAATAAAGCAGAAGGCATGGATAACATTCCATTGGAATTTCTAAAATCATTGTGGAAAGCGGCAACAAAACGATGATTCACGTTAATATCTAGACTGAATGATTTTGACGAGATACCACCTTTCTTCCGGAGAAATATCACCCACACAATTTACACGTCTGCGACAGCTGACAACTGGGACATTATTGCAAAATCAGCTTAACAAGTAATGCATCCAAGCTGCTGACAATAATAATATAAATAAGAATGGAAAATAAAAGTGAGTATCTGGTAGATGACGATCAGTTAGGCATTAGGAAAGGTAAAGGCAGCAGAGAGGCATTGCCTTGATAATGGAAGCAAGACTGAAGAAAAATGAAGTCACGTTCATAGGATTTGTCGACGTGGAAAAAGCGTTCGACAAGATGTTGTAAATCATGAGGTAAACTGGGTAGGCTGTAGGGAAAGACGGATAATATACAATATGTGCAAGAAGCAAGACCAAGATGTAAGTGCACGGATTTAAAAAGGGTGTGACACAAGAATTTAGTCTTTCGCGCTTACTGTTCAATCCATACATCGAAGGAGCAATAAAAAGGTTCAAGAGCGGGATTAAAGGTGAATGGATATCAGTGTTCAGATTCGCTGATGACATTGCTGCTCTCAGTGAAAGTGAAGTAGAATTATAGGATGTGCTGAATCGAATGAACAGTCCAATGAGTACAAAATATGGACTGAGATTAAATCGAAGAAAGGAGAAAGTAATGAGAAGTAGTAGAAATGAGAGCAGCGAGAGACTTACTATCAGAATTGGGGGTTAAGAAATTGATGCAGTTAAAGAATTCTGTTACCTCGGCAGCATCATAGCTCGAACGGAGCTAATAGGACATAAAAGGCAGATCAGTACTGGCAAAAAGCCATTCCTGGCCAAGAAAAGTCTACTGGTATCAAAGATAGACCTTAATTTGAGGAAGGTATTTCTGAGAATCTACGTTTCGAGCACAGAATTGTGTTGCACAATAGCATGGACTGTGGGGAAATCGGAACAGAAAAGTATCGAAGCAATTGAGATTTGGTGCTACAGAAGAATGTTGAAAATATAGGTGAACTGTTAGGATAAGAAATGAGCAGCTTTCCGCAGAATAGGTGGGGAAAGAAATATATGTAAAACACCGACAAGAAGAAGGAACAGGATGAGAGGACATACATTATGACATCAGAGAAAATCTTACATGGTGCTAGAGGTCAAAACTGCAAAGAAAGTCAAAGAGGACATAGGGATATTGCTCCGCGAATGAACCTACACGATATAGTGGAGTAAAAGAGGACAGATGTAAAGTATATGAGCTCTTAGTGTTTTGTAAACAACCAGCACTTGAGCCAAAGGCAGAGTTCCAAAGTCACTGTTGCGATCTATGCAGAGAATAGTCTCTGTACGTCCATCTTTTCGGAAATGGCTGTGGGACTCGGGTGTTCGGTACAGGATGTCAAGTTAAACACCTTTCAGCCGTTTAATTTCCAAACTGTTATTTTATTTGGCTATCAGTTTCGGCGACTTAGTGCGCCATATTCAGGCACCTGACTGACTTGTAGGAAGATTCTAACCTTGGTTCAGGTCAAAGTAGGGGCCAGCATTCAAGTACTGGTATCTGTAGATTTCTGCCTGATACAGCGATCACTTCAACCATCACCTGCCGACTCAGAAATCTACAGATACCAGAATTTGAGTGCTGGCCCCTATTTTGAACGGAACTGAGGTTTTTATATTCCTACACGTCGGTCAGGTGGCCAGAAGATGGCGTGGAAATTAGACCACTGAAAGAAGTTTGATTTGACATCTTTTACAGTGTATAGTTTGCTGCTGTGTGTTAGTGAAAGATAGTGACTGACCTCCTGGAAGGTGGCCCTGGAGAGCTCGACAAGCTTGCCCACTTTGATGCAGAGGGGTTGCTCGGCGCGAGTCATCAACACCCGGAGGGACCTCTTGAAACGCTGGTCGGCGTCTGGCCAGCCGCAACTGTAGGCGGAGTCGGCGAGACGGTCGCTCTGGAACATGGCAGAGACACGCCGCTCTACGCTGTGGAGCCAGCAGCCAGGTGGTATGTTGCTTCCGAACGACAAATAATATTAGTCGAGGAGTCTACAGTTCACAATCCAAGATCACACACAAAAAGTAACAGGGAATACATCACTTCATCCCACATACGCCTTCCGGAAAGAGGGTGACGGTACGTAATGTGACATAGAAAGTAAGAGTCCATACGTAGGCTTACCGATATTCGGTCTTCTCGCTCACATATTCTTATTTATACAGGGTGTTACAAAAAGATACGGCCAAACTTTCAGGAAACATTCCTCACACACAAATAAATAAAAGATGTTATGTGGACATTTGTCCGGAAACGCTTAATTTCCATGTTGGAGCTCATTTTAGTTTCGTCAGTATGTACTGTACTTCCTCGATTCAGCGCCAGTTGGCCCAATTGAAGGAAGTTAATTTTGACTTCGGTGCTTGTGTTGACATGCGACTCATTGCTCTACAGTACTAGCATCAAGCACATCAGTACGTAGCATCAACAGGTTAGTGTTCATCACGAACATGGTTTTGCAGTCAGTGCAATGTTTACAAATGCGGAGTTAGCAGATGCCCATTTGATGTATGGATTAGCACGGGGCAGTAGCCGTGGCGCGGTACGTTTGTATCGTGACTGTTTTCTAAAACGAAGGTGTCCCGACAGGAAGACGTTCGAAGCAATTGATCGGCGTCTTAGGGAGCTTGAAACATTCCAGCCTATGACTCGAGACTGGGGAAGACATATAACGACGAGGACGCCTGGAATGGATGAGGCAATTCTTCGTGCAGTTGACGATAATCCTAACGTCAGCGTCAGAGAAGTTGCTGCTGTACAAGGTAACGTTGAGCACATCACTGTATGGAGAGTGCTATGGGAGAACCAGTTGTTATCGTACCATGTACAGCGTGTGCAGGCACTATCATCAGCAGCTGATTGGCCTCCACGGGTACACTTCTGCGAATGGTTCATCCGACAATGTATCAATCCTCATTTCAGTGCAAATGTTCTCTTTACGGACGAGGCTTCATTCCAACACGATCACATTGTAAATTTTCACGGTCAACACGTCTGGACTGACGAGAATCCGCACGCAATTGTGCAATCACGTCATCAACGCAGATTTTCTGTGAATGTTTGGGCAGCCATTGTTGGTGATGTCTTGATTGGGCCCCATGTCCTTCCACCTACGCCCAATGGAGCACGTTATCATGATTTCATTCGGGATACTCTACCTGTGCTGCTAGAACATGTGCCTTTACATGTACGACACTACATGTGGTTCATGCACGATGGAGCTCCTGCACATTTCAGTCGAAGTGTTCTTACGCTTCTCAACAACAGATTCCGTGTCCGATGGATTGGTAGAGGCGGACCAATTTCATGGCCTCCACGCTCTCCTAACCTCAACACTCTTGACTTTCATTTATGGGGGCATTTGAAAGCTTTCGTCTACGCAACCCCGGTACCAAATGTAGAGACTCTTCGTGCTCTTATTGTGGGCGGCTGTGATACAATACGCCATTCTCCAGGGCTGCATCAGCGCATCAGGAATTTCATACGACGGAGGGTGGATGAATGTATCCTCGCTAACGGAGGACATTTTGAAAATTTCCTGTAACAAAGTGTTTGAAGTCACGCTGGTACGTTCTGTTGCTGTGTGTTTCCATTCCATTTGAAAAGAAGTAATAAAATGAGCTCTAACATGTAAAGTAAGCGTTTCCGGACACATGTCCACATAACATGTTTTCTTTCTTTGTGTGTGAGGAATGTTTCCTGAAAGTTTGACCGTGCTTTTTTGTAACACCCTGTATATATGATAGGCCTTCTAGTATTACAGGTGATTCAAAAGTATTTCTGTTTGCAGATGACACCAGCTCGGTATAGAAGGATCTTGTGTGTAATATTGAAAAATTATCAAATAATGTAGTTCATGAAATAAGATCGTGGCTAGTGAAAAATAATTTGATGCTAAATCACAGCAAGACTCAGTTTTTGCAGTTTCTAACCCACAATTCAACAAGAATTCATATTTTGATCAGACAGAATGGGCATATTATAAGCGAGACGGAACAGTTCAAGTTCCTAGGCGTTCGGATAGATAGTAAGCTGTTGTGAAAAGCCTATGTTCAGGATCTTGTTCAGAAACTAAACACTGCTTTGTTTACCACTAGAACATTATCTGCAATAAGTGAAAGTTCAACACGAAAAGTAGTCCACTTCGCCTATTGTCATACGTTTATGTCATATGGTATTATTTTGTGGGTTACTTCTTCTGATTCAAAAATGGTATTTTTGGCTAAAAAACGGGCTGTTCGAGCTATATGTGGTCTACGTTCGGGAACCTCTTGTCGACCCCTATTCAATGGTCTGGGAATTCTGACATTGCCCTCACAGTATACATTTTCTTTAATGTCGTTTGTTGTTAGCAATGTTAGCTCATTCTAAGAGTTAGCAGCTTTCACTCAGTTAATACTAGGCAGAAATCAAATCAGCATGTGGATTGCATTTGCTTGACTCTTGTGCAGAAAGGAGTGCACTATTCCGCTGCATCCATTTTCAATAAGCTACCACAAGAACTTAAAAATCTTAGCAGTTGGCCCAACGCTTTTAAGTCTAAACTTAAGAGTTTCCTCATGGCTCACTCCTTCTAGTCTGTCGAGGAGCTGCTGAAAAAGCTGAAAAATTAAGCAAATTATAGTGTTACATTGTTGATTTTCTTTATTTAAACTTACGATTTGTCGCCTGAATGCGATTCTTGTATTTCATTTCATCTGTTTCTACTATCGAGTTATGATTTCATGTATTGACTCGTTCCATGACCAAGGAGACTTCTCCTTAAATTGGTCCCAGGAAACAATGAATAAATAAATTTAAAAAAAACGTGTCGGAAGAAACAAAAATACACCCTGAGGAAGGTTTCTTGCAATATACGCAAAAACGTCGGAATTTTATAGTTGACAATGCGGGTCCAAACCCAGAAGAATTTTTGTTGACTGTGACAACGACCGCGGAAGCCTACGTTAACAGGAAACAGAAAAGTGGTAGTATTTTATGAAATAGAAATGAGCGTGCGGCGTCATTGGCCGGGAGGCCCCTTGCTTACGAGGCAGGTGCGTTAGCCACTAAGCTGCACAACTGGCCATTAAAACTGCCATACCAAGAAGAAATGCAGATGATAAACGGGTATTCATTGGACATTGACATGTGATTACATTTTCACGCAGTTTGGGTGCATACATCCTGAGAAATCAGTACCCGGAACAACCACCTCTGGCCGCAACAGCGGCCTTGATACGCCTGGGCATTGAGTCAACACAGAGCTTGGATGGCGTGTACAGGTACAGCTGCCCATGCAGCTTCAACACGATACCACAGTTCATCAAGAGTAGTGACTGGCGTATTGTGACGAACCAGTTGCTCGGCCACCATTGACCAGACGTTTTCAGTTGGTGAGAGATCTGGAGAATGTGCAGGCCAGGACCGCCGTCGAATTTCTGTATCCAGAAATGTCCGTACAGGACCTACAACATGCGGTTGTGCATTATCCTGCTGAAATGTAGGGTTTCGCAGTTATCGAATGAAGGGTAGAGCCACGGGTCGTAACACATCTGAAATGTAATGTCCACTTTTCAAAGTTCCGTCAATGCGAACAAGAGGTGACCGAGACTTGTAAACAATGGCACCCCATCACGCCAAGTGATACGCCGGTGTGGCGATGACGAATACACGCTTCCAATGTGCGTTCACCCCGATGTCGTCAAACACGGATGCGACCATCATGATACTGTAAACAGAACCTGGATTCATCCGAAAAAAATGACGTTTAGCCATTAGTACACCCAGGATCGTCGTTGAGTACAACATCGCAGGCGCTCCTATCTGTGAAGCAACGTCAAGGGTAACCGCAGCCATGGTCTCCCAGCTTATAGTCGATGATGCTGCAGACGTCGTCGAACTGTTCGTGCAGGTGGTTGCTGTCTTGCAAACGTCCCCATCTGTTGACTCAGGGATCGAGACGTGTCTGCACGATCCGTTAGAGCCATGCGGATAAGATGCCTGTCATCTCGATTGCTAGTGATGCGAGGCTTTTATGATCCAGCACGGCGTTCCGTATTACCCTCCTGAGGCCACCAATTCCATATTCTCCTACCAGTCATTGGATCTCCACCAACGCGAGCAGCAATGTCGCGACACGATAAACCGCAATCGTGATAGGCTGCAATACGAGCTTTATCAAAGTCGGAAACGCTATGGTACGCATTTCTCCTCCTTACACGAGCCATCACAGCAACGTCTCACCAGGCAACGCCGGTCAACTGCTGTTTGTGTATGAGAAATCGGTTGGTAACTTTCCTCATGTCAGCACGTTTTAGGTGTCGCCACCGGCGCCAACCGTGTGTGAACGCTCTGAAAAGCTAATCATTTGCATATCACAGCACCTTCTTCCTGTCGGTTAAATTTCGCGTCTGTAGCAAGTCATCTTCGTGGTGAAGCAATTTTAATTGCCAGTTGTGTACGTTGGCACAGCGGTTGCCACAACTGCGCTGATTATTCTGGCATGGATCCCTCCTCGATCCAAATTCTCAGTGCCGACCCAGTTTATTTTAAATCCTCCCTTAGGTAAGAACAGAACTGTCGAGGCTCTCCATGTTCTGGCTTTGCACCTCAGCATAAAGCGTAAATGAGGGATCCAGCCTGAAACCCATTTGGAGGTGCTTATACATATGAAATGATACAATTTCAGATACTTTACTGGCCTCACGTAGATATAATTTTATGTATGTATACTGCAGCGGCGAGTGAAAATTACATATTAGACAAAAATGACGGAAACACCACAAACACATTACCATATCTAATTGTAGTGTTGGTCATTACCATATCTAATACGGTGCTGACGTTCAAAATAGCTTGCAGTCGTCTCAGAATGGTAAAACGCGTCCTGCAAAGTATTCAAGGAACCCTCATACCATTATTTCCGCAAAGTAGTGGTAAATTCAGGTAACAACGATGGATGGGTATAGCGCTCACGCACCCTTATCCCCGAAATGTACCACAAAGAGTCAATGTTATTGAGATATGGGTATTGTGGTGGCCAGGGAAGATGCAACAGTTCATCCCCGTGCTCAGAAAAGCAGTTATGGAATTCCAGTTACCCAGCTTATTGAGCTCAGCTCGTGTTGTTTTAATGCTGACACGAGTTCTGCAGTGACATTTTCAGTCGTCGTCTTCTTATTTTTCTTGACAATCCTCTTCAGCGAACTCCACGACGATGTTTCAACACACACTTTCGTCCGCGTTTTGACTTAGTGGACGAATATTTCTCGTTTTTCCTGTACGCAATACAAATCTTCGATACGGTGTCTCGTGGAACACCAGATACTTCAGCTACCACGGTTAAGGGCGCCCTCATCATAGGAGCGCCGACAATTTGCTCACTCTCCAAGTTGAGTGGCTCCGACATACTGCACTTACAGCTACACGGAACATTATTCTCATCACCACTGACACCTACAACGTATTGACGACATTAACAGCGCAACCTGTAGGCTTGGCTAGTATCTGTATTTACTTTAAGGCATTCATTTCTAGTGATATTTCCATTTTTTTTCCAAACCCGGTAACTGTCACTGTAAAATTTCCTCATAGTTCTAATTCCATATATATTATGATAATTATGGGTTGACACATGCTGTACAGAGGGCGGTGGTGCGCACTCTGTGGAAAAGATGGCAAAATCATCTCATGAGCGCCTACACGTTCGCAATAATCAGTATTTGGAATGGAAAAAGCTCTTTTAAAATCAAATATCTTTTTATTTCTGTTAACAGCACAACATGCAGCAATATGCAGTGGTTGTGTAGTTCATTTTAGAGTGTTTGGGGGACAATGAATCAATACAGAAGCATGGTTTATTTTCAAGGCTTGTGAGGGATCCATTTGTACGTGGAGCCAGGTATAGTAATATAATTCGTGAGAAATGACCTGAAACGACTGTCATATGTAGAAGAGACTGTATTTTTGACACCACTGAACCAAAGATGTTGCCTATGTGGCAGAATCAATTGAAATAGGGGCGCGCGGAGCGCAGTAGCAGTTGCCTATGCAAGGATATAAGACTTAAAGCTAGTGGCTAGCTGTGAGAATTTAGTGTTGGCCTATGGACGCAGCATAACACAGTTTTTATAATGTGAAATGATGAATGATACTGTAACTCAAAGGCAAAGCCAGTAGAACAAATTTGTAAGGTAATAATGCAGCAACTCAGTGTGGCTTTCGCTAATTTTTACAGTGCTGACTGTTGAAAGTAGGAACCAAGTGTTTCCCATGAGATTTAATGTATAGGTTGATGAGATATACACAATTTGTAACAGTTTGTGTTTTGTAATCCTGATACAGAGGAGTTACATTTTTGAATCTATTTTGTCAAAGGATGTCAAACTTTTTGTTATGTACCAATCCAAGTTTTTTTAATTACCACAGTAAGTGGAATTGTAGAATAGTTGAGAATTTCACTGATTTTGAAGTTAACGTAAAATGTTTCATATCAGATTTTGTGAAGAGGAATCTTTATTTTGAATTCAACTTTCAAACTGAATGATGCATTTCGTCTTAGGATATCCCCTTATCAGTACCTTATCCTCTTCCATGTCGTATCTATTTGAGCCCAATGAATGTTTTTTTAAAGAAATCGTTTTTCAGTCAGAGTCAGAAAAATATTAATGTGCCAGATTTAGAAAAGTGATAATGTTTGTAACAGCTTCAATGCGGGCAGTATTGCACGGCGCTGAGTCAGTATCCAGTATTTTGACTGAATATTTGCAAGGTTATTCTTTTATCAACTATTATCTACTGATATTATTTGTATGAAGATATTTTACGGTCGGCATTGCACTTCGCTGTGCCAAGATTGAATGCTTTCTATGGCTACTGTGGAGAGAAAAGAATACCAAGATTACATCCGTTGCGATTCTAGAACTAAGGAAAATTTTTATTGCACGGGGCCGTAGAACTCGATGCTCACAAGATGCGTAAATTTCAGAGGGATTGATTTCATTACGAAAACTGCGTATTGGTTTTTGCAGATTAAGTCGTTTGCTCAACAAAAAATCACACAGTTAATTTGCATGACACAAACATTACGCGTTGTAAATTCATTAGCAAACAAACAAAAACACAAATCTTTTTAGAGAATGTTACAGGCTGTTATTCATGTTTTATTTAAATTTAAAATATTTGTTCTGATGTCCTCTTGAAGCTGCATTACTAAGCTATTGGTTAGCTAAAACAAATCAAATGGCTCTGAGCACTATGGGACTTAACTTCTGAGGTCATCAGTCCCCTAGAACTTCGAACTACTTAAACCTAACTAACCTAAGGACATCACACACATCCATGCCCGAGGCAGGATTCGAGCCTGCTACCGTAGCGGTCGCGCGGTACCAGACTGCAGCGCCTAGAACCGCTCGGCCACTGCAGCCGTCGTTGGTTTGCTCCGATTAAACTTAGATAGCATGTTAGTTGGTATTAGAAGACGTGTGTCAAGACGCATCCTATGTAACTTCTTACTTCTTTTTGAATGCAGAAGCGACGCTAGAAGTAGTTACTTACAAGAGCTCACCTGGTCGATAATCGCCTGTCCAGTGAGGCAGTACAAACCACTCTGACACATGAAGACTGGAGCAGCGAGGAACATTTTGATTTTAGTGGACATACTGGTGTCCGTCTCCAGCATCTGTAAGACACGTGTTTAAGATTGCATCTCAAACACATAGAATCTAAATACGTAGCAAATGAAGCAAAACTTTTAACACCGATGAAACCCAACAGTCATATTTGCTATATACAAATGACATTTGAAAGTTTACTTCCTCGATGTGCAGGTTGAATGGTAAAGACAAACTGCATCCCTGCATTGCGCCCTTTATAACACGTGACGTTTGGTCTTAGTTACGTTATTTAAGGAAACAGGAAGTGTTTAGCCACATGTGAAACGTCAACCACAACCTGCACGACCTGCAATAAATGGTGATGCCCAAGTAGGTGTTTTAGCTGCTGTCGCGGCTAATCCGCACATTAGTAGCAGAAAAATTGCGCGAGAGTCGGGAATCTCAAAAACGTCGGTGTTGAGAATGCTACATCAACATCGATAACACCCATACCATATTTATATGCACCAGGAATTGAATGGCGACGACTTTGAACGTCGTGTACAGTTCTGCCACTGGGCACAAGATAAATTACGGGACGATGACAGATTTTTTGCACGCGTTCTATTTAGCGACGAAGCGTCAGTCATCAACAGCGGTAGCGTAAACTGGCATAATATGCACTATTTGGCAAAGGAAACTCAACGATGGCTGCTACAAGTGAAAAATCAGCGACCTTGACGGGTTAATGTATGGGGCTGCATTATGGGATGAAGAATAGTTGGCCCGCATTTTATCATTAGAAACCTAAATGGCGCAGTGTATGCTGATTTCCTTCGTAATATTCTACCGATGTCACTACAAGATGTTTCACTGCATCACAGAATGGCGATGTACTTCCAACGTGATGGATGTCCGGCACATAGCTCGCGTGCAGTTGAAGCGGTAGTGAATAGCATATTTCATGACAGGTGGATTGGTTGTCGAAGCACCATACCATGGCCCGCACGTTCACCGGATCTGACGTCCCCGGATTTCTTTCTGTGGGGAAAGTTGAAGGATGTTGGCTATTGGGATGCACCGACAACGCCTGACAATATGCGTCAGCGCATGGTCACTGCATGTGCGAACATTACGGATGGCGAACTACTCGCTGCTGAGAGGAATGTCGTTACACGTATTGCCAAATTGCACTGGGGTTGACGGACATCATTTTGAGCATTTATTGCATTAATGTGGTATTTACTGTTAATCACGCTGTAACAGCATGCGTTCTCAGAAATGATAAGTTCACAAAGGTACATATATCACATTGGAATAACCCAAATAAAATGTGCAAACGTGTCTACGTTCTGTATTTTAATTTAAAAAACCTACCTGTTACCAAATGTTCGTCTAAAATTGTTAGCCATGTGTTTGTGACTATTACAGCGCCATCTATCGCAAAACGAAAAAAGTGGTCCAACTAAAACATTCGTATTCCTTTACGCACTACAAGAATTAATAAAAATGTGGGATCCTATTTTTAAAAAAAACGCAGTTGATATCCATTTCACGTATGGCAGCGGCATCTAGCCGGCCAACCATAGCGCCATCTGGTTTCCCCCTTCAAGCTAGACAAGTTTCGTTTTTTGTAGTTTTTTCGTTTGACGCCTATTTTGTGAGATATTTTACCCAGCCACGATCAATAGACCATTCTGTATATGCAACTTGACTAAGAGCAAAATATGAACATTAAACACCGTCACACCAAAACTGGCAGCCTCAAGTGTACTGATCATAGCTTTTGTTAAGGCGGCACTGCAAGAAGTGGTTTACGGTCTGCTGAAACGTACATTCACTGATCACTGACTCCAACACTGAGACTCCCTTCCTGGACATGGTTTCCTCCTTGTGGCCCCAGAACGAAGTCGGACGAATGACATTCAGGTACTCCATGAGACACCCTTCTTCAGGTATCATTCATGTTTCCACATGCTGTATTCTATCACACCGTTTCATTTCCAGTCGTGGTGCTATGAAGAATGCTTTAGTTAAGGGAACTCCATCTTGGTATCAGTCATGTACGTGTTTTCTAAAAGGTAAACAGAGGACGAGTCTCTGACGCTGTTGTTTTGCTCCTGTTTTTTCTGGCTTATACTTCTCGTTGAATGTCAAGGAGGTGTGATTGCAATTAGACATTACAATCTCTCCAGAGGCGATGGACATAGAAAGCCCGTAATGAGACGACACGTCCCGTTGATATCCACGTCCTCTGATATGGTGTGGTGGACTCTCGTACACGGCTTTCGTATTTGTCAGTAGAGCAACACGAAACTGCCACGGAAATCCTTACAGTTCCTGGTTGTGTTCCCCGATTTGTTCCGGTAAATTTGTGCACAACACTATTTCTGGCAGCCTTTTAAAAGGCTACATTCCGTCCACCAGAGATCATAACTATTCTTAAGTCACGAAATTGAAAATCTTTATTTTTTTGCCTCCCTTTTCCTCATACGAAAAGAAAATGTTTTTATTTTTAGTGGCTTTGGTTGGAAATTGTTCCTTTCACGGCAAGCAGACAGGCTTCATGGAGCAGTCATCAGTTTTCTAGCTAGAGAAGAATCGGCTTTGTAGTCGGTGATAGTAGTTAATTGCCCTACTGAGGATCATGGAGACAAAACTGAGACGCTATGTACTGCTGAAATTTTTGCGAACTTAAGTTGACAGGTACACAAGTGGAATCCAAAAAATGTCTCTGAGCACTATGGGACTTAACATCTGAGGTCATCAGTCCCCTAGAACTTAGAACTACTTAAACCTAACTAACGCAAAGGTAATCATACACATCCATGCCCGAGGCAGGATTCGAACCTCCGACCGTAGCGGTCGCGCGGGTCCAGACTGAAGCGCCTAGAACCGCTCGGACACACCGGCCGGCCGAAGTGTAATCCTAATAATAAAGTAATAAGCGATAAGCAATAGAAGATCACAGGCAATTAACACAATACAAGCGCTCAGATATCATACTTACAACTACTAGTGAGAAGACATGCGAACATAAGTTGAGAATGTTTATAGAAAGAACGGCAAATATTCCCATGCTTACTGCCTTTTCTAACTCGCTCACACACCTGCAAAGAAAAATTTAGAAATGGTTATCGCACTGTCTGTTTAATTTTTCCATCTGCGCTGCAGATTCCCCCCTCCTTTTCATGTGTGACAACTCTTTTAAAATATTCACTTTGTCTATATGTACTTATTCTAAAGAAAAATCATTGTTATTTGTCATGTATACAGAAAATTACTAGAGCGAAAACAAAAATCGTACATGTAACGCATAACAAAATAATATTCGCAACATGGAAATAAACTGAAATTCCTTTTAAATATTCACCATTAAAGATTTCAGCAACTTTCAGCTCATTCTTGATAATTATAGCGTATTTTAGATTTGCGGGAAGTTTTCAACAATTGCTGTTCGGCCTATTTCCTGAATGAAGTGCGTTGAAGAGCTTAATGAGATTGTTATCGATTGCAGTGCCGTTATCTAATCCCCATATATCTGGTTTTCAACTTAGAATAGGCGATATTAATCCCTTTACAAACGTGTAAGATAGAATTCTTTTTACCAGCACATTCTGTTAGTAGATGTAACATAGAAGGGCTTATTTCAATAGTGGTACCGGCCCAATTTTGTTCATATTGAGATACAGAGTCCTAACGTTAAATGAGCGCTGAAAATTCTGCAGTTGAGATACGAGAAATATTAAAGCATATGGCCTCTTGCTAGAGATGAACCTTTCTTTCTGTTTGCTTGCCTCATTAATTTCTTGCAGACAGAAAAGTGGAAGTAATAAACTTGAACCACTTTTGAAATAAGCCCTTCATATATTGGTATCCCTTCTGCTTGGTTCTTAATTTTTACCATTGTTACTCATAAGATGAAAATCTCTTCTAAAGGCACAGTTTAATGTCGAAGTTGACAAATTACTTAACTTGCATGTTTAGGAATTTATTCATATGTTTCCTTTGGAACTGTTCATGACCATGGTTTTAACCAGTTTGAAATATACATTTCTTTTACGAAATAATAAAAGACGGCTTAAAAGTTCCCAGCAAATTGCAGATATTCAGATTCACTTCCAACAAAAATGGTGAAGTAAGTACTTAAACTCTGTCAAAAATGCTCCTTTTGAAACAGTGTGATTGGAGATTTTTGTTTGATAGTAGAAGTTCAAATAAACAGAATTCACTGCAAGTTACCATATAGTAACAAATTACCGTTTTGAAAATGGGAATGAGTTCAGATTGATGAATGAAGGAATGAATTCTGCGTAATATTTGACAGGTCATTTTCTAGAACAGTTAATATATCTACGTATCGTGATTCACAAGTTTAGTATCTCTGTTGGTGGCGTTTTAAATGTACTCACGTTGTTACAGAGTTAACAATGTTCATTATCATTTGACTTTCATGTCAATACTATTTACATTTTTGCACATTTATGTGGCTCATTGCAGGAAAAAGCTTGTGAGTATTGCATAATTTTTAACATTTTTATGCAGCGACAGCAACTGATGTTGTTTATATAAGAATATACAGCCTACACTTGCAGGTTAACTTTATCGTTTACCTAGGTTTCATAAGAAAACGCGAAAAAGGACAACGACTGTAGTAAACACAAATACTCAAACCCAAGATCTGAATCAGACGAAGAAATGGTTCGCGGTTGATTATATAGGTAATGTCTCCTACAACATAGGGTGCTTGTTGAAAAATTCAGGATTTATAATTTCCTACTCGACAAGTAATAGTTTAAAGCAATATTAGGTTCATTCCCTTAAGAAAGACGGTGACAAGCCAGCGAAATCAGGCGTATATAAGATTATGTTTAATGAGTGCCCATGTTATTACATAGGTCAAACAGGCAGGGCTATAGCAGTAAGGTTTAAAGAACATCTTCCAATAAAGGGCGTAGGAACACAGGGGTCAGCCTTTGCGGAACATCTGGTGCAAATGGCTCACACACCTAAACCTTTACGTGACATAGAGCTACTACATCATGAAGTTAAGGGATATAGACTCGACACGCTTGAGGAACCACAAATTCATGCACACCTAATTACAGATAGAAGCAATTTTCTAAACGATCAATTGCATCTAAAAATAGGGCATACTTCGAAGGCTGCCAACCTTTACTACGTTTACAATAATTCATAATGCACCTCACAGTTTCTGTAATAATAGATCCTTTCCTACAGATGTTCATACGAGATTTGTTGGTCAGTTTAGAAAGCTCTGTAGTAGAATGTAAAACGTAGTCATGCTGGATACAGTAATTAACTTACAATAGTAAAATAAAAAATTAATTCATAGCAAAAAGGTTATCTGACGCGTGCGTAATAAGAGTTTGACTCTATGCATCTCGCGCATGGGCGCCGCCATCTCTGAGGCAGGCAGCGAAGCCCTTGGGGTCCACATTCTCTAGTCACACGACGAGGCCAATACAATGGCTTAAAGTGAATTTATATAGGTGGTTTCATAGAAGTGACAAAACCTTATGGTTATGAATCAAGATTTATGAAGTTGAATTAGGACATGGCGTGTTTTAGGCAAATATTTAAATAATAATTTATGTAAGTACTATACGTTGCATCATGCAGGATGACCGGATCTAATATAATTTACTAGCGCATTACAATATTAACTTGTTGCAGGTTCTGAAGAAAACGTCATTACTAACGTTGAAACCTAGGTAAACGATAAAGTTAACCTGCAAGTGTAGGCTGTATATTCTTATATATGTGAATATTACCACTGACACCCAAACTAACGTGGTGTTAAGCCTACGGTGGAAAATGCGTGGATCAGCAGTTTTATGTGTTAATAAAGAAAGAAGTTCTCTCTAAAGAGACATTTTACAAGTAATAAATTCTGAATTAACAATAGTTTTTGACAAACGATAATGCGTATTGTGTAAATCATGTCCTGATGTATACTTACACGACAATGAGTTGATGGTGCTGGATGCTCTTTACTAACAGCCTGTACATTTCGTCATCAGCACTTTTTCCTTGTTTGGAGTATCTTGAAGTGAAGTCAGATATAGAAGTACTGAACAAGCCAATGTTAGTTGTGATAGAATTTGGGAGGATTATCGACTCGTCGCTAGATGCAGTATCTCGGGCCGTTCTAGCGAACGTGGATGTAGTGGTCATCGACCGTAGACTAGTTACATGGGTAGTTGCCTTTCTCATACTCTGAATGTTGCTGTTGAGGACGTGTATCTCGGCCGTGACGCTTATGATGAGAGTGACGAAGACGACGTCGATGAAGAGAGAGAGCTGCACGCCGCTTACTATCATCGAGGACTCCAGCGTCCAGAGGAACCCGTAGTTTGATGGATCGCTCTGGTTGAAAGGCAACCACACAGGAAGCGGCAGCTGGGGCTCTTCATCTGCGCTGCTCAGTGCGTGGCTGATCAGCGGGTCCAGGCACCAGAATGTCAAGTGCATCTCCGCCGGTACCTGCACACATCACAACCTCGAATCAGATAACTGGCTCTGAAGAGGAATCACGGCAGCAGTGGCATTTGGTGACCTGCTGCACGATGACAGGTCCCTGGCTCTTCGACCAGTCCAGTCTCCTCCTCCTTCGTCAACTGAACGCAGCACAGTCTGAAATCACACACCTAGCCCTGGCTGAATGTCATCCACTGTTGAAGGGGCAGCTGCCGCCCATGCTCTACCCTGCCTTACCCTCTTTAGCATGCACAGAGACACTTTTCTCAGCGTAGTCATCTACACATGGCTCAGCCTCAAATCACAGGGATAACTCTGGTTGATGAGTAGCCCAGTCATCAATAGAAGTTGGCGGATTGGCGCTCAGAACCTCACTAATCAATGAATCTAGGCAGCAGAAGGACAAGTGCATCAGTGCCTTCATCTACCAGTAGCCCAATTTCGAATCACAACCGCCAGCATTCACTAAGTACACTGATGTGCCACAGTATCCTGGCCGCTACCCAGGGCAGGATTAAATGGCACCTGCTGGCTGTGATGAAATCATATAACCAGAGCACAGACAGGAGGAGAGTCGTTCCGATGATGATGTTGGTCTAAAATGGGTAACTACACCGAATTATGTGGCTCTGACAAAGGTCACATTGTGAAGGCCTGGTGGATGGGAACGAGCAACTCGGGAACGACAAAGATGGTCGGCTGTTCGCATGTTACTACCATTTACATGTACGACAAGTGCTTGAAGGTCGCCGAAAGCACGAGCAGGCAACAAGGTGTTGGAGGCATTATTGCTGAACATGGACATCTAATGCGCGGACACTTCCTACGGCAGGATATAACGGTGATTTAAAATCTGAGACACCACCTGTTGTGTAAGATTGCCTGTTTGGTTCTGTAGATAATGAGCAGCTCAAATGGTGCAGTACGGATTGCCATATTGAAATAATGACATGTCATTAATATTTGATCTTTATAGCGTGATAATTGGAATGAAACCGAAATGGCTAGTTACATTACAGGACGTACGTAACAGCTGTTTGGAGTTGCTCTCAAAAAAATGTTAAAGGGGGATAGATGGCGACAGTGTACAATGCCATTGCAGGACAAGTGTTTTGGAGCAGGTTATTCAAATAACAGTGTTGAATATGGGGCTCCACAGTATATGACCCCTTCTTTTTCCCATGTTCTCTAAATTATAGTGTCAGTTACGATTTCAGTGAGCTTGCTATCACGGAGACTGGACTATGGCTCAGTGTAAACATTCACTTGGGCTTCTATAGGACCTGCGGTAACCGAAGGTAGTAAGACACTTGTGGATTATGTGAACTCTTTTGCGAACCGTCTTCATTCCTTCAGGTTGGATACCTCTTTCGACGAGCGAGGGCATCTTCTAGCAGGACAGCTCTCCATGTTACAAGCCCAGAATCGTGCTGTAGTGGTTTTAGAGCACGAAAGTGAACTCACGTTGCTGTCTTGCCCACTGGTATGACCCAGATGCAACACAGCTAGTACCGTGCTCGTAAAGTATCTGGGCATTGCGTGACTTCAGAATAGACGTCCAATGTCGCTTACCTCCAGAAACCTATCAATGACTTGTCAAACCTACGCAACGCAGTGTGTTCCAGGTGGTCTAAGTGTTTCGGCATATCATTTTTGCCCCTTTTTTTTGGGTCTTCTATCTTCTGATTGGTTTGATGCGACCCGCCACAAATTCGTCTTCTGTGCCAACCTCTTTATCTCAGAGTAGCACTTGCAAACTACATCCTGAATTATTTGATGGATGTATTCCAATATTTGTCTTCCTCTACAGTTTCATTCTCCGATACGTTCTATCATCCTGTCCCTTCTCCTTGTCAGTGTTTTCCATGTATCCTTTTTCTCTCCGATTCTGCGCAGCACTTCCTCATTCCTCACTTGATCAGTCTATCTAATTTTCAACAATCGTCCTTATCACACCATCTCAAATGATTCGATTCCCTTCTGCTCCGGTTTTCCCACAGTCCACGATTCACTACCACACAATGCTATACTCCAGACGTGCGTCCTTAGAAATTTCCTCCTTAAAGTAAGGCCTATGTTTGATAATAGTAGACTTCTCTTGGCCTGGAATACCCTTTGTGCTAGTGATAGTGTGCTTTTGATGTCCTCCTTACTCCGTCCGTCATTGGTTATTTTACTGCCTAAGCAGAGGAATCTAGCAGAATTCCTGAAATCTTGATGTTAGGTTCCTCGCTGTTCTCATCGCTGATACTTCTCATTAAATTCGTCTTTCTTCGATTTACTCTCAATCCGTATTCTCTACTCATCTGACTGTTCCTTCCATTCAGCATTTCATGTAATTCTTATTCAGTTTCACTCAGGATAGCAATATCATCAGCGAATCTTATCATTGATATCCTTTTACCTTGAACTTTAATTTCACTTCCAAACCTTTCTTCTATTTCCATCATTCCTTCTTCGATGAACAGATTGAACAGTGGGACGAAAGACTACATCCCTGTCTTACACCCTTTTTAACCCGAGCACTTCGTTCGTGGCCGTCCACTCTTATTATTCGCTCTCAGCTCTTGTGCATATCGTATATTATGTGTCACTATCTACCGCTTAGCCGTATTTTTCTCAGAATTTAGAACATCTTGCACTATTTTACATTGTCGAACGCTTTTTCCAGGTCGACAAATTCTATGAATATGTCTTGTTTTTTCTTTAGTCTTGCTTCCATTATCAATCGCAACGTCAGAATTGCCCCTCTCGTGCCTTTACCTTTTCTAAAGCGAGACGTATCGTCATCTAGCACATCATATACCGTGTAATTCATTATATATCTGGTGACTTTCCCATGCGTACTGAACTGTACTATTGAACCTGTGGTTTGGAGTTAGCGTCTTCGACTAGTCATCAAGGTTGGAAGAAGTTACCAAGTTCATCATCTGTGGCAAAACTTTGAAACACAGATGATGTACTTGGCTGCTTCTTGGCATCACTCCACATCGAAGGTATCAATTATCCCGTCGTGACGTGCAGTTTTGAGAAGAGGTTACAGCTCAGATGGGACAATGGTTTTAAGCTTTTTTATGGCCACAGGTTGTATGGAATTGATAATAAAGGAATTCATAACTAGAGCGGTACCAAGAGTAATGAATGTATGAAATTTTCTCGGTGTTCCGGCCTGAGACTTCCGAAGATATGCACTCTTAGTGTCGTATGTAGTCTCTTACCTGCTAAATGACTTGGACTGGCCTATTGTTTGTGGAGCAGTGGCACCTGGAGTGGAATTTGAAATCGAAAAAGACAATGAAGGGGGTATAATATCCCCCACGCTACTACGCTTCTGGGCTCGAATTATGGACCGGGCAAGAGAACGGAGGCTGTCCGGAGGTGTGTCCGACATTGTATGTGAATAGGTAAGAGTGAGTGGAAGTGATTGTGTGGGGATTGTGTGTGTGTGTGTGTGTGTGTGTGTGTGTGTGTGTGTGTGTGTGTGTGTGTGTGAGAGAGAGAGAGAGAGAGAGAGAGAGAGAGAGAGAGAGAGAGACAGAGAGACAGAGTTTGGATCATTTGACAGTTCTTTGGGGCGGAGAACAGTGTGCTTCACAAAGAGTTGTGTATTAGATTCTTGTATCTTTTCCTCCAACTACCACTCTCTGTATTTGGTAGTTTTCTTCGTTCACTCAATGTATAGATAAACAATATACCGACCCTTGCATAACTGGAGTTTTCAATATCTGGATTCCTTGAATTCGTCTTTGGAGTGTTTCCTTCGAAGACTTCAGAACAACAGTTTCTGTCAAGTCTTCGAAGGAAACACCCCAAAAACAATTCACGGAATCCACTCCAATTATGCAAGTATCGATATATTTGTTTGTCTATACACAGAGTGCAAAGGGGCCTGAAGATGGCATTAATGAGATACTGAAACTGGTCGTCTAAGTACCGATAATATACGGTAGTTTGAGGACTTTTCTGTGGTAAATATTGGACCAGCCGCTATCTGAGATCCACAAAGGATCAACAGAAATCTTCCAGGTGGTCGGCTTCTGCCAGTTTATTCATTCTCAGTGATTCTGAGGTAATGTAGTCTACTCAAGTGACCTTGTTTCCAGTTAGGGCTTTCAGTGATCTGCCTAATCCTTCTCTCAGTATCTCATGCATCACTGTACGTTCTTGTGTTCCACGTCTAGCTATTCCGGCTGTGCAAATCTGCACGTTTTATCAGTCCCGTTTCTTAAAACTATGTATTCCCTTTTTCCATGATCATTTGCTGCTTTCTAAAATGTTACCCCTTTGTCAATTACATTCGATATCGCGTGCGTTATGCAGGGATTTCCACTGGACCTTTTTTTTCCTGTTTGGTACTCTGCTTTCAGGTTCGTCAGGTCCACCTCCTTAATTTCCTACTTTCCTCATGCGTCTTAAACTTCCTCTGCAACTACTAACAAATGAATTGTGGCCAGAGTCCACAACTGCCTCCAGAAATGTATCTGCTTTGGAAATCTCATATCTCAGCACTGAGTAACCTTTCAGAAATATTCCTACCTCCAGGTCTCATCCACATACACAATCTTTTTTCATGATTATGAAACCAAGTATTAGCTGTGACCAAATCACGCTCTGTGCAAAGTTGTACCACCCTGCATATTCTTTCATTCCTTTGCCCCAGTCTGTGGTCTTCTGCTACTGTTCCTTGCTTCCTTTTCCCCTGTCGAATTCCATTCCCCCATAACCCTTGAAATTTCGATCAAAAATTTTCAGATACCTGAGTTCTTCGGTCCCTAGACTTACACACTACTTAAACTAACTTATCCTAAGAACAACACACACACATATGCCAGAGGGAGGACTCGAACCTCCGCCGGGAGGGTCCGCGCAATCCGTGACACGGCGCCATAAACCGCGCGACAATTTTCGTTTCGCTTGATAATTTATGTTATCTCAATAGACGTTCTTTGAATCTTTTCTCCATGAGCACACCAAGGTGGCATGTCAAGGGGTATTGCTGTCGTGGTGTGTGCTAGCTTCGTGTCTGTCTAGGATCCTACAATGCGTTCGCTATGCTGTTCATGGAAACTTACCCGCTTTCATATTTCCTAACCCATTATTAGGAGTAGTCCTGCATTATACCTGTTTTATTGGGTATTTATGGCGTTGTACTCACATGGCTGGCTCTGAGCACTATGGGACTTAACTTGTAAGGTTCTAAGGTCATCAGCCCCCTAGAACTTAGAACTACTTAAACCTAACTAACCTAAGGACATCACACACATCCATGCCCGAGGCAGGATTCGAACCTGCGCCCGTAGCGGTCGCACGCTTCCAGACTGTAGCGCCTTTAACCGCTTGGCCACCCCGGCCGGCTGTACTCACATGACCAGAAGTTCTCCCCACTATGGGACTTCACAAAGTCCTACTATATAGAACATCAACCTATGCTTTTTCCTTTTAAATTCTATAGCTTACCAACTCGATTAAAGAATGTAGTATTCCACGATCCAACCAGTCATATGCACGTTTCGGTTTTCCTGATGGTGGCTTCAAGTCTCTCCTGGAGATCCTAACTGCGGAGTGTCTTACCACCGGAATATTTTACGAAAAAGAATGCCTTTATCTTTTATATACAAAGCAGAACTGCATGCCCTCGGGAAAAATAATGCCTGTGGTTTCCCTCTGATTTCGCAGTGACAGCATAGCAATGGAAGTTTTGCTAAAATTACCGAAAACCGCTTTTTTCTACGCTTATGCATAGAAAATTGGATGCGACATCCACCTTTGTAAAGATCCCTTGCCTGGCGACCCATTTTCGTAATCAACGATATGAACAGTTTTCAAGATAAAACAAGTTTGAAGCGCTTTCCTGGAATGGGAAATTTTACCCATTCAACGCAAAATTAATATAATTATGGACCTAATTACAATTAAGAACATTTTCTTTAGTGCTTAGAGGCACTGTTAGAGGTGATATTTTAATAAATGTGTGTGAATTCCTAAGGGACCAAACTGCTGAGGTCATCGGTCCCTAGACTTACACACTACTTAAACTAACTTATCCTAAGAACAACACACACACACACACACACACATGCCCCAGGGAGGACTCGAACGTCCTGCGGGAGGGGCCGCGCAAAGATTTTAATACATAAAACGAAATCAGTAAATACATATATCGTAGCCAAGTAAATTTAACGATAGTTTTTATTCGTAGAAATAAAACTGCGACACCTTATTCTGTCACTGACGTAAACGTCCGAAAATACTTCAGTAGTTGAAATAGAAAAGAAAAAATAGAATGAAACCGCGCCGTCTATTGGTTCTTTGGTGTACTGCGAAACTAACAGCTTCGTATGTTGCTTCTTTGGCATACTACGCCATGATGACCGTGCCACTGAGTTATGCATCTGAACTACGAACCTGAGCATGCTCCTAAAACTTTAAGTTCAAACCAATCCTTTTCCGTAATCTACGCTCCAGTTACCTGTGAAAAGCTCATGAGGATTCATCTAGTAGTTAGGGAGTGTCCGTGTGTTACCACCTTATTGATTTTTCTGTTTAATCATAGCGAAATCAGTGATGTTCCGGCCTCGAAAGCCTGACCTGTTACAACCTGATGATTTTGGATTTCTCTAGAGGAAATTTGAACTGGATATCCTTCAAATGTAAAGCTTCCTTTGTGTGAAGATGATCGTTACGACCGAAGTCGGTAGAAAATAAACAATAAATTTGTTCAGCTGACGGCAAACAAGTCATTATATTAACGCTTGGTGTCCATTCGTTTGAGCATGACCCAAAGAACAGACACCACTCCACGTGGAATCTATATGTGACGTAAATTTAAAGTGTAGGGGGGGGGGGGGGGGGGAGGAAAGGAACTAACGACAACAGCAACTCTCCTTCTTCAGGCCGCAAGTGGCCCATCGGGACCGTCCGACCGCCGTGTCATCCTCACCTGACGATGCGGATAGGAGGGGTGTGTGGTCAGCACACCACTCTCCCATTCCTTATGATGGTTTTCTGTGACGGGAGCCGCTACTTTTCGGTCGAGTAGCCCCTCAATTGCCGTCACGAGGGTGAGTGCAGCCCGACAAATGGCTACAGCGCATGGTGGTCCATATTGGCACCCATCCAAGTGCCAGCCACGCCCGACAGCGCTTAACTTTGATGATCTGACGGGAACCTGTGTATCCATTGCGGCAAGGCCGTTGCCAACGATATCAGCAACGACGAGTGAAAATGTGTGCCTGACCCGAACTAGAACCTGGGATCTCCTGTTTACTAGGCAGTTGAGTCAAACACTACACCACCTAGAAACAGGGTTTATTGCAAATGCGAGGACTATCTCTGCACGCCTCCTGGTCGACCCACATTCCTACCCAGCGCCACCTATCCACAGACCCTATGGCGTCCACGCTCACTAATTTTAGATTCCCACTCGAGATCGAACGTAAATGTGCATCCGCACTAAAGGTTGTAGATTCATTTTCCATTGAGGCGAATCAATTATAAGAATGCATCTTTCGAACACTTCTTCCCTTTCGTTTCCCCTCTCCCCCTCCCTCCCCAATCTGTATACATGGAACATATCACAGCTGCGTATTTCGCTTGGTATCCATTCTATTTGACAGGTCCAAGAGAAAAGACATATAATTGATTCACCTTGATGAGCAGTAAGATCCTCCAAACCAACCTTGACCAGTTCACCACTTGATGTAACCAGTGGTTCCTTCGTCTAAACCCCTCCAAAACTCAGGCAATCACCATAGGCCGCACCAACCATTCCTTCTGTCTCCATGACTTCTACCTCACCATTTATGGTTGTCCCATCCAGCTCTCCCCCTCCCCCCCCCCCCCCGCCCCTGAGATACCTTGGCCTCACTCTCGACCATCATTTGGACCCCTCACCTTCTGACCATCCAGCAGAAAGCCCATTCCTGGCTCCATCTCCTGAAACTCCTATGTGGCCAGACATGGGGACTGCATCCTTCCATCATCCTCCACACCTACTACTCCCTCATCCATCCTATCCTCTGTTATGCCATTATTGCCTGAATCTCCACACCAACGTGCTTTTACAAGGCCCTCCAAATACTGAATGTCATGCAGTCTGCCTTGTCTTCCATATCCGCCTTCCTTCCCCTACATGGCCCCTATATGACCTCAACCCCTTCTCCCACTCCTCCTTTTCCTCCAACATCTCCGCATCCATTACACTGTTTGCAGGCTTTATACCCCCCCCCCCCCCTGCGATTTCCTCCCTCCTGTCCACCCCCTGCCTGTTGCCACACCTCTATATCCCTCCCTGTCTCCACCTCCACACCCTCCATCTCCTTCATCATGGCAATTTCCAGCACCTCCCCCTCCCAGATGTTGATTTTCGCCATGAAATATACCCTTCCTCCCAACTGTATCCTGACCTTGCTCCCTTCCCTCCCCAGGGCCCACTTTACCTGTCCCCTCCTTCTCTCTCCCCATGAGCCCTGGACCCCCTCCTCAACTGTGTCCCTTCCCCAGCCCTCTTCAACATGACCCCATCTACCTGCCTCCCCCCTCTCCCCCCCCTCTCCTTTCTCCATGCCTCTGGCAGATCCTGTGTTTTGCTCATTGTCATCAGTGTGCTACTTCTGCGTTGTGTTTGGCACTGTTCTACCATGCGTCGAGATTTGTGTTTTTAATTGTGTGCTGGACTAATATGTAGTGTTACTGTCAGTTAAAAGTTGTGTGCTACACCGTCCGTCGATACTTTTGTGCTCCGGTTATATTTCACCTTGTGTTCTTTTAACTGTCCCAGTGTGTGACTTTTGTGTGCACTACTTTTTACGGTTTTTATCTCCTTCTTGCAGTGGCCCTTGTTCGTCTAATGTCTTCCTTAATATTCCCCCCTTTTTTATATTTCTGTACACCATGTTTTCTCCTTTATATTATTTTTAAATGTCTTCTTTTATATGTTTTCTGTCTTTCGGCTGAAGAGCAGCGCATATGCTGCTGCCATCCCGCCCCATTGGTGAACTGAAGTAGAGTAAAGAAAAAAAGAGCAATAAACCCACCACCACCTTCAGTGCGGAAGCACATTTAAGGTCGACGTCTGGTGGGAATCCGAAATTAGCGAGCACGGAGGACGTGGACAGGGACTGCGGATAGGTGACGCAAAGGAAGCAAAGTGGTTAACGCAGTTGCCTGTTGAGCATGAGGTCCTTGATTCGAGTCCTGGTCTGGCATACAGGTTCACTCGTCGTCGCTTTCCTTTCCTTTCTCCTCCCTCCCTTCCAGTCTACAGAATGAAACACACAATTCTTGAAATTGCCGACGTCTCTTTAGAGTCGCCTCATTAAACTGCTAGTTTAAATCAGGCTGTAGCGAGTGAGAGTGGCAGGCAAGACGAGGTGAAGGGAGAGTGCTGACCAGCCAGATGAAGCCGAAGACGGCGGCCTGGCGGGCGTAGCGTCGGCGGGTGCCCTCCTCTTCCTGGAAGCTCCTCCGGATGTCCACCAGGCTGGCCACGAGACGCCGCAGGCGCCACCGCTGCCGCACCAGCGACAACGCCTGTCGGCACACATCGCTCATGAGTGGCATGCACAGTCGCAGTCACACATGCACACACTTACTACTATCTGTGTACCTTCCATTAAATGGCACCACTTCCAAATACGAGGGGCGTTCAATAAGTAATGCAACACTTCTTTCTTCTCAATGCTTCAAATGGCTCTGAGCACTATGGGACTTGACATCTGAGGTCATCAGTACGCTAGAACTTGGGACTACTTAAACCTAACCAACCTAAGGACATGACACTCATCCATGCTCGAGGCAGGATTAGAACCTGCGACCATAGCCTGAGTGTGGTTCTGGACTGAAGCGCCAAGAACCGCTCGGCCATACCGGCGGGCTTCCTTCTGAAAACGCGTTGGTTTTATTCAGGATTTCAATACACCACATTTTACTCACTCCTCTGCCTTACAAAAATCTATTTCTCAAAATAATCTGCGTTCAATGCGACGGCCTTATGCCACCTTACTGGTAAGGCTTCTATGTTCGAATGGTAACACTCTGCTGGTCGACGACGAAGACAACGCTTTGATGCATCAGTAACCTACCCATTGCTTAACCGCAACAGGAATGGGCGCGGGGTGGACGAGAAACAGCGGCGGGACCAAACAGAGAGCGGCTTGCGAATAAACAAACGAACGGAAAGGACGGTCACGAAACAACGACGGTCTATCGAGAGAGAGCTTACACCGACAACAAGCAAGAAGCAACAGGGTGACAGAGACAACCAAACGAATCCAAGACCTTCAACAGTTATGAAAACAAAGAAAGGTAAACACGATGTCTGTTGTAGAGGCAATATGTCAAGACTCACGCAATGATTAGACTGGCCAGCTAAGCTTTTATTTTTTTTTTCTTTACCGAATTTCTTAGTATGCCGATCTTCAGCCTTTTTTTTAAAAAAAAGATGAAGAGAATAAATAATAAAAACAGGTGATAAAATCGGAGACTTAAATAGTAACATGTCGAAAAAATCGTGGAAATCAAAACATAGACCAAAGGGGTGATGATGCGAATAAAATACATATGAAGCAGACATGTAAAATAATAGACAGACAATTAAAAAAAACACGGCGACAGTCTGGTTTCTCTTCGCAAAAGGCATAAAATTCACATGTAGCGAAAGCATGGTCTCTGTTCTCAACACTAGAAAGACGAACAACACTGAACATTCACTGGAACACTAAACTCAAAAGGTTGGCAAATGTGACATACCACAGCCAAGAGCAGGTGGGGGGAGGGGGGAACTGGACAAATGATGTGGAAATAAAAAAAGGGGGTAAGGAGAGGAAAAGCGAAGGGGGCAGGGAGGAAAGTAGCCAATGGGGGATGAGGACCCATAAGAAGGGTGGGGAAGGCAGAGGAGGGGACTACAAAAAGGACCCGGAGGGGGGGTTGAAGGGAGGTAGGGAGAAGTTTGGCGGAGAGAAGTCGGCTAAGCGGGAGGCTGGCGCTTTAATACTTGATCGGGACGCCACTATTGGCCGCAGGGACCACGTGTTCCACTGTGGCGCCCTCACACTAAATGTGGGCCAGGAGGCGCATGCCGCCACAGCTTACGGCGCGATGGTGCAGACACTTCTAGGGGTCTTCGACGTCCATGATGTCTGGCACGGATTCAAATTCCGTGGCGCGCGGTACCAGACCCATCATCGACGCACTGCTTCACGTGGAGCGCGTAATTCATTGTGTCAAACAGATGTAAGTTGAGGTGTGTATCGGAGCTGTAGGGTGAATGAGAAAGAACAGTGCTCTTTGACCTCCTCTTCTGTGTACAGACTTGTATGAAACCTTGCGTCCGGTTGAGGAACCAGGAGTTCGTGATCCATCCATCACCTTGAATGAGACTTGCGTTACAACATTGCTGGAGTCGCAGCCGTATGCGGATGGTGGACACGCGGGACATCAGACAGCTCACCGTGCTTTTACAAGTACCTACGAATACCTGAGATGCCCAGGTTTTCCGCCGAAAGAAACTCAGTGAGGGCTCCCTGCTAGGAACGCGCCTGCGTACAGATGTAATTTTGAAGTATATGTTTAGCGCCCCACTTATCGGAACTTCAAGCACATTTCACTATATACCACAACAAATTCCACAGTTTTTCAACAATGTCTGACCGAGAATAAAAGGGTTTGCATTATTTATTGAAAAAGCCTCGTAAAACACTTTCTTGTAGCAGAAGAAGACCACTGTGAAAAGCAAAAGTAGTTTACTACCTGATTTCATACAAAAATCCTAAAGTTTAATCGCCTTACATAAATTCACTTTCGTAACAAACACACCTTCGCAGTCGTACAGTGTTTGTACTGTACCGCTGCAGTTAATATTAAATACCAAGTTACTAAGTTCGATTCTCCGGAAATGTTCACTGGCGCCGATATGTGGCGTTCCTCCTTTCAATTGACAAATGTATCAAGACTAACAATCGATTAAAATACTGAAGAAAACTACACATGATAGTCTCTTCTGCAGGCTAAAGAAGAAGAATATATGTAATAAGCCATATGTGTATTTCGTTTAATTGAAGTTACTCAATGCACTCCACAATTACATCCTCCTTCACTGTCCCACCCACCCCCATCTATTCTCTCCCCTACGTGTAAGCCCCCCCTGCCCCAAATTCCTAGAATTTGTCCCAATCCAAACTAACATTTTGTTTTCCATGAGGAATGTCTTACATTAATCGTATATAGCTGATGTTCATGAGACGTATTGAGTTTCAACTTTATCTATGACAATGATGTAGGCTGACGCAATGAATAAAATTTTGTACCAGCACCAGGATTCGAACTCAGGTGTCCTGCTTAGTAGGTAGAAGCAATAATTGCCATGTCACACTGACAGTGCAGTTACTGTACTTGCACAGATTGCCATAGTACATCTCCCAATCCAATAAAAATTCCAATTCACGTTTCAGCAAATTGCTGTTCCCTTTCATAACTCGCATAGGTGTTGCAAGGTCTCTCCATCACAGGAATAGCACCATAGCAATGAGTGAAATGCGGTTAATCCTGCCAATACCTTAGGCATAAGTGTTATAGTAATTATTATATGATTAATACATCACCTAAACCTAAGGTACAGGCAGGATTAACCCCATTTTGATCAATGATAAGGTGCTGTTCGAATATTGGAGGGCCTTATCAATACTGATGTGAGTTTAGAAGAGGAATAGCAGTTGACTGAGGTGTGAACTGGAATTTGTACCGGGGAGGGAGATGTACTAGGGTGCAGATGTGGTAGCCAAAGCGAGGCGCAGCAGTTAAGGCATCTGCGTAGTAAGCAAGAGACCCGGGCTCGAACCCCAGGGCTGTTAAAGTTTAGATTCATTGCATTAGCCTACATCATTATAGTAGGACAGTCATATGTTTAACAAATTTGCTTTACATTCCCCCGGCCGTTCTATGGTTATCTACATTTGTCACCACTTTTCCATTGTCACACCTACTACACACTTGTACTAGAGATGTCTTTTTAATTTTTCCTACAAGTATATTGAAAGACATAGCTACGCTTACAAGAATTTAATTTATCTTCCCACAAAACGCAACACTATCACTCTTCACTACCCCATGAGTTATGTATTATTCTCACTACTACATGGGAGGTGAATTACTGCTCTCAAGATATTAAACAATATTCGGCACTTTACAGTAAGCGAAAGTTTGTATTCTTAATATTTTTCGCGTCTGTTCATAATTCTAACGTGAGCAGTAAGTGACTCTCCCCTGATCTCGTTCATGACACTCGAATTTTTGTTACGTTTGCTGTCAATTATAAAAATTATCTTGTTACGCCTAAAAGGTGTACAATTTCTCCTATAAGTATACGCTACAAAAGTTGAAAACAAGATTTACAGTAGAGAATAATGAAATTTATGAACTGGATAAGTTTCTTCAAATGTTAAGAGTAATATCATTACAGAACTTGCAAAGAAAACAACAAAGGACAACGAGTCAAATTTCATATCCACAAAAGTAGTCACACTAGTATTTTATCGAAGTGGAAGGGATAACTGAAAGAAGATTAGGAGAAGACTCGAGCTTCAACTGTCCGTTTTTAAACTAAATTTCAAAGATAATAATCGTTTCATTTCTGGCTTCCTCATTTTATGAATTTCATGCCCGTGCAGGCCAGTTCTTCAAACACAGTTTTCTTATAACCTTTCACTGGTCTCGCTTTTCATTTATGAGTGCTGAAAGCTGTTTCATTTTATAGAACTCCTTTTCGACTCTTTCAGCCCTTGCTACTATCTCTCTCTTATGTGTAGCCTCTTTCTCTGTTCCACTTTCAAGACAGCAAAAGTCGGCTACCTCTTGTAGAATCTCTCATAAAAGTTTAGGGTTCAGCCCTCTAGCATCTTCATGTTATAACTATCATAAAACACAGCTTTCATTTCATTACCAACTCGAGTCAGTTCTTATTCACTCTTTGCGACCTCTGCTATAGCTTTACAATATTACATAAATCGGGTTTTCTGTCCATCTCTGTCTCAGTTGCTATGACTGTTAAATGAATGATATTTCAGGTATGCCTAAGTGCATTTATAATTTACACCATTGTTCTGTATTAAAGAGAATATTTGTGTAGTTCAAGACACTGAGGGTACTTTCGTAAACATAAATTAAATTTATTTAGTTGCACATCGGCAGCTACGTGGTCACTAATGTAATGTTACTATTCAGATAATACCATTGACTGTCAATAACTGGAAACATCTAAAATCATAAAATACATAGCTATCATAGTGGTTTAATATCACGAAACCCCATAAAAATACTCGTTCATTGGAAGACCTTAGAGAAAATGTCATTGAGCCGAGACGGACACAGTCCTCCTTAGTTCAAACGTTAAATTTTACTTATTAATGAAATGAAATGTCGTGTGACGAGGGCCTCCCGTCAGGTAGACCGTTCGTCTGGTGCAAGTCTTTCTATTTGACGCCACTTGTGGGGCCATTATTAAACACAACTAACAGAGAAGATATTCAAAGAAGATGTGTACGTTACTTCATGTGGTGATTTAGCCAACGCTAAACAGTTGTGAAATAAGTCGCAAATCTGATCACTGGAGATTGCTGTGAATTCGTATCACATGGTAATGAGCCGGAAAGACGCTATGTTACAGAAAACAGTGCCGGAGCACTTGACTTTCATGACTGATGTCCTCCTACACTTACAGATAGGTCTCAGCTTTCAGTTGGGAAATATAATTTATGCGCTGTCCGCTCCAAGAACTGCTCAAAAGAGTTATCAACAGGAAGAGCGATATGTCGCGTTTAAACTTTGGTTTACCAAAGGATATACGGCTTCCCAGCGTGAAGCCTCGTGTTAAAAACTCACGCCAATCGCTTAAGAGTGGCCTCCTGTAGATATCCACTGAGCCGAAAGGCTACCACAACCAGTTAAAACTACTGTACTGTGTTCTGTCCTAGAACATAGCGACTTCCTTGATTAAACTTATTCCAAAGTATAGCTTCAGTGTCTCATTGAGTACTACGAAATTCTTTTGTCAGGCTTGAATAACACGGTAATCCGACTTTACGAATCAGTCCCGACTATTAAACAAAGATCTTGCGAAATTCATTTATGACTTATGAAAAAGAGTGGCCCCAAATACGTAGCTGAAAACCCTTATTTTTGAAAAGTGAAAAAAAAAAACCGGGTAGCCGACAGTGTCACATGTCCCCGTTATGTACGAATGTGAATAGCATCCCGTGGACTTTACAATTGTTCTGTGTATTGATTCATACATAATAAATGCTTTTCAATGAATTTTCATAAAATAATATTGAAGTTATAAAGGTGGTGTTAAATACTGGGTAACACTTTATAGCAGATTTATATTATTCTATTTATTTCAGGGATTTAAAACCCATGACGACAAAATCCTTTTAGGAAATCTTTATTTGGATTGATTACTAGCTTCAGCTAACAATCTGGCCGTCTTCTGATGACAAAACATTCTTGATTAGTGCTGATGCCATTACAGATTACACATTGTTGAAATGTTTCTTAAAATGGCAACATCCACACACAATTAATAACAACTTTTCATCGCTCGTGGTCAGTGTAACTGAACGATGGTCATAAAAAAAAGATGTTACGCCATAAAACTTAGTAACTGACGCAAACAGTATTTACATCAGTGACCTATGTCACGAAATCTGTTACTCTGCGCTCAAACGATGAAATGCTCTTTTTAATTATGTATGAATGTTGTCATTTTAAGAAAGGTTTTTAACGATGTATGAAGTCGTAATGCCACCAACATCTAATAAAAAATGTGTTATGTTCTGAAAATGGCCAAAGTCTTAGCCGAAACAAGTAATCAATCTGAATCAAGAAGTTTTCATGTGCGATATTGACTTCGTGGGTTTTCAGCAAATAAATTTACAAAAGATCTCGGATATCCTGGTTGACAATGTCAACAAACTTCAGTTTTCTAGTGGCTGACGTAGTGTGTCGGACAATAGGGAATAAGTGGATCATTATCAATTTATGAATTTGAAGAATGTTTGGAATAGTACAAGTAAGCTTCAGTCTCGAAACCCGATGACAATTATAGCAGACACAGTGTAGGCTTCTCGTGTCACAGTACTGTTTTAGTTCTGAGTGCCTGTTTGGTTGTCGTCATCTGTCAAACATCACTATCTTTCTTACTTAGCATATTGTTTAAGCAACAAGTCTTTGGTAATGTTTTAGAACAACTATGCAATATGATACTTTAGACATGGAAGTAACATTGTGACATTAGACATGGAAGCAACATTGTGACATTTAATTTGAGGGTGACAGTCGCATTTTAGGGAACAAGTGTACCTTAATCTGCACGTTACACCAGTAGTATCAATAAAAAGCGTCACCTGTTTTTTTAACTCTTACAGGCCAACGATGCAGACAGTGTAATGGAAACATTATTGTGACACTTAATATGAGGCTCCATTGTGTCCTGCACCAGGTGGTTTAAAAAGAACAGACATTAGTCTAGTTCGGATGACAAACGGGAGAAAAAGAAAAGTAGATGTCCTAGTCTGGCAGGTATATACTGATGAGCTGCTTCGTTTTTAATAGCTGACAAACTTTCGGACTACATACGTGATGTGCGCTGCAGCGCTAAGTGTATTGACCTTTGGTCAGAAGCACCACAGATATGCTACTAACATTTTACTAAAAGTCACTAATCCTTTGTAAATAAGAATTCCTGACCAATGTTAAGCTGGATGATTCGGTGAGTCAAATAATTACAGTGAATAATAAGCAAGATAACTTAATGTCTGAGACGAAACAGCAATCAAACTGTTGCTAGTGTACACATACCGAGGTAAGTGAAGTTGATTTCATCGTCGGAACGGTAGTGTTTCCTAGGTCTAGAAAAAAGTAATTAATTCCCTCCTCATCCCTCAAAAAATCGTTTTCTATCAAGACAATGTGTGTTCCAAGACATATGGTTTTCCATTGGGAAATTTGAGCTGTCTCATGGACGAATAGCCATATTCCGATTTCCATCTATTCAAATATTTGAAATTTAAGTCCAGTGAGGAGACTTTGACGTTTTGCAGAATTTCTAGGTTCGCATTAGGGTATAGACTCGACTAACAGAGAAGAAATGAACAGCGTCGTGATATCTTTATTAGAAAAACAACATTCGGTACATTTAATACGAAATCGTAAGGAGACGGCTCCAGCTTAGTAGATACAATGTTATTAAAGAGGTTGAATTCTATGGCTTATTAGCTACTGAACGGTATTACGTACGACTGTTTAATGTACTAATATTTTTTTTACTCCAGACCAACTTGAGGCTACTGTGGTTCAAACATCAAAAGAAATTGGAATATATGTCAACAACGTTGTGATACGGGATTTGTGTTGAGCAGCCACTTGACAACAACAGACAGCATATCTCAATTGTTTTTTCTTTTGCACTTTTCACTGTCCTCTGCAAGGAGTAGGACGGGCTGTTTTAGACCTGGTTGGTTCAAATGGCTCTGAGCACTATGGGACTCAACTGCTGTGGCCATAAGTCCCCTAGAACTTAGAACTACTTAAACCTAACTAACCTAAGGACACTACATACATCCATGCCCGAGGTAGGATTCTAACCTGCGACCGTAGCAGTCGCGCGGTTCCGGACTGAGCGCCTAGAACCGCTAGACCACCGCGGCCGGCATTTTAGACCTGGGCTATTTGAAAATTGTTGCTCTTTCCAGTTGATTAGTTGCTAGAAAGGCTTCAGAATTGAGAATAAATGCGCCAGTCCAATATTACTTTTGGTCTCACTGGACACTAGTACGTTTGTGTGAGTCCGTGATAACGGCTGTTACATTCGTGACCGATACAAGTGTTGTTATCATCGAGAGCTCGTATTTTCAAAGAGACGTAAGTCAACAGTGTATTCAAGACGGCTGCCGCGAAATATTTAGTGGTTACAAAACATCAATATTGAAGGATACGACTGATACTAGTGACTGGAATTCATCACTTAACACACACATTGATGTATGAAGTGCTACTGAGTCTGAAGTACTTAAGAGATTAAGACACTCGAACAGTTGTTACTCAGACACGATCCTGACATCTTATAGTCACCGTATCTAGTAACTTCGTACTAGCGTTATTCAAAGTATTAGCAATGCTAAGCGAGAAAATCTGGAACACGGCGCTCCCCAGTGTCGCATCTCATTGTGGTGTTAATCCAAATGGCTTTGAGCACTATGGAACTTACCATCTGAGGTCACCAGCCCCCTAGAAATTAGAACTACTTAAACCATCCAACCTAAGGACATCACACTCATCCATGCCCGAGGACGGATTCGAACCAGCGATCGTAGCGGTCGCGCGGTTCCAGACTGAAGCGCCTAGAACCGCTGGGCCACAACGGCCGGAGTGGTGTTAATCAATAATTTAGAAGATCACATGTCGTGGGGGAGGAATGTTACCGCCCATGTTTGAAACATTACGTACTCGCGTACAGGATGCGGTCTCCAACTAATGTAGTTTTCGCTAAGCTGTTTTCGTCGAATGTGCAACAGCTTCCTACACCCAAAGCAAAAGCCACATTCTTGTGTATTTTTCGTGAATACCCATGCTGGCGAAGGCAGCGGATTTCATACCATTCTATATGTACAGAGTGAGCTACGAGAAACGGACTGTTTTAGGATGTCTATATTATCAGCTATTATATCTCTGTCAAAAAGGTCTTTGTCTGTTATTGGAAAACTTATTCTATTAATTAAATTATTCAAAAATAAAATCAGATTTTAATGACCATATAGCCCTTATTTATCTTCAGATATTCCCCCTTCAATACTTTACAAATCGCTTTACACGTATCTGGAATTATTTTCGTTAATGTGCACTGTGGTATTCGAGTGATATACTGTAAGCTAGAGTAGTTCTCTTCTGTAGCAAGGAATCGTAGTGTTACGGTAAGATTGTCCTCTGCACGTATAGCATTTCTCAAATGAGTATTCTGCTTTGTAATACGAGCAGCCAGTTTACTGAGCAAACACTGAAATGCCCTCTCTTCCATTGGTAAGTAATTTATATAAGATTTGACGGTGTCCACTGCAGCTCTCGTAACAAATTTCGCTGAATGCTCGACGTACAACTCACGGCTTTACCCCAAGCATACTTCCTTTTCTCCCGCCGCTTCTCTCCTAATGCACACAAAATGCAATTGTGGTACAAGCAAAGTACAGCGCTTAGTATCAAGTTGTTGTTGCCCGCCATCTTGAACTTTGGCGAAAAACATGATGACAGCGTAATACCCCTTTTCAGTGCCATGTCCAGAATATTTGTCGAAGAAAGTTCACGAATACTTGATCGCATTTCTTCGTCGAAAAACTATGATAGCTTAATAACGGCCTTACTGACAACACGAGTAACGTAGAAGTAAATATCCTCGAAGTAGTGAAGCAACTCTAATCGCTTAATAAAAGCAAGTCTTCAGGTCAAGTTTGTATACCAATTAGGTTCCTTTCCGAGTATGCTGATGCATTAGCTCTACACTTAACAATCATATACAACCGTTCGCTCGACGAAAGATCCATGCCCAAAGACTGGAACGTTGCACAGGTCACACCAATATTCAAGTAAGGTAGTAAGAGTCATCCACTAAATTACAGGCCCATATCGTTGACGTCGATATGCGGCAGGATTTTATAACATATATTGTGTTCGAACATTATGAATTACCTCGAAGGAAACTGTCTATTGACACACAGCCAACAAAGGTTTAGAAAACATCGTTCCTGTGAAACACAACTAGCTCTTTATTCACATGAAGTGTTGAGTGTTATTGGCAAGGGATTTCAGATCGATTCCGTATTCATGGATTTCGGGAAGGCTTTTGACACTGTAGCACACAAGCGGCTCGTAGTTGAATGGCGTGCTTATGGAATATCGTATCAGTTATGTGACTAGATTTGCGATTTCCTGCCAGAGAGGTCACAGTTCATAGTAATTGACGGAAAGTCATTGAGTAAAACAGAAGTGATATCAGGCGTTCCCCAAGGTAGTGTTATAGGCCCTTAGCTGTTCCTTATTTATATAAACGATTTGGGAGAAAATCTGAGCATCCGTCTTCGGTTGTTTGCAGATGACGCTGTCGTTTATCGACTAATAAAGTCATCAGAAGATCAAAACAAACTGCAAAACCATTTAGAAAAAATCTGTGAATGGTGCGAAAAGTGGCAGTTGACGCTAAATAACGAAAAGTGTGAGGTCATCCACTTGAGTGCTAAAAGGAACTCGTTAAACTTCGATTACACGATAATCAGTGTAATCTAAAAGCCGTAAATTCAACTAAATACCTAGGTATTACAATTACGAACAACTTAAATTGGAAAGAACACACAGAAAATGTTGTGGGGAAAGCTAACCAAACGCTGCGTTTTATTGGCAGGACACTTAGACAATATAAGAGACCTACTAAGGAGACTACACTACACTACGCTTGTCCGTCCTCTTTTAGAATACTGCTGCGCGGTGTGGGATCCTTACCACATAGGACTGACGGAGTACATCGAAAAAGTTCAAAGAAAGGTAGCACGTTTTGTATAATAGCGAAATATGGGAGACAGTGTCACAGAAATGTTGCAGGATTTGGGCTGGAAATCACTAAAAGAAAGGCGTTTTTCGTTGCGACAGAATCTTCTCACAAAATTCCAATCACCAACTTTCTCCTCAGAATACGAAAATATTTTGTTGACACCGACCTACGTAGGGAGAATCAATCACCAAAATAAAATAAGGGAAATCAGATCTCGTAAAGAAAGAAGTCGGTGTCCATTACGCGCGCTATACGAGATGGGAATAATAGAGAATTGTGTAGGTGGTTCGATGAACCCTCTGCCAGGCACTTAAATGTGATTTGCAGAGTATCCATGTAGATGTAGAGGTAGATGTAGATGTACACGTACCTTGATCAGATTGATTATGGAGACGGAAAAGAGGAACGCGGTGATGGATGCCCTCTCTGTTTCCTCCGACCTGTCGGTGAACAGCTCTACGCCGGTGGTGGCGATCAGTAGGATGTTAGCGACGATGTTGACGGCAGCTCCGGCGAAGCGGCCGCACTCGGCCAGGCGAGCGGTGATCGAACTCCGGTCTCCGCTGGCCAGCCCCAGCAGCCCGCCCGCCGTGCCCAGCACCTGGCGTTCCTCCTCAGATCGCCGCACCATCTCTCCTCACCTGTCCTCCAGCAGCAGAACATATGTACAAATGTCAGTCAAATGAAAACCTTAAGTTTGTAATAACAAATAGAAATTTCGCACTGTTATCCTGTAAGTTGGTAAGCGTGCTACAAACAGCGTGCAGAATGGCCTGTAGGTGGCAGCATAGTGCAGATGCACACATACCGTCGCAGTGTCAGTATAAAGATGGCCGCCCCACTTGCGACATGCATCAGGGAAGAACAACGTTCTGTTATTCGGTTTTTGGGTATTGAAGGTGTGAAACCTATTGAAATTCATCGACGAATGAAGGTTCAGTACGGTGATGCATATTTGTCACAGCAGCAAGTCTACGAATGGAGTACGAAGTTCGCAAATGGTGTGACTTCAGTGGAAGATGCTCCTCGTCCAAGTCAGGCACAACGAGTTGTGACTCCACCGAATATTGCAGCAGTTGAAGCCATAGTGAAGGAAAACCGCCGAGTGACACTCAATGACATTGCAGCACACGTTTACAAATTAGTCATGGGTCAGCACACCACATTGTGCATGATGCGTTCCAGTTTCACAAAGTGTCGGCAAGATGGGTGCTACCGCAGCTGACTCCTGAAATGACAGAACGACGTGTTGATGCTTGTGAAGAACTTCTTCGGCGCTTTGAACGAGAAAGTGATGGCTTCCTTGCAAGAATCGCTACTGGGGAAGAAACCTGGGTTCACTTCCACCAACCGGAGACGAAGATAGCAAGCAAGGAATGGCGCCATTCCTCATTACCAAAGCCCAAGAAGTTTCGAACAGAACCATCAGCAGGGAAAGCTATGCCGACTCTCCTTTGGGACGAAATGGGCGTAATTTTGGAGCATTACATGCCCAGAGGGACCACTGTCACCACTGCATCATACACATATCTCCTACAAAATCATCTGTGGCCTGCAATCAAATCAGAGCGACGAGGATTGCTGTCTGCATGTGTACTTCTGCAATGCAAGGCCCCACACTGCCCGTATAACAGTTGCAACAATCACAGACCTTCATCCGCCACCCCATCCACCATACTCACCAGACCTTGCCCCAAGTGATTTCCATATGTTTGGACCAATCAAAGACGCAATGGGAGGAAAGGAGTTCCGTTCTCATGAAGAGGTACGCCACGCGGTGCATTAGTGTTTGCGCGGACTACCAAAAGAATTTTTTTCTAAAGGAATTTATGCACTTTGTAAGCGCTGGAGGACTTGCATTGAGCGTGGGGGAGATTATGTTGAAAAGTGATACAGCTTTGTACCACTTCTGCACAAGAAATAATATTTTAAAAAATATTTAAGGTTTTCATCTGACTTACCCTCGTACAACAGTTTGTGTGCTCGCGGTTTAATGCGAACGTCTCCTGTCACGGTACCGCGCGATGTATTCGAGCTACACAGTGCTAAGGAGTGTACGCGGTTACTTCAAAAATGGTTCAAATGTCTCTGAGTACTATGGGACTTAACATCTGAGGTCATCAGTCCCCTAGAACGTAGAACTACTTAAACCTAACTAACCTAAGGGCATCACATACATCCATGTCTGAGGCAGGATTCGAACCTGCTACCGTAGCGGTCGTCCTGTTCCAGACTGAAGCGCCTAGCACCGCTCGGCCACACTGGCTGGCCTACGCGGCTATTTTGTAGTCACGCAGCGTAGCCGTGTTGCACTAATGGAGGACCATTTTAACAAAATTCAACAAAGCTAAGTTTTTCAGAACGTACGTTATTTAGAATTCTGCTGCTGTAATATGAGACCCACATAATGGCTATCAGAAAATACGACAAAACGATATTTTCTGTTGCAAAAGTCGTCTGAATATAGCAATCCTCCTTTTATACTGTATGATTAACATTCTGAACATAAAATTTAAACACATCAAATGAGTTTGCAATTGCGAATAAAGACTACCGTCAGCTGTAAAATGTAATGACTACAATGAAAGTGTGTGTCGGACCGGTACTCAATCCAGAATTTTCCGCTTATCGCGAGAAGTCGCCTTACCATTTGGCTATCCGTGCACGACTCCCGGTCAGATACAAACCTATGTATGCCTCTACGACTTGTACTCATACATCCCTTACGTATATTCCCGTACACGTGAGACGTTTCACTTGAAAGTCGCTTACTCGGTATCGGCAGATAAACACGATATTCCAGTGTCTGTGTTATTCTGATTACGATGAGAAGTTATTTTTGACAGGCTTGTATTCTGATTACGATACAAAGCTACTTCGCATCGTAATCAGAATAACACAGGCATTGCAGTATCGTATGAAATTTAAAACTTACACTACTGGACACTAAAATTGCTACACCAAGAAGAAATGTGGATGATAAACCGGTATTCTTTGGAGAAATATATTATACGAGAACTGACATGTGATTACATTTTCACGCAATTTAGATGCATAAATTCTGAGAAATCAGTACCCAGAACAACCACCTTTGGCTGTAATAACGGCCTTGATATGCCTGGGCATTGAGTCAGATCTTGGATGGCGTGTACAGGTGCAGCTGCCCATGCAGCTTCAACACGATACCACAGTTCATCAAGAGTAGTGACTGGTGTGTTGTGACGAGCCAGTTGCTCGGCCACCATTGACCAGACGTTTTCAATTGGTGAGAGATCTGGAGTCGAAAATTTTCTGTATCCAGAAAAGACCGTACATGACCTGCAACACGCAGTCGTGCATTATCCTGCTCAAATGTAGGGTTCCGCAGGGATCGAATGAAGGATAGAGCCACGGATCGTAACACATCTGAAATCTAACGTCCACTGTTCAAAATGCCGTCAATGCGAACAAGAGGCGTCCGAGACGTGTAACCAATGGCACCCCATCCCATGACGCCGGGTGATATGCCAGTATCGCGATGACGAATACAAGCTTCCAATCAGCATTCACCGCGATGTCGCCAAACACGGATTGGACCATCATGAGGCTGTAAACAGTACCTGGATTCATCCGAACAAATGACATTTAGCCATTCGTGAACCCAGGTTCGTCGTTGAGTGCCGGAATCGCGAAATGCTACAATCCGACCTTTATCAAAGTCGGAAACGCTATGGTACGCATTTCTCCTCCTTACAAGAGGCATCACAACAACGTTGGACCAGGCAACGCCGGTCAACTGCTGTTTGTGTATGGGAAATCGGTTGGAAACTTTCCTCATGTCAGTTGTAGGTGTCGCCACCGGCGCCAACCTTGTGTGAATGTTCTGAAAAGCCAATCATTTGCATATCACAGCGTCTTCTTCCTGTCGGTTAAATTTTGCGTCTGTAGCACGTCATCTTCATGGTGTAGCAATTTTAATAGCCAGTAGTGTAAATTCCGTAACCTTTGCACTCACATGTCTTTACCGTTTGACAATCTTACAGCATCTTACAAGATAATCCATCTGTTTGCTAAGCGACTGTTAGACAACAATGCACACTTCTCTTTCGTGCTTAGCCACTGTTTCACTATAAGATTTGGTTGGAACACCATTATTAAGATGTTGGAAGATTCAGAATATCTGAAACAATCCAGAAGGAGAAAAAAGGAAGAAAAAGTAGAAGTTGTCAACGTCAATAGAGTAAGAGAAATTATTAGCCTCAGATTATTTTCTTGCTTTTTTGGCTCCAGAAACAAAAACTATACAATAATGGCATTGCTTATCACTCACACTGAAAGCTCAAAGGTGTTTAAGGGAATTCAGCATTATTTCCCAATACGTGGACGTAACCGTTTGCCCAAACGTGTAATGAAAGCCAAATTGCCTTTTAAGATATCTTAGCGAAGAATACTACATTATGCAAAGATACCTAGTACCTTGGCACAGTGTCTTTTCCAAAATGCTTACTTTGCTTAAGTAATGGATGTTGAGATGCTGTAATAACATCTGAGTACCTCAGCTTCCATCATTGATTCATATAAGCAGAAGTAAAGCTAATGAGGTGATGAAAATTTGTCTTGTTTTGAAAACGATTCAGAGAAAGTATAGAGTTCTGTTTATAAGTTTACAAGGGATGTTAATCATACTGAAGACAAAATTATGCATTAGGAAGTACCTTTACGTTAAGGAAAACTGTGTTTCCGTATCGTTTTGGACTTCACACGACATGAAAACTTTGTCTTAATATTTGTACTGTTGTTTGAGTTGTCATTTAAATGCATCATAATTAGTTTCATAATAGTTTTAAGATGTGAGAAATAGATTTCACTACACTGTAAACTTTTTTTCGTGTGCTAACTTACAAAAAAGTATATAAATTTACTAATACATTGCTAAATGATATTATCTACAAACTTTAATATACTTAAGAGCCCATTGAATTTAAATGCTTGGAATGTGTATTTATAACAGCTAGCTTAATACACTGAAGAATAAACATGCATGAAAAGTGGGTATGTTATCTTTCGTAAAAGTTTACAATTTGTAACTATGTTTCTTAATAAATTGGTGATAATCTTCAAGGATTCATTTATTAATCACTGTGTGTGTGGACGAAGAGTATTGCATTTTTTTGAAATTTTTTGAAGTAAAAGTATTGAATACAACTAAAAAATACGGCGTTTGTTGAGTTTATTAAAAAGGTCCACAGTTACCGCCGCAGCGCTTGAGCGGATGTACCGGCAGCTATGGTATACTTATTATCCAACTTTGAGAATATTATTTGATGAAAAGATTTGATTCTTTCACATCCTACAACCTGATATCTTCTCTCGATGACCGACTGCATTTTTTCTCGTTACTCGTCACAGCTACTGCGCTACATCAAATTAAATAACTAATTACGTGAAATTTGAAGAGTTTGAAAAGGTAAAAACACATTGCGTAGAACGAAAATGTGGCTAAAATACCTACATTTAAAGTTTAGAGCAGAATCAGGACTACCTTCGTTCTCGAGATATCGGTTCGTGTGTATAGGGAAAAGTCACTTTCAGTCCGCCCAGTTCTGTTCATTTACACCGTGAATCATATTGTCGTGTATTTCACAAGGTTTTCTGCAAACGATAGCATGCAAAGGGATACGTGTTTTGTCGTATAGTTAATGCTCGGAATGTTTTTAGCTGTCGCAATGTGGAAGTAAATACTGTTCCTTTCGATGGAACAGTGCACTTTTTAATAACCCTTTAATATCTCTTTAAGGACGTATAGGATTGCACACGTTACTACAGGGTGAGGCTGGAGGAAATGTGCAGTTTTGAAGGTTGATAATATTAGTGATTCTGAAGAAAACACGTCACATGAAAATATGTCCAGTTCTTAACACTTTTCGAGGAATCTAATGAAAACAATAGGGAACAAGTCAAACGTAAGTGATAGTAAATGAGACATTGTGATCTAATATTTTGGGTTATTGAGTACATTTACTCACATAAGATATTAAAAATGTCCACCATCACTTTTGCAGCTCCTGTAGATAGCTGCTGTGTTGGTGATCTGAATTCAGTCGTACCGTCCTTCACTTGAGCACACGCGTGTAAAATACGAGCCCCACCAAGTGTAAGTGAAGTTAGCAATGAAAAGGTCGGTGAGGACAACACTATGTAGCCTAATGTTGCTTTGGTTGTATTCGCACTAGACAGTCCGTGAAGAAGGACGTGTGACTGACGCCTTTGATTTTTAAACATATATTTTTCGGATACGGTAAAGAAAAGGTCATATGTTCTTTGTAGTTTTAGTTCAGAATCATCAATACTATGAGACCTCATAACACATACCTTTCCTCCTGATTCACCTTCTGTTTACGGTATTCTATGGGGACTACTTAGGTTTAATCGAAACCTGTTTAGTTTTTGCGTGACACGGTGTAATCGAGAACAAACCACTTGTCTTGTTTCAGTTTGCATCAAGACCTTTTGTTTAGTTACAAAGTATCGAATGCTTTGTAGCTACATGTGATGATATCAGCTTGCCAAGTAGTCTCTCCTGCATTGCTATTGATACTCGTGATATTGGTGTCTGATACTCTTCCCCAGTTTCTTTCGTCCTGTGATGTGAAGTACCAGGTAGACATGCCTGTCACCAACTTCAGATTTTATACGTCCGGTAAAACAACACTGCTTACTATCTAAGCGCGTCGCACGATGCCCGGGCGTGTGCCCCCATTCGGGACAAGTTAACCGTTGGCGACTTTGATAACTTCGGATGGTCGGCTTGTCGCTCCGCGATTGCAGCAGTTTGCTGAGGTAGGACGACGCCGAGCAGCGATCACAGTACCACCGACAATGGTTGCCAGACGTCGTCACCACAAGTCGTCTCACAACTTCGGCCAGCAGCTAGGTCACAAAGCCGGCCGTTGTGGCCGAGCGGTTCTAGGCGCTTCAGTCCGGAACCTCGCTACTGCTACGGTCACAGTTTCCAATCCTGCCTCGGGTATGGATTTGTGTGATGACCTTAGGTTAGTTACGTTTAAGTAGTTATAAGTCTAGCGGACAGATGACCTCAGATGTTAAGTCCCATAGTGCTAAGAGGCATTTGAACCACTTATGTCACAAAGCGTTCGATCTCCTTCGTCAGTTTTCGCGGGTTTGAGGAGGTTAGAATCTACTGTGTCAAGGAGGTTAGAATCTCTTCTTACCTCTTGAGCGGGATGGTTGTCACGACCAGTCTGTGCTCTGGAGACGAGTGTAACATTGTGACTTTTGCTATTCAAAAGACTGCTGAATGCATGTGAATGACATGAACAAGGTGTTAACAAAGTGTCGAATACTTTGAGAGGTGGTAGTACTCATCGAAACAAGAAAAGTAAGTCCAATGAGTCCAATAAACACTGATCTGGGAACGCATAGCTTCCGAGATAAACATGTGTTAATAGGAAACGCTGCTCGGTGCTTGGATGCGGATGTTAGCAAAGTCGTTGTTGCATTGGCGCTCCGTCACACATGTTGGCAGGGTATTAAGATGTCTTACAATACTCTACCTACCAACAGGTGGTCTGCAGTTAGTTCTGTGGGTCGAGTCGTATTATAGGCCACGTTAGATTTCGTCGTTGTTATGCGCCTTATTATACAGTACTGTCAATCCTGGGAAAGTATCATGTAGTTTTACCTTTTTCCAAACGCGGTTTACCGTTATTTCACTGTTTGTGCTTTCACGTGACGTAGTACATGTATGTTTTCTCTCTTCCACCACCTACATCTACATCTACATCTACATTTATACTCCGCAAGCCACCCAACGGTGTGTGGCGGAGGGCACTTTACGTGCCACTGTCATTACCTCCCTTTCCTGTTCCAGTCGCGCTCTAATCTCTCTAATTTTACATTCGTGATCTCCTCGGGACGTATAAGTAGGAGGAAGCAATATATTCGATACCTCATCCAGGAACGCACCCTCTCGAAACCTGGCGAGCAAACTACACCACGGTGCAGAGCGCCTCTCTTGCAGAGTCTGCCACTTGAGTTTGCTAAACATCTCCGTAACGCTATCACGGTTACCAAATAGCCCTGTGACGAAACGCGCCGCACTTCTTTGGATCTTCTCTATCTCCTCCGTCAACCTGATCAGGTACGGATCCCACACTCATGAGCAATACTCAAGTATAGGTCAAACGAGTGTTTTGCAAGCCACCTCCTTTGTTGATGGAATACATTTTCTAAAGACTCTCCCAATAAATTTGAACCTTGTACCCGCCTTATCAACAATTAATTTTATATGATTATTCCACTTCAAATCGTTCCGCACGCATACTCCCAGATATGTTACAGAAGTAAGTGCTACCAGTGTTTGTTCCGCTATCATATAATCACACAATAAAGGATCCTTTTTTCTATGTATTCGCAATACATTACATTTCTCTATGTTAAGGGTCAGTTGCCAATCCCTACACCAAGTGCCTATCCGCTGCAGATCTTCCTGCATTTCGCTACAATTTTCTAATGCTGCAACGTCTCTGTATACTACAGCATCATCCGCGAAAAGCCGCATGGAACTTCCGACACAATCTAATAGGTCATTTATATATATTGTGAAAAGCAATGGTCCCATAACACTCCCCTGTGGCACGCCAGAGGTTACTTTAACGTCTGTAGACGTCTCTCCATTGATAACAACATGCTGTGTTCTGTTTGCTAAAAACTCTTCAATCCTGAGACACAGCTGGTCTGATATTCCGTAGACTCTTACTTTGTTTATCAGGCGACAGCGCGCAACTGTATCGAACGCCTTCCGGAAGTCAAGAAAAATAGCAACTACCTGGGAGCCTGTATCTAATATTTTCTGGGTCTCATGAACAAACAAAGCGATTTGGGTCTCACACGATCGCTGTTTCCGGAATCCATGTTGATTCCTACAGAGTAGATTCTGGGTTTCCGAAAACGTCATGATACTCGAGCACAAAACATGTTCTAAAATTCTACAACTGATCGACGTCAGACATATAGGTCTATAGTTTTGCGCATCTGCTCGACGACCCTTCTTGAAGACTGGGACTACCTGTGCTCTTTTCCTATCATGTGGAACCTTCCGTTCCTCTATAGACTTGCGGTACTTGGCTGTTACAAGGGGGGCAAGTTCTTTCGCGTACTCTGTGTAGAATCGAATTGGTATCCCGTCAGGTTCAGTGGACGTTCCTCTGTTGAGTGATTCCAGTTGCTTTTCTATTCCTTGGACACTTATTTCGATGTCAGCCATTTTTTCGTTTGTGCGAGGATTTAGAAAAGGAATTGCAGTGTGGTCTTCCTCTGTGAAACAGCTTTGGAAAAAGGTGTTTAGTATTTCAGCTTTACGCGTGTCATCATCCGTTTCAATGCCATCATCATCCCGGAGTGTCTGGATATGCTGTTTTGAGCCACTTACTGATTTAACGTAAGACCAGAACTTCCTAGGATTTTCTGTCAAGTCAGTACATAGAGTTTTACATAGAGTTTCACTGAAAGCTTCACGCATAACCCTCCTTCCGCTAACTTTGACATCGTTTAGCTTCTGTTTGTCTGAGAGGTTTTGGCTGCGTTTAAACTTGGAGTGAAGCTCTCTTTGCTCTCGCAGTAGTTTCTTAACTTTGTTGTTGTACCACGGTGGGTTTTTTCCGTCCCTCACAGTTTACTCGGCACCTACTTGTCTAAAACGCATTTTACGATTGCCTTGAACTTTTTCCATAAACACCCAACATTGTCAGTGTCGGGACAGAAATTTTCGTTTTAATCTGGTAGGTAGTCTGAAATCTGCCTTCTATTACTCTTGCTAAACAGATAAACCTTCCTCCCTTTTTTTATATTCCTATTAACTTCCATATACATGGTTGCTGCAACGGCCTTATGATCACTGATTCCCTGTTCTGCAGGTACAGAGCCGAAAATTTCGGGTTTGTTTATTATCAGTAGGTCCAAGATGTTATGCCCACTAGTCGGTTCTTTGTTTAATTGCTCGATGCTCTGTCCCTACCTCCCATCCTAAACATCCGAGTGTCCCAGTCTTTATCTGGTAAATTGAAATCTCCTCCTTAGACTATAACATGCTGAGAAAATTTCTGTGAATTATATTCCAAATTTTCTCTCAGTTGTTCTGCCACTAATGCTGCTGAGTCGGGAGGTACCTAAAAGAAGACAATTATTAACCTAGCTCGGTTGTTGAGTGTAACCTCCACTGTTTTGAATTTCCATAACCAGCATGTATGGGCAGATGTAAATCCTCAAACAGTTCAGAAAAGAGGACATCAACGCCCATCCTCAATGGACATATGGGCAAGTGTACTTGGTCACAGACTAATATTGCCATACGTACTACCACAAAGGTTAACTGCGGCGCATTATCTGGACTTTCTCATTAATGTTGCCTACTTTGCTGGACGCTGTGCCATTGCAGCAACCAATTGGGGACGACCAAATTTATAATGTTATTATCATAGCTCACGCATTCTTAATAACTTTCTTTATAGTAATGCCCATTATAATTGGTGGATTTGGTAATTCGCTTGTGCGAATACAAACGTAGTTCATGCATGATCGCGCACTAGCATATTTTGGTCACAATGTGTGCGAACATCTGACGCAGACATTTCAGGACCGCTGAATTGGTTAGGGGGCCCAAAACCTTGGCCTGCTCGTTCCCCTGATCTCAATCACTAGACATTTGTTTAGGGGAAACTTGAAGGAATTGGTCTACGCCACGCTTATCGAGGGTGTGTGGACTCTATAGGGTCACGTCTTCTATGCATACCAGCTGGTACAACAACAACCGGGTATACTTCAAAGGGTGCGTCATTCCTTACGGCGGAGGGCACAGGGGTGCATCGTCATGAATAGACGCCATATTGATCACCACCTGTAAATACATGTTTATCGCAGAAAGTAAGCATTTTCTGACCCACGTTTATTGGACCTACTTTCCTTGTTTCGATGAGTAGTACTACCCCTCGAAGTATTAGTTACTTTTTAGGAACACCCAGCATATCCGTCCCAAAGAAGTGGTAGTACACTCTACTCAGTTTCTCGAATCGCCAGACAAGTTTTCTGAATACATGAGATGAGAAACGTTCTGTTGCATACTGGAGGCGTTCGTGATGACGTTGAGAAGCAAGATTATATATGTTCTGCACAACTTCAATAAATTCAACAAACAGACGGGTCAGTTACCCCCAAATGACTGTCATTCAGCTTATCTAAGGAAGACATAAATTTTCGCATAAGATACTCTAAACACTTAAAGCGCTGGGAAGTGGAAACACATACACCACATATTCAAACCATCTCATACAAGAGAGTCACCACACTACCACAACACCAGTAACCGTTAATAATAGTTCGAACACAGCTAATGCTCACCTACCGCAACCCAAAAAAGTCCACCATAGGAACTTTAAGCGTCAAAGTTGACATAACCAACTTTCCTCACTTGAACAGATAAGTTTTGAGGTTATAATCTAGGCCTGAAATTTACGGAATAGATTTTGTCCTTGTTGCGGATGACTAGCTGCATTAAGGGGAGGTATACTATCTTTTGGTTCAAAAAATCAATTTTTTTAAGATTGCAATTTTGGATCCATAAAAGTGTTTAGAATCCACCCCTGAAACGGTTTTTCCGAATACGGAACGGAAATGTTTGTTATTCGCGGTTGAACAAAAAGATACACCTCCTGAAATAGGCCTTTTTCACGCACCAGTTTTTTTCTTTGGAGGGCGATTTAGTGTATCGGTGCTTGGGAGGAAACACTCAAAATTCAAATGAAAGTTTGCACGCGTGTGTTTGGAAGTTACCCCTCAAGAATTTGCATTCTGGTGCGAAGACTATGGAGATTGCGACTTTGCTGGCAGTGTGCAGCTTCAACGAAGGGTATTCAGCAATTCTGAAGACCATGACAACAATGGACGTCACCCTGGCACTCTATTCGACGCAGTATGCCACACATTCGTACGACCACCGGATTCAAGCGGACGAAAACCGCTTGTCACCGGCCGTGTGTGTGAGTGAGTGTGTGTGTGTGTGTGTGTGTGTTTGTGTGTGTGTTTGTGTGTGTGTGTGTGTGTGGAAAGGGGGGCATGTGTGTTTGGATGAATGCTGAAGGAATTTGCGGTGCATCGCAAGTGCTACCCACAACTCCTTCTAAGAAAGCCAATTATCCACAATGTGGGTAGACACTTGTTACAAGAAATACTTCCCATGCATTACTCCTCTTAATTGCAGCAGTTGCTTGACCTGCACACTGCAACCTCATTTAAAATCCAGTTAAAATGGTTCGTAAATCACTTGATTGGTGCACTTCTTACTTCTGAACTGGCAGAAATTGGAAGACTTCAGGCTGTTAATGTCTTGTGTGTGACCATATCCACAATAATAATAATAATAGTAATAATAATAATACTGTGTGCATCACTATAGTAGCCCTAGTGTAGCTACTAAGGTGCCATGCTATTTCAATTAATTCATTCACCTCTTTCGAAGCGGGTGATTAAGCAATTTCTGGACTACTGCAGGTACTATGTACAACTTGGGGAAGATATTGTGTTGACATATTTACCATCTGGTAGGTATATGTCTCTTTTATCAACCGCGATGTACGGGACAAAGCACAACATATATGAGTAGTGGGTCGGTTGCGTGAGGAACCTGTAACCTTCACCGATTTAATGCTGCTAATTGACAAAATGTAGTTATTGATAACTTAGGTAATCAGTACTACAATCTTACAAAACTGTGATAATATTAATGTCCTTTCGAAAATAATGTATTTCCCTGACTGAAACAGAATAGTATTATTTAGTTTTTACTCTTCACAAACTTCACCTCCAGGTTGTTCCCACTGGCTAAGACGAACATTACCTGGTGGCTACTTCTTGTTCACCGGCTCTTACCCGTGTGCTGCTCGGTAGGTACTGCCCTCGTCTGAGACTCTCAAGACGGGGACGACTTGTCTTCTGTTCGCTTCACTCTGCGTAACGTTTTATACGTGGGAAAACGAAAATCTGCTACATGTATCAGTACTTACGCGGCATACGGCATGCATTAAATGCAGATGAGAACCACCGACGGCGAGGACGCAGTCAAATGGAGACCTTTCCTACTCTGTATTTCAGTTATTAATTTTCTAGAAAAACTGAAAAATGGGACATTGCGGTGCAAGTTTAACCGGTAATTATCGTTCAGAGGCCTGTTATCTGCTCTGCTTCCAGAAGTGCACCACGGGCACAGATATATGTAACGCGTACTTGAAACCGTGAAGAAATACATATATTCTCAGTGATGTGGCGAAACACTTCTTCTTCCGATTCTCTTTTTCCGGATTCCTTTCATTTATATTGTGTGGTACACATACTTAAAGACTGGCCACTCTCTCCCTATAAGTATGCTATTGTAACTGTAGCTTATGAATTTTTGATTCTTGCTATCACACAGAGGGAAGCTAATGAGAATACTGTGATGTGCACAAGAAGGCTCTTCTTGTTTTTATGGCAGGAAACTAGTCCTCGTATTACGTAACTGTTCACTCTCAAGAAAAATCTCAGTTTAACTAAGGGGGATCGTTTGGTATAGCAATCATGTCGAGGCCACAGTTGTTGCAGAAGATTAGCATTACTCTACTGCAACGTGCCTTGCTGTTTTCGACAAATTTTCTAAAGTTAGCTGTTATCGTGGAACCATTGAATCGCTTCTTTAGTACTTTAAATAGAATACTGTGGAAATGGCTTAGTTCCAAACAAAAACGACTATTATTTCGAATAATATTTATTTGTTCAAAATGTAATTTCAGATCTAATCCGAAATCTCTTAAAGTTCCACAAAAGTGGGCATCTTCGTGACAGTTTCAGCGTCTTTGTAACATATCCGTATACAGATACCAACTGTGATATTTAATTTCCATCTATATGGAATTTCATTATCTGTATCCTTTAATTTTAATGGCAATAACATTTGCACGTGCATTAAGATATTGAGAGTAAGGTATATTAATTATCACAAAGCCCCCCCCCCTCCACCCTCAGCTCAGGACACCACTTTGACAGAACGTCTAAGGCAGGGGAAATAGAGCAAGAGAAGGGCTGACATAGCGTTTGTGTATGACGTGGTTATAAGTCTGTTACAAATCTCCAGTTTTGTTTTATCTGTTCAAAAAATTGTCATAGTGTTTGCCTATTCAGCGAGATTTATGTCTCTAATTTTTTTTAAAAATCCAAATTATTGTAGGCCTAGCCTCAGTGAGACAATAAGAATGAAAAAACTATATCAAAATGTAATTAAAGAAACTTTTTACATATTCATTTACTCATCTGTTCAACGGAAACGTGTGGAAAGAAAGGGTAGCACAGTAGCCTCTAAGCAATGCAGTTACCTTAAACTGTTAGACACCTGCTTACAAGTTCAGTGCTATGAGAAGAAACGAACTCAATACACGTTTAATAGGATATTCACACTTCGTCTTTTTCACTAAACCATTCACAAATGTTACTCATTTTCAGTATTACACAAACTGGTCTGCGCATCTTCTTCATTTATATAAACTTGTCGTCAGTTAGTCAGCTCTTCAAATTACCAGCAGTAGCAAAAGTTCCCAGGAAATCTATAAACGTATTTTGTCAACTGCTGAGAGAATGGGTTTGTGGCCAGCTCAAATGTAATGCATAGACTTTTAGCCTCCATTACTAAAGGCGTCACTGTGCAAGTACACATGCAACAGCGATGTAAGATGTTGAATGCTAGTCCGAGTAAAAATATTTAAGAATAGAAAGCTACAGCGCGCTGTTGTCACAAAGTAACACTAGCGTCGCAAAACCGCCCACCTTTACAGTAATTTATGTTTTAATGAGACAATTGAAACTCATTCTTAAATTCGCAGGTTTACTTAACATTAAGTACTATGAACGGAAGATGAATTCTCGTGACGGATTCGTCATCCAGTCTGTTGTCGTATTTAATTTTTTGTCGACACTTAAGATTGAGAACCATGTTTCAGTAGGCTTTGGTAGCACGGGCAACGGACGATAGAGACATTGTTCACTGTCGCTGCCACATTCGTATTCACTGTTCAGATCAGCTAGTGGAGGCGGAGGTTGGTACCTATTCTGTTTTTCTATCATTTTGTAGAGCATCTCACTGTTTAATAAAAACTGCGCTCTTCGAACAAGCGCTGTATTTCCAAGACAGTCAAAGTTTCTTCTCCAGCACAACTGCTGCTCTAGTCAGAGTGGGAAGGATTCCAGGTAAGAATTGACACTTCTGGAAGGAAAGCAATGGGCTGAAGGCGGAGCGAAGTACACTATGCGATCAAAACTATTCTGACACCTGGCTGAAAATGATTTACAAGCTGGTGGTGTCCTCCTTCGGTAATGCTGGAATTCAGTATCGTGTTGGCCCACCCTTAGCCTTTATCACAGCTTCCACTCTCGCACGCATACGTTCAGTCACGTGCTGTAAAGTTTCTTAGGGAATGGCAGCGCATTCTTCACGGAGTGATCCACTGAGGAGAGGTATCGATGTCCGTTGGTAAGGCCTGGCACCAAGTTGCCGTTCCAAAACATCCCAGAGGTGTTCTGTAGGATTCAGGTCAGGGCTCTGTGCAGTCCAGTCCATTACAGGGATGTTATTGTCATGTAACCACTCCACCTCAGGCCGTGCATTATGAACAGGTACTCGATAGTTTTGAAAGATGCAATCGCCATCCCCTTGTTGCCCTTCAACTATGGGGGGGGGGGGAATAAGGCGCTTAAAACATCAATGAAGGTCTGTGCCACGCAAAAGACAAGGCTTCAAGCCCTCTCCTTGAGAAACACGACCACACCATAACACCACCACCTCCGATTTTTACTGTTGGGACTACACACGCTGGCAGATGAGGTTCACCGGGCATTCGCCACACTGACAACCGGCTATCGGATCGCCACATTATGTACCGTGATTCGTCACTCGACACAACGTGTTTCCACTGTTCAATCGTCCAATGTTTATTCTTCTTACACCAAGCGAGGCGTCGTTTGGTATCCATCGGCGTGATGTGTGGCTTATGAGCAGCCGCTCTACCATGTAATGCAAGTTTTCTCACTTCCCGCCTAACTGTCATAGTACTCGCAATGGATCCGTTTGGAATTCGTGTGTGATGGTCTGGATAGATGTCTTCCTATTACACGTTACGACGCTCTTCAACAATTGGCGGTCTCTGCCAGTCAACAGACGAGATCGGCCTGTACAGCTTTGTGCTGTACGAGTCCCTTCACGTTTCCGCTTCATTATCACATTGGAAACAGTGGACCTAGGGATGTTTAGGAGTGTGGAAATGTCGCTTAGAGACGTATGACGCAAGTGACACCCAATCACCTGACCATGCCCGATGTCCGTGAGTTCCGCGGAGCGCCCCATTCTGCTCTCTCACGATGTCTAGTGACTACTGAGGTCGGTGATCTGGAGTAATCAGCTGTAGGTTGGCAGGTAGGGAGGTGCCCGGATACTTTTGATCACACAGTGTATTTATTAGCGTGAAGCAGGGATTGGCAGCAGAACCTCATCTACAGATATTCGGCATCAAAATCAATTCTCTTAATCTTGTAATGATTTCTTATTATCGGGCAACAGAAAATATAAGCAATTCGAAAAACATCCCCGGTAACACGTCGAGGTCGTCTCTAAGATGAACAGGAATGCATTCGGCACCTTTCGTCTTTCATAATCCATTTCTGATACCACTTGTGCTGATGATTTCTTCCTTATTCTCTTGACACCTCTTCATGTATACATTGTTCTGTTTCTTGTCATTTTCTCGTTATTTCTTACGTCTGTCTTTTAATTTACTTCGTGAGTTTACGTCTAATAGCTGTAAAAAGCTCAGATGGAAACCCAGTTCTAAGCAAAGAAGGGAAAGCAGAAGGATGGAAGGAGTATATAGAGCGTCTATACAAGTGCGACGTACTTGACGACAATATTATGGAAATGGAAGAGGATGTAGATGAAGATGAAATTGCATATACGATAGTGCGTGAAGAGTTTGACATAGCACTGAAAGACCTGAGTCGAAACAAGGCCCCGGGAGTAGACAACATTCCATTAGAACTACTGACGGCCTTGGGAGAGCCAGTCCTGACAAAACTCTACCATCTGGCGAGCAAGATAAATGAGACAGGCCAAATTCCCTCAGACTTCAAGAATATAATAATTCCAATCCCAAAGAAAGTAGGTGCTGACAGATGTGAAAGTTACCGAACTATCAATTTAATATGTCACGGATGCAAAATAATAATGCGAATTCTTTACAGTCGAATGGAAAATCTGGTAGAAGCCGACGTCGGGGGAGATCAGTTTGGACTCCGTAGAAATATTGGAACACGTGAGGCAATACTGACCCTATGACCTACCTTAGAAGCTAGATTAAGGGAAGGAAAACCTACGTTTCTAGCATTTGTAGACTTAGAGAAAGCTTTTGACAATGTTGACTGGAATACTCTCTTTCAAATTCTGAAGGTCGCAGGGGTAAAATATAGGGAGCGAAAGGCTATTTATAATTTGTACAGAAACCAGATGGCAGTTGTAAGAGTCGAGAGACATGAAAGGGAAGGATGTGAGACAGGGTTTTAGCCTCTCCCCGATGGTATTCAAACTGTATATTGAAAGAGCAGTGAGGGAAACAAAAGAAAAATTCGGAGTAGGTATTAAAATCCATGGAGAAGAAATAAAAACTTTGAGGTTTGCTGATGAAATTCTAATTCTGTCAGAGATAGCAAAGGACCTGGAAGAGCAATTGAACGGTAAGGACACTGTCTTGAAAGGAGGATATAAGATGAACATCAACAAAAGCAAAACGAGGATAATGGAATGGAGTCGAAATAAGTAGGGTGATGCTGAGGGAATTAGATTAGGAATTGAAACACTTAAAGTAGTAAAGGAGTTTTGCTATTTGGGGAGCAAAATAACTGATGATGGTCGAAGTAGAGAGGATATAAAATGTAGGCTGGCAATGGCAAGGAAAGCGTTTGTAAAAAGAGAAATATGTTAACATCGAGTATAGATTTCAGTGTCAGGAAGTCATTTCTGAAAGTATATTTATGGAGTGTAGCCATGTATGGAAGTGAAACTTAGACGATAAATAGTTTGGACAAGAAGAGAATAGAAGCTTTCGAAATGTGGTGCTACAGAAGAATGCTGAAGATTAGATGGGTAGATCACATAACTGTGGTATTGGAGGTATTGAATAGGATTGGGGAGAAGAGATGTTTGTGGCACAACTTGACCAGAAGAAGGGATCTGTTGGTAGGACATGTTCGGAGGCATCAAGGGATCACCAATTTGGTATTGGAGGGCAGCGTGGAGGGTAAAAATCGTATAGGGAGACCAAGAGATGAATACACTAAGCAGATTCAGAAGGATGTAGGTTGCAGTAGGTACTGGGAGATGAAGAAGCTTGCACAGGGTAGAGTAGCATGGAGAGCTGCATCATACCAGTCCCTGGACTGAAGACCACAACAACAACAGCTATAGTTTAGTTACTTCAATTTATATTCTAAGAAAGAGCATCTAAACAAAACTTACGATGCATGCAACGGCCCATGACAGCCTTACGCCACTGATGGTAAGCTACCTAAACTTAGGCTTCTGTTTCCATTGTAACGTGTACGCAGTGTGAAAATGTCCTAATGCTAGGTATTTAATGTTTTTTTGTTCTGGTGTATTTCTAGTCTTGTACGTATATGAGCAGGATTTTTGAACTGCTGTTCACTGCGTGCTTATAATTTTACCTCGTAGTTTTCTGATGATGGCTTAGGATCGATTGCGCTCAAATACAGATCGTATCAAAAAGAATCATCCGATTTTAGAAAATGTCATAACTGTTATGTTATTTGAAATATGTCCGTGAACAAGAATAAACTCTCTAGTTTTACTTGCTTCCAGTTAGGTAGCAGCAGTGTGCACCCATTTAAGTTCCAGTAAAAATGGTGTCGGGACAACAGAAAGGGTTTTTTGTTCTATGTTTTACGCAGTGCGGGACTGTAATAACTGATCAGTATCACTTTCGTACTGGGTATGGCATGGATTCTCCTACAGCACAGAGCATTAGACGATGGCATGAACAATTCCGAGAAACAGGTTGTTTGTGTTAAGGCAAATCACCGGAACGTACCCATAGTTTTGCAAGGATCCTTCAGAAATCCGTTCGCCGTGCAGTTTGAAAGCTAAACATGGCGGATCCGTCTGGCTTGCGTTGCGTCGACGTTTAACCATGAAACCATACAAAATTCATCTACTGTAAGCTCTTCGTGAAGGTGATAAACAACAACGTGTGGAGTTCTGTGATTTTGTTCTTGGCAAGATGGAGGATGGCAGTTTTCTACCACGCATTTGTGTTTAGTGACGGGGCAACATTCCATTTAAATGGAAACGTGAACCGTCAGAATGTGAGAATATGGGGTAAGAAACAACCAAATAAAGTTGTACAACACGACAAGGATTGTCCAAAATTTAATGTTTCTTCTGCAGTTTGACAGTAAAAGGTCTATGGTCCATTTTTCTTTGCTGAGAACACTGTTAGTGGAAGCACATATTTTGACATGCTTAAGAACTTTCTTTTTCCACAATTGAAGACTGATTCAAACGTCTTCATCTACCAACGGGTTCGGACACCGCCACACTGGCATCTGGAAGTGCGGGAATTTTTAAATCAAAGGATTACTGAACGATGGATCAGTCGCACTGGACCAAATGATTCAGCATTAAATTAGTGGCCTCCAAGGTTACCAGACCTGACTGTATGTGATTATTCGTCGTGGGGTTTAGAAAAGGCTCTGTTTGTGTGCCTCCCTTGCCAACAACAATGAATGAACTGAAACATCGCATAACAGCATCTGTGGAAGCCGTAACTCAAGACATGCTCGCTGCAATGTGGTAACTATTTGAATACCGTATTGACGTTTGCCGTGCATCTCAAGGAGGGCATACTGAATACCTGTGGAAAGGTATGAAAAAAAGAAAAACTTTTTGAGTTTCCTGTTCATCTAAAAATAAAACTCATTGTATGTGTTTAGAAGTTTCAGAAATATGGATGTGCCAAATATGATGATACTTTTTCATACACTCTGTATATTCATTGTTGTACATACAGTGGCAGCCAAACAAAATCAGGTATAGAAGGTACAGCTGTTACATGTAAAGTTAATACAGATAGAGCACAAACGCGGACTTAACAGGGAACCATCGCATTACTCGCCCAAAATGATATAGGGAATCAGCAGCAAACGTAATTCAGGATGCGTGCTCCGCTTTGGAGTACGCGAGCACTGTGCCTCGACCAGTATGTCGCTTCGTTCAACTAATGTTACAAAACACCAGAGTATTGCATTCTTTGTAATAAGGTACCTATGTTGTTCACGGAGCTCTACATCTATATCTACATTCATACTCCGAAAGTCACCCAACGGTGTGTGGCGGAGGGCACTTTACGTGCCACTGTCATTACCTCCCTTTCCTGTTCCAGTCGCGTATGGTTTGCGGGAAGAACGACTGTCTGAAAGCCTCCGTGTGCGCTCTAATCTCTCTAATTTTACATTAGTGATCTCCACGGGAGGTATAAGTAGGGCGAAGCAGTATATTCCTCATCCAGAAACGCACCCTCTCGAAACCTGCGAGCAAGCTACACCGGGGTGCAGAGCGCCTCTCTTGCAGAGTCTGCCACTTGAGTTTGCTAAACATCTCCGTAACGCTATCACGGTTACCAAATAACCCTCTGATGAAACGCGCCGCTCTTCTTTGGATCTTCTCTACCTGCTCCGTCACCCCGATCTGGTACGGATCCCACACTGATGTGTTTTGTAAGCCACCTCCTTTGGTGATGGACTACATTTTCTAAAGACTCTCCCAATGAATCTCAACCTGGTACCCGCCTTACCAACAATTAATTTTATATGATCATTCCATTTAAAATCGTTCCGCACGCATACTCCCAGAAATTTAACAGAAGTAACTGCTACCAGTGTTTGTTCCGCTACCATATAATCATACAATAAAGGATCCATCTTTCTATGTATTCGCAAGACATTGCATTTGTCTATGTTAAGGGTCAGTTGCCAATCCCTACACCAAGTGCCTATCTGCTGCATATCTTCCTGCATTTTGCTACAATTTTCTAATGCTGCAACGTCTCTGTATACTACAGCATCATCCCCGAAAAGCCGCATGGAACTTCAGACACTATCTACTAGGTCATTTATATATATTGTGGAAAGCAATGGTCCCATAACACTCGCCTATGGCACGCCAGAGGTTACTTTAACGTCTGTAGACGTCTCTCCATTGATAACAACATGCTGTGTTCTGTGTGCTAAAAACTCTTCAATCCAGCCACACAGCTGGTCTGATATTTCATAGGCTCTTACTTTGTTTATCAGGCGACAGTGCGGAACTGTATCGAACGCCTACCGGAAATCTAGGAAAATAGCATCTACCTGGGAGCCTGTATCTAATAATTTCTGGGTCTCATGAACAAATAAACCGAGTTGGGTCTCACACGATCGCTGTTTCCAGAATCCATGTTGATTCCTACAGAGTAGATTCTGGGTATCCAAAAACGACATGATACTCGATCAAAAAACATGTTCTAAAATTCTACAACTGATCTACGTCAGAGATATAGGTCTATAGTTCTGCACATCTGTTCGATTACCCTTTTTGACGACTGGGACTACCTGTGCTCTTTTCTTATCATGTGGAACGTTCCGTTACTCTAGAGACTTGCGGTACACGGCTGTTACAAGTGGGGCAAGTTCTTTCGCGTACTCTGTGTAGAATCGAATTGGTATTCCATCAGGTCCAGTGGACTTTCCTCTGTTGAGTGATTTCAGTTGCTTTTCTGTTCCTTGGACACATATTTCGATGTCAGCCATTTTTTTCATTTGTGCGAGGATTTAGAGAAGGAATTGCAGTGCGGTCTTCCTCTGTGAAACAGCTTTGGAGAAAGGTGTTTAGTATTTCAGCTTTACGCGTGTCATCCTCTGTTTCAAAGCCATCATCATCCCGGAGTGTCGGGATATGCTGTTTCGAGCCACTTACTGATTTAACGTAAGACCAGAACTTCCTAAGATTTTCTGTCAAGTCGGTTCATAGAATTTTACTTTCGAATTCACTGAACGCTTCACGCGTAGCCCTCCTTACGCTAACTTTGACATCGTTTAGGTTCTGTTTCTCTGAGAGGTTTTGGCTGCGTTTAAACTTGGAGTGAAGTTCTTTTTGCTTTCGCAGTAGTTTCCTAATTTTGTTGTTGAACCACGGTGGGTATTTCGCTCCCTCACAGTTTTACTCGGCACGTACCTGTCTAAAACGCATTTTACAATTGCTTTAAACTTTTTCCATAACACTCAACATTGTCAGAGTCGGAACAGAAATTTTAGTTTTGATCTGTTAGGTAGTCTGAAATCTGGCTTCTATTACTCTTGCTAAACAGATAAACCTTCTCCCTTTTTTATTTCCTATTAACTTCCATATGCCGGGTATAGGACCAGTTGTGAAACAACGCTAAATGTCTTTACTAAGTCGTTTAAAGACCAGAGAGGTCGATGTTTCCACAGTGCGTTGTATTCCCGGTTAGCGGCATGTGTCAACGCATATCGGTGAGGTGACTTGAAGAGTAATATCACTCAAACAGACCTTCGCTGCAAGGTTCGCCCTTAGTGTGACAGCACAAACTAACATTTTTGTTTCGTGATAAGCTTTAAAATCATAATGTAACGTATGTAAATGTTGCGCATATCTTCTAACTGGAAAGTGATAATTCCGTGTAGTGGAGACTAGCCATTTCCTTGTAGAAGGGAACCATGACTTGGCGGTCGTGCGATATGAGAGTGTTAGATCGCGGGCAGGTTATTTGTGTGTGGGGCACTCCAAGTCTGAGGACGTGATGTTTCACGAGACTTAATCATGTCATGGTCGTCAGAGTGAATGACTGTCTCGTTCCTAGCGTTTATTCGATAGTATGGATCCCTCTTTTCCATGATTTAGGGTGCCATACCTATCGCGACAGTACCAGTATGAATCATATAAACTTTGTTCTGTGTGTCATTTATTTAACTGTGTATCGTATTGTGGGAATCTTAGAATGGAGACCAGCCTAGCACACGCTTAAAACCCCTTAGAAACGGGACCGAAGGTTGCTTAAGCCGCTACGCTTATTCGATTCGGATATGGCCGTAGCCTAGGGATAGGGCTCAATTTGAATCACATCCATATCTCTAAAGGTAGCACCGAATGACTGGTCGAATGAAACAACCGAATGAAGCTACTGTCTGTTGCCATGTCACCTATAATAATATCTTAGATTCAGTTTTTGGGCCGACCGCGGTGGTCTCGCGGTTCTAGGCGCGCAGTCCGGAACCGTGCGACTGCTACGGTCGCAGGTTCGAATCCTGCCTCGGGCATGGATGTGTGTGATGTCCTTAGGTTAGTTAGGTTTAAGTAGTTCCAATTTCTAGGGGACAAATGACCACAGCAGTTGAGTCCCATAGTGCTCAGAGCCATTTGCACCATTCAGTTTTTGGGTTTGAGTAGTTTCAATAAATGTGTGATGAGTGACTGACAAAAGTCTCTGACGTTGATGTCAGCTACATGAATGTTTCCTCTTAACATCTCAATTAGAGTGGTTTCACTAACATATTTGTTCACCATATTTGGCTATACATGCACCATGACTACGTTTCCCAACATTATAGACACATTAGTTTGCAAAGCTTTCGACGCAAATAACCCATCTTGTTCGAAAGGGCAGGTAAAAAGCTACATTTAAAAAAAATTAAAATTTTAAAAGTTCATGAATTAATTCCTGAATACTCGAATTTTTCGCTCTTCTAGCGTTCTGTATCGATTTTTGGTAGGTTTTCAAAATATAATAACTGATGGTGCATCGTAAATTTATATTTAAGTAGGTAAACAATTACGGATTTATTTCAATTTATTGAAGCTCTGTTTCTTCTCTGTGGTGTGCATCCATCACCAATTATTCGCTTTCAGTAGATAACAAGGTGAAGTTAAGAGAGTGTATATGGAAACAATATATGGCTACTGTGAATGACTCATTCGTTTCCATAGTATCACATGTACAAATATTATTGATGCGTAAACATAACCGTAAACTCACCACGTTTGTGTTGTGCTCAGCAGTTGGCGTCATGAGTGTAGTAACTTAGCGAAATGGTGAGGAGCAACACAAGAGTCTTCGTGTTTTGGTCTATGTGAGATGTTCATCTGTTACAACAGTGCACCATCTATTTAGAAGCAAATATGGAAAAAAAAACCTCCATGCAAACAGAGCAGTATAGTTGTTCAAAATGGTTCAAATGCCTCTGAGCAGTATGAGACTTAACTGCTGTGGTCATCAGTCCCCTAGAACTTTGAACTACTTAATCCTAACTAACCTAAGGACATCACACACATCCATGCCCGAGGCAGGATTTGAACCTGCGACCGTAGCGGTCTCGCGTTTCCAGACTGCAGCGCCTAGAACCTCTCGGCCACTCCGGCCGGCTAGTATACGTTGTCATCGACAATTTAGAGTCATTGGTTGCCTCTGTAACCAGGAAAATATTGTTCGACCTCGTGGGCTGGTTGCACAAGTGGAGAGGGTGGGGAAAAGTTTCGTACGCAATCCAAAAAGAAGAACTTGGAATACTGCAGCAAACTGCGTGGAAGATTTTGCGATAATTTCCAAGAATTATTGCCTATTGAAGTTGGAGGGCTCCAAACGATACATATCGAACGTGCGATAGTAAATCGATTATGGAAGTCTCGTGGCACGCGTTATGATCAATTATTTGTGATCGTCATTTTTATCAGTTTTGCGTTGTTTCTTTAGTTCGTGTATATGACATTCCCGCCTTTATTGTTTGTGATTCCATTGGAAAATCGACACGATTTCTAGAGAGTGTAACGTCTGCTGCTTCTCTCATTTCTTCTGCGGATTGCCTCACATGGAAAACTCTAATTTCATGCATATCCAGCATAGACAAATGTTTGACTTTTTTCGGCAAATATGGACTTGTGCCGGACGACGAAAGCAGGGACTGTGTTGACTGTGGTGCTGCGAAGTCTGTAAAACTTCGTAAGAGGAGTGTGGACACTGACATTCCGTTGCAGTTTCATTGCGGACTTTGCGGAAAGCGAACCAGCATCAGGAAAAATACGTGGTTCGAGTCCTCCAAATTATCGATTCAGACGAGCGCAATTATTTTGTCGTGCTGGATTCGAGATTACGCGTTGCAAGCCACAGCATCAGAAACTGAGTTATCGGAAAGTACTCTGTGTGACTACTTCGGGTTTTGCCGAGAAGTATGCTACGTGATAGCGACAAATAACAATGTGCCAATTGGTGGACCGAATAAAACAGTAGAAGTAGACGAATCTCATATTGTTAGACGAAAGAATCAGAGTGGACGCCCATCTAAAATTGAAGTAGGTCATATTTCGGTGGGATAGAAAGAGAGTCCCGCAAGTGTTTCTTTGTGAGGGCATTGTCCCGAGACAAGGTGACTTTAGTCGGTCTCATAAAACATTTCATTCTGCCTGGAACAAAAGTCTTCACAGACGAGTTTCAGTCGTACCACACTCTGCAAGCTGAAGGGTTCGACCACGAATTTGTGAGTCACTCTGTGGAGTTCGTCTATTCATATGAAGCCAGTGTCCATACCCAGAATATAGAACGGCTGTTTGAGTCTGTCTACCATAAAAAGAGAAAGGCGTCCAGAACAGAGGGACGAACTGTACTTTTTCCAGTACCTATACTTCCACAACTTGCATTTGCAGGTGAAAGTAGACGCATGCGACACTCTGCCGATATTCCTGCGCGATACTGGCAGAGTTTACCCTGGGTACTGGAAAAAAGGAATTGCCCCTGTACCTTCTACATCAAGCGGACTGTCACAAGAAGATAACACCGACGACGAGTAAGGTAAGTCGTCTCCTTTGAATTTACAAGTGATTCTCTAACGCTTTTATTTTATCGTTGCTGTAGTGACAACCTCGTAAAGCGCGCCACGAGACTTCCGTATTCGATTTACTATCGCACGTTCGATATGTATCGTTTGGAGCCCTCCAACTTCGATAAGCAATCATTCTTGGAAATTACCGATTTTGCAACAGAAGTTACATTTCAAAACGTACTATCTGCAGCTCACAAAACAATTAAAACCGGAAGATTTTGACCAGCACCTTCAGTGATTTCATTGAGGTCCTTTATGCCACCCTTCAAGCCTCTTTGTGCAGATTCTGAGCCGCCATATGTCTGGTATCTGTTCCTCGGCCACTTATGAGAAATTCTCGTGATTTCAACGCTGGGCGTCTCGGTTTTGACCCCTATCGCAGAGGTGTGAAAAGGAGGAGGGAAATGTGTGTGAGAGGGGCTGTGACAACCTTCCAATGGTGAGACACGTCATCGGTGCCAATGCGACATCATTAACCCACCTTATACATTATGTGAACTTCGGAGCTGTGGCCTTATCCTCGCATGTGTCAATACCTCGCTGTTTGAAGCGTTGTGGAGCTAGATGGTGACATCTCAGGGTGCCACGCCTTTGCACCGTTACAGAGTGATGTTGTACGCAACTTTGAGACAAATTTCAAACTGAAGCTTCGCAGTGGGTGGCAGTTACGGGGTTTTGAAAGAGTGATACTTTAATTCTGTTGCGCAGTGTTGTTACGCAATAATTAGTACTGGTACAACTTAATCAGCATAGATATCTTAATCGGTTGTAAATGATGAAAGGAAGACTTAGTTTATTCAATAAGTAACTAGATGAATATGTGAAATGCTTATTTTAATTTTAGAATACCAGTACGTCTACACGTAACCCTGGTGCAGGGGTATCCTCTGCGGGTGTGGGTACCCCACATTAGATTAGATAAGATTAGTAATTGTTCAATAGATCATGAATACGACACTTCGTAATGATGTGGAACGTGTCAGGTTAATAAAAATTTTCTATACAAGATATTACATTACACAATACATGACACTTAATGTTTTTAATTTTTTGTGGGGGTTGGGGAAATTACCAACTTACTACATCCAAAAATTCATCTAATAAGAGGAAGGAGTTGCCATTAAGAAATTCTTTTAATTGCTTTTCTAAATAAAGGAACTGTATTTTATCCCCAAGAAGCAAAACAGGAGCCTTATTTTCTTGAACTGTATAGTTGTACCTCACAGTCGTACTTACCTGAACTTCTGTTGAAGTATTCTTCCTCCTGGAATCTTCTTCACATACGTGAAACGGTGCTAGTGCAGACATTCAACCTCCAACATACCTGCTTCTGTCAGTGATCGTCAGCCTATAATGTCATCCAAATGTGATCCCTGTGCTGGTAAATTTTGACTCGGATTCTGTGTCCCAGATGCACACGACATGTAGTCCGAGTAACTGTGTCCAAGGCCGCTGGAAGTAATGACTATTGCAAGCCCTCTGAGGATTCACAAACTGGTGTGACATTTTTCTGGCGCGTTCCTGAGTTACCAGCCACTGTTTATTCTACGCTGTATAGTCATGAGAGATTGTTCTCATTGGACTTGAAAATCAATTATATTTTATTCATATATGTAACTCTTTGTGAAATACTTTCTCTTAAAATTTGACTTTAAAACGGTTTGCTGTTTGAAACACAGTCACAGTAGCATGAACTATTAGAAACGTTTGATGGCCTCTGTCTGTGGTTATGTGTGTGTGTGTGTGTGTGTGTGTGTGTGTGTGTGTGTGTGTGTGTGTGTGTGTGTCTGTGTGTGTGTGTGTGTCTGTGTGTATGTGTGTGAGGGGGGGGGGGGGTAGTTCGATCTCTTCCTTGTAATTACTCTTCCCTATGGTTAATTATTACAATGTGCTAACGACCACAAAAAATCCCCCTTCCACAAAGTTTGTAGTCATGGTGGTCCTGTAGTTCCCTTTTTTCTTTTAAAGTGTCATTTTATTTTATTTGCGTGATATGACCGCAAAACAGAACAGAAGCCACTCATTACACGTCTGATAGTAGTAATGTTGATTTCATTGTCAGATTGCAAATGAATTCGACATCTCAGCGGAAGTTGCGAGCAGAGTTCACCCTCAGATTAATTCCATAATAAAAGACAGAGCAACAGATCCATTGTTACAGAGTGCTTAGTGACGCAGGAGGCTGAAGAGCAGCACGTGAAAAATGAATAGCCAAGTCCTGGCCTAGGAAACTATGGACATGTTATTTTGGTTCAAAAATGGCTCTGAGCACTATGGGACTTAACCCCCTCTGAGGTCACCAGTCCCCTAGAACTTAGAACTACTTAAACCTAACTAGCCTAAGGACATCACACACAACGGTGCCCGATTCAGGATACGTACTTGCGACCGTACCGGTCGCACGGCTCCAGACTGTAGCGCCTAGAACCGCTCGGCCACTCCTGTTGTGGTGATCTTCAGTCCAAAGACTGGTTTGATGCAGTTCTCCATGCCACTCTATCCTGTGCAAGCCTCCTCATCTCCGAACAACTAATGCAACCATCATACTCCTGAGTCTGCTTACTATAATCATACTGTACGATACCCCCACCACCACCACCACCTCAATTCCCATACCCCGTTCCCCGCGCCAAGCTTCCCTCCAGTACTAAATTGGTGATCCCTTGATGACTCAGAATGTGTCCTGCCAGCGGATCCCTTCTTCTACGTTTACATTTACATGTACACAAATATTCCGCAAGTCACCGTACGGTGCGTGGTGGAGAGTCCCACGTACCGCTACTAGTCATTTCCTTTCCTCCACTCCCAAACAGGGCGAGTAGAAAACTACTGGCTATATGTCTCCTTACCATCCCTAATTTCTCGTATCTTATCTTCGTGGTTGTTATGCGCAATGTAGAATCGTTCTACAGTCAGTTTCAAATGCCTGTAAATGTCTTCAATAGTGTTCCTCGAAAAGAAAGTCTCCTTCGCTGTAATGATTCCCAGAAGGGTTTCCGAGGTATCTCCGTAACACTTACGTGTTGTTCTGACCTACCAGTAACACATCTAGTACCCTGCCACTGAATTGCTTCAGTTTCTTCCTCTAATTCGAGTTGGTACGGATCCCAAACACTCGAGAAGGACTGAAGAATTGGCCTCATCAGTGTCCTGCTGCTGTCTCCTTTACAGGTCAACAACTTTTTCCTAAAATTCTCCCAATAAACCCGAAGTCCACCATTAGCCTTCCCTACCACAGTTCTCACGTGCTCGCACCATCTCATATCGCTTTGCAATGTTACGCCCATATGCGTAAACAAATTGACTGTAGCAAGCAGAACATTAGTGACACTGTATCTGAAAATAGCAGGTCTGAAGTTCCTACCCATCCGCTCACCTTCGACACCTTACCGTACACCACTGTATCATCAGCAAACAACCGCAGATTGCTGCCCACCATCTCCGCAAAATCATAATGTACACAGAGACCGACAGCGGCCCTATCACACTTACGTGGGTCACTCCATTCGATACCCTTATTTCTGATGAACACTCGTCGATGACAACATACTAGGTACTATTATTTGTCTTCAGGCCACTCAGGTATATGTGAACTTAATCCGTATGCTCGTACCATCGTTAACAGCCTGCATCGTGTCAAATACTCTCCGAGAAACTAGAAATATGGTTGTGCTGTAATCCTCTATTCACCTGACAGAATTCCTTTTCTTACTGCCACCGAACTTCACTAACACTATATCCAACTTTAACGTATCCATTTCTTAAATTTTCTATCCTACCTCCAAGATTAAGGGCTCTGATATGCGACCCTTCCGATTCGTAGAAAGCCAGTTTTGTTTCTCGTGATAACGACATTCTTATAAGTATTCCCCCTTCCGCTCGGAGGTGGGATATGGGGGAATGTTTTACCTGTGGAATATTTTACCCAAGAGATTGCCATACTGAAAATTTTAAAACCTTAATTAGATGGATAAATTTGAAAATACGCTTATGCATAAGTAAGAGGTTTTAACGTACGACGGTTTAATGTGCAATATGGAAATATTTTACATACAGACGTGATAGATAATTTGCCCTTTCGTGGAGCAGGATGCTATGCTACAGTGATGTAAAAATGGAGTACACGTTCTGTGCACATTCCTCGTTAAGAGACTTTAAAAAGCGCTGTTGAATTTTTTATTCGAATTAAAAAATCTTGATATATTTCCCTCTTATATTTTCTTTACTTAGCAGGTAAATGTTGAAGGTTGCCTGCTGTAAAGCTACTTGCGGTTTTTCGTTTTATTATTACTTTATTTTACGACCTCTTTATTGCTGAAGTAATGTAAAGACGGTATTGTGTAACAAGAATCGACTGCTAACTGGTGAGCTTGAGGAGCCTTTGAAGCACGCGGCAAGTCATGTGATTCGTTTCCGAGTCAGTGTACCAGTTACATTGCTACCCGTCGAACGAGAAACGTTACTAGACTTTGGAATGTCTGCCATATGCTGATCGCTGTAATTGTACGAGCGGATAGTTCAGTCAACTTAATCACCCTTCCATTCAGTTTGATACCGCCCCTTGGAAATATTATAAAATGACTGTGCTGGTAAATCCCTTACGTTATTTGATTTTCAAACAGCTGAGCAAAACTGAACGTACTCAGACATTTCTCTCTTTACTTATTCTGATCAACACTAAAGTGACACACAATTTTTTAGCGCAACGCAATCTGACTTTCAATAATCCCTACAAAAGTATAGCCGTGCCTAACAATTACCTATACCTTTCATGAATCACTAACATCACAAAAATCTTCGTTACTCAAACTACTGGAATACAGCGAGCGCCAATACTGCCAGCTAAATAAAAGATTCTAACTACTGAAGGCACTAACTACTGACAGACATAGTTGGCAAATGAAGGATTTTGATAGAGAACAAACAATGTATTTACCTTAATAGTGTTCAAAAGTCATATTATATATATCAGTTCATGACATTCAGTCTTACACACGTCCAGATCATCCGCTCTCAAAACTCCGCCATCTCTTTCCCCACATCCACCACTGTTGGAGGCTCACATCCAACTGCGCAACGCTATGCGCTGTTCAGATCTAACTGCCCAATACTTTAATAGCAATATTCCAACAATGCAAACCAGCCACAGGCTGCACACAGCACAGTCAGTGTTTTACATACAGAGCGCTACGCGGCGTTACCAACATAAAAACCTAAACTGCCTACTTACATAGCCCCCACGCCCCCCCCCCCCCCCACCCAAAAAAAATTGCAAATTGCTTTGGTTCCCATATTATCTGTTTCTATGGGAATGCGATCTTTCTCTGTAATTATTTTCACTCTGCCAACGTTTGTCATATGTGTGGTGTCTGTTTTGGTCACGATTTGCGTTGTAAGAATAGACTTGCCGTGTCCATTTATTATTTCTGTCATCGCTAAATTGTAATGGATGTGACCTGCAATTGTTGTGTTCCTGTTTTCGTGTCCCGCGATTGTCAGTGTCAATTTCCAATTCTTGTAACAGTGCCTGACAAGCTTCGATGTCGTCTTTGCAACGTCCTGCCAAAATAATATGTCGTAGATGTTCAGGAAATATCATTAAGCAAATGCGAATAAGTTATGAGGGGCTGTATGCGTTTGACAGTTACTGATTTTTGTGCAACATGTCTTCAAAATATTTGACGAGACTGGAAAATTCACATTGCTCGAAATGTTTCATCATTATGATGCTATGTTTTACTCGGTCTCGAGTAGCTTGTGACCAATATGCTGAGAGGAAGGCATGATAAAATTCTCCTTCACTGTGACAATCGTGAATGACCGATCGCATTCTTTCAGCTGGTTCATTCTCTAAGTAGCCACACATAAATTTTAACCTATGCTCCAATGACCAGTTGGGAGGAAAACAATGAAAGAATCGGTGAGGCCATGCTTGTGGATGAATGTCGTTGCCAGAATTCTTAAATGTTTTGAATTTACATGTAGTAATGAACAGCTTACAGTCAAAATTATCGTGTCGGGGAGTCTCATATCGGTCATTGTTACATCGTGTCGGCGGTTCCATCTCAAAATTCGGTGCACCTCGCCAAGTTCTTTCATAAATTCCGAAATGCCCTGTGTTATTATTTTGTGGCTTTTCAGTATTTCTATGCCCCTCTTCCCATGTTGGAGCGCGAGTCTCCTCTGAAATATGTAATTCCTGTATTAGTTGTGCCAACTGATCTTGTGCTTCCCCGATTTCTCTTTTGCGTTGTGTATTAATTTGATTCTGATTTTCTTTGAATTTCCTAATTTGTTCATACTATTCTGTGTCATTAAAGACTACCGTTCTTGTTTCATTCAGATTATCATCTACCTTCGTAGATTAATTACTTAGCTGATCAGAAAGCTCGACTACTTTCTCTGCTAATGAACTAATTTTCTCCATGTGTCTTTTTGAACCAGTTTTTAGAGTAGCTACTGTGTCCTTTAAGTATTCCTGAGTTTTTGCAATTTGCGTAGCTGAATCGGTAGATGCAGCTGAGTCAATTTTAGCCCGCAATGTCTCGTGATTTTCATGAACTATATTTTTCAGTTCTTTTATGGCTGCTTCGTGATTCTGTAATGCATTTTCATGCCGCAAAAAAAAGGTTGAAAATGCTCAAAAATTTGTGTTTTTCGTCATTACAGACTTTTTGACATTTCGATTTGATGTTATGTAACTCAGTAGTTAAATCTTCACGTGTTTGTTGAAGTGTTCTTTTAATTTGTTTCTGATTTTGTTGCATTTGTTGCTGTGACTGTTTTTGATTTTGTTCCATTGCTTCTAAGTTTTGAAGCTGTTGCTGTGTTTGCCTCAGGTGTTGTTCCATTGTGTCTAACTTTTGAAGCTTTTGTCACATTTGTTGCATTAATTGCAATAACAATGCACTGGTGTTTGAAATATGTTGCACAGTGCTATTCGGCAGTGCATTTGAACAGGCAATATTCACATTTTGAAAAGCAGAAAATGTGTCATGACTTATTTGAGAAAACGGTGAGGACGCAATACATGAATCTACATCATTTGGAAAATTGTGTCCTGTCGTTTCGGATTCCTGAGGCGAGCTGTTGCCGACCGATCGATCGATAATGCTTCCCTGTTCACTAATTGTTTCAGTGTCTACACCATTTTTTGCCGCCTGGTCCATTTCCATATGCACAATTACCAAATTACGGTGTTGAACATTAATCAATTACACGGTGGCGCTAAACTGTACTCCCGTCTTCACTATCATTTCTCAATTTACTTTGGAGCCTAGTATTACGTTTTTCATACGCCATAATTGCCACAATATTTCACACGATAACACAGAAAGCACAATTTGAAGGGCAAAATAAGAAAACACAATAAAGTAGCATTGAAAATAATATCCAATTAATTGCAAGCACAGCTGCGAAATACTTGATGCAAATCTACATGCATGCCACATCTGTTTTTCTGTACAACAATGAAAAACTACAACTAGAAAGAAGATTTTCTCTACAATTACGCGCTAGCAATAAACAACATTAATTACACAAACTACAAGAAAAAATCAGAAGATTCCTGTGAGGTATCCTCAGCTAAGGGTCGACATATGATACCTCCCCACAATATTTTTAGCGCAACGCAATCTGACTTTCAATAATCCCTACAAAAGAATGGCCTTTCCTAACAATAACCTACACCTTTGATGAATTACTTACCTCACAAAAATCTTCGCTACTCAAACTACTGGAATACAGCGAGCGACAATACTGTTAGCTAAATAAAAGATTCTAACTTCTGAAGGCACTAACTGCTGATAGGCATGGTTAGCAAAGAAAAGATTTTGATAGAGAACTAACAATGTATTTACCCTAATAATGTTCAAAAGTCATCGTATAAGCGTTGTTCACATCCAACTGCCGAACACTACAATAGCAATATTCCAACAATGCAAATCAGCCACAGACTGCACACAGCACAGTCAGCGATTTTCATACAGAACGCTAAGTGGCGTTACCAACATAAAAACCTAAACAGCCTAATTACAAGTTTAACCTATTAAACTTTTGTATGGGATATAGAATGTGATGTACACTCCTGGAAATGGAAAAAAGAACACATTGACACCGGTGTGTCAGACCCACCATACTTGCTCCGGACACTGCGAGAGGGCTGTACAAGCAATGATCACACGCACGGCACAGCGGACACACCAGGAACCACGGTGTTGGCTGTCGAATGGCGCTAGCTGCGCAGCATTTGTGCACCGCCGCCGTCAGTGTCAGCCAGTTTGCCGTGGCATACGGAGCTCCATCTCAGTCTTTAACACTGGTAGCATGCCGCGACAGCGTGGACGTGAACCGTATGTGCAGTTGACGGACTTTGAGCGAGGGCGTATAGTGGGCATGCGGGAGGCCGAGTGGACGTACCGCCGAATTGCTCAACATGTGGGGTCTGAGGTATCCACAGTACATCGATGTTGTCGCCAGTGGTCGGCGGAAGGTGCAAGTGCCCGTCGACCTGGGACCGGACCGCAGCGACGCACGGATGCACGCCAAGACCGTAGGATCCTACGCAGTGCCGTAGGGGACCGCACCGCCACTTCCCACAAATTAGGGACACTGTTGCTCCTGGGGTATCGGCGAGGACCATTCGCAACCGTCTCCATGAAGCTGGGCTACGGTCCCGCACACCGTTAGGCCGTCTTCCGCTCACGCCCCAACATGGTGCAGCCCGCCTCCAGTGGTGTCGCGACAGCCGTGAACGGAGGGACGAATGGAGACGTATCGTCTTCAGCGATGAGAGTCGCTTCTGCCTTGGTGCCAATGATGGTCGTATGCGTGTTTGGCGCCGTGCAGGTGAGCGCGACAATCAGGACTGCATACGACCGAGGCACACTGGGCCAACACCCGGCATCATGGTGTGGGGAGCGATCACCTACACTGGCCGTACACCTCTGGTGATCGTCGAGGGGACATTGAATAGTGCACGGTACATCCAAACCGTCATCGAGCCCATCGTTCTACCATTCTTAGACCGGCAAGGGAACTTGCTGTTCCATCAGGACAATGCACGTCCGCATGTATGCCGTGCCACCCAACGTGCTCTAGAAAGTGTAAGTTAACTACCCTGGCCAGCAAGATCTCCGGATCCGTCCCCCATTGAGCATGTTTGGGACTGTATGAAGCGTCGTCTCACGCGGTCTGCATGTCCAGCACGAACGCTGGTCCAACTGAGGCGCCAGGTGGAAATGGCATGGCAAGCCGTTCCACAGGACTACATCCAGCATCTCTACGATCGTCTCCATGGGAGAATAGCAGCCTGCATTGCTGCGAAAGGTGGATATACACTGTACTAGTGCCGACATTGTGCATGCTCTGTTGCCTGTGTCTATGTGCCTGTGGTTCTGTCAGTGTGATCATGTGATGTATCTGACCCCAAGAATGTGTCAATAAAGTTTCCCCTTCCTGGGACAATGAATTCACGGTGTTATTATTTCAATTTCCAGGAGTGTATATGATATTTGCATGTTTAGCTTGCTTGTCATGTCTCTTTGTGCTTCTAAGAGCTCATGTATTATTCCATTCACTTGACTGCTGAATTAACTGTTTGACGTAGAATTAAGTATTCCCCATCACTTGACCTTACCTACTCGTTGTCTCCTTATTTAAGAGCTAACAGTTACTCTAGAGCCATTACTTGATAACCGTGTTACGAAACGCAACCGTTGTCGCTGACAACAGATGCATTTGATAACTCTCGAATAACATTACACATCACTGATCGAATCCTCTGTTCCAAACATAGTGGCAGCTCGGTTTAAGGTGCCATGTCACGGATTACGTGGCCACTCCTGGAGGAGGTTCGAGTCTTCCCTCGGGCATGGGTGTGTGTGTTGTTCTTAACATAAGTTAGTGGAAAATAGTTTAAGTAGTTTGTAAGTCTAGGGACCGATGACCTGAGGAATTTGGTTATTTAGGTATTCACACACATTTATTCCGGTGCTATTGTATAATTTAACAGGAAGTAAGGTAGATCCTGATAGTGTTGCAACTTGGAGAGAAGCTGTAAGTGATTCTGCAGAAGGTTACATGTTCAGTGTTTCATGTTCGACTATTATAATCACAAAACAGGAATCACATCCCAACTGCATTGCTGAAACATTATCCTTGTTCCTGGAAACTTATAATTGGTACTTCATGGTCAGTTGTATTCAATTTATTGATGTTGATCCCACCCTTTTATCTTTCCGCTGTTTAACGACAGACTGTTCTGCTCAATTAACTTTCACTGCTAATGTTACGGTCAGACTGCGTTCGTCAATTCATTGCTTGGATTCTAATTTTATCTATGGTAGGACATATTTTCTTCAAGTCAGGGAATGTTGGTTTTTACTGACACTAGTAAACCAAACTTCAGAAAGAGTGAACTGCTAACAATGTGTACTTATATAATGTGCGTTTCTTCTTGCTTTCTCTCAGTGTCTGCTGACGTACAGCGTAACAATTATTGAACTATACGAAAAAAACAACGTAAATCAGTTACAAACTAAGGCATGCACATAATTTATTCTACATTTAAACGTCACTACGCATATTCGGATTTAGGTTATGACAAGTACGATATGCCTGCCATCCGTGGCGATGATGTGGTGCAGACGAATAGCTAAATTCTGCATGGCCCACTGAAGTGCCGGAACGTCGATTCTGCCGATGACCTGTTTTCAACTCATCAATGGTTTTGGGGTTATTGCTGTCTTTACTACAACCCCACAAGAAGGATTCGCATGTGTACAGATCCGGAGAGTATGTCAAGGACCATGCCAATGGCCTGTGTTGTTGTGGTCTTTAGTCCAGAGACTCGTCTGATGCAGCTCTCCATGCTACTCTATCCTGTGCAAGCTTCTTCATCTCCCAGTACCTACTGCAACCTACATCCATCTGAATCTGCTTAGTGTATTCATCACTTGGTGTCTACGATTTTTACCCTCCACACTGCCCTCCAATACTAAATTGGTGATCCCTTGATGCCTCAGAACATGTCCTACAAACCGATCCCTTCTTCTGGTCAAGTTGTGCCACAAACTTCTCTTCTCTCCAACCCTGTTCAATACTCCCTCATTAGTTATGTGATCTACTCATCTAATCTTCAGCATTCTTCTGTAGCACCACATTTGGAAAGCTTCTATTCTCTTCTTGTCCAAACTATTTATCGTCCACGTTTCACTTCCATATATGGCTACACTCCATACAAATACATTCAGAAATGACTTCCTGACATTTAAATCTGTACTCGATGTTTACAAATTTCTCTTCTTCAGAAACGCTTTCCTTACCATTGCCAGTCTACATTTTATATACACTCTACTTCGACCATCATCAGTTATTTTGCTCCCCAAATAGCAAAACTCCATTATTACTTTAAGTGTCTCATATCCTAATCTAATTCCCTCAGCATCACCCAACTTAATTCAGCTACATTCCATTATCCTCGTTTTGCTTTTGTTGATGTTCATGTTATATCCTCCTTTCAAGACACTGTCCATTCCATTCAACTGCTCTTCCAAGTCCTTTGCTGTCTCTGATAGAATTACAATGTCATCGGCGAACCGCAAAGTTTTTATATCTTCTCCATGGATTTTAATACCTACTCCGAATTTTTCTTTGTTTTCTTTACTGCTTGCTCAACATACAGATTGAATAACATCGGGGAGAGGCTATAACCCTATCTCACTCCCTTCCCAACCACTGCTTCTCTTTCATGTCCCTCGACTCTTATAACTACCATCTGGTTTCTGTACAAATTGTAAATAGCCTTTCGCTCCCTATATTTTACTTCTCCCACCTTAAGAATTTGAAAGAGAGTATTCCAGTCAACATCGTCAAGAGCTTTCTCTAAGTCTACAAATGCCAGGAACGTAGGTTTGCCTTTCCTTAATCTTTCTTCTAAGATAAGTCGTAAGGTTAGAATTGCCCCACGTGTTCCAGTATTTCTATGGAATCCGAACTGATCTTCCCCGAGGTCGGCTTCTACTAGTTTTTCGATTCGACTGTAGAGAATTCGTGTTAGTATTTGGCATCCGTGACTTAATAAACTGATAGTTCGGTAATTTTCACATCTGTCAACACCTGCTTTCTTTGGGATTGGTATTATTATATTCTTCTTGAAGTCATAGGGTATTTCGCCTGTCTCATACATCTTGCTCACCATATGGTAAAGTTTTGTCAGGACTGGCTCTCCCCAGGCTGTCAGTAGTTCTAATGGAATGTTGTCTACTCCTGGGGCCTTGTTTCGACTTAGGTCTTTCAGTGCTCTGGCAAACTCTTCACGCAGTATCGTATCTCCCATTTCATCTTCATCTACATCCTCTTCCATTTCCATTATATTGTCCTCAACTACATCACCCTTGTATAGACCCTTTATATACTCCTTCCACCTTTCTGCTTTCCCTTCTTTGCTTAGAACTGGGTTTCCATCTGAGCTCTCGATGTTCATACAAGTGGTTATCTTATCTCCAAAGGTCTCTTTAATTTTCCTGTAGGCAGTATCTATCTTACCCCTAGTGAGATAAGCCTCTACATCCTTACATTTGTCCTCTAGCCGTCCCTGCTTAGTCATTTTGCATTTCCTTTCGATCTCATTTTTAAGACGTTTGTATTCCTCTTTGCCTGCTTCATTTACTGTATTTTTATATTTTCTCCTTTCATCTATAAAATTCAATGTTTCTTCTGTTACCCAAGGATTTCTACTAGCCCTCGTCTTTTTACCTACTTGATCCTCTGCTGCCCTCACTACTTCATCCCCCAGAGCTACCCATTCTTCTTCTACTGTATTTCTTTCCCCCATTCCTGTCAATTGTTCCCTTAAGCTCTCCCTAAAACCCTGTACAACCACTGGTTCTTTCAGTTTATCCAGGTCCCATCCCCTTCGATTCCCTGGTCCTGGAAGCGCTCCTCCTCAACATCAAACATCCCCATTCTTCCAAGGGTCGAACCCCGTCTTGCATGAACCACATTTTGTCGAAATGAGGGTCACTTTGGATAATGAGGATGAAATCATCTTCCAAAGCATTCACGGGTACCGTTCAGTAGTCACCGTACCATTAAGGAATATCACGCAGATTATTCTGTGACTGGAAATTGCAAACCAGTTCACCTGTTCAGGGTGAAGAGACTTCTCGATTGCTGAACGCTGGTTCTCAATCCCCCAAATGCGCCAGCTTTGCTTCTTTATGAATCCGTCCAAATGGAAGTGGGCTTCGTCGCTAAGGCAAACCACATAGAGAATACTAATTCCCATCGTGCCCCGCACCCAACCATGCAATTTGAACTTCATAACACAAACAGTTCAGAAGTTATGACGATTTTATCTCGTATAGATCAATAATTGTCACCCTGTATATTTATCTGTAGCTAATATTAACATTGGGCGATAAGCCTCATTTACTCGATTATTGTATAATTTCATTTTCACTGTGGAATCTGTCAGAACGAAGCAGGTCCCTTAAACAGCTGTTTCCGCACCTCTGAAAATTCAGATTACTATGAATTCTGCCTGTAAATTTTTCTATTCTTCAATAATTCTGTACATACAGTGCATTACTCATATTCAGAGAGCCCCTTTCCTTTACTGCATTACCACAGGCATTTCATGTCGTGTCCGTTATTCATATTTACTCGTCTTTTGAAACGACCAGTTATGGTCGTTTCATTGTTGTTACATTCTGTGTTTCTCAGACTTCGAGCATGAAGGGGAAGCTGAAAAATGACGCCGTTGCCGGAGAGGCGTTGGCGAGGACGACGGCGTGATATGGCAGGCAGGAACCTAGGAAAGTAACGGAACAGCAAGCCGCCATTGCAGAGCAGCGGGAATAGAGCGCACAGCGCAACAAGTGGCCCGTAGCAGGCTTTCTCGCTAACGTAAGCGCTAGAAGCTACATGTCTTATAGACCAGCCGACAACCTGGGTATACGAAGATTCCAAACACGATCTCTGTTCCGAAAATAAGGTCCGATCGGCCGCTAAATGAAAACCACAGTGAAAATAAAAAATCTTTTTACTTTCAACAGTCACACCTCCCAGCTACTTCTCTAAATAGTCGCCACTCCGACTGAGACATTTGTCCTGGCATTGTACAAACTTTCCAGTACCCTCGTCACAGAAAGCAACGCCTGTGCCTTCCGCCAATTTTTTTCGCTGGTCTGACTTTTGTTGTTTACGTCGAAATGACTTCGTAGCCAGCGGTTCATGTGAGTAGAGATGAAAAACGGAGGGAGCCGATTAAGGTCTGTATTGTGGGAGATCGGACGCCTCCCATCGAAAACGCTGCAGGAGCATCTTCATTACCCCTGCAGTATGTGGCTGAAACTTGCCTTTAAGAAAGAAATGCAAGACATTTATGGTATGTGGGCTGCATAGCTTCAGGCGAAATCTCTGATCAGATCCGTATACTTGGCGGGAGACACTGTTGTTTTAGGCATTTCTGTGTGATTACTTTGCGCCCTGAATTGGAAACAGCGACGTGAAGCGATCGACAGGTAGACTGAGGGGACTGATGACCACAGATGTTAAGTCCCATAGTGGTCAGAGTCAGTCACAGGTAGACTGATGACACTGCCCAACACGTCTGTGCAAAGGTCCATCGGATTTTCACAGTGATTTCCACTTCGCACCTAATCGGATCTTACATTCCAATACGCCTCGTACTTTACTTACTGGCAGAAATAAAATAGGATAAGAATAAAATAAAACTTCTTCTTATTTTTCTTGATGCTATACACTTGTAGTGCATCGGCTGCTCACAGGCGGAGTTTCCTTCCTCTTCAAAGTTGTTGATGCCAGTCCATGTCCTGATATTCTGTGACCATGTTTGCTTCCATCTACCTGGTGCGCGCTTTCCTTCTATTCTGCCTTCTAGAATTAATTGCAGAAGTTCATATTTCTTTCCTGTCGTAATGTGCCCTAGGTACGATGTCTTTCTTCTTTCAATTGTCCCCATTAGTTCTCTCTCCCCCTGGCTCTGCGCAACACTTTAGCATTATTAACTTTCTCAATCCATGGTATTTTTAGTAATCGGTGCAAGAAACACATTTTTTTGCTTCTAATCCTTTTACAGAAGCTGCCTTAATTGACCAAGTTCCGCTCCATAGAGCAGGACGGGGATAACATATCGTTGTACGACCCTTATTCTCAGATGGAGTGGCATGTCTGTGTACATCAGCTTTCGGAACGTTTCTTTGACAATCCCACAGCGAATCTTAAGTTCTTCATCACAATCAAGTTTCGAGTTTATCACAGATCCTAGATATTTAAATTTGGTTACTTTCTCAATTTTCTGCTATTAATGACTAGGGACTCGTTTTGACCAGGGGTTCTTTCAGTTGACATCCATTTAGTTGTCTTGGCATTTATTCTGATACCAAAATGCTGACCAGCTTTATCTATTTCTGTAAGTATTTTCTGTTGCATGGCTACGGATGGCGCAAACAAAGCTGTGCACTCAGCATACCGTAAGTCCCAGATCTTCACTCCATTTACTTTTATACCAAATAATTCTTTCTTCACTGGATCTAAAAATCTTGTCCATATACGAATTGAATAGTAGTAGGGATAGTATACAGCTCTGGCGGACTCCTTTCCGTATTTGCACAGATTCTGTTTTTAATTTTTTGTTAATTATGACCTCTTCTCTCTGATTCCAGTATAATTGCTGAATGATTCTTATGTCCTTACCATCCAATCCTATTTCTCGTAAGATTGTGATAAGGGTGTCATGCTTAACGGTGTCAATTGCTTTCTCAAACTCGATAAAGCGTACATGACTATCCTGCTGATAGTCATAGCATCTTTGCATATCTTCATGCCAAATAACGCTTCTCGGGCTCCCAATCCCCTCATAAAACCAAATTGGGTTTCTTCACAATGCTCCTCACATTTATGATAAATTCGGTTATGTACAATTCTTAGAAAAGTTTTCAGAGTATGATTCATCAACGAGATCAATAGAAATTCTGAGCACGTGTTTGCATTTGCTTTCATCGGTAGTGGGACGAAGATCGATTTCAGCCATTCGTCCGGGATCTAGCCTAAGCTGTAAATTTCTTTGAGTAGGCTGCCAACGCTTTTGCGTTGTGCATTTTAAAATTTCAGTGGGTAAAGGTGTCTCCAACAGGCCATTTTCTGTTCTTTATTACTTTCAGCGCATATTCTGCCTCTGATTGTAAGATACGTGGACCAGATTCTTCTTCAGTCTGATTTACTGTCGTGTCTCTTTTGTCGCGAAACAGAGATGATTTGTAATTCTCTCAGTGTTTTGCCATTTTTTTCCCAGTCCAGAATAATCCGGTTATCCTCATCTCTTGTAAATGTAAATGCCATGTAACTAGGGCCACCAGTCTGGTAGACCGTTCGCCTGGTGCAAGTCTTTCGAGTTGACGCCACTTCGGTGACTTGCGTGTCGATGGGGTGAAATGATGATGATAAGGACAACACAACACCAAGTCCCTGAGCGGAGAAAATCTCCGACCCAGCCGGGAATCGAACCCGGCCCGTTAGGTGTGACATTCCGTCGCGCTGACCACTCATCTACCTGGTGCGGACATCCTCATCTCTTAAAGCAGTTAGATTCTCTTCCTTAAAGTATCCAGCTATAACCTTGATCTTCTTATGGAAACTATACGAATCATGTAACTTCAGAATTTCTTGCGCTTCGGTGCACTGTTCCTCAATCGATTTTCCTTTTGCTTCGCGAACCATCTTCTTTACTTCTTTATGTGTCTGTTGGTATTCCAGATTTTTATGATGCACCTTCTGTATTCTACGTTCTTCCATTTTGAGTGGAATATCTTCTATCATCTAGGCCTTAGACGCCTGTTTTTTACTCGCACCGCCTGCCGTTGTGGGCGAGCGGTTCTAGGCGCTTCAGTATGGAACCGTGCGACCACTACGGTCACAGGTTCGAATCCTGCCTCGGGCACGGATGTGTGTGATGTCCTTAGGTTAGATAGGTTTAATTAGTTCTAAGTCCTAGGTGACTGATGACCTCAGATGTTAAGCCCCATAGTGCTCAGAGCCATTTGAACCATTTTTACACATACGAATTTTGGCTGTAGCAACATGGATGGCTGCATTTCGTACCTTTTCCCAGGATTCATTAGTACTTCTTTCTTGGATCTCGTCTATGGATGGCATGTTGTTTGCCATTTCTTTCACCACCTCCTCTCTCACCTAGCTTATTGATCAGTAAACAATCAACCTGATTTTCTGTGTCTTGGGCGACTTCCAGGTGTACAGTCGTCTGGGATGTAGCTTGTAAAAATTGTTTTAATTGTGAATTCTTCAGCCTTACAGAAATCGATGAGGGCCATTACCTGTTTCACTTGTTTCACCAAGACCAGATCATCCTGCGAATCCATCAGTTCTTGCATTTCCTACACTTGCATTAAAATCCCCCATTATCAAGTGCATGTGTTCCTTCTTCAAGGTTCGTGTTACTGAATGAAGCTCATTGTAGAAGCTCTCTATTTCTTCATCGCTCTTGTCTGCTGTTGGGGCATATATCTGAACATTTTCCCAACTATGGTTGCCTCTCCATTTTTCCCACTTGTATGAGGTCCTGAATAGAACACTCTTTTATCTTCTTGACTGACATATCCAGTATCTGCTCATCAATGTTCACTGATACCGATTATATCTATCTTTAAGCTTGTCATTTCCTTGAAGAGATTCTGCATCTTTCCTCCTTCTAATAGACTTAGTACGTTCCGAGTAGCACATGAGAAGGTATTCTTTGTTTTACTTGTTGTATTCTGTCTTTCACACGCTTGTCCAGGCTTCCCAGAATTCTCTAGCCTAGTTGCACCACTGATGGTGGAGGACTTCCCTTGTGGGTTACCACCTGGGGTAGATTTCCATTTTTGTTTTTCCATCACGTGTTAAAGATGCGGGAAAACAGGTTTACCTATAAGTGCCCTGGGGAAGGAAAGAGCACTGTGGTTTCCTGTTGGCTTCAGTGCTTAGCTTTGAAACTGAAAGACGCCCTCAGGCCTCTATACCTAATACCATCGGGGTCGAAGACAACATGAGCTGGCCAAGGTAGGTCGACAGGAAAGAATGCAGAAAGGTGTCTCACACAAGTAAGTGGAAGCAATGCCAGACTCAGCTCGAGTCCCCATGGATGCTACCCGCGTACGTCTAGATGAAGTTCCTTGACACTAATATGCTAAACTCTACTCAAATAAGAGCAGCGAATCACATACTATACCTGCACGAGTAACCATTAGCAGACCATATTTAAATAAATCCATGTAAGTCGCTTACTTTACGTACATTATTTTGGCTACGTGTACGTCATGGTTCGTTCGCTGCATATAGGTGTCATCGAGAGATTGATTCTCGGTCATTTTACTCCGTAAGATATTTATGGCGATTCTACTACTTTTTGGGGCTTTCTGATAGGGGCATTTTTGCCCTGTGCCACGTCTGTCTGCAACTTTATGATACTGAACAATAGTGCAGACAATTCGGTTTTGATGATGCATCGTATACAAATGCAAAAATTTACAGAACTGAGAATTCCATTGTCTGTCTTTCTTCCTTTGGCTTTCTGGACCGGGCGTCAACACACTAGTTTGAAATGGATCAGAATTTTCTTTGGTTGGACATCACACACTACATTTGACACGGAGTATGATGTGTATTGGGTCTGTTTTCATTTAGTCACGACTCACAGGTAATTATGAAATTATGGTCCCCTACAGGTTTACTGTTTCTAATTCGGTGCTTTTCATTGTTCCATGTTTTAAGGTGATAGTTTTATTTTATTGATACATTATATCTTTCAATAAGTAATCTAAGTGTTTGGTACCTATGCATATTGCTATGGTGGTGTTATTACACTTTTAAATTGTGCTATGCCAGATTGCTGCATTTAGTTACACGTTCCCTATTGTAATTATGTATAATGTAAATATATAATAATATAATTCATATGAAGTTTGTTAAAAGATTATGCGGTCTCAGATTCTGCACTGCCGTTACTATGTTGTTCATAGCACCTGATAATGGCATAAAGGAATGCCGAAACCGGTTGCCTCTGGAATAAATCAGAGATGAAAACGCAACTAGTCGTTTATTTACTGCTAGTTATATATGTCATTATATAGGCTGTAGCCCTATCGTCCCTCCTATCAAGGATGGATGAAGTGCTACGAGACGACTGTGGTTTGTTGTAAGACGTTTAGAAAGTCCTTAAGTTTTTTTTCTGTTAAGTCAAAATTTCAATGTGTGTCCCATGTCGCACGTAGAACATCAAGGCGATATTCGAGTTCTGCCCTTATGCAGGTAAGCACTGTTGGATAACTGTTGTGGTTGCTTCATTGATTTCTGCACTAGGCTATCGATGTGTCATCGGAAGAGTCGGAGACTACGGATGCGACCATCACGACCCACCAATTTCTCAGAAAATGTGCCGTTCAGCCAATAAAGAGCGTTCAAAATACAATTATGGATGCACCGTGATGCTGGAAGATGATGACCGACTGCATTTCTTCGATCTGTCTTAGCATGTCCAGGTTGAATTTTCCCGTCGTGGTCTTCTCTGCAACGAGAAATCGGCCTGTCACCCTATCGTACATAAGGATGTATCAAATATTAATCTTAAGGCTATGACGGATGTGATCAGACGTGTTGTATAGGTTTTCGGAGCTCGAAATGATACTGTTGTGGCTACTCAAATGTCCAGAAATGTGGAAGGTTGCTTCATCATTTTCAGATTGTCACTGTCGGCATCTATGGAGTCCAGTACAGAACTGGCGAACGTATACTGCGCAGGACAATCGTCGGCTCCAAAGCAAAAGGGCGTAACCGCTTATGTAACACTTTATGTACAGTATGTCTCCCTGCGATTCGCTTGATGGACAACGAACTGATTTCTGCGTTGAAATGCGGCTAGCTCTCCGTCAACACGTTCGTGGGGCACAGGGGGACATTCTCTTCGAGGAAGGCTTTGACAGTGCCTGTCTCCTTAAAGTTTTCGGACCAACTCATTACTCTTAATTTTGCCGCTGTTGGCCTCTCATACTGGCGTCGATAATTCCGCAGTACCGTTGTCACAGATTCAGATTCTATGTAGCAAATGACACATAGCTCTGTTCACGTTTTGACGCACTCCAAGTCAGATCCGCCACAGAGCTCGAGTACAATCACTACATTTAATTTACAAGATTCGCTAGAAGTATTTCCTCTGTCTTCCAAGAATTTCCACACAGAAATTAAAACTAAAATGATAATTTTCAGGAACAGATGACACACTAGACGGCAAAAATGACAGATGAATGAATATGATGTCATGAAAAATTGAGACTTTCAATACGTTTAGTACAGTATGGAAAAATGCATATTCTTTAGGTAATGAATTAGACATTTTACTGTAAGTACCTTTCCATTTTATTCTAAAATATTTACGTGTTGGTGTTTGATGCAGCTCTCCATGCTACTCTATCCTGTGCAAGCTTCTTCATCTGCCAATACTTACTGCAACCTACATCCTTCTGAAGCTGCTTAGTGAATTCATCTCTTAGTCTTTCTCTACGATTTTTACCCTCCACGCTGCCCTCCAATGCTAAATTGGTGATCCCTTGATGCCTCAGAAATTGTCCTACCAATAGGTCCCTCCTTCCTGTCAAGTTGTGCCACAAAGTCCTCCCCAAATATATTCAATACTTCATCATTAGTTATGTGATCTACCCAACTAATATTCAGCATTCATCTTTAGCACCACATTTCGAAAGCTTCTACTCTCTTTTGGTCTAAACTATTTATCCTCCATGTTTCACTTCCATGCATGGCTACACTCCATACAAATAATTACAGAGACGACTTCCTGACACTTAAATCTATACTCGATGTTAACAAATTTATCTTCTTCAGAATCGCTTGCATTGCCATTGCCAGTCTACATTTTATATCGACTCAACTTCGAGCATAATCAGTTATTTTGCTCTCCAAATAACAAAACTCATTTGCTACTTTAAGCGTCTCATTTCCTAATCTAATATCCTTAGCATCACCCGATTTAATTCGAATACATTCCATTATCCTCGTTTTGTTTTTGTTGATGTTCATCTCATGTCCTCCTTTCAAGACACTGTCCAGTCAGTTCAACTGCTTTTGCAGGTCCTTTGCTGTCTCTGACAGAATTACAATGTCACAAGCGAACCTCACAATTTTTATTTCTTGTCCATGGATCTTAATCCCTACTCCGAATTTTCTTATGTTTCCTTTACTGCTTGCTCAATATACGGACTGATTAACATCGGTGAGAACGTACAACCCTGTCTCACTCCCTTCCCAACCACTGCTTCCCTCTCATGCCCCTGGACTGTTATAACTGCCATCTGGTTTCTGTACAAAATGTAAATAGCCCTTCGCTCCCTGTATTTTGAAAGACAGTATTCCAGTCAACATTGTCAAAAGCTTTCTCTAAGTCTACAAATGCTAGAAACGTAGGTTTGCCTTTACTTAATCTATTTTCTAATATAAGTCGTAGGGCCAGTATTCCCTCAAGTGTTCCAACATTTCTACGGAATCCAAACGGATCTTCCCCAACGTCGGCTTCTACCAGTTTTTCCATTCGTCTGTAAAGAATTCGCGTTATTATTTTGCAGCTGTGACTTATGAAACTGATACTTCGGTAATTTTCACATCTGTCTGCACCTGCTTTCTTTGGGATTGGAATTATTATATTCTTCTCGAAGTCTGAGGGTATTTTGTCAGGACTGGCTCTCTCAAGGCCGTCAGTAGTTGTAATGGAATGCTGTCTACTCCCGGGGCCTTGTTTTACGTGATCGTTTTCAATCTACATGTCAATATGTGAAAACGAAAAATCATGTAATACTGCAGGTCACCCACTGAGGATATCCTGTTAAAAATAGGGATTTCGTCTGGGTCTATGAACAAAAATTAATGTGTAGTATGCAAGAAACTTCCTCACCAGCTACTACAATTTATGTGCAGCTGCTGTGAAAACAGGCATCACAAGAAACATGCAAAAATAAATATACGAGTAGTGTATGTTGGATCCTGCCTACTCGTCAAATATCGGGTGCCTAGGAAACCTGCTTTCTCGGATCGCTAGACAACAATACAGGCAAATCGTATTAATGAATTTCCTTACAAGAGGAAATGAAGACAGTATTTAACTCTGTGTTAAACAGATGTGTTGCAAGCAAAGGGCGACATACAAATTAAACAATGTCTTGCAGCGTATACAATTCCTAAGTTGCTGGTCTTGAACTGTCTAATCTTGACGCTGCTGTAGAAATGGGCCGTGACCAGTCGTAGCAGCGCTTGTGTCCTCTTCACATAGAGGGAACTGGCTGCGCGTTGTCGTCCTGGAGAGTGGTCGGTCAGCGTGCACTTCTTCGCACCACTCTCTGTTCTCTCATTCCCTATTGGCGTCCCGGCACTTGACTTCACGCCATAACAATTTACGCCTTGTTTCTGTTAGTGTTGTATTTGGGCTATTAACTGAGATACCGGTATAGCCGGTGTGGTACGTCACAATGTCCCACTTGTTAAGACCACGAGTTTATACGGTGTTAGTATCTCCCTTCCCTGTCATTTGGGCATAAAGACGACGGGTCAGCTCTCCTCGTCACTTTTTCAGTGCGATTTGCTTGATAGTAACTAGACGCTGAAATAGTGTTGTCGTCTGCGGATTGCTAATGACTGAATTAATGGCTTGTACGCCATTCGAGAGTTGGAAACGTCTAGAAACCACAAAAGATTCAATTTGCAATTAGAAGACGAACATCATCGTATTTGGTGTTAACTTACTCTATTATTCATTTCTTTGAATGTTTGCAGATAGAAAACTAAGTCCTGTTATTGTCGTCTTTATATCCTTCGGAACTTGTAGTATATCAATTAACTTACTGAAAGAGGAAAAATGGTTTCAAATTTTCATTTATAATCGCAGTTCTAAATATACAATAATTAGGAGATTTTAGTTGCAAAACTCAAGTAAAAAAAAGCACTGTCACTACAGTGATATCAAGATTATAGGAAAATTACCAGGGTAGTACTCAGGACATACATTAATGGGTTCTATCTGTAGAACATTATTGTGGGAAACCACGTATTGATGTGTGGTAATTTTGTCAGAGACACACATTTGATTTTGCTTTGGACAAGATACTTTTGTTGGCACCCAACATATTAGACAAATTCACAAAATGCTTTATAACGAGAACGATTCATGTCAGTTTCTGAACTTGGAAGTTTCCATGTATCACTCAAGTTTAAAGCTGTGATTAACGTTAGCTTGAAATCCTTAAATCGCTGAACAGTGCAGGTTTCAGACGACAAACCTGTTAATAATGCATGCCTGATCACACTCGCGCTCTCAACCAACATAATTGTCCAATATATCGTACTTCCAGCTTCTTTTTTTTTTTTTACTAGGTTTAGTAGAGATCACGAAATGAGAATCCTCATAAAGGATAAAAACCGGACATAGATAAAGCGAATGTTATGTCTGACAGCATAAAAACACGTGGTTTTCTGAAATTGTCTAAAGACGTAGTACTTCCTAACAAACTGATCTATGGTATCCACGCCCTGTGTTAGACGTAAACTAGATGATGCATAGTGGGTCAAAAATTGAGAATTTAGCAAACAGAAAACATTTATGGCGCTTGTAAAAGATACTGACAGAAAATACCATACATACAATGGATTTGGACAGTATTTTACCTGAGATGACAAATATGGCACGAATATCGGACATTTGGCAGAAATTTCGTTATTTTTAATTCTATATACGTGGTACTAACACAGTAGTTCGTCTTATTATTTAATCTGTTTTTCCCTTACGCTGAGATAAAGTTGTCATCAATACGAAGATTGTGATGAACACCAATAGTTCTACTGGAGGTATCATGCCCTTGCGAACCTCGTACTTTTGAGCTGCATTTCCACATTAAGAAATATTGGTTGATGTGAGCGAAGTAACTAGTGGAAGAAAAAAATTTCTGTGACCAACCTGGGATCAAACCCAAGAGCTTTAGAGCCGTAGTCGGAAGATTTACTACTGAGGCATAAAGCTTAGGTATCGCAAAAGAACAGTGACATTCATATCCAACTGCGTTAGTGAATAGTGGCGCTTTTAGCCTTATTCCATCTGTCACGTAACTTTGAAATTACTTTCAAAAATAAACAGTATGGAGGTTAAAGAGAGCGACCTGTCTGTTTATCTGTGTTCTAAGCTTTTGACCTCTTTTCTTAGAAGATGCTGGTGTACTTGATGTATGGGAGTAGAGCTAATGCTTTTAGTAGGTGTCTGGGCTAGAGATAAACAAAAACATTTATTTGTATTTCTATCTATTAAAGTTTACAACTTTGTTTGTCCAGCCTTGTACACAGCATCTCAAATACGTATTTTTATATATGCTGATGCAGTTCATTGTGGACATCGTCTATAGCTCGACAGATGCCGAATCGATATTCCACTTCTCGTCACATGTCCATAAGTATGACAAGTGTTATGGCCTCCACTGTCGCGCATAGCCCCGTTGTCTCTGATCTACCAGCTCTCGAAACCTTGTTCTGTAAGCAATGTCCTTGACAAACCCCTTCGCTCCTTCAGATACAAAACACAGAAGTCAAAACAGGGGGAGGGGCAGGAATCGTCCAGCTGGAAGTGACGTCGGGTGGCATCTACGGAACTGCATAATTCGCTATTATGTCGAGATACGTGTGCTCTGTCACTAGCGCGCATGCCTCATGCAAATCAGCGCTGTTCATAGAATAGTCAGGATCACATCTTGGAGAATTCTTTCTTTCTGTATATCTCTTGCCTGCAGACCCCTCATAAGGAGCCGTTCACACCAGTGAAGTTGGTCACCCAGTTCATGGAGCATGTAAGATGAATTTAAATGCAGATACAAACGAATACTATATTGGGAACAATTTGTATATGATGTGAGGTGAACGTATCCTCAGAGTCCTCAGATTTCAATTAAAATTTTTATTACTGTACATTATAGTTCGATGTATGTAAATGTATATCTAAATTTCAGCTCCAACTCAGTGCCCTTTCTTATGTGGCTTTTTGATTACAAATGTACCATAAAGGGAAGGACCTCTCCCGAAGACTATTCCGCTTTCTTTCGTTCACGTAAAAAGGTGCATGTTCCGCCGCTTTGTTGCTGCCAACCACTGTGGGCTATCAGTGTAGTTGTGGCTTGCAATGCTGGAGAACACATCCAGCCCAGCCGACGTTCAGTCATTGTCGGTCGGATGGTAGCAGTGAAGAAATCGACGATAGAGAACGTGAAAGTGTGAGTAGAAGTAGTGATAATTTTAACATTGGGGACAGAGTATTGACGGTGCATGAAAGATGCAAGTGTCACATGTAAAATAATGAAACATGTATATTTGGCAGCTGTCTGACATGATTAAGCAAAGTGATGCAATTGGAACTAGCATTATATTGTAATATTTGGTGCTGACAAACAAAGTGAACATTACATTACAAAACAATTTTATCTGGGTTTCTTTTTTAATTTATTCGTTTTTACACAAAACGCCACCCCATAACGAGTGACGCACTTGACAACAGTTCGCTGCCATCCCAAAGGTAGAGCAGAACACATTGATATTCTCTGGAAAACATCTGAAGCATGGAAGACGGATCACGACACACTTTTTAACATAAAGACTATGGGAATCACTGATGAACTATAAATATTGCTTGTTGTAGACTCTTACACTAACATTTCCTTTCGCAGTTAACATTCAAAAATTGTGCAGTTAATTAACTACACTACAACTGACAATTAACTGTGTATGATATTCATGAAGTAACGGTGCGCCGAACTCACTATAGTAACTAAGCATATGGCAATTCTATTACAATGGAATCTTCCTTCATCTGTCAAAATCTTAAAGCTTCTGCATGTACAAAACACTGTGTATGCATACTCCAGCTCTCTTATCACCATAAGTCTTCTTATTTGACGTTTTCAGTGGTGAATAATTAGATGCAGATGCTTCAAATCAGTGGCTAAAGAAAATAAATTTTGAAACATAACGCATCAGTTATCAAGAAGAGGCTCTTTTCAGATTACGACGCAGTTTAGCAGTATTCTGGAGACAATGCTTTTACTACAGGATGAAACAAAATGTTATGCAAACAGAAGTGACAAATTTCAGAAATACTTGTTATGCAAAATAACACATCATTGGCAGCTGTTGATAACGACATCCTTTGCACCACTGAGTTCCTTGATAATGTCCTCCAGAGGTCGTCCCTTGGTTTCTGGTAGCAACCAAAATTCGATGAAAGCACAGACCAAACAGACAGCTGCAAAGAACCAGAAGGCGCCGTAAGCTCCCATTGTCTCTGACATGGTTGGATAAAGTTTGGAAATGATGGTTGAAGTGCCAGTGATTATTGTGTACATGATAATGGCGGCCACGGGTCTGATCCTTGGAGCCACTATTTCACATACCACCACATATGGCATTGCGTTCAGTCCAGCTGCCAGTGTCAAACAATATATAGAGAGACATGTGGCAGGAAGCCAGCCAAAGGAAGACAGGTCCACCTCCATCTCTTGCTTGAGGTACATGTAGACACCCAGGACTGCTACCGAAGTCCCGACAACCCCATTACAGAGAAACAGCAGGGGTCGTCGACCTAGACGGTCTATCACCAGTGCAGACACCAAAGTGCCAACAACCTGTCGAAAAAGGCAACAAATGGAAGTCAACATTCAGAAATTTTTGTACATTGCTTGTTTCGGAAATATTTTGGTAATGAGGATATGACTGTTTAAGTCATTGTAAATATTATTTATAAATATACATACAGTTTAATTGGAAAAATTGTTATAGGCTGTGCCAAGACAGCATATACGCATATTAATAACTGCGTTAAACCATACACAGCTGTACTAGTTATTCTATTTTTTAATATCAACTTTGGTCAATTTCAGACATTCCACGGGTCATCTGCACAGAGGGAACAAACTATACATAAAGTAAATACAATGACTATACCTCACAAAAGATTGTTCATACATAAATACACACATGTATATACATACATACATACATACATTTTATATGTATGGATATTATTCACACCGTGTGACATAGATATAACAACATATATTCAAACTTATTCAGCTGCCTATTTCCCAGCTGCTATGGTTACTCATTCTGAAATGTATTAATTCAGTATAAGATGTGTTACACACAACATCTCCTATATCATAGAATATAAACATTAAAGTGCATGGAACAGCCTATAGTATGCATTTTACTGCTGCTGTTGTCCAAAGATCTTATGTTACAGACACAACAATATGTCAAACAGCTAATTAGGAAAATTCACTCGCTGTCTAATTACAGCGTGGGATAGTATGTAGTTACAGAAATACCACAAAAAATTAAAGATGCAGATGGTGCCTGTATTTAAACAGACACATTTTTATGGATGAAACACAAATGATACTGCCGTAATATCACACGAATAACAAGGCTGAATGACATACCTTAACCAATTATGATTCTATTTATGGGTCAAATATATTCTTCCCCCCCCCCCCCCCATGAACCATGGACCTTGCCATTGGTGGGGAGGCTTGCGTGATCAGCGATACAGATGGCCATACCGTAGGTGCAACCACAATGGAAGGACATCTGTTGAGAGGCCAGACAAACGTGTGGTTCCTGAAGAGGGGCAGCTCCCTTTTCAGTAGTTGCAGGGGCAACAGTCTAGATGATTGACTGATCTTGCCTTGTAACACTAACCAAAACGGACTAGCTGTGCTGTAACTGCGAACGGCTGAAAGCAAGGGGAAACTACAGCCGTAATTTTTCCCGAGGGTATGCAGCTTTACTGTATGATTAAATGATGATGGCGTTCTTTTGGGTAAAATACTCCGGAGGTAAAATAGTCCCCCATTCGGATCTCCGGGCGGGGACTACTCAGGTGGACGACGTTATCAGGAGAAAAAGAACTGGATAGGTTAAATTTAGATATAGAGAGAATTAGTGAAGTTCGGTGGCAGAAGGGACAAGACTCCTGGTCAGGTGAATAGAGGGTTAAAAATACAAAGCCAAATATGGGTAATGCAGGAGTAGGCTTAATAATGAATAAAAAATAGGAGTATGGGTGAGCTACACAAACAGCATAGTGAACGCATTATTGTGGCCAAGATAGACACGAAGCCCACGCCTACTACAGAGTAGTACAAGTATATACGCCAACTAGCTCTGCAGATGATGAAGAAATTGATGAAATGTATGATGAGATAAAAGAAATTATTCAGATAGTGAAGGGAGACGAAAATTTAATAGTCATGAGTGACTGGAATTCAAGAGTAGGAAGAGGGAGAGAAGGAAACATAGTAGGTGAATATGGTTTTTGGCTAAGAAATGAAAGAGGAAGTCGCCTGGTAGAATTTTGCGCAGAGCATAACTTAATCATAGGTAACACTTGGTTTAAGAATCATGAAAGAAAGTTGTATACATGGAGAACCCTGGAGGTAGTAAAAGGTATCAAATACATCATATAATGGTAAGACACACATTTAGGAACCAGGTTTTAAAGTACAAGACATTTGCAGAGGCAGATGTGGACTCTGACCACAATATATTGGTTATGAACTGTAGTTTAAAACTGAAGAAACTGCAAAAAGGTAGCATAAGGGAACAATTGACAGGAATGGGGGAAAGAACTACAGTAGAAGAACAATAGGTAGCTTTGAGGGATGAAATAGTGAAGGCAGCAGAGGATCAAATAGGTAAAAAGACGAGGGCTAGTAGAAATCCTTGGGTAACAGAAAAAATATTGAACTTAATTGATGAAAGGTGAAAATATAAAAATGCAGTAAATGAAGCAGGCAAAATGGAATACAAAGGTCTCAAAAATGAGATCGACAGGAAGTGCAAAATGGCTAAGCACGGATGGCTAAAGGACAAATGTAAGGATGTAGAGTCTTGTCTCACTAGGGGGTAAGATAGATACTGCCTACGGGAAAATTAAAGAGACCTTTGGAGAAAACAGAACCACTTGCATGAATATCAAGAGCTTGATGGAAACCCAGTACTAAGTAAAGAAGGGAAAGCAGAAAGGTGGAAGGAGTATATGGAGGGTCTATACAAGGGTGATGTACTTGAGGACAATATTATGGAAATGGAAGAGGATGTAGGTGAAGATGAAATGGGAGATATGATATTTCACGAAGAGTTTGACAGAGCACTGAAAGACCTGAGTGGAAACAAGGCCCGGGAGTAGAGAACATTCCATTAGAACTACTAATAGCCTTGAGAGAGCCACTGTAATCGATTTTACGAGTATTAACTGCACAGATGTATAAGAGTAAATATACATCACGTGTGTGTTGGGGGGGTGGGGGAGGGGGGGCGTTTGTTGCAGTGGTGAGTTGGTGTGATTGTGTGGCATTTATACTTTACTAAAACTCCTTTGGAAAGAAAGTGGATATAATGTAAGATATAAAGTAAGACTTAACACTGTAATGCATTCATCCTTTTAACATTCAGTGAAATATGGTGCAGTACCTGACTGGAACAATCCATAGAAGAGTCAATGAGTATGTGGATCACTCTGAAAACTGTTAGATAATTTATCTGACATCTCAACATTAATGGCAATTTCTTGTGTCAATATAATATAATTCAATGATAATATTCATATTGTCACATTAAACTATAGTTCCTTAGGAATTTTGATCACGTATAGTGCATTAATAACTTACGATTTCTTTACTCGGTATTGGTGCTTTTGAAGATGCTGTGGTCTTCGACGGAATCACATCTGATCCGTTTGCTGTGAAAAGAGGGGTTGCGTTTTGGCTCCCACTCTGTTCAATATCTTCTTCTCAGCACTCCTCAAAGTTGCTTTCGGTGAAATTAATCTGGGCATTCGTCTGTATGACCAAGCTGATGGGGAGCTCTACAACATTTCTCTACTCAGATCCAAGCGCTTCCGAGAAGACTTAATTGTAAATAGCCTTTCATTTGCTGACGATGCTGCATTTATAGCGCACACTCAAGAGGATCTGCAAGAGCTTATGGATAAATTCTCTACTGCGTCCAACCTCTTCTCCATGGCTATAAACGTAAAGAAGACGGTTGTCATGGCACAATCCTACACAGATCCTCCTTGTTTAAGGTTTTCGGTAAGTTCTGCTATCTTAGTTCAATAATGACAGAAGATCTCTCTCCCTGGATGACGAGAGAAATGCACAAATAAGAAAGGCTGCCAGTACTTTCGGGAAGTTCCGCACACGTGTATGGGATAAGAGACATCTCACATTGTCGACCAAAATTCTTGTGTATCAGTATTGTGTGCTGAGTACTCTCCTGTATGGAGCTGACACTTGGACGTCGTATACCAAACAGGAACGGAACGAATGCTCAACGCCTTTCACCTGCGGTGCTTACGGCGTGAATTGGGAATATCATGGAAGGATCGTGCGACAAATGATATGTTTCTGAAAACTGCAAAACAACACAGTATCACTGCCACGCTGAAGCAACGTCGCCTGTGGTGGTTAGGACATCTGCATCGTATGGACCACTCTGTCTGCCCTGACGCACATTACGCAGTCAAATAGCAGGAGCAAAGAGACCTCGTGGAAGACCTCCACTACGCTTTAGGTATTGCGTCAAGCGTGATACGTGCGCATTTAATATTGACAGTGACAAGTGGGAGCAACTCGCTGATGATCGCAACAAATGGAGGAAACTGACTGCAGATGGAAGCGAGATGCCCGACCAAGTATGGCTTCACAACTTAGCTGCAAAAAGATCTCGCACACATGAGCTTATGACTAACCCACCCGCTGGAGAGACTCATATTTGCCTCGCTAATGGGCGCCAAGTCGGCTCTCGCGTTGGACTTCTGAGCCACCAGCGAAAATGTCTCCAGGATGCCACTTGAATCTTCCGACACGAAGCACCCGGCCATTGTATATTATACAGGGTGGTCCATTGATAGTGACCGGGACAAATATCTCACGAAATATGCATCAAACGAAAAAAACTACAAAGAACGGAACTCGTCTACCTTGAAGGGTGAAACCAGATGGCGCTATGGTTGGCCCGCTAGATGCCGCTGCCATAGGTCAAACGGATATCAACTGCGTTTTTTAAAATAGAAACCCCCATTTTATTTACATATTCGTGTAGTACGTAAAGAAATATGAATGTTTCAGTTGGACTACCTTTTTCGCTTTGTGATAGATGGCGCTGTAATAATCACAAACATTTAAGTACGTGGTATCACGTAACATTCCGCCAGTGTGGACGGTATTTGCTTCGTGATACATTACCCGTGTTAAAATGGACCGTTTACCAATTGCGGAAAATGTCGATATCGTGTTGATGAATGGCTGTTAACGGGCGTGTGCTATGTATGCTGCTCGGTATCCTGGACGACATCATCCGAGTGTCCGGATCGTTACCTGGATAGTTACGTTATTTAAGGAAAGAGGAAGTGTTCAGCCACATGTCAAACGTTAACCACGACCTGCAACAAATGATGATGCCCAAGTAGGTGTATTAGCAGCCGTCGCGGCTAATCTGCACATCAGTAGCAGATAAAATGCCTGAGAATCGGGAATCACAAAAACATCGGTGTTGAGAATGTGACAACAACATCGATTGCACCCGTACCATATTCCTATGCACCAGGAATTGCATGGCGACGACTTTGAACATTGTGTACAGTTGTGCCGCTGGGGCAAGAGAAATTACGGGACGATGACAGATTTTTTGCACGCGTTCTATTTAGCGACGAAGCGTCATTCACCAACAGCGGTAACGTAAACCTCCACAATATCCACTATTGGGCAACGAAAATCCACGATGGCTGCGACAAGTGGAATATCAGTGACCTTGGCAGGTTATTGTATGGTACGTCATTATGGGAGGAAGGATAATTGGCCCCCATTTTATCGATGGGAATGTAAATGGTGCAATATATGCTGATTTCCTACGTAATGTTCTACCGATGTTACTACAAGATGTTTCACTGCATGACAGAATGGCGACGTACTTCCAACATGATGGATGTCCGGCACATAGCTCGAGTGCGGTTGAAGCATGAATAGCATATTTCATGACAGGTGGATTGGTCGTCAAAGCACCATTTGGTGGCCCGCACGTTCACCGGATCTGACGTCCCCAGATTTCTTTTTGTGCGGAAAGTTGAAAGATATTTGCTATTATGATCCACCGACAAAGCCTGACAACATGCGGCAGCTCATTGTCAATGCATGTGCGAACATAACGGAAGGCGAACTACTCGCTGTTGAGAGGAATGTCATTACACGTATTCCCAAATGCATTGAGGTTGACGGACATCATTTTTTGCATTTATTTCATTAATGTGGTATTTCCAGGTAATCACGTTGTAACAACATGCGTTCTCAGAAATGATAAGTTCGCAAAGGTACATATATCACGTTGGAACAACCGAAATAAAATTTTGAAACGTACCTACGTTCTGTATTTCGATTTTTGGAAAAACCTACCTGTTACCAACTGTTGTCCTAAAATTGTGGGCCATATATTTGTGTCTATTACAGCGCCATATATCACAAAGCGAAAAAAGTGGTCCAACTAAAACATTCATATTTCTTTGGGTACTACAGGAATATGTAATAAAAAATGGGGGATCCTATTTTTAAAAAAATGCAGTCGATATCCGTTTGACCTATGGCAGCGACATCTAGCGGGCCAACCATAGCGCCATCTGGTTCCCCACTTCAAGCTACACAAGTTTCACTCTTTGTAGACTTTTCGTTTGACGCTTATTTCGTGAGATATTTGGCCCTGTCACGATCAATGGATGACCCTGTATGTGTAGTCAATGTTAACCGAAGTTTATAATGATATAAAGAGTGACGCCATTGGGCAGTGGGTGAATGGAAATAAATTATTTGGGTTGATGAATCACGTTTTTCCTTATTACAACCCAATGGAAGGGCTTGCAAAGTGGCAATTGAGTAAGGACATTTACTAGCCATCCTGCGAAGTACCAACAATTAAATACGAAAGAGATCGGAATACGGAAGGTTGGTCAGGGTGTGGTCCCCTTATTGCCCTTAAGAAAACGGTAAATGTAGAAGGATAGCGATACAACTTATAGAACTGTGTACACCGTACGGTTGAGGAATAATTGGCACACGATGATTATTTGATCATTCTGAGAATGCACGATGTCATAAAGCAGCGAGTATGAGGCAATGATTTGTTGAGAATAGCATTCCAGAAATGAAGTGGCCGCCAGAGAATCCCGAGCGGAACCTGATGGAACACCTTTGAGATGAATTACAACGCCGACTTTGCTTCAGACCCTAACGTCCTAAACTTCTGTCGTTTCGGCTCTTTAGGAAGAATGGACTGCGATTCCTCCACAGACATTGAGACAGGCCACTGAAAGTGTTCGCAGCAGAATTCAAGCCATCATAAACGCAAAGTGAGGGCACACCTCATGTTAATGTCCAGTAATAAGTGCTCAGATATTTTTGATCAGACAGTGTACACTCTTTACGCTTGCGTTAGATCATTTGGCATAACGAGAGTGGCTTCTTTTTTAAGCCAAGCACAAGAAAAAAGGATCTGCCCACAAGAGAGAGACCTAGGTCTTATGGGAGTGCTGCTCCTCAGAGCCCAATACAAAATTCCTCATGATTCCTTTCCGTAGAAACCAACAGAAAAATCGCAGCAACGGTTGTGTTGCACAGGTGTCGGATAACAGTTCGTGCGGTGGTATTCTATGCCGCTTGCTCTTGGTGAGTCACTACAGGGACGGTTATTGATATGCCATATCTGTGTTCGATCTGGTGATAGAGCAGGCCACTGAAACATGTACACACCCTTCAGAACATGTTGGGCTACAACAGCGACATGTGAACGAGCGTTATCCTGTTGGAAAACAGCCCATGAACGAATCAGCAGACTGACTTACAATTTTGCAGTGAGGGTGCGTCGAATAACAACGAGAGTGATCCCGTGCACCCAAGACCGTTATCTGTGTCTAGCAAGCGGACAGGTTAGGTACAGATTTTCAACTGGCCTCCTTCTAACCAACTCACGGCTATCACTGACAAATACGTAGAACCGCTTTTCATCAGGAAACACATTAGACCTCCACCTTGCCCTCCAGCGAACCATATCTTGAGACCTACGAAATAACAAACGCCGGTGGTTTAAGATCAGTGGAATCCAGGGTTCAGAGAGTCTGGTTCGAAGCTATCCTCGAATTAACCGACTTGTAACAGTTCGTTCTGACATTATGGTGCCAAATGCTGCTCAGATTGCTGCTGCAGATTCAGTACAATGCAGCACAGCCACCCGCGGAACATGAATGTCTTCCCTCTCCATAGTGCCATGTGGGCATCCAGGCCCAGATCATCTTGCGACCGAACGTTCTCCTGGCAACCACTACAAGTAATCACATACAGTGGCTACGTTTCTGCCAAGTCTTGCTGCAGTATCGCAGAAGGAACATCCAGTTTCTTGTAGGCCTATTACACGACATCGTTCAACCTCAGTGAGATGTTGATAATAGCGCCTTTATCGCCTTAAAGGGATTCTTTACTGTCAACTCACCGCATCCAGTCTCAAAGGTAACTAACGCTCACGACCGTTGCAGCGTCAGTTTGAAGCAGACATGATTTGCTTCTTCATAGTGGCGCTATCTCCTCTAATGCGTCCGGCTTCAAATTTGAACAGACATCATCTTTCAGATGTAGAAACACGCCTACTAACTTTAGTCTATGTCACACAACTCCGTCTTTATGTTGCAGCTTTTTCCGTCGGTGTGCCTCAGCTGTCTCCCTATTTTAGGGTCTTTTAAACCATTCCCTACATCTTCTTTCCTTATTGTTACTATTTTATTAATCTTCAGCAATTATTGTCGTATATAATGAAATATTAAGCAACCACTTTGGAAATTTAAATCTCTTTTATGCAATTGACTGCGTATTATTGCATTCCTTACTTTTGTTCCCCCTCCTGTTCCACCCCCCCCCCCCCCTCTTCTCATTATTTTTTTTCTGGTTCAAAATTGGTTCAAATGACACTGAGCACTATCTGACTTAACTTCTCAGGTCATCAGTCGCCTAGAACGTAGAACTAATTAAACCTAGCTAACCTAAGGACATCATACACATCCATGCCCGAGGCAGGATTCGAACCTGCGAACGTAGCGGTCACTCGTTTCAAGACTGTAGCGCCCAGAACCGCACGGCCACTCCGGCCGGCTTTTTGTTCTAACTCACATTTTCGCTTATCAGAAAAATTCGCCTAGTGCATACTTAGAGTTGTTCAAGCGCAACATATTGCGGACGATGTTTGGTGTAGTTGTTATGTAGAGATGTAATGAATAACCTGTGTTGAAACGTCCCCTTAGAAAAATTGTGCATAACTGTGCTTAAACTGACACACATTATTTTTAGCGCAACGCAATCTGACTTTCAAAAATCCCTACAAAAGAATGGCCCTGACTAACATTAACCTATACGTTTCACAAATCGCTTACCTCACAAAAATCTTGGTTACTCGAACTACTGCAATACAGCGAGCGCCACTACTGCCAGCTAAATAAAGGATTCAAACTACTGAAGGCACTAACTACTGATAGGCATAGTTAGCAAAAGAAAGATTTTGATAGAGAACAAACAATGTATTTACCTTAATATTATTAAAACGTCATATTATATATATCAGTTCATGGCATCCAGTCTTACAAATGTACTGTCTCTGATGGACACATGTCCAGATCATCCACTCTCAAAAATCCGCCTTCTCACTTCCCCACATCCACCACTGCTGGCGGCTCACCTCCAACTGCCCAACGCTACGCGCTGTTAACATCCAGGTGCCGCTGCTCAACACTACAATGGCAGACAACAATGCAAACCAGCCACAGACTGCACACGGCATAGCCAGTGATTTTCAGAGCGCTACGTGGCGTTACCAATAAAAAAACCTAAACAGCCTACTTACAGTGTTAAGAGGCAACTTAGAAAAGCATCACACCAAATAAAATACTGATGATTAGATTTGTGATGAGATGGGAATTTAGATCTGTGAAATAATTGTGAACGTTCATTGTAGATGACCCTCAGATGTTTATTTTTATGCTCAATGCTACCTGTTTAGATCAGTAGACGATTATCAAGCCGAAGACTAACGGACAGACAAAACCGTTGAAGTGCGTAGGTCACAATATGCTGACAAAAAAATTATGACGTTAAATAACATAGCAATTACTTAGAAAGCGTAACCAGCTTATCACTACCACATTGGAAGTAAACAACTTCGATGTAGATGCACAAATGTAGCTTCGGTTGCAACAACTAATCTCCAAAAGATATAGTTATACAGGACACGCACAAATGACAACAACACATTACAAATTGAAGTAAACTCTAATGGACTTATAGAAAAAAAATTTAACAGCAAAGATCTAATTCAAATCTCTGTGAATCTTGGAAAAAGACTATAAGAGAGGTTCAAATGGTTCAAATGGCCTTGAGCACTATGGGACTTAACTTCTGAGGTCATTAGTCCCCTAGAACGTAGAACTACTTAAACCTAGATAACCTAAGGATATCACACACATCCATGCCTGAGGCAGGATTCGAACCTGCGAACGTAGCGGTCGTGCGGTTCCAGACTGTAGCGCCTAGAACCGCTCGGCCACTCTGGCCGCCAGCGGGATCTCAAACAAGTAAAACGGCACATACGAGGAATTAGTCTTGCATCACATCTATCTTTTAATAATGTAAATACAAGTCCTTTAGAGCCTTCTTCAATCTGAAATATACGATCGTCCTGTGTGCTTCTCTTACATATCTATGTCTTTTGGAGATAATTTGTTACAACAGAAGCTAAGTTTTTCTATTTATGTCGAAGTTGTTTACTTCAAATGTTATAGTGACAAGCTGGGTACGGTTTGTAAGCATTGCTGCGTTATTTAATGCCCTAATTTTTATTTTGTCGGTGTATTGTGAGCTGTACACTTTAAGGACTTTGTCTGTTGACCGAAGCCGGTAGCGCGGAGTATAAAAATAATATAAAAATAAAGATCTAATGGTCAGCTACAATGAAGTTTGACAAATATCGTTAACTTAAAAAGGAAACGTTGCAGGTGGAGACTGCCTCACATACTGAGCTACGTAACGTACCTGCAGCGCACCTAGAATGATTGTTGCCACGTCGGAAGGCACAGATCCGCCGGCCTCATCGAACATCATGACGGCGTAGTTAAGCACAGCGTAGGAGCCGCATAGCTGTATATTGGCGCCGAGGGTGGCGACGTTGGCGAAGCCCTTGAGCGGAGCTCTCGAACAGATCTCCTTGAGCGTGACGCGTCCGGCGCCGCCATCTTGGGTGCCGTCTCCAACCAGGGACGCCCGAATGCGTTCCATCTCACGCTCCACCTGCTCATCTGAGATTCCACGGCGCAACCACCTCAGCGCCTTTGACACAGAACATACGCCTTCTCAGAAAATGCTAATAAATTGTGTGACATTATGATGTTAATAAACGTTTCTTCAAATGGTTATACACAGCCTGCAAATACACTGCAGGAAAAAAAATTACTACACCCTTTTACATGTTTCCAATTCACCCAAGATTTATTGTCGCAACAGCTCCTATAGAGTACACGAAATTATTACATTTATAGGTCAATAGCACTCTAACATTCTGCGTGGTGTCTTTTTATTCTAAGTCGTGCCTCCCTACCACTTTTGTGCAACGACGCTCTGAGCGTGTTGTTTTAAGGAATTGACTAGTTTGAACCTGGCACCTGTTGCTGGTATGGAGACGCAAGCCCACACGTGATATGTAGAGTTCAGAAGAGTTCAGTGAGACTAGCAATGGTATAATCAAATACTTAATGATTTCAAAGTCAGATCCACTGCACACCCTGTAAAAGAATCTTAATACTAACTAAATGTAGTGGAAGGGGTCAAGGCTTTTCTATTTTTAGTTAGCTGGTAAAATAACATCGAAAAAGCAGTTAAGTTTATTCCACTGACAAAGCATTGTTTATAAATTGTACTATTGATAAAAGGAAATATTTTAATAGAGAATGGTAAAAACCAACTGCGTTCAACAAAAATGTGAACGAAGATTCCCTAAATGGATTTCCAACTTCTATAATGGATCGAAGGATGACCTATGCCATATCTATAATCTAGGTTTAAATTAAGTTTCATAAAAGAATCAGATATGGTCTACAGTGGCCATCAATTATCTTTAATTACTTATTTAACTTGCCGTAAATTACAGTGGCTGATGTGGCTTCTGAATAATAACAGAAACATCATCGCGTTTCAGATTTTAACTCCAAGTAGCATTGTCCTCCTCATTTAATTATCATCGGGAAAGTGGCGAGACTCGAATGTGTGAAGATCGGGACTTTGTACAGGCACTGATAACTGCGCAGTTGACAGCCCCATAAACCAAACGTTTCCATCGTCGTCATAAGTCCAAAGAGAAATTTTTCAATGTTAAAAACTAATAAAATATAACTAAATTAATATTGATTAAATTAATATTAATAAGTGTACTTATTAACTCATTTTTATTGTGTAAATCTCCTTAAGTGGAAATTAAATAAAACAGTTTTTATGATAATTCGTCACTTAGATTTTACCGTTTTTGGCAGAGATTTTTGAACAATTGGTGTAGATCTCGTAAATAATATGTGATTGTTCAAGAATTTTTGCGGCTACTTTCATGTTGTAAGATTGTAGGAAAGCATATACTTGTGTTATCCTGTTTTTCACCTTGCAGTATCTCATGTGAAGGAAATAGCCAGTAACGAAATCGGTAGAGCCTAAATAAAATTGTAAAGCTCGTTGCATCAAAAATGATTTTTCTAAATTCATGGTGTTTAAGGCAGAGCGTTTCTCATGTGATACCCTGAAATCCATGCTCAAGGCAATCGGAAGGATGCAGTATTTCTTGACTTTCGAAAACTATTTGTCTCTGCACGATGGCAACATTTAGTTCGAAAACTGCGTTCATGTGGAGTATCAAACAAAATATGGACTGACTTATCTGAGAACTTAGTTTTTCGTGAAGACATCCTTGGGTTAGTGCTTCATATATATATATATATATATATATATATATATATATATATATATATATATATATATATATATATATATATATGTATATATATATATATTCTACTTCACCTGTTTATTGATCGTATGAAGGGAATACATCTTACTATCTGTCTCACAGCTGGATGCAGATCTTTCTCGAACGAAAATCAGATGGGCTTTTAGAGCATTCTGTTTACTGGAAGCACACTGACCTATATCTCACTGTGCCAAGATCTTGAGTCTCAGTCCGCTGGCTGGTTTGATGGGGCCCACCGCGAATTCCTGTAATGTATCGACCTCTTCTGAATTTGCACCCAACCTCTTCAGTTACTTGTTGCTATAATTTATCCCACTTACAGCTCTCTCTAGGAACAAGGAACTTATTTCCTGATGCCCCAACGGATCTCATACCATTCTCTCCCTTCTTCTTGTGAGTATTTTCCACATGTTTCACACCTCGCCGATTCTTATGAAATACCCCGGTTTTCAACGTCCTCCTGTAGCACCACATCTCAAAGTCTCCTATTCTATTCCGTTCCGGTCTTCCAACAGTCCTCGTCTCATTGCCTTACAATGCTATGCTCCAGCCGTAAATTCTCAGAATTTTGTTTCTGTGATACTAATAGGGGTCTGTGTTTTACTCTGCTCGGCAACTGTGATGGATTAGTTGTCAAGCTGACTGCTCGATAGTTTTCTCACTGAGTCGGATAATTTGCCGCCAATCTCATAGATTATACACAATCACTTGATTACTCGTTTGTTGCCACTTCCCCAAATTATATTAAAAATTCCTAAGGAACGTTATCGATGACTTCCCCTTTATTTGATTGCAAGTTTTTCAAAGTCCTTTTTAAACGTTCACTTTAATATTGGAGCCCCTATGTCCTCCATATCGACTACCATTTCTTCGTCTATCACGTCATCAGACAATTCCTCGCCCATGGCCTCAGTGCACTCCTTCTACCTGTCTCTACTCATAGTTACATGGTGGAATCATTCTTGCACTTTCATTTATGGCGAATCAGTCCTAACTAGCATTTCTTTTTAGATTTCTTCGCATTTTTTATGCAGCCATTTCGCTTTTTGTTCCCTCCACTTCTAATGTACTTCATTCCTGGAAGACTTAAGGGGGGACATTGATGAAAAACACACACTGTTTCAAAAATGCACCAAATCAACAATTTTGGAGATATGGCAATAAAAGTTTGTACCACGCTTTATATGAAAGTAACACATTTCCATATAAAATCCTTTGATTATATATTTTCAACTTTTTCTTAATGAAATTTGAAGTTTTATTTTCTAAAAATAATGTATGTTCCTTTTTCTCAGGAAGTATTCAAGAGATTAATACAAAAAAATTTCTGTCTCATCTCTTTATATGTTATAAGCTTCTCTCATGAGGTTTTTGGAATAGGACGAATAGGAGAATTTTCATAATTTTTTAATTATAATTCCACAAGTATAATTTTAAATTCATGCAAAATTGCAAGCAATTTTCCCCATATCTCAGCTTGCAATCAGAATTTCAAAATTTGCTCTTGAGACAACGTTTAATAGGTTTGCAGAAATATGCGTACGAAATTTCATAATTTAGCATTCATAGAATCTGAGGAAAAGGTACATAAACTTTAAAAAACAAACTGTTCAGGAAACGCAGTTTGAAGTTCAACCTAAAATTTTTAATTATTTCACTTCTGAAGAAGGCACCACATTTGTACTCTGGGTCGTCTTTCCCTTCAAGGTTTCTCTTCTGGTTTCTCGTTGTCTGTCTTCTTTCCATTACCAGGTCTTCAACTGACTTTTCAGCTGCAGAGACGCGCTGTAAATCTATTGTTCTCAGTTAGTCTTGAGTAAAATTTCCTATCTCGAAGCCCATTCTTTCTAATACCTTCATCCTTCCGTCGTTCCCATCATTAAATACAACAACTGCATCGTAAGTTGCAATTCTGACAACTCTAGCAGTTGCAAATGTGTTTAAGGCATCGTTTCCATATTAGTGAATTTAGAGACTCATTTTTACGTTGCGTTTTGCCATGAACACACTTTTTGAGAAGTACAGGATAGGCCAGAAACCTGTAAGTGGGCTTCAGAAGATCCAGGATACAATTTCGAAATTTGGAAGCCTCTCCTTGTGAATGTAGGGGATGTTATCCCTCTGAGCTTGGCGTGGCAGGGAGGCCTCGTCATACTTTCAATTAATTTCCAGGCACATCGGATGCGATTTCAACATTGAAACTTTGGGAACTTATTGTCCATGAGTTGTACTAACAAAAAAAAAAAATCGAAAAATTGTCATTTTTGCTCAATTTCCTCAACTGTCGGATAGAAAAAGTGATGTACCCCAAGGGGGTAGGAGGAATCGGAATGAAATTCCGATTTTCTTTTCTTTTTAGTCATCAGCGACCTGCCACAAATTCCTCTCCTGAGCCAAATTCTTCATTTCACAGTATCACTTGCAATCTATGTCTACAATTATTTACCGAAGGTGTTCTAATATCTACCTTCTTGATATGTAATTTGAGAGTGGATAGGAGGAAGGGGGGGGGGGGGGGAGAGAGAGAAAGGAAAGGAAAGAAAAGAAAAGAGATTACCGATGTTGGCTGCATCGGGACATTATGCAGAATCAGCGACGAGTATAATGTGTAATGGACGCGGATTCGAGCCCGGGATCTCCTCCCTAGTAGGCAGGTGTGTTAACCACTGTACCATCCGGAACACAGTATTACTACAACTGCGTGGAGTATCTCGGCACCCCTCGTGGCCGCTCGACACTCTCAACAAGCACCATCTGTCTGCAGTACCTGTCCATCTCTTCCATACTCGTTACTCTGAGACTCCGACAGGAGCCGGCCAGTGTCTGGCCCAGACACTGGTTCAGAGGTTTTATTGACATACAGATATTCGTCACTAGAAAATTTTGTCAACGGCACACTGTTATCAGACTCTGTAACTACACTGTAGACGGCTAGGCTTTTTGTAATGAATTGCACTACAGAGGGTGGGGCAAATAGAAGTGGCCTAGACGAGTGGATACCATTTGTGGCAGCATTAATGGAGGAGGAAAAGACCTGCAGCTACCTCGAACAGAGCGGAGAAGCTGTCCATACAGCCAGCTGAACCTTGGAGCATATATACACAATTTTCACGACAGAACTGTTAGCAGAGGTCAGTTTAGTCGCTTGCCTAGCTTGTCACTCAGGTCACCCGATCTGTCAGTGTGTGATTAATTTGTGTCGGCAGCCATCGAGTCTAAGGTACATGTAATGTATACCATAGTTTTCAAGAAGTACAGTAGAACTGTACGGGTGAGATTTCAGCAATTCCAGTAGTCCAACTTCGATTCACCTTCAGCAACTTGCTCACCAGGGCTCGCAAGTGCCAAGAGATGAATGTTGGTCACTTTCAACATCTGCGATAGTCAGCTTAGTACTGTATTCCCTTTCCTCTGCTGTGTTTCTTTGAACCTGGAACTCCATTCTCCAGACAACTTTTATTTCTCCAACTGCGTAAGTCCTTAATATCCCACGAAATTAATTAATTATAATTTTCTTGTGTTGTAGAAGGATTTCCTTGTTCGCAACACGTAGTTCATTCATAAATATTTTCTTCTCATTCTTCGTTTTCCGTATGTGAGGCATTTTCGTCTTCTAAATTTGTTTGCATTCACGATTTTACCTTCAAACCGTCCAGCTGTTTCCTCTTTAACTCTGTTAGAATTGCTTTTATTTTGTGTATTCCAGAAAAGTGTTCAGAAAAAAATGCGGTGATCGTAGAATTCTCTCAAACAAGAATAATAAAATTCCAAAGTGTTCTTCGTAAGCTTGACCTTATCTCTTCCCTACTCGATCACTGTCATCCGCAGTTTCTTTTTCGGGAGTTTATTTTACCACTCGATAGTAGAACTGTTTCTTATTCTTGATCTGAGACACTTTCTTCATGCACACTTACGGATTTATCAAATTGTCCGTCCAGAAGAATACTCACACTGAATTTCCTAAATCCTGAGGCCCAGATTGTTTTTTGCCAGATTGGAAGATGCTACAACATTCTCCACATTGGTCGGAAAGGCTGTTTGGAATTGTGTCTCCGAAGATACTCCCTCCATTAGGCTCTCCGATATACACTGAAGAGCGAAAGAAACTGGTACACCTTCCTAATATCGTGTAGGCCCGCCGCGAGGATGCAGAAGTGCCGCAGCATTAAGTGGCATGGACTCGAATGACGTCCGAAGTAGTGCTGCAGGGAACTGACAACATTAATCCTTCAGGGCTGTCCATAAATCCTAAAGAATATGAAGTGGTGGAGATCTCTTCCGAAGAGCACGTGCAAGGTATCCCAGGTATGCTTAATAATGTTCATCTCTGAGGAGTTTGGTGGCCAGCGGAAGTGTCTTACCTCAGAAGAGTGCTCCTGGAGCCACCATGTAGCAATTACGGGCGTGTGGCGTGTCGCGTGTCGCGTTGTCCTGCTGGAATTGCCCAAATCCGTTGGAATGCACAATGGACATCAATGGATGCAGGTGATCAGAGATGGCGCTTAGGGACGTGTCACCTGTAAGAGTCGATCTAGACGTATCAGGGATCCTGTATCACTCCATCTGCACACGTCCCACACTATTACAGAGTCGGTGTTGAAGGGGCCAGGCGTGGCGTAAAGCTTTGTGTCGTGCAGTCATCAAGGGTACTAGCGTGGGCCTTCGGCTCTGAAGCCCATATTGACGATGTTTCGTTGAATGGTTCGCACGCTGACACTTGTTTATGACTCAGCATTGAAATCTGCAGCAATTTGCGGAAGGCTTGCACTTATATGAACGGTTCTCTTCAGTTGTCATTGGTCCCGTTGTTGGGGATCTTTTTCCGGCAGCAGCGATGTCGGAGATTTGGTGTTTTACCAGATTATTGACATTCACGTTATACATGTGAAATGGTCGGATGGGAAAATCCCCACTTCAACGTTACCTCGTAGAAGCTGTGTCCTCATCATCGTTTCATCAACATCGCCGACGCGGAAGTCGCCCAATGCGGCGTTGCCTGAAATAAGACAACGTTGAGGCCGAACTTCCCCGGCGTGGATCTCTCGTCCATCAATGCCACACGGTCATTTTTTTCTTATGGGTGACTGGAGCAGACATTTCAGACCTACTGTCACTCAGAAGCGACACAAAAAGCACCAGGGGGTGGCATAAGGACCATAATGATCGAGAATGAAACCACCTCTTGCCTTGATGGGAGGTTTACTACCTTTGGCCCGAAAAAAGCACGTTCTTTGAGAATTTTTTTCTCGGGATGTGTTAAAGATATCAACTGGAAACTTGGTCAAAATGTTTATTGATATTTCCTCTACAAACTGTAAATTTTGGACAAGAAATGTCGAAGATCAAAGGCTGGAGTGCCGTCGGAACGAAACAAAATTTCAACGTAGACCTCCACGCACTGTATGTCACAGGTTAGCCGGCTCGTTTGAAATCAAAATTGAGTTATCGTTAGAGAAGTATTTATGATTCTTTAGGAGTTGTACCTCGCTTAAGTTATTTGGACCATAGGAAACAAAATTATGGCCATTTGAAAAAAATAGGCTTTCTTTCATCGATTTTTTGATTTCGTCGCCCAAGTAAAAATATTTATAGTTTATGGATCGGAATGAAACTTGTACAACCCCTAGACAATTTAGATAGATTCGTCGGAAACAACGAATCATGCCAATCGGTTCAGTAGATTCAAAGTTACCACACCGCGCGATAAAAAAAAGTCATTTCGAGAAATCGGCTTTTCCGGGTGCATAAACTAGTCCGAGCCGCTCGCACGGCCGGTGACAAGCGGCTTTCGGCCGCTTGAATCCGGTGTCGTCCGAATGCTTGGCGAACTACGTCGAATAGAGTCACAGGGTGACGTCCATCGTTGTCATGGTCTTAAGAATTGCTGAAGGCCCTTCGTTGAAGCTGCTCACGGCCAGTCTTCGAGCCAGAATGCAAATATTGGGGGCTAACTTTCAAACACACGCGTTCAAACTTCCATTTGAATTTTGTGTGTTTCCTCCTAAGCACCGGTAAAATAACTGGTGCGTGAAAAAGACCGATTTCAGGCAGGTGAATTTTTTTGTTGAACCGCGAATAACAAACATTTACGTTCCGTATTCGGAAAAACAGTTTCAGATGTTGGTTCTAAACACTTATATGGATCCAACAATGCTATTTAAAAGAAATAGATTTTTTTGAACCAAAAGATAGTAAACCTCCCCTTAAGGTTTGACTCCCACATATTTCAGATACATTCCTAGATCTCTTATATTTTCACTAGTTCAGCGACGTACCGCCACTCAGTCTGTCGAAATAGGTGCCTGTCACACTGGCGCCTATGAATCATTGAATGGCTGTGTCTGTACAGGGGTAAAACATTAAAGTGCCCAACAAGCGTGAGTGGGCAGCATCGATGGAGTCCCGCAACTGGGGAGTGTTAGAGGGATGTATTGCCGTTTTATTCATACACGTGTCAATGTCACACAGCCCCATCATTACGTTAGTCGGGCATGAAGCAGAGAGCCTAGAAAAGCATAAATACTCTCTCTAGCTTCAGAAGACGTTCAGATTTCGTCGCTTTTGAAAGGTCCTAGTGATTCCACCCTCCTTATCAGAGCAACAATTTCGATCGCGCTGCACTCAAAAATGGTACGGTAACATTCAGTGAGGTATCACACCCAAGGTGTGGACAGTCCAGGAGAACGTAAGCAAAGGTTGTCAAGAACGTCGCTCCGTTGCTCGACACACTTCGAAATGTTTTCGGCCGCGAAATGTGTGAGAATCAACTCCCCAAGGAAGGGGTCGTTTCGTTGTCGCCCCACTATGCCAAAACCTGAGACCTTTTCGTGTCGCTTCTGAACGACAGTGTGTCTAAAATGATTTCTACATCTACATCTACATCCATGCTCCGCAAGCCACCAGACGATGTGTGGCGGAGGGTACCCTGAGTATCTCTATCGGTTCTCCATTCTATTCCAGTCTTGTATTGTTCGTGGAAAGAAGGATTGTCGGTATGCTTTTGAGTGGGCTCTAATCTCCCTGATTTTATCCTCATGGACTATTCGCGAGATATACGTAGGAGGGAGCAATATACTGCTTGACTCTTCGGTTAAGGTATGTTCTCGAAACTTTTACAAAAGCCCGTACCGAGCTACTGAGCATCTCTCCTGCAGAGTCTTCCACTGGAGTTTATCTATCATCTCCGTAACGCTCTCGCGATTACTAAATGATCCTGTAACGAAGCGCTCTGCTCTCCGTTGGATCTTCTCTATCTCGTCTATCAACCCTATCTGGTACGGATCCCACACTGCTGAGCAGTATTCAAGCAGCGGGCGAACAAGCGTACTGTAACCTACTTCATTTGTTTTCGGGTTGCATTATGTTAGGATTCTTCCAATGAATCTCAGTCTGGCATCTGCTTCACCGACGATCAACTTTATATGATCATTCCATTTTAAATCACTCCTAATGGGTAACCCCAGATAATTTATGGAATTAACTGCTTGCAGTTGCTGATCTGCTATTTTGTAGCTAAATAATAAGGGATCTATCTTTCTATGTATTCGCAGCACATTATACTTGTCTACATTTAGATTCAATTGCCATTCCGTGCACCATGCGTCAATTCGCTGCAGATCCTCCTGCATTTCAGTACAATTTTCCATTGTTGCAATCTCTCGATACACCACAGCATCATCCGCAAAAAGCCTCAGTGAACTTCCTATGTCATCCACCAGGTCATTTATGTATATTGTGAATAGCAACGGGCCTATGACACTCCCCTGCGGCACACCTGAAATCACTATTACTTCGGAAGACTTCTCTCCATTGAGAATGACATGCTGCGTTCTGTTATCTAGGAACTCCTCTATCCAATTACACAATTGGTCTGATAGTCCGTATGCTCTTACTTTGTTCATTAAACGACTGTGGGGAACTGTGTCAAACGCCTTGCGGAAGTCAAGAAACACGGCATCTACCTGTGAACCCGTGTCTATGGCCCTCTGAGTCTCGTGGACGAATAGCGCAAGCTGGGTTTCACACGACCGTCTTTTTCAAAACCCACGCTGATTCTTACAGAGTAGATTTCTTGTCTCCAGAAAAGACATTATACTCGAACGTAATACGTGTTCGAAAATTCTAAAACTGATAGACGTTAGAGATATAGGTCTATAGTTGTGCACATCTGTTCGACGTCCCTTCTTGAAAACGGGGATGACCTGTGCCCTTTTCCAATCCTTTGGAACGCTTCGCTCTTCTAGAGAACCACGGTACACCGCTGCAAGAAGGGGGGCAAGTTCCTTCGCGTACTCTGTATAAAATCGAACTGGTATCCCATCAGGACCAGCGGCCTTTCCTCTTTTGAGCGATTTTAATTGTTTCTCTATCCCTCTGTCATCTATTTCGATATCTACCATTTTTTCAACTGTGCGACAATCTAGAGAAGGAAGTACACTGCAGTCTTCCTCTGTGAAACTGCTTTGGAAGAAGACATTTAGTATTTCGGCCTTTAGTCTGTCATCCTCTGTTTCAGTACCATTTTGGTCACAGTGTGTCTGGACATTTTGGTTTGATCCACCTACCGCTTTGACATAGGACCAAAATTTCTTAGGATTTTCTGCCAAGTCAGTTCATAGAACTTTACTTTCGAATTCATTGAACGCCTCTCGCATAGCCCTCCTCACACTACATTTCGCTTCGCGTAAGTTTTGTTTGTCTGCAAGGCTTTGGCTATGTTTATGTTTGCTGTTAAGTTCCCTTTGCTTCCGTAGCAGTTTTCTAACTCTGTTGTTGTACCACGGTGGCTCTTTTCCATCTCTTACGATCTTGCTTGGCACATACTCATATAAAACATATTGTACGATGGTTTTCAACTTTGTCCACTGATGCTCAACACTATCTGTACTTGAGACAAAACTTTTATGTTGAGCCATCAGGTACTTTGTAATCTGCTTTTTGTCACTTTTGCTAAACAGAAAAATCTTCCTACCTTTTTTAATATTTCTATTTACGGGTGAAATCATCGATGCAGTAACCGTTTTATTATCACTGATTTCTTCGGCGACACTAAAGGAAACAGCGTGACTTCAAAACTAGGCACTCTGTTTCTGACCTCAGTCACAGGCGGGTCAATAGAAGGAGTAAAATGTTTGTAAGACGGCTGTGACGACTTTCCATCATGTGGCACAACCACAGTGGCGTTAGGCAGAAGTGTGATGAAATTCGGTGTCGATGTCACATCATTATGGGGGGTAGGACGTCAAACGGCCCGACTTGGAGCAGGAGAGGAACCACAGGACATTTTAATTTGCACTGTCTATAATTTTACAAATAAATTCATATAACTTTGTCAGCATGACCGGGAAGGATTCAGAATTCACACTCATAGCATTGGAAGTTCGATAAAATAACGAAGTAATTTTTTTTTTTTACATGTGAAATGTCATAATTTTTTTCACTTACTAATGGCAGCATTTGATGCTATAGGTACACTTTCCTTGATAAGTAAGAGGGATTCTTCGATGAATTTTGAACAGCATACAAACCATACTTAAAGGTGCATGAAAATCTAGAATTTCCCAAATCTATCAAAAACTGTGGTAAACATGAAGTTAAAATATAACAGCTCATTCGTTTTTTCATAAATTAAATAAATTCTAGTTTCATGCACTTGTAATTATGGCATGTATGCTGTGCGAAATTTATCGAAGAATCTCTCTAACTTATGAAGAAAAGTGTACCTATAGCAACAAATGCAGCCATTAGTAAGTGAAAAATAATGAAATTTCGCATGAAAAGAAAGAAAATTATTTTGTTTTCGAATTTCCACTGCAATGATTGTGAATCCTGAATCCTTCCTGGTGATACTGACAAAGTTTTATGAACTCATTTGTCAAAGCATAGACACTGTAAATTAAAATGTCGTGTGATGCCTCTCCTGCTCCAAGTCTGCCCGTTTGACGTCCTACTCCGCTTAACTCACCATACACCCAACATGAACTCCTGTGCTCGCATTTGTCGACAGTATGCTGCTGGAAGCTTCGCGAAGCCCGAGGGTTATGTCGCAGAGCGATATTTTTTTGCATCGTAGCAGAATAAGGCAGTAGGCACCTTTGAGACAAATTTCAAACTTACGCTCCGCAACGGGATGCAGTTACGGGGTTTCCAAAAAGTGACTTTAATTGTGTTTCACAGTGAACTTTTTGCCCTACAACGTCTATCAGAAAATAACAGACAAGCATTGTAATCCAAAATTAGTTCGACTCATAGTTCTGCAAGAGGATTCTCTTCACATCTGCCCAAGTAATGCTGCTATCATGATCCTAGTTTTAACAGATTTTGATAGCACACCAAGACTGTGGTGTGTTCAGATGCTGACACCATCGTCTTCGAACTCTGTAATTTCCCCTCAAAAGTTCCAGTAATTAACTCAAATGCGTAAGATAAATTTGCTAGGTAGGAGCTTCACTTCCCCGACGACTCATATTAGGGCATTTTTCGTATGTTTTCAAAGCTCCAGAAGACGTTGCTATTCTCGGTGTGATTCTCTCATCATTCTCGTCGGTCAGGAGGCCGGCATTGCGTTGAGGTCTCATAAAGTTACAACATTGGCACTAGGTGTTGTCAGCATGCATGATCTGCTGACTCAGGTGTCGGTCACGACGATTTCTGTTGGCGTATTGCTATGAAAGTGTCCTTCAGTGTATACTGCAGCCGACTGCTAACTGTGGTCTAATAACTGCGGATCTATTGCATTGTTCCTTCTGTATACTACATATAATATCTAGAATGAGATTTTCACTCTGCAGCGGAGTGTGCGCCGAAATGAAACTTCCTGGCAGATTAAAACTATGTGCCGGGCCGAGACTCGAACTCAGGACCTTTGCCTTTCGCGGACAAGTGCTCTACCAATTGAGCTACCCAAGCACGACTCACGACCTGTCCTCACAGCTTTACTTCTCTCAGTACCTCGTTTCCTACCTTCCAAACTTTACAGAAGCTTTCCTGCGAACCTGCAGAACTAGCACTCCTGAGAGAAATGAGAGCTTCTGTAAGGTTTGGAAGGTAGGAGACGAGGTACTGGCAGAAGTAAAGCTGTAAGGACGGGGTGTGAGTCGTGCTTGGCTACCTCAATTGGTAGAGCATTTTCTCGTGAAAGGCAGAGGTTCCGAGTTCGAGTCTCGGGCAGGCAAACAGTTTTAATCTTCAAGGAAGCTTCAGCTACTGCATCTGTTCACTGTACTAGAAAAGAAAGCTCCACCTGTTCATTGCATCTCATCTACATCAAAAGCTCGGGGCGACTTGTCCAAAGACTAGGGTTGTTAGATTTCTAGAGATAAAATCCTATCTTTCGGACTTTGAGGCACCTTACTTCTTAGTCAACTTATACGGCCAGGTGTCGAAACGTGAACTGAACACCTGGCACCGGTTTATACCAGTATGTCATAGCCCGACATGGGTCGTAGCATACTTCTTGTGAATCTGATAACTGATTTGGAGATTTTTCAGATGTTTCAGGTATTCTCTCTCCTCCACTTCAGTGCAGCGCACAAAACTTTCATACAACCATGTGAAACTGTCAGAAGGGACCTTCTCTGTGGCATTTTTCAACTCGCATGTCACACAGGCTTGTCTACCGTAATGTCGTGGAAGCGTTGACCGTTCACGTGAATTTCTGGGCTTTATTGTTTCGCGGTAGATTCATATTGATTACGCGTGACGTCTCGTCACCTGTGATGATTTTTTCCAGAAAATGATAGTCCGCATTTTGCATTTCAGTCAAATTGCGGAGGTGTCCACGCGTCGTTTTTGTTTTCGAGTCGAGGAGTATAGCAGAAACTTTGTACACAATTTTCTCTGACGGAGAATGTCTTGAGACCGGATGTGTTGGCTCTCAACGGATGTCAGGTTAGGGGAAATAAATACGAAAATAAACAAATAAATAGCTCCATTCATCTTATTTAAATTAAATTGGTATAGATGCCGAAGAGACCGTTAGCCGCCGTCTCCTATCATACGTGGTGCATCCTTATATCCCATAAACAAATTCTGGCTCTTTTTTCACATGTGGTACTACAAGTGACAATGTAGGTTAGGGTCAGGTCTGTACTCATTATCAGACAGCCATCTCGTAAAGTGACAGTTTGCGAAAAGCAGGAAACCCAGGATTATGTCCTAAGTTTGTCCAGATTTTCATTACTGGAGAAAAGCTTCCAGACTTACAAGGAGACGGCACGACGGTGGGATCGGGGATTTGTCCGAAATTTTGTGTGGTGCAGGAGGACCCCCAAAACCTCACATGGTAAAAATATCAGGACGCACTACCCGGAAAATCCCAGGAAAAAAACGATCCAAAGTTTCTTAGGTGCGTATGAGTATGAAATGTTAGTGCTTTGCTGAGGCGCCCTCTGGCCTAGATGTTTAGGGCTCAGACTCTTACGCCAGAGGTCTCGCGTTCGATTCCTCCCCTGGCACTTATTTTCTTCTGTTTCATTTTCTTTTGTTATTCCACCAATTATTCAGAAAGTTTCCCAAACCTACATTGTCTTTAACAAATTAGTTACATTATTGAATAAAAATTATTTTCTTTTTGTCCTACAACACAATTCATGGCGGTGGGTTTCCCATTTTTCATTGTAAAGTATATGAAGAGAAACATTGGATTTTTAATCAGAATAGTAAAGTCGATTGGGACACATTCAATTTTTAAACATATGATAATTACAAACAAGAACCGCAGTGGTAATTATCGTAAATACAAACAAAGCAATCGTTTTTTCGACATCTTGGGCAACATATGAGAGCCGAGTTTTTACAATCACAGGGCGTTTGAAAAATCTGTACAAAAACATGCCCCGTTAACGTTTACGAAAATGTTTTGAGTTTCTGATAATTTTGAGACAAACCAGGAATATTGAATACTGTCTCGGAATATTGGCGACGATAATTTATGGTGAATTATAGAATGAATTTTTATACAATCTTCCCCAGAATTAATTTCACGATTCTCCTGTAACAATGCGCTGCAATTTTGCAAGCAACAGAAGAAAAAAAAATGTGCGTGAGGAGGAATCAAACACGAGACCTCTGGCATAAAGGTCCGAACGCAATGTAGGCCAAAAGGCGGCTCGGCAATAGACTAACATTTTATACTCATACGGCACCTAAGAAAGTTTGGATCGATTTTTCTCGGCATTTTCCAAGTAGTGTGTCCTAATATTTCAAAGACATGAGGTGTTAGGGGTCCTCTTTCACCACACGAAATTGCGAACAATTCCCCGATCCCACGGTTGTGCCATCTCCTTGTTAGTGTGGAAGCTTCAAAAAGTGTAAGTAAATGGCAGTATTTTTTAAAACAATAACACGATTTGTAGCAATAAATCTTTTTCACGGTTGTTTTGATAAAGCCACAAAAGGTAGGCCACACAACATCATTACCTTTCTTGCCTCTTGATATCGATGAGTAGATGCAAGCCTGTATGGGGTCTCAGGCATGAAGGCGAAACAGAGCCAGAAGATGGCCACAGGAGCGACGTTCACATACAGGACGACGTAATAAGGCAGGAAAGCGCCGATGATGTAAGCGAACAGGACACCAATGTTGCACAGCAGGGGCTGCATGCAGCCCAGGCTGCCCCGCACCTCGTCGCTGGTTGTCTCGCTGACGTACAGCGTCGTCAACATCAGACAGCCGGCACACTGCACAGCAGCCAGCACCCTGCAAGCCGAGGAGAGCAGGGACATGCGAAGTACTGGCTATACGGACACAAACACCCCATTACTTGGAAACTTTACGAGATCGAGTATATAAAAAAGTGAAGATAATGTGTTTAATGTCACTGTAATTCTGAACTATGTATATGTGCAGTCTACTCTGGGCCCTATGTTGAGAACCTAGATAGGAGAAATCAGCTTTGAGGCAAGTAAAGGGACAGTGTATTTCCTGGCTCAGGCAGCCCGCAAGGTCAAGGTCACTCCCCCACCTTCTTCCCTGCTCGCCTTCTCCTCCTCACTTTTTTTTCTAGACCAACGGGATTAGTTACAAATCCTGCGAAAGTCAAAACTGCCCACCCCACAGATGTTGTATGGCCACGCTTGACACCACTAGACTCTTGTCTACGATGCGAAACCATGTCAGCCACAGTGAGTGCTAGGGAATGTGACACCTTGGATGAAGGCTGTGGCCGATCCACCTCGCAAGCAAAAGGGCAGGTTTTTTTGCCTCTCTACATCGAAGCAGATTCTTAAAGGCCATGATCAGGCACATGTCTTATTGCCAGAGCGTTGCCGCCTTCCACTGATATTGTAAGCAAATCACAACAGGTAGGACTCCTGCTTCCTTAGATAGAAGGACATGAATGGACTGTATTTTATTGCCAGAAAACTTCCGATGTGTGGAGAACCTATTAAAGAAAGTATCAGTCCTCTTTTACAGTACTGTATGGTATCCCTGTCAGATAATACACTACTGGCCATTAAAAATTGCTACACCACGAAGATGATGTGCTACAGACGCGAAATTTAATCGAAAGGAAGAAGATGCTGTGATATGCAAATGATTAGCTTTTCAGACCATTCACACAACGTTGGCACCAGTGGTGACACCTACAACGTGCTGACATGAGGAAGGTTTCCAGCCGATTTCTTATACACAAACAGCAGTGGACCGGCGTTGCCTGGTGAAACGTCGCGATGCCTCGTGTAAGGAGGAGAAATGCGTACCATCACGTTTCCGACTTTGAATAAGGTCGGAGTGTAGCCTATCACGATTGCGGTTTATCGTATCGCGACATTGCTGCCCGCGTTGGTCGAGTTCCAACGACTTTTAGCAGAATATGGATCGGTCTGTTCAGGAGGGTAATACGGAACGCCATGCTGGATCCCAACGGCCTCCTATCACTAGCAGTCGAGATAACAGGCATCTTATCCGCATGGCTGTAACGGATCGTGCAGCCACATCTCGATCCCTGAGTCAACAGATGGGAACGTTTACAAGACAACAACCATCTGCACGAACAGTTCGACGACGTTTGCAGCAGCATGGATTATCAGCGCTGGGACCATGGCTGCGATTACCCTTGACGCTGCATCACAGACAGGAGCGTCTGCGATGGTGTACTCAACGACGAACCTGGGTGCATGGATGAATCCTGGTTCTGTTTACAGCATCATGATGGTCGCATCCGTGTTTGGCGACATCGCGGTGAACGCACATTAGAAGCGTGTATTCGTCATCGCCATATTGGCGTATCACCCGGCGTGATAGTATGGGGTGCGATTGGTTATCTCGGTCACCTCTTTTCGCATTGACGGCACTTTGAACAGTGGACGTTAAATTTCAGATGTTTTACGACTCATGACTCTACCCTTCATTCGATCCCTGCGAAACCCTTTATTTGAGCAGGACAATGCACGACCGCATGTTGTAGATCCTGTACGGGGCTTTCTGGGTACAGGAAATGTTCGACTGCTGCCCTGGCCAGCAAATTCCCCAGATCTTTCACCAACTGAAAACGTCTGGTCAATGGTGGCCGAGCAACTGGCTCGTCACAATACGCCAGTCACTACTCCGGATGAACTGTGGTATCGTGTTGAAGCTGCATGGGCAGATGTACCTGTACACGCTATCCAAGCTCTGTTTGACTCAATGCCCTTGTCTTTCCAGCAGTAGTTTATGACAATCGTTTTCGTCATATACCACAGTATTCTTTTCTATGTGTAAAACATGGTAACTGCACTTCGCCCTTCCTCTTCTGTGGGAGACTTTTTTTTTACAGTGCTTTGGACATCTGTATGTGTCATGAGCTGCCGACCTCTCACTACTGCGGATGAGTTACTTACATACCAAGGTGAATAAAAACATTTCGAGTATTTATCATACTATATATCTGACTCATTGCGTACTATGATTCGGTTCGAGGCCTCGAACAGTTTATGAGATATGACGATAGTTATGACCACGTTTCGCGAAGCGCAAGGACGTGAAGGGGACTGTCGGGCGCGACCGTCCTTCGCTTATAGAACCCAATAACTCGAGAAAGAAATGAAATAAACTTTAGCTCTCAGTTTTAATTAAAATTTCGGTATCTTATCCACATTTTATTCGCTTCTGGGATCTAAAATCAATCAAATACAAAGTTTACGCAGTGCGTTTGTACCTCTGCAAAATCTTTAATACACTCCTGGAAATGGAAAAAAGAACACATTGACACCAGTGTGTCAGACCCACCATACTTGCTCCGGACACTGCGAGAGGGCTGTACAAGCAATGATCACACGCACGGCACAGCGGACACACCAGGAACCGCGGTGTTGGCCGTCGAATGGTGCTAGCTGCGCAGCATTTGTGCACCGCCGCCGTCAGTGTCAGCCAGTTTGCTGTGGCATACGGAGGTCCATCGCAGTCTTTAACACTGGTAGCATGCCGCGACAGCGTGGACGTGAACCGTATGTGCAGTTGACGGACTTTGAGCGAGGGCGTATTGTGGGCATGCGGGAGGCCGGGTGGACGTATCGCCGAATTGCTCAACACGTGGGGCGTGAGGTCTCCACAGTACATCGATGTTGTCGCCAGTGATCGGCGGAAAGTGCACGTGCCCGTCGACCTGGGACCGGACCGCAGCGACGCACGGATGCACGCCAAGACGGTAGGATCCTATGCAGTGCCGTAGGGGACCGCACCGCCTCTTCCCAGCAAATTAGGGACACTGTTGCTCCCGGGGTATCGGCGAGGACCATTCGCAACCGTCTCCATGAAGCTGGGCTACGGTCCCGCACACCGTTAGGCCGTCTTCCGCTCACGCCCCAACATCGTGCAGCCCGCCTCCAGTGGTGTCGCGACAGGCGTGAATGGAGGGACGAATGGAGACGTGTCGTGTTCAGCGATGAGAGTCGCTTCTGCCTTGGTGCCAATGATGGTCGTATGCGTGTTTGGCGCTGTGCAGGTGAACACCACAATCAGGACTGCATACGACCGAGGCACACAGGGCCAACACCCGGCATCATGGTGTGGGGAGCGATCTCCTACACTGGCCGTACACCTCTGGTGATCGTCGAGGGGACACTGAATAGTGCACGGTACATCCAAACCGTAATCGAACCCATCGTTCTACCATTCCTAGACCGCCAAGGGAGCTTGCTGTTCCAACAGGGCAATGCACGTCCGCATGTATCCCGTGCCACCCAACGTGCTCTAGAAGGTGTAAGTCAACTACCCTGGCCAGCAAGATCTCCGGATCTGTCCCCCATTGAGCATGTTTGGGACTGGATGAAGCGTCGTCTCACGCGGTCTGCACGTCCAGCACGAACGCTGGTCCAACTGAGGCGCCAGGTGGAAGTGACATGGCAAGCCGTTCCACAGGACTACATCCAGCATCTCTACGATCGTCTCCATGGGAGAATAGCAGCTTGCATTGCTGCGAAAGGCGGATATACACTGTACTAGTGCCGACATTGTGCATGCTCTGTTGCCTGTGTCTACGTGCCTGTGGTTCTGTCAGTGGGATCATGTGATGTATCTGACCCCAGGAACGTGTCAATAAAGTTTCCCCTTCCTGGGACAATGAATTCACGGTGTTCTTATTTCGATTTCCAGGAGTGTATTTCACGTAATGTTTTACTTAATTTCATGCAGCAATGTAACTATGGCATGTAACGAAAAGAAAGTCAGTCCTTTTTGATATGTAAATATCAGACTGTAAGATTAGGAGTAATTCTTAGCTGCTAGCAAGTCCGCATGGACCGATCTGGGGCGCGCCGCGCTCGCCCGTCCATCTGATATAAAACCCAATAACTTGAGAACGAAATGAGATATCGCTTTGCTCTCAATTTTAAATAAAGCTTCTGTAAAGCTTCCTTGCAGATTAAAAATGTGTGCCGGACCGAGACTCGAACTCGGGACCTTTGCCTTTCTCGGGCAATTGCTGTACCAAGCAGGAGAGCTTCTGTAAAGTTTGGAAGGTAGGAGACGCGGCACTGGCAGAAGTCAGGCTGTGAGGACGGGGCGTGAGTCGTGCTTGGGTAGCTCACTTGGTAGAGCACTTGCCCGCGAAAGGCAAAGGTGCCTAGTTCGAATGACGGTCCGGCACATAGTTTTAATCTGCCAGGAAGATTCATATCAGTGCATACTCCGCTGCAGACTGAAATTCGCATTCTAAAAATTTCTATATCTTACGTACATTTCACTCACTGCAATGTACGACATGGAATCAACCACACGCAAAGTTAAAACAATGCAAACTTTAAAATTCCGTGCAATGTTTCACTTAACCTGGTGCCGCGCAATAAGTAAGCCGTATAACAAAAATAAATTCACTTCTATATTAAGTGAATTCATTAGAATGTAAGATGTGAAAGAGTCAATATTTTCACCTAATTGTTTTCGAATCATCATATAGTAAGTATTTCATATCGACCAGAACGCCATCTCTTCGCACAAGCACCAATACGTAGCGAGGAGTACAGCCATAACAAAAGCGGCCCCAGGACGGAATTCAAAGAGCACGTCTCTAACAGTGAGAGTGTTAAAAGGAGTAATTTCTTTAATAATTCCATTTGGCAGACTTGTTACTTTTCCCAAGATCATTGAACCAATTTTGTTTGTGGAAACCAGTAATAAGTACATTGAAGAGCCAAAGAAACTGGTACATCTGCCTAATATCGTGCAGGACCCCGCGAGCACGCAGAAGTGCCGCAACATGACGTGGCATGGACTCCACAAATGTCTGAAGTAGTGCTGGAGGTAACTGACAACATGAATCCTTCAGGGCTGTCCATAAATCGGTAAGAGAGGGTGGAGATCTCATCTGAGCATCCCATATATGCTCGATAATGTTCATCTTTGGGGAGTTCGGCTGCCAGCGGAAGCTTTTAAACTCAGAAGTGTGTTCCTGGAGCCACTCTCTAACAATTCTGGACGTTTGAGGACGTTTTGTCCTGCTGGAATCGTCCAAGTCTGTCTGAATGCACAATAGGCATGAATGGTTCAAATGGCTCTGAGCGCTATGTGACTTAACTTCTGAGGTCATCAGTCCCCTAGAACATAGAACTACTTAAACCCAACTAACCTAAGGACATCACACACATCGATGTCCGAGGCAGGATTCCAACCTCCGACCGTAGCGGTCACTCGGTTCCAGACTGTAGCGACTAGAACCGCTCGGCCACTCAGGCCGGCAGACATGAGTGGATGCCTGTGATCAGGTAGGGTGATTACGTACGTCTCACCTGTCAGAGTCGTATCGAGATGAATCAGGGCCCCATATCACTCCAACTGCACACGCCCCACAATTTTACAGAGCCTACACCTGGTTAAGTAGTCTCCTGCTGACATACAGCGTCCATGGATTCATGAGGTTGTCTCCATACCCGTACACGTCCATCCGCTCGATACAATTTGAAACGAAACTCGTCCTGCCAGGTAACATGTTTCCAGTTATCAAAAGTTCAATGTCGGCGTTGACAGGCCCAGGCGAGGAGTAAAGCTTTGTTCGTGCAGTCATCAAGGGTATACGAGTGGGGCCTTCGGCTCCGAAAGCCTATATCGGTGATGTTTCGTTGAATGGTTCGCACACTGACACTTGTTGATGGCCCAGCGCCGAAATCTGCAGCAATTTGTGGAACGGTTGTACTTCTGTCTAGTTGAAAGATTCTCTTCAGTCATCGTTGGTCGCGTTTTGCAGGACCTTTATTCCCAGCCGCAGCGATGCCGGAGATGTTTTACCGGATTCCTGATGTTTACGGTATGCTCGTGAAATGGTCGTACGGGAAAATCCCCACTTGATCGCTACAACGGAGATGCTGTGTCCCATCGCTCGTGCGTCGTCTATGCCACAACTTTTAAACTCACTTAAGTGTGTAGCCATTGTAGCAGCAGTAACCGACCTAACAGCTGCGCCAGATACTTACTTTCTTATATAGGTTTTGCCAAGCCTGCCTGTTTACAAACTTCCGTATCTGGATACGCATTTCTATACCATTTTCTTTGGTGTTTCACTGTATATTTGATTGTGTTGTGGAGAATAATGTTCTAAAACTATACAGACTACAAACCACCAATCCATTCCATTCCATCTGTAAGCATCTGAACAGCACCTGGCTGCAGTGACAGAGAAGTTAAATATGAGGGATTATAGACTACCATCATTTTCTTTGAGAGTTTACATCGGAAAATGAAGAGTTGCAACATATTTTAAAGATTTTTTCCTGTTGATCATAACTTAGAAGTATATGCTTGTGAGTTGTTTCTACAGCGTAATTTTAACAGTTCAAATAGTTCAAATGTCTCTGAGCACTAGACTATGTAGAACACAAGAATAGTCAGAAGCACAATCTTAGCCTTCTTCTGTTTCGCAGATGGTGTATATCATGGACCCTTTTTTGAAAGATTACTGCATTCCTCAGGAATTCTGCTAGTCATCATCATTATCATCATCATCATCATTTAAGACTGATTATGCCTTTCAGCGTTCATTCTGGAGCGTATCTCCCCTTATAAAAGTACTCCATTATCCCCTATTCAGTGCTAACATTGGTGCCTCTTCTGATGTTAAACCTATTACTTCAAAATCATTCTTAACCGAATACAGGTACCTTCTCCTTGGTCTGCCCCGACACCTCCTACCCTCTACGGCTGAACCCATGAGTCTCTTGGGTAACCTTGCTTCTCCCATGCGTGTAACATGACCCCACCATCTAAGCCTGTTCGCCCTGACTGCTACATCTATAGAGTTCATTCCCAGTTTTTCTTTGATTGCCTCATTGTGGACACCCTCTTGCCATTGTTCCCATCTACTAGTACCTGCAATCATCCTAGCTGCTTTCACATCCGTAACCTCAACCTTGTTGATAAGGTAACCTCAATCCACCCAGCTTTCACTCCCATACAACAAAGTTGGTCGAAAGATTAAACGGTGCACAGATAACTTAGTCTTGGTACTGACTTCCTTCTTGCAGAAGAGAGTAGATCGTAGCTGACCGCTCACTGCATTAGCTTTGCTACACCTCCCTTCCAAAATTCTGGAGAATAATAGATCATGTGGTGCTGATTGCATTTCGAACAGAATTGCCGGCCGATGTGGCGGAGCGATTCTAGGCGCTACAGCCTGGAGACGCGCGACCGCTACGGTCGCAGTTTCGAATCCTGCCTCGGGCATGGATGTGTGTGATGTCCTTAGGTTCGTTAGATTTAAGTAGTTCTAAGTTCTAGGGGACAGATGACCTCAGAAGTTAATTCCTATAGTGCTCAGAGCCATTTGAACCATTTTCAAACAGAATTCTGAACAATTGTTCCCACTTAACAAGTAATGTCCTCATTCCTCTACGTAATGAATATCTGGCACAGGGAAGTTTCCCAGAGTGGTTAAAATAAGTAATTGTTAAACCTCTTCATGTGAAAGGTGACAGGCCGGCCTTAAACAATTATCATCCCATTTCTTTACTTACACCTTTTTCCAAAACATATGAAAAAGTAATTGCTCAAGAATAGTATCACGCTTACATAGGAACCATCTGCTGTGCATACCACAGTTTTGATTTCTTTCTCGACTGAGAATGGTATTTACACATTAGTTTATCAAATAGTACAAGATTTAAATAAAAAGATTACCAGTTGATATTTTTTGTGATCTTTGTGAGGCAAGCGTGTTACTCTCGCAGAAAAACTGAAGTTTTATGGACTTCATCGTTTTACATACAGATGGTCTGAATGAACGTAACCTGCAAAATGTTGCTCTTAATAAATGAAACAATGTTGAAAGGGTAGAAAGTTTTAGTAACTGGGAAGAAATCACAAAGGGCGTCGCACAGTGTGATTCAGCTTGTCCTAGAACTCTTAAACGCCTGCAAACACTGCATACATGATTTCCATATTCTCTCACTTGATATGCGCAAACTGTTATTCCTACAGAAACAATGAACCGGACCTTTTTGTAGGAAAAATGGTAGTGCAGGCCTTTCTGCAAAGATTACGAAATCTCTGAGAAGCCCCTGATGTAATGGTACTGAAGGCTGACAAAGATGATGCATTCGTTTTTGTACCTGTGTCTAACGACAAGATGCATGATCGGCTAAGTGACTCTACCTATATGGTCCATTACGACCCTACAGGACAAGTGCTACGGAAAACGTTTACACTGTTAAATTCCCCCTTCAATACCTCAGGAGATCATTAAGAGGTTACGACCACATGGTTTTGTACCACCAAGACTGTAAGGCTTCTCCAAAATTCACAACGGAAGTGTTCTACTACGTGCAATACTGGGAAAACAATGAAGCGCCTAAATATGATTTAGCCAAACATTTTGCTTCGTTGCTGAGATCGTTCGTGGGAAAACGCCATCACATCCGTAACTCGGCCCACTTTATCAGTGGACATGGGGCTCTCCTTCTAAGCAGTTCTGACCGCTGGGTTAGCTTTGATGTATTATCACTTTTTACAACGGTCGCCCTTGCAGATTCATTGGCACTAATTGGTAAAAAGTTTGAGGCCGTCATCGCTGCTTTGTTTCAGTATGCTCTATCCTCAACCTCTTTTATGTTTCATCAATAATATTTTAAATAGACTGACTGCGTCGCCATAGGCGGCCCTCTGTCTCCCTTGGTGGCCAACCTTTTCATGCAATGTTACGAGAAGAGGGAGCTTGAAACAGTTATCCTTAAACCAGCTATGTTTTGAAGGTACGTGGACGATACTTTCACTGTGTGGCCTCGTGGAGAAGTAAACTAACGGAATTTCTTCTCCACCTCAACTCCATTCATAATAACATTCGGTTCACCGTGAAAATAGAAAAAAGGTGCCTTTCTTGGATGTCTGGGTTAGACGAAAGGATGATGGGTCTATGAGCGTGCTTGAAACACTCGTACACAGAGCTCACACCGTCTCAGAACAGGATAATGTACCTAAAGAACTCGGCAACCTGACGTCAGTGCTCAGAAAGAATGGGTATTCCACCCAGCAGTTTAAATGGACACTGTCACTTAAATGCAGGAATCGGGAAGTTGATAAGAAGGAGGACACGCGGCAAAATCTTTAGTCTTTCTTACTTTTGTGGGCACATTTCGTTTAAAATAGCAAGATTCTTCTATATGTGGAAGCTATTTTTCGTCCACCGTCTAAGACTGCAGACGTTTTGGGATCGGTGAAGGACGACTTGTTATTGCGGAAGGCCGGAATTTACAAAATACCGTATCAGTGCGATATGGCTTACATAGGACAGACAACATGCACTATGAAATAACGGTGCACTGAACACCAACGTTGCACTCGCCTTTTGCAAACAAGCAAGCCCATCGTTGCCGAACTCTGTATTTTCATGGACATACAATGGAGAAGGCCTTGACGAGGTGGTAACGCTTCCCGTCAGATCACCGAAGATGCTGCGCCAGCACTTGAATGGGTAACCATCCGGTCTGCCGAGCGTTGTTGGAAAGTGGGATTCACTCAGACCTTGTGAGGCAAACTGAGGAGCTACTTGATTGAGAAGTAGCGGCTCCGGTCTCGGAAACTGACATACGGCCGGGAGAGCGGTGTGCTGACCACATGCCCCACCATATCATCATCCAGCGAGGCCTGTGGGCTGAGCATGATACTGCGCCGGGTCGGTATCTTTGGGCCTCCAGGGCCTTTTCAGGCGGAGTTTCAGTCTTTAGTTTATGATGGAACAGCGATTCTGACCACAGCTACATATTTTGGGACTCCATTATTGAAGGATCCGTGGAAACAGGCCTGGCGGAAAACCTTATGAACTGTGATAACAGCTACCAGTTGAACAGTGCGTGGAACACCCTCATCTACAAGGCTGGTCCTGTTCGAAGACGACAGAGTGCGCCAACGGCCGCAGCGAGCAGTAACGCAGAAGACATCTGAGTTCCGCAGTTCCACCAGCGAGGGCGCTGCCGCCTTGTACTGTGGTTCATCTGTCAACCTGAATAGAGCGGAACGGAGCAACTCATCGTCAGTCTTCGATGGCTGGCCTGGTAACGCATGGCAGGTGCACAGTCAGAATCGTTCAGTGACGTGCGGCTACAAGCCCGAAATTAGTTTGAAAATTCAATTTCGTGGAAAATTTTTAAAATTCCCATAGAGGTATACAATTGTATTTTGCAATGAGTGTAGTATTCTACTAAATGCCTGAAGATTTTACTGTCATCAGAGTAGATTGCCACAATTTTGTTGTAAAATGGAGATGTAAGGAGTAAATTGTCGCAATCCTGTAAGCTTACCTGTAACCAAGAATATTATTCAGACTCCTAAAAGAATCTGTTACCTATTTTGAGACAAAATTTGTACAAAGTCATTGATTTCTAGTCCATACAGATGAGAAAGATTTTTTAACTCATAATTTCGACATCTTAATAGATTGCTTCTATCAAGATTGTTGCTATAATTTTATAGAATGTGGAGGATACTTCTTTTGCAATACTACATTTACTTAAGTGAAGATATTAACGCCTATACATAAAACATCTAGCACCACCATGGATTTGCAAATAGCAGCTTAATACCACATTCTTCAGCCGGAAGCACACATATCAGGATATTTAATAAAGTCGACGAGACATGGAACATACATTTGTCTTTTGCACACTTAGTCGCACTCTGTACTTAAAAACATTTACTTAGGGAAGAAATTTAGTGGCGTGTATTTATTAAAGTATCGGCCTAGTATCTTTTTAAGATCTGATGCCCAGGTCAACACCGAAGAAGAAAAACAAGGAAATGTCCATCAACCGTTAATGTCAGAAATTACCCGCATATAGTGGTCACTATAATGTGTGAATAACATTGAGATAGGTTTCAGCAGATGGGTGCACATTAGCAATAGCTTTCCAAAAAAAAAATGGCTCTGAGCACTATGGCACATAACTGCTGTGGTCATCATTCCCCTAGAACTTAGTACTAATTAAACCTAACTAACCTAAGGAAATCACATACATCCATGCCCGAGGCACGATTCGAACCTGCGACCGTAGCAGTCGCACGGCTCCGGACTGCGCGCCTAGAACAACGAGGCCACCGCGGCCGGCAATAGCTTTCCCTATATACTTGTGTATAGAACTAGAGTTTCTACAAATTTAACAAACAAATGGTTGTTTGCCAATTTATGCCACAATAGAAAAAATAGAACAGAGGACATAAAGTAAAAACCGATTGGTAGTACGAGAACGACATAGTACCACCATGATGACGTAACCAACAGCTTAATATTATGTTCTTTAGTCATGGAGACACGTATTAGGGTATTTTATAAGATGATATGTGTCACGTTTTATTTAAACATTTACAGTGCTACCACAACTTTGTGTTGTAGGATAGGGAGGTGGGTCAGAATTCTATTTTAGTACTGGGGCAGTGAGGTTGTTTCACTTACCTGAATGTCTTATTCCAACTGCGTGAACATATATAGACTGCTAAGATGTCCACGGTAACACGCACAATCAGTTCACTGCGTGTGGCTGTATATAATGACACAACATTTTGCTATTTCTACGGTAGGATTTGTGACCGTGTATCTAAACCTCAAGGTAAGCTATATACAATGAAATGCCAATGAAAATAATATAGGCATGCATATTGACTTAGAGAGATACGTAAACAGGCAGAATACGGTGCTGCGGCCGGCAACGCCTATATAAGACAAGAAGTATCTGGCTCAGTTGTTAGATAGGTTACTGCTGCTACAATGGCAGGTTATCAAGATTCAAGTGAGTTTGAACGAGGTGTTACAGTGGGCCACAGGAGCGAAGGAACACAGCAACTCCGAGGTAGCGATGAATTGGGGATTTTCCCTTAAGACCATTTCACTAAGGTACCGTGAAATCAGGAATCCTTTAAAACACCAAAACTCAGAGATCGCTGAGGCCGGAAAAAGATCCTACAAGAACGGGTCCAACGACGACTGAAGAGAATCGTTCTACCTGACAGAAGTGCAACCCTTCCGCAAATTGCAGCAGATTTCAATGCTGGGCCATCAACAAGTGTCGGCGTGCGAACCATTCAACGAAACATCATCGGTATGAGCTTTCGGAACCAAAGGCCCACTCGTGTACCTTTGATGACAGCACTACACAAAGTTTTACGTCTCGCCTGGGCCCGTCATCATCGACATTCGACTGTTGATGACTGAAAACATGTTGCCTAGTCGGACAGTGTAGTTTCAAATTGTATCGAGCGCATGGACGTGTACGGGTATGGAGACAACCTGATGAATCCAAGGATCCTGCATGTTAGCAGGGAACTGTTCAAGCTGGTGGAGGCTCTGTAAGAGTGTGGGGTGTGGGCAGTTAGAGTATGTGTGTCCCCTGATACGTATGGATACGAATCTGATAGGTGACACGTACGTAAGCATCCTGTTTGATCACCTGCATTCATTCATGTCCAGTGTGCATTCCGACGAACGACGCACTTGGCCAATTCCAGCAGGACATTGAAACATAATACTCATGCAAAATTGCTACAGAATACCTCCAGGGAAGCTCTTCTGATTTTAAACAACAAACTCCCCAGACATTATTGAGCATACCCGGGATGCCTTGCAACGTGCTGTTCAAAAGAGATCTCCTTCCCCTCGTACTCTTATGGATATATGTTGTCAATTCCGTCCAGCACTACTACAGTAGAGTCCATGCCACGTCGTGTTGCGGCACTTCTGCGTGCTTACGGAGGGCTGTACACAATATCTGGCAGGTTTACCAGTTTCTTTGGCTCTTCAGTGTATGGTATCCAAAAGGTCAACTTATCGTCCACGTCCCCTACGTCTGAAATACATATAATGTACACTAATGTGTATTGCAATATGTCACAGCAGTCATCCACAGGCATTTTATACTCCATAACTTTAATACAGATTGGTTTAACTGTGTATGAGACAGCATTTTTTCCTTTAAGGCCTGTGGAATAACATTGTAGGAATCAATCCTAATTCGATAATATCTGTATCTGATGTTATTGTGGAAATCGTCGTCCTGGTTTCATAAAATTATGTTTCTACAGCTTTAATACAACATTTATGTATAATACTTACGTCTTCTCTGTTGGAATCTGCATTAACAATTTCCACATAGGGAAACAGAACACGGTTTATAATGTTTTGTAGCTCCTGAGTGCCTGGAAAGTTTACTTATAGACTATTTACCTTGTGGTTGTTCTTATAGTCCCTCAGTAACAAAGTACATAACACATTTAAACACGGTGGCTAACAGAAATATTCCCATTGCTTTTCAGAAGTGATTTATTGACACATTTTGGGCTCTGCCCATCGTCAGATAACAATGCAAAGCCATAACCAGTAATGTAATGACCAACACATCACTTGTATGAAATTTATCAAGAGTTGTTGCATGAAGTACAGGAGGAGACACATCAGAAATAAGAACAAAATCTTCATATAGAGAATGTAGTCATGTATATCACAAATTGTAACCAGAACTTAACTGATAGGAGGACAGCCTTACATAGCTTCAGTGATTTCATTTGCCACCAGGTGCTGTGGATGCTTAAGGACTATATCACTGTGTTGTACCAACAGAAATAGCTGAAAAACCTTATCTTAAAAACATAAATAATGAAAGGAAAAGAATCTGTGTATGAACTTAGAAAAAGAGGAGTATATACAGTGTTGCATACAGTTGCCATTGCCAACATTTTTCGAATATTTTATACATTGCACCATATTTGTGCCTTGTATAGTAACGATATAAGGAAATAATTATGAAAACACACACAGACTTTTGAGCCAATGATTATTATAAAATAGCTCACACTCTTAATGTTTTGTCAAAGTGGCACCACCTATGCAACAATGATACCTCTCTTCATCCTAAATGTGCCTATTTACTGCAATGCTTTGTGGTTGTATATTGTCACTCACTATTTTACTTTATATTTTGGTTTTTGTATCAATAATGAATTGGGAGTTATTTGTATTTTACCATTTACTACTAATGTGATGCACATAACGTCATTTTTAACTCAGTCTCGCCACGTGGTAGTTGTTCCTGTCAGCTAACTTTTGTTTATTGAATCCTGTACTCTGCATGCACTGTTGTATATACTCTTTGTATTACTCTTGAATTTTTTTCCTTTTATTATTTACATTTTTAATAGATGTAGTTCAACTAATTCTATGCACACAGTACATTGACACTGTTATACATTCATGGTACGTGGCAGCAACTGATATCGGTTAAGCTTTGTCATGCCATTCTGCTGTCAGTTAATTTCTGATACTGATGGGCATTATAATGCCTCCATACTTTGTATGAAGACTTGATTCTCATTTTTAGTATGTCTGTTCGTGTACTATACGTAACATCTTTTGTAAAACTTAGTATATGTGCTATGTTCCTAATTACATTTATGGTTATGGCGTTGTATTCTTCTTTGGCAGATATTTCTGATGATTGTCAGAACTCGAAACACGCCAATAAATCACTTCTCAACAGCAAAGTGAATACTTACTCATCGATCTATTGGACAATGGACAATGATTTAAGTTTACATAATGGTTCCCAGATTTATCGAGACCTAGTCAATTCATCTATTAGTGAGGATGGATTGTGCTCAAGTTGAGATTTATTGGATAGGATGATTTACGAGCATAATTATACTGTCAGTTACAATGATTCTATTTATTTTTACGTGTATAATGTTACTCACTTTTCAATTAAACGATGGGGTTGCCGTTGGGAAGGGTGGTTGCAATTATTGAAGTCTTTGTTATGCAAGAAAGCTGGTTGCAATCTTCAAGATCAAGATTTATTGAACAAAATGACTCAGAAGCACATTTACACTATAGCTAACTTCGGTAGTCACACTTTGGAGATTAGCACGCTGTTTAGGAACCATTTTGAAGTCTATGTCACATGATGCACACTTGCAAGTACACTGTGAAGAAGGAATGGTATGAAGTTTTTATTATGCAACATGCTATGCATATGCATACTCGAAAATCGACAGCCAGTGAGTGCACACCAGCATGTACACATCGCATCTGGAGTGTGGTTACCACTTGGCTGTGGTGTCTGAATGAGCCAAAGCAGGGTCGTGCCATTTCCCCTTCCACCTACTGGAGTCTGCATATGAGGAAAATGTCCCCCCACATGCACTACTTTGTGTACGTGGTGGTTTGTGGCAGTAGCCCCAGACCACAATATAGGTCTGGAGCAGTGTGCTGAGATTGATCCATCACTGCTAGCTCCAGGTCTGGTTTGGAGGTGAATCCACCCTCACTGGGCCAGAATAGTGTTTGGAGATGGGTGCACCATCTTTAGGCCTGCGATAGTGTCTGTAGCTGAATCTATCAGGATTAGGTCTGGGTGTGGTTCAGAGATGTATCTACCCATGGTACATCTGTAACAGTTTTTGGATATGTCCACCTGTGTTAGGTCCAGGGTAGGGTCTTGGGGCATTGGCGACAAACCAGCATATACACAAAATAGGACTAGGGGCTAGGTGATTACAATTATTTCCAGTTCTTGCATACATTTTGGATTTTCAGATCATATACAAAGCTTTGACAGCTGGAGTTGATCAGTACTCTGAGTTATTAACATATGACAAAATGAGACTGTGTGTTACATTCGTCAGGCGGTCATGGAGTGACTTTTGCAAGGATCGTGAACCATAAAGCTGTATTTCAGATAACTAACACTTTAACCCACTCCATCACAGACCGCATAAGGGGTGGCTTTGGCAGTTTGCATTGTGTGCGTTTATAAAAGTTTACCTGGGTAATCATTTGGAGGAGGAAGAAGCAATCACTTAGTAGATGCTCTGGTTGGGTGTGGCATTTGTATCAATGTTTGACGGTAAAGAAACCTGCCTACAACTGGCAGGATAACCAATAAGAATAAAATATTCTTGTTCAAAGTCTTTCATTATTTGCATATACAATTCGACATGAAATATGAACAAAATCTGGATACAAAGAGGCAAGAAAGGATATCTGCATACACTGTATATGGTAATGGCAAGTAGTCACGTATTGGCATACTTGCAGAAAAATTGTGGATCTGAGGAGTTTGCTATATTAGAGAACATACAAAAAAACCTGATTATAATCTCACTTGGATCTTCTGAAAAAAGGGTGGTTATATTGTATTGTGGACTGAACATTGCAAATGTTGTCTTAAGCGAAAAAAAGCTTCATAAGCGGTTACATCTTCCACAAATACTGTTATTCCCAGACCTTGAGGTCTTAACAAAAAAAATAGCAATGTGTCAAATTGACTAAGGCCACTCTTTATTAGAGAAATAACTGTTTCAAATACAGTTACCGTGAAAAACTTTGCCATGAAGGAAAATTATAAACTGCTTGCTACCTGAACAAGAACAAACCACTGCCAATGTGTAAGCAAGGCTTACGTATTACTTTTAACAGAGTGTATGGGATAAATCTGGATACAAAAGGAGGATAGAAGACATCTAAATTTGTTACAGTGAGACACAGCGGAAAACGTTCTGTAGAAACACATAATAGAAACAAATAATACCTAGGTAGGTCAGATCTTAACCTTATTATACCACGATGTTAAAACTTGCTTCAAAAAATTGACCTGTAGAAAAGAATCCTAAATTTCTTGTCAAAACGTAGAACTGTCAGACAATATCAACGTTTTTCTACATAGACGCCCTCCACAGGGCTAAAATATCATTTTATTCTCTGCAAAAACCTGTTGTTAACATATTTAGACCTGCACTGCGCTGTTCCATGCCATCTGTTAAAAGGTGCTTTGCTATCTAGGAAAAGCACGCCAACGAAACTTGTATGCTCCACTAACCTAGTATCGACTCTAGGATGTATTAGGATAGCATGGAAAATACCTGATTCTGTTACCACAAAATCCCTGTGTAACTCTACAATTATAATTTGTTGGCTACACTCTTGTGTTAGAATGGTTTACAAACTCTCCCACTTTCGTAATATTAAACTGATTTTATACATACACTTACTGTTAGAAAAAAGTACTATACAGTGGAAGTAATGGGAATTTATGATAGAAGGTATGAGTATTTAATGCAAGCACTCGATAAGTAAGAGAGGAATAACAGTACATATCTGTACTTTAATAGTAGAGAGACGAAGCATTCTAGAGTCAGAGTGTCAAGACGAAACTATTTCCCCTTCATGGGAACAATACTGAGGCAGTAAGAGGCATATTCGAAAGGAAACACTGGAAATAGCTTCGAGGAAGTATAAAAGAACCTGTGGCTATACTGTATAAAGTGAGATTTTCTGATGTTCATAGGGATTCACTAAAGACCATTCAACTGTATTAAATACCAACAGAGAGTATTTACAATGTGCTCTGCTTAAGTCTGTGCCTGTCACATAATGTGTGGTCAACTAATGAATAACTTAGACAACAGCTGCTCTGTGGTTAACTGTATTCAGTGCGACATGAAGTTGTCTGCGAGAAATGTAAATGACAGTGTAATTGTGTATGTAAATCGTCCTATCCAATAAATCTCAACCTTGAACTTGGGCACAATCTAATCTCATTGGTAGGTGAATTGACTATGTCTTGATAAATCTGGCAATCATCTAGGCTCATCCAGCTTTCTTGACCAATTCAACAGGGCCCCTTTTAGTCTCCCATAGCTTCTGACTCATCCAGTTGGCCCATAGATATCGTGACATAGAATGTGGGAGGGGTGGGGGTAGGGGGAGGGCGACCTTGATCTTTATTTAGCGGGGTACCTATCCTTCGGTGGCCTGAGCCAGGAACCACACTGCTCCGTTACAGAGAGACTGCATATTTTCGGTATCCACAGGTAATTGATAAATACTCACGAGGGTGTAAACATGCTGCCAATCCTAATACGACGTGATAGTCTTTCGGCTAGAATTTTGACGTGAAAGTCTCTGCTCCTATCTAGGAAGAAATGTAGGTGCGGTCGATCAACCAAAACCTGTATCATCCTTTGGACTACCGTTGGTATGGGCAAATTCGTTTGCTATCCCGTCGTTTCAACCCTGAGTCCACGTCACACTTGTCAGGCGAAATGGGCATTACCCTGCACTAGTTCCAAGGTTACTCCAGAAATCATTTTCCCATCGGCAACAGTGTACCATAGGAGCAACATGTTATCAAATAGAATGATTCCAAGCTGGATTACATATAACATTTATGGGTCGGAACCTCTTAGTCACTTCTGGTTTTTTTAAATAGAATTACCATAGGTATCAGGTTGTCTACCAGGTGACCTTGGCAGCATCTAGAAAAGAAATAGATGTCATCGGATTTCTATTGATTCATTCATCTGGTAGAGCGTCTTCCTAGAATGTGTTAATAGTACCACATTTCTGTTTCGTCCAAAGCCATGTACTCTCGTTTGAAACAGAACTAACTTTCATCTCCCAGGCGATAATTTCTTTTCCGGGAGGTTTATTACGTGTATATACATTCAAAGTTTTTACGTTATTCTTAATTTAACAAGATACCGAGTGGCAAGAGACTGTGATAACGCACTGAGTTTTTCTATTTACCATAGAAAGAGTTGTCTTTGAACAATATGGACGGAATAGGAACACGACAGTGGACCAAAATATTCCAAGAACGTCTTAAGGAGGGCACTGCCGACTTCAGCGACACGGAAAAATTGGCGCTGAAGGAAGTCAAGGTGACGACAAACCCGTCACAAACCTGAATTACCTGCGAGTGCACCTCGTATGTACCCTGGTCTCATTAATAGCTTAATTTATGTTTACATTTGGGGCGACTGTTGTGTTAGGCACATACGATTTAATTCTGGCAGGCAGAGATGAGATTAGAATGTTGTCATTTTGTTCGTGTAATAGGAATACTATACATCTGATGGACATTTCGCAAATGCTCTCCCAAAATCACGAAGTACTGTAACACTTAGATGATCAGTAGCAGACGAAATAGATCATTGTTTTTGTACGCATTTCACGAGTGGCAGTAAATAACAGCGATGGGGATGGTGAGATGATTGGTCGTGAATGTTTCTATGCTACAGGGAAAGGTCTGCTTAATGTCTGAAGCATAAATTGTGGTGAGCTATACAGCTGATGTTCCAAATGATCACGGGTATGGGATCTTGAGAGATACCGATGTTCAAGTGAAACGAAAGTGAACATATCGAAGAGAACAGTATTGCTCACACTGCAGCGAATGAAAGCGGTCAAAAGCGAACGAGCATTCTCAGATAATTTGCCAGTGCTCACTATCATTTGTTCGTATCTGTAAACAAGCGATTACACCGGAGGGAACGGCACAGAAAAGCGAGACAACGAAAATATCACGCCGATCCTACGAAAGGTCCGCTATTTTATTTCTAGAGCTAACAGTCGTCAGCCGCTTTATAGGGATAGGATAATTTTGCACCGAGAACAAGAAAAATGGCAAAGGAAAAATAAACAGTAGAGATCTGAATTTTTACTCATGCGCGAACGGGATAGTCGCTCGTGCTCAGGCACTTCGCCACGGTTCGAGCGACTCACCCCTTCGGAGGTTCGAGTCTTCCCTCGGGCGTGGGTGTGTGTGTGTGTTGTCCGTAGCGTAAGTTAGTTTAAGTTAGATTAAGTGGTGTGTAAGCCTAGGGACTGATGACCGCAGCAGTTTGCTGACACAGGAACTCACCACCACAACAACCAATACCATGCGCCAAACTCAAGGAGATAGCGCAATTATTACTGAACAGTAGCTCCAACATCCATTAGCATTTGAAAGCAGGACATTAATTAATGACGAAACAAATTGGTAGAAACGCTAACATTACACTTTGCTCCTTAGAAACTGGAGACAGTTATGTTAGTAATGGTTCCTTTTTTCAGTTGCTGCTGTAATCAGTTCCTCGCGCCGGAAACGAGATATGGCAAATACTCAAAGATTTTGTTAAAGATAATGTCAATGAATTACGATTAATGAATTACGAACTGTGTCTTGCAACGACCTTTCATTCTGTTTCCTTTCCCGCGAGAGTCGGTTTGTGAAGTAAGTAACTCAACTTCTTTTGCTACCCTCAGTTATTAATTTCCCATCTTCTTCATTGTGAGGAAGAAAGAACTCTGAGGCTTGGTGAAGCTAATCTTCCTAGAGAAAGAGAACCCTGATGACAAATCCTATTTGGGGATTGTATTACTTGCCAGTTCCTCGCCGACAGCCAGCTAAAATATCTGGTAATATGACTGCGTTTCCGGCTGGTTTTCGTTGAATTCGGCAACGGAGATGAAAGTGGACATAGAATTTTGATTTCTTGTTTGTACACAGCATCCGGAATAAACACCATAAGACAGCACAACAGTGATGTAGCTGTACTTACCGAAACAAAGAAGAGGGGTACTGCTGTGAATATCTGCAGGAGTTCGCCCATTGTTTTAGTGAAGCAGTAAAAAACAGAAGGACGATGGTCTAAATATGTTATCTTGAGAAAAGCAGTTAAAGAAAGATTAAAAATGCTCAGTGTAAGTAAGACCTATGAATATGAATATTTCTTCGCTCCTACCGACAATGCACCCATGAAAGTAAAAATGATTTTGAACATTAGCTAATAGAGCCTATAGAAGCCGTTCGAAGTGACCATGAATTGCTACTGGCAGGAGATTTTAATATAAGAGTGAGGAAACAGCGGAACAGTAAAGCTATTGACATCTGCAGCTACATCTGCATAGATTATCCGCAAGCGACCGTACTGCGCGTGGCAGAGGATATCCTGTAGCATTCCTAGTCATTTTCTTTCCTGCTCAGTCGCAAGTGGAGGAGCTGTCTGTATGCTCCGTGTGAGCCCTAATTTCTCGTGTTTTATCTTCGTGGCCGTTACACCCAATGTATTTAAGTGGAAAGAGCGTCGTTCTGCAGTCAGCTTCAAATCTACATCTACATCCACACTCGGCAAGCCACCTGACGATGTGAGGCGGAGGGTACTTTGAGTACTTCTATCGGTTCTCCCTTCTATTCCAGTCTCGTATTGTCCGTGGAAAGAAGGATTGTCGGTATGCTTCTGTGTGGGCTCTAATCTCTCTGATTTTATCCTCATGGTCTCTTCGCGAGATATACTTAGGAGGGAGTAATATACTGCTTGACTCCTCGGTGAAGGTATGTTCCCGAAAATTCAACAAAAGCCCGTACCGAGCTACAGAGCCACTCTCCTGCAGAGTCTACCACTGGAATTTATCTATCATCTTCGTAACACTTTTGCGATTACTAAATGATCCTGTAACGCAGCGCGCTGCTCTCCGTTGGATCTTCTCTATCTCTTCTATCAACCCTACCAGGTACGGATCCCACACTGGTGAGCAATATTCAAGCAGTGGGCGGACAAGTATACTGTAACCTACTTCCTTTGTTTTCGGATTGCATTTTCTTAGGATTCTTCCAATGAATCTCAGTGTGGCATCTGCTTTACCGGCGATCATACACTCCTGGAAATTGAAATAAGAACACCGTGAATTCATTGTCCCAGGAAGGGGAAACTTTATTGACACATTCCTGGGGTCAGATACATCACATGATCACACTGACAGAACCACAGGCACATAGACACAGGCAACAGAGCATGCACAATGTCGGCACTAGTACAGTGTACATCCACCTTTCGCAGCAATGCAGGCTGCTGTTCTCCCATGGAGACGATCGTAGAGATGCTGGATGTAGTCATGTGGAACGGCTTGCCATGCCATTTCCACCTGGCGCCTCAGTTGGACCAGCGTTCGTGCTGGACGTACAGACCGCGTGAGACGATGCTTCATCCAGTCCCAAACATGCTCAATGGGGGACAGATCCGGAGATCTTGCTGGCCAGGGTAGTTGACTTACACCTTCTAGAGCACGTTGGGTGGCACGGGATACATGCGGACGTGCATTGCCCTGTTGGAACAGCAAGTTACCTTGCCGGTCTTTTTTTTTTTTTTTTTTTGGAATGGTAGAACGATGGGTTCGATGACGGTTTGGATGTACCGTGCACTATTCAGTGTCCCCTCGACGATCATCAGAAGTGTACGGCCAGTGTAGGAGATCGCTCCCCACACCATGATGCTGGGTCTTGGCCCTGTGTGCCTCCGTCGTATGCAGTCCTGATTGTGGCGCTCAACTGCACGGCGCCAAACACGCATACGACCATCATTGGCACCAAGGCAGATGCGACTCTCATCGCTGAAGACGACACGTCTCCATTCGTCCCTCCATTCACGCCTGTCGCGACACCACTGGAGGCGGGCTGCACGATGTTGGGGCGTGAGCGGAAGACGGCCTAACGGTGTGCGGGACCGTAGCCCAGCCTTATGGAGACGGTTGCGAATGGTCCTCGCCGATACCCCAGGAGCAACAGTGTCCCTAATTAGCTGGGAAGTGGAGGTGCGGTTCCCTAGGGCACTGCGTAGGATCCTACGGTCTTGGCGTGCATCCGTGCGTTCTGCGGTCCGGTCCCAGGTCGACGGGCACGTGCACCTTCCGCCGACCACTGGCGACAACATCGATGTACTGTGGAGACCTCACGCCCCACGTGTTGAGCAATTCGGCGGTACGTCCACCCGGCCTCCCGCTTGCCCACTATACGCCCTCGCTCAAAGTCCGTCAACTGCACATACGGTTCACGTCCACGCTGTCGCGGCATGCTACCAGTGTTAACGAATGCGATGGAGCTCCGTATGCCACGGCCAACACCGCGGTTCCTGATGTGTCCGCTGTGCCGTGCGTGTGATCATTGCTTGTACAGCCCTCTCGCAGTGTCCGGAGCAAGTATGGTGGGTCTGACACACCGGTGTCAATGTGTTCTTTTTTCCATTTCCAGGAGTGTATTTATATGATCATTCTATTTTAAGTCACTCCTAGTGCCTACTCCCAGATAATTTATGGAATTAACTGTTTCCAGTTGCTGACCAGCTATATTGTAGCTAAATCATAAACGATCTTTCTTTCTATGTATTCGCAGCACATTACACTTGTTTTCATTTAGATTCAATTTCCATTCCCTGCACCATGGGTCAATTCGTTGCAGATTCTCCTGCATTTCAGTACAATTTTCCAGTGTTATAGATATACCACTACCACCTGCAAAAAGCCTCAGTGAACTTGCGATGTTATCCACAAGGTCATTTATGTATATTGTGAATAGCAACGGTCGTACAACACTCCCCTGCGGCACACCTGTAGTCACTCGTACTTCGTAAAACTTCTCTCCATTGAGAATGACATGCTGCGTTCTGTTATCTAGGAACTGTTCAATACAATCACACAAGTGGTCTGATTGTCCATATACTTATACTTTGTTCATTAAACGATTGTGGAGAACTGTATCAAACGCCTTGAAGTCAAGAAACACGGCATCTACCTGGGAACCCGTGTCTATGGCCCTGTGAGTCTCGTGGACGAATAGCGCGAGCTGGGTTTCACACCGTCGTCTTTATCGAAACCCATGCTGATTCCTAAAAATTAGATTTCTGGTCTCCGGAAAAGTCATTATATTCGAACATAATACGTGTCCCGAAATTCTACAACTGATCGACGTCTATAGTTTTGCACATCTGCCGGTTGTCTGAATTTTCTGGACAGTGTTTCTCGAACATCTGCTTCACGTCAGTGACTCCCATTTGTGTTTCCGAAGCATCTCCGAAACACGTGTTGCTCCAACCTACAAGTAAAACCTGTAAACCGAAGCCGACCATTCGCCTTCCCTAACACAGTCCTCACATCCTCGCTCCATTTCATATCCCTTTGCAGTGTTACGCCCAGAATTTTAAACAACGTGACTGTGCCTAGCAGGACACTACTAATGCCTTATCCAAATCTTACAGGCTTGTTTCTCCTACTTATCCACATTACCTTCCATTTTTCCACATTTGGAACTAGCTGCCATTCATCACACCAACTAGAAATTTTCTCAAATTCATCTGTTATCCTCAGACAGTCACTCAACTTCGAAATCTTACCGTACACGACAGCATGATTAGAAAATGACCGCAGTTTTCTGCCCACTCTATCCTCCAATTCATTTGTGTAAACAGGGTGTTACAAAAAAGTACGGCCAAACTTTCAGGAAACGTTCCTCACACACAAAGAAAGAAAATATGTTATGTGTACATGTGTCCGGAAACACTTACTTTCCATGTTAGAGCTCATTTGGTGACTTCTCTTCAAATCACATTTATCATGGAATGGAAACACACAGCAATAGAACGTACCAGCGTGACTTCAAACACTTTGTTACAGGAAATGTTCAAAATCTCCTTCGTTAGCGAGGCTACATGCATCCACCCTCCGTCGCATGGAATCCCTGATGCGTTGATGCAGCCCTGGAGAATGGCGTATTGTATCACAGCCGTCCACAATACGAGCACGAAGAGTCTCTACGTTTGGTACCGGGGTTGCGTAGACAAGAGCTTTCAAATGCCCCCATAAATGAAAGTCAAGACGGTTGAGGTCAGGAGAGCGTGGAGGCCATGGAATTGGTCCGCCTCTACCAATCCATCGGTTACCGAATCTGCTGTTGCGAAGCGTACGAATACTTCGACTGAAATGAGCAGGAGCTCCATCGTGCATGAACCACATGTTGTGTCTTACTTGTAAAGGCACATGTTCTAGCAGCACAGGAAGAGTATCCCGTATGAAATCATGGCGGTGAATCTAGGAAGTGCAATACATACTGACGAAACTAAAACGAGCCCTAACATGGAAATTAAGCGTTTCCAGACACATGTCCACATAACATCTTTTCTTTATATGTGTGTGAGGAATGTTTCCTGAAAGTTTGGCCGTACCTTTTTGTATCACCCTGTATAGAGAACAACAGCCGTCTTATCTCACTTACCTGGAGCAGTCCTGACGATACGCTTGTCTCTGATGAACTCCCGCTGCTGAGGACCAAATACTGGATTCTATATGTTAAGAAGTTGAGGATGATTTTAGGAATGAGAATGTGAAAAGTTTGGTGGATTTATTAGAGCGATATGAATTACGAATGTTTGTGAGGATAGACATAAATTCAAATAGTGTAACCAAACGAGAGGGCTGAAATCAGTTACGAATTATCTAATGATTAGGCAAAAAGCAAATATAAAAATAGAGGATGTCAGAGTTAAAAGAGGACCATGTTGTGGAAGTAACCATCATCTGGTGGAATATAAAATATATTTCTCCTATACTTTCAGAATACAACGCAACATTCTGACCAGCCCGAAGTAGGACAGTACTAAGTACTTACACAAACAGCACCTGTCATAAAACTGGATGTGCAGAGGGAACAGTAGAAGAGAAATATGAGCATATAAAGAAGGATATAGAAGAAGCGGCAAAAGAAGCATTTGGAGAATACAAGAAGAAGAAAACATAAGTTTGGTGGGATCTAAAATTAGCTGAGATGATTGAAAAGAAAAAAGAATGCTGAATGTGAAAGGCAGTCAAAGTATAAGACCCTCTAGACAGATCTATAAATAGACGTGTTAAAAAGGAAAAGGTAGATGGGAAGCGAGGAGGCAATAGGAGGACTCACGGCTTTTACATATAAAAGTTCATCAACCTGTGAGGCTCTGTGAAATGATGAAGACCAGATGATACGGATTAATATGCCCAAAGCTGGTGGAGTTCAGGCCGTTGAAGCTGTTAGAGATACTAAGGAAGTCGTTTGAAAGTATACTAAATGGATAAGATATGCTACCGCAATGGATAACATGTTAAATAAATAAATTATGAATAATCCGCCTCGATTGCGAAAATTCCCGGTGTTTACCCAGGTTTCAACGTGGATAACCACGCCTTCTTCAGAACAAAATAAAAAACAGCTTGCCTAAATGGGCATAGTCAATTTCTAAAATGAACACCCACATTTTTATTTTGTTCTGAAGAAGGCGTGGTTATCCACGTTGAAACCTGGGTAAACACCGGGAATTTTCGCAATCGAGGCGGATTATTCATAATTTATTTAGATAATTACGATTGCTGACGCGCTGCAATGCTGAAAGTTCTTGATAGCATGTTACATAACACCGGTGCATAGGAAAAAGCCACGGAATGACCTAAATATTTATAGAGGATTGACAGATATCCGTTTTGTTGGAAGACTATACTCGCAGATACTTAAATATATGATGGGGAAGAAACAAGGCAAAAGCCGCTAGAAGAAGAAGCGAGATTGGTCGGTAATGAACAACAACTTTAGAATGAAATTGTTGTTGTTGTGGTCTTCAGTCCAGAGACTGGTTTGATGCAGCTCTCCATGCTGCTCTGTCTTGTGCAAGCTTCTTCATCTTCCAGTACCTACTGCAACCTACATCTTTCTCAATCTGTTTAGTGTATTCATCTCTTCGTCTCCCTCTACGATATTTACCCTGCACACTGCCCTCCAATACTAAATTGGTTATCTCTTGATGCCCCGAATATGTCTTACCAAGCGATCCCTTCTTCTGGTCAAGTTGTGCCACAAACTGCTCTTGTCCCCAATTCTATTCAATACCTCCTCATTAGTTATGTGATCTAGCCATCTAATTTTCAGCACTCTTCTGCAGCACCACATTTCGAAAGCATCTATTCTCTTCTTGTCTAAACTATCTATCCTCCATGTTTCACTTCCAGACATGGCTACACTCCATACAAATACTTTCAGAAAGGACTTCGTAACACTTAACTCTATACTCGATGCCAACAAATTTCTCTTCTTCAGAAACGCTTTCCTTGCCATTGCCAGTCTACATTTTATATCCCCTCTACTTCGACCATCATCAGTCACCTTGCGCGCGTAGTAGCAAAACACATTTACTACTTTAAGTGTCTCATTTCCAAATCTAATTCCCTCATCATCATCCAATTTAATTCGACTACATTCCATTGTCCTCGTTTTGCTTTTGTTAATGTTCATCTTATATTCTCCTTTCAATACACTGTCCATTCCGCTCAGATGCTCTTCCAGGTCCTTTTCTGTCCCTGACAGAATTATAATGTCATCGGCGATCCTCAAAGTTATTATTTCTTCTCCATGGATTTTAATTCCTACTCCGAATTTTTCTTTTGTTTCCTTTACTGCTTGCTCAATATACAGTTTGAATAACATCGGGGATAGGCTACAACCCTGTATCACTCCCTTCCCAACCACTGCTTCCCTTTTATTCCCTTCGACTCTTACAGCTGCCATTCGGTTTGTGTACAAATTGTAAATAGCCTTTCGCTCGCTGTATTTTAGGGCAACGACCATGCCGCGGTGGATACACCGGTTCCCGTCAGATCACCAAAGTTAAGCGCTGTCGGGTGTGGCCGGCACTTGGATGGGTGACCATCCGGGCCGTCATGCGTCGTTGGCATTTTTCTGCACTCAGCCTCGTGATGCCAAATGAGGAGCTACTCGACCGAACAGTAGCGGCTCCGGTCAAAGAAAACCATCATAACGACCGAGAGAGCGGTGTGCTGACCACACGCCCCTCCTATCCTCATCCTCAACTGAGGATGACACGACGGTCGGATGGTCCCGATGGGCCACTTGTGGCTTGAAGACGGAGTGCTTTTTTTCCTGTATTTTACCCCTGCCACCTTCAGAATTTGAAAGAGAGTATTCCAGTCAACATCGTCAAAAGCTTTCTCTAAGTCTATAAATGCTAGAAACGTAGGTTTGCCTTTCCTTAACCTATTTTCTAAGATAAGTCGTAGGGTCAGTATTGCTTGACGTGTTCCGACATTTCTACGGAATCCAAATAGATTTTCCCCGCGGTAGGCTTCTACCATTTTTTCCATTTGTCTGTGAAGAATTCGTATTAGTAATTTGCAGCCATGGCTTATTAAACTGATAGTTCGGTAATTTTCACATCTGTCAACACCTGCTTTCTTTGGGATTGGAATTATTATATTCTTCTTGAAGTCTGAGGGTATTTCGCCTGTCTCATACATCTTGCTCACCATAAGGTAGAGTTTTGTCAGGGCTGGCTCTCCCAAGGCCATCAGTAGTTCTAATGGAATGTTGTCTACTCCCGGGGACTTTTTTCTACTCAGGTCTTTCAGTGCTCTGTCAGACTATTCACCCAGTATCATATCTCCCATTTCATCTTCATCTACATCCTCTTCCATTTACATAATATTGTCCCCAAGTACATCGCCCTTGTACTCGTATTGACCGTTTATATACTCCTTCCAACTTTCTGCTTTCCCTTCTTTGCTTAGAACTGGGTTTCCATCTGAGCTATTGATATTCATGCAAGTGTTTCTGTTTTCTCCAAAGGTCTCTTCAATTTTCCTGTAGGCAGCATCTATCTTACCCCTAGTCATATACGCCTCTACATCCTTACATTTGTCCTCCAGCCATCCCTGCTTAGCCATTTTGCATTACCTGAATGAATGAAATTAATATGTGAATGAATGAAATTAATGTGTGAAAAACGCACAAAAGTTGGTCTGGAGACCCATTTTACAATGAGTGACGTAGAAGAAAGCATATGACAATGCACCCGCCAACAAACTGTGGGAAAAGTTGAATGAAGTAGAGCTGAAGCTATCCTAATTGTAAGACGACCGCTCGCGATATGCGGGAAATCCGGGATCGAGTCACGATCCGGAAGAAATTTTGATTGTCGTCGTTCCACTATACAGCTGATGGTCGTCCATATTTGCAGCTGCGAATACATTTCATGTACGTGATCAGTATGTCGCCAACGCCCCTGCCATTATTGCCAGTAGATCCAGCTGCTTCTTTATTGAAGCAGTCCCTCTTTTGGTCGCAACAGCCTAAGCGCACCCCGTTCCAGACCTCCTTACTTCACAAAAATCCGAGGAGATATCGAGAATAAAACACAGGTCTCTCTGCACCGAAGGCAACTGCGCTAACCATTCGGCTACAGAGGCGGCGTAGAACAGAAAATATATACATGCAAAAAGCTGCAGAAATATTTATAAGCCTACACGCTGGCCGTTTACATGTTTATCCTCTAGAAAGGACTGATTATTTTTTATTGAAGAACTATTCTTTTTATAGGTGTTGGTAACGTGAACCTACGGAAATTTAGGAAATTTATGGTAAGTTCTATGGAGTTGGGGTTGTTTTGGGGAAGGAGACAGCGAGGTCATCGGTCTCATCGGATTAGGGAAGGATGGGGAAGGAAGTCGGCCGTGCCCTTTTCAAAGGAACCACCCAGGCATTTGCCTGGAGAGATTTAGGAAAATCGCGGAAAACCTAAATCAGGATGGCCGGAAGCGGGATTGAACAGTCGTCCTCCCGAAAGCGAGTCCAGTGTCTAACCACTGCGCCACCTCGCTCGGTGCTAAGTTCTATGGGACCGAACTGCTGAGGGCATCGGTCCCTAGGCTTACATACTATTTAATCTAAGTTAAACTAATTTACGCTAAGGATAACGCAAACACCCATACCCAAGGGAGGACTCGAACCTCCGACAGGGGAAACCGCGCGAACCGTGGCAAGGCGCCCAAGACTGAACGGCTAATCAGTGCGGCGTTAACCTATGAAGTATACCTACGAAAAATACTTCTGCTACCTGTCAGACGTTTTATTTTTCTGGGTAGATTGCCAAAGAGTTTTGCAGCTGCGTATTTCAACCCTTTCTGCTCCAAAGTTGGAATCGTTAAAGAGTAATGAAGAAAATGTTCTTTCTACGAGGGTGAGTCAAATGAAAACCTTAAATTTGTAGTAACAAATCGAAATTTCGCGCCGTTTTCCTGTAAGTGGGTAAGCGTGCTACAAACACCGTGCAAAATGGCCTGTAGGTGGCAGCATAGTGCAGATGCACACACAACGTCGCAGTATCTTTATAAAGATGTCCGTCCCACTTACAACTTGCACCAAGGAAGAACACCGTTCTGTTATTCGGTTTTTGCGTAGGTAAGGTGTGAAACTTAAAGAAATTCATCGACGAACGAAGGTTCAGTACAGTGATGCATGTTTGTCACAGCAGCAAGTCTACGAATGGAGTACGAAGTTCGCAAATGGTGTGACTTCGGTGGAAGATGCTCCTCATCAAGGTCAGGCACAACGAGTTGTGGCTCGACAGAACATTGCAGCAGTTGAAGCCATAGTGAAGGAAAACCACCGAGTGACACTGAATGACATTACAGCATGTTTACAGATTGGTCATGGGCCAGCACACCACAATGTGCATGATGTGCCCCAGTTTCACAAAGTGTCTGCAAGATGGGTGCCACGGCAGCTGACTCCTGAAATGACAGAACGACGTGTTGATGCTTGTGAAGAACGTCCTCGGCGCTTTGAACGAGGAGGTGGTGGCTTCCTTGCAAGAATCTTTACTGGGGACGAAGCCTGGGTTCACTTCCACCAACCGGAAACGAAGAGAGCGAGCAAGGAATGGCGCCATTCCTCATCACCAAAACCAAAGAAATTTCGAACAGAAACATCCGCAGGGAAGGTTATGCCGACTCTCTTTTGGGGCCACTAGAGGGACCACTGTCACCAGTGCATCATACACAAATGTCATAAAAAATCATCTGCGGCCTGCAGTCAAATCAAAACGACGAGGATTCCTGTCAGCAAGTGTCCTTTTGCAACATGACAATGCAAGGCGCCTTCACGGCCCGTACAACAGTTGCAACAATCACAGATCTGCATTTTCAGTGTCTTCCTCATCCACCATACTCAGCAGACCTTGCCCCAAGTGATTTCCATATGTTTGGACCACTCAAAGACGCAATGAGAGGAAAGAAGTTCCATTCTGATGAAGAGGTACGCCACGCGGTGCATGAGTGGTTGTGCCGACTACCAAAAGACTTTTTTTCTAAAGGAATTTATGCACTTTGTCAGCGCTGGAGGACTTGCATTGAACGTGGGGGAGATTATGTCGAAAAGTGATCCAGCTTTGTACCACTACTGCACAATAAATAATATTTTAAAAATACTAAATTTTTCATGAAAACGCCCTCGTAGTAATATTGTTGTGCATATCTCTGTTATGCCCAAAAAGATGGAATGTTCATAGAAAATTTCGTAAATGCATAAATGTCTTGTGAAGCCGTAGTTAATGTTCCCAGCTGATTAGAGATCTCTTAAAGAAGTACACGTCTGACCCCTTCACATAATTGTAATTACTTTTTTAGCACAATGATTTTTTTTGCGGTATCCCAGAATTTTATCTTGTGTGGCGTCTGACAATGAAAATATTCAAAATATCCCCAAAGCTGCAATTCTATTCCTGTCGCAGAAGAGTCTAAGCGTAGCAGCTGTGCTAAGCACAGTTTTTTAAATTTAAGTTTTCATGAATACTAACACAAAAGAAATTAGAACTTTCAACCCTGTCTATTGCGTCTTATTATAAGAGGCTAGTAGGAGGCAGCATGTTTGCAACACCCACAGATCTGCATGAACTGTGATTTTTATAGTTAAAGTCGAGGAAGAGGAGAAGTGGGATTGAGATGTACTTTTACAGAAGGATGCTGAAAATCGACAGGCGTCAGTTAAGTTGTGGGATAGTACCAAACGCGGACAAAAAATTGCAATGATTATTTGCATTTCAAAATTTTGTATATAGCTGGAGCAGCAACCGGAGAATGAAATCTTCTTGTAGAAACAGTGAACAGCCAATTAATTGTAAAACGGAAGGTTTATTAATACCCCTTTACCATAGTTTAAACGTTTAAAAGAATGTCTTATACAAAGGGAAATATTGACAGCTACATTACATCTTGTGACAGACACACCTTCAAATATAGTCGAAAGACGTGTCATGTTAAGCATGTCTTAATTATTAAGGAGATGAAACTTTATAATGGACTGATGCCTTTCAGCTGTATTGCAACGTAGCTCGGCCACCACAGTTGTCAATATTTCCTTCTGGAGAAGACATTTTTATAAACGTTGAAACAATGGTGAAAGAGTTTTAATAAACCATCCATTTTGCAACTGAACAGCTATTTACTATTTCTACAAGAAGATAATTTCCGTGTTGAACTTAAAGTATGTACGTGATGATGAATTAAACCAACGAACAGTAGCTTTTAGTTTCGTAGAAACTAGTATAGACATGCGTCTTCAAAGACAGAGATACGTAAACAGGCCAAATACTGCGCTGTGGTTGGGAACGCCTATATAAGACAACACGTATCTGGCGCAGTTGTTAGATCGGTTACTGCTGCTACAATGGCAGGTTATCAAGATTTAATTGAGTTTGAAGGTTGTGTTGCAGTCGGCGGACGAGCAATGGGTCACAGCATTTCCGAGGTAGCGATGAAGTGGGGATTCCGCGTACGACCATTACACGAGTGTACTGTGAACATCAGGAATCCGGTGAAACATCAAATCTCCGACCTCGCTGTGGCTGGATAAAGATCCTGCAAGAACGATACCAAAGACAGTTAAATAGAATCGTTGAACCGTTCCGCAATATGATGCACATGTCAATGCTGGGCCATCAACGTGCGAACCATTCAACGATTCATCATCGATACGCGCTTTCGGAGCCGAAGGCCCACTCTTGTATCCTTGATGACTGCACGACACAAAGCTTTACGCCACTCCTGGCCCCTTCACCACCGACACTGTACTGTTGATGACTGAAAACATGTTGCCTGGTCGGACGGGTCTCATTCCAAATTATATCGAGCGGATGGACGTGTACGGGTATGGAGACAACCTCATGAATCCACAGACCCTGCGTGTCAGCAGGGGACTGCTCAAGCTGGTGGAGGCTCTGTATTAGTGTTGGGCGTGTGCAGATGGAGTGATATGGGATCCCTGATACGTCTAGATCGTCTCTGACAGGTGACTCTTACGCAAGCACCGTCTCTGATCAATTGCATCCATTCATGTCCATTGTGCATTCCAACGAACTTTGGTAATTCAAGCTAGATAATGCGACACCCCACACGTCCAGAATTGCTACAGAGTGGTTCCAGGAGTACACGTCCGCTGACCACCAAACTCACCAGACATGAACATTATTGGGCATGTCTCGGATGCCTTGTAACAGAGATATCCACCTTCTCGTACGGACGGCCCTGCTGTATTCATGTTGTCAGTTCCCTACAGCACTACTTCAGACTTTAGTGGAATCCATGCCACGTCTTGTTGCGGCACTTCTGCGTGTTCGCGGGGCCCCTACACGATATCAGGCACGTGTACCAGTTTATTTGGCTCTTCACTGTATTTGGAAGGCACGATGCAGGCTCTTACAGTGAAACATCCCCTTAGAACAACTTATAAATTACTGTGCTGGTAAACCTCTAACGTTATTTGATTTTCAAACAGGTGTGCAAAACTGAAAGTACTCAGACATTTCTCTCTTTACTTATTCGGATCGTCACTAAACTGACACAATATTTTTAGTGCAAGGCAATCTGACTTTCAATAATGCCTACAAAAAAATGGACTAACAATATCCTACACCTTACATGAATCAGTTACCTCACAAAAATCTTCGTTACTCAAACTACTGCAATACAGCGAGCGCCAATACTGCCAGCTAAATAAAAGATTCTAACTACTGAAGGCACTAACTACTGATAGGCATGGTTAGCAAATGGAAGATTTTGATACAGACAAAAGATGTATTTACCTTAACAGTGTTCAAAAGGTCATTATTCATTATATGATTTGTGACATCCAGTTTGGCAAGATTGCTTTTCCTGATGGACACACGTTCAGATCGTCCGCACATATTAACATCTCAAAACTCTGGTTCCTCTCTCCCCACATTCACCACTGCTGGTTGCTCACCTCCAACTGCACAACGCTACGCGCTGTTAAGCCCAACACTACAATAGCAAATATTCCAACTATGCCAACCAGCCACAGTCAGTGATTTTCATATAGAATGCTACGTGTCGTTACCAACATAAAAACCTAAACAGCCTACTTGCAACAGTTCTGAAACGGAAAACTCTCTCGTGTCCAAAAGAGAGGATGCCTATCGCCTTCTCGCTAGGAAATGTACTGGCCTTGGGCAGTGACTCATGTGACCTGCCTCTGGCTGCTCTTTCTCAGATTAAAGCGGTCTCCTTACGCAAATGAAGAGGTTCTCCAAAGAACCGACGGGGAAAGGAATTAGCATAAAACAGTGACTAGAGGTAGTGACGTACTACGTAATTGTAGACGTAGAGGTGAAATGCTGTACGGAAAGACAGAGGTTGGAATATACCCAACAAACAATACAGGACATAGTGTGCAAATGAGGAGGTGAAGAAAGACTCTGGCCCTGGAGAAGAAGTCACGGTGGACTGCGTTAAATCAAGGGGAAAAAAATTAATCAGGTTTCCATAATTCTCAAGACTATCACTCTTACCTTGCGATACAGAGAGCTTCGACGGAAGTTGAGAGCATCTGGATGATCAGACTGGCGAGCAGCGGTGTTGCTGTGGCGTAGCCGAGCATTTTGCGGCCCACGTGAGCGCTGGCAGCCGCAACCAAGGGAATGAACGGGATGCTGCTGAGTAGCAGCAGAGAGACTACCCAGGAGGCTTCATCCACAGTTATCGGCCGATCTCGGAGTCCGCTGTCTGCAGACATCAGCTGTGGCAGCGCCATCGCCGGCCACCCCAAGGCCGAGCCCAGGGCGAACATGTTCACATTCACTGCGCAAGCATATAGAGTATTCCTTACAATCTTCAGTGAAATTAAAAGCAAAGGCGTTGTAAGGTATCACGCAAATCCAACACCTTCCATGAAAACCCTGACATGATAAGCAAAACCAGTAGTATGTCACATAGCTCCGAATAAATCGTGACATTAAATTACCCAAAGTAATACGAGTAACGAGTGAGCAAACGGAATACCACAGACTAACACAAGAAGGCCCTACGATAATGGACGGACACCCACGTTTCCAGCCAAACTTCAGGACAACCCCCGAGCCCATTTTAAAAGCTAGAGCCTTAGCGTGAAACTTTTTCTCGTCTCTGTTAGGTCAGGACCACCTCCCAGCCTATGTTAACAGCTAGAGCCCTCCAGAATAACAGTATAGATCTTACGATAACGCAAAAAGGGCCACACCAGCTGCAAGTTATAGCGTGAGACTTTTTCGCGTCTCTGTTACATTGCAAACTTTAAAACATTGACCCACCACGAAAAAGTATAACGTTTCTCATTGGATAGACAGAATTTTTGTAGACGGAGCTTTAGGTTAACATTGACAGCCTGATTGGTCAGATGAAAACACAGCCAGACAGTTTTTTTTAAACCAACTTCGGCAAATTGTAGTAAGGAGAAGTTAGGAGAGAGTTGCTTCCGAGACGGCGAGGTGAGCGGAGCTGTGCTGCCCACCGCCCCCTGACGAACACCGACAAGGTAACGAACGCACGCGATGCTGCATAACAGCGCACAAAGCTTCACTCACAACTGCAGAAGTCTCATCTGCTACACCCCCTTTTTGCGTAATACTAGTGTCGATCGTCAATTAAAGCTCATGGTGTTCACATTTGCCATTTGAAGTAAAAATCTGAAACGCGATGATTTTTCTGTTATATAATTATTGAGAAGCCAGATCAACCACTGCAATTTACGACAAGGTAGATAAGTAATTAAAGATAATTGAGGGTCACTGTAGACCATTTTGATAGTTTTCTCTTAATTTAAACGTAGATTATAGATGTGATATGGCATAGGTCATCCTTCGATCCATTGTAGAACTTGGAAACCCATTCAGGGTACATTCGTTCACATTTTTGTTGAACACACTTGGTTTTTACCATCCTGTATTAAAACATTTCCTTTTATCAATAGTGCAATTTATAAACAATATTTTGTGTGTAGAATAAACTTTCCAGTGGTAAACTTAACTGCTTTTTGGACGTTATTTTACCAGTAAACTAAAAATAGGAAAGCCTTGAACCCCTTCCACTAAATTTAATTAGTATTGAGATTCTTTTACAGGGAGTGCAGTGGAGCTGACGCTGAAATCATTAATTATTTGGTTATATCATCGCTAGTCTCACTGAACTCTTCTGAATTCTACATGTCATGTGTGGTCTGACGTCTCCTTACCAGCAACAGGTCCCAGGTTCAAACTAGTCTTTCGCTAAAAAACACGCTCAGAGCGTCGTTGCGAGAAAGTGGTAGGGAGACACGATATAGAACAAACAGACACCATGCAGAATGTTAGAACGAGAGAGATGACAGGTGGTAGGAGTACACTGAAGACCTCTAAGAGGGTGAGGAAAGGTCTAGTGCAGTGAAAAAATTGTGTCTGGAAGCCAAAGCTAAATGACTGCAGGGAAGGTATGAAGATTTCAGAAAATAATGGTCGTCGAAAGGACTGATTCGGCGTAGAAATAAGCCAGAGCATCCCTTGTTGAAGAAAGCAAGAGTGGAATGGGAGTTCTGATGTTAACCGCAGACGAGGAAGCTCAAGGCCTCTACGAGGGCGACGACTATCCTGGTGTGACAGATGAATTGGAGTCGCTACGGATGACACTGGAGAGCCAGTATTAGAGTCTAACAGAGCTGTGGAAGAACAGTTATCAGATGTGGAGAAGGGCAGAAATAATATTGCATCAGCATTTCTAAAACCATTTGGAAAAATGCCAACCGTGCAACTACTGAAGTTGGTGTGTAGAATCAACGAGATACGAGTAATATCATCAGATTGATGGGAAAATATCGTCCACACAAACCGTAAGATAGAAAGCGCAGGTAAGTGCGAGAACTATCGCACAAGCAGCTTAACAGTTCGTGCATCCAAGCTGCTGACAGTAATAATGCACAGAACGGTGGAAAGTAAAATTTAGGAACTGTTAGAATACGACCAGTTAGGCTGTTGAAAAGGCAATGGCACCAGAGTGGTATTTTTGACATAGAGCTGGATAATGGGAGAAAGGCATAACAAAGACACGTTCTTAGGGTTTCTCGACCTATAAAAAACCTGAGAAAGTGTAAAATGGTGCAAGTTGTTCGGGATTAGCACAAATAGAAGTCCAAGGTATAAGGGAAAAACGGGTACGTGGGGAAAATGCGAATGGAAGATAAACAACGAAATGCTCGAATTAAGAAAGGATATAAGACAAAGATGTAGTCCTTCCCTCTTACTGTTCAGTCTACATGTGGACGGAAATATAAGAAAAGTTCAATAGTGGGATAAAAATTGAGAGTGAATGGATACTATTTATCTAAGATTGTGTGATGACAATGCCACCCTCTGTTAAAGTAAGGAAGAACTGCAGAACCTATTAGATAAAAAGACCAGTCTAATACATACAGAATATGGATTGAGAGTAACGCAAAAAAGACGAAAACCACGAGAACTACCAGAAATAAGATTACTGGTAAACTTAAGATCAAAATTGGTGACCACACCGTAGGTGAAATGAGGCACTTCTCCCACCTTGGAAGAAGGAAGGAAGAAGTGAGTTTAAAGTCCTGTCGATAATGAGGTCATTGGAAGAGTAAAGACATTAGCTACCAGTGAGCACTGTTTTAAGTTGAAAATTTATGCCACTTCTGGATTCGAACCGGGGCTCCTCCTTACTAGGTAAGTAAGCGGACCACTATGTCATCCGGACACAGTAGTCATCACAACCACATGGACTAGCCTAGCACACCTCCTGTCTGGCTCAAATTCTCCACTTATTCTAAACACTACTGAAGTAGTGTCACTGCTCTTTAGCCTCATTGGTCACTGCATCTCACCAATTCCAATAAGAGTCAGAGCTTCGTGTGCCTCTACACTGAAGGGATCATTGGCCGTCATTGCCTGAAGTGGTATATGTCCGTTCTTTCGGACATGTCCGAAATTTCTTTCACTTGTTCACTCACAATCCCACACAGAGACTCTGGTGGAGGAATGCTCCTATTTATTGATGTTCTGCCTATACACAGCCACACTTCCTTGCATTCAACCTGTATGAATGAGGATGAATGAGGAAACAGGGTAAAGAGAACACAAAACTCGCATTGTCAGAGTGTTTGGTAGTCAATTAGGGTTTAATGTAATACTGCAAACTCCACCTTTTGGGAAGGTAATGCTGGGACCGAAGAAGCTGACCTGGCACCGTCGAACCACCGTCTCCGCATGCATCTTATTATCAGTCGGTTCCTGTTTTCCCACCCAATGACTAGTCCTGTCGTTGGGACAGAAAGACGTGAGTGAGTTATTAGCTTCCTGGCAGCACAGCCGGTAAGGTGGTGAAGTCTCTGGTAAGTGCTCTCTTAATACTACCGACAGAGGTCCTTGGCCCTTATGTAGCGTTTTTTTTTTCAGTTTCTAGGCGTTGTAGGCTTTACTAGGGCTCATGTTAGTTTTCGTATGGAAAGCCTGAAACCTCATCATTATAGCTAGTTTCCTTTATGGTCCATATCATTGCTGTTGTGGTCTTCAGCCAACCAAGTGTCCTTGAACTCTCCCCAGCCACTGTAGAACGATTAGAAAATGACCGCGCGTGTTATAATAAGCGTGTTGATATACAATTAAAGTGTAAATTTTAGTAATTTTAGCTAGTTTTGCTTCTGATTCACATCTTCGTTATTGTGGCCCTCAACCAGATACGTCGTCGGTTATTGTGTCTCTAAGACAGAACATTTCATAAATGTAATAATTGTGTTCATATGGCACGTGAAGTCTCACATTTTTGACTAATTTTCTTTCTGAACGATACTTTAACTTTGTCACATGATCCAACCACGTGGTATTTACTTCAGAGTTCGTTGTTTTGAAGTTTAAAAAAATGTTTAAATGGCTCAGAGCACTTTGGGGCTTAACGTCAGAGGTCACCGGTCCCCTAGAGCTTAGAACTACTTAAACCTAACTAACCTAAGGACAGCACACACATCAATGCCCTAAGGAGGATTCGAACCGGCGACCGTAGCAGTCGCGCGGTGCCACACTGAGGCGCCTAGAACCGCTCGGCCACAACGGCTGGCTTCGAAGTTTGAGAACGTAATTGCTAGGATTTTTTTTCCGTTGTACATCACCTGAAGTTTCATCTTTTTTTAGTAACCGCTTTGTGTATATTTTCTTTTCTATGCTCTCTATCTAGATTACTTACGCACATGTAGCATTTTTTACTACACAAAGTTGTCAGATATTGGCATCAGATTTTGTGTCTCAGCCTCTACTGGATGGTAAAGATCAGTAACTTAAAGGGAATATATTGGTCGATGTTTGAGAAAACGAGTATTTCCTTTGTTTTTAACTGTGCACAGTTTTCGCTTCCTCATTCCTATCAGCACTGTGCAGGGTTAAATAAATCTGGTTAGTGTGTTTCAATTCACCTTAAGGGATCACTTTTATCGCAAATATTTTGTGTCCATTGAATAATTAATTGCGAGAACATAAGCACTAGCATATCAAGTTTGGTTTTCCGAATTGTAATGAAACAGTTCAAATTAAATTAAACCAGTTTAGAAGCTTATATCCTGAATCACTTATTTCTTTCTCATTCGCCACTGCAAGCAACCTTAAAGCGTTATATGTCGTGACAAAAGTCTAATAGGAATGTTAGGAAAGGTTGATTACTTGTATGTAGAAGATTCAGTGAACCTTTCATGTTTATGACGCCACTTTCACTAAGCCGTACATACTTACTTAGTATTCATGCAAATTAACATTCGCGTTACCCATCCCGTAATTAAATAACTCATTGGTGGTCGTTCGACATTTTTTGTTGGGCCAATCCTTTGATTTCTGCGCTAAAATCTGTACAGGGTATGTGTGAAAAGTGAACTTGGTGTACATAAGGACAGCGACTTAGGCAGTGTTTGTTGCAAATATAATGAAATCAAAGTAATACAGTGCTCACATCCACAATTTTGCCGTGAAGTCTACTCACATTATAGGTGCAGCAACCCTTCAAGGTGTTTGAGATGTGATGTGAAAACTTGATGAACTGATTTTATGAGAAATGAGCACACATTCTGCAGAATAGCCAAGGAGGGGAACATATGAGAAACGTTGACGAGAAGAAGGGAAAGGGTGAAAGGATATGTGGTAAGCCATTAATGAATAAGTTCCATGGTACTAGGGGGGGAGGGGGGTTCTGCGTAACAGATTAGTCTGAGATGTACCCTTTACCCTGTGGCTCCTGCAAGATGCAATTACCACCCGCACTCTACTACAGAAGTCAGACAGACGCTCCTAACGTTCTAAAGAGAAATGCCTGAAAAACTTTCAGCAATAAATATCTTCTGGAGTCGTCCGCTATAAGGAAATGACACAAAAATTCATAAAATTTCGTACCTAACTAGTGGGATACTTGGGTACTGTAGTAGTGTTAGTTAGTGTAAGAAAAACATGAAACTAATGAAAATTATTATTTATTTTGCAAAAATTCTGAAAGATCACAATGGCACTTTTAGTTACGAATTGAACAAGTTATATCCTGGTTCTTTTTGGAATCTGAAGTTACCTCTCAAGGATATGACTCGCTAATGAAATTTCTATATAAAGTTTAAGATTGTTGTTGACTTGGCAGAATGGCTGAGATGCGCACCTACTCAACTTCAATAATTACCCTTTAGAATGTTGCTAGGTATGGTCAAGGCTGTCGCATGTGAAATGCAGTGAAGTTTACTGTTGTGAAGAAAATATGGGGCTCGCAATAGCTGTAGCGCACAACACCATAAGCTGCGATGGCTGCTGTCTGCACCACTCACTGCTGACAAATAAGATAGCTCTAGTTCTATCTGGATTGACCTTCACCAATCGAACTCTACCTACGCCTTGATGAAGTCAAGGATTCCTAGTCGCCCATAGTCTAACTATTGGCGTGTTACACCAGTCAGATAACCAGTCCACTGCGACGTCACTCAAAAATTCGCTCACAGGCGTTTAACTATAACTCTGTCCCTTCACACTGCACAATAAGTGTGTCAGCCAACACAGTGAACAATGCTTAATCGCAAGGACTCAGTATAGAGAGTCGCACTTCGAATCGCTCTCGACAGAGGTGCTCTCCCAGTGAAGTACTGAGGACAGACTTGTTCCTCGCTCCAAGAGCGACAATGGAACAGGGTCTCTCCACGCCAGACATGAAGGGGTATATCTCTCGGTCTCTTCCATTACTCCTTCAGCTCAAGGCGTCAGGAATATCATCTGCCAATCAGCATTTCTGTTCTGAAACAGGAGAATGATGTTTCGTTTAAGGCGACCAATCCCGAAATCTGTAGTATCGGCGTTTGGCGTTTGCTGTCTCGCTTTGAAAATCTATGAAACTGCGTGCTATGTGTAAAGAATGCGTAGGCTAGCCGTTCCCACACAATGTAGCGGAATTTGCTTTTAAGCCGAACATGGGGTCGTTCCTCCTTTCCCTTGGGCGAATGCTGTCGGTCCATGGGCGGCCACCGCCCGACGTAGATGGGTTGGGACTGGCCTCCTGGCGTGCAGTTGCCTCTCTCGTACTCACTATTCCGTTCCTTGGTGGTATGACGGTAGAATAATATAGTTGGATGTACTCTTTCCATGTAAGAACGATTTTGTGTAATTCCTCGAACACGGACATCACACCGACAAGTCCAGCTATTCATCTGTACTCATCAAACCACTGTGAAGTACAGGGCATTATAGCAGTTATTAGGTCTTTTATGTGTGTAATAAGCGTATGGAGTGCAGAAGGAATTTTTGCTTAACCGTGTCGGTGCACACTCCGGGAGCCATAGGTAGAGTGCTGTAGTACGTTCCTAGATTCCTCACTTAAAGCTGTTCCTTGTTATTCTTTGAGAAGTATTTCATAAAATTGCGTCTAAATTTACGCGACTACCAGTTCAGGTTTTTCAGAATATCCGTGATGCTCTCCTATGGGTCAGAACAAATGTGAACATTCGTGCCGCTCACCTTTTTAAGTGTTGAGTATCCTCTCATGGCATTATTTGGTATGAATCTCACATACTTGAACAGTATTACATGATCGTTAATTTTACAAGGAACTCCACGACAGAATAGAAGGAATAGCCCATGAGGAAACTCTTCAGCTTAGATTTGAATGCGTGTGGATTGTGGCAAAGATTTTTAAACTCTTGCGGTATCTTACTGAAAACTGATGCAACAGAATACTGCACGCCTTTCTGCACTAGAGTCAAGGAAGTGCGATCGAAATGCATATCGCATTTATGCATGATATATTGAGAGGCCAGAAACAGAACAAGGGTCGACAAGAGGTTCACGAACTTACACCATTTATTACGCGTACCGCCCGTTTCTGAGCCAAAAATACCCTTTGAGAATGGGAAGAGTTATCCCAAAATATGACACCATACATCATAAAGGAATGAAAATAAGCGAAGTAGACTACATTTCGTGTCGAAACATCAGTTACTACAGAAATTGTTCTGATAGCAAAAGTAGCAGTATTAAGTCTTTGAACAAAATTCCTGAACATGGGCTGTCCAAGCCAGTTTTCTATCTGAACACCTAGAAATTTCAACTGTTCGGTATTACTAACCATATTCCCAGTCTGTGTAATTGAAACGTCAGGTGTTAATCAACTGGGTGTTATAAACTGTAAAAACTGTGTCTTACTGTGATTTACCGTTAGTTTATTTTCTACAGGGCATTACCTAACGTCTTGAACTACACTATTTGAAACAGTGCCAGTGATGCACACAACATCCTTTAATATCAAGCAAGTGTCATCAGCAAAGAGAAATATTTTAGAATCACCAGTAATACTAGAAGGTATATCATTTACCTAAATAAGGAAAATTGTGGCTCCAGCACTGATCCCTGAGGCACCTCTCTCTCTCTCTCTCTCTCTCTCTCTCCCCCTCCCCCCCCCCCACCTCCCCAATTAACTGTGCTGTACTCGGATCCATCATCTTAGCCATTCTCAGTACTGTGGAGAATTACATTTGCTGACTGTTCTTAAAGTAAGAGTTTAGCCAAATGTGATCTACTCCCCATATTCCATAATGGACCAACTTCTGCGGCAATATTTTGTGATCAACACAATCGAACGCCTCAGTTAAATAAAAAAAAAAGATGGAACTTCCTGGCAGATTAAAACAGTGTGCCCAACCGAGACTCGAACTCGGGACCTTTGCCTTTCGCGGGCAAGTGCTCTACCATCTGAGCTACCAAAGCACGACTCACGCCCGGTACTCACAGCTTCACTTCTGCCAGTACCTCGTCCCCTACCTTCCAAACTTTACAGAAGCTCTCCTGCGAACCTTGCAGAACTAGCACTCCTGAAAGAAAGGATATTGCGGAGACATGGTTTGGAAGGTAGGAGACGAGGTACTGGCAGAAGTGAAGCTGTGAGTACCGAGCGTGAGTCGTGCTTCGGTAGCTCAGATGGTAGAGCACTTGCCCGCGAAAGGCAAAGGTCCCGAGTTCGAGTCTCGGTCGGGCACACAGTTTTAATCTGCCAGGTAGTTTCATATCAGCGCACACTCCGCTGCAGAGTGAAAATCTCATTCTGGAAACATCCCCCAGGCTGTGGATAAGCCATGTCTCCGCAATATCCTTTCTTTCAGGAGTGCTAGTTCTGCAAGGTTCGCAGGAGAGCTTCTGTAAAGTTTGGAAGGTAGGAGACGAGGTACTGGCAGAAGTGAAGCTGTGAGTACCGGGCGTGAGTCGTGCTTCTGTAGCTCAGATGGTAGAGCACTTGCCCGCGAAAGGTAAAGGTCCCGAGTTCGAGTCTCGGTCGGGCACACAGTTTTAATCTGCCAGGAAGTTTCATATCAGCGCGCACTCCGCTGCAGAGTGAAAGTATCATTCTGAAAAAAAAAGATGCCTAGCGTTCAAAAACTTCTGTTTAATCCATTCAGTACTTGAGAGAGAAAAGATACCAGAGCATTTTCAGTTGTTCGCTGCCTCTATTACTTTGATAGACGTACCTGTAAAATACGCAGCCTCTGACCTTAAACCGATAGTGGAAAGTTTATAAACCACTTTTCATAAGATAAACGAAGCCTCGTTCTGTGATTGTGTGCCACTTACGTGTTTTCAGTATTTCTATTACATTCTTTCATAGTTGAAACTAGTTTGAAACTATTTCTGTCGTATTTGCTTTATTCCTTTGCATATACATGATCTTTTCCGCGAAGCATAATATGAAATTTAATTTGTTTTTGATTTTAGAACTATGAATTCATACAAGAATCTGATAATGAGAAACAACCATTGCCTTGTAACATATTGCTTTTGTAGTGGGTTAGCGCTTGTTTAAGAGCTTGGAAACCTTAACAGCTTAGGAGCCTTTCATTGTCATTAGCCAACATGTTCTAAACATTACAGAAATTTTTTCCTGTTTCTATCGCAAGTTCCATTCACTATCAGCCTCAAACAGTTCTGGTCAAAGACCTGGATAGTCATAGATCTACTACGCCTTTTCATCATTCACACTATGTTCTGTCTGGCAGTTTTTTCATCGATCGTGATTAGCCAACTATTTCTTTTTCCCTCATTGTTTCTCACGCCTAAGGCACGAATAACAAGTTCTTTGTCCTTCAATAAACAGTTTTGAATCTTCCAAAAACCTGCGGTTCCTGTATTACGGGGGTTTAGTTGCAGAAAATATTCTCTTTATTTTATTTCTCCTCTGGTTACTCTAAATATAACTATTTCTAAACGAACAAAAATTCAGTGTCTTTATTAGGAATCTTTGACACATGTTTCAATAAAAAAAGACTTGTAAGTTTAATCCCCTAAGTAAGACATTTAAATGGTTAGTATGCATATCCTATTAAAAGTGAGATGATACCACGTATAACACACTGTTCATTGCGAACTTTGAGTAGCATGGGTAGTGCAGCTCAGCAGGCATTCATTCAGCAAGAAGTAGAAGCAGCACGATATATCCGTGCTCAACGTAATGTACATCAGCCAAAGTTTTTGCGATAACTTAAAAGTTATGTACCAAGACTTTGAAGAAACATACAGCAGTGGATCTGACGATTTCAAAGTGTACCCACGATAGACAAAGGGATCCTACAGACTTTCGTGTATCTGATGTATGACCTTGATTAGGAAGGTACGTGCTAATACGCTGTAAAGTACACAGTACAGTCCCTGCGTCAAGAAAGCGGACTGAAACCTAAAAACGCAAATCTTGTGAATGTTTCTATCTGTTTGTGGTACTCAAGGGGCCATCATAGCGGAACAACATTGAATGATTATCTCCTGGTCATTCGTGTTTTTGTCCTCTGTAGTTGTTTTTTACTTTCTTGTGCAGGAAAACCGACGAGTTAGTATAAAATAGACCACGCAGTATCTAATTTTGATCGTAGAGCGTATGCAAAATGGCAGACTCTAAAATACACGAGGGCGGAAAATTGTTATTATTTCGTGTGGCTCAACGGTCTGGTGCAATTATTTCAAGGGAACACCACTTCGGCGACTTGCGTGACCGTGAGCTACCCCAGTTATCGAACCGGGGAAAGGGGAGCTACAATCTAACAAGCAATCCGAACCACAGTCGTTTCTAGGGAATCTTTACATATCATTGACATGGAAAGGTTACGTTAAAGAGAGAGTGATAAAAACCTGTGGCCCCACCGGGATTCGATCGCATTACAATTCAGCCTGCAGGTACTCGCTTTGTTTACTACCACGCCCTACAAGACAGGATTGTAAACAGCAGCAGATGTTTCATGAGTGGGGAAGAACAACTTCTAGCAACATCTTGTCTTAAGTCATTTGAACATGACGCATCCTACATGTTTGGAGAGAAAAAGTAGATCGTCTTAATCTTTAAGAATGGTCACAGAACGGATGCATGCTGCTTGGTTGCAGAATATGTTTTGTGTTCGCTTATGAAGATTTGCTGATGACCAATGAATTCCTCAAAGTCAGCACGGTTCCCGTCAGCTTTCACCTTCTTCCAATGATTCCTGAGTACTATATTTACGTCTAGGATCTTTATAAAACAGAACTGATGTAGGAGACCCTGAATGTATCTGCGAGGTTCGTCACAAGTTTGTTTAGCAAGTTTGTGGCCAAGGAAATACTCGTGAGACTTCAGTCGTAGTAGCAACAGGAGATGCGTTATGAATCACGGAGAGGTTTTCTGTTAAAAATTACGAGTGATAGTTTCGCGCCGACCGGGGTGGACGAGCGGTTCTAGGCGCTACAGTCTGGAACCGCGCGACCGCTACGGTCGCAGCTTCGAATCCTGCCTCGGGCATGGGTGTGTGTGATGTCCTTAGGTTAGTTAGATTTAAGTAGTTCTAAGTTCTAGGGGACTGATGACCTCAGCAGTCAAGTCCCATAGTGCTCAGAGCCATTTGAAACATTTTTTTGATAATTTCGTTAACAGACAGGCAAAAGTGTTACTACGTGTAACATACATTTGGCAGGAAGCCCATATCGAAAACACCTGTGAAACTGGAGGTCATACAGACGATTACCGAAAAGTGTCTTTCCCACGTACAATTCCATGGCAGGAGCGACTGAAGGTATAACAACCGTGCTATCGGGAAGACAGAACGATATATGAGGTAACAGTTCTAAGCCTTTGTAATTTGCCCACGGGGAGACCACTTACAAATTCCTTCCATCCAACCTTGAATACATTTTTTTAGCGCGAAACTGAATCAACACAAATGTTACGTACAGGCAGCCCCATAAGTGTCAGAGTGGTATGATAGTCACTGTCACCGTAACACGTCAGAATAACGACTCGTAATGATGATGGGTGCGAAACACCAGTTCTCCGGGTGCGGGGGGTTCAGAAATGCAGCGATATAGTCACACCTTATGTAGCGTCGCGATGATGTGCGTCGACACTTGTGGGAGAATCTTTGTCAGCATGACACAAGCTGGTGTGCTGGCGCCGCACAGGCGCCCATAGGAGCCAGGAGGCCTTGGTGGATTCGCTGCATTGGCAGCCTCGTAAGCGCGTTACATCTGGCGTTCTACAGATAGAAAGGCGTCGGACAGCCACCAGCCGCAGCGGTCAGACAGGCGCAGGGCACAGGCAGGGGCCGGTCGCGAACCGAGGACCCCTCAAATCCATCCAGCAGTCGATTGATAGCTGGAGGAGACCCCAGGTGGATGGCGACCTATACGTCACCTGTAGGCCTAGTGGCAGGCCACAGACCAACGGATGGAGGACCCGACAGCTAAGTAATCCGCCTTGGGTAGATGGGTAATATGAAATAACTATCGGCATAAGCAGAATTTATGCATGCTTGACGTTCATATATTGTGAAATGGAGCCGCTACTGGGAACATTGAAGGGGCCGATAAGCAGCAGCATGTGGTGACCATTGTGCCACTGTGACAGGCTGGTGTGTTACACCATACCACTTCAGCATTATACCGGCCTTCATTGTGGAGCTTTACAGGAGGTAGGCTCACTCACCTAGAGATGGATTGTGAAGTTCGCTAGGAAGGGTGTTGGCGCAACACTCCTCTCCCTTTCGGAATATTCGGTCTACCAAATCTCAGGCTGATGCTAAGTCTGTGAATTGCTTGAACATTGCATGGTCTATTATACAGTTTTATTTCTTTACCTGCGTACACCAAAATAAGTTTTGCATTACCACGGTTCCCAGAACTCTTGAAGATCGACGTTGACTGTCGATATTGTATCACAGACACAGTCTCTATGACTATACAGAAATGTCACTGTTGTTGTTGTTGTTGTAGTCTTCAGTCCTGAGACTGGTTTCATACAGCTCTCCATGCTACGCTATCCTGTGCAAACTTCTTCATGTCCCAGTACCTACTGCAACCTACATCCTTCTGAATCTGTTTAGTGTATTCATCTCTTGGTCTCCCTCTACGTTTTTTACCCTCCACGCTCCCCTCCAATACTAAATTGGTGATCCCTTAATACCTCAGAACATGTTCTACCAATCGATCCCTTCTTCTAGTCAAGTTGTGCCACAAACTTCACTTCTCCTCAATCCTATTCAATACCTCCTCATTAGTTATATGATCTACCCATCTCATCTTCAGCATTATTCTGTAGCACCACATTTCGAAAGCTTCTATTCGCTTCTTGTCCAAACTAGTTATCGTCCATGCCTCACCTCCATACACGGCTACGCTCCATACTAATACTTTCGGAAACGACTTTCTTACACAAATCTATACTCGATGTTAACAAATTTTCTCCTCTTCAGAAATGTTTTCCTTGCCATTGCCAGTCTCCATTTTATATCCTCTCTACTTCGACCATCATCAGTTATTTTGCTCCCCAAATAGCAAAACCCCTTCACTACTTTAAGTGTCTCATTTCCTAATCTAATTCCCTCAGCGTCACCCGATTTAATTCGACTACATTCCATTATCCTCGTTTTCCTTTTGTCGATGTTCATCTTATACCCTCCTTTCAAGACACTGTCCATTCCGTTCAACTGCTCTTCCAAGTACTTTGCTGTCACTGACAGAATTACAATGTCATCGGCGCACCTCAATGTTTTTATTTCTTCTCCATGGATTTTAATACCTACTCCGAATTTTTCATTTGTTAACTTCACTGCTTTCTCAATATACTGATTGAATAGCATCGGGGAGAGGCTACAACCCTCCTCACTCCCTTACCAGTCACAGCTTCCCTTTCATGTCCCTCGACGCATATAACTGCCATCTGGTTTCTGTACAAATTGTAAATAGCCTTTCTCTCCCTGTATTTTACCCCTGCCACCTTCAGAATTTGAAAGAGAGCATTCCAGTCAACATTGTCAAAAGCATTCTCTATGTCTACAAATGCTAGAAACGTAGGTTTGCCTTTCCTTAATCTAGCTTGTAAGACAATTCGTAGGGTCAGTCACTAAACCCGCCCAAAGACGTAAACAACCGTGCATGAGCAGCGCCTATTAGACGGAGGGGCTCTGACAGCCGGTCATTTCAGCCATTCCACCAGGAATTAGGTACACGGTTCGTATTGTCTGTAGTTCAACCATGCCTAAACGGTCAATACCGTGGTTCGATCGCGTCTGCATTGTTACTTTGTGCCTGGAAGGTCTCTCAACAAGGGAAGTGTCCAGGCATCTTTGAGTGAACCAAAGCGATGTTGTCCGGACATGGAGAGATACAGAGAGACGGGAACTGTCGATGACATACCTTGCACTGGCTGCCCAAGGGCTACTAATGCAGTGGATGACAGCTGTCTATGTATTATGGCTCGGAGTAACACTGACTGCAACGCCACCAAGTTGAAAAATGCTTTTCGTGCAGCCACAGGACGCCGTGTTACGAGTCCAGCTGTGCGCAGTAGGCTGCGTGATGCGCAACTTCATTCCCGACGTCGATGGCGTGGTCCATCTTCACAACCACGACACCATGCAGCGCGGTACAGATGGGTCGAACAACATGCCGAATGCTCAGGATTGACATCACGTTCTTTTCACTAATGAGTGTCGCATATGCCTTCAACCAGACAATCGTCGAAGACGTGTTTGGAGGCATACCCGTCAGGCTGAACACCTTAGACACACTGGTCAGAAAGTGCAGCAAGGTAGATGTTCCCTGCTGTTTTGGGGTGGCATCATGTTGGGCCGACGTACGCAGTGCTGGTCATGGAAGGCGCCGTACCGGCTGTACGATACGTGAATGCAATCCTCCGACTGAATGCCATCCTTCGACCGATAGTGGAATTATATCGGCAGCTTGTTGCCGAGGCATTCGTCTTCATGGATGACAATTCGCGCCCGCATCAAGCAGATCTTATGCATGATTTCGTTCAGGATAACGACATCGCTCGCCTAGAGTGGCCAGCATGTTCTCCAGACATAAACCCTACCGAACATGCCTGGGATAGACTGGAAAGGGCTGTTTATGTGAGCCACCAACCACTGTGAGGCATCTACGCCGAATCGCCGTTGAGGAGTGGTACAATCTGGATCATCAGTGCTTTGATGAACTTGTGGATAGCATGCCACGACGAATACAGGCATGCATAAGTAGAAGAGGAAGTGTTACTGGGTATTATAGGTACCGGAGTGTATAGCAATGTGGACAACCACTTCAGAAGGTCTCGCTGTATGGTGGTACAACATGCAATGTGTGCTTTTCATGAGCAATAAAAAAGGCTAAATGATGTTTATGTTGATCTCTATTCAAATTTTCGGCACCTGATCCTGTATTCTAGGAAACGAGGTGATGCAAAACATTTTTTGCTGTGTGTATTTACAGTAATTGCACAAACTATCTTGATAATAATCCAGCACAACTCTCTACGCATAGTGGAGGAAATACTTTGGATTATTTAAACTCTACACGTTTCCCACTCAGTCAGCAATGGCCGAGCGGTTCTTGGCGCTACAGTCTGGAACCGCTCGGGATCGAATCCTGATTCGGGCATGGATGTGTGTGATGTCCTTAGATTAGTTAGGTTTAAGGAGTTATAGGTTCTAGGGGACTGATGACCACAGCAGTTAAGTCCCATATTGTTCAGAGCCATTTGAACCAAACCACTGAGTCAGAGTATGGTGGTTGGGAAGTGCGGGAAGATGGATGGTTGTCCGTTGTGGAAAGACATGGGCTGCACATGTAAGAACCATAATCAAGATGGTACCCGTTGATAAGATTTCCATCACTACGATTTTGTGGAGGAACTACTGCGATACTATTGAACATGTTGAAACACTTGCTTTGCACCGATATGCTCCTTCTATATTGCTATAGCATCGTCCAGCGAACTGGGTTAGGTGAGATACAAGGTATCGTGAGGGAAAGTCGTGGTCTCGGCTGGTAATACTCCCAAAGGTTTGTCGGGCAATTTCAGTAGCGGATATGTTATGTTCAGATTTGTACCTCCTGTTACAGTTCCTGGAAATCAAAAATATAGCACCTAAATGTCAAACGTCGTACCATTTATTAATATACCCGTGCCCTGACGCTGGAGGTAGTCTGTGCTCTGTCCTTGGTCTTGAAAATCTGTCACACTATCCACGACTCATATATTGACTATACTCAATGCAAACCCACTTTCTGGGAATAAGGCTGCGGTCGAAGGATGTTCCGTGCGAATCCTTCTGATCATGTCCTTCCTAAAACAAATTGTATTTTACATGTCCCTACGGCAGTCTGGATCGTCCAGGATGGATGTTACAGAAAAACCATTAACTGTGCGTTACTCCCTTCTCCCAGTGTTCCATGTTGAGGATCTCAGTTGACGATATATCCCATATTCAGTTGATTTCTCCATAAAATTTATAGAGACTCCTCTTTGCCCTGAATTTACTGTTGCAAATTAAAATCACTGTTACCCAGTTGTACCCACAATCATACGAGTAAATCTAATATTTTTATGGATATGAAATGTACCGGTAACATATCCTTAGTGCTAGGTAAAAGAAGAGAGTATATCGATTTATTGCTCGGTAAGTGGGAAGATGGAATCGGGCTTCAAAGGAGATAGCTTGTCATCTTTGCAGGATTCATAAATGTAGTATTTCAAGTGCCGACACGTTCTGTTGCCATGGAAATTAGCCCCTCAATTTGGTCCTACGGGCGTAGACGTTTAAAATAAACTTAACAAGAAAAACATCTTTCCGCATTGTACAGAGCTCAACAGAGTATGGACGTAGCTACAGATATTAGCATGACGCTAAAGAATTTTGTGTTTTTCATGCTGCAGTATGTGTTGGCAAGAATTTTCTCCGTCATGCCAATTGCTGTTGTGCGAAAAAGCGACTGGCGACTTCCATAGCACGTGCTGACTGTTTGGTTCTGAAGTTCTGCACCAACTAGAGACGATTGTAAATAATCTGCTCTTCGAGACTCGGTTCTATTTGTTGTTATTTTGCATGAGCAACTGCGCACCCCTTTCCCCCTCCCACACACACACACACACACACACACACACACACACACACACGGGCTCGCGCGCTCACGCGCACACACGCACACACACATATTCAAATAACGATTTATTTCTCGCCTTACCCACAATAGCAGCAAGTAACTGAGGCCACGTAGCCGGCTTCGCTTCGGCCAACTGCCCCTCTTCAACCATCTTCCCGTTGGTGATAGGTTTGGTATTGGGCCCTGACGCTGTAGTGTTGTTGAAGACATCTTCCATTTCGCATCCGTCAGCCACAGTCCACCGTTTGTTAGTGAATGTCTTAATTCCCGCAGTTACCCGCAGTAAGACGTCGTTGCTTAAGTACCTGCGAAAAATCCTTGCGATTATCCACACGTGTCTGCTCAGGCGCCAGTGTTTGTATAAAACACGAAGGCACAGCGAAAGGCTGGGAGCTTATTAACACCTACACCAAAGCCAAAGGAGTGATGTGGCACAGACGATGCAAGAATCAGTTTTGTTGCTAACCATGGTTTCTTATTATGGAGTAGGTAGTGTAACGACAATCACGTGGTATAAATACATGGACGCCACACAAAAAGTATACAAAACAAGTAAATACATCAAAGTGCTGCTTTCGCAGATTTACGTTTGACAGTATTACGAGATTTCTGATGTACACAAGTAATCTTTATCTTTTGTAGTTGGCGAAAAATGGCATCGACTTCGAGCTTTTACGGAACTGTACACTTTTCCCCTGGGGGACTTGAAAGAACCTTCGGAAAGGGATTGAGTGACAAAACAGGTTGAACTTGATCAAGCACTAGAAAGGTGACAGGGCCGCAAACAACTGTGCTACCTTCAAGAAATGAGGCCCCATAGATGTGTGGCCTAACTTACCAAGTGTGAGCAAATGATCGGCTCTGTCCGCTCTTGTGTTTGTTGTTATGTCGCGTCGTGTGTTGAATACTGCACATTCATCTTCATCTGAACTTAACGGTACACAGCTGTATGTCATACGGCGCTTCATGTATTCAAGAGTTGTAGGAATTTCTTTGTAATCCCCTGTTTTAATTTTCGCAAATATAAAAATCTAGAAGTGTGCAGAACAGTTTTTTGTTTCCCCAGCGACGGATCTATCGATATCTCTTCTGTTAGGAAGGTCTGTAAATATCGGTGTGAATTGGTGAGGATATCCGTCACGATTGATTTTCCAGTAGAAATGTATACGTCTTAGGGGTGTCTGTTTTGCTGAACATATTCCATGGAACAGACACCACTATACACTGGCAACGGTCGTCACAAACGAAAACCACATTCACACTCGCAACTGTCGTTAACATTTTCTAAAGCTGAAGAGATTCAGGGACAGGTTATGTCGTCGCTACAGCATTAGAGAACAACTGATGGCCTTCAAGCGTACCAGTACACACATCAATCGATCTGAGTTAAGTATTTACTTACTTTTGTTAAATACAGTACTACATTTCTTCAGACGCACTTGGGGCGTTGTTTTATTGTATTTGATCAAGTTCCACATATCTTATGTTAAATGTTTCTTTTAAGGCTATTTTCAGTGCCACAAAAGAAGACTATCCTATGTTCACCCACGACGGAATATTTGGTATATTCTGTGACGTTTTTTTGGAAGTTTACTGATAGGGGTATATACGAGTATTACTGCAGCTACTGCAGGTTCAGCCGTGTCCAGCATTTCTGTTGCGTTTCTGTCTCTTTCTGCTGTTTTTCGTTGCTGTGTTTTGTTCTTTACACCTCATATTCCTTGGATTTTGACACACGTTTGATAATGCTATTTTGAAACTGTAATTGTGGCTTCCTTCTTGCATGTGGCGTAGCACTGCTGTAGTGAGTAGGTTCAACTGGCTCTGAGCACTATGGGACTTAATATCTGAGGTCATCAGTCCCCTAGAACTTAGAACTACTTAAACCTAACTAACCTAGGGACGTCACACACATCCATGCCCCAGGCAGGATTCGAACCTGCGACCGTAGCAGTGGCGCGGTTCGGAACTGAAGCGCCTAGAATCGCTTGGCCACGGCGGCTGGCACGTAGCAAGTAGGTAGCTACGATAGTACGTCGGTATTGGCTCTTCACTCTCGCTGATTGCACACGGTTGTAATGTGTATGTTTGAATAATATGTTATGGCTAATTATTCGCACTGAGCTCTCATGCTCAGTTGCAATGGAGGTAGGTGGTGCCTGTCGTTATCCGTTGGCCAGACTTGCTCGCGTTAAGACATGCTGTTCGGAAGTCACAGATTCAGGATAATTATTCGAGCCGCTTTCTGCCAGTCGTTAACTTTCGTTGTGAAACGAACAACGCTGTATTATGGCGTACCGGACGCTGCTAAAACAGAGTCTAGTTAAGCATGTCTGAAGTGATTAACAACTTCGTTAATAAATCATATAGTCAGTGATCCGCCTGTAACTGGTATAAATTGAGCCTTTCAGTGTCCGCTTAATTTGAGATCTTTAGATGAAGAGCAGTAATGCAACATCTACTGAGATGACTCACCGTCAGATGGTATTACACTAAATATGGAGACCGGTGGCGGGACACAGTATTCTGCATCTATCTTCGAATGCGTAGCTCCAGCGCCAGCGTGGAACGTCCCCTTTGAAAATTTATGAATGACAGTTCTGGAAAAACTTGTATGTTATTTGATTTTCAGACAGCTGAGTAATACACAACGTACCCAGACAGTTCTCTCTTTACTTATTCTGATCATCACTAAACTGACACACAATATTTTTATCGCAACGCAATCTGACTTTCTATAATCCCTACAAAAGAAAGGCCCTGACTAACTATAACTTACACCTTTCATGAATCACCTCACAAAAATCTTCGTTACTCGAACTACTGCCAATACTGTCAGCTAAACAAAAGATTCTAACTACTGAAGGCACTAACTACTGATAGGTATAGTTAGCAAATGAAAGATTTTGATAGAGGACAAACAATGTATTTACCTTAATAGTGTTCAAAAGTCATATTATATATATCAGTTCATGACATTCAGTCTTACAAATTTACTGTCTCTGAAGGACACACGTCCAAATCATCCGCTCTAAAAACTCCGCCATCTCTTTCCCCACATCCACCACTGTTGGAGGCTCACATCCAACTGCGCAACGCTATGCGCTGTTCACATCTAACTGCCCAATACTTTAATAGCAATATTCCAACAATGCAAACCAGCCACAGGCTGTTACTAAATGAGTGTGTAGTGTACATATTTGAATAACAATGTCTAATCAAAAATAGAAATGTGACATAATCAGTGAGGAAAAAAATGTCGTCCAGGAAAGTTTTGACGAGGATTTTATTAATGAATTCGGTACTAATCAGCAGACTCAAACTGCAGAGGCAACTGAAAACGAAAGTTAAATTTGAATGCAGTCATTTGATCGTGAGAGGCAAGAATAAATAACAGTCATATTGATAATGAAAGAAGAGATCATAAATTAATTCAGTATTTACGGGTGTGTAGGACATATTTGTCCAAAATACTATTTATCTATATCACTTCACGGCCTTAGAAAAATAACAGATTACCGAGAATTGAGAACTGATTTGCAAAACGAGCCTATGCGGTCGACGAATACGGAACAGTCTGAGAGGGAACTACAGTGCATTCTTCCTCTGTGAAACAGCTTTGGAAAAAGATATGCAGTCTATCGGCCTTTAGTCTGTCGTCCTCTGTTTCAGTACGGTTTCGGGCACAGAGTGTCTGGACATTTTGTTTTGATCCACCTACCGCTTTGACGTAAGACCCAAATTTCTTAGGATTTTCTGCCAAGTCAGTACAAAGAACTTTACTTTCGAATTCATTTAACGCCTCTCGCATAGCCCTCCTCACACTATATTTCGCTTCGCGTAATTTTTGTTTGTCTGCAAGGCTTTGGCTGTGTTTATGTTTGCTGTGAAGTGTCCTTTGCTTCGTCAGCAGTTTTCTAACTCTGTTGTACCACGGTGGCTCTTTCCCATCTCTTACGATCTTGCTTGGCACATACTCACCTAATGCATAGTGTACGACGGTTCTGAACTTTTTCCACTGATCCTCAACACTATCTGTACCTGAGGTAAAACTTTTATTTTGAGCCGTCAAGTACTCTGAAATCTGCTTGTTGTCACTTTCGCTAAACAGAAAAATGTTCCTACCTTTTTTAAATATTTCTATTTACGGCTGAAATCATCGATGTAGTAACCGCTTTACGATCGCTGATTCCTGTTCTGCGTTAACTGTTTCAAATATTCTGGTCTGTTTGTCACCAAAAGATACATTGTGTAATCGCAACGAGTCGGTTCTCTGTTTAACTGCTCAAGGTAGTTTTCGGATAATGCACTTAAAAAAATTTCACTGGATGCTTTGTCCCTGCCACCCGTTATTATCATTTAGTCTCCCAGTCTTTATCCGGCAAATTACAACCTCCACCCAGAACTATAACATGGTCGGGAAATCTACTCGAAATATTTTACAAATATTCCTTCAGGTGATCTGCCACAACAGCTGCTGAGACAGGGGGCCTATTGAGACATCGACATACGATGTTTGAGCCTGATTTAACCGTGACCTTCACCCAAATTGTTTCACATTTTGGATCTCCGTCAATTTTCTTCGATACTATTGTATTTTTTATCGCTATAAACACGCCTCCCCCTTCACTGCCCAGCCTGTCTCTGCGGTATAAATTCCAATCTGTGTTCAGAATTTCATTACTGTTTACATCTGGTTTCAGACAACTTTCTGTACCTAGTACTAGCGGCAGTTCTGGGACCTTTCTATAGACACTACAGCAGTGTACTATTAGCACACTAATATTATTATTCCCTGTTGCGTTTTGACTACTAGTAGCTTGTCGCCTCTCAGGAGGCGTATTGTCGGGTCTAGGGAGGGAATTCTCTAACCTAAAAAAGCCCACATGTGCGCTCCACACGTACACTGCTACCCTTGTAGCTGCTTCCTGCGTGTAGTGCACGCCTGACATATTCAGGTGTACCCTACATTTCTGCATCTGGTTTAAGCCTTCCATTCGGCTCCAAACTAAAGCACCGCGATCGGTTCTGGGAACGATACTACAAATAGTTAGCTCAGATTCCACCCCGCTAGAGAGGCTTTCCGCCTTCAGCAACTCCGCCAACCGCCTGTATGAACTGAGGATGACCTCTGAACCCAGACGGCAGGAGTCATTGGTGCCGACATGAGCAACAATTTGCAGTCGGGTGCAACCAGTGCTCTCTATCGCCGCTGGCAGGGCCTCCTCCACATCTGGGATGAGACCCCCGGCAAGCAGACAGAGTGAACACTGACCTTCTTCCCCGACCTTTCCGCTATCTTCCCAAGGGGCTCCATCACCCGCCTAACGTTTGAGCTCCCAATCACTAATCAACTCCTCCCCCCTTGTGCCTGCTCGGACCTTGCTGAAGGAGCGGCCACATGTCCACTCACAGGCAGAGCGAGCGATGCCACACGGCCAGCCTCCACATTGACCTTCCGCCTCCTGCGCCGCGAACGCCGTTGAACCCGCCACTCCCCTTGGGGAGAGCGTGGCCCAACCGCGCCCGGTACCCGCGAAGATGCCTCGACAACAGGAACCGTGGGCGAAGCATGTAACACCTGCGGTGTACCATGCAACGCACCAGACTCCCCACTGCCGCTGCACTCCGAGACAGCAGCCTGAAGACGGCTGACCGCAGCCATCAGCACGTTCAGCTGTTCGCGAACAGTGGCCAGCTCTGCCTGCGTCCGTGCACAGCAGTCACACATCCTATCCATCCTAAGAAATCAATATACTGTAGAGAGTTAATCAACATTTCACTAGACTGCTAATACACTAAAGGCGGATGATAGGTGACTAAACTGTTCTTGTTGCAAACAATGGAAATAAGCACTACCTGTCTCTGGATTGTAATCAAAACAAACGCTAGCATTACTGGCACTACAGCTGACTGAAGGGACTCTCTCTGACTGTATACGAAACAAACACGAAATCTATGGAACACTATTACTAGCACTCGAAAATTAAAGCTTCCTAAAAGCAAAAACATACGGAAGAAGAAGTGACAAGTAAGAAAAATACAGTTAATACTTAAATTAACGTAGATCGCTGCACAGCAGATGTGAAGCAGACGGCAGTTACTACGACACTGGGCTCCTTGCAAGGCCCAAGAGAAATCAATATTTAAACGGAAAGGCACCCTCCAAATGTCCTAATTATGTCGTGTGCTATCGAGAACTTGCTTGTATTTAAAGGCGCAGGGCCCGTATATCTCAATGGCCCCGAGAGGCCGGCGACCAACGTCACATCATTGCTACGTCAGCCCATGCGAGAAGGTGCCATGGTAATAATCTGTCGTCATTTCACGTAGTACCAGCAGCTGGCGCACCTTCCGTTGCGTGGCGGTGCTATTCACGATTGTGAAGACGGTGCAGCATGCACGTCTGTCTAGTGTGTGCCTTTTGAGGCGTTACGTTGGTCAACAAATCCATGTGGGGTGGCGTAAAGGCGTGAAATAAGTGCTGGTCAGGTTCTTTACAAGCAGAGTGCCCACAAATGCAGTGCATGATTAAGGTGAAATAGTGCGACGTTAATTGTTTTCACGACTGAATAGTCAAAGTTCGCAGGTATTTATGTACAATCACGTATTTAGAGTATATGAGTAAACTGCGTGTAAATTACCTATATCTCCTCCTCCTAGTTTATTTCTGAATTTACTGACGCTTAAAACTTATGCAATTAACTTTCAAAGATAATCCATCTTTTGTGTAAATTTTATACATGACATGATTTCTCTTTCTCATGACTACGTATATTTTGAAACTGTATACAATTATAATACTGATTCGAGGGTCGTTTTCCGTCAGGCGTACAATCTCCTGAACATAATGACTTTTATTTCAAAAGTGAAAGAATAGGGTGGACACAACCGTCTCTGTCGTCAAGACATAACCGTTGCAGGCAGATAGTTAATAATAACAAAGCGAGGTTCTATAAGTTACATTTGGCATTCCAACTGACCATGCATAGCTGAATTGCATTGTGAGACCTAAAGACAGTCTGGTGTAGCATAGATATCGATTGCTTTAAATGAAAATAAAGCGACTACATCTGTGTATTGTACAATTCAATTTTCCACCTTAATGAATTTTGTTTAGGAAGAAAATCAAGATTCTTTTGATGTAAAGTTTCTTAATTCCTCGATTTTGACGTTGTAATGCGTCAGTTTTTAAAATGTGCCGCGTTGTCACCCAGGAGCACATGCAACAGCCGTATCATTCAATGTCAAGCCGAATAACTGCTTGAATAAGGAACAAAAGTGGGCCAACGCTTTGTTGACTTTTCAGATTGTGCTGCTACTCCTCCTGAACGAATCAAGAATTTTCTTCTGAAATTGTAATCATTTCTTTGTCTGTAAATGTGCATCACATCTACCAATTTCCGTCCCATACTGATAAATCCTTCGTGGTGTGTGTTTTTTCCTTTCGTTCTTTAATTTCATACCCTAGAGGGGAAATGTGGAGAAGCTGATGAATCTACAGAAGCAACTAAAGCTCCGAATGTGCTAGAGCTTTGCTAGTTCAGCAGTAAATCGACAGGTAGTGGCAGAAGTATAGAGGGTACTAGCTTAGCACTAGCTGCTTCACTCTGAGTCTGTGTCGTCTGAACAGACCCTTTTTTCGTTTATGTTTAATCGAATTTTTATGTTGTTCATGAATTGCAACACCTCAATCTTTTAACGCTGATTAAAGCCATAGATGCTCGGTCTTTTCCGAATGTACTTCTGGCCAAAACGCGATTCTCGTAGTTGGAGTCCATGTATTTTGTTAATCATACCTATTGCGGTTTTTGGTGATATTCTCACAGAAACTTCAATTCCCTAATACGTACTTCTTTATACAAAGCGAGAAATAAAGTACCAACTCTCATAGATTTAGATTTAAAATATTTTTAACACAACGGAATACATTCTTACATTCTTACAAATTTTTATTCCGTTTCACGCTCTTAGCTATTGAATTCCTAAAAACAATGCAACACGTAATTTTTTTTCTAACAAGGAAGCAATTATACAAATTTTCATAGATTTAGCTTTGAAAATGCTTTCATAATGAAATAATTTCATAAAACTTTTCATCCTCTGTTAAACTGTCTCAGGAGGCAGAATGCCCAAAAATCGTGAAACACGTACATTTTTTGTTTCAAATCAAGGAGTTAAATAAAAGTTTTCATAAATGTAGCTTTAAAAATGCATTAGTAATTCTGTAAAAATGATTTATGTTCAAAAAAACTTTTTACTCCCTTAGTGGTTGAATTTCCATAACTGGTGAAATATATTTTTTAAATTTATGCCTATGTAACCAAATACCAATTTTCGTAGTTCTAGTTTCAGAAATGCCTTAATAGCGACATATTTTCAAAAAAAGCTTTCATCTCCTAGTTCACTCCCTTAGGAGTGGAATTTCGAACAACGAGTTCTTAAACGCTGCCTGCAGTATAAGATCCGCGATCTTTCCAAATTTGAAGTTTGCATTCTATGCAGTTTCAGCTGGGCGATGATGAATCGCATAATCGGTATGGGCCTATCTCACACGCACGAGGGTTGAATTTCGAAAAAAGTGAAACACATATTTTTTTCATTTCCAACACAGAAGCCAAATACCAGTTTTCATAAATTTAACTTCAAAAATGTTTTGAATGTGAAGTATTTTCATAAAACATTACACCCCCTAATAGAGGTTGAATATTCAAAACGGTGAAATACGTATTTTTCTATTTCCATCCGAGAAAACAAATTAAAATCTTCATGGAGTTGGCTTCAAAATTGTTTCATAATGAAATGTTTCATAAAAATATTCATCTCCCATTTAAACCCCGTTCTGGGCTGAATTTTCAAAAACAGTGAAACATGTATTCTTTTACAAATATCCTTATAAGTTGGACAACCACAGCTACAGAACTTTTACGTAATGGGAAGGACAATCAAAGAATTAAAACCAAAGACGATAAAATAGTGAGTGAAAGTCCAAATCCGCTATAGCTCTTTATTGTGATATCCCCTGTATGACAATCTGTTTTGTCATACCCTGGCGGTATACCTTCAGGTCGTATAAATCTAATGCTACAAGTGGGACGACTTCCAAGGTGGGTGTCCGCATACAAAAGTGTGTCAGTCCTAGGTAAGAGCATGGATGCACCAGCAGACGAGCATCAGACCCGAACCATGCATGATCAGTAAAATATCTCAAACTCTGTCAAAAGACGAGCCCGAACAACGCATGACAATCCACATCTGACAGTACAGGATAAAACAATCGTCAAAATCCGCGGGGAGTCAAAGAATTAAAAGCAGATAGTCCTTCGGAATCGTCAACATGTTAAAATATACACACATCAAAAAAAGTTTCCCATTTATTCGGTTCCGAGAGTTCCGGAACCTGTACAGAAACTGGAATAGAGATCAACATAAACATCATTTCTCCCCTTTTTATTGCTCATGAAAACCACACTTTGCATGTTGAACTACCATACAGCAAGACCTTTAGGCGTGGTGGTCCAGATTGCTATACACACCGGTACCTCTAATAACCAGTAACACTTCCTCATGCATTGATGCAAGCCGTGGCATATTATCTACAAGTTCATCGAGGCACTGTTCATCCAGATTGTCCCACTCGTCAAAGGCAATTCGGCGTAGATCCCTCGGTGTGGTTAGTGGGTCACATAAACATCCCTTTTCAAACTATCCCAGGCATGGTCGCTAGGTTTCATGTCTGGAGCGATGTCGTTGTCGTGAAGAAAGTCATTCACAAGATGTGCAAGATGACGGCGCGAATTGTCGTCCATGAAGATGATTGGCTATCTAATATGCTGCCGATATGGTTGCACTATCGGTCGGAAGATGGCATTAACGTATCGTACAGCCGTTACGGCGCCTTCCATGACCACAGCGGTGTATGTCGGCCCAACATGATGTCACCCCAAAACAGCAAGGAACATTCACCTCGCTGCATTCGCTGGACATTGTGTCTAAGGCGTTCAGCCTGACCGGGTTGCCTCCAAACACGTCTCCGGCGATTGTCTGGTTAAAGGCATATGCGACACTCATGGGTGAAGAGAACGTCGTGCCTCTCCTGAGCGGTCTATTCGGCATGTTGTTGTGCCCATCTGTTCCGCGCTGCATGGTGTTGTGGCTGCAAAGATGGACTTCGCCATGGACGTCGGGAGAGACTGAAGTTGCGCATCGTGCAGCCTATTGTGCACAGTTTGAGTCGTAGCACGACGTCCTGTGGCTGCAGGAAAGCATTATTCAACATGGTGGCGTTGCTGTCAGGGTTCGTCCGAGTTATAATCCGTAGATAGCGGTCATAAACTGCAATAGTAGCCATTGGGTGGCCTGAGAGAGGCATGTCATCGACAGTTCCTATCTCTCTGTATCATCTCCATGTCCGAACAACATCGCTTTGGTTCACTCCGAGATTTTCCTTGTTGAGAGCCCTTCCTGGCAGAAAGTAACAATGTGGACGCAATCGAACAGCGGTATTGACCGTCTAGGCATGGTTGAACTACAGATAACACGAGACATGTACCCCCTTCCTGGTTGATCGACTGGAACTGATTGGCTGTCGGACCCTCTCCGTCAAATAGGCGCTGCTCGTGCATGGTTGTTTACATCTTTGGCCGGTTTTAGTGACATCTCTGAACAGAGGGACTGCGTCTGTGATACAATATCCACAGTCAACGTCTTTCTTCAGGAGTTCGGGGAACCGGGATAACGCAAAACTTTTTTTGATGTGTGTATTAGCAGGCGTCAAATAGAAATGAACGTTACAGTACTAGGCTCACAATCACTCACTCACTCACTCACTTAGTGTGGGTGAAGACCAGGGCATAACTACAATAAGCAGGTTCAGATGGACGTAGATTTAGGAATTGTGGTTATCGCTTTAACAACCAGGTTCGATTACATCAGTTTCATTTTTTAACACCAGCAGGACATGAGTAGTAAAACTGCTCAAAATAATGGTTTCCTGAAATAAACGATTTTTGTTTCTATTATTTCTTGTCATCAACCTGGAAATCGAACAAGATTGAAAAATATTGACTCCCTCAGTTTCAAGTACATGGAGTCAAAATATTAAATTAAATAGACACATAAAAAAACCACCTAGTCCGTCCACCATTCGCTGCTTTTCTCCAAAAGTGTTAAGTTGTTGAATACTACAAAAACCCACCATAATTCTGCTACTGACTCTAATTTTTTGAAACTCTGTTCAAAAATCATGTTGCAGTTGAGGATCGTACCACGATTTAGGCTTTACGAATAGTCAGTGCTCAAGGGTGAAAATTGTTGTTTATAAACAATAGTTTTCGTTTTAATCCATCCGTTTTCAGGGGCTACAAGTGGCTAAACGTATATTATGTAGCCACAGGCAACAGGTCAACTTCATATCGTTATTGTAAAGTACAAATGAATTGACAAGTTGTAAGTTTTCTCCTTATACGATGTTGTAAGGTTGTTCTGCTTTCTCCAGTTTTTATCGTTTTAAAGCAAATGGAGCGCTGTACTTAATGGAAACCACCGCTCGTAAAATACTCACAGACTACGCATGATGCCGTTCTGTAATACAACTAATTTCTGACGACGACAGCGAGAAACTACCATATACAACAGATGAGGCAAGTCTCGCCTAGTGGATGTACATGCGTGCCATTCAGTAGGCTGTGCCACATGGTAAAATTATGATCTCAGTAATACAGTACCTATTGTATTCCAATTTTATGTAATAACGCAACACTTCAAAGCAATGGAAATTTTACGAACAAAAATTGCGGTTTTTTTTAACAAAAGGTTTACATAGATTCCAAAAATGTTTGCACTGTTGCTATGAGTAACAGATATTTCGGTTTTTTTGCTCTGTTGTTCGTAGGAAATAAAAAAAGCACCTGTTACAACCGTTAGACAACTAATACCGGAAAATACTGGTTATTCAGAACTAAAATACTGGTATCGGTTTTGACGGGCCGGTTTTTCCCATCTATACGTAGATTGCAGTAGCTATTCATAAATTAAGAAGCCTGAACGTGATAGACTAGCAAGTAGAAGTGCATTAAACCATTCTTCAGTCTAATAACCACAACACCACCAGCATCACCACCACCACCACCAAAAACAGTTCACTTATATATTTTGACGTGAGCCATTGTCACTGCTATCTTAAAAAGTTTCAAAATCAGATTCTGTGCAGAATGTAATGTAATGTACAGGTAAAGGTATCCTACATCATATTTTGCTAACACTAGTCAACAAAATTTCAGGTAATCTTCATGTTGTCGGATGTGCTGACAACGAAAGTTTTAATAAAAATGCATGATTAGCTCTTGTTTTGAAGTTCTGATAACTTTACGTTATTGCCGATGTAAGCGTATGAGTGAATTTACCTATCGGAGGAAGGTCACTGAAAACACAATCGCTTTGCCCCGTGGTTCTAGTTTTCTGTTGGTTATTTCCATGATTAGTGTTCAGCAGTAATAGGCTAACACTGATGCACTACACTTTCTCTGATTCTCACTCCCAACCACGAAATTTGCTGGTGGAAGCGTTCTCCTTGTTCGTCTGTAACAGCACCACAGTTGTGAGGAAATAAGTCTAAATGGAAAGCTAGAAAATATAATTTTAAGAGGATGTTGCAAACCAGTTTATTGTAGCAGTGCGGAAGATTTGCCACAAGATCCTTATAGTTCTCTACCCTCTTATTTCCTAGAAAGTTTGTTGACCCTTGAACAAAGGCATCCCAAGCTAACTTTTCATCACGTGTCAGGATGGTGTTGAAATGCTCATATTTGTACAGTTTGCTTATCTATGGATTTGCGTATCTAGGGACCTACGAAAATCCTCTCTTTTGTTTTCGCCTCACTAAGATGTGCAAATGTTTCGCACAAATAGAACAATACTTTCCCAGTTATGTCGTAGCCTTAACGAAGTTTTCTTTCGACTCAATTTTATGTGAAGAAAACGCAGAATTATAGTCTTGGATTTGACCAGTGCTTCGGACACAACATTGTGAGATCCTAGTTCAGGTGACTGACGCCTAGACCAATATCTATTTTTATAATGAAATACTTTGATGCGGCTCTCTCAGAGGCACAGGAAGCAACAGAATTTGGTGTAGCCATGTTGCAGGCCAAGTAATGTACCTATGACTTTCAGATACACGGAAATATGCCATTTACACCAGTGGCTTCTCATGTAATGTCACCAGGAAAAACGTCAGTGAGCTTAAGGATGTCAGTGGAAGAGTGGGACATCTCCCCAGCCAGAACACTCGCTAAGGCCGGTCCTCTTGTATATTACAAAATTCCGATTCATATCTGTTCGCTTTGCGGTGCTATTCACGAATTGTCCATGCTACCCGGTCTTAGCGCCACCTGAAACGCAGTCGTTAGTGTTGCGTTAACGGCAGTTTACGTAGGGAGCAGTATTTCCCTCTTCTAGAGGCTGCTAGTCTTTGATCAATCTACATCTGCATCTACATTTATAGTCTGCAAGCCACCTGACGGTGTGTGGCAAGGATACTTTGAGTACCTTTATCGGTTCTCCCTTCTATTCCAGTCTCGTATTGTTCGTTGAAAAGGAAGATTGTCGGTATCCCTCTTTGTGGGCTCTAATCTCTCTGATTTTATCCTCATGGTCTCTTCGCGAGATATACGTAGGAGAGAGCAATATATTGCTGGACTCCTCGGTGAAGGTATGTTCTCGAAACTTCAACAAAAGCCCGTACCGAGCTACTGAGCGTCTCTCCTGCAGAATCTTCCACTGGAGTTTATCATCTCCGTAACGCTTTCGCGATTGCTAAATGATTCTGTAACGAAGCGCGCAGCTCTCCGTTGTATCTACTCTATCTCTTATATCAACCCTATCTGGTACGGATCCCACACTGCTGAGCAGTATTCAAGCAGCGGGCGAACAAGCGTACTGTAACCTACTTCCTTTGTTTTCGGGTTGCATTATCTTAGGATTCTTCCAATGAATCTCAGTCTGGCATCCGCTTTACGGACGATCGACATTATATGATCATTCCATTTTAAATCGCTCCTAATGCCTACTCCCAGATAATTCACGGAATTAACTGCTTTCAGTTGCTGACCTGCTATATTGTAGCTGAATGTTAAAGGATCTTTCTTTCTACTTATTCGCAGCACATTACACTTGTCTACATTGAGATTCAGTTGGCATTCCCTGCACCATGCGACAATTCGTTGCAGATCCTCCTGCATTTCGGTACAATTTTCTATTGTTCCAACCTCTCGATATACCACAGAATAATCCGCAAAAATCTCAGTGAACTTCCGATGTTATACACCAGGTCATTTATGTATATTGTGATTAGAAACTGCCCTATGACACTCCCCTGTGGCACACCTGAAATCACACATACTTAGGAAGACCTGTCTCCGTTGAGAATGACATGCTGCGTTCTGTCCTCGAGGAACTATTCCATCAAATCACGCAATCGGTCTGATAGTCCATATACTCTTACTTTGTTCATTAAACGACTGTGGGCAACTGTATCAAAAGCCTTGCGGAAGTCAAGAAACACGGCATCTACTTGGGAACCCGTGTCTATGGCCCTCTTAGTCACGTGGACGAATAGCACGAGTTGGGTTTCACACCATCGTGTTTATCTAAACCCATGCTGATTCCTATAGAGTAGATTTCTAGTCTCCAGAAATGTCATTATACTCGAACAAAATACATGTTCAAAAATTCTACAACTGATCGACGTTAGAGGTATAGTTCTATAGTTCTGCACATCTGTTCGACGTCTCTACTTGAAAACGGGGATGACATGTGCCATTTTCCAACCTTTTGGAGCATTACGCTCTTCTAGAGAGCTACGGTACACCACTGCAAGAAGGGGTGAAGTTCCTTCGCTTACACTGTGTAAAATCGAACTTGTATCCCATCAGGTCCAGCGGCCTTTCCTCTTTTGAGCGATTATAATTGTTTCTCTATTCCTCGGTCGTCTATTGCGATATCTGCCATTTTGTCATCTGTGCCGCAATCTAGAGAAGGAACTACAGTGCATTCTTCCTCTGTGAAACAGCTTTGGAAAAAGACATTTAGTATTTCGGCCTTTAGTCTGTCATCATCTGTTTCAGTATCATTTTGGTCACAGAGTGTCTGGACATTTTGATTTGATTCACCTACCGCTTTGACATAAGTCCATACTCAGTATACAGTTTTAATCCATGAAGTAGGTCCATATCAGCATATATCGGACTGCAGAATGAATATTCGTTCTGCAAACAGAATCTCTCAGCAAGTCCATTACACGTTCTCATGCACAGACGTGAAGGGAGTAAATACATTTGGTGCACAATACGGCAATCCTCTCTTCTGGTGGTCATGCGTGTCCGGTGGAGCCTTGACAACTGCCCTAACGTTCCCATGTAGTAACAAACTTAGACGTTGCACTATTCTACTGTCGAGCCAAATGGAGACCCGCAATGAGGCTTCTTTCAAAATCAGTCATGTGCGAATAATGCCGTCCCACGTCTTACACGCGTATGCATCTTCTGCGTGTCCTTCAAAGTGATCATTCAACATCTGTCGCTGTTCACCTCCCTTATATACCCTACATGAAAAACACTCATGTACTAAGATGTCTGTCCGAACTGTCACAGAGTAATTCAGCTATAGCCATTCACATACCAATCGATAGTGTGGATGTGTACCAAGTTATACAGACATTCGACTACGTCTTTCAGGAGCTACACTTGTTTTGTCAGGCAACGTATTTAACACAGCTTTTAGAGCGAGATACCAGACAAAGCGACGTTGCAGTAAGAAGCAAACAGTGGAGAGGCCTTAATACAATTTTTAAACTCCCCAGAAATGCAGAGCACTTGCTTACTCAGACTTATCACACAATTCCGGTATCTTGTATTAGTACCAGCTATAACTCTCTGTGGGAAATTTCCATACCGTTCAGCTGTTCTTCCATGTGTTTAGCCGTCTCTCTCAGAATTACGACATGAAACTTCCTGGCAGATAAAAAGAAGGCGTTCCGGTCCGAGAGTCTAACTTGGCACCCAAATCTTTTACAAGTAAGTGCTTAATCGAAAGGCAAAGGTTCCGGATTCGAATCCTGGTCCGACACACAGTTTTCATCCGCAGGCAAGTTTCAAATCAGCTCTTCAACGAAGAATCGTTTTTCACATCAATACTAATCCCACAAAGATACGTCGAGCACGTTAGTGAAATATAGAATGTATTAGCAGAAATAGGGATGTGAGGGCAGGTGTTGAGTTATGTTTGGATAGTTAGATAGGCAGGGTGTTTGCTCACGTACGGCAAAGGCAGCAGATTAGAGTCGATGTTAAGGACACAGTTTTAATCCATCAAGAAGGTCCTTGTTAGTGCTTATCTGACAGCCGAATGAATATTCGTTCTGTAAAATTGTATTATCATTAGCAAATCTGAGAGATTCCGCTGTTTGTCATTGAATTTTAATTCCCTTTCAAAATTTCGACATGTTTTCTTCCAAGAGTGGCCCAGAGTATTACTAATGTCGTTATAGGCGCATCGTAGTCGGGAGATGAGGGCTAGGTCCAGGGCAGGCTGAAATATCCCATGGTCCAACCGGAATCCGATCCCACGGCCTGTCGGTTTCCTGGCACGTATTTTTCCACCAGACTCAATGTCTTCCAGGATAAGACACAGTATATTGCCTGGCGTGTTACTTCATTTCTCCCTAAATCAAACTGGTATTCCCCGAGGTTGGCTCCCACCAAAATTTCCATTCTTCTGATAATAATAGTGTTAGTATTTTCCAACCATGACTTACAAAACTGGAAAGTCGGTAATATGTACACTGTCGGCATTTGCTTTCTTTGCAATTGCAATTATCAGACTCTTCTGAATGAGGGTATTTTGCCATTCTCGTAACACGCATACTTCAGTCTCGTAGCTTGGATACCACTGTTTTGCAACCTGCATACGCGATGGAATAATTTTGCCAAAGAAGGCTTTTCCAAGGATCTCAATAATTCTGCGGTAATATCATCTAATCCAGGAGCTGTGTTTCGGATTAGTTCGTACAGAGTTCTGTCAAATTATTCTTACAGTGTAACATTTTCAGTTTCATCTGTATCTCCTTCTTCTTTGCTTTGAATAATGTCATCTTTATTTCCTTTGTATAACACTTCTGTACATATCTTCCGTCTTTCAGCTTTTTCTGCTTATTAATGGCTTGCCACCTGAGCTCTTAATGAACATACAGCTGCTTCTCCTTTTCAAGGATTCCTTATTTTTTTCTACAGGTACCATTTATCTTCCCCACAGTCAAGCATGCTTCTACAGTTTTGTGTTTGTCGTCTAGTCATTTCTACTATTGCATCTTGCACTATCTGTCAGATTCTTCTGACTTTTGTGTTTTATTTTGCTTTAATCATTTGCTGCATTTTTATATTTTCTCCTTTAGTCACTTAAATTCAATAACTCGTGTACTGTCGAAGGATTGCTAATGGGTTTTGTATTTCTGCCAATTTGATGCTCTGCTACCGCAGCATTTCAAATATGAAAGCTACCTTTTCGTATTCTATTGTATTCCTTCCCACTGTTTACAGTCGTTCGATGCCTAATGTTCCGTTTTAAAACTTCCAACAACCTCTTGGAATATCAAAATCATCCAAATCCCATTCCTTAAATTCCTATCTTTCTGCAATTTTTTCTGTTTTTAAACTGAACTCAGTAGGCAATAAATGACTGTCACAGCCCAAATCTTACCAGTATCTTTTTAATCTTGAAAATTCTTTCTCGAAATTGAAATTTATTATATTTGTACATGTCCAAATTTCCAATGATTCAATTTGTGTCACTCCATTTCTTCCTTAACAACCTTTGCTCTAATCTCTGAATACACTGATCGACTTAAGTTACGGAGGCTGCCTCGGAGGGATACCTGCTTAGGTTCTTTGAGGCATGAGCGGCCCAGCCCATGAGATGTTTAGACGCGCAGTTGTTGGCCATCGTTTGCAAGTTTTGAAGGAGAATAATAACTGCGTCTGCTTCGTATTCGTTTCGTGGCTGTGGTAGAGATAAGATGTAATTTCTTAATTTCTTATTGTGTGAAATTAAGTGCTACTGAAAGTGGCTGTATCTATACATACTGAGGAAGAGAGAGAGAGGGAGAGAGAGGCTGGTGGGTTGCTGGATCAAATAACCTGATACAGTTCAGGTTAAGTATCCTCGGAGTTCCAGTTAGTTTATTTAACAATAACATGAAACATCAAAAACAACCATAAGCTATCTCTCTTAATTTACAGGTGGACATTTTAGGACAACAGTTTACACGCTATTAACTTTCCGGATCTGGTAAACAGTAAGAATAATGAGGGCACAACCAATAACATACGAACAACAACTGCAACTATTACGGTTATAGGCTCTTAGTCCGGAACCGGCGACTGCTACGGTCGTAGGTTCGAATCCTGCCTCGGAAATGGATGTGTGTGATGTCCTTAGTTTAGTTAGGTTTAAGTAGTTCTAAGTTCAAGGGGACTGATGACCACAGATGTTACGTCCCATAGTGCTCAGAGCCATTTGAACCATTCTGCAACTATTATACACCTTTAAAGTCAATGGAATTAACAAACAGTAACTAAGCAGCTTCACGGCGACCAATGCGTTCAAATACAATTTTAAAATCAGTTACAGTTAGTAGCATGCCTTAGCCGACACCAAGAAGAGCCTGATTAGTTGCGTGGTAACGTGCTCGCCTCCCATGCAAGCGGGCCCGGGTTCGATTCCCGGTCTGGTTGGAAATTTTCTCCGCTCGGGGACTGGGTGTTGGTGGCGTAGACTGAAATAAGACTTGCACTCGGCGGCCCAACTTTCCCGGATGAGGCCTGCCGGACAACGATGGCATACGCTCATTTCATTTCAGAGCAAAGTAAAAAAGGACCATTTGACAAATAGCAAAGTGAACCCAGCTGCCGATTAAATTACCAAAACAAAGAACATCAGAATTTGTCTATACTCGTGAGGCGTTATAGATGAATTACCAAAGCTTACAAAGCTGTTTTTCAATAGAAGTCTTTATGGAACAAGGCACTACAATGGGCTATCTTCTAATATTTTAAATTACTTAATGTCAAGGCCCATAAACAGTAAGAGGCTACCTCAAACACTCCGAAAGTCTTTAAGCTTTTAAATACTACAAACACGCAGCTTAAGACTTGAATTTAAAATAAACAAAATGATCAAACATGTAGTGTTCAGAGAGTAAAAAAGTAAAGAGCACATCCCACCAGAGTGCGAGGCCACAGAATCAAAATACCAGTTAACAGTGAAGTGGCACATGCGAACACGGAAGGCAAGTGATAATATATGTTGGCAGTTTTGTCAGTGCCGTCGGCCTGACGCAGTTTTATATGCAATGCAAATACAAATAAAACAGATTACAGACAGACAGTGTTCAGAAGCCAATCCTTCGCAAAATTTGAGGTCGAACTTTATAAAGTTTAACGATCAAGCAACACGCTTCTTTATTACAAGAACAAAGCACAACCAATGCGCCCACACAGGTCGGGACCACACAATACTGCAGTGCAATGAGTCTCCATAACTACGAGGTGCATTCAAGTTCTAAGGCCTCCTCCCATTTTTTTCTAATTAACTACTCACCCGAAATCGACGAAACTGGCGTTACTTCTCGACGTAATCGCCATGCAGAAGTACACATTTTTCACAACGCTGACGCCATGATTCCACGGCAGCGGCGAAGGCTTCTTTAGGAGTCTGTTTTGACCACTGGAAAATCGTTGAGGCAATTGCAGCAGGGCTGGTGAATGTGCGGCCACAGAGAGTGTCTTTCATTGATGGAAAAAGCCAAAAGTCACTAGGAGCCAGGTGAGCAGGGCGCATGAGGAATCACTTCAAAGTTGTTATCATGAAGAAACTGTTTCGTAACGTTAGCTCGATATGCGGGTGCGTTGTTTTGGTGAAACAGCACATGCGCAGCCCTTCACGGACGTTTCTGTTGCAGTGCAGGAAGGAATTTGTCCTTCAAAACATTTTCGTAGGATGCACCTGTTACCGTAGTGCCCTTTGGAACGCAATGGGTAAGGAGTACGCCCTCGCTGTCCCAGAACACGGACACTATCATTTTTTCAGCACTGGCGGTTACCCGAATTTTTTTTGGTGGCTGTGAATCTGTGTGCTTCCATTGAGCTCACTGGCGCTTTGTTTCTGGATTGAAAAATGGCATCTACGTCTCATCCATTGTCACAACCGACGAAAAGAAATTCCGATTCATGCTGTCATTGGGCATCAACATTGCTTGGCAACATGCCACACGGGCAGACATGTGGTCGTCCGTCAGCATTCGTGGCACCCACGTGGTCATTTTCAGGTCGTCATGCAGGATTGTGTGCACAGAACCCACAGAAATGTCAACTCTGGGGGCGATCTGTTCAACAGTCATTCGGCGATCCCCCAAAACAATTCTCTCCACTTTCTCGATCATGTCGTCAGACCGGCTTGCGTGAGCCCGAGATTCTTTCGGTTGGTTGTCACACGACGTTCTGCCTTCATTAAACTGTCGCACCCACGAACGCACTTTCGACACATCCATAACTGCAACACCATATGTCTCCTTCAACTGTCAATGAATTTCAATTGGTTTCACACCACACAAATTCAGAAAACGAATGATTGCACGCTGTTCAAGTAAGGAAAACGTCGCCATTTTAAATATTTAAAACAGTTCTCATTCTCGCCGCTGGCGGTAAAATTCCATCTGCCGTACGGTGCTGCCATCTCTGGGACATATTGTCAATGAACGCGGTCTCATTTTAAAACAATGCGCATGTTTCTATCACTTTCCTGCCTGGAGAAAAAATAATCAGAGGCCTTAGAACTTGAATGCACCTCGTAGTATGGTAGACCCTTACAGCAGACCACAGGGATTTTCCAAATATCTTCTCCCTGACACCTGATGGCGGTAAAGCAGATACTCGCCGCAGTTTCCACGTTGTTCCTTCACGAAATTAAACCCACCACAAGCCCACTCTCCACCGGGAAAGGCAGCATATTCAGAGACTCGGACTCCAACCCGCCACTCGTCGTTGCCCAAACAGGAAGCAAACACCCTCTTCCAGAAGCGAGCTACCCCTTTAACGGTCAACGCGTCCACCTCGACGTTCCAGGTGGACGCAGCTGCCGAAACACCTGTCGCCCCTTACATGGAGCCATCAACAACATGTCGCCTGTAACTCACAGTACTGCAGTGCACACTCAATTGAACACCCAGCCATAGTCCATGTGTGAGCCTGAATCCTCGTGAAGCGCTACGTCACTGCCCCCTAGTGTCAGTCCTGAGCTCCTGTTACATGACAATGGACCAAAGATGTATGTGTGTGATACAATAAAATGATGAATCCAGACCATTCATATAATTAAACGAAGTGCAACATTTGTCGTACATAGCTTTAAGTAACTATAAGGCCTTGATCGAAAACATTACGTAGAAGTAGCTAAACTAAATACTCTGTAGCTAATTAAACTAAAGTTTCAGTCTGCATCAGTTTTGATTGTAATGAATGTTCAGAGATAAGCCACTCTTTGCATTAGCAGGCTGCTTTCAGATGTAAGGTAGCTTGCCTCAAGAGTTTCAGGGCAATAGCTGTTTCATTGTCTTGTTATATTTCGTAACAACGTTACATTACCAGGTCGCAGTGAACAGTAGTAGAGCAATTCAGGTTCTGAGGCGATAGATGTGCGTGTCTATTTCGAACCATTACTGACAGTAGACAGATCTCGTCATAATGATGTTTCCTCTGCAGTTTATTCACTTGAAAGGAAGGAGTTTTTAATCAGGCCATTTCAAGTGAAACTTTGATCTCCACTGCTTCTAGCGAAGTCACATACAATTTTAATAATGTTGTACAAAAGCTGACTATTCACTATAGAAGCTGTGTGTTATCAATGATTAAAGTACCGGTGCAAAATTCTACCAGGCGTCGTTCCATTTCTTGTGTTCTCCCAATTCATAGTCTCCTACAATTTTTCTTCCCCTTTTTTTTCCACCTAGCGAATTTTCAATCCCCCACCACAGTCAAATTTTCGTCTCTCTTATCTAAGTAGTTTTTTTTCACATAATGCTTTCTCTCATTCTCATCATCTACGGAACTAGCATTCACGCAAAGTTCTGCTACTGTAGAGTGTGTTTGTTTTGTATCTGTGTTACTGTGTTAGCTACTATAAAGCGTTCACTATGTTTTCATTAAAGCTTATCCGCTTTCTTATATTCTCATTCATTGTAAGACCTACTCCTGAATTACCACTATTTCATTTTGTATTGATCACTCTGCACTCACCTAACAAAAAGTTGTAGTCTTACTGTCACCATACTTCACTATTCCCTCAATATCTCTCTTCAACTTATCGTTTATTTTTTTCTACTTCTGTCACACCTATACAGGATTAAAGACTCTAACATTCCATCCCTCGACCCACAATATGCCATATACAATTTTGCCGACAATTTTCTGCTGAGTAGCCCCTCCTGGGTTTATGAATGGAGGACTATTTTAATTCATCAGTCTTTTACCCAAGACATATTGTAACACGACCGTGAAAATGCGCGCGGGAACTTTGTTGTATCTGTAAAAGACAATAGGGTGCTATCTGTGTTGCAGTTCGACACTGGAGAACAGCGATGATCAACACAAAATGGTTTCGACGCATCATGATATAAACTAGGCTACAGCACAAGACGGTCCATGGGCGTTGAATGTCAGTAATCGGGAAGCTAGAAAACCTGGAAACTAGATATGCCCGGGGTCAGTGAAGCGAAATGGAAAGAAGACGAGGATTTCTGATAGGGTACTATCAGCGGGAGTAGGTTTCTTTAACAGTAGGAAGGTAGGGCAGAGAGTGAGACACTCTGAAGAGTTCAGTTATAGGGTTCTTCTGAACAGAATCGACAGAAAACTAACGCAAAAAACGGTAGTTAGGTATACATGCCAACGTTGCAATCTGAAGATGAAGACATAGAGAAAGTATATGATGATATTAAACATGTAATAAAGTATGTTAAGGGAGATGCAAAACAGTCATGGAGGACAGGAATGCGGTTGTAAAGTAAGAAGTAAGGGTTACAGGAGAATACGTGTGTCGTAATAGGAATGAAACAGGAGAAAGACCAAATGAGTTCTGCAATAAATTTCAGCTAGTAACAGCATATACTCTATTAAAGAATCACAATAGGGGGGCGAACACTTGGAAAAGGCCGGCAGATATGGGAAGATTTCAGTTAGATTACACCATGGTCAGGCAGAGATTCCGAAATCAGATACTGGATTATAAGGCGGAGCCGGGAGAAGATATAGATTCAGATCACAATTTAGTAATGAAGGGTAAGTCAGGAAGAATTAATGCGCAAAGAAATTGGATACAGTAATAATAAGGAACGAAGAGATGCGCTTGATATTCTCTGAGGCTATGTACACTGAGATAATTAATAGCTCAGTAAGCAATTCAGCTAAAGAGGAAAGAACATCTCTAAAAAGGGCAATCACAGAAGTTGGAAAATACACGTTGTTACAAAGACGGTAACTGCGTAATATCCGTGGGTAACAGAAGAAAGACTCCAGTTGAAGAAAGTACAAAAAATGTTTAGGGAAACACAGGAATACATAAACCAAGTCACTTAGGATTGAAATAAATAGGAAGTGCAGGGAAGCTAAGGCCAAATGGTTGGAAAAAACCGAAAAGGAAATGATTGTGTGAAGGACGGATTCAGCATACAGAAAACACTAAACAACCTTCGGTGAAATTAAAAGCAACGGTGGTAGCATTAAGAGTGCAATGGGAATTCTACTGTCAAATGCGGACGAGAGTGGAGTACAAAGAAGGCTTCTATAAGGGGGAAGACTTGTATGGTGACGTGACAGAAGGAAAAGCAACCCTCACAGTAGAAGAGATAGGAGATCCAGTATTAGAATCAGGAATTAAAAGAGATTTAGGTTTTCCGTGATTTCCCTAAATCGCTTCAGGCAAATGCCGGGATGGTTCCTTTGAAAGGGAATGGCCGATTTCCTTCCCAATCCTTCCCTAACACGAGCTTGCGCTCCGAGACGCTTTATTTTTCCCCTTATGTGACTCTGGTGCTTCCCTGCACCTACTGCACATTCTCATGGAATATTGATCCACTACTAGTAGAATCCAAGACAATTCTTTTCTACAATTTCATGATACCAACCCACTGGTGTTGCACATTTGGTAACGGAATTGCAAGTTTCCATCTGACGCCGACAGGAATCGTGCGGGCTCTGGCGGACCCAGTGGTGCGCGCCCACTGAACCTCGGCTACAGCAGCTTGGTACCACGGGAGCCCTCTGCCGTCGCAATAGACGAGAGCCTGCGGGAACCATTTGCTAACTTGTCCTTTCAGTATAATCGCTATGACACCATCGTTCGCACTTAGCGCCGCGGGCCTCAGCCAAGTTGACATTGTTACAGCAGGACTCTGTCTCTAGCTCCATTGTTGGTACTGAGTCTTCATACAATACAAGTTAAGTCAATCTTTTATTTACTGTGTTAACTCGTTCGTTGCCGGACGCTGTGGTCAAGCATTTCTAGGCGCTTCAGTCCGCAAGCGCGGCTGGTACGGTCGCTTGTTCGAATCCTGTCTGGGGTAAGTGTGTGTGATGTTCTTAGGTTAGTTAGGTTTAAGTAGTTCTAAGTCTAGGGGGACCCATGACCTCAGATGTTATGTCCCATAGTGCTTAAAGCCATTTAAACTTAACTTGATCGTTAATGATCTCTACTCCTGTTCAGCTGTCCTACGATGACAGTTGCCACACAACTCTGTAGCCCACCTCTCATTACCTCTGTGTATGAAGTTTTACGCAACAGATATGCGGCAGTTTGCTCACAGCTAGGTCTTAAGCAGAGCGTCAGCGGCTGTGCAAGCTGAAACCATGTACCGCACCATTGTGCCCAGAAGTTGAGGCCACCCTTGGTTGTTTCTCGATCATGAAACTATTTTTTCTAGTGACGATGATGATGGTGGTGGTGGCAAATTTCTCATACTGGTTATGATATAAACTTCACTGTTACTACTTTCTGGAGAGCTAAGAACATTGTATTTCTTTAAATCAAGAAAGGATGAAATTCGTCATCACCGACTGACTGTGGTAACTAGAGTTGGCATGCTCTCAAAAATGGTTCAAATGGCTCTGAGCATTACGGGACTTAACACCTGAGGTCATGAGTCCCCTAGAACTTAGAACTACTTAAACCTAACTAACCTAAGGACATCACACACATCCATGCCCCAGGCAGGATTCGAATCTGCGACCGTAGCAGTCGCGCGGTTCCGGACTGAAGCGTCTAGAACCGCTCGGCTACCGCTGCCGGCTGACATGGTCTCCTGTGTCAAGTAACGCACACGAAATAAGCGTGACGTCATGCTGCCAGATATCGTGTCACTCCGTGTGACGTGTCCTCGGAGTCTTTCGCGACGCCATACATAAATAAAACTTTTTTCGCTTTTCAAGCCACTTCAATTCGAATAAAATCCTCGAGCTTTCGATTACCATCTCCGCCATCGTCGGCAGGAGATCACTGACTGCCGGGCTGCTATGGTTGCTCGTGTATGTAGGCTTGATGACATCATCAGCACCCAATCAGGTAGACCCAAAGTGGCGCCCGCGCGTAAGTAGACCCGGGAAGTTGGCGGAGCTATTGCTCGTGACAGCACCGGTAACGTCAGGTGGCTCCAGGGGCAGGCGCCACGTTTGAAACAGCCGCTCCCGCGTCGCGCATCTGTCTCTGCTTTCTTTCGATGTCCAACGCTCGTCCCCATGCCCTGCTGAGTGTGTACCCCTTGTCTCTGTTGAAATTGTTGTTATTCAAACGAATCGCGGGCGCTTCCTTTGTAACGGATTCCCAATATGTAGATGCATGAGCCAACACTTTTGTATTTTCGAACTGCATTTTATGTCCGTTTTCTAGGCAATGCTCCTCTATGGCTGACTTGTCAAGCTCCCTATGTTTTATATGGCGCTTGTGTTCAGTACAACACTCCGCAACTGTGCGAATTGTTTGTCCGATATACGTGCTGCTACAAGCACTAGGTACACCATACGCACCGCACACTCGATGAGCAATGTTGTCTTTAATAGGGCGCAACATATCTCGTATCTTGGGGGCGGACCGTAACACTAATTTTAGCCCGTGTTACTGTAGCAGACGTCCTAACTTTCTGCTAGTTTCTCCACAATATGGCAGGAATGCAGTCCGTCTGGCGTCTTCTACTGATTCACCAGGTGTCTTTCGTCGGCGGCCCTTGAAATGGTTTGCGATGTCTCTTTTACTATATCCATTTTCCTCGAAAACACGTTTTAAGTTCTGCAGTTCAGACATGAGGTGGTCGTCGTCAGAGATAATCTTGGCTCTATGAACCAATGTGTTTAGGACAGCTTTCTTGTGTACAGGGTGGTGGAAAGTATTGGCGTTCAAGTACCGATCAGTGTATGTTGGTTTCCGGTACACTGAATGACCAAGTTAACCTTCTGCCTTCTGCTCAGCCAAAACATTCAAGAATGGTAGCTTGCATTGCTTCTCCATATCGACAGTAAATTTAATGTTGGGATGGACACCATTCATGTGATCAAGGATTTTATTCGAATTGACGCGGCTTGAAAATCCGAGAACGTTCCATTCACACCCTGTGATGCAAGAACGCTAGGAGCGCTACCAGACCCACTAGAACGGAAAGAACTGGTCAGTTCTCTGTAGCCTCTCAATAGTTTTGCTGATGATGTTAATAACTGATGATCATGTGGTAGTGGTAGTGTTTTATGGGGTTCATTGCTAGAGATAAGTAACTGATAGAGAGTAGGAATGTACTATGCTAATATAAATAATCAGTTAATGAGTGAAGACTGCAGACGCTTTCTGTGGTGTTGTCCAAAGCACGAGGTCCCATGGCAAAGTTGTTATGTCAAGACGGAGCCACAAGTAAGGACAGTAGCTGCCTGACATAACAGCGAAAGAGAGACGTCGGCGTAGATACTCTATCAAGAGGTTCTACTGCCTTTGAAAAATGACGATGTATCGATACATCGGTATTTTTCCCAATAGGTATATATATATCACAGAGATGTTTCGTCCCCGATATTTAGATATATCTATATCGAGTGTTAATATCTAGTGCCGATATTATTGCCTTACATTATATTTATTTCGCAATTTTCGGAAAATATATGAAATTTTTCTTTTGAAATTGTAATAAAATATAATTTTCCTTTCACTGAGTGAAGCAGTCTTACTACTTATTGAGCTCCCATCAAGTCCAGTCTCTCTCTCTCTTTCACTGTGTGAAGCAGGTATAGGTGGGACAAAGAAGTAGTCCTATTGCACTGGGGGTGTGGCGATGTGAATGGAATAACAAGATATCCGATGTGGAGAAATAGCACACCAGCTGCGTTAAAAACATTTTTTAACGCAACTAGTGTGCAATTTTTTCACATTGACATCCTTCAGAAACAGCTGCTGAAAAAGATGACCATAATCTAAAGGACAAAACTGGTTTCTGCGCTGAGCGGAGAAATATGAGGGGATATGCCGACGTAATCAGCGCTCGGCGGTACCAACAGAAACTACGACGTTCGGCTTCTCCACGCACTTTTGACACTACAACTGCTAGGTCACTTTCTTTTGCAGAAATGAGAAAACACGGAACTCGTCATGAAGTTTTCCAGACAAACTCGATATGTGACGAAACCGAACGACGGATCCATCATACATGTTTTATTGGGCCACTTACATGCAGCTACCATTGTAAGCGACGTGGTTATCGCCAAGTCACCAAGCGCGAACGTGCCTCTTTTTCCTTTCAGTTCTTGCTCTAAGGAGGATAAGAGCCAGCTAGCTTCTTGATGTACAGAATATCTAAAGATAAATCGGTACTTAAATATACAGATCTAAACCTGCAGAATTTTTAAAAGGTACAGACATTTTTTTTTATAGAACAGTATGTCGATAATTTTTCGCCGATGTATCGATATGCTTACGATGACAGTACCATCTTACTTCATAGCCAACAGGTGAGTTGTATTGTAAGAACTCTATAGAAGTTTATAGTCAATTTTACTCTGGAGCCGGCCGTTGTGGCCGATCGGTTCTACGGGCTTCAGTCTGGAACTGCGCGACCACTACGGTCGCAGGTTAGAATTCTGCCTCGGGCATGGAAGTGTATGATGTCCTTACGTTAGTTAGGTTTAAGTAGTTCTTAGTTCTAGGAGACTGATGACCTCAGATGTTAAGTCCCATAGCGCTCAGAGCCACTAGAACAACTTTTTTAATTAGTTAATTAATTAATTTATTTTTTTACTTTGGAATGTGTCGTGTGATAAGTCATCGAATACAGTGGCAGTAACAAAGATAAGTTACAATCCCGTGGGCATGAATTGTTTCCATGTAATGTATTCTATATTGTTCAAGTATTAATATAGTATTGTAATCCAGAATGAGATTTGCACTCTGCAGCGGAGTGTGCGCTGATATGAAACTTCCTGGCAGATTAAAACTGTGTGCCCGACTGAGACTCGAACTCGGGACTTTTGTCTTTCGCGGGCAAGTGCTCTACCAACTTTTTTTTTTTTTTTAATCTCATTTTGATCGCTTGTGTTCGTTGCCTGTGCTCGGTGCGGACGTCGTAAGTCATCCGTTGAAGTTCGTTGTTGATCTATTAACTCAGCTTTTTTATTACAGAGGGCAGCTAACCCTCTGACCGAACACGCTGAGCTACCGTGCCGGCATCCCAACTGAGCTACCGAAGCACGACTTACGGCCGGTACTCATAGCTTTACTTCTGCCAGTACCTTGTCTCCTACCTTCCAAACTTTACAGAAGCTCTTCTGCGAACCTAGTATTGTAATATTTTAGACCTGCTCGACCTCGTGCAGAAGGGTTCCAGGCTTCCTACGATCCATTACAGTGCCGTCACGAATGTCTCAAGTGTCTTTTTATCACGCACGATTCTTATACTGTTATCAAATGACCTAGTACACCTGTCTTCGCCTGAATTAAATATGCAGTTTCTGTGGCTCACTGTCTTCCCATCGTGGAATTTACAGGATATACGTTTCTTGAGAAAATCTTGGGATTTGTACATAGATTTGCCGTTGCAGAGCAAGGATCGTGACACTTGGTGTTAGAGGAGTTCCCACCTTATCGATTACCTTAACGAATTTGCCCTGCTGACTAAGCCAAGGAAAGCAACCGGTACTTTACCTCTTCTTTTGTTGTGCGCGTAAAACAATATGTGATTGTGGATGTACCTCCATCCAAACACTTTCGTTTATGCGATTCCCCAAACTAGTTTTAGCAAAATACTGGTATCCTCAGTGGTTTCTTTATTCTAAAACATGAGAGCTACTTTCTTTATATTACATTACGAGAAAACGTAATTATTCATTCATTTATTCATATTATTTTTGCTCATGTAGACAGCGTTTTAACTCAAAAATCTCTAGTTGAGACAATTTTCACTTCTTTCCTTTCCTTCTTTTCTCTTCCCAAAATCTCTTCATCCTTTGACTATGCTCTTGTTTCCTTTTTTCCGTTCATAATGCTCCCATCTTCCTTTTGTCGTTTACCATAAATTTAGCGTTCCTAATTTTGTTCCTGAATTCCTTTCTGTCTTTTATCATTTGCTTGTTTATCCCCAGCTGCCTTATGTCTTCATCTATTTCATGATACCAGTTTGTTTTAAAACTTGAATGCTTTACTACATCGAAGATTTTCTTTTGTAAGTCAGGTGTTGTCCATTCTCTGTATGTGTCCGTAGAAATTTAGTCTGCGTTTTCTGGTCATGTCTTTGAGTCTGTCAGTGCGTTGGTATAACTCATTGGTAGGTCTTTTCATCCATACGCCATTTTTGTGTATTGGTCCGAATATTTTCCTGAGAATTTTGGGTTCTATTTTTTCTCTCTCTATAAAGCCTCATTCTCCAATTGTGGTCTTTTCTGACGCATATAGTGCATCCTGTAATACAACTGTTTTGTAGTGTCTAATTTTGGCCTGTCTTGATATGCTTTTCTTACTATAATGTAGCCATTTCAATTTGTATGCTTTCTGGAGTCTTTCTGTTCGTTCTATGTTGGACGTTTTGTTTGATCCTCCAATTTGTATGTATTCCCCTACATATTTAATTTTTCCGACTCTTTTTACGAGTCCATGCATCGTTTGCATGATGTGTACATTGTTGGTTTGTCGTTCCAAGTATTGAGTCTTCTCATACGATACCTGTAGACCTGTTTTGGCAGCTGTTTCATGTACGTGTTCCAATGCTTCCTTTGCCTCCTGCGTGTTATTATTATGTTTGGCTATATCATCTGCAAAATGCCAGACATTTTATAATTGTTCTTGTTTCACATGTTCTTCCTAGCTGTATTTCTTTAACTTGCTCTTCCCATTGTTTGACAGTTCTGTCTAAGACTATGTTAAACAGGACTGGTGAAAGCCCATCGCCTTGTCGGGCATCTGTGTGTACCTGGAGGATGGGCTTCAGTGACGATATATGTGAGAAAAATTACCTCAATAGCTGTATCTTGAGGATGTCTTTATTCTACCACACGACCAACTTCGACTACACATTACCTCCATCCTCAAGCCCCATCACTGCCTTGACGCATTTACTGTGGGATCCTTGTTACTAACACTAATGGGCTAGTAACAAGGATACTACAGTAAACCTGCCAAGTAAAAGAAATACTGTTTTAACACTGGTGGGGCCAGTGGATGGCGTGGAAACTGGTCGTGTGATAGAATAAAGACATTCACAAGGTACTATTGTAGCAATACTTTTTTTCATATATATATATATATTATAGTGTTTGGTTCCAGATACGTCTGCGAATAATCTGATATTATCTTTTTACCTTATAGACATAGCAAGTTGCTTAAATCCTTCATGAAAAATTTTTGGGTGTTATCTTGGGTAATAATAAACCGCTTCATCTGTATTTAGTCCTTTATTTTTAGGTCGCAAACGGTTTCCTGGCGCTAAATCACATCTTTAGGAGAACATATAACTGAAACATTTGTGCTAAAAAACTCGGAACTTTGTACCCATCATTCGATGTCCGTTAGAACAAAACACCAAGTTGTTATGTCATGAAATAAACCAGCTGGATTCCTGTCCAAGATAGTGGATGAATCCACTTCTCCGATTTAAAAGCAATTGCGCACAGGGGACGCCGCCACGTGCTATGTCTTACTGGAAAAATATTTGCTGTTGCCAATGGAACCACGACTGTTCACCTGAAGGAAATCAGACAGCCACGAATGTCTTTCTTCATGCCTCCAAACATACGGAAATGGCATGGGGAGAAATCGGGATTGTATGGAGTCTTCCCATCTGCAGCGTAGTCCAAACAACCTTGGCAACATGTAGCTCACTCGCACATTATGTGGGGGTGAGGTGAGATGCTTGGAGGGGGGAGCGGGTATTTCTGTGCTCCGTTATATGTAATTTCCATATCAGCAGTTAAGAATGTGTTGCTGCCAAGTGGTCGTTTTTGCCTTCAGCCCTGCTGCTATAGGGTTTTGTACCTAATATTTTCGCTCTAACATTAATTGACGATGTAAGCAATGGTTCCCAACCTTTCTTATGCCATTTTCCTTGAGTGAATTCAGACATTAGCTAGTACCCCTGCCCTCGTTTCACCCCAGCAGGCCGGCGTGGCCAAGCGGTTCTAGGCGCTACAGTCTGGAACCGCGCGACCGCTACGGTCGCAGGTTCGAATCCTGCCTCGGGCATGAATGTGTGTGATGTCCTTAGGTTAGTTAGGTTTAAGTAGTTCTAAGTTCTAGGGGACTGATGACCTCAGGTGTTGTCCCGTAGTGCTCAGAGCCATTTCGTTTCACCCCCCCCCCCCCTCCCACCCCACCCCGCGCCGTCCGTGCCCCTTCTCGTCCTCGACATCATAACAAACTTTAGCACCTAGCTAAACTGTAGAATGAAAGATATTTCTTACAATACTATTACTTATAAAATGATTGAAGATGTGAAAGATGAATGGTATTTAATGTGTGTGTGTGTGTGTGTGTGTGTGTGTGTGTGTATGTGTGTGTGGCTGCATGCGTGTTAGAACAAATAATGAAGCAGTTTGCTGTGCATTGCAAGTGCTACCCACAACGGCCTTCCCCGGTAAGAAAGGTAACTGTCGACAGGGAGGCTACACACTTGTTACAAAACGTTCTTCACCTGCATTACTCCTCTCCACTGCCTCACTTGCTTGGCCTACACACTGAAACCCTCTGTCAAATCAAACAAGTTCAGATGCGAATATTATACTTACTATTCGTAAACTACATGATTGCTGCGTTCATTACTACTGAATTTGACTTCAGGCTGTTAATGCTTTGTGTGTAGCCACTAGGAATAATAATAACAATAATAATAATAATAATAATAATAATAATAATAACAATAACAACATTGTATACAGCTATGCTAACCATTATGTAGCTATTGGTGTATCGTGATGTTAGTTAATTCATTTATCTGTTTCGAAGCGAGTAGTGAAGCAATTTGTGGACTACTGCAGGTAATATCTATAACTTGGGGAAGATATTTGTTTGAAATATTACGTACATGTCTCACTTTTATCGTGAGCTATGTACAGGATAAAGGAGGACTTACGTGTGTAGGGGGTGTCCTATGCCAGGAATCTGTATCCCCACCGCATTAATGCTATTAATTAAAAAAGTAATTATTGAAACGTATATAATCAGTATTGTAGTCCTACAAAGTTGTGATAATGATCTTTTGAAAATAATTTGGTTCCGTGGACTGAAGCAGAATAGAATTACAATACTGGCTATTAAAATTGCTACACTACGAAGATGACGTGCTACAGACGCAAAATTTAACCGACAGGAAGAAGATGCTGTGAAATGCAAATGTTTAGCTTTCCAGAACATTCACACAAGTTTGGCGCCGGTGGCGACACTTACAACGTGCTGACATGAGGAAAGTTTCCAACCGATTTCTCATACACAAACAGCAGCTGACCGGCGTTACCTTGTGAAACGTTGTTGTGATGCCTCGTATAAGGAGGAGCAATGCGTACAATCACGTTTTCGACTTTGATAAAGGTCGGATTGCACCCTATCGCGATTGCGGTTTATCGTATCGCGACATTGCTGCTCGCGTTGGTCGAGATGAAGTGAATGATAGCAGAATATGGAATCGGTGTGTTCAGGAGGGTAATACGGAACGCCGTGCTGGATCCCAACGGCCTCATATCACTAGCAGTCGAGATGACAGGCATCTTATCCGCATGGCTGTAACGGGTCGTGTAGCCACGTCTCGATCCCTGAGTTAACAGATGGGGACGTTTGCAAGACAATAATCATCTGCTCGAACAGTTCGACGACGTGTGCAGCAGCGTCGACTAGCTGCTTTTAGATCATGGCTGCGGTTACCCTTGACGCTGTATCACAGACAGGAGCGCCTGCGATGGTGCACTCAACGACGAACCTGGGTGCTCGAATGGCAAAACGTCATATTTTCGGATGAATCCAAGGTTCTGTTTACAGCATGATGATGACCGCAGCCGTGTTTGGCGAAATCGCGGTGAACGCACATTGGAAGCGTGTATTCGTCACCTGGCGTGATGGTATGGGGTGCTATTGGTTACACGTCTCGGTCACCTCTTGTTCGCATTGACGGCACTTTGAACAGTGGACGGTACATTTAAGATGTGTTACGACCCGTTGCACTACACTTCATTCGATCCCTGCGAAACCCTAAATTTCAGCAGGATAATGCACGACCGCATGTTGCAGGTCCCGTATGGTCCTTTCTGGATACAGGAAACGTTCGACTGCTGCCCTGGCCGACACGTTCTCCAGATCTCTCAGTAATTGAAAACGTTTGCTCAATGTTGGCTGAGCAACTGGCTCGTCACAATACCCCAGTCACTACTCTTGATGAACTGTGGTATCGTGTTGAAGCTGCATGGGCAGCTGTACCTGCACGCGTCATCCAGGCTCTGTTTGACTCAATGCCCAGTCGTATCAAGGCCAGAGGTGGTTGTTCTGGGTACTGATTTCTCAGGATGTATGCACCCAAATTGCGTGTAAATGTAATCGCATGTCAGTTCTAGTGTGATATATTTGTCCAATGAATACCCGTTTATCATCTGCATTTCTTCTTGGTGTAGCAATATTAATGGCCAGGAGTGTATTTAGTTTTTATCCCCCAGAAACTTTATTTTTACCTATAAGGGGTTATTACCCCGAAGTTGGGAAACAGGTGTGTAAACCATTGCTGTCTTTCAGAACGTGTACGCCATATTCGAAAATTATACGGTGGTGGTTTTCATTTATTAAGTGTTGAGCGAATGTGGGATGTGTGCTGTCACTCTTTAGTGCTTTCCTGTGTTCTCTGTAAGTTTTGGTAGCACTCGCATCGTGATTAATTCGAGTGCGTTCCTGCTGGGTGTTACAATTTTCCCGTACTTGAGTGCCTGCGGCCGAGGCTCGCGTGCCCTGGTAGCCTTCTAGTTAATTGCGCACTGATTTACTCGAGGCTACGCGCGAGTCAGTCGGGGTGAAGCGGTGCGCGGGTACAGATACGGCCCCAGACCTGGTCAGTCGGAAGGCGGTCCTACGGACCGAGCGCCTAGCCCTGTGTGTTTACAGAGAGGGGCTGTCCTATTAAAATTAGTTACGGGCGCGCGGCTGGATATAGCGGCCGCTGTCGTCTCCGGCGCGAAATTGGAATGGCTTATCTGCTTGCCGTGGAGCGCCGCAAGCGTGACCGATGCTACCTCGCAGGACTTCCCTGCTGCGACGCCACTTCTTGCAGGTAGGCGGGCGCTCTATTGTTCTCCCCGCGAGAGCGTTGCTACAACTGACGCGTTACCGCTGTTGTCTGAGGAAGGCGTACTATCTGTCTGCAGAACATTTGTCTGACCCCTCCATACTTCAGCGCACGTCTCTTCTTACCACACTGTTGGAAAGCATTCGCGGCTTTGCGTCGAAACTAGCGCATTTTGTAGATGTAAACGTCTCGATTCGTTGTTCTTGTCGTCGTAGTATTGATTAGGAGGAGTTGGCACGTAAGTAAACGCAGAGGAACCGAGGAGAGTTCACCATACACACTGACGAAAATGAAAGGTATTACACCGTGAAACAGGAGTCCGAAATTTATCAAAGTTTACGGGCAGGTTCATAACACAGTGGGTGTTAACTGATTCAGTCTGCTCGTACCTCTTGTCCATCATCAGCATCAGAATAAAGTCCGTTTCCATGGTCGTAACTACAGTGATGCCTCTGGGCAAGTACCTCTTCCAGGCTTTTGTGTCCATTTTAAGTATTCTTCTCATTATTTTATTTTTTATACAAGTAAAGGGAGAGTTGCTCGCGTAATAACGCAACCCCCTCTCACCCCTGTCTCTCTCTAAATCTCTACCTTCCCCTCGCTTTCTCTGTTACCTTCTTGTGCGTGTCCTTCTTTTCCAGCACTCTCTCTCTCTCTCTCTCTCTCTCTGCCCATGTCACCCTTCTCCACAGTCTCACTGTCTCTCTCTGTCCATCTCCTCTTCTTCCCTTCCTCTGTCCACTTTATCATTCCCCCTTTCTCACTGTGGTGTCACCGCCAGACACCACACTTGCTAGGTGGTAGCCTTTAAATCGGTCGCGGTGCGGTAGTATATGTCGGACCCGCCTGTCGCCGCTAACAATGATTGCAGACCGAGCGCCGCCACATGGCAGGTCTAGAGAGACTTCCTAGCACTCGCCCCAGTTGTCCAACCGACTTTGCTAGCGATGGTTCACTGACAAAATACGCTCTCATTTGCCGAGACGATAGTTTATCATAGCCTTCAGCTACGTCATTTTCTGCGACCTAGCAAGGCGCCATATTCAGTTACTATTGATTTTGTGAATCATGTACCGTCAAGAGCGACGTTCACCATTAATGGATTGAAGTAAGTATTCCACCAGCTACGTCCGTGTTTTATAAGTTCTAATTTCCTTGTCCTGTTCCAGACCTCACGCCAGCCTGCGTGAGCTAAAACGTGTGCCTTTCGGCCTCCTCTAGTAACATGGTGTTGGCTCTCCTTCCAACCACAGTACTCACTATCCATTTAAGCTCCATCTCTCGGACCCGCAAGTGCAGCCTTTGAAAGGCAGGGCAATACTAACCACACAATTCTCCTCCTCTGTCCCCTTCCCTGGAAATCAATCTAACCATCTTTCTTTGTTTTCTGTCTTTTGCTTGTGGCTTTGCCCTGCAATGTCGCAGGGTCAGCATGGTTAACCGGATTTGGGAAAGTTAATTTAACGAGTGGCTGGATACCCTTCCTGCCGCCACCCTGTATCCCCTGGGACGGAATTAGTGTACCCCAACTGTCTGTGTAGAGTCGAATCCATGCGATAGTGCGAATGTGTTCAGATGACTGCGAGCCGTGTAACTGAGGCGGGACGTGGGAATCAGCCTGGTAATCATATAGTGGGATGTGAAAAACCGCCTAAAAACCACGTCCAGGCTGGCCGGCACACCGGCCTCCGTCGTTAAGCCGCCGGGCCGATTCGAACCGCGGCCGGAGCTCTTACCCGAGTCCAGGAGGCAGCGCATTAGCGCTCTCGGATAACCTGGTGGTTCCAATATATCCATCTTGTCCTCCCTAATTCTCTCTGTCTCATCCTCTACATCTCTCTCTCTCTCTCTCTGTCTCTCTCTCTCTCTCTCTCTCTCTCTCTCTCTCTCTCTCTCTCTCTCTCTCTCCCCCTCTCTCTGTCTCTCAGCCTGTGTGTCATCAATAGAAAACTCTTTTTTTGACCATATCTCATCTCCTATGGGAGCTACGAGTTTCTCGACGCAACAGTGATAATTCTCATTAAAAAAAAAAACAGATATGACTGAAATCGCTCCATTGGTTTATGAGGAACATAAATGTGAATTAGGTGAAATCACATATTTCATATGCATATGAAAAATGCAAAATACCTATTAGTATTTTGGATTTGAAATCACATATTTCATATGCATATACAAAATGCAAAATACCTATTTGTATTTTGGATTTGATATACTTTTTTCAAAGTTATTTTCTATTTTATTTGAAATACTTGCAATAGCTGTTTCCTATTTGTAAACAGGAAAACGCTTCCCTTGAATTTTTTCTAGAACAATTTTGCAGTTTTTAGTAATTTAATGAGTCATTTGTTTAAACGAATTATTTTAAAAGACAGTAAGATTTTGCCACAAATTATAAATTTAACATCATTATTTGTGTAATGTAAGACATACTGAAATGGTCTGATAGTACCATGTGTTGCCAAAAGGAAGTGAAGGGAGGAGGGAGTGAGATAAGGATCGCATTTTTGTGAGGTCACGAGTTCACCTACGGACAACACTGAGGGACTTCATTCGATGTGACCGTCAGAGCAATATCTTTGTAAAAATCTTCTTCATCTACGGAGGACTTGAAAAGCTGCTTTATCTTCTGCTGTCGATAGTCCTAAACTAAACATCATCCGCCCCATTAGCTGATGCCGGCACGGTAGCTCAGCGTGTGCCGTCAGAAGGCTGGCTGACCTCTGACATAAAAAAAATTGAGTAAATGAATCAACGATGAACCTGAAAGGGTTTCAAACGACGTCCTTCCAGACCAAATGCAACGAACAACCACGAAGAAAGTGCGAAAAAAGTGTTCAGCACGTCTAACTACAATGCACCAGGCCCCGTTTCGATTCCCGGCCGGGTCGGAGATTTTCCCTCCTAAGGAACTAGACATTTTGTTGTTATCATCATCCTTTCATAATCATCGACATGCAAGTCGCCCAGTGTGGTGTCAGCTGGAAAGACTTGCAACTCGGCGGGTGAGCCACCCCAGGTGAAGACTCCCAGCCATTAATGCCATAAGATTACTTCACTTTTTTTTCAACTGAACATCAAGTTGTTAAACATCATAAAATAGTTATAACTAGAAAACTAAACTAAAGTAGAATTCCACCATTATCGATCTTCGTTTGGTAACGTGTAAAATTGTATTGAAAATAATTAATTTACAATCGCTGGAATACCCAGCATTGCTTAAGAGTCTACTTTTTATGGATTTCATAATGTACCCTAAGAGTTGCTGAAGGTGTATATTTCAGTGTCCTCGGGTGTTGTCTGTCTACCTGTTCGTACACGACAAAAAATCGCTTGGCCCCTAGTTCTTTTCTTGCCACGTTGGCACAATTCGGAATATTTCGTGCCGACTGCTTCCGTTTTCAAGTTCTTCTCCTGCTGAATGACCGTTTTCCATTTGGTGGAGTGATACTGAGGCCACACAGGTGGAACAAGAGAGATGAAATATTCGAGGCATTATTAGCGTCAAGATCAGTGAAATAAAGTCTGTAAGATGTCTACTAACTAGAGGTCTTTTATTTGAATAAAGATATTTTTGTTTTGTATTTTAATACTTTTATTTAAAATTGCTTTCACTTACATTTTAAGTAGAAAAAATAATCAAGTACTTTCATTTCGGCTTTGAATACTTTTAATAAACTATTTTGCAGATCTAACATGAGGAGATGATGGATGTCATACCTACAAACACACACCCGCTTTTGTATGTATACAGATAGTTTAGATTTAAAAAGGAAACAGTCTTTCAATTTTTAATCTTTATAAAGCAAAATGTAATTGTCACAATACTTTCTCTAGTATGTAAAAACTTGAACCAGCTACTTGTTTGTACGTCAATATACATATCAAATACTGCTCAGAGCTGTTGTGGTATTTGATCAAAGATTTCGTTGATGGAGCTCTCCACGATTGTTTACTCTTCGTTTCTGCGTAGCTTCTCCAACCTACGTGCCCTCAATCTTATTAACGTAACTATGATCATATGGTGTATCAAACAAAATTCACCACTGACTTATGAATTTCTTGATAGGGAGTACGCATCGTGTTCTCGTAGATGGATAGTGATCCATAGGTGTACAAATAACGTGAAACCTTTCCTATAAAAGTGTGTTGTGCTATGACCGTCAGTGTTCACGTTACATAAGGGGCGATCAAAAAGTTTGAGTTTGAGGGCGTTTTGCCGGGTATGTGTTACGTAGCGTGACTCCGATGGGGGTATACAAGCACCAACGTATAGGAAAGGGTTTAATGTGGCATCCGTACCTCACAGAAGTGTGCACTTGAACTCTGTCGACGTTATTACCGCGTGCGTGCATAAAGGACCAAACCACTGTTATTATTTTCTAGGCCGCCGAAAGACGAACACTGGTGTTAACAACAGCGTATCTGCTAAAAGCCACTGTATTTGAATACTAGATCGGAGGTTGCTGCTAGTTCGTGACAACATACGATCACGTGCCCACTGAAATCGTAATTGACGATGTCAACAAAGAAACACCTGGGGGTCGTCTGCTAAAGACAGCTCTATGTTCGGAACGAGCGAGGTGGCGCTGTGATTAGCACACTGGACTCTCATTCGGAAGGACGACGGTTCAAACGCGCTTCCGGCCATCCTGCTTTAGGTTTTCTTGCAAATGTAGCCGCAGAAGTCACGCTAATATCAGTAATACACACTCGAGTACTCGCTCTGTAATCCTGATCCCTCCCAAAGTGATTATCATGCCTTCGGTCCCTTAACAGGGTGGATAATTCTTGTCAGACGAGGACTTGCAGGAGGCTGTGATGGACTTCTTCAAGCAGCGGGACACGGTCTTTCAACAAACCCGTGTCTTCAACGTGGTGCGTCGGCGAGATGATTGCCTCAATGCTGATGGTGATCTTGCCTATTTTCATACCGATTCTGGACTGTACAGCCTTCGAGGGGAAACTTTTTGAACACCCCTTACACTGTTCGGAAACTTTGCTTTGAGTACTGATAGCAGACTGGCTCTCGGAAACATTTCATTGATTTTATGATTCTGTCGAACACAGTAAAGAGCAAATGGCATCCTAGTATTCATGTATTTCATTTTTAATAGGACTGAGATATTTCTGTTTGCCACTTCCTTATGCACTGTTTACTACATGTGCTGAAGCCGCCGGCCAGACGGGAAGAAACCGATCGGAACAACGGAGGTTGCAAGAGATCAAGACGAAAGGCAATCAGATTGCCTCCAGTTGTGGTAACTAAAGTGAGTACAGACATTAATTACTGAAGTCCACCGTGTATGTTAATTCTGACACATCTTTTTAGTCGGAAGTATTACATTCAGGAAGACACCGCATAGTATGTAGTAGATACATCCATAATAGTTACACTCTGTTATTTACTCCGTCTGCTGTTACATCTGCAAATAGTTTGGTGTTAGCAGAAGAGCCAACACCGTGTTACGAGTGGAGGCCGAAATGCACGCGTTTTAGCTCAAGCAGGCTAGCGTGAGGAGGGAAGAACTATACTGACGTGAGGTCTGGAACACAACAACAAATGAGAATTCAGGAAGCGGACGTAATTAGTTTGATACTTAACTTTAATCCATTAATGGTGAACGTCGTTCTTGATGGTACATGATTCACAATATTATCTGTTCAGAATACATTCCTGAAGATAGTTCCTTATAGTAACTGAATATGGCGCCTTCCTAGGTCGTAGCAAATGACGTAGCTGAAGGCTATTCTAAACTGTCGTCTCTGCAAATGTGAGCGTATATAGACAGTGAACCATCGCTAGCAAAGTCGGCTGTACAACTGGGGGGGGGGGGGGAGTGCTAGGAAGTCTCTCTAGACCTGCCGTGTAGCGGCGCTCGGTCTGCAATCACTGATAGTGGCGACACGCGGGTCCGACGTATACTACCGGACCGCGGCCGATTTAAAGGCTACCACCTAGCAAGTGTGGTGTCTGGCGGTGACACCACACATAGTGTGTGCGGAAAACGGCGAACCTATAGCTAAACTTCACTTTCCCTGTTTTAGCCGTGGCGGTTATTTCGCGAGATAAACATGGGAGAGCGTAACAGATTGCCTCAGTCTCCTTCGAAAGTGGTTTTCCCTCGTTGCAGTTCCAGCCTGCTGCCGTAGGAGCAAAGTGTTAGTTCCTCTCTCTGTAATCCGCTTAAGTGGTCGTAACAATTAATGGGATACCTGGCGACGTTGAGCTTCGGTGGGTTACTGCCTCTGATTTGAGATTCTGCCGCTCGGCGATGCTCTCATCTACGTATGGTCAGTGTAACTAGCTACACTCCATCCCGTACATAGAGTAACTTAAACTAATGAAATTTTCTCTATTTTTAAAGTCGAAATTTGTGTTATTTCAAAATATTTTAACTTGTAACTAGTACCGAGAATACTTCTTTTAAACTGATTTCACATACTGATTATTAGTGCATAGTAGATTAATAATGTAATACGTAGACCGTTAAATATAGTATTTAAATTTGAATATTAAATCTGAATTTTTCACGTTTGAAGAAACTTACTTTTGATGATGCAGAAAGGACTACAGCACAGAGAATGTTATTATTTCAAAATGGAATAAGAAAATATATTAAACTTCTGTTAGTTCTGGAAAGTGTTCGAAGGATCTCTTTCCTAATTAAACTTGATATTGATTTTATATATGCTCACGTTACACATAGAATGGCTACGAAAATTGTAAAGTAGATAAGAATACAAAATAATAGTATATTACGTTACTCCAAGCTTTCATAAAATCTCATCTGTTGAAACTAAAATTCAGGAAAGTTCCACGTAATTGTTATGAAATATGCGACAGACGGGAGAGACACACCAGGATTCAAGATTAAGGAAGAAACAAAACAGTAGTTTATAGACGGAAGTGTATAAGAGATGGTGATATGATGAACTTGTGAGGAATTCATGTTGGAGTGGCTTCCACATAGTTAAGAACGTGTAAATAATATTTCAGCTGTCACTGGTATAAGGGAATAAATTAGTATGCAACCGATGTTAAGTAAAATTATATCTCAGGGGTTCAAAATGACGCCACAGTCAGATTAACTGTATTTCCTAAATCAAACATATCCCGGTTGTTACATCTTGTCCTGCGGCCTTTGCTTATCGGAAGGTAGGATAGTTGTCCGATGCTATCAAGCGCTGGCCACATTGTCTTCTGCTCGCTTTAGTCTGTGTCACATGTTTTTCGTGGAAAAGCGAGGATCTACTACATATATCAGTGCTTCGACAGACGGCAGGCATTAAACATGTATGACGACCAGAGACGGCGAGTACTCGACGATACGCAAACCTTTTCTAGAAACACAAGAAATGGTCTTTGAGTTGCCTGTTTGACAGCTAATTCTCTTTTTGTGGTCTGTAATCTGCTTTGCTTTGAATACTGCACCACAGGCACCGTTTTATGTAACACGTGATTGAAAACGGCGCCAGTGAAGAAAATATATTCTGAGGGATGTGGTGAAACACATCTTATTTTTCCTGCGATCTTCTTTTTGATTCGTTTCCTCTCTATTCTATGGAACACGTATCTAAAGACTGGACCGTCTTCGTGACAGCTATGTCATAGGTAATGCTGCCTTGTGACTCTTTTGTTCTCGGCAACATCCGGGGGAAGATTATCGGGAATACTGTGATATTGGCTGCAGGGGTGTTCTCCTTTGGTATGGCAGGATAGTAGCTTTCGTATTACGTAAGTGTTCCGTTTAAGGAAAAATCTCGGTTTGCTGACGGAAAGCGTGTGGTATAACAAGCACTGTCGCTGCTTAAGCGTCCCATTAATTTTTATGTCCAGTGTTATCTCTGACCGTTTGGTTTGTTGTTATAGCATATTTTGATACATTACTCTGGAAATGGGCTATTTGAAAACAAAAATGACTGTTTCAAATAATAATATTCTCCTTCGAAACGCAAATTCAAAATTAACTCAAAATTTCTTTTGGTAATTTAAATTTTGGTGAGAGGATTACTGCTGGTTATCATTTTATAACATTAGATATCATGAATGAAAATTAAATGCTCGTGACAGATTTGGCATCAAGCCTGTCGTACTATATGTATTTCGTCGACACATAAGCTGAGAACGATGATTCTTACAATTACATGGTGACCCAAACTCCGTTAACGTTTGAAAAGTAATATGTCATGGAGTAACTTATGTGGAGACGTAATAATTGACGCACATGCTTGATATTGAAACAAAAAAGTGCAAAAAATGACCAGTAGATCCAAAAAATGGCACTCCATACGATGCAGAAGCAATAATTAGTCCAACAATTGATTATTAGTGAAGACGATGTTCTTTATTATAAATGTTCAACATATCGGTTGTCATTAATAAACAAGCGGTGCCAGCCAGGCCAGGGAAAATCTGACCTCCTCTCTCACTACAGCACATTTTAGATGCGACCCTCGTGCGACGTCACTGTCAACTTGCTGCACAGAGGCATCTCTGGGCAAGTTTCCACTCGTTTTTGGTTTCAATGAAACCCCATTTCATTAGAGACATATGTGTCAATTTTATACCTATGCCTACATTATTGCAAGAATCAGTGAATTTTCAGATGTTAACGGGCTTTTAGGTCAACTTGTATATAGTCGCCTTTGGTTACACGACCTCTCGCAATCAGATGACTACTGAAATTAGTAAGTGGATGCGGGGGTTAGTACTAATCGGGCAAGCAGCTCCTGAGTTGGCCTCGCGAGGGTGACTGCATCCCACACCAGTACTCCTACTGGGGAAAATTTCCTAGAAGTATCAGGAATCGAACCCGGGTCCTCTATGTGGATGTGCAGTACCACTCATCAACATTAATTTATCACCAATAACACTACACTTAGGGCTTTCCCATACATCGTAGAGGCTGCCAAGTGTTCAGTGGTACAGCACAAAACATCTCTATCACTACATGGAGCATTGGTAGCAATTCAACACGGTTATAGTCAACATAAGTGATAAGCCTGTAGCAACCCTTCTTTTCTTCGGCGCTACTTCAAATACACTACCGAAAGAAAAGTTGGCAAACTAGCAAAGACGACGTCGATTTGGATTCGATGACGACATATGCCACCTTGGGGATGTACTGATAATGATTTCAACGTCTTCCTGCCATCTGGGAGACAGCAGATGTACTGATAGTGGTTTCAACGCCTTCCTGCAAAAGATGGCGCGGTAGAATATCTTCCTGAGAATCGTCTGTGTCCGGGCCTAAATAGGGAATGTTGGCAGCCAGAAGGCTCAGTGTGGTTCAAACGCTTGAAGCAAGCAGAGAACTACGCCACAGAGACACACTGGTGCTTCCTCTAGACAAATGATCGAGTTTCTAAGGGACCAGATTGTGGTCTTCCACGAGGAAGGATGGTGTTTTCGGAGAGCTGACACACGACGTGGACGTGCTTAGTCAGTTCGTTGCTGGTATCAATGGTCACGCGAACATTTTCACATCTGTAGATGAGGCTCTGTACGTCCACACAGCACCGATGCCCACCTGGATCGACGTACTGTGAGGACAGCAGTAGCAGAACCAACAGGTATCACAGAATGGACAAGACGGCTTGTGAGCTCAGACGGGTCAACACTAATTGTTGCGAAACATTTATTAGCAGTGGACTATGGGCACGCACATCTCTAGCCCGACTCCCATTCACGCCACGGATTCGACATGCACTGCTCGACTGGCACCATCAAAGGATCACGTGGAAGATGGAATAGTGGACCGTGGTCTTCATCGATGACAGCAGATTCTGAAACTTCCTGGCAGATTAAAACTGTGTGCCGGACCGAGACTCGAACTCGGGGCCTTTGCCTTTCGCGGGCAAGTGCTCTACCACCTGAGCTACGCAAGCAGGACTCACGCCCCGTCCTCACTGCTTTACTTCTGTCAGTACCTCGACTCTTACTTTCCAAACTTCACAGACGCTCTCCTGTGAGCCTTGCAGAACTAGCACCCCTGAAAGAGAGGATATTGCGGAGATAGGACTTAGCCACAGCCTGGGGGATGTTTCCAGAGTAAGATTTTCACTCTGCGGCGGAGTGTGCGCTGATATAAAACTTCCTGGAAGTGAGGACGGGGCGTGAGTCGTGCTTGGGCAGCTCAGTTGGTAGAGCACTTGCCCGCTCAAGGCAAAGGTCCCGAGTTCGAGTCTCGGTCCTGCACACAGTTATAATCTGCCAGGAAGTTTCATATTAGTGCACAGTCCACTGCACAGTGAAAATCTCATTGTAAGAAAGCAGATTCTGCCTCCAATCAAGTGACAGTCGTTTGTGAAGTGATGAGCGCCGTCTCGTAGACTGCATTCGTGCAGTACTGGCTCCACCCCAGGTCTTGTTACAACTGAAGTTCATCTTTTCTGTATGTGGATGGGACGCTAAACAGTGCTCGGTACTGAATAATGTTATCAGATCCGTTATTCTGTAGTTTTGCCTACAGAAACATGATGTATTGATCCTACAAGTTAATACTCGCCCACACTCTGTCCGTGATACTCAACATCCCTTGCAAGACCGGTAGAAACTTCACTGGAGACAACGATCTCCTGTCTTGTCTCCAATAGAGTACGTGCAGGTATGATGGGACGAGAAGTGACTCCTGCGACCCGTCAACCAACTACTCTTATAGGAGTACGTGAACAGTTGGAGCAGGCGTACATTATTCGGTGTCTTAACGGTTCAAAATGGTTCAAATGGCTCTGAGCACTATGCGACTTAACTTCTGAGGTCATCAGTCGCCTAGAACTTAGAACTAATTAAACCTAACTAATCTAAGGACATCACACACATCCATGCCCGAGGAAGGATTCGAGCCTGCTACCGTAGCGGTCGCTCGGTTCCAGACTGTAGCGTCTACAAGCACACGGCTACTCCGGCCGGCGTGTTTTAACGATCGACTGGAAACCAGAGTTAGTTCCTGCACTCCTGGCCGTGGAGGCTACAACGCATACGAAGACGGGTGTTCCTGGTACCTCAGAACCGCTTGTGCTACCGATCTCTAAATGTAATCATTTCATGTACTCCATATGCACTGTTGCAACCATAAATCTCGAGCGAGATGGAAACCTCTAAAAGGGTGCCCAAATTTTCTTTCCTGCGGCTTAAAAGAGCACACTCTTGGGCAGATAATGTGTTCACACGTTTTCACCAAACAAGGAAATTACGGAGATCCCGTGCTCATGAGAGGACATCCATGATCTCACTGGTTTCTTAAGGAATAAAGTTATTTGTGAATGGGGTAGCGGTTAGACTGATGAGTGTAAGCCAAAACTGCGCACAGTGCACCGACGCCGTAGCAAATATAGCGATCTTGACAATATACTATTGCCAAACAGATCCTCACAAGCAAACATGCGATGATGTTTGACGAAACGAAAATCTTTTTAAGTGCATCGAGGTACTGGAGAGTTCGGAATGTGCAATAAAAACTTTAACTGCGACAGCGGTTATGCACTTTGTGGTGCATAGGAGCGGGAGATCTGTGCTCAAAGGCTGCAGAAAAAGAAGCTTAATTATCCACCATGTAAAGGAATAGGCATTGATACTAACTTTCTTCGCTGACAGAGATTGATTTATTCCCTGGTATCATGTGGGAGTTCCATGATTTAGTGACGTCTCCATAACATAACTCCTTCATATACATACGACGATACCACATGTCCTGTTAGTACGTCACTTAACTTCTGACGGTGCCAATAGAGTAACCGTTGACAGTTTGAGTATACAAATAAATCTGGCTCTGCAAGAAAACCATTCCCGGCGGGATCAGGGATTTTCTCTGCCTCGTGATGTCTGAGTGTTGTGTGCTGTCCTTAGGTTAGTTAGGTTTAAGTAGTTCCAAGTTCTAGGGGATTGATGACCATAGATGTTAAGTCTCATAGTGCCCAGAGCTATTTGATCAGAGCCAAGAAAGCCACGAATCATTTATCGAAGAATTTCGCAGCGAAAAACTACTTTCTCGTCCTCTTGTTTTTCGCAATAAGCTCTGCTTTCGGAATTTGAGAGATCAGGATTGATAACCACAATTGCGTTCTTCTGCAAACTCTTGAGTGTCTATGCAATATGGTTTTAGATACGACAAAGGCACCATAAAGCTTTCGGACTAACCAGGATGTAAATTACTCTCCAATGTTAGTTTGTACTCTCATTTTCGAAGCGTGGTGGCGCATAGGTTAAGCTGCTAGACTCGCCTGCGGGAGGAGTCTGGTTCAAATCCGTGGCTGGACATCCACATTTAGTTGTTCCATCGTCCCTCAAATCGATTAAGCCGATGCCAGGATTGTCCCTGTCAAAAGGAAGTGGCTGATTTCTTTCCTCATCCTTGTTGTGATCATCAGGTGCTCCTTGATTGGACAAGTCATCTTCGAAGCGAACTTAGCCCCAAATTTTATTCTATGTACAGTATTATAGTTAGTATGCCAAAAAGAATTTTACTATCCAAGTACATTACTGTTTTATCCATAGCTATTTCCTCCGTTGTTCACTATTTTCGTAATTATAAATTCTAGGTAATCGTGTCAGTCAAACCTAGAGAATTCTGAACATCACACACAAGCTTAAACAGACCCAACAAAAACAATCCACTGAATAAGAGACAATCTGGAATTACACATGAAATACGCACCTGATGTTGCAGCGTGTAATCTGTTTCTCTACTATAACTGAAGAAGATGCACACCTAGAGAGTGAAAGGACATAGAAAATTTGGGTACTTCGTACAACTAATGTAAATTCTTAGTGTACCTGGCAAAGTGAAAATCAAAACCGCTGAATTTTCTAGGTATTGGACAAACAGAGAAGAAAGCTGACGAAGGGTCTGTCGCGTCTAAAAGCAGTGGATCAGATATTTCAAAATATGGTTTGGTTATAATTTATACAAATTCTGCACAGATGAGCATATACCTACCAGTCCTTCAGACCATAGCGAACATCTAAAGTGTTAAGTCCTTTAGAGTAGCAGTATGTTTCGAAAATACTCCTTCATATTCTAGACTAAAAATAGAGACACTAAAAATAGCGTTGTTTCAAAATTTTTCGAAGTTTTTACTAAAATTTGAAATCATCACTAACTAGCAGTGCTGTAAGACCGAGAGATGACACTGATGTGCCTATTTTCGAGATCGTCGCTGTACTGCCGTCGTATCCGTAACGGGCGTACAACTGAGGCTGTGACGTCAGTAGGCCCAGCCGCTGCGTCCCTACCGTTGATGCCTCCATCTGGCTAACGAACATGTCTCTCAAGTTAGAGTATTGTGCCTGTGGTTGAGATGGGGCAAAATCGCTACCACTGTGGGCAACATGTAACCATAGTGATGGGACAACGGACTGGCTTCAGCGTGACTGTTTAATTTTATGAAATATGTTACAGTAATAGTTCTGTTCTTGCCTAATGTGCTGCAATACCAGATTTTATGAGAATAAGTAACGTTAGATATCACAATAAAACATAAGAGAAGCAACTCATTACATATATATGCGTGGTGTCTGATCTTTAGGACATGCCTGAAAGAACAGATACAGTTTTGATCCTACAGCTGTTATGAATCAAGGCCGAAGTAATTAATGACATTATCTGACAGTAGCCATGAATTTAAATGGATGGGCAAAGTTGAAAATTTGTGCCAGACTGGGAGTCTGCTGCTTTCTAGGTAGTTGTGATGAGTACTGCACCAGCTTTTCTTCTTTGTCGCTCTCCCTCTCTCTCTCACTCTCTCTCTCTCTCTCTCTCTCTCTCTCTCTCTCTCTCTCTCTCTCTCTCACTCACTCACTTCCTTATTTTGTTTGCGCCACCCGGACACAGTTTTCATCACAACTGCATAGACCTAATCCCTCTCGTCAGACACAAATTCTCAGTTTATCCCTACACAACTAACATAGTGACCCATGCACCACTATCCTCATTACTCCCGAAAATTCGTACTTTCCGTAAGAGTTAGAGCATTATTGCTCAGCCTCCCCTTAATAGTGTCTGTCCTTCCGGTCATATCCAAAAGAACAGACACCACATTCACAAAGTTTTCGAAAATTTCCGTTGTTCCTTCTACGACTTGTAGAGAAGAGTGAGTAAATAACAATTTGAATATGAACCCATGTCTGGAAACGTGCCCTTTCAGTCTACGATGGTTTTAATCCAGATGTGTAACGTGTCCACATATGCTGAGGGAAAGAGAAAAGTGTCACAGTTGTTTGTCCTGGACCGTTACATGCTTCGCAGGAACAATGTCTGTAACAACGTTGGCGGTCGCCACATCGAACCGCTGTTGTAATGCATCAGTACTATTCTTTACGTACAGAATTCTGGGTCCTCTTTATTTTTCGATAATGTAAACACGCAGTATTTAAGTGTTAATACAAACACACGTACTTAATTGATAAATGGATGTTTCATTCTAGTTTCCATTAGAATTGTTACCTAACAATCCAGTCCCTCAAGCAGAAGTGGATGAGGTAGGCATCTAAATTGAAACCGTCAAGAACGGAAACACACAAGGATTCCTATTCGAAGTATTATGAATTAATACTTTCTTTAAGTCCTAGAACCATGTAACGGAAATTTCTGAACACACTGTATATAATGAGAGTTAGGGCGACAGGTTGATTACTTCGGTGCGAAAGCACACTACGTTCGAACTCTTATGGGAATCGTCGAAATGCCCCAAGTAATGAGGACAGTGGGGAAGGGGCGCCGGCCGGAGTGGCCGAGCGGTTCTAGGCGCTACAGTCTGGAACCGCGCGACCGCTACGGTCGAAGGTTCGAATCCTGCCTCGGGCATGGATGTGTGTGATATCCTTAGGTTAATTAGGTTTAAGTAGTTCTAAGTCCTAGGGGACTGATGACCTCAGAAGTCCCGTAGTGCTCAGAGCCATTTGAACCATTTGGGGAAGGGGCACCACATCTGTAGTGTGTAGCATAAGTTGACAATTCGTGTCTGACGGGAGGTGCGCTGTGGTAGTCCGTGCAGTGACTATGACCACTGTATCCGTACGGGGCAGCGGTCAGTACATCTGGCTGTTAAATAGGAGAGCCGTGTCCGGACCACGGTCCGTTACAAATTTTCGACTATCCTCATTGATTTAAACCAGTGCCCACTGACTCAAGCAAAAAATCGTGTAGTGATGCGGACGCCAGCCAGCTAACGCTTCTGGGTAGGACCTCCCATTCGCCTACAGTCTGGTAGAGGAAGGGCGTGTCCTAAGTGCTCCACGAGAGCTGCTGCGTACAGCCGAGGCTCAGTAACACTTCTAAGGAAACTCAGTAGCACAGATGGATGTGTATCTAGGATTTGATGTGTAGACAGTCTGATATTTGTTTTATTAATTCTAAATGGTTTTTGTCAGAACGTTGTAACAAATTTATTTAAACCAAATGTCTGCGATTGTGTACTGTGTCTCATGGTAGGAAATCGTGATCGTAATTGTAAGTTCCTCCAGTTGATTATATAGGGTCACAGAAGTTGATTCACTGGTCTGATGTAGACACGAAGAGCTTTCTTATCATCTTAGCAGGTATTCAAGCCTAGTTGCGTCCTTATTATACAATAGTCAATTTATTTTTGTCATAGTCCAGAGATACCACACTTAACTAGCAGCAGTACTTTAGTTCAGTCGTATTGTAACAAACTGATGCTAAGTTAGTGAACGAAGTGCTACAGCGAAAGCCAATACATAACCAACCGCCAAACTTCACATAATCCTACATGTTGCATGACTGCCCCTACTGAGGCGGGATGGAAGAGGATGCTAAGCCAGTGAGTGACACTCCGCCACAGACCTGACAATGTGAACATGAATTTAGTTACAAATTATTGGTAAGACTGCTTTTTGTTTATTTTAGGTGCTGTCTCTCATTCTGTAGAAAGTATTCAAACACATATTTATGTTTCGCAGCGAAAACGAAGGTTAATATGGAGTGAATGAAAATATTCTTTGTTGTAAAGCATAACAGTGTCAATATGTATATTATTACACACCATACAGCATTATTTTATTTCGAGAATAAAGTTTTTAACAATACACAAGTATTTGCTTTCTGAACTTGTGAGAGAAAATTATAGCTACTGTATCGTTTTAGTAATATTACCAATAGGTTTAAATTTGTGTACGCTTCACTATACGAACTTAAATTTATCACTGGTGGTCAGTGTTAAGTGCATGTAAGATGAATGTGCTGTTGTTCTGATCCAGCACATTCAGAAACCGTGATCCTTGTGACACAGCTGCGTCCATCTTCAGACCGTCGTTGTAACCCGCAGACCGAGAGGTAGCCATGGTGTCAGAGCATCCCTGTCTAGTTGGTGTGGACCTGGTACACCAAGTTGAACAGCTGGTACGTTCCCTTCAGCAGCTGTAGAAAGATAAGAGAGCACACCGTTGTTGATTATAGCTTAAGAGAAAGATGAACATTTGTGAGGAGTCAGAAAAGCTGATACCCTTCACGCTCGCGCCTGACAAACCGTCTCGAAGCTTCAACTTCAATACTAGCTCCTCCCATGACATTGTTGCATACGTTACAATTATTGGTAGTGTAGAAAAACTGCGGAAAACGAAATTTTAGGGCAAGATTACGTGTTTTTTGCATAAAATCTAAGAAAGTTTACCCAAATCCGTTATCTGTATATTGTTTACTGAGTCCTCCCGACTGCATATCCCATCGGTAACGCTAGCCTGACTGCTGGGGCTCGGCTCGGAGATAGGCTGTTCAAAACCTGTTGGTGGCCAACTGTTAGTGGGAACATTTCTTGAGTATTGTTTATCTGCTTGGGACCCTTGTCAAGGGGAATTTTAACGTAAAAGATGGACGACATTCTAAGAATAGCTGTACTGATGTTCATTGTATGTTCAATCAACTTGACAGTGCTGCAGAAATCTCCAAAAGAACTGCAAATCCAAGAAACACGTTTCAAAACAGGTGCAAAAATTTATTACGTCTGCCAAAATACGCTCCACATATTGAGAACTACACTAAAATTGGAGCCTATCTTACCAGTCAACGTAATTTTCAACACGACATCTCATAAGCTTCGATTCTCTTTCATTAAGGTCTGCGTGTGATAGTCCTTGCTTCGCTGCATGTGTTATTTAGCTACCAAAATAGCAAAATTCTTCAACTTCGTCTAATTCTTGATCACCAGTTTTGATGTTAAGTTCATCGTTAAAATCACTTATACCACTCTTTGTTACTCTAGTTCTTTGGGTTACTCTCTATACATCCTCACTACTCAGTAGATTTTGATCCACTTCACCAGATCCTGTAATTCGTCTTCACTTTAACTTAGAATAGCAATCCCATAGAAAATCTTAGCATTGACATCCTTTTACTGTGAATTACAGTCCCGCTCTTGAACCTTTCTTTAATTCCCCTTATTCCTTCTTCGATGCATATATTTAACATTTGGAGCGAAAGACAATATCCTTACCTTACACCTTTCTTATTACGAGTATTCTTTTCCTTGTCTTCCAGTTTTATGTTTCCTACAGGTATTTTATACTGCCCGTCTTTTTTTCCTATGGTTAACTCCTTCTTTTCTCATATTTCGTACATGTTGCGCCATTTTATATTGTCCAACACTTTTTTTCTAGGCTGCCGAATCCTATAATCGTGTCTTCTTTCCTTTATCAACCGCAACAAAAGCCAAAATAATCCTCACCTAACAGATCCTCAGACTACATATTATCCTTGTCAGCAACTTGGATGCATCAGCCCTTCAGCTGATTGTGCGAAAGTTCTCGCATTTGTATGCCAGTGATATCTCCATTACTGTATCGATGTTACTTTTCCAGAAGACTTAAGGTGTGTCTCTAGTCTCGTACATTCAACACACCACCTTGGTCGCCACTTACTACAGTGAACGTAGAAGTTCTAGCTTATTGGGTCTTCGAAAGCTCTGTTAAACTGTAATGCTGGATTCCCTATGTCATACACATCGATTACCTTTCTTTTTCTATCACATCATCAGACAAGCCATCCTCATGGTAGAGACCTTCAAAGTACTCTTTACAGCCTTCCTATCTCTCGCTTGTGTTCGTAGCAATGCAATTTGCATTGCACTCTTAATGTCGACTCACTTCGTTTTTTCACTAAAGATTGCCTGGACATTTCTGCATTTCGAATTTGTCTATCCGTCTACCATTTCTTCTTCGAAATCCTCTCCCTTTTCCTGCAGGGATTTGGCCTTTGCTTGGCTGCACTTCTTATTCCTTTCATTTCAAAACAACTTTTCTTTCCCATGCTTCAAGAATTCCCTTAAAATATTAGTACTTCTGTCTTTCGTCGATCGTTTGATCTAAGGTTTCTTGATTGTTCCTTTCCACGTATCGTTGGTGACTGCCTATTTTAGAGATGTCCATCTCTCTTTAGCTGAACTACATGCTTGGTATTAATTATCGCAGTAACTACGTCCTTAGCGAACTCGAGAAACGTGTCGTCATTCCTCAGTACTTCCGTAGTCTACTTTCTTCCACACTGATCTTTCCGGACGATTCTTTTTGACTTAGGTGTACCTTTCATCACTACTAAATTGTTAGCACTGTCTAAATTTGTCACTGGGTACTCCTTACAATCCCATATCTGATTTCGTAATCTCTGTGTTACGATGTTCGTCTGGCCAGAAATCGTTATCACAAGTTGCAGCATAATCGCGGATAAAAACTGTGTTCCGTGAGGTGTAGAATTCTGTTTTGTTCCAGTCTACCATCACAAATACTTTTTTGTCCTCAGAGTACCGATTTCGGTTAGTGGTGACCATCTTCACATTTGTATACAATGTACCTTCATATAATGAAGCCAGGATGGCATAGTCAAGAAATACAGAATCTAGGGGTCTTTGAGTACGATTAACAATATGGAACGAACTACGCCACAGTGCCGGCAGAGACATCGTGTTGGGCAGTTCGCAACGTATTCTTTGCCGCATTCGACGATGTGTAGATGGATGCATTTCTTGATGATGCTACTCTGGCTTTATTATATTAAGACATGTTGTGAACAATTACAAAGATTGTCACTATTGACCGAAATAAATGGTGAGGGTTGTGGAGGACATCTTTTTATTGCGGTCATATACTGCAGTAAAAGAAACGAATTCTAGAAGTTCTTCTTCCCATTGCACTTCACTGACACTCCCCCCCCCCCCCATCGTCACTTCCACCTACCACATTAAGACTGACTTTTTGCCTTGAAGATTTAGTAGCTTCCGTGTCACGTTCAAACATCTAAAATTACGCACTCTGAATCGTTGGATATTCAATACTGTTCTGACATACTACCTCCCCCCTGGTACCCCGTTTCGAGTATCTGAGTGGGGAACTAATTCGTAATCTTTTTCCAGTGGAGAGATCATCATGATATTCTTTCAGTTAGTGGCCATATGACTTATGGATATACTTATGCATCTTTAATATAAAGGTTTCCTTTGCCTTCTGCAGCTTCGCGTCGTTAATAATTGCAGATTCTTTCGCCTTTTGAGGACAGCTTCTCACATCAAAAGAAAGACGTTGCCCTGAAACTCAGTCCATCCTTCCGCCCATTTTCCCAAAACGAACGAGAGTGATCCATCGTTGCCGGAAGTCTTCGTCTGCCGTTTTCTTTAGAATTTAAGCAGAGGTTTCACTCGAAGTGGGCAACCAAGCCGTTTTTATTACTAGTCAAAGACGCTTCCAGTAGACCACGGTGAAATGTGCAGACTAAATATTTGAGGACTTTGGTTTTAAGATATGAAGAGACTGGTACTGAGTCATGGCCGTCCATTTCAGACGTCAGAAAACTTGTGGGCAAAAATCTGTCACTTGACAGGACCATGTACGGTAATGCAACACCATATCCACTCTCTTTAGAGGTGGATAATGGGCTGATAGGCTCCACGAAAGTGGTAAACTGACACCTCTGGTCGAACTTTTATGGACTGTGAATACTCTTTGCGAATTTGTAGTGTAGGTGGAAAGAGTACAGTGATGGCCCCTTCCAGGGGGGGGGGGGGCGGGGGGGGGGGACTCATCCGATGACGCGTTGGAAGAGGAGACAGGAGTCGATAGAGGGTAGATAAGGGATCCATTGTTAGAACCAGAATTGAGAAGAGCTTTGGAAGACTTAAAATCGAATAAAGCAGAAGGCATGAATAACATTCCACTGGAATTTCTAAAATCATTGTGGGAATCGGCAACAAAACGATGATTCACGTTAATATCTAGAATGAATGATTTTGGCGAGATACTACCTTTCTTCCGGAGAAATATCACCCACACAATTTACACGTCTGCGAGAGCCGGCAACTGCGACATTATTGCAATATCAGCTTAACAAGTCATGCATCCAAGCTGCTGACAATAATAATATAAATAAGATCATCTGGTAAATGACGATCAGTTAGGCAGTAGGAAATGTACCGGCAGCAGAGAGAGAAAAATGAAGTCACGTTCATAGGATTTGTCGACGTGGAAAAAGCGTTCGACAAGATGTTATAAATCATGAGGTAAACTGGGTAAGCTGTAGGAAAAGACGGATAGTATACAATACGTGCAAGAAGCAAGACCAAGATGTAAGTGCACGGATTTAAAAAGGGTGTGAGACAAGAATTTAGTCTTTCGCCCTTACTGTTCAATCTATACATCAAAGGAGCAATAAAAAGGTTCAAGAGCGGTATTAAAGGTTAAAGGGTATCAGTGTTCAGATTCGCTGATGACATTGCTGCGCTCAGTGAAAGTGAAGTAGAATTATAGGATGTGCTGAATCGAATGAACAGTCCAATGAGTACAAAATATGGACTGAGATTGAATCGAAGAAAGAAGAAAGTAATGAGAAGTTGTAGACATGAGAGCAGCGAGGGACTTACTATCAGAAATGAGGGGTTAAGAAATTGATGCAGTTAAAGAATTCTGCTACCTCGGCAGCATCATAGCTCGAACGGAGCTAGTAGGACATAAAAGGCAGATCAGTACTAGCAAAAAGCCATTCCTGGCCAAGAGAAGTCTACTGGTATCAAAGATAGACCTTAATTTGAGGAAGAAATTTCTGAGAATGTACGTTTCGAGCACAGAATTGTGTTGCAGAATAGCATGGACTCTGGGGAAATCGGAACAGAAAAGTATCGAAGCATTTGAGATTTGGTGCTACAGAAGAAAGTTGAAAATTAGGTGGACTGTTAAGATAAGAAATGAGCAGCTTTCCGCAGAATAGGTGGGGAAAGAAATATATGGAAAACACCGACAAGAAGAAGGGACAGTATGAGAGGACATACGTTATGACATCAGAGAAAATCTTACAAGGTGCTAGAGGTCAAAACTGCAAAGGAAGTCAAAGAGGACATAGAGATATTGCTCCGCGAATGAACCCACACGATATAGTGGAGTAAAAGAGGACATATGTAAAGTAAGTATATGATCTCTTAGTGTTCTGTAAATAACCAGCACTTGAGCCAATGGCAGAGTTCCAAAGTGACTGATTAAATCTGTTGCGATCTATGCAGAGAATAGTCTCTGTATGTCCATCTTTTCAGAAATGGTTGCGGGACTCGGCTGTTCGGTACAGGATGTCAAGTTAAACACCTTTCAGCCGTCTAACTTCCAAACTGTTATTTTATTTGGCTATCAGTTTCGGCGATTTTGTGGGCCATATTGAGGCACCTGACTTACTTGTAGGAAGATTCTAACCTCGGTTCCAGTCAAAGTAGGGGCCAGCATTCAAGTACTGGTATCTGTAGATTTCTGCCTGATACAGCGATCACTTCAACCATCACCTGCCGACTCAGAAATCTACAGATACCAGAATTTGAGTGCTGGCCCCTGTTTTGAACGGAACTGAGGTTTTTATATTCCTACACGTCGGTCAGGTGGCCAGAAGATGGCGTGGAAATTAGACCACTGAAATAAGTTTGATTTGACATCTTTTACAGAGTATAGTTTGCTGCTGTGTGTTGGTGAAAGATAGTGACTGACCTCCTGGAAGGTGGCCCTGGAGAGCTCGATAAGCTTGCCCACTTTGATGCACAGGGGTTGCTCGGCGCGAGTCATCAACACCCGGAGGGACCTCTTGAAACGCTGGTCGGCGTCTGGCCAGCCGCAACTGTAGGCGGAGTCGGCGAGACGGTCGCTCTGGAACATGGCAGAGACACGCCGCTCTACGCTGTGGACCCAGCAGCCAGGTGGTATGTTGCTTCCGAACGACAAATAATATTAGTCGAGGAGTCTACAGTTCACAATCCAAGATCACACACAAAAAGTAACAGGGAATACATCACTTCATCCCACATACGCCTTCCGGAAAGAGGGTGACGGTACGTAATGTGACATAGAAAGGAAGAGTCCATACGTAGGCTTACCGATATTCGGTCTTCTCGCTCACATATTCTTATTTATACAGGGTGTTACAAAAAGATACGGCCAAACTTTCAGGAAACATTCCTCACACACAAATAAATAAAAGATGTTATGTGGACATTTGTCCGGAAACGCTTAATTTCATTGTTGGAGCTCATTTTAGTTTCGTCAGTATGTACTGTACATCCTCGATTCAGCGCCAGTTGGCCCAATTGAAGGAAGGTAATGTTGACTTCGGTGTTTGTGATGACATGCGACTCATTGCTCTCCAGTACTAGCATCAAGCACATCAGTACGTAGCATCAACAGGTTAGTGTTCATCACGAACGTGGTTTTGCAGTCAGTGCAATGTTTACAAATGCGGAGTTAGCAGATGCCCATTTGATGTATGGATTAGCACGGGGCAGTAGCCGTGGCGCGGTACGTTTGTATCGTGACTGATATCCAGAACGAAGGTGTCCCGACAGGAAGACGTTCGAAGCAATTTATCTGCGTCTTAGGGAGCATGGAACATTCCAGCCTATGACTCGCGACTGGGGAAGACCTAGAACGACGAGGACACCCGGAATGGACGAGGCAATTCTTAGTGCAGTTGCCGATAACCCTAATGTCAGCGTGACAGAAGTTGCTGCTGTACAAGGTAACGTTGACCACGTCACTGTATGGAGAGTGCTATGGGAGAACCAGTTATTTCCGTACCATGAACAGCGTGTGCAGGCACTATCATCAGCAGCTGATTGGCCTCCACGGTACACTTCTGCGAATGGTTCATCCGACAATGTATCAATCCTCATTTCAGTGCAAATGTTCTCTTTACGGATGAGGCTTCATTCCAACGTTATCAAATTGTAAATTTTCACAATCAACACGTGTGGACTGACGAGAATCCGCACGCAATTGTGCAATCACGTCATCAACACAGATTTTCTGTGAACGTTTGGGCAGCTATTGTTGGTGATGTCTTGATTGGGCCCCATGTCCTTCCACCTACGATCAATGGAGCACGTTATCATGATTTCATTCGGGATACTCTACCTGTGCTGCTAGAACATGTGCCTTTACCTGTACGACACAACATGTGGTTCATGCACGATGGAGCTCCTGCACATTTCAGTCGAAGTGTTCGTACGCTTCTCAACAACAGATTTGGTGACCGATGGATTGGTAGAGGCGGACCAATTTCATGGCCTCCACGCTCTCCAAACCTCAACCCTCTTGACTTTCATTTATATTGGCATTTGAAAGCTCTCGTCTACGCAACTCCGGTACCAAATGTAGAGGCTCTTCGTGCTCTTATTGTGGGCGGCTGTGATACAATACGCCATTCTCCAGGGCTGCATCAGTGCATCAGGGATTCCATGCGACGGAGGGTGGATGCATGTATCCTCGCTAACGGAGGACATTTTGGACATTTGCTGTAACAAAGTGTTTGAAGTCATGTTGGTACGTTCTGTTGCTGTGTGTTTCCATTGCATGATTAATGTGATTTGAAGAGAAGTAATAAAATGAGCTCTAACATGGAAAGTAAGCGTTTCCGGACAAATGTCCACATAACATATTTTCTTTCTTTGTGTGTGAAGAATGTTTCCTGAAAGTTTGGCCGTGCTTTTTTGTAACACCCTGTATAAATAATACGCCTTCTAGTATTACAGGTGATTCAAAAATATTTCTGTTTGCTGATGACGCCAGCTTGGTATAGAAGGATCTTGTGTGTAATATTGAAACATTATCAAATGATGTAGTTCATGAAATAAGATCGTGGCTAGTGAAAAATAATTTGATTCTAAATCACAGTAAGACTCAGTTTTTGCAGTTTCTAACTCACAATTCAACAAGAATTCATATTTTGATCAGACAGGATGGGCATATTATAAGCGAGACGGAACAGTTCAAGTTCCTAGGCGTTCGGATAGATAGTAAGCCGTTGTGAAAATCCTACGTTCAGGATCTTGTTCAGAAAGTAAACTCTGCTTTATTTACCATTAGAACAGTATCTCAATAAGTGAAAGTTCAATACGAAAAGTAATCCACTTCGCATATTTTCATACGCTTATGTCATATGGTATTATTTTTTAGGTTACTTCTTCTGATTCAAAAATGGTATTTTTGGCTAAAAACGGGCTGTTCGAGCTATATGTGGTCTAACTTCGGGAACCTCTTGTCGACCCCTATTCAATAGTCTGGGAAATCTGACATTGCCCTCACAGTATATATTTTCTTTAATGTCGTTTGTTGTTAGCAATATTATCTCATTCCCAAGAGTTAGCAGCATTTACTCAGTAAATACTAGGCAGAAATCAAATCAGCATGTGGAATGCATTTCTTTGACTCTTGTGCAGAAAGGAGTGCACTATTCTGCTGCATCCATTTTCAATAAGCTACCACAAGAACTGAAAAATCTTAGCAGTTGCCTCAACGCTTTTAAGTATAAACTGAAGACTTTTCCTCATGGCTCACTCCTTCTTTTATGTCGAGGAGCTCCTGGAAGAGCTGAAAAATTAAGCAAATTATAGTGATACATTGTTGATTTTCTTTATTTTAACTTACGAATTGTCGCCTGAATACGATTCTTCTATTTCATTTTATCTGTTTCTACTATCGTGTTATGATTTCATGTAATGACTCGTTCCATGACCATTGAGACTTCTCCTTAATTTGGTCCCACGAAACAATGAATAAACAAATAAATAAAAACATGGGTCGGAAGAAACAGAAATACACCCTGAGGAAGGCTTCTTGCAATATACGCAAAAACGTCGGAATTTTATAGTCGACAATGCGGTTCCAAACCCAGAAGAATTTTTGTTGACTGTGACAACAACCGCGGAAGCCTACTTTAACAGGAAACAGAAAAGTGGTAGTATTTTATGAAATAGAAATGAGAGTGCGGCGTTATTGGCCGGGAGGCCCCTTGCTTACGAGGCAGGTGCGTTAGCCACTAAGCTTCACTACTGGCCATTAAAATTGCCACACCAAGAAGAAATGCAGATGATAAACGGGTATTCATTGGACATTGACATGTGATTACATTTTCACGCAGTTTGGGTGCATACATCCTGAGAAATCAGTACCCGGGACAACCACCTCTGGCCGCAATAGCAGCCTTGATACGCCTGGGCATTGACTCAAACAGAGCTTGGATGGCGTGTACAGGTACAGCTGCCCATGCAGCTTCAACACGACACCACAGTTCATCAAGAGTAGTGACTGGCGTATTGTGACGAACCAGTTGCTCGGCCACCATTGGCCAGACGTTTTCAGTTGGTGAGAGATCTGGAGAATGTGCAGGTCAGGGCCGCAGTCGAATTTCTGTATCCTAAAATGTCCGTACAGGACCTGAAACATGCGGTCCTGTATTATCCTGCTGAAATGTAGGGTTTCGCAGGGATCGAATAAAGGGTAGAGTCACGGGTCGTAACACATCTGAAATGTAATGTCCACTTTTCAAAGTGCCGTCAATGCGAACAAGAGGTGGCCGAGACTTGTAAACAATGGCACCCCATCACGCCAAGTGATAGCCGGTGTGGCGATGACGAATACACGCTTCCAATGTGCGTTCACCCCGATGTCGTCAAACACGGATGCGGCCATCATGATGCTGTAAACAGAACCAGGATTCATCCATGCACCCAGGTTCGTCGTTGAGTACACCATCGCAGACGCTCCTGTCTGTGATGCAGCGTCAAGGGTAACCGCAGCCATGGTCTCCGAGCTTATAGTCGATGCTGCTGCAGACGTCGTCGAACTGTTCGTGCAGGTGGTTGCTGTCTTGCAAACGTCCCCATCTGTTGACTCAGGGATCGAGACGTGGCTGCACGATCCGTTAGAGCCATGCGGATAAGATGCCTGTCATCTCGATTGCTAGAGATGCGAGGCCTTTGGGATCCAGCACGGCGTTCCGTATTACCCTCCTGAGGCCACCAATTCCATATTCTCCTACCAGTCATTGGATCTCGACCAACGCAAGCAGCAATGTCGCGACACGATAAACCGCAATCGTGATAGGCTGCAATACGACCTTTATCAAAGTCGGAAACGCTATGGTACGCATTTCTCCTCCTTACACGAGGAATCACAACAACGTTACACCGGTCAAAGCCGGTCAACTGCTGTTTGTGTATGAGAAATCGGTTGGTAACTTTCCTCATGTCAGCACGTTTTAGGTGTCGCCACCGGCGCCAACCGTGTGTGAATGCTCTGAAAAGCTAATCATTTGCATATCACAGCACCTTCTTCCTGTCGGTTAAATTTCGCGTCTGTAGCAAGTCATCTTCGTTGTGAAGCAATTTTAATTGCCAGTTGTGTACGTTGGCACAGTGGTTGTCACAACTGCGCGGATTACTGTGGCATGGATCCCTCCTCGATCCAAATTCTCAGTGCCGACCCAGTGTATTTTAAATCCTCCCTTAGGTAAGAACAGAACTGTCGAGGCTCTCCATGTTCTGGCTTGTCACCTCAGCATAAAGCGTAAATGAGGGATCCAGCCTGAAACCCATTTGGAGGTGCTTATACATGTGAAATGATACAATTTCAGATACTTTACTGGCCTCACGTAGATATAATTTTATGTATGTATACTGCAGCGGCGAGTGAAAATTACATATTAGACAAAAATGACGGAAACACCACAAACACATTACCATATCTAATTGTAGTGTTGGGCATTACCATATCTAATTCGGTGCTGACGTTCAAAACAGCTTGCAGTCGTCTCGGAATGGAAAAACGCATCCTGCAAAGTATTCAAGGAACCCTCACATCATTATTTCCGCAAAATAGTGGTACATTCAGGTAACAACGATGGATGTATATAGCGCTCACGCACCCTTATCTCCGAAGTGTACCAGAAAGAGTAAATGTTATTGAGATATGGGTATTGCGGTCGCCAGGGAAGATGCAACACTTCATCCCCGTGCTCAGAAAAGCAGTTATGGAATTCCATCTACCCAGCTTATGGAGCTCAGCTCGCTGTTGTTTTAATGCTGACACGAGTTCTGCAGTGACATTTTCAGTCGTCGTCTTCTTATTGTTCTTGACAATCCTCTTCAGCGATCTCCACGACGATGTTTCAACACACACTTGCGTCCGCGTTTTGACTTAGTGGATGATTATTTTCCGCTTTTCCTGTACGCAATACAAATCTTCGATACGGTGTCTCGTGGAACACCAGATACTTCAGCTACCACGGTTAAGGACGCCCTCATCATAGGAGCGCCGACAATTTGCTCACTCTGCAAGTTAAGTGGCTCCGACATACTGCACTTACAGCTACACGGAACATTATTCTCATCACAACTGACACCTACAACGTACTGACGACATTAACACCGCAACCTCTAGGCTTCGCTAGTATCTGTATTTATTTTCAAGCATTCATTTCTAGTGATGTTTCCATTTTTTTCCAAACCCGGTATCTGTCACTGTAAAATTTCCTCATAGTTCTAATTCCATATATATTATGATAATTATGGGTTGACAGATGCTGCACAGAGGGCGGTGGTGCGCTCTGTGTGGAAAAGATGGAAAACCGTCTCATGAGCGCCTACACGTTCGTAACAATCGGTATGTGGAATGGAAAAAGCTCTGTTAAAATCAAAAAAAAACATTTTATTTCTGTTAACAGCACAACGTGCAGCAATATGCAGCGGTTGTGTAGTTCATTTTAGAGTGTTTGGGGGACAATGAATCAATACAGAAGCATGGTTTATTTTCAAGGCTTGTGAGGGATCCATTTGTACGTGGAGCCAGATTTAGTAATATAATTCGTGAGAAATGACCTTAAACGACTGTCATATGTAGAAGAGATTGTATTTTTGACAACACTGAACCAAAGATGCTGCCTAAGTGGCAGAATCAATTGTAAATAGGGGCGCGCGGAGCGCAGCAGCAGTTGCCTATGCAAGGATATAAGACTTAAAGCTAGTGGCTAGCTGCGAGAATTTAGTGTTGGCCTATGGACGCAGCATAACACAGTTTTTATAATGTGAAGTGATGAATGATACTGTAACTCAAAGGCAAAGCACTAGAACAAATTTGTAAGGTAATAATGCAGCATCTCAATGTGGCTTTCGCTAATTTTTACAGTGCTTACTGTTGAAAGTAGGAACCAAGTGTTTCCCATGAGATTTAATGTATAGGTTGATTAGATATACCCAGTTTGTAACATTTTGTGTTTTGTAATCCTGATACAGAGGAGTTAAATTTTTGAATCTATTTTGTCAAACGATGTCAAACTTTTTAATATGTACCAATCCAAGTGTTTTTAATTACCACAGTAAGTGGAATTGTAGAATAGTTGAGAATTTCACTGATTTGGAAGTTAACGTAAAACGTTTTATATCACATTTTGTGAAGAAGAATCTTTATTTTGAATTCAACTTTCAAACTGAATGATGCATTTCGTCTTAGGATATCTCCTTATCAGTACCTCATCCTCTTCCATGTCGTGTCTATTTGAGCCCAATGAATGTTTTTTTAAAGAAATCGTTTTTCAGTCAGAGTCAGAAAAATATTAATGTGCCAGATTTAGAAAAGTGATAATGTTTGTAACAGCTTCAGTGCGGGCAGTATTGCACGGCGCTGAGTCAGTATCCAGTATTTAGACTGAACATTTGCAAGGTTATTCATTTATCAACTACTATCTACTGATATTATTTGTATGAAGATATTTTACGGTCGGCATTGCACTTCGCTGTGCCAAGATTGAATGCTTTCTGTGGCTACTGTGGAGAGAAAAGAATACCAAGGTTACATCCGTTGCGATTCTAGAACTAAGGAAAACTTTTATTGCACGGGGTCGTAGAACTCGATGCTCACAAGATGCGTAAATTTCAGAGGGATTGATTTCATTACGAAAACTGCGTATTAGTTTTTGCAGATTAAGTCGTTTGCTCAACAAAAAATCACATAGTTAATTTGCATGACACAAACATTACGCATTTTAAATTCATTAGCAAACAAACAAAAACACAAATCTTTTTAGAGAATGCTACAGGCTGTTATTCATGTTTTATTTAAATTTAAAGTATTTGTTCTGATGTCCTCTTGAAGCTGTATTACTAAGCAGTTGGTTAGCTAAAACAAATCGAATGGCTCTGAGCACTATGGGACTTAACTTCTGAGGTCATCAGTCCCTTAGAACTTCGAACTACTTAAACCTAACTAACCTAAGGACATCACACACATCCATGCCCGAGGCAGGATTCGAGCCTGCCACCGTAGCGGACGAGCGGTACCAGAATGTAGCGCCTAGAACCGCTCGGCCACTGAAGCCGTCGTTGGTTTGTTCCGATTAAACATAGATAGCATGTTAGTTGGTATTAGAAGAGGTGTGTCAAGACGCATCCTGTTTAACTTCTTACTTCTTTTTGAATGCGAAAAACGACGCTAGAAGTAGTTACTTACAAGAGCTCACCTGGTCGATAATCGCCTGTCCAGTGAGGCAGTACAAACCACTCTGACACATGAAGACTGGAGCAGCGAGGAACATTTTGATTTTAGTGGACATACTGGTGTCCGTCTCCAGCATCTGTAAGACACGTGTTTAAGACTGCATCTCAAACACATAGAATCTAAATACGTAGCAAATGAAGCTAAACTTTTAACACCGATGAAACCCAACAGTCATATTTGCTATATACAAATGACATTTGAAAGTTTACTTCCTCGATGTGCAGGTTGAATGGTAAAGACAAACTGCATCCCTGCATTGCGCCCTTTATAACACGTGACGTTTGGTTTTAGTTACGTTATTTAAGGAAACAGGAAGTGTTTAGCCACATGTGAAACGTCAACCACAACCTGCACGACCTGCAATAAATGGTGATGCCCAAGTAGGTGTTTTAGCTGCTGTCGCGGCTAATCCGCACATTAGTAGCAGAAAAATTGCGGGAATCTCAGAAACGTCGGTGTTGAGAATGCTACATCAACATCGATAACACCCATACCATATTTATATGCACCAGGAATTGAATGGCGACGACTTTGAACGTCGTGTACAGTTCTGCCCCTGGGCACAAGATAAATTACGGGACGATGACAGATTTTTTGCACGCGTTCTATTTAGCGACGAAGCGTCAGTCATCAACAGCGGTAGCGTAAACTGGCATAATATGCACTATTTGGCAAAGGAAACTCAACCATGGCTGCTACAAGTGGAAAATCAGCGACCTTGACGGATTAATGTATGGGGCTGCATTATGGGATGAAGAATAGTTGGCCCGCATTTTATCATTAGAAACCGAAATGGTGCAGTGTATGCTGATTTCCTACGTAATATTCTACCGATGTTACTACAAGATGTTTCACTGCATCACAGAATGGCGATGTACTTCCAACGTGATGGATGTCCGGCACATAGCTCTCGTGCAGTTGAAGCGGTAGTGAATAGCATATTTCATGACAGGTGGATTGGTTGTCGAAGCACCATACCATGGCCCGCACGTTCACCGACAACGCCTCACAACATGCGTCAGCGCATGGTCACTGCATGTGCGAACATTACGGATGACGAACTACTCACTGCTGAGAGGAATGTCGTTACACTTATTGCCAAATGCACTGGGGTTGACGGACATCATTTTGAGCATTTATTGCATTAATGTGGTATTTACTGGTAATCACGCTGTAACAGCATGCGTTCTCAGAAATGATAAGTTCACAAGGGTACATATATCACATTGGAATAACCCAAATAAAATGTGCAAACGTGTCTACGATCTGTATTTTAATTTAAAAAACCTACCTGTTACCAAATGTTCGTCTAAAATTGTTAGCCATGTGTTTGTGACTATTACAGCGCCATCTATCGCAAAACGAAAAAAGTGGTCCAACTAAAACATTCGTATTCCTTTACGCACTACAAGAATTAATAAAAATGTGGGATCCTATTTTTTAAAAAAACGCAGTTGATATCCATTTCACTTATGGCAGCGGCATCTAGCCGACCAACCATATCGCCATCTGGTTTCCCCCTTCAAGCTAGACAAGTTTATTTTTTTGTAGTTTTTTCGTTTGACGCCTATTTTGTGAGATATTTTACCCAGCCACCATCAATAGACCTTTCTGTATATGCAACTTGACTAAGAACAAAATATAAACATTAAACACCGTCACACCAAAACTGACAGCCTCAAGTGTACTGATCATAGCTTTTGTTAAGGCGGCACTGCAAGAAGTGGTTTACGGTCTGCTGAAACGTACATTCACTGATCACTGACTCCAACACTAAGACTCCCTTCCTGGACATGGTTTCCTCCTTGTGGCCCCAGAACGAAGTCGGACGAATGACATTCAGGTACTCCATGAGACACCCTTCTTCAGGTATCATGCATGTTTCCACATGCTGTATTCTATCGCACCGTTTCATTTCCAGTCGTGGTGCTATGAAGAATGCCTCAGTTAAGGAAACTCCATCTCGGTATCAGTCATGTACGTGTTTTCTAAAAGGTAAACAGAGGACGAGTCTCTGACGCTGTTGTTTTGCTCCTGTTTTTTTCTGGCTTATACTTCTCGTTGAATGTCAAGGAGGTGTGATTGCAATTAGACATTACAATCTCTCCAGAGGCGATGGATATAGAAAGCCCGTAATGAGACGACACGTCCCGTTGATATCCACGTCCTCTGATATGGTGTGGTGGACTCTCGTACACGGCTTTCGTATTTGTCTGTAGAGCAACACGAAACTACCACGGAAATCCTTACAGTTCCTGGTTGTGTTCCCCGATTTGTTCCGGTAAATTTGTGCACAACACTATTTCTGGCAGCCTTTTAAAAGGCTACATTCCGTCCAGCAGAGATCATAACTATTCTTAAGTCACGAAATTGAAAATCTTTATTTTTTTGCCTCCCTTTTCCTCATACGAAAAGAAAATGTTTTTATTTTTAGTGGCTTTGGTTGGAAATTGTTCCTTTCACGGCAAGCAGACAGGCTTCATGGAGCAGTCATCAGTTTTATAGCTAGAGAAGAATCGGCTTTGTAGTCGGTGATAGTAGTTAATTGTCCTACTGCGGATTATGGAGACAAAACTGAGATGCTATGTACTGCTGAAATTTTTGCGAACTTAAGTTGACAGGTACACAAGTGCAATCCAAAAAATGTCTCTGAGCACTATGGGACTTAACATCTGAGGTCATCAGTCCCCTAGAACTTAGAACTACTTAAACCTAACTAACGTAAAGGTAATCATACACATCCATGCCCGAGGCAGGATTCGAACCTGCGACCGTAGCGGTCGCGCGGGTCCAGACTGAAGCGCCTAGAACCGCTCGGCCACACCGGCCGGCCGAAGTGTAATCCTAATACTACAGTAATAAGCGATAAGCAATAGAAGATCACAGGCAATTAACACAATACAAGCGCTCAGATATCATACTTACAACTACTAGTGAGAAGACATGCGAACATAAGTTGAGAATGTTTATAGAAAGAACGGCAAATATTCCCATGCTTACTGCCTTTTCTAACTCGCTCACACACCTGCAAAGAAAAATTTAGAAATGGTTATCGCACTGTCTGTTTAATTTTTCCATCTGCGCTGCAGATTCCCCCCTCCTTTTCATGTGTAACAACTCTTTTAAAATATTCACTTTGTCTATATGTACTTATTCTAAAGAAAAATCATTGTTATTTGTCATGTATACAGAAAATTACTACAGCGAAAACAAAAATCGTACATGTAACGCATAACGAAATAATATTCGCAACATGGAAATAAACTGAAATTCCTTTTAAATATTCACCATTAAAGATTTCAGCAACTTTCAGCTCATTCTTGATACTTATAGCGTATTTTAGATTTGCGGGAAGTTTTCAACAATTGCTGTTCGGCCTATTTCCTGAATGAAGTGCGTTGAAGGGCTTAATGAGATTGTTATCGATTGCAATGCCTTTATCTAATCCCCATATACCTGGTTTTCAACTGAGAATAGGCGGTATTAATCCCTTTACAAACGTGTAAGATAGAATTCTTTTTACTAGCACTTTCTGTTAGTAGATGTAACATATGAAGGGCTTATTTCAATAGTGGTACCAGTCCATTTTTGTTCATATTGAGATACAGAGTCCTAATGTTAAATGAGCGCTGAAAAATCTGCAGTTGAGATACGAGAAATATTAAAGCATATGGCCTCTTGCTAGAGATGAACCTTTCTTTCTGTTTGCTTGCCTCATTAATTTCAGAAGCATTGCTGACAGAAAAGTGGAAGTAATAAACTTGAACCACTATTGAAATAAGCCCTTCATATATTGGTATCCCTTCCGCTTGGTTCTTAATTTTTACCATTGTTACTCATAAGATGAAAATCTCTTCTAAAGGCACAGTTTAATGTCGAAGTTGACAAATTACTTAACTTGCATGTTTAGGAATTTATTCATATGTTTCCTTTGGAACTGTTCATGACCATGGTTTTAACCAGGTTGAAATATACATTTCTTTTACGAAATAATAAAAGACGGCTTAAAAGTTCCCAGCAAATTGCAGATATTCAGATTGACTTCCAACAAAAATGGTGAAGTAAGTCCTTAAACTCTGTCAAAAATGCTCCTTTTGAAACAGTGTGATTGGAGATTTTTGTTTGATAGTAGAAGTTCAAATAAACAGAAGTCACTGCAAGTTACCATATAGTAACTAATTACCGTTTTGAAAATGGGAATGTGTTCAGATTGATGAATGAAGGAATGAATTCTGCGCAATATTGGACAGGTCATTTTCTAGAACAGTTAATATAGCTACGTATCGTGATTCACAAGTTTAGTATCTCTGTTGGTGGCGTTTCAAATGTACTCACGTTGTTACAGAGTTAACAATGTTCATTATCATTTGACTTTCATGTCAATACTATTTACATTTTTGCACATTTATCTGGCTCATTGCAGGAAAAAACTTGTGAGTATTGCATAACTTTTAACATTTTTATGCAGCGACAGCAACTGATGTTGTTTATATAAGAAAATACAGCCTACAGTTGCAGGTTAACTTTATCGTTTACCTAGGTTTCATAAGAAAACGCGAAAAAGGACAACGACTGTAGTAAACACAAATACTCAAACCCAAGATCTGAATCAGACGAAGAAATGGTTGTCGGTTCCTTATATAGGTAATGTCTCCTACAAGATACGGTGCTTGTTGAAAAATTCAGGATTTATAATTTCCTACTCGACAAGTAATAGTTTAAAGCAATATTAGGTTCATTCCCTTAAGAAAGACGGTGACAAGCCAGCGAAATCAGGCGTATATAAGATTATGTTTAATGAGTGCCCATGTTATTACATAGGTCAAACAGGCAGGGCTATAGCAGTAAGGTTTAAAGAACATCTTCCAATAAAGGGCGTAGGAACACAGGGGTCAGCCTTTGCGGAACATCTGGTGCAAATGGCTCACACACCTAAACCTTTACGTGACATAGAGCTACTACATCATGAAGTTAAGGGATATAGACTCGACACGCTTGAGGAACCACAAATTCATGCACACCTAATTACAGATAGAAGCAATTTACTAAACGATCAATTGCATCTAAAAATAGGGCATACTTCGAAGGCTGCCAACCTTTACTACGTTTACAATAATTCATAATGCACCTCACAGTTTCTGTAATAATAGATCCTTTCCTACAGATGTTCATACGAGATTTGTTGGGCAGTTTAGAAAGCTCTGTAGTAGAATGTAAAACTTAGTCATGCTGGATACAGTAATTAACTTACAATAGTAAAATAAAAAATTAATTCATAGCAAAAAGGTTATCTGACGCGTGCGTAATAAGAGTTTGACTCAATGCGTCTCGCGCATGGGCGCCACCATCTCTGAGGCAGACAGCGAAGCCCTTGGGGTCCACATGCTCTAGGCCAATACAATGGCTTAAAGTGAATTTATACAGGTGGTTTCATAGAAGTGACAAAACCTTATGGTTATGAATCAAGATTTATGAAGTTGAATTAGGACATGGCGTGTTTTAGGCAAATATTTAAATAATAATTTATGTAAGTACTATACGTTGCATCATGTAGGATGACCGCATCTAATATAATTTACTAGCGCATTACAATATTAACTTGTTGCAGGTTCTGAAGAAAACGTCATTACTAACGTTGAAACCTAGGTAAACGATAAAGTTAACCTGCAAGTGTAGGCTGTATATTCTCATATATGTGAATATTACCACTGACACCCAAACTAACGTGGTGTTAAGCCTACGGTGGAAAATGCGTCGATCAGCAGTTTTATGTGTTAGTGAAGAAAGAAGTTCTCTCTAAAGAGACATTTTACAAGTAATAAATTCTGAATGAACAATTGTTTTTGACAAACGATAATGCGTATTGTGTAAATCATGTCCTGATGTATACTTACTCGACAATGAGTTGATGGTGCTGGATGCTCTTTACTAACAGCCTGTACATTTCGTCATCAGCACTTTTTCCTTGTTTGGAGTATCTTGAAGTGAAGTCAGATATAGAAGTACTGACCAAGCCAATGTTAGTTGTGATAGAATTTGGGAGGATTATCGACTCGTCGCTAGATGCAGTATCTCGGGCCGTTCTAGCGAACGTGGATGTAGTGGTCATCGACTGTAGACTAGTTACATGGGTAGTTGCCTTTCTCATACTCTGAATGTTGCTGTTGAGGACGTGTATCTCGGCCGTGACGCTTATGATGAGAGTGACGAAGACGACGTCGATGAAGAGAGAGAGCTGCACGCCGCTTACTATCATCGAGGACTCCAGCGTCCAGAGGAACCCGTAGTTTGATGGATCGCTCTGGTTGAAAGGCAACCACACAGGAAGCGGCAGCTGGGGCTCTTCATCTGCGCTGCTCAGTGCGTGGCTGATCAGCGGGTCCAGGCACCAGAATGTCAAGTGCATCTCCGCCGGTACCTGCACACATCACAACCTCGAATCAGATAACTGGCTCTGAAGAGGAATCATGGCAGCAGTGGCATTTGGTGACCTGCTGCACGCTGACAGGTCCCTGGCTCTTCGACCAGTCCAGTCTCCTCCTCCTTCGTGAACTGAACACAGCACAGTCTGAAATCACACACCTAGTCCTGGCTGAATGTCATCCACTGTTGAAGGGGCAGCTGCCGCCCATGCTCTACCCTGCCTTACCCTCTTTAGCATGCACAGAGACACTTTTCTCAGCGTAGTCATCTACACATGGCTCAGCCTCAAATCACAGGGATAACTCGGGTTGATGAGTAGCCCAGTCATCAATGGAAGTTGGCGGATTGGCGCTCAGAACCTCACTAATCAATGAATCTAGGCAGCAGAAGGACAGGTGGATCAGTGCCTTTATCTACCAGTAACCCAATTTCGAATCACAACCGCCAGCATTCACTAAGTACACTGATGTGCCACAGTATCCTGGCCGCTACCCAGGGCAGGATTAAATGGCACCTGCTGGCTGTGATGAAATCATATAACCAGAGCACAGACAGGAGGAGAGTCGTTCCGATGATGATGTTGGTCTAAAATGGGTAACTACACCGAATTATGTGGCTCTGACAAAGGTCACATTGTGAAGACCTGGTGGATGGGAACGAGCAACTCGGGAACGACAAAGATAGTCGGCTGTTCGCATGTTACTACCATTTACATGTACGACAAGTGCTTGAAGGTCGCCGAAAGCACGAGCAGGCGACAAGGTGTTGGAGGCATTATTGCTGAACATGGACATCTAATGAGCGGACACTTTCTACGGCAGGATGTAACGGTGATTTAAAATCTGAGACACCACCTGTTGTGTAAGATTGCCTGTTTGGTTCTGTAGATAATGAGCAGCTCAAATGGTGTAGTACGGATTGCCATATTGAAATAATGACATGTCATTAATATTTGATCTTTATAGCGTGATAATTGGAATGAAACCGAAATGGCTAGTTACATTACAGGACGTACGTAACAGCTGTTTGGACTTGCTCTCAAAAAAATGTTAAAGGGGGATAGATGGCGACAGTGTACAATGCCATTGCAGGACAAGTGTTTTGGAGCAGGTTATTCAAATAACAGTGTTGAATATGGGGCTCCACAGTATATGACCCCTTATTTTTCCCATGTTCTCTAAACTATAGTGTCAGTTACGATTTCAGTGAGCTTACTATCACGGAGACTGGACTATGGCTCAGTGTGAACGGGTTGCCTCGTTGGAAGGTGATGTCCGGTAAAGGGTCACCCAGGTGAGCGGCTGCAGTATTGTGGTGTAGGGAACATTCACTTGGGCTTCTATAGGACCTGCGGTAACCGAAGGTAGTAAGACACTTGTGGATTATGTGAACTCTTTTGCGAACCGTCTTCATTCCTTCAGGTTGGATACCTCTTTCGACGAACGAGGGCATCTTCTAGCAGGACAGCTCTCCATGTTACAAGCCCAGAATCGTGCTGTAGTGGTTTTAGAGCACGAAAGTGAACTCACGTTGCTGTCTTGCCCACTGCTATGACCCAGATCCAACACAGCTAGTACTGTGCTCGTAAAGTATCTGGGCATTGCGTGACTTCAGAATAGACGTCCAATGTCGCTTACCTCCAGAAACCTATCAATGACTTGTCAAACCTACGCAACGCAGTGTGTTCCAGGTGGTCTAAGTGTTTCGGCATATCATTTTTCCCCCTTTTTTTTGGGTCTTCTATCTTCTGATTGGTTTGATGCGACCTGCCACAAATTCGTCTTCTGTGCCAACCTCTTTATCTCAGAGTAGCACTTGCAAACTACATCCTGAATTATTTGATGGATGTATTCCAATATTTGTCTTCCTCTACAGTTTCATTCTCCGATACGTTCTATCATCCTCTCCCTTCTCCTTGTCAGTGTTTTCCATGTATCCTTTTTCTCTCCGATTCTGCGCAGCACTTCCTCATTCCTTACCTGATCAGTCTATCTAATTTTCAACAATCGTCCTTATCACACCATCTCAAATGATTCGATTCCCTTCTGCTCCGGTTTTCCCACAGTCCACGATTCACTACCACACAATGCTATACTCCAGACGTGCTTCCTTAGAAATTTCCTCCTTAAAGTAAGGCCTATGTTTGATAATAGTAGACTTCTCTTGGCCTGGAATACCCTTTGTGCTAGTGATAGTGTGCTTTTGATGTCCTCCTTACTCCGCCCGTCATTGGTTATTTTACTGCTTAAGCAGAGGAATCTAGCAGAATTCCTTAAATCTTGATGTTAGGTTCCTCGCTGTTCTCATCGCTGATACTTCTCATTAAATTCGTCTTTCTTCGATTTACTCTCAATCCGTATTCTCTACTCATTTGACTGTTCCTTCAATTCAGCATATCATGTAATTCTTATTCAGTTTCACTCAGGATAGCAATATCATCAGCGAATCTTATCATTGATATCCTTTTACCTTGAACTTTAATTCCACTTCCAAACCTTTCTTCTATTTCCATCATTCCTTCTTCGATGAACAGATTGAACAGTGGGACGAAAGACTACATCCCTGTCTCACACCCTTTTCAACCCGAGCACTTCGTTCTTGGCCGTCCACTCTTATTATTCCCTCTCGGCTCTTGTGCATATCGTATATTATGTGTCACTACCTACCGCTTAGCCGTATTTTTCTCAGAATTTAGAACATCTTGCACTATTTTACATTATCGAACGCTTTTTCCAGGTCGACAAATTCTACGAATATGTCTTGATTTTTCTTTAGTCTTGCTTCCATTATCAATCGCAACGTCAGAATTGCCCCTCTCGTGCCTTTACCTTTTCTAAAGCGAGAAGTATCGTCATCTAGCACATCATATACCGTGTAATTCATTATATATCTGGTGACTTTCCCATGCGTACTGAACTGTACTATTGAACCTGTGGTTTGGAGTTAGCGTCTTCGACTAGTCATCAAGGTTGGAAGAAGTTACCAAGTTCATCATCTGTGGCAAAACTTTGAAACACAGATGATGTACTTGGCTGCTTCTTGGCATCACTCCACATCGAAGGTAGCAATTATCCCGTCGTGACGTGCAGTTTTGAGAAGAGGTTACAGCTTAGATGGGACCATGGTTTTAAGCTTTTTTATGGCCACAGGTTGTATAGAATTGATAATAAAGGAATTCATAACTAGAGCGGCACCAAGAGTAATGAATGTATGAAATTTTCTCGGTGTTCCGGCCTGAGACTTCCGAAGATATGCACTCTTAGTGTCGAATGTAGTCTCTTACCTGCTAAATGACTTGGACTGGCCTATTGTTTGTGGAGCAGTGGCACCTGGAGTGGAATTTGAAATCGAAAAAGACAATGAAGGGGGTATAATATCCCCCACGCTCCTACGCTTCTGGGCTGGAATTATGGACCGGGCGAGAGAACGGAGGCTGTCCGGAGGTGTGTCCGACATTGTATGTGAATAGGTAAGAGTGAGTGGAAGTGATTGTGTGGAGATTGTGTGTGTGTGTGTGTGTGTGTGTGTGTGTGTGTGTGTGAGAGAGAGAGAGAGAGAGAGAGAGAGAGAGAGAGAGAGAGAGAGAGAGACAGAGACAGAGAGACAGAGTTTGGATCATTTGACAGTTCTTTGGGGCGGAGAACAGTGTCCTTCACAAAGAGTTGTGTATTAGATTGTTGTACCTTTTCCTCCTACTACCACTCTCTATATCTGGTAGTTTTCTTCGTTCACTCACTGTATAGATAAACAATAAACCGACCCTTGCATAACTGGAGTTTTCAATATCTGGATTCCTTGAATTCGTCTTTGGAGTGTTTCATTCGAAGACTTCACAACAACAGTTTCTGTGAAGTCTTCGAAGGAAACACCCCAAAAACAATTCACGGAATCCGCTCCAATTATGCAAGTATCGATATATTTGTTTGTCTATACACAGAGTGCATAGGGCCCCGAAGATGGCATTAATGAGATACTGAAACTGGTCGTCTAAGTTCCGATAATATACGGTAGTTTAAAGACTTTTCTGTGGTAAATATTGGACCAGCCGCTATCTGAGATCCACAAAGGATCAACAGAAATCTTCCAGGTGGTCGGCTTCTGCCAGTTTATTCATTCTCAGTGATTCTGAGGTAATGTAGTCTACTCAAGTGACTTTGTTTCCAATTAGGCCTTTCAGTGATCTGCCTAATCCTTTCTCAGTATCTTATGCATCACTGTACGTTCTTGTGTTCCGCGTCTAGCTATTCCGGCTTTGCAAATCTGCACTTTTTATCAGTCTCGTTTCTTAAAACTATGTATTCCCTTTTCCCATGAACATTTGCTGCTTTTTAAAATGTTACCCCTTTGTCAATTACATTCGATATCTCGTGCGTTATGCAGGGATTTCCAATGGACCTTTTTTTTCCTGTTTGGTACTCTGCTTTCAGGTTCGTCAGGTCCACCTCCTTAATTTCCTACTTTTCTCATGCGTCTTAAACTACTTCTGCAACTACTAACAAATGAATTGTGGCCAGAGTCCACAACTGATTCCAGAAATGTATTATACGGTTTAAAATCTGCTTTGGAAATCTCTATCTCACCACTGTGTAACCTTTCAGAAATATTCCTACCTCCAGATCTCATCCATGTAGACAATCTTTTTTCATGATTATGAAACCAAGTATTAGCCGTGACCAAATCACGCTCTGTGCAAAGTTGTACCACCCTGCATCTTCTTTCATTCCTTTGCCCTAGTCTGTGGTCTTCTGCTACTGTTCCTTCTTTCCTTTTCCCCTGTCGAATTCCATTCCCCAATAACCCTTGAAATTTGGATCAAAAATTTTCAGATATCTGAGGTCTTCGGTCCCTAGACTTACACACTACTTAAACTAACTTATCCTAAGAACAACACACACACATATGACCGAGGGAGGACTCGAACCTCCGGCGGGAGGGTCCGCGCAATCCGTGACACGGCGCCATAAACCGGGCGACAATTTTCGTTTCCCTTGATAATTTATGTTATCTCAACAAACGTTCTTTGAATCTTTTCTGCATGAGCACACCAAGGTGGCATGTCAAGGGGTATTGCTGTCGTGGTGGGAGCTAGCTTCGTGTCTGTCTAGGATCCTACAATGCGTTCGCTATGCTGTTCATGGAAACTTACCCGCTTTCCTATTTCCTAACCCATTATTAGAAGTAGTCCTGCATTATACCTGTTTTAGTGGGTATTTATAGCGTTGTACTCACATGGCTGGCTCTGAGCACTATGGGACTTAACTTGTAAGGTTCTAAGGTCATCAGTCCCCTAGAACTTACAACTACTTAAACCTAACTAACCTAAGGACATCACACACATCCATGCCCGAGGCAGGATTCGAACCTGCGCCCGTAGCGGTCGCACGCTTCCAGACTGTAGCACCTTTAACCGCTTGGCCACCCCCGCCGACTGTACTCACATGACCAGAAGTTCTCCCCACTATGGGACTTCACAAAGTCCTACTATATAGAACATCAACCTATGCTTTTTCCTTTTTAAATTCTATAGCTTACCAACTCGATTAAAGAATGTAGTATTCCACGATCCAACCAGTCATATGCACGTTTCGGTTTTCCTGATGGTGGCTTCAAGTCTCTCCTGGAGATCCTAACTGCGGAGTGTCTTACCACCGGAATATTTTACGAAAAAGAATGCCTTTATCTTTTATATACAAAGCAGAACTGCATGCCCTCGGGAAAAATAATGCCTGTGGTTTCCCTCTGATTTCGCAGTGACAGCATAGCAATGGAAGTTTTGCTAAAATTACCGAAAACCGCTTTTTTCTACGCTTATCCATAGAAAATTGGATGCGACATCCACCTTTGTAAATATCCCTTGCCTGGCGACTCATTTTCGTAATCAACGATATGAACAGTTTTCAAGATAAAACAAGTTTGAAGCGCTTTCCTGGAATGGGAAATTTTACCCATTCAACGCAAAATTAATATAATTATGGACCTAATTACAATTAAGAACATTTTCTTTAGTGCTTAGAGGCACTGTTAGAGGTGATATTTTAATAAATGTGTGTGAATTCCTAAGGGACCAAACTGCTGAGGTCATCGGTCCCTAGACTTACACACTACTTAAACTAACTTATCCTAAGAACAACACACACACACACCCATGCCCCAGGGAGGACTCGAACGTCCTGCGGTAGGGGCCGCGCAAAGATTTTAATACATAAAACGAAATCAGTAAATACATATATCGTAGCCAAGTAAATTTAACGATTGTTTTTATTCGTAGAAATAAAACTGCGACACCTTATTCTGTCACTGACGTAAACGTCCGAAAATACTTCAGTAGTTGAAATAGAAAAGAAAAAATAGAATTAAACCGCGCTATCTATTGGTTCTTTGGTGTACTACGAAACTAACAGCTTCGTATGTTGCTTCTTTGGCATACTACGCCATGATGACCGTGCCACTGAGTTATGCATCTGAACTACGAACCTGAGCAGACTCCTAAAACTTTAACTTCAAATCTCTCCTTTTCCGTAATCTACGCTCCAGTTACCTGTGAAAAGCTCATGAGGATTCATCTAGTAGTTAGGGAGTGTCCGTGTGTTACCACCTTATTGATTTTTCTGTTTAATCATAGCGAAATCAGTGATGTTCCGGCCTCGAAAGCCTGACCTGTTACAACCTGATGATTTTGGATTTCTCTAGAGGGAAGTTGAACTGGATATCCTTCTAATGTAGAGCTTTCTTTGTGTGAAGATGATCGTTACGACCGAAGTCGGTAGAAAATAAACAATAAATTTGTTCAGCTGACGGCAGACAAGTCATTATATTAACGCTTGGTGTCCATTCGTTTGAGCATGACCCAAAGAACAGACACTACTCCACGCAGAATCTATATGTAACGTAAATTTAAAGTGTAGGGGGGGGGAAGGAAAGGAACTAACGACAACAGCAACTCTCCTTCTTCAGGCCGCAAGTGGCCCATCGGGACCGTCCGACCGCCGTGTCATCCTCACCTGACGATGCGGATAGGAGGGGTGTGTGGTCAGCACACCGCTCTCCCATTCCTTATGATGGTTTTCTGTGACGGGAGCCGCTACTTTTCGGTCGAGTAGCCCCTCAATTGCCGTCACGAGGGTGAGTGCAGCCCGAAAAATGGCTACAGCGCATGGTGGCCCGTATTGGCACCCATCCGAGTGCCAGCCACGCCCGACAGCACTTAACTTTGATGATCTGATGGGAACCTGTGTATCCATTGCGGCAAGGCCGTTGCCAACGATATTAGCAACGACGAGTGAAAATGTGTGCCTGACCCGAACTAGAACCTGGGATCTCCTGTTTACTAGGCAGTTGAGTCAAACACTACACCACCTAGAAACAGGGCTTATTGCAAATGCGAGGACTATCTCTGCACGCCTCCTGGTCGACCCACATTCCTACCCAGCGCCACCTATCCACAGACCCTATGGCGTCCACGCTCACTAATTTTAGATTCCCACTAGAGATCGAACGTAAATGTGCATCCGCACTAAAGGTTGTAGATTCATTTTCCATTGAGGCGAATCAATTATAAGAATGCATCTTTCGAACACTTCTTCCCTTTCGTTTCCCCTCTCCCCCTCCCTCCCCAATCTGTATACATGGAACATATCACAGCTGCGTATTTCGCTTGGTATCCATTCTGTTTGACAGGTCCAAGAGAAAAGACATATAATTGATTCACCTTGATAAGCAGTAAGATCCTCCAAACCAACCTTGACCAGTTCACCACTTGATGTAGCCAGTGGTTCCTTCGTCTAAACCCTTCCAAAACTCAGGCAATCACCATAGGCCGCACCAACCATTCCTTCTGTCTCCATGACTTCTACCTCATCATTTATGGTTGTCCCATCCAGCTCCCCCCCCCCCCCCCCCCCCCGCCCCTGAGATACCTTGGCCTCACTTTCGACCATCACTTGGACCCCTCACCTTCTGACCATCCAGCAGAAAGCCCATTCCTGGCTCCATCTCCTGAAACTCCTTTGTGGCCAGACATGGGGACTGCATCCTTCCATCATCCTCCACACCTACTACTCCCTCATCCATCCTATCCTCTGTTATGCCATTATTGCCTGGATCTCCACACCAACGTGCTTTTACAAGGCCCTCCAAATACTGAACGCCATGCAGTCTGCCTTGTCTTCCATATCCGCCTTCCTTCCCCTACATGGCCCCTATATGACCTCAACCCCTTCTCCCACTCCTCCTTTTCCTCCAACATCTCCACATCCATTACATTGTTTGCAGGCTTTAAACCCCCCCCCCCCTGCGATTTCCTCCCTCCTCTCCACCCCCTGCCTGTTGTCACACCTCTATATCCCACCCTGTCTCCACCTCCACACCCTCCATCTCCTTCATCATGGCAATTTCCAGCACCTCCCCCTCCCGGATGTTGATTTTCGCCATGAAATATACCCTTCCTCCCAACTGTATCCTGACCTTGCTCCCTTCCCTCCCCAGGGCCCACTTTACCCGTCCCCTCCTTCTCTCTCCCCATGAGCCCTGGACCCCCTCCTCAACTGTGTCCCTTCCCCAGCCCTCTTCAACATGACCCATCTACCTGCCTCCCCCCTCTCCCCCCTCCCCCCTCTCCTTTCTCCATGCCTCTGGCAGATCCTGTGTTTTGCTCATTGTCATCAGTGTGCTACTTCTGCGTTGTGTTTGGCACTGTTCTACCGTGCGTCGGGAGTTGTGTTTTTAATTGTGTGCTGGACTAATATGTAGTGTTACTGTCAGTTAAAAGTTGTGTGCTACACCGTCCGTCGATACTTTTGTGCTCCGGTTATATTTCACCTTGTGTTCTTTTAACTGTCCCAGTGTGTGACTTTTGTGTGCACTACTTTTTACGGTTTTTATCTCCTTCTTGCAGTGGCCCTTGTTCGTCTAATGTCTTCCCTAATATTCCCCCCTTTTTTATATTTCTGTACACCATGTTTTCTCCTTTATATTATTTTTAAATGTCTTCTTTTATATGTTTTCTGTCTTTCGGCTGAAGAGCAGCGCATATGCTGCTGCCATCCCGCCCCATTGGTGAACTGAAGTAGAGTAAAGAAAAAAAGAGCAATAAACCCACCACCACCTTCAGTGCGGAAGCACATTTAAGGTCGACGTCTGGTGGGAATCCGAAATTAGCGAGCACGGAGGACGTGGACAGGGACTGTGGATAGGTGACGCAAAGAAGGGGAACGTACCGAGATGGTCCGCACATTTGCGGTAAACACAGTGTTCAGGAAGCAAAGTGGTTAACGCAGTTGCCTGTTGAGCATGAGGTCCTGGATTCGAGTCCTGGTCTGGCATACAGGTTCACTCGTCGTCGCTTTCCTTTCCTTTCTCCTCCCTCCCTTCCAGTCTACAGAATGAAACACACAATTCTTGAAATTGCCGACGTCTCTTTAGGGTCGCCTCATTAAACTGTGAGTTTGAATCAGGCTGTAGCGAGTGAGATTGGCAGGCAAGAAGAGGTGAGGGGAGAGTGCTGACCAGCCAGATGAAGCCGAAGACGGCGGCCTGGCGAGCGTAGCGTTGGCGGGTGCCCTCCTCTTCCCGGAAGCTCCTCCGGATGTCCACCAGGCTGGCCACGAGACGCCGCAGGCGCCACCGCTGCCGCACCAGCGACAACGCCTGTCGGCACACACCGCTCATGAGTGGCATGCACAGTCGCAGTCACACATGCACACACTTACTACTATCTGTGTACCTTCCATTAAATGGCACCACTTCCAAACACGAGGGGCGTTCAATAAGTAATGCAACACTTCTTTCTTCTGAATGGTTCAAATGGCTCTGAGCACTATGGGACTTAACATCTGAGGTCATCAGTCCGCTAGAACTTGGGACTACTTAAACCTAACCAACCTAAGGACATCACACTCATCCATGCTCAAGGCAGGATTAGAACGTGCGACCATAGCCTCAGCGTGGTTCCGGACTGAAGCACCAAGAACCGCTCCTTCTGAAAACGGGTTGGTTTTATTCAGGATTTTAATACACCACATTTTACTCACTCCTCTGCCTACAAAAATCTATTTCTCAAAATAATCTGCGTTCAATGCGACAGCCTTATGCCACCTTACTGGTAAGGCTTCTATGTACGAATGGTAATACTATGGTGGTCGACGACGCAGACAACGCTTTGATGCATCAGTAACCTACCCATTGCTGTAACCGCAACGGGAACGGGCGTGGGGTGGACGAGAAACAGCGGCGGGACCAAACGGAGAGCGGCTTGCGAATAAACAAACGAACGGAAAAGACGGACACGAAACGACGACTATCGAGAGAGAGCTTACAACGACAACACGCAAGAAGCAACAGGGTGACAGAGACAACCAAACGAATCCAAGACGTTCACCAGTTATGAAAACAAAGAAAGGTAAACACGATGTCTGTTGTAGAGGCGATATGTCAAGACTCACACAACGATTAGACTGGCCGGCTAAGCTTTTATTATTTTTTTTTTCTTTACCGAATTTCTTAGTATGCCGATCTTCGTCCATTTTTTTTAAAAAAAAGATGAAGAGAATAAATAATAAAAACAGGTGATAAAATCAGAGACTTCAATAGTAACATGGAGAAAAAATCGTGGAAATCAAAACATAGACCAAAGGGGTGATGATGAAAATAAAATACATATGAAGGCGACAGGTAAAATAATAGACTGACAATTAAAAAAAAACACTGTGACAGTCTGGTTTCTCTTCGCAAAAGGCATAAAATTCATATGCAGCGACAGCATGGTTTCTGTTCTCAACACTAGAAAGACGAACAACACTGAACATTCACTGGAACACTAAACTCAAAAGGTTGGCAAATGTGACATACCACAGCCAAGAGCAGGTGGGGAGGGGGGGGGGAACTGGACAAATGATGTGGAAATAAAAAAAGGGGGGCAGGAGAGGAAAAGCGAAGGGGGCAGGGAGGAAAGTAGCCAATGGGGGATGAGGACCCATAAGAGGGGTGGGGAAGGCAGAGGAGGGGACTACAAAAAGGACTCGGAGGGGGGGTTGAAGGGAGGTAGGGAGAGGTTTGGCGGAAAGAAGTCGGCTAAGCGAGAGGCCGGCGCTTTAATACTTGATCGGGACGCCACTATTGGCCGCAGGGACCACGTGTTCCACTGTGGCGCCCTCACACTAAATGTGGGCCAGGAGGCGCATGCCGCCACAGCTTACGGCGCGATGGTGCAGACACTTCTAGGGGTCTTCGACGTCCATGATATCTGGCACGGATTCAAATTCCGTGGCGCGCGGTACCAGACCCATCATGGACGCACTGCTTCACGTGGAGCGCGTAATTGATTGTGTCAAACAGATGTAAGTTGAGGTGTGTATCGGAGCTCTAGGGTGAATGAGAAAGAACAGTGCTCTGTGACCTCCTCTTGTGTGTACAGACTTGTATGAAACCTTGCGTCCGGTTGAGGAACCAGGAGTTTGTAATCCGTCCATCACCTTGAATGAGACTTGCGTTACAACATTGCTGGAGTCGCAGCCGTATGCGGCTGGTGGACACGCGGGACATCAGACAGCTCACCGTGCTTTTACAAGTACCTACGAATACCTGAGATGCCCAGGTTTTCCGACGAAAGAAACTCAGTGAGGGCTCCCTGCTAGGAACGCACCTCTGTACAGATGTAATTTTGAAGTATATGTTTAGCGCCCCACTTATCGGAACTTAAAGCACATTTCACTATATACCACAACAAATTCCACAGTTTTTCAACGATGTCTGACCGAGAAAAAAAGGGTTTGCATTATTTATTGAAAAAGCCTCGTAAAACACTTTCTTGTAGCAGAAGAAGACCACTGTGAAAAGCAAAAGTAGTTTACTACCTGATTTCATACAAAAATCCTAAAGTTTAATCGCCTTACATAAATTCACTTTCGTAACAAACACACCTTCGCAGTCGTACAGTGTTTGTACTGTACCGATGCAGTTAATATTAAAGACCAAGTTACTAAGTTCGATTCTCCGGAAATGTTCACTGGCGCCGATATGTGGCGTTCCTCCTTTCAATTGCCAAATGTATCAAGACTAACAATCGATTAAAATACTGAAGAAAACTATACATGATAGTCTCTTCTGCAGGCTAAAGAAGAAGAATATATGTAATAAGCCATATGTGTATTTCGTTTAATTGAATTTACTCAATGCACTCCACAATTACATCCTCCTTCACTGTCCCACCCACCCCCATCTATTCTCTCCCCTACGTGTAAGCCCCCCCTCCCCCAAATTCCTAGAATTGCTAGGTTTGTCCCAATCCACACTAACATTTTGTTTTCCATGAGGATTGTCTTACATTAATCATATATTGCTGATGTTCCTGAGACGTATTGAGTTTCAACTTTATCTATGACAATGATGTAGGCTGACGCAATGAATAAAATTTTGTACCAGCACCAGGATTCGAACTCAGGTGTCCTGCTTAGTAGGTAGAAGCAATAACTGCTATGTCACACTGACAGTGCAGTTACTGTACTTGCACAGATTGCCATAGTACGTCTCCCTATCCAATAAAAATTCCAATTCACGTTTAAGCAAATTGCTGTTCCCTTTCGTAACTCGCATAGGTGTTGCAAGGTCTCTCCATCACAGGAATAGCACCATAGCAATGAGTGAAATGCGGTTAATCCTGTCAATACCTTAGGCATAAGTGTTATAGTAATTATTATATGATTAATACATCACCTAAACCTAAGGTACAGGCAGGATTAACCCCATTTTGATCAATGATAAGGTGCTGTTCGAATATTGGAGGGCCTTATCAATACTGATGTGAGTTTAGAAGAGGAATAGCAATTGACTGAGGTGTGAACTGGAATTTGTACCGGGGAGGGAGATGTACTAGGGTGCAGATGTGGTAGCCAAAGCGAGGCGCAGCAGTTAGGGCATCTGCGTAGTAAGCAAGAGACCCGGGCTCGAACCCCAGGGCTGTTAAAGTTTAGATTCATTGCATTAGCATACATCATTATAGTAGGACAGTCATATGTTTAACAAATTTGCTTTACATTCCCCCGGCCGTTCTATGGTTATCTACATTTGTCACCACTTTTCCATTGTCACACCTACTACACACTTGTACTAGAGATGTCTTTTTAATTTTTCCTACAAGTATATCGAAAGACGTAGCTACGCTTACAAGAATTTAATTTATCTTCCCACAAAACGCAACACTATCACTCTTCAGTACCCCATGAGTTATGTATTATTCTCACTACTACATGGGAGGTGAATTACTGCTCTCAAGATATTAAACAATATTCGGCACTTTACAGTAAGCGAAAGTTTGCATTCTTAATATTTTTCGCGTCTGTTCATAATTCTAACGTGAGCAGTAAGTGACTCTCCCCTGATCTCGTTCATGACACTCGAATTTTTGTTACGTTTGCTGTCAATTATAAAAATTATCTTGTTACGCCTAAAAGGTGTACAATTTCTCCTATAAGTATACGCTACAAAAGTTGAAAACAAGATTTACAGTAGAGAATAATGAAATTTATGAACTGGATAAGTTTCTTCAAATGTTGAGAGTAATATCATTACAGAACTTGCAAAGAAGACAACAAAGGCAACGAGTCAAATTTCATATCCACAAAAGTAGTCACACTAGTATTTTGTCGAAGTGGAAGGGATAACTGAAAGAAGATTAGGAGAACACTCGAGCTTCAACTGTCAGTTTTGAAACTAAATTTCAAAGATATTAATCGTTTCATTTCTGTCTTCCTCATTTTATGAATTTCATGCCCGTGCAGGCCAGTTCTTCAAACACAGTTTTCTTATAATCTTTCACTGGTCTCGCTTTTCATTTATGAGTGCTGAAAGCTGTTTCATTTTATAGAACTCCTTTTCGACTCTTTCAGCCCTTGCTACTATCTCTCTCTTATGTGTAGCCTCTTTCTCTGTTCCACTTTCAAGACAGCAAAAGTCGGCTACCTCTTGTACAATCTCTCATAAAAGTTTAGGGTTCAGCCCTCTAGCATCTTCATGTTATAACTATCATAAAACACAGCTTTCATTTCATTACCAACTCGAGTCAGTTCTTATTCACTCTTTGCGACCTCTGCTATAGCTTTACAATATTACATAAATCGGGTTTTCTGTCCATCTCTGTCTCAGTTGCTATGATTGTTAAATGAATGATATTTCAGTTATGCCTAAGTGCATTTATAATTTACACCATTGTTCTGTATTAAAGAGAATATTTGTGTAGTTCAAGACACTGAGGGTACTTTCGTAAACATAAATTAAATTTATTTAGTTGCACATCGGCAGCTACGTGGTCACTAATGTAATGTTACTATTCAGATAATACCATTGACTGTCAATAAGTGGAAACATCTAAAATCATAAAATACATAGCTATCATAGTGGTTTAATATCACGAAACCCCATAAAAATATTCGTTCATTGGAAGACCTTAGAGAAAATGTCATTGAGCCGAGACGGACACAGTCCTCCTTAGTTCAAACGTTAAATTTTACTTATTAATGAAATGAAATGTCGTGTGACGAGGGCCTCCCGTCAGGTAGACCGTTCGTCTGGTGCAAGTCTTTCTATTTGACGCCACTTGTGGGGCCATTATTAAACACAACTAACAGAGAAGATATTCAAAGAAGATGTGTACGTTACTTCATGTGCTGATTTAGCCAACGCTAAACAGTTGTGAAATAAGTCGCAAATCTGATCACTGGAGATTGCTGTCTTGAATTCGTATCACATGGTAATGAGCCGGAAAGACGCTATGTTACAGAAAACAGTGCCGGAGCACTTGACTTTCATGACTGATGTCCTCCTACACTTACAGATAGGTCTCAGCTTTCAGTTGGGAAATATAATTTATGCGCTGTCCGCTGCAAGGACTGCTCAAAAGAGTTATCAACAGGAAGAGCGATATGTCGCGTTTAAAATTTGGTTTACCAAAGGATATACGGCTTCCCAGCGTGAAGGCTCATGTTAAAAACTCACGCCAATCGCTTAAGAGTGGCCTCCTGTAGATATCCACTGAGCCGAAAGGCTACCACAACCAGTTAAAACTACTGTTCTGTGTCCTGTCCTAGAACATAGCGACTTCCTTGATTAAACTTATTCCAAAGTATAGCTTCAGTGTCTCATTGAGTACTACGAAATTCTTCTGTCAGGCTTGAATAACACGGTAATCCGACTTTACGAATCAGTCCCGACTATTAAACAAAGATCTTGCGAAATTCATTTATGACTTATGAAAAAGAGTGGCCCCAAATACGTAGCTGAAAACCCTTATTTTTGAAAAGTGAAAAAAAAACCGGGTAGCCGACAGTGTCACATGTCCCCGTTATGTACGAATGTGAATAGCGTCCCGTGGACTTTACAATTGTTCTGTGTATTGATTCATACATAATAAATGTTTTTCAATGAATTTTCATAAAATAATATTGAAGTTATAAAGGTGGTGTCAAATACTAGGTAACACTTTATAGCAGATTTATATTATTTTATTTATTTCAGGGATTTAAAACCCATGACGACAAAATCCTTTTAGGAAATCTTTATTTGGATTGATTACTAGCTTCAGCTAACAATCTGGCCGTCTTCTGATGACAAAACATTCTTGATTAGTGCTGATGCCATTACAGATTACACATTGTTGAAATGTTTCTTAAAATGGCAACATCCACACACAATTAATAACAACTTTTCATCGCTCGTGGTCAGTGTAACTGAACGATGGTCATAAAAAAAAGATGTTACGCCATAAAACTTAGTAACTGACGCAAACAGTATTTACATCAGTGACCTACGTCACGAAATCTGTTACTCTGCGCTCAAACGATGAAATGCTCTTTTTAATTATGTATGGATGTTGTCATTTTAAGAAAGATTTTTAACGATGTATGAAGTCGTAATGCCACCAACATCTAATAAAAAATGTTTTATGTTCTGAAAATGGCCAAAGTCTTAGCCGAAACAAGTAATCAATCTGAATCAAGAAGTTTTCATGTGCGATATTGACTTCGTGGGTTTTCAGCAAATAAATTTACAAAAGATCTCGGATATCCTGGTTGACAATGTCAACAAACTTCAGTTTTCTAGTGGCTGACGTAGTGTGTCGGACAATAGGGAATAAGTGGATCATTAACAATTTATGAATTTGAAGAATGTTTGGAATAGTACAAGTAAGCTTCAGTCTCGAAACCCGATGACAATTATAGCAGACACAGTGTAGGCTTCTCGTGTCACAGTACTGTTTTAGTTCTGAGTGCCTGTTTGGTTGTCGTCATCTGTCAAACATCACTATCTTTCTTACTTAGCATATTGTTTAAGCAACAAGTCTTTGATAATGTTTTAGAACAACTACGCAATATGATACTTTAGACATGGAAGTAACATTGTAACATTAGACATGGAAGCAACATTGTGACATTTAATTTGAGGGTGACAGTCGCACTTTAGGGAACAAGTGTACCTTAATCTGCACGTTACACCAGTAGTATCAATAAAAAGCGTCACCTGTTTTTTTTAACTCTTACAGGCCAACGATGCAGACAGTGTAATGGAAACATTATTGTGACACTTAATATGAGGCTCCATTGTGTCCTGCACCAGGTGGTTTAAAAAGAACAGACATTAGTCTAGTTCGGATGACAAACGGGAGAAAAGGAAAAGTAGATGTCCTAGTCTGGCGGGTATATACTGATGAGCTGCTTCGTTTTTAATAGCTGACAAACTTTTGGACTACATACGTGATGTACGCTGCAGCGCTAAGTGTATTGACCTTTGATCAGAAGCACCACAGATATGCTACTAACATTTTACTAAAAGTCACTAACCCTTTGTGAATAAGAATTCCTGACCAGTATTAAGCTGGATGATTCGGTGAGTCAAATAATTACAGTGAATAATACACAAGATAACTTAATGTCTGAGACGAAACAGCAATCAAACTGTTGCTAATGTACATTTACCAAAGTAAGTGAAGTTGATTTCATCGGTAGTGTTTCCTGGGTCTAGAAAAAAGTAATTAATTCCCTCCTCATCCCTCAAAAAATCGTTTTCTATCAAGACAATGTATGTTCCAAGAAAGATGGTTTTCCATTGGGAAATTTGAGCTGTCTCATGGACGAATAGCCATATTCCGATTTCCATCTATTCACATATTTGAAATTTAAGTCCAGTGAGGAGACTTTGACGTTTTGCAGAATTTCTAGGTTCGCATTAGGGTATAGACTCGACTAACAGAGAAGAAATGAACAGCGTCGTGATATCTTTATTAGAAAAACAACATTCGGTACATTTAATACGAAATCGTAAGGAGACGGCTCCAGCTTAGTAGATACAATGTTATTAAAGAGGTTGAATTCTATGGCTTATTAGCTACTGAACGGTATTACGTACGACTGTTTAATGTACTAATATTTTTTTTTACTCCAGACCAACTTGAGGCTACTGTGGTTCAAACATCAAACGAAATTGGAATATATGTCAACAAAGTTGTGATACGGGATTTGCGTTGAGCAGGCACTTGACAACAACAGACAGCATATCTCAATTGTTTTTTCTTTTGCACTTTTCACTGTCCTCTGCAAGGAGTAGGACGGGCTGTTTTAGACCTGGTTGGTTCAAATGGCTCTAAGCACTATGAGACTCAACTGCTGTGGCCATAAGTCCCCTAGAACTTAGAACTACTTAAACCTAACTAACCTAAGGACACTACATACATCCATGCCCGAGGTAGGATTCGAACCTGCGACCGTAGCAGTCGCGCGGTTCCGGACTGAGCGCCTAGAACCGCTAGACCACCGCGGCCGGCATTTTAGACCTGGGCTATTTGAAAATTGTTGCTCTTTCCAGTTGATTAGTTGCTAGAAAGGCTTCAGAATTGAGAATAAATGCGCCAGTCCAATATTACTTTTGGTCTCACTGGACACTAGTACGTTTGTGTGAGTCCGTGCAAACGGCTGTTACTTTCGTGACCGATACAAGTGTTGTTATCATCGAGAGCTCATATTTTCAAAGAGACGTAAGTCAACAGTGTATTCAAGACGGCTGCCGCGAAATATTTAGTGGTTACAAAACATCAATATTGAAGGATACGACTGATACTAGTGACTGGAATTCATCACTTAACACACACATTGATGTATGAAGTGCTACTGAGTCTGAAGTACTTAAGAGATTAAGACACTCGAACAGTTGTTACTCAGACACGATCCTGACATCTTGTAGTCGCCTTATCTAGTAACTTCGTACTAGCGTTATTCAAAGTATTAGCAATGCTAAGCGAGCAAATCTGGAACACGGCGCTCCCCAGTGTCGCATCTCATTGTGGTGTTAATCCAAATGGCTTTGAGCACTATGGAACTTACCATCTGAGGTCACCAGCCCCCTAGAAATTAGAACTACTTAAACCATCCAACCTAAGGACATCACACTCATCCATGCCCGAGGACGGATTCGAACCAGCGATCGTAGCGGTCGCGCGGTTCCAGACTGAAGCGCCTAGAACCGCTGGGCCACAACGGCCTGAGTGGTGTTAATCAATAATTTAGAAGATCACATGTCGTGGGGGAGGAATGTTACCGCCCATGTTTGAAACATTACGTACTCGCGTACAGGATGCGGTCTCCAACTAATGTAGTTTTCGCTAAGCTGTTTTCGTCGATCGTGCAACAGCTTCCTACACCCAAAGCAAAAGCCACATTCTTGTGTATTTTTCGTGAATACCCATGCTGCCGAAGGCAGCGGATTTCATACCATTCTATATGTACGGAGTGAGCTACGAGAAACGGTCTGCTTTTGGATGTCTATATTATCAGCTATTATATCTCTGTCAAAAAGTTCTTTGTCTGTTATTGGAATACTTATTCTATTAATTAAATTATTCAAAAATAAAAACAGATTTTAATGCCCATATAGCCCTTATTTATCTTCAGATATTCCCCCTTCAATACTTTACAAATCGCTTTACACGTATCTGCAATTGTTTTCGTGCACTGTGGTATTCGAGTGATATACTGTAAGCTAGAGTAGTTCTCTTCTGTAGCAAGAAATCGTAGTGTTACGGTAAGATTGTCCTCTGCACGTATAGCATTTCTCAAATGAGTATTCTGCTTTGTAATACGAGCAGCCACTTTACTGAGCAAACACTGAAATGCCCTCTCTTCCATTGGTAAGTAATTTATATAAGATTTGACGGTGTCCACTGCAGCTCTCGTAACAAATTTCGCTGAATGCTCGACGTACAACTCACGGCTTTACCCCAAGCATACTTCCTTTTCTCCCGCCGCTTCTCTCCTAATGCACACAAAATGCAATTGTGGTACAAGCAAAGTACAGCGCTTAGTATCAAGTTGTTGTTGTCCGCCATCTTGAACTTTGGCGAAAAACATGATGACAGCGTAATACCACTTTTCAGTGCCATGTCCAGAATATTTGTCGAAGAAACTTCACGAATACTTGATCGCATTTCTTCGTCGAAAAACTATGATAGCTTAATAACGGCCTTACTGACAACACGAGTAACGTAGAAGTAAATATCCTCGAAGTAGTGAAGCAACTCTAATCGCTTAATAAAAGCAAGTCTTCAGGTCAAGTTTGTATACCAATTAGGTTCCTTTCCGAGTATGCTGATGCATTAGCTCTACACTTAACAATCATATACAACCGTTCGCTCGATGAAAGATCCATGCCCAAAGACTGGAACGTTGCACAGGTCACACCAATATTCAAGTAAGGTAGTAAGAGTAATCCACTAAATTACAGGCCCATATCGTTGACGTCGATATGCAGCAGGATTTTATAACATATATTCTGTTCGAACATTATGAATTACCTCGAAGGAAACTGTCTATTGACACACAGCCAACAAGGGTTTAGAAAACATCGTTCCTGTGAAACACAACTAGCTCTTTATTCACATGAAGTGTTGAGTGTTATTGGCAAGGGATTTCAGATCGATTCCGTATTCATGGATTTCGGGAAGGCTTTTGACACTGTAGCACACAAGCGGCTCGTAGTTGAATGGCGTGCTTATGGAATATCGTATCAGTTATGTGACTAGATTTGCGAATTCCTGCCAGAGAGGTCACAGTTCATAGTAATTGACGGAAAGTCATTGAGTAAAACAGAAGTGATTTCAGGCGTTCCCCAAGGTAGTGTTATAGGCCCTTAGCTGTTCCTTATTTATATAAACGATTTGGGAGAAAATCTGAGCATCCGTCTTCGGTTGTTTGCAGATGACGCTGTCGTTTATCGACTAATAAAGTCATCAGAAGATCAAAACAAACTGCAAAACCATTTAGAAAAAATCTGTGAATGGTGCGAAAAGTGGCAGTTGACGCTAAATAACGAAAAGTGTGAGGTCATCCACTTGAGTGCTAAAAGGAACTCGTTAAACTTCGATTACACGATAATCAGTGTAATCTAAAAGCCGTAAATTCAACTAAATACCTAGGTATTACAATTACGAACAACTTAAATTGGAAAGAACACACAGAAAATGTTGTGGGGAAAGCTAACCAAACGCTGCGTTTTATTGGCAGGACACTTAGACAATATAACAGACCTACTAAGGAGACTACACTACACTACGCTTGTCCGTCCTCTTTTAGAATACTGCTGCGCGGTGTGGGATCCTTACCAGATAGGACTGACGGAGTACATCGAAAAAGTTCAAAGAAAGGTAGCACGTTTTGTATAATAGCGAAATATGGGAGACAGTGTCACAGAAATGTTGCAGGATTTGGGCTGGAAATCACTAAAAGAAAGGCGTTTTTCGTTGCGACAGAATCTTCTCACAAAATTCCAATCACCAACTTTCTCCTCAGAATACGAAAATATTTTGTTGACACCGACCTACATAGGGAGAATCAATCACCAAAATAAAATAAGGGAAATCAGATCTCGTAAAGAAAGAAGTCGGTGTCCATTCCGCGCGCTATACGAGATGGGAATAATAGAGAATTGTGTAGGTGGTTCGATGAACCCTCTGCCAGGCACTCAAATGTGATTTGCAGAGTATCCATGTAGATGTAGAGGTAGATGTAGATGTACACGTACCTTGATCAGATTGATTATGGAGACGGAAAAGAGGAACGCGGTGATGGATGCCCTCTCTGTTTCCTCCGACCTGTCGGTGAACAGCTCTACGCCGGTGGTGGCGATCAGTAGGATGTTAGCGACGATGTTGACGGCAGCTCCGGCGAAGCGGCCGCACTCGGCCAGGCGGGCGGTGGTCGAACTCCGGTCTCCGCTGGCCAGCCCCAGCAGCCCGCCCGCCGTGCCCAGCACCTGGCGTTCCTCCTCAGATCGCCGCACCATCTCTCCTCACCTCTCCTCCTGCAGCAGAACATATGTACATATGTCAGTCAAATGAAAACCTTAAGTTTGTAATAACAAATCGAAATTTCGCACCGTTATCCTGTAAGTTGGTAAGCGTGCTACAAACAGCGTGCAGAATGGCCTGTAGGTGGCAGCATAGTGCAGATGCACACATACCGTCGCAGTGTCAGTATAAAGATGGCCGCCCCACTTGCGACATGCACCAGGGAAGAACAACATTCTGTTATTCGGTTTTTGGGTATTGAAGGTGTGAAACCTATTGAAATTCATCGACGAATGAAGGTTCAGTACGGTGATGCATATTTGTCACAGCAGCAAGTCTACGAATGGAGTACGAAGTTCGCAAATGGTGTGACTTCAGTGGAAGATGCTCCTCGTCCAAGTCAGGCACAACGAGTTGTGACTCCACCGAATATTGCAGCAGTTGAAGCCATAGTGAAGGAAAACCCCCGAGTGACACTCAATGACATTGCAGCACACGTTTACAGATTAGTCATGGGTCAGCACACCACATTGTGCATGATGTGTTCCAGTTTCACAAAGTGTCGGCAAGATGGGTGCTACCACAGCTGACTCCTGAAATGACAGAACGACGTGTTGATGCTTGTGAAGAACTTCTTCGGCGCTTTGAACGAGAAAGTGATGGCTTCCTTGCAAGAATCGCTACTAGGGAGGAAACCTGGGTTCACTTCCACCAACCGGAGACGAAGATAGCGAGCAAGGAATGGCGCCATTCCTCATCACCAAAGCCCAAGAAGTTTCGAACAGAACCATCAGCAGGGAAAGCTATGCCGACTCTCCTTTGGGACGAAATGGGCGTAATTTTGGAGCATTACATGCCCAGAGGGACCACTGTCACCACTGCATCATACACATATCTCCTACAAAATCATCTGTATCCTGAAATCAAATCAGAACGACGTGGATTGCTGTCTGCATGTGCACTTTTGTAATGCAAGGCCCCACGCTGCCCGTACAACAGTTGCAACAATCACAGACCTTCATCCGCCACCTCATCCACCATACTCACCAGACCTTGCCCCAAGTGATTTCCATATGTTTGGAACACTCAAAGACGCAATGGGAGGAAAGGAGTTCCGTTCTCATGAAGAGGTACGCCACGCGGAGCATTAGTGTTTGCGCGGACTACCAAAAGAACTTTTTTCTAAAGGAATTTATGCACTTTGTAAGCGCTGGAGGACTTGCATTGAGCGTGGGGGAGATTATGTTGAAAAGTGATACAGCTTTGTACCACTTCTGCACAAGAAATAAAATTTTAAAAAATATTTAAGGTTTTCATCTGACTTACCCTCGTACAACAGTTTGTGTGCTCACGGTTTGATGCGAACGTCCCCTGTCGCGGTACCGCACGATGTATTCGAGCTACACAGTGCTAAGCAGTGTACGCGGTTACTCTGCGGTCACGCAGCGTACCCGTGTTGCGCTAATGAAGGACCATTTTAACAAACTTCAACAAACGCCAAGTATTTCAGAACGTACCTTATTTAGGATTCTGATGCTGTAATATGAGCCCCACATAATGGCTAACAGAAAACACGACAAAACAATGTTTTCTGTTGCAAAAGTCGTCTGAATATAGCAAATTTACACATAACTCTACATCTCCATTTTTCAAGACTTCGAAAAACTCAACAAATCCTTCTTTTATACTATATGCTTAACATTTTGAACATAAAATTTAAACACATCAAATGTGTTCACAATTGCGAATAAAGACTACCATCAGCTATAGAATGGAATGACGACAGTGAAAATTTGTGCCGGACCGGGAGTCAACCAAGAACTCTCCGCTCTTCGCGAGCGGTCGCCTTACCATTCGGCCATCCGTGCACGACTCCCGGTCCGATGCAAACCTACAGTAATGGAAATAAGTATTCATACACTAGAACGTGCAATGGTAAACTGCCTTTATTGACAATACGAAACCAAAAACACTAATTGGATATGCACTTTACATATTGGCCAGTCGCCAATGCAGCTTTGCTGGTACAGGGTGTTTTAAAAATGACCGGTATATTTGAAACGGCAATAAAAACTAAACGAGCAGCGATACAAATACACCGTTTGTTGCAATATGCTTGGGACAACGGTACATTTTCAGGCGGACAAACTTTCGAAATTACAGTAGTTACAATTTTCAACAACAGATGCCGCTGCAAGTGATGTGAAAGATATAGAAGACAACGCAGTCTGTGGGTGCGCCATTCTGTGCGTCGTCTTCCTGCTGTAGGCGTGTGCTGTCCACAACGTGCAAGTGTGCTGTGGACAACATGGTTTATTCCTTAGAACAGAGGATTTTTCTGGTGTTGGAATTCCACCGCCTAGAACACAGTGTTTTTGCAACAAGACGAAGTTTTCAACGGAGGTTTAATGTAACCAAAGGACCGAAAAACGATAGAATAAAGGATCTGTTTGAAACATTTCAACGGACTGGGAACGTGACGGATGAACGTCTAGAAAGGTAGGGCGACCGCGTACGGCAACCACAGAGGGCAACGTGCAGCTAGTGCAGCAGGTGATCCAACAGCGGACTCGGGTTTCCGTTCGCCGTGTGGCAGCTGCGGTCCAAATGACGCCAACGTCCACGTATCGTCTCATGCGCTAGAGTTTACACCTCTATCCATACAAAATTCAAACGCGGCAACCCCTCAGCGCCGCTACCATTGCTGCACGAGAGGCATTCGCTAACGATATAGTGCACAAGATTGATGACGGCGATATGCATGTGGGCAGCATTTGGTTTACTGACGAAGCTTATTTTTACATGGACGGCTTCCTCAATAAACAGAACTGGCGCATATGGGGAACCGAAAAGCCCCATGTTGCAGTCCCATCGTCCCTGCATCCTCAAAAAGTACTGGTCTGGGCTGACATTTCTTCCAAAGGAATCATTGGCCCATTTTTCAGATCCGAAACGATTACTGCATCACGCTATCTGGACATTCTTCGTGAATTTGTGGTGGTACAAACTGCCTTAGACGACACTGCGAACACCTCGTGGTTTATGCAAGATGGTGCCCGGCCACATCGCACGGCCGACGTCTTTAATTACCTGAATGAATATTTCGATGATCGTCTGATTGCTTTGGGCTATCCGAAACATACAGGAGACGGCGTGGATTGGCCTCCCTATTCTCCAGACATGAACCCCTGTGACTTCTTTCTGTGGGGACACTTGAAAGACCAGGTGTACCGCCAGAATCCAGGAACAATTGAACAGCTGAAGCAGTACATCTCATCTGCATGTGAAACCATTCCGCCAGACACATTGTCAAAGGTTTCGGGTAATTTCATTCAGAGACTACGCCATATTATTGCTACGCATGGTGGATATGTGGATAATATCGTACTATACAGTTTCCCAGACCGCAGCGCCATCTGTTGTTGACAATTGTAACTACTGTAATTTCGAAAGTTTGTCTGCCTGAAAATGTACTGTTGTCCCAAGCATATTGCAACAAACGGTGTATTTCCATCGCTGCTCGTTTAGTTTGTATTGCCATTTCAAATATACCGGTCATTTTTGAAACACCCTGTATACAGAACGAGAATGAACAAGCCTTTACAAAACAAAATACAAAAACATTTGCCAAGTTCTCTACTGCGCTGGGAATTACGTATTCATAAACCAACGGAAAATGATACTTCTAACAAAGCCAGAACATGCTTAATACTTCGTATGCATACCCTTCCGATGTATTATTTCACGCAACCCCCGTGGTATGGAATGGACCAATTTTCTTGTAGTTTCCGACGTGATACTGCCTTCCTATTCTCGAAGGAGAGCCTCTTTCAAAGAGGCCTTACTACGGATGTCTTGTTTTCTCACTCGTGTTTCAAGCTCACTCCACAACTGTTCGATGGGATTCAGGGCCGGACTGTGAGCTGGTGTTTTAACAGTGTGTGGAGTGTTGTAGAGCAACCACAGCAAGACAATTTGCCCCATACATTTGGGATCATTGTCCTGTTGTAAGTAATAATTAGTAGGAAGACCCAAGGCGTCAACACTCTGTTGTATATTCTGTTTGAGAATGTTCATATACACAAATCTGTCCATGGTACCTTCCACAAGCACTAATTTTCCGACACCGGCGGCTGGGATACAGCCTCATACCATCACTCCACCACCTCCGTGCTTCACCGTGGGTTGAATTTGTTTCGGTCGAGGTCTGTATTCGGTCTTCTCCAGACCAAGACCCTACCATCATTGCGCACGATATTAAATTTGCTTACATCACCAAATAATACAGTATCCCAGAAGTCTCCTGTCTGGGATACATGCTGTTTTGCGAATTCCATCAGCCACTTCCTGTTCTTTTTGCTGATGTAGTCGTCTCGGGACCTTTTCTTTGTAGACCGAATGATTGAGAATGGTACGAACTGCCCTTGGAGTGATGTAATTTCGGAAGTGGTCATGTACATATGCGGATAGTCCCGATGCTGTCGTTTTAGGGTTTTTCTTGATGATTTGTAGTAGCATTCTGGTCTCTCTTGTTGTAAGCTTCTGTGGACGACTGTGTCGCTCACTGTTCATTACTACATGTCTGCCCTTATATCGCTTATTGATAGATTGCATAGTCGCTCGTCTTCGTCCTATGATGTTCGCAATTTCGGCATACGACTTGTGTTGAAGATACTGGGCGACAACTATGTTTCGTTCCTCAATGGTCGTCTCCGTCCCCTTGCTGCCCATTCTGCTGTTCCACGGTACCCACGTCCCACGTGATCTTGCCTCACGGCTGCCACACGACTACACAAGTGTGGCATGCACTCCGGGGCTGCGTCGGCCGTTTTTTTGCTTGATAGAATTTCGCTGTATGAATGCATTTTGACCTGTCGTAGACCGTACGGAGTGTAACATATTTTATTTTCCCAGAATAGATTCATGGCATGAGGGAAGCTTCATTACCATGAACATGGTTATCTGACGCTACATCATCGTACTTATTCGTATCGGCGCTGTGGGTGATATACTATCCCAACACACCACCGTTGGTTGTCACCATCTACTGTGTGTATACTTATTTCCATGACTGTACATATCCCTCTTCGTCTTGTACTCATACAACCGTTATGTATATTCCCGTACACGTGAGACGTTTCACTTGAAAGTCGCTTACCCGGTATGGGCAGATAAACAGGATATTCCAGTGTCTGTGTTATTCTGATTACGATGCGAAGTTTCTTTGGGCATGCATGTATTCTGATTACGACGCAAAGTTACTTCGCATCGTAATCAGAATAACACAGGTATTGCAGTATCGTATGACACAAGTTAAATTCAGCGACCTTTGCACTCACATGTGTTTACTGTTGGGCAATCTTACAGCATCTTACAAGATAATCTATCTGTTTGCTAAGTGACTGTTAGACAACAATCCGTACTTCTCTTTCGTACTTAGCCACTATAAGGTTAGCAGCTGCTGTAGAAAGGTCTGGTTGGAACACCATTATTAAGATGTTGGAAGATTCAGAATATCTGGAACAATCCAGGAGGAGAAAAAAAAGGAAGGAAAAGCAGAAGTGGTCAACGTCAATAGAGTAAGAGAAAATATTAGCCTCAGATTGTTTTCTTGCCCTTGTAGCTCCCGAAACAAAAACTCCATAATAATTGCAATGCTTACCACTTAGCCAGAAAGATCAAAGGTGTATAAGGGGATTCTACATTAGTTCCCAATACGAGGACGTAACCGTTTGTCCAAACGTGTAATCAAAGCCAAATTGCCTTTTAACATATCTGACCCAAGAATACTACATTATGCAAAGATACCTAATACCGTGGCGCAGTGTCTTTTCCAAAATGCTTACTTTGCTTAACTAATGGACGTTTAGATGCTGTAATAATGTTTGAGTACCTCAGCTTCCATCACTGAATCATGTAATAAGAAGTAAAGCTAATGAGGTGATGAAAATATGTCTTGTTTAAAAACGATTCAGAGAAAGTATAGAGTTCTGTTCAGAAGTTTACAAGGGATGTTAATCATACTGAAGACAAAATTATGCATTAGGAAGAACCTTTACGTTAAGGGAAATTGTGTTTCTGTATCGTTTTGGATTTCACACGATGTGTAAACTTTGTCTAAAAATTTGTACTGTTGTTCGAGTTGTCATTTAAATGCATCACAATTAGTTTCATAATAGGTTTAAGATGTGAGAAATAGATTTCGCTACTCTGTCAACTTTTCTTCATGTGCTGAATTACAAGTAAAATATAAATTTACTAATAGATTGTTAAATGATATTATCCACAAAATTTAATATACAGGGCGTTTATAAATGAATATCGGGGTTTTAACGCTTTATAATGGTTTTTATATTAAACTTACAGTTATAAATGATATGTCAAATGAAACAGCAACTCAAACAGTTTTACCAAGAACCTTATAAATGTTCAATGTCAGCACGATTTGTCACATGGCAGACACCAAGTCTACAGCCGAGTTCTTCCCAAACGTTGATAAGTGTGTCTTCATTGGTTGTGGCAACAGCTACTTCAGTCCGGTTTCTTAATTCAAGGAGGTCTGCTGGTAGCGGAGGCACCTACACACGATCCTTGATGAAGCCCCAAAGGAAAAAGTCGCATGGCGTTAGGTCGGGTGGAAGTGGAGGCCATGTAAAGCAAGCCCTGTCATTGCGGCCCCTTGCGGCCTATACAGCGCTTGGGCACGGTGATGTTCAACCAATCGCGTAGTTCGCTATGCGTGTGTGGTGTCGCACCATCTTGATGGAAAATGAAGTTCTCTGGCTCTTCTTCTTCCAGCTGAGAGAACAGCCATTGCTCTAGTGTATCAAGGTAAGAAGTGACAGTTACAGTAGGTTCACCAAAAAAGAAAGACCCATTAACTTTTCATCGGGATACGGCACAAACCACAGTCATTTGGCACATTTATAAGGTTATTGGTAAAACTGTTTGAGTTGCTCTTTCATTTGACACATAATTTATAACTGTAAGTTATAAATATTACAAAGCGTTAAAATCCCGATATTCATTTATAAACCCTCTGTACTTAAGATGCCATTGATTTTAAATGCTTGGAATGTGTATTTGTCACACCTAGCTTAATAGACTGAAGAATAAACAAGCATGAAAAAGTGGATATGTTGACTTCTGTAAAAAATTACAATTTGTAATTATCTTTCTTAATCAATTGGTGATGATCTTCAAGTATCATTCAGTAATCGCTGTCTGCATAGATGACCAGTATTGCATTTTTCTGAATGTTTTTGAATTAACATTATTGAATACAACTAAAAAACACGGCGTTAGTTGAGTTTCCTTAAAAATGTCCACAATTGTCGCCGCAGCACTTGAGCGGATGTACAGGCAGATATGAAATACTTATTATCCGATTTTAAGAAAATTATTTGATGAAAAAATTTCATTTTTTCATATCCTAAAGCCTGATATCTTCTCTCGATGACCGACTGCATTTTCTCTCTTTAATAGTCACAACTACTGAGCTACATCAAATTAAATAAATAACTATGTGAAATTTAAAAAATAATTCAAAAGCCAAGATCGCTTAAATACTGTTTACTGGTTAAGTGGTTTCAACACACGTAAGGTGCATTCATCGGATCTGAATGTAGCTTAGCATTTATAAACCATTTGGATATATCGATACATGAGGTAGACCAGCTGGTATAAAATCGTTGTCACGAAAAATAAAAGAAAACATCTGCTCTCATGTTCATTCTTTTCCATCAGATATGTAAAACCGAAGTCACAAGGTAAAACTGTTTGGTGCATGACCGCTGGTTTGGTCCAATAGGAATCGTCGACCTTTTTTCAAGGTACCGGATGCGTGATAATCGCATGGGACAGAAGAAGACTATATAGCGGGTACTCGAGAGTCTCCCGCTAGAGAGGTCATGACTTCTGCGTTACTACATTTGTGATATGGGAATGTGCGATATCAAGGAGCAGCAGCACCATAACAGTGGCTATCGACAGACATATTGACCCATTCACATTCTTCATTCTCCTACTGATGTGTATGGCTGTTCGTCTTTCGGCAGTCAAGAAAAAACTGACAGTACGTTAGTCCTTATTGGAAGCATTTGGTAACAACATCGCCATAGTTGATTTACCCATATTTGCCACACACACTTACCACAAAAAGCCCATGCGTACATGTTGGAGTTTACAGAGGTGTCTCTCCTAGGAGTCGTCAGACTCACTCACTCTAGCTTTTCAGCGGATACTTGCTACTTCGTTATTGCACTTTGTAGCTGGAGTGATTCCACATAACTAACGCTTATCACGTTTTCCAAGCAACTTGTAGCGTCGACGGAAACGGCTCATTTCCCGTTACAAACAAAACTATTCTTAAAGCAGAATTTTAGTTGCTCATTCGTTACAGCAGTCCCAGATGTGGTGAGATGTTAGTTCTATAGATCTACATTAACTGGGACAGTAAAACACGAAGAATATCTAGCGATCTAGCAGGGACTCAGTAGCGCTGAATGCTACGCGGTAGCAGTCAGCCAGGGCCAGGACAGTGCTGATAAAGAAAATATCGCACGAGACTAATCTGGAACTGCTCTATGGAATGGGCACGGAAAATTCCGGTTTTTATAAAAGAAAAAGTTTTTGTGACGCGGAAACAAAGCGACGCTGTCCGTCTACGCTGAGCGTCCCATGAGACGTGAGGATCATATACAGGGTGACAATTATTGAACTATATGAAAAGAATCGTAAATTAGTTAAAAACTACGGCACACTCTTTATTTAACATTAAAATATCACCACATATATGACATGCTCGATATACATGCCACAACTGGCGATGTTGGGTCGCGGACGAAAAGCGAAATTCTGCATGACCCTCTGAAGTGTCAGAACATCGATACTGTCGATGACGTCCTGAATGGTTATTTTTTGCTCAGCAATGGTTTTGTTTGATCTACACCTTGTCTTTAATACAGCCCCATAAAAAGGAGTCGCCTGTGTTCCGATCCGGAGAATATGACTGCTAATCGACGCCCATGCCATTGACGTCTGGGTACCTCATAGCCAGAATGTGGACCCCAAAGTGTTCCTCCACGACATCAAAGACTCTCCTGCTTCTATGTAGCCGAACTGCGTTGCATGAACCACATATTGTCGAAATCAGGGTCACTTTGGATAATGAGTATGAAATCACCTTGCAAAACATTTACGTACCATTCGGTAGTCACCGTGCCATCAAGTAATATCGCACAGATTATTCCGTGACTGTCCATTGCACACCACACAGTCACGCGTTGGGGGTGAAGAGACTTCTGGATCGCGAAATGCGGATTCTCAGTCCCCCAGATGCGCCAATTTTGCTTTTTGACGAACTCACCCAAATGAAAGTGGGTTTCGTCGCTAACCTAACCCAATAATTCCCATCATGCTCTGCAGGCAACGGTGAAGTTTGAGTGTCCTAACACATATCGTTCAGAAGATATGAAGATTTTATTTCAATAATAGTCATCCTGTATGTTTGGGCTGACTCCAGCAACGTAATTCAAATATGAAACACCAGAGAAAAAAGTGTGACAACACTTTCTTGGGCGCTACTTGTCTGTCTGGTATGCGTACCACCACAGATCGAAGGAAGGCATCGAAGCAGTTCAGAGGCGGGCTGCTAGATTTGTTACCGATAGGTTCGGAAAACAAGCAGATGTTACGGAGATGTTTCGGTAACTCAAATTTGAATCCCAGGAAGGAAGGCGACCTTCTTTTCGAGAAACACTACTGAGAAAGTTTAGAGAACCGGCATTTGAAGCCGACTACCAAGCGCTTCTACTGCTGCCATCATGCTTGCGCGTAAGGACCACGAAGATATAACACGAGATTTAAGGCTCATACGGAGGCACACAGACGGTCGTTTCTCCCTCGCTCTGTTTGCGAGTGCAGCAGGAAAGGAAATGACAAGTAGTGGTACAGTGTACCCTCCGCCACGCACAGTACGTTGACATTCGGAGTATGGAAGATGTGGATGTAAAAGGTAGGAGAGCAGTCTTCTGTACCTTCACCAGAGTCGTTCTACCTTGCTTATACGCTGCAGCAACGAACTTAAACAGAAAATTTTTGATCGCTCGTAATACTAAACGGCTAAACTGGTTACCTGGCCACCAAGTTCCATAACAGGTTGCCTATCCGGGGTAACAAAAATTTTTTCAATACTTTAAATAATTATTAATCGATTTCAAAAAATCATCTTCCTGTGATAAGTCACTCATTAAGAGACAGACGGATACAATCTTACGTTAAAGGTTAACACAATAAGTCAAGTAATCAAGTTAGAAAGTGAATATGCTTTGAGGCAGTGTCATTCCTGACATCCAAATTACCCACATTACATTACATTCACTTACTTTCATTGCTCATGCAGTGAAAAATCAGCAGCAGTAACGTCATTTTAATCACTTTTTAACTACCAGCTCTATTCGCAACACACTATGCAGACAATAGGTACATAAATCACCGAATGTAACTGCAAGATTATATCATTGTTTAACTAACGATAGTACAAAGATTTGCATTCGTCATATCCGTGTTTCAGACGTGGTAGCTAGATACTTTAAGGAATGGTGGAGTTACTGGTGGTTAGGAATATGGTTATGATATTTCAGTATTCACTACTACTGGAAAAAAAATACTGGTATACGATGGATATTAAGAGAACTGTACTTGTCGATATAGTTGATCAGCTTCCCCAGATTGTCAGGTGTTGACGCCACTGCCACACTTTAGTTGCTAAAACCAATGGATCCCAACCTTTCTGAGACCATTACCCCCAAGTGCAGTCAGATATGGGCTAGTATCCACCGCCTTGCTCACAACGTCAACACCATTGACGTCCAACTATACTGCTCAATGAATCCATGAATCCGCTTGGAAGACTTTTTTACTTTCTAAAATTATGAAAGGTGATATATATATATATATATATATATATATATATATATATATATATATATATATATATATATATATTCGGATAAATGATGATGGAATTTCTGGTGCGTCGCAAGTCCTACCCACAAAGTCACAAGAAATACTTCCCCTGCATGACTCCTCTTCATTGCAGCAGTTGTTTGATCTGCACACTGCAATCCCATTTAACATCAAGTTAAAATGGTTCGTAAATCACTTGATTGGTGCACTTCTTACTTCTGAACTGGCAGAAATTGGAAGACTTCAGGCTGTTAATGCATTGTGTCTGCCCATAGCCACAATAATAATAATAATAATAATAATACTGTGTGCCGGACTATAGTAGCCCTTGCGTAGCTACTGCTGTGTCGTGCAGTCAATTAATTCATTTATCTGTTTGGAAGCGAGGAATGAAGCAATTTCTGATCTACTGCAGATACAGTGCATATACAACTTGTGGAAGACATAGTGTTGACATATTTACCAACAGGTACGTATATGTCTCTTTTATCATCAGCGATGTACGGGACAGAGCCCAACATATATGAGTAGTGGGTCGGTTGTGTGAGGAACCTGTAACCTTCAATGCTGCTAATTGACAAAATGTAGTTATTGATAACTTAGGTAATCAGTATTACAATCTTACAAAACTGTGATAATATTAATGACCTTTCGAAAATAATGTATTTCCCTGACTGAAACAGAATAGTATTATTTAGTTTTTACTCTTCACAAACTTCACCTCCAGGTTGTTCCCACTGGCTAAGACGAACATTACCTGGTTGCTACTTCTTGTTCAGTGGCTCTTACCCGTGCGCTGCTCTGTCGGTACTGTCCTCGTCTGAGACTCTCAAGACGGGGACGACTTGTCTTCTGTTCGCTTCACTCTGCGTAACATTATATACGTGGGAAAACGAAAATCTGCTACATGTATCAGTACTTACGCGGCATACGGCATGCATTAAATGCAGATGAGAACCACCGACGGCGAGGACGCAGTCAAATGGAGACCTTTCCTACTGTGTATTTCAGTTATTAATTTTCTAGAAAATCTGAAAAATGGGATATTGTGGTACATGTTTGACCGGTAATTATCGTTCAGAGGCCTGTTATCTGCTCTGCTTCCAGAAGTGCATCACGGGCACAGATATATGTAACGCGTACTTGAAACAGTGAAGAAATACATATATTCTGAGTGATGTGGCGAAACACTTCTTCTTCCGATTCTCTTTTTCCGGACTCTTTTCATTTCTATTGTGTGGTATACATATCTAAAGACTGGCCACTCTCTCCCTATAAGTATTCCATTGTAACTGTTGCTTATGATTTTTTGATTCGTGGTATCACACAGAGGGAAGGTAATGAGAATACTGTGATGTTCACAGCAAGGCTGTTCTCCTTTTTATGGCAGGAAACTAGTCATCGTATTACATAACTGTTCGCTCTCAAGAAAAATCTGTTTGACTAACGGAGCCGACCGCGGTGGTCGAGTGGTTCTAGGCACTTCAGTCCGGATGCCGTGCCACTGCTACGGTCGCAGGTTCGAATCCTTCCTCGGACATGAATATGTATGATGTTCTTAGCTTAGTTACGTTTAAGTAGTTCTAAGTTCTAGGGCACTGATGACCCCAAATATTAAGTTCCATGGTGCTGAAAGCAATTTTAAGCATGTTGACTAATGGAGATCGTTTGGTATAGCAACCATCTCGTGGCCCCAGTGTTGCAGCGGATTTGCATTACTCTACTGCAACGTGCCTTACTGTTTTCGACTAGGTCTCAAAAGTCCTCTGTTATCGTTGAACCTGTGAATTACTTTTTCATTAATTTTAAATACAATATTGTGGAAATGGCTTAGTTCCAAACAAAAACGACCATTATTTCAATTTGCTTGTTCAATATGTAATTTCAGATTTAATCCAAAATCTCTTAAAGTTCCACAAAATTGGGCATCTTCGTGGCGCTTTCAGCGTCTTTATAACATATACAGATATGAACTGTGATATTTAATTTTCACCTATATGGAATTTTATTATCTTTATCCTTTAATTTTGATGGTAATAACATTTGCATGTGCATTAAGATATTCAGAGTAAGGAATATTGTCATAGAGCCCCCCCTCCCCTCCCTCAGCTGCTGCGGACACAATTTTGACAAAGTCTAAGACACTGGAAATAGACCAAGAGAAGGGCTGACATAGCGTTTCTGTATGACATAAGACTTACAAATTTTCAGTTTTATGAGTTTTGTTTTATCTGTTCAAAAAAATTGTCATAGTGTTTGCCTTTTCAGCGAGATTTATTTCTCTAATTTTTTTTAAAAATCCAAATAATTGTAGGCAGCCCCAGTGAAGCGATAAGAATGAAAAGAAACTATATTAAGAGATGTAATTAAAGAAACTTTTTACATATTTATTTACTCATCTGTTCAGTGGAAACGTGTGGGAAAAAGGGTCGCACAGTGTACTCTAAGCAATGCAGTTATGTTAAACTTTTACACACCTACTTTACAAGTTCAGTGCTACGAGGAAAAAACGAACTCAATACACATTTGACATCATATTCACACTTCGTCTTTTTTACCTCAACCATTGACAAATGTTCCTCATCTTTCGTATTACCCAAATTGATCTGCTCATCTACTTTATTTGTATCAACTTGTCGTTAGTTAGTCAGCTCTTCAAACCACCAACAGTACCAAAAGTTTCTAGGAAATCTGTAAACATATTTTTTTCAACTGCATAGAGAATGGGTTTGTGGCAAGCTCAGGTGTAATGCATACACATGTAGCCTCCATTGCTAAGGGCATGACTGTGCAAGTACACATGCAACAGAGATGTAATATGTTGAATGTTCGTCCGAGTTAAAATATTTAAGAATAGAAAGTTACAGCGCGCTGTTGTCACAAAATAACACTAATGTCACAGAACTGCCCACCTTTACAATAATTTATATTTTAATTAGACAGTTGAAACTAATACTTAATTTCTCATGTTTACTTAATATTAAGCACTATGAAGGAAACATGAATTCTCGTGAGGGATTTAGCATCCAGTCTGCTGCCGTATTCATTTTCTGTCTACACTTAAGAGTGAAAACCAAGTTTCAGTGGGCTTTGGTAGCATGGGCAACTGACGATAAACGCCTTATTCACTGTCGCTGCCACGTTCGTATTGACTGTTCAAATCATTTAATGGCAGCGGAGGTTAGTACCAATTCTGTTTCTCTACCATTCCAAGTAAGAATTGACACTTCTGGAAGGGAATAACGGGCTGAAGGCGGATCGAAGTACACTATGTGATCAAAAATATCCGGACACCCGGCTGAAAATTACTTACAATTTTGTGGCGCCCTTCATCGGTAATGCTGGAATGCAATATGGTGTTGGACCACCCTTAGCCTTGATGACAGCTTCCACTCTCGCAGGCATACGTTCAATCACGTGATAGAAGTTTTCTTACGGAATGGAAACCCATTCTTCACGGAGTGCTGCACTGAGGAGAGGTATCGATGTCAGACGATCAGGCTTGGCACGAAGTCGGCGTTCCAAAGCATCACAAAGGAGTTCTATAGGATTCAGGTCAGGATTTTGTGAGAGGCCAGCCAATTACAGGGATGTTATTGTCATGTAACCACTCCGCCACAGGCCGTCCATTATGAACAAATACTCGATCGTGTTGGAGGTGCAGTCGCCATCCCCGAATTTCTCTTCAACAACGGGGGGCAAGAAGGTGCTTGAAACATCAATGAAGGCCTGTGCTGTGATAGTGCCAAGGAAAACAACAAGAGGAGCAAGCCACCTCCATGAAAAACACGACCACACCATAACACCACCGCCTCCGGTTTTTGCTGATAGCACTACACGCGCTGGCAGATGAGGTTCACCAGGCATTCGCCATAACCACACCCGGCCATCGGATCACCACAGTGTGTACCGTGATTCGTCACTCCACACAACATTTTTCCACTGTTAAATCGTCCAATGTTTCCGCTTCTTACAACAAGCGAGGCGTCGTTTGGCATCTACCGGCGTGATGTGTGGCTTATGAGCAGCCGCTCAACCATGAAATCCAAGTTTCCTCACCTCCTGCCTAACTTTTATAGTACTTGCAGTGGATCCTAATGCTGTTTGGAATTCCTGTGTGATGGTCTGGATAGATGTCTTCCTATTACACAATACGATCCTCCTCAACTATCGGCGGTCTCCGCCAGTCAACAGACGAGGTCGGCCTGTACGCTTTTCTGCTGTACGTGTCCCTTCACGTTTCCACTTCATTCTCACATCTGAAACAGTGGACCAACGGATCTTTAGGAGTGTGGAAATATCGTGTACAGACGTGTGATACAAATGACACCCAGTCACCTCACCACGTCCGAAGTCCGTGAGTTCCGCGGAGCGCTCCATTCTGCTCTCTCACGATGTCTAATGACTACTGAAGTCGCTGATATGGAGTACCTAGTAGCAGGTGGCAACACAATTCACCTAATATGAAAAACGTATGTTTTTGGAGGTGTCCGGATCCTTTTGATCACATAGTGTATGTTCTAGCGTGACGTAGGGATTGGCAACAAAACCTAGGCTACAGCAATTGGGCATCAAAAGTAATTCTCTTAAGCGTGTAATGATTTGGAATTATTGGGGAACAGAAAACATAAGCAATTCGAAAAACATCCGCAGTACCACGTCGAGGTCGTCTGTAAGATGGACAGAAATGCAATCGGCATCTTTCGTCTCTACTTCTTTCATGTTACCACTTGTGCTGATAGTTTCTTCCTTATTCTCCTGACACCTCTTCATGAATACACTGCCGGTGTGTGCCATGAATACACTGTTCTGTTTCTTGTGATGTTCTCGTTATTTCTTACGTCTGTCTTTTAATTTTCTTCGTGAATTTACGTCTAATAGCTATAGTTTAGTTACTTCAATTTATATTCTAAAGAAGAGCATTTAAACAAAACTTACGATGCGTCCAACGCCACATGACGACCTTACACCGCTGATGGTAAGCTACCTAAATATAGGCTTCTGTTTGCATTGAAACGTGTATGTAGTGTGAAAATGTCGTTATGATAGGTATTTATTTATTTTTTATTCTGGTGTGTTTCGGGTCTTGTAGGTATATGAGTAGAAGTTTTGAATTGCTGGTCATTGCGTGCTTATAATTTTACCTCGTAGTTTTCTGTTGATGGCTTAGGCTCGATTGCGCTCAAATAAAGGGCATAACAAAAAGAATCATCCGATTTTTAAAAAATCCTAACTATTATGTTATTTGAGATATAGGCGTGAACAACGTAATGTTGGTAAGAGCAAACTCTCGATATTTACTTGCTTCTCGCTAGGTGTCAGCAGTGTGCGCCCACTGCAGTTCCAGTAAAAATGGTCTCGGGACAACAGAAAGAGTTTTGTGTTCTGCGTTTACGCAGTGCGGGACAGTAGTAACTGTTCAGCATCACTTTAGTACTAGGTATGGTGTAGATTGTCCTACAGCACCGAACATTAGACGATGGCATGAACAATTTCAGGCTGTTTGTGTTAAGGCAAATCACCGGAACGTCCCCTAGTGTCTTCACCCAGATGTCGAATGCATCCGCCATAGTTTCGCAAGGAGCCCGCAGACATCAATTTGGCGAGAAATAGGACAGCTGAACATGGCGGATCCGTCTGGCGTGTGTTGCGTCGACGTTTACACATGAAACCGTACAGAATTCATTTACTACAAGCTCTTCCTGAAGGTGATAAACAACAACGTGCGGATTTCTGTAATTTCCTTCTTGGCAAGATGGAGGATGACAGTTTTCTTCTACGCTTAGCGTTTAGTGACGAGGCAACAATCCATTTAACTGGAAAGGTGAACCGTCAGAATGTGAGAATATGGGGTACGGAACAACTAAATGAATTTGTATAACACGAGAAGGGTTGTCCAAAATTTCATGTTTCTCGTGCAATTTCACAGGAAAAGGTGTGTGGTCCACTATTTTTTTTTTTTATTTGCTGAGAACACTGCTACAGGAAGCACATATGTTGATATGTTTAAGAACTTTCTTTTTCCACATTTAGAGACTGATTCGAACGTCTTCATTTACCAACGGATTGGGACACCGATACACTGGCATCTGGAAGTGCGGGAATTTTTAAATCAAAGGATTATTGAACGATGGATCAGTCGCACTGTACCAAATGATTCAGCCTTAAATTAGTGGCCTCCAAGGTTACCAGACCTGACTGTATGGGATTATTCCTTGTGGGGTTTATAAAAGGCTCTGTTAGTGTGCCTCGCTTACCAACAACATGAACTGAGACATCGCATAACAGCATCTGTAGAAGCTGTAACTTGCAGAACTAGCACTCCTGAAAGAAATGATATTGCGGAGACATGGCTTAGCCACTGCCTAGGTGATGTTTCTAGAATGAGATTTTTACTCTGCAGCGGAGTGTGCGCGGATATGAACTTGCTGGCAGATTGAAACTGTGTGCCGGACCGAGATTCGAACTCGGGACCTTTGCCTTTCGCGGGCAAGTAGTCTACCAACTGCCAACTGCCAGGAAGTTTCATATACGCGCACACTCCGCTGCAGAGTGAAAATCTCATTCTGGAACCATCACATTATTCGCCCAAATCTGCAGCAAATGCAATTCAGGATGCGTCCTCCAGTTGCGAGTAAGCAAGTACAGTGCCTCAACCAGAACGTCGGTCCGTTCAACTCATGTTACAAGACACCAGAGTATATTGCATACTGTGTAATAAGGTGCTGTATGTTGTTCACGGAGTTCACGAGTATACGTGGTATAGGACCAATTGTGAAACAACGCTAAGTATCTTTGGTAAGTCGTTTAAAGGCCGGAGAGGTCTGTGTTTCCACAGTGCGTTGTATTGCCGGTTCTCGGCGTGTGTCAACGCATATGGGTGAGGTGACTGGAAGAGTAATATCACTGAAGCAGACCTTCGCTGCAACGTTCGCCCTGTCTTAGTGTGAGAGCATAAACTAGTACTTTTGTTTCGTGCTAAGCTTTAAAATCATAATTTATCGTTTGTAAATGTGGCGCATAGCTGCTAACCGGAAAGTGATAACTCGGTGTCGTGGAGACTAGCCTTTGCCTTGTAGAATGGAACCATAACTTGGCGGTCGAGCGGTATGAGAGTGTTTGATCGCGGGCAGGTAATTGGTGCTTGGGGCACTCCAAGTCTGAGGACGTGATGTTTCACGAGACTCAATCATGTCATGGTCGTCAGAGTGAATGACTGTCTCGTTCCTAGCGTTTATCCGATCATGCGGTGCCCTCATTTCCATGGTTTGGGATGCCATACCTTTCGCGACAGTACTAGTATGAATCATATAGACTTTGTTCTGTGTGTCTTTTATTTAACTGTGTGTTGTGTTGTGGGAGGCGAATAATGGAGACCAACCTAGCACATGCTTAAATGATCGTGGGAAACCGTTAGGAAACCGGACTGAAGGTTACCTAAACCGCTGCGAGGCTTCGACTCGGATGTGGCCGTACGCTAGGGATCGGGCTCAATCTGAATCACGACCATATCTCTCGAGGTAGGCAACTGCCAGCACTGAACGAAACAACCGAATGTAGCTACTGTCTGTTGCCAAGTCAGTTATAAGGATATCTTTGATTCACTTTTCGGGTTTAAGTGGTTTCAATAAATGTGAAATAATCGACTGACACAAGTCTCTGACGGTTCTGTCAGCTACAAGAATGTTTTCTCCCAACATCTAGGTTAGAGTGGTTTCACTAACATGTTTGTTCAGCATTTTTTGCTATACATGCACCATGCTATAGATACATAAGTTTGCAAAGTTTTCGACGTAAATAACCCATCTTATTCCAAGGGCAGATAAAAAGCTACATTTCTAAAAAATAAAATATTTTAAAGCTTATGAATTATTTCCCTAATATTCAAATTTTTCGCACTTCCAGCGTTCGGTATTGATTTTTGGTATGTTTTAAAAGTCTAATAACTGATGGTGCATCGTAAATTTATGTTTCAGTATGTGAACAATTACGGCTTTATTTAAATTTAATGAAGCTCTGATTCTTTTCTCTGGTGTGCATCCATCACCGATAATTCGCTTTCAGTAAATAACAAGGCGAAGGTAAGAGAGTGCCTATGGCAACAATACATGGCTACTATAAATGAGTCATTCATTTCCATAGTATATCACATGTTCAAATATCATTGATGCGTAAACAGAATCGTAAACTTACCACTTTTGTGTTGTGCCCAGCAGTTGGCGCCACGAGCGCAGTAACGTGACAAAATTGTGAGGACCCAGACAAGAGTTTTCGTGTGTTGGAGTATGTGAGATGTTCATCTGTTACAACAGTGCAGCATCTATTTGGAAGGAAATATGGAAAAGAACCTCCATGTAAACAGAGAAGCATGTGTTGTTATCGACAATTTAGAGTCACTGGCTGACTCTGTAATCAGAAAAATACTGTTCGACCACGTGAGCTGAATGCACTCGTGGAGAGAGTGAGGAGAGTTCGTACAGCAAACTGCGTGGAAGATTTGGCAGCGGAAGTTCCTTTTCAAACCGTACTATCTGCAGCTCACGAAACAATTAAAACCGGAAGACTTTTAGCGGCGCCTTCAGTGACTTCATTGAGGTCCTTCATGCCACCACTAAAAGCTATTTGTGCCGATTCTGTGCGGCCATATGTCCGGTATCTTTTCCCCGGTCACTTATCAGAAATTCGTGTAATGTCAGCGCTATGCAGAGGTGTCAAACGGAGAAGTGAAATGTGTGTGAGAGGGGCTGTGACAACCTTCCAATGGTGTGACACGTCATCGGTGGCATTGAGCAGAATTGTGTTGAAATTTGGTGCCAATGCGACATCATTAACCCACCTTCTACAGTACAACAACTTCGGAGCTGTGGCCTTTTCCTCGCATGTGTCGATACCTTGCTGTCTGAAGCGTTGTGGAGCTAGATGGTGACGTCTCCGGGTACCACGCCTTTGCACTGTTACAGAGTAATGTCGTACTCATCTTTGAGCCAAATTTCAAACTTAAGCTTTGCAGTGGGTGGCAGTTACGGGGTTTTGAATGAGTGATACTTTAATTCTGTTGCGCAGCGCAGTTACGCAATAATTAGTACCGGTACAACTTAATCAGCATAGATATCTTAATCAGTTGTAAATGATGAAAGGAAGAATTAATTTATTCAGTATGTAATTAGATGAAGGTGTACAATGCTTATTTTAATTTCAGCGTACCAGTACGTCTACATGTAACCCTGGGGTAGGGGTATTCTCTGCGGTTGTGGGTACCCCACATTAGATTAGATTAGATTAGTACTTGTTCCATACATCATGAATACCACATTCGTAGTGAAGTGGAACGTAGCAGGTTAATAAAAGGTGTTTATACAAGATATTACATTACACAAAATATTACATGACACTTAATTAATTAATTCTTTTTTTGGGTGGGGCATCGGGAAATTACCCACTTACTATATCTAAAAATTCATTTAATGTGTAGAAGGAGTTACCATTAAAAATTCTTTTGATTTCCTTTTAAATGCTATATGGCTATCTGTCAGACTTTTGATGCTATTCAATAAGTGACCAAAGACTTTTGTGGGAGCATAATTTACCCCTTTCTGAGCCAAAGTTAGATTTGACCTTGAGTAGTGAAGGTCATCCTTTCTCCTAGTGTTGTAGTCATGTACACTGCTATTACTTTTGAATTTGTTAACAACAAATTTCGTAAGTGAAGATATGTATTTTGAGGCTACAGTGAAGATCTCTAGCTCTTTAAATAAGTGTCTGCAGGATGATCTTGGATGAGCTCCAGCAATTATTCTGATTACACGCTTTTGTGCAATGAGCACTATTTTACTCAATGATGAGTTACCCTAGAATATGATGCCATACGAAAGCAGAGAATGAATATAGCCGTGGTAAGCTAATTTACTGAGATGTATATCACCAAAATTTGCAATGACTTAATAGAATAAGTAGCTGAATTCAAACGTTTCAGCAGTGTGTTTTTTCCATTTCAACCCCTCATCAATGCATACACCTAGAAATTTTCGATATTCAACCTTAACTACCGATTTCTGTTCGAAGTCTATATTTATTAATGGTGTCATTCCATTTACTGTGTGGAACTGTATATACTGTGTTTTGTCAAAGTTTAATGAGAGCCCATTTGCAGAGAACCACTTAATGATTTTCTGAAAAACGTCGTTTACAAATTCATCAGTTAATTCTTGTCTATTGGGTGTGATAGCTATACTTGTAACATCGGCAAAAAGTGCCAGCTTTGCATCTTCGTGAATGTACAACGGCAAGTCATTAATATAAATATTAAGAATAGCAGAGGACCAAAGACTGAACCTTGCGGCACCCCATTATTGATTGTTCTCCGGTTTCAGAAATCATCAGTCGTATACCACTGTTTTAGTTCACTGAATAAAAGTACTTCAGCTTAGTTTCACCCAGAAAAATGAATGTATAGTTCAGTTAACCGAAAAACTATAGAGTGGTTTCAGTTGCAAGAACTAATAAATGTTTCAGTCAACAATAAAACTACAGACTGATTTCACTTGAAAAGATAAAATAAATAAGTCACTCAAACCAAGAAACTGTTTTCCTTCGAACTGTTTTCCTCTGGTTGCTTCCACTGATAAGTTTCATTCGAAAGAAATAAATCACCAATAACCTAACTCATAAACTATGTAAAACTACAAACCACTGATTGTCCCTATAGATTTATTTCACACAAAATAATTAATGAATAATTCAATAGATACGTAAAACTGCATCAGATTGAGTCTGCTCTTTTCCATCAACAAACAGAATCGATTGCGTCCATTAGATTGTTCCCATGATTACACCTTCACACACAGCTCTCATGCTTCAAGAAGCAATGGTACGTGCGGACGCGAAGGATAGTGGGAAACCTCTCCAATTAGGCAAGTGAACCTGCCCTTCTGGGTGTCCCAGCCGTTGATACCATACGACTTTATATCCCTATCACTGTCACTCTATCGATGGGAGACGCCATCGACCGTTGGGGAATGCATCTCTATCGTTCGACCGCCAAACAGTGAGGTCAGTGGATTGTTGTAGCTACAGGCCATTTTTGTGGGAGTGTGGCGGGAGCGGGTGATGCGCACGAGGGGGGAGGGTAGTTGATATTCCAGCTAAATTCCGTTTCAGACCTGGAGATACATTAGCATAACATCATTTACTGTAAGGAGATACGCGTATAGCACACCGATATTGTTTCCTGTAGAGAAATGAACGCAGTTTGAAAGGTCTCTGTTGGATTCCTTTAATGTTAACTTCTTAAAACTGTTGTCATTTACGGTATACACTCCACTTCTAAATTTACTGAACTAATTGACAGCACGACACAGCAGTAACTACACAAGGGATACTATATTGGTGCACAGAGTATAATTACTATTATTATTATTGTGGCTGTGGTCTTCATAAATTGTTGATTTTAAGAAGCCTTGTGCTGTGCACTGGAGGGTTTCCAACGAAAGATATATAAGTGTTTCTTTCTGCAATAATCAGATCATAATGTTAGCGACATATTCTCCTAATAAAAAACCTAATATAAAATCAGGCCGTGAATTACAATAATGTGACCCAAATTCGTGTGATGGGATATAAAAATATGCAGATTGTGTTAATATCGCGTACACAAGGTATAAAATGGCAATGCGTTGGTGAAGCTGACCTGTACTCTGGCTGTTCATGTAAAAATATTTCTGACGTGATTGTGGCGGCACGAAGGGAATTAACAGTCATTGGACCCGAATGGTAGTTGGAGCTAGATGCATGGAACGTTCCATTTAGGAAATTGTTAGGGAATTCAGTATTCCGAGATCCACAGTTTCAGTCTTGTACCAAAAATACAATATCTGAGATACTACCTTTCATCACGGACAACGCAGTGACCGTCGGTCTTCACTTAACGACCGAGAACAGCGATGATTGCGTAGTATTGTCAGTGATAACAGACAAGGAACACGGAGAAATCAATGTGAGTTGTACGACGAACGTATCCGCTAACGCAATGCGGCGAAATTTGCCGTTAATAGGCTATGGCAGCAGACGACTGACACAAGTGCCTTTGCTAACAGCACGACATCGCCAGCAGCGCCTCACCTGACCTAGTGACCATATCAGTTAGTTTCTATACATCTAGGAAATCGTGATCTGGCAGGTGAGTCCCGATTTCAGTTCGTAAGAGCCGACGCTAGTGTTCGATTGTGGCGCAGCCAGTGTGACGGAGACCCCACGAAGCTATGGAGCCAAGTTGTCAACAAGGCACTGTGCAAGTTCGTGATGGCTTCATAATGGTAGGGGCCGTGTTTACATGGAATGGACTGGATGCTCTGCTCAAACTGAACTGGTCTTTGACTGGAAATGGTTATTTTAGACTACATGGAGACCATTGGCAGCCATTCATGGACTTCATGTTCCCAAACAACGATTTAATTTTTATGGATGACAGTGCGCCATGGCATCAGGCCACAGTTGTTCGCTACTGGCTGGAAGAACATTCTGGACAATTCGAATGAATGATTTGACCATCCAGATCGCCCAGGATAAATCCCATCGAACGTTGAGAGGTCCGTTCACGCACGAAACCCTGCATCGGTAACACTGTCGTAATTATGGACGGCTACAGAGGCAGCCTGCCTCAATATTTCTGCATGGGACTTCCCACAACTTGTTGAGTCCAAGCCACGTCGAACTTCTGCAGTATGCCGGGCTAACGGAGGTCCGACACAACGTTAGGAGTTATCCTATGACTTTTGTCACCTCAGTGTCCACAGGCCTCAGTTTATCTGCTACGAGAATTTTTAAAAGTTCCTGCTTGCTCATATTTTCTGTCCCTGAGGCATAGCTTTGCTAAATCAAGAGAGTGCATTTTATCCTCAAGAAGCAAGACGTGAGCCTTATTTTCTTGAACTGTATAGTTGTACCACACAGTCATACTTACCTGAACTGCTTTGGAAGTATTCTTTCTTCTGGAATCTTATTCACAGACGTGAAACGATGCTACTGCTTCAGTCAACCTCCAACATACCTGCTTCTGTTCTGTGATCCTCAGCCTGCAGTCTCGTCAAAATTTGTTCCCTGTGCTGGTAAATTTTGACTTGAATTTTGTGTCCCAGACGCACACGACACATCGACCGAGTAACTGCGTCCAAGGCCGCTGAAAGTACCGACTATTGCAAGTCCACTAAGGATTCACAAACTGGTGTGACATTTATTTGACGTGTTCCTGAGTTCCCCACCACTGTTTATTCCACGCTGTCTAGTCATGAGATATTGTTCTCGTAGGCCTTTAAAATCAATTATATTTTATTCAGATATGTAACTCTTTGTGAAATACTTTCTCTTAAAATTTGCCTTTCAAAGGGTTTGCTGTTTCAAACACAGCCACAATTATTAGAGTGTGGTAACGACGATAGAAAATCCCCTGTCAAAAAGTTTGTAATCATGGTGGTCCTGTAGTTCTCTTTTTTCTTTTAAAGTGTCATTCTTTTATTTTATTTCTGTGATATGACCGTAAAACAGAATAGAAGCAACTCATTACACTCTGTGATCGTAGTAATATTGATTTCATTGTCAGATTGCAAATAAATTCGACATCTCTGTGGAAGATGACAGCAGAGTTCACCCTCAGATTACTTCCATTACGAATGACGGAGCAACAAACCCATCATTACTGAGTGCTTAGTGACGCAGAAGGCTGATGAGCAGCACGTGAAAAATGAATAGCCAAGTCCTGGTGTAGGAAACAATGGACTTGTTGTTGTTGTTATTGTTGTTGTTGTGGTCTTCAGTCCAAAGACTGGTTTGATGCAGCTCTCCGTGCCACTCTATCCTTTGCAAGCCTCTTCATCTCCGAGTAACTAATGCAACCTACATACTACTGAATCTGCTTACTGTAATCACTGTAATCATACTGTACGATCCCCCCCTCTCTCAATCCCCGCCCCCCTTTCCCCCCGCCACGCTTCTCTCCAGTACTAAAGTGGTGATCCCTTGATGTCTCAGAATGTGTCCTCCCAGCGGATCCCTTCTTCTACGTTTTCATCTTCATCTACAAAGATACTCCGCACGGTACCGTATGGTGCGTGGTGGAGGGTACTATGTACCGCTACTAGTCATTTCCTTTCCTCCACTCGCAAACAGGGCGAGTGAAAAACTACTGACTATATGTCTCCTTACCACCCCTAATTTCTCGTATCTTATCTTCGTGGTCGTTATGCGCAATGTAGAATTGTTCGGCAGTCAGTTTCAAATGCCTGTAAATGTTCTCAATAGTGTAAAAGAAAGTCTCCTTCCCATAAGGGTTTCTGAGGCATCTCTGTAACACTTACGTGTTGTTCTAACCTATCAGTAACATGTCTGGTACCCTGCCACTGAATTGCTTCAAAGTCTTCCTCTAATTCGAATTGGTACAGATCCCAAACACTCGAGATGGACTGAAGAATTGGTCTCATAAGTGTCCTGCTGCTGTCTCCTTTACAGGTGAACAACTTTTTCCTAACATTCTCCCAACAAACCGAAATCCGCCATTCGCCTTCCCTACCACAGTTCTCACACGCTCGTTCCATCTTATATCGCTTTGCAATGTTATGCCCATATGTGTAAACGAATTGACTTTAGCAAGAAGAACATTAGCGACACTGTATCCGAATATAGCAGGTCTGAAGTTCCTGCTCATCCGCTCACCTTCGACACCTTACCGTACACCACTGTATCATCAGCAAACAATCGCAGATTGCTGCCCACCATCTACGCAAAATCATATATGTACACAGAGACCGACAGTGGCCCTATCACACTTACGTGGGTCACTCCAGACGATACCCTTATTTCTGATAAACATTCGTCGATGACAACATACTAGGTTCTATTATTTATCTTCAGGCCACTCAGGTATATGTGAACTTATTCCGTATGCTCGTACCTTCGTTAACAGCCTGCACTATGGCACCGTGTCAAATGCTTTCCGAGAATCTAGAAATATGTTTGTGCTGTAACCCTCTATTCACCTGACAGAATTCCTTTTCTTACTGCCACCGAACCTCACTAACTAACTTTATATCCAATTTTAACGTATCTATTTCTTAAATTTTCTATCCTACCTCCAAGATTAAGGGATATGCGACGCTTCCGATCCGTAGAACGCCAGTTTTGTTTCTCGTGATAACGACATCCTTATGAGTATTCCCACTCTCCGCCCGGAGATGGGGTATGGGGGACTGTTTTACCTCTGGAATATTTTACCCAAGAGATTGCCATCGTCATCGACATACGGAAAATTTTAAAACCTTAAATAGATAGATAAATTTGAAAATACGCTTATGCATAAGAAAGAGGTTTTATCGTACGACGGTTTAATCTGCAGGATGGAAACATTTTACGTACAGACGTGATGGATAATTTGCCATTTCGTGGATGCTTTGCTACACTGATGTAAAAATGGAGTACACGTTCTTTGCACATTCCTCGTTAAGAGACTTTAAAAAGCGCTGTTGAATTTTTTATTCGAATTAAACGATCTTGAAATATTTCCCTCTTATATTTCCTTTACTTAGCAGCTAAATGTTGAAGGTTGCCTGCTGTACAGCTACTTTCAGTTTTTCGTTATATTATTACTTTATTTTGCGAAGTCTTTATTCTGAAGTAATGTAAAGACGGTACTGTGTACCAAGAATCGACTGCTAACTGGTGAGCTTGTGTAGCCTTTGAAGCACGCGACAAGTCATGTGATTCGTTTCCGAGTCAGTGTGCCAGTTACATTGCTACCCGTCGAACGAGAAACGTTACTAGACTTTGGAATGTCTGCCATATGCTGATCGCTGTAAGTGTACGCGCGGCTAGATGCTTCAAATGGCTCTGAGCACTATGGGACTTAACATCTTAGGTCATCAGTCCTCTAGAACTTAAAACTACTTACACCTAACTAACCTAAAGACATCACACAACATCCAGCCATCACGAGGCAGAGAAAATCCCTGACCCCGCCGGGAATCGAACCCGGGAACCCGGGCGTGGGAAGCGAGATCGCTACCGCACGACCACGAGATTCGGGCACGCGCGGCTAGTTCAGTCAACTTAATCACCCTTCCATTCAGTTTGATGCCTCCCCTCGGAAAAATTATAAAATGACTGTGCTGGCATATCCCTTACGTTATTTGATTTTCAAACAGCTGAGCAAAACTGAACGTACTCAGACATTTCTCTCTTTTCTTATTCTGATCGATACTAGAGTGACAGACAATAGTTTTAGTGCAACGCAATCTGACTTTCAATAATCTCTACAAAAGAATGGCCGTGCCTAACAATAATCTAAACCTTTCATGAATCACTTACCTCACAAAAATCTTCGTTACTCCAACTACTGGAATACACCGAGCGCCAATACTGCCAGCTAAATAAAAGATTCTAACTGCTGAAGGCACTAACTACTGATAGGCATGGTTAGCAAATGAAAGATTTGGTAGAGAACTAACAATGTATTTACCTTAGTAGTGTCCAAAAGTTATATCATACATATATCTGTTCATGACATCCAGTCTTACAAATTTACTGTCTCTTATGGACACACGTCCAGATCATCCACTCTCAAAACTCTGCCATCTCTCCCCCCCCACATCAACCACTGCTGGCGGCTCACCTCCAACAGCGCAACGCTATGGGCTGTTCACATCTAACTGCCCAATACTACAACAGCAATATTCCAACAATGCAAATCAGCCACAGAGTTCACACAGCACAGTCAGTGATTTTCATACAGAGCGCTACGTGGCGTTACCAACAAAAACCTAAACAGGCTACTTAAAAGCTTAACCTATTAAACTTTTGTACTGGGTATAGAATTTTATGTATTTCGTATTTGCATGTTTAGCTTGCTTGTCATATGTCTTTATCCTACTAAGAGCTCATGTATTATTCCATTCATTTGACTGCTGAATTAACTGTATGACGTAGAATTTAGGTATTCCCCATCATTTGAATTTACCTACTCGTTGTCTTGGTATTTAAGAACTAACAGTTACTCTACATACATTACTTGATAACCGTGTTACGAACGCAACCGTTGTCCCTGACAACAGATACATTTGATATGTCTCGAATAATATTACGCATCACTGATTGCATCCTCTGTTCCAAACGGAGTGGCAGCGTGGTTTAAGGCGCCATGTCACGGACTGCGTGGCCACTCCCGCCGGAGGTTCGAGTCTTCCCACGGGCTTGGGTGTGTGTGTTGTTCTTAGCATAAGTTAGTGGAACATAGTTTAAGTAGCGTGTAAGTCTAGGGACCGAAGACGTCAGAAATTTGGTTCCTTAGGAGTTCACACACATTTATTCCAGTGCTATTGTATAATTTAACAGAAAGTAAGGTGGATCCTAATAAAGTTGCAACTTGGAGAGAAGCTGTAAGTGATTCTGCAGAAGGTTAGATGTTCAGTGTTTCATGTTTGACTATTATAATCACAAAACAGGATTCAGACCCCAACTGCATTGCTGAAAAATTATCATTGTTGCTGTAGTCTTATAATTGGTACATTATGGTCACTTGTATTCAATTTATTGATGCTGAACCCACCCTTTTATCTTTCCGCTGTTTAACGACAGACTGTTCTGCTCAATTAAATTTCAATGCTAATGGTACAGTTAGACTGCGTTCGTCAGTTCATTCTTGGATTATAATTTTATCTACGGTAGGACATATCTTCTTCAAGTCAGGAAATGTTGGTTTTTACTTACACTAGTAAACCAAACTTCAGAAAGAGTGAACTGCTAACAATGTGTTCTCATGTAATGTGCGTTTATTCTTGCTTTCTCTCAGTGTCTGCTGACGTACAGCGAAACAGTTATTGAACTATATGAAAAAAAACAACGTAAATCAGTCACAAACTAAGGCGTGCACAGAATTTTTCTACATTTAAACGTCACTACACATATTCGGATTTAGGTTATGACAGGTTCGATATGCCTGCCATCCATGGCGATGTTGTGGTGCAGACGAATAGCTAAATTCTGCATGGCCCACTGAAGTGCCGGAACGTCGATGCTGCCAATGACCTGTTTCCAGCTCATCAATGGTTTTGGGGTTATTGCTGTCTTTACTACAGCCCCACAAGAAGGATTTGCATGTGTACAGATCAGGAGAATATGTCAAGGACCATGCCAGTGGCCTCTGGGTACCCCAAAGGCAGAATGTGGTCCCCGAAGTGCTCCTCCTCAACATCAAACACCCCCATTCTTGCAAGGGGTCGAGCCCCGTCTTGCATGAACCACATTTTGTCGATATGAGGGTCACTTTGGATAATGGGGATGAAATCATTTTCCAGACCCTTCGCGGGTACTGTTCGGTAGTCACCGTGCCATTAAAGAATATCGCGCAGATTATTCTGTGACTGGAAATTGCAAACCCGTTCACCTGTTCAGGGTGAAGAGACTTCTCGATCGCTGAATGCGGGTTTTCAATCCCCCAAATGCAGCAGCTTTGCTTATTTATAAATCCGTCCAAATGAAAGTGGGCTTCGTCGCTAAGGCAAACCACATAGAGAATACTAATTCCCATCGTGCCCCGCACCCAACCATGCAGTTTGAACTTCATAACACAAACAGTTCAGAAGTTATGACGATTTTATCTCGTATAGATCAATAATTGTCACCCTGTATATGTAACTGTAGCTAATATGAACATTGGGCGATAAGCCTCATTTACTCGATTAATGTATAATTTCATTTTCACTGTGGCATCCGTCAGAAGGAAGCAGGTCCCTTAAATAGCTGTTTCCACACCTCTGAAAATTAAGATTACTATAAATTCTACCCGTAAATTCGTCTATTCTTCAATAATTCTGTACATACGGTGCATTACTCATATTCAAAGCGCCGCTTTCCTTTACTGCAGTACCACAGGCATTTCAAGTCGTGTTAGTTATTCATTTTTACTACCAGTCATAATCGTTCCATTGTTGTTACATTCTGTGTTTCTCAAACCACCACTGATACATTGGATTTGTTTATTTTGTAAATACATATGTTTACAACAATGTGTAGTGAATTTAATTATATTCTTATTGTAATTGTGTACATCATCATCATTACTACATACCTGTAATTATCAAAATGACTGTCACTGAATCTTACAAACCTTTCTTTATCTCGTTAGAAACCAGCTGTCGATTGCTGCTGAAAGACAAGACTTATCTTTCTGATATAGGTGTAAATAGGGAACCAAACACCATGAAAATAAACAGAACAATTGTCTCACGTGACGGCTTGCACATTCCGTATCTATTTTGCAGTGAAGTAGTGCATTCAACAGAGGATGCATTCGAATTTGGCATGCAGTGTTTCAGCAAGCATTTTCGACGTCTACATGTTAGGTCACCTGAGCACCCATTCGAACGTCACTTGCTCAGATTACGTTTGCGTCATCAACATACTTTCTATACCAATTAATGTAGTAGAATGTTGCGAGAACGGCAGAGAGCATTTTGAAATTTCAGCGACGCTGCGTCCTTCTTACATTTACATCTTCATTGTGTATTTAACAGCATGTTGAATATTGTGTACGAAACGTTCATGATCTGTAAGAAGATAAATCGAAATTAGCCAGAGTAATAATTATATTGAGTATCTTAATATATCGTAGGGTTCATAATTCGCTGTTGAAAGTAATTTGAAACTTAGCTGCTACCTTCTTATCCAGCTATCGGAAAGGGAGTACAGCATTCTTTAGCGGCTTTCACATTCAATGTATATGTGGAAATAGGTACGTTATATTGTAAAAGGTAGAACTGTATTTCAATTTTTAAATGTTGTCCTATAGAAATTGAATTTCAGATTCTGGGATCGACTTAGCGTGTTCCCTGTACAATCAATAATCCTGGTATTTTCTTTTTTTTAATTTTTGTAGAATTAAATTTGTAAACTACTGTAAGTGGTGTCTCTAAAAGCAATACAACTTTTATTCAACAACTGAAGAGGGAAATAAATTATTACAAGATCAAAATTAAAGAGGAAATACAGACTATGGACACAGAGCTAACAACAACATTAAATAACCGATGAGATGCATACAAAACACATGTACAGTCTACTATCTAGAAGGAATCTCAACATAGTCGGTATACTAGCTTATCGAATTGGATAAACCGTCATTTAGTTTAATACCAGACCGTGTTTCTTATTGAAACGAACTGCATCAAAACCAGAAACACTATTTAGAAGTGCAAAGTATATACAACAAGACAAGACCATTATTTTGCAGGAAGTCTTAAATCATTGTTGAACTGTTTGGTTGAGTAGATGAACAGATGTATCAGAGTAAATATTTCGAGTAGTACTATCCTTTTCTATCAAGTTTATGTAGCTTAAACGTTGTACCAGTTTACATATCTGGTGACATTTGGAAAACATTCAATGCAATAAGCATGTTGCCAACAGTGGCAAAATTATACATGAATAAAAATTTAGGCTGGGGTTCAGAGATAGGATGAAAGGAATGACAGAAGAGAGCAAAGTCTTGGTTATGCCAAAGCTATGTGTTTCCTGGACACATGCAGATGTATATAGTCTTAAAAATATAAACAGGTGTAGATAAAATAAGGCGGACAAGTGGTGCAAATGGGTGGTTTCTGTGTTTTTCTATTGAGTTTTGTGAGTTAGTCAAGTCAAGTGCTCATTTAAAAAGAACAAAGAAAGATGAAAATACCTAAAATGTGTGTGCACAAATGCACACACACTAGCTCTTGCTCAGTTGTGTGTGTGTTTGTAAATTTTGGTTATGCCGAACTCTGAATTCTTACTATTACATCTGTTCTTGTTACAATTGAGTAAAGTTTGAAGTAAAATAAACATTAAATTAAAATAATGTGCTGATAGGTGTATTAAAATAATATGCAGATAGACATATTACTAACAAGCTTATAGACGTATACTCTCTGAAGCAGATATGAGGTACACAATGTTAGTGTGTTGGTTTATTTGAGTGTAAGGCCATACAATTGTTCATTTGTGAAATACCATGGAAACGCAAATAATTATTTACAGTAAATGCGAAGGGGAGGATGGAGGCTCCATGCGTGTGTGTGTGTGTGTGTGTGTGTGTGTGTGTGTGTGTGTGTGTGTGTGTCCATTTCAAATTTGATAATGTAGGCTTCTATTAAGAACAGACAGTATTCAGTTATGGTAATCTGCACTATCTGCGAGGAGTGAATATTTACGCAATTTCTTTCAGAAGGTATTTTATTGTAGATATTTTCGTCGCCTTCATCAATGGAAGAATACTCCAGAACAGGTCGTGCTTGTGTCTTGTTTACGATCTCTTTTCCAGATACATTGCATTTTCACGGAAGGATTTCCATCAAATCAAACCTTCTCCCCTAACACTGATTTTACGTGACGCCTCTTAGCATTTCACCTAAGTACATACATGATCTGACATGTTCACGTTGTTCGCCACTAAGATTACAACGTGATACTACCGGTTTCTTTTTCTTTGTTATAAGCATTATCTTGAATTCATCCACATTTAACGAGAGGTCATTGCCTTGTTGCCGCTCGAGGACGATACTTCCCTGTAGATGACAACGTGTGCAGCAAAGAAACTCATGGTACTGCTGATTCTATCTCATAAATCGTTTGCATATTATAAGAACGTTTGATGTCCTCGTTATGCTTTCTTGGGGCACATCCAATATTATGTTCCTTTTCTTGGTACATTTGGCGACTATAACGTACTGGGTTTAATTAGTTAAATATTCATGTGAACAATTATATATTTGCAAAGATACCCAGCATGATCCTATGTTGGCTGGCAGCTAATGATGTAGTATTGTTAGCTGGAATAGCATTGGCCCACTTTTCCATTTTCTTTGACATGTTAAGCTCTGATTAGTATACAGGGGACTGTTAAAACTGCAGTGTACGAGTTACTGTCCTATCTGTATCTTGAATGTGGATGAGTCGTTGTGCCATTATGATATTTTAGGCACTATTTATGTTTCCAATATAAAAAATATAAGGGAAATGTTAGCTTTATATGGGGTTACTTCGTCCCATATGTACAAAACTGCCCACATTACACAAAAAAAAACATGGAGACCATACTGTAAAATTTCAAATGATCATACATTAAACAGATTGTTACCATACATGAAGTAATTGTTTACTCCCAAAATTGGAGCTAAATAACTAAAAAACCCATAAAGAGAAAATGAACAACACAGATACTAATTACCTTATTTTTTAGGCGATCATTTCAAAAAGACAACACAATGTAAATATCAACAAAAGTGATGAAACAAAGTTGTCTTTTTTAGGAACAGAAAATTTGTTTATTTTAGAGACTTTTTTGGTTTGGTTTATTGTGCACACCATCTTCCCTGTAAGAGATCTCCTTATTATCAGTTGATAATTTTGAGCAGATACTTCATTTCTCTGTCTTCTCGATGAAGGTTTCATCAAGGATTTAAACTCTATTTCTGTTCGTTGGCTAGCAATCAAGAAGTCTGATTAGTGGGACAATTACATTACATTTTCAACCTGGGGATAAGGTTTTGGCTTTGGTCACTGTTAGGCCCTTGATCAGCCTAATGAGAAGAAAGAAAGAATGAGAAGAAAGAAAGAAAAGAATAAGATATTTAACTTGAGCCTAAAACTGTTCAGTTGAATGTTACCCAGAAACATTTGACAATTCTATCTTATTGTGAAATAGAGTGTTAACGTCATACTAGAATGAACAATAAAGTCTTTTTGTTTAACATCCCAATATAAGCATAAACTGTCTAACATAAAAATGACTTTCATATCAAACAGATGAAAGTTGAAACACAAATGCTCTACCTCAAAAAGAAAATCAGTCATATAACAAGCGCTCATATAGTGGTAGATTTGTTAACTACAGAAGCAGTGCATAAATAGTATAGGTAGTGTTGCTACCTATTGTTTGTAACAAGAAAAATGACATTAGTTTTTGCATGTATGAGCTTAAATGGAGTCGATTTTTTTTCTCCCCTTTTATTTTATTTTGCTCTGAGCCAATCTTATCTGCAAAGAGCCAATGTACCTGTTCATCTGCATGAATTGTTCACAAGATATCGGGTATGAATAGAGGAAGACATGTTTTTGAGTTCAACTGCTTCTTTAAGATAAACTTTATTTCCTTCAGGAATGTTTGAGCTTACAGTAAGCTCCATGATACTGCAACAGACAGATATCAGCGACTTTGGTCTGCCAATCTGTGTGTCCATTTGTTTTAAACTTTCTGTGAACAAGAGTGACCTTGTCTTCCATAAGTTTTCTCATGTACAATACTTGATCATCCGTAAAATAATGCAGGATGCTGTACATAGTAATTCAACCAATATAGTCTGGACACATGTATCTGACTGGAGAGTAATTACATATAGGGTTCCTTAAGGCTCAATCTTGGGTCCTGTATTGTTCCTGATATATGGAAACGATATTCGGTCTACTATATAACAAGCAGAATTAGTTCTTCGTGTATATGACACTAAGATTGTAATCAGTCAAAGCATACACAGAGAAACAGAAAAAATGATAAAAAAATTCTTAAAAGTACCATTAGCTGGTTTATGTGAACGGCCTCACCTTCAGTTTTTAGACAAAATTTAATCAGTTCTGCTATGTGTAACACATGGTAAACAAATAATAACTAGTGTCAGAACTTCAAAATTCTTAGGTGTCTATAATGACTATAATTTAAATCGGAAAGAGCGCATTTTGGAATGCCTAAAACAGCTTAGTTCAGCCACATTTGCACTTTGAATTATTTTTACACATGGGAAGAGAGAAATCACAAAGCTGACATATTTTCCATATTTTCGTTCAATATTGTCATGTGGAATAACGTTCTGGGGTCATTTATCACAAAGAGATTCCTCATTGCATAAAAACGTGCTGTTAAGAATAATATGTGGTGTTCGCCAACGATCGTCATGCACACATCTGTTTAACGAGTTGGGTATTATGTCTGTGGTTCACAGTATGTTTATTTCCTTATGACGTTTGTTTAAATAATCCACTGCAGTTCAAAAGAACAATAATGTACATATTACAATACTAAAAGGACAAATGGTATTCACTAATCCACATTGAGATTATCTTTGGTACAAAAATGGGTGCACAATGTTTTGATCACTTACCCAGATATATAAAATATCTAACACTCGTGTTGTTGTTGTTGTTGTGGTCTTCAGTCCTGAGACTGGTTTAATGCAGCTCTCCATGCTACTCTATCCTGTGCAAGCTTCTTCATCTCCTAGTATTTACTGGAACCTACATCCTTCCGCATCTGCTTAGTGTATTCATCTCTTGGTCTCCCTCTACGATTTTTACCCTCCACGCTGCCCTCCAATGCTAAATTTGTGATTCCTTGAGGCCTCAAAACATGTCCTACCAACCGGTCCCTTCTTTTTGTCAAGTTGTGCCGCAAACTTCTCTTCTCCCCAATTCTATTCAATACCTCCTCATTAGTTATGTGATGTACCCATCAAATCTTCAGCATTCTTCTGTAGCACCACATTTCGAAAGCTTCAATTCTCTTCTTGTCCAAACTATTTATCTTCCATGTTTCACTTCCATACATGGCTACAATCCATACAAATACTTTCAGAAACGACTTCCTGACACTTAAATCTATACTCGATGTTGACAAATTTCTCTTCTTCAGAAACGATTTCCTTGCTATTGCCAGTCTACATTTTATATCCTCTCTACTTCGACCAGCATCAGTTATTTTACTCCCTAAATAGCAAAGCTCCATTACTACTTTAAGTGTCTCATTTCCTAATCTAATACCCTCAGCATCACCCGATTTAATTCGACTACATTCCATTATCCTCGTTTTGCTTTGGTTGATGTTCATCTTATATCCTCCTTTCAAGACACTGTCCATTCCGTTCAACAGCGCTTCCAAGTCCTTTGCTGTCTCTAACAGAACTACAATGTCATCGGCGAACCTCAAAGTTTTTATTTCTTCTCCATGAATTTTAATACCTACTACGAATTTTTCTTTTGTTTCCTTTACTGCTTGCTCAATATACAGATTGAATAACATCGGGGAGAGGCTACAACCCTGTCTACTCCCTTCCCAACCACTGCTTCCCTTTCATGCCTCTCGACTCTTATCTAACACTTAACAAAGTAAAATTTCAAAGTAACTGAGAAAGTTTCTCCGTAACAACTCCTTATATACTGTAAAAGAACTTCTATTACTGTAACATGTCAGAGGTCATGGGCAGGAATTACTAACTCACATCTATGTATCTTTTTCTTCTTTTTCTAATATAAAAAGCTCAGAAATGTTCAGAATGCAGCCATATGTATAAATTAATTTGTGATGTGAATGTACAGTGACTCACACCAGATCAGTACGATCTATCGTGCGGGTCCGCAACTCGTGGTCTTGTGCCTAGCGTTACTGCCTCTGGATCATGGGGTCCCAGGTTCGATTCCCGGCGGAGTTGGGGATTTTCTCTGTTTGGAGACTGTATGTTTGTGTTGTCCCTGTCATTCCAACACCATCATTCACGACAGTGGCTAGACTGGACTGTGTAAAATAATATTGAACTGTGTAAAAATAGGGACTTTGTACAGGCAATTGAGCGCCCCACAAACAAAACATCATCTTAATCTATCGTGCGGAATGATGCACGAAACATGTAACTAACTAACCAACAGACTGTAAAGTATCTGCATCATTATCAAAGTCGATTAATTAAAACATCAGCTAAAGGACCGTTTATATTTGTTTAGATTTTCAGTTAATCATGAAATCGGTTTTACTCAACTGGAATCATGTTAATTCTGATAATATTTTACAAACCTGTAAGAAAGAGTTTCTGGAGAGTGTGAAGATCTTGCCCACTCTGATCTTGAGAGGCTGCGACGCCTGTTGCATGAAGATGAGCAGCGCACTGCAGAAACGACCATCAGCGCCTGGCCAGCCGCAGCTGAAGGCAGAGTCCAGCAGGCGCTCGCTCTGGTAACAGACACACACGACACACAGCAGTGGCGTACACTTTACTGTCAAATTTACACCACCAGATAATCTGCAGGAAATAGTTGTCTGTAATAAAAATGAACATAAATACGAATAATCAGTCTAGGTTCATTTCATTACAGATTGTCAGTGATGACAGGACTGGCAGGTACGCAGAATAATAAGATTTAAAATTTTGCGCGTATTGGGGAAGCCAATTCTTTGGTAGATGCAGTGGCTCCGCGAGATTTTTATTTTTTACTTTTGATGCCTTTTAGTTCTGGTGTAAAATATGAAAGTAGGCCTATATTTATTGGAAGTAAATGTAGTTTGTTAATATCGTGGGAGTGGAATCCCATTTGATTGTTCTGGTTACTATGCTTGTGTTGTCTAGCATTTCTCCTTCTTCTCAACAGTGATTAGACTTAAAGTACCTGATGTGACATCCTATGTTTACATTTTATGAAAACTGATCGACTATCCCTCTTGTACAGGATCTGTAGCTGTATGTCTTTTTCACGTTGTGTTGAAAATTTTCGTCCGTTCATGCAGTCAGCTAAATATCTCCTTTCTAAGGCATTAAAGAGCGTCGAGCGCTCAGCTGGGATTTTCTAGAGGATCTGTTGGTGTTCACAGTTATCTGAACACTGTAAGCAGCTTTGTCACATTCACTTGTGAAATATAGTTTCCCATACTGATGAAGTGCAGTTATTGCCTAAAATTCTTCCGGCAACTATTGGTGGCCATCGTCATTCTATAGAAACTGAGGGAGACAGAGGGCGAAATGGGGAATGTTTATAAAAATATTAATTACATGCCGCGACTAAACTTCATTGGAAACTACACATCATTTCTTACAGAGAATGTGAACGACTATAAAACATGATCTAGATAAAGAATTAAATTAACATTTGCTTATGCAGTATAATTAACGAATTATTTATAATAGTTGTGGAAGATAAGTTTACTTTAAAGACTAATCTCAAAAAATTTCAGAGAGGGGAAATAATATCAACTGCAGCTTTAAGAATTCTTTCTTGTCGTCACCGATATATAGCTACAGATCGATTATTGCACCATTGCGAAAGGTACAACAGAGCCTTAAATTAAATGTATGTTCAGCGTTAAAGGACGTTCCGTTAAGAAGAAGACGTATTTTGCGCTTTACAGGTCTTCAGCATATTATTTTCAACGAATGTATCCAATATAACTCAGATAACCGTAGGTGGAGACAGTTGTCCGACAGCACGTAGTTTACTTCTAAGAAGCACATAGCCACGTATAGCCAAAGAAGGGTCAAATATTCATTCTAACATTTGTAAATTTAGTACAGTAATTGCTTCTTGCAGCGTATAAGACCTCTTCATTTCTGAAGAATGAGCAGTTGATTTCTGCTCACGTAAATCTGGGAGGACACAAATGGGGAATAGTTTTCCTAAGGACTATGTGGTACGCTAGATTCTAGCCTGTGTCACATTTACATATTAAATATTCGTAGGAGAACCTACATCTAGGTCGTAAGTTGGTTCAAATGGAAATAAACCTTTATTCTCGTAACGCAAGCTTACCTTTACAGTATACAACTGCGCAGCCAGGTCAGACATGCCTGCTTGGCGGTTTTTGTACACAAGTGCCGTTTCCGGCTACAGTGCTCTCACCTTCCTAAAATCGTTTTATGACAGTTTTCAGCATCAACATTAACAGACGTCATATCACTGTAACTGGCATCAAAAGAGCTATCACAATAGTTATAAAAAGTATACAGTTCCATTAAATTAAAAATAGTACTTGCTTCACAATTTGCGTTGGCACACCGCTAAAAACATTAACCAAACAAAAAAAGTGAACCTCGACGCTCTAGGATTGGCCGAAAACAGCGTTTGAATATGTGCAACCGTTCACGAAATGAAATGGGTGTTATGTCGTACGTGGCTCACCCCGTATATGACGCTGGTGATCATAAGATATTGATAGTGGTTAATTCGCTAATTGTCAGTGCATTTGAAGCTGTACGATAGATAACCAGTGGTTTTCATGTGCTTGTTTTGCAACCATTTTTGTGTACATAATATGTGGTTCAAAGCTTTAACTACAGTCATCTACTAACCCATACCTGCATTCAGCACCCTCAATAAATGACGGTCTTGTATTTCATGTGCTTACATTGTCTACTTAGATGCGAAAATATGTAATTTAAAGTTCTGTTGTACATGAAAAGTGTCTTTGGGATGCGAAATTTCAATGTTAGACAATGATATTGTTCAAATGGTTCAAATGGCTCTGAGCACTATGGGACTTAACATCTATGGTCATCAGTCCCCTAGAACTTAGAACTACTTAAACCTACCTAACCTAAGGACATCACACAACACCCATCCATCACGAGGCAGAGAAAATCCCTGACCCCGCCGGGAGTCGAACCCGGGAACCCGGCCGTAGGAAGCGGGAACGCTACTGCACGACCACGAGATGCGAGCAATGATATTGTTAACTTTGGTAATTGTCACTGGTAAGTTCGCTTCGGCCTGTAGGTTGGATCTGAGGATTGTCCATCTGTGTGTTTGCAACCAATTTTTATGTATACAGATGAATTTAATGCATGGCAAAAAGGTCGATCTCTGGTCATCTGCTGACGTAATTTGTTTCAGCAGTGACAATAAGCGATCTGAATGTATTCTAATAAATGATACAGACCATTTAGATGGTGAAGCATTTCATTTGAAGGTCTGTTGTACTTAATTTTATTTTGGTGCAAAATCTGTGTTTTCCAGATCTGAATTTCTAATTATCACAAAAAACAACCTACGAGTGTTTTTTGCTCACTGTAAATAATAAATACATTTTTCTAAGATTTTACTCTCGGGACATCGACCTCTCATCTTCTTTGGAGGTGTTTCATCTGTGCAACTACCTTTCGTCGTGTGGTGTATCAAAACAATCTTGATGTTCTTCAATTTAATTGATAAAACACAGTAAAATCATTAAAACACGTTCCTCCTTCCTATCTAAAATCGTGATGAGCAATTTAGATAGGGATGTATTTAGTTTCTTGGCTCATTATGCTCGCGAAGTGAGTTTTCTGTGGGGAAACTTGCAATTTTCTTTCTGTTCAGTGTCTGGATTTTCGATATCCGCAATTATACTTGCATTTTACGCCCTGTTTCAGCGAAATCCTCTCACCTGGTGCTGAAACTTTACCGAAATTCGTTACATGGTGGCCCTAAACAGTATAATATAGAAATGGAAACAGCCTTCACGTATTTAGGTACTGTTGTAACACTTCATGATATGGCGAAATTGAATTTGAGGGCGTAGTGTGATTTACACCAAGAGCAGGCCTAAATAGTTATATACTAAATGCCTGCTTACCTATGTTTTACCTATTAGTTTACCCCATATGATTTTCTTTCTGATCAAGTGAGCTTTAGTACATCAATCTGTTAGGGCAAACTTGGAAAATCAACTATGTGTTTCTAATGTTATTTGTTCCTCACACTGAAATGAAAACACGTATATGTTTCAGTTTTAGAGATACCACTGTAGCACTGTACAAGTACTACAATGCAATTTAGAGTTTAGTTGCGAATGTATTGTGACTGACGCCAATAGTGTGACTAAATAATGTAAATAAATACATTCTTCAAGTATCTGGCAGTAATTCAGACTGCCTACTTGATTGTGTGTTTGACAAGCGTTTTCTGGATAGTGATGCTAGTATGGCTGTATTAAGCATTGCCTGAAAAGTCAACTGTCCGCAACCGTGTCTTTTTTTTTTTAGCCACCTGTATATAGGCAACAATGCTGCAGTGATTCAGTTAATTTGAGAGTCCACACTAATGTTTTATGTACCAATAGGACGAAAATATAGGTGTATATGGAAAATAACTGTGTGGTACTTGATATAAATATTGCAGTTTTTGTGTCAGTTACTAATTTTTGAATGCATTTGATACACTGAATTAACACTGTGACATTTGGCAAGCATCTCAGATGTAGAAAACAATTTTTTGTACCTTCCAGTTTGAGACAATAATCACACTTTGAACGTTTACAAAAGCACCCAGCTGTTGTTGAAGAGACAGAGCTGGAAGATAATTCATCAGTGGCTTTACTGCGCGTTTTTGAAGTTCTGAGGGCTAGTATTTACTGTAAAACTCATCTTCAACAACTACTTATTATTAATTAGTAAATTAAAGTTCATAAGGAAACTTTGGTTTGTAATAATTTATGGACAGTGTATTTTATACTAATTTGCATTTTTCGTAGAAAATACTATATAGTTTTAAATGAAATTTATAGATGTGACTGACCAGACGTTAAAAAAAATTATAGTCAGGACAGAAAATACAGTCGATGATATTTCTGTAACTCCAAAGGATCTCACATATTTTTAAATTGTGTGTGTGTGTGTGTGTGTGTGTGTGTGTGTGTGTGTGTGTGTGTGTGTGTGTTTGTGTACTCTGATGACGTATTTTATATGTGGAAATACTGCAAACGTAATTTTTTTATAAATAATTCAGGTCGTTAGGATATTTTTGAACACAGCCAAGTGAGCTGTGGCCACATTGTGATGTCACATTAACAGATGCTACAAACTACACTGTATTTGGCTTTTTCATTTTAATGTTAGCTTAAATACTAGGCTCTGACTGTTGGAAAGGTTAGAGGTCACAATCACAATTGGACTAGTTCTGCCATCTAGGATTTTGATTCGCTGTTTCGTTTCAGTGGTCCCTAAAACACTAGTCTGTGACTGGCTGGAGAAAAGCACTACTAGGTTAGTTGGCTGTTTCATTTTAATGGCTTGTAAAATACTGGGTTGTGATTGGATGGAGAGGGGAGGGTATGGGGACGGTGGCATGGGTTTCAGTGTGTCACGTGATAGATGAGCGGGTGGGGAGGGATGATGCTACCGCCATCCGGGATTGTGACGTCATATAGAAAGAAGGGCAGTACACTGAACATAGTGTGCGTTTCTGGTCGAGAGTCGGCATATCACACTTCGTGCTGCTGCTTTTAAGCAGGTGGTATATTCATGATTGGAACTAAATATTATTTACAACTTTTAATTGTTTTCTGCTGTTATTGATAGTCACTAAAGACGGTAAACGAGGAAAACTATTTGCTGCAATAGATTTCGTTTCTTACTGTTCATGGTTTTCCGAAGTGAGTGTATATCTACAGTCAGTTTACTGAAAGATAGATGCTGTGACAGAGAAAGCTAGTGTTGACACTGACAAAGAAAAAAATCGGTATGTTGAAGAGTGGAATATGAGAGAAGGTGTCCCTACTTCAGAGCATCACGAGTGAACATTGTATTTTACGTTCCACGGAGTTGTTGTAACTGCTGTGACGTCATCTGACTCCGTCAGTACTGTCAGACCCAATGCGAGAAGTTTCTCTTGCAATGTGTCAGTGTACCGACTGCCTTAGCGGCAGGCATTAACCCATGTAACAAGCTTTGTAGCGTCGTTATATGTTCCTGGAAATGGATTCTTATCCTTATTTAGCTAGTTCAGATATACTCTACTATCCCTTGAGGTTTATAGTTCTGTAATAAGGTTTGTAAGCACTCTGACTATTTTGTTAACAGATCTAGATATCGAAATGAAGTTACAGGAAAACTGTATTTCATAGAGACGGAAAAATATTGATAATATGTTCTTTATTTTCATGGATAGTGAAACAGCAGTGATTTAAAAGTGGAACTATATACATCCGAGGGAGAGAGGAAAGAGAGAGAGAGAGAGAGAGAGAGAGAGAGGCAGAGACAGAGAGAGAGAGAGAGAGAGAGAGAGAGAGAGAGAGAGAGCACTGGGAGCTCGTCTGTTCAGCGCAGATGAGAGAGCGGACAAATGGAAAGACTACACTGACGTCCTTTATGAGGTGGAGCGTTGGTCTGGTGGCGTTATTGAGGAAGAAATTGGGAGCGATATGGAGAATATACAGTGTTAGCGCCAGAGCTTAACAGCGCTTTGGAAGTCTTGCGATGAAAACAGCAGGACGGATAGACAACATTCTATCGATATTTCTAAAATAGTTGGGATGAATGGCAAACAAACTACTATTCATGAAACTTCCTGGCAGATTAGAACTGTGTGCCCGACCGAGGCTCGAACTCGGGACACGACTCACGGCTAAGCCATGTCTCCGGTATATCCTTTCTTTCAGGAATGCTAGTTCTGCAAGATTCGCAGGAGAGCTTCTGTAAAGTTTGGAAGGTAGGAGACGAGATACTGGCAGAAGTAAAGCTGTGAGTACCGGGCGTGAGTTGTGCTTCGGTAGCTCAGATGGCAGAGCACTTGCCTGCGAAAGGCAAAGGTCCCGAGTTCGAGTCTCGGTCGGGCACACAGTTTTAATCTGCCAGGAAGTTTCATATCAGCGCACACTCCGCTGCAGAGTGGAAATCTCATTCTGGAAACTACTATTCATGTTAGTGCGTAGAATCTATGCGTCTGGAGGCATACCATCACCGTTTCGGAGAAATGTCATCCACACAACGCCGAAGTTAGCAGTAGCAGGTAAGTGTGAAAACTATCGAAGAATGAGTTTACGTGTCTTACACCCGAATTGCTGACAAGAATCATATACAAAAGAATGGAAAAGAAAACTGGGAATCTGTTAGATGACGATTAGTTTTGCATTCAGAAAGGGAAGGACAACAGAGACGCAGTTCTGATGTAGTGATAATGAAAACAAGTTTTCATATCTGATGTCGTGATAATGGAAGCAAGACTTAAAAATCAAGCAACTTTAGTAGTAGTTGTTGACATGAAAAAACCGTTCGATGGTTTAAAATGATGCAAAGTATTATGAATTCTGAACAGTATACGGGTAAGCTGTAGGGAAAGGCAGATAATGTACAACATGTACGAGAAACTGAAAGGCTCAGCGAGACTGGAAGGTCAAAAATTCTGCGACAGAATAAAAAGTTGGAAAACATGAAAACGGTCTTTCGCACCTACTGCTCAATTTGAACAGCGAGAAACAATGATGCAAATAAAAGAAAGATTCAAGAAACAAATTAAAATGCAGGATAAAAGGATATAAACAATAACGGTCGTCGGCGACGATCTTCCCCTTAGCGAAAGAGAAGAAGAATTACAGGACGTGTTGAGTGATGTGAACAATCTGATGAGGACAGTATAAATAAATTGAAGAAAGACGCAAACCATGAAGAGCACCAGGAATGAGATTAGCGATAAACTTAAGATCACTGTTGGGGACAACGAAGAAGACGAAGTTAAGTAATTCTGCTAGCTTGGGAGTAAACTAGCACATGACGGACGCCGTAAGCAGGACACAAAAAATAATTCGTACTTGAGAAGAGGACATTCGTGGCCAAGAGAAATCTAATTGTACCACACATCGGCCCCAATCAGAGGAAGACATTTCTGAGAATGTACGTTTGGAGCACAGCGTTGTAAGGACTGTGGAAAAATTGGAAAAGAAGAGAATCGAAGCGTTTGACATTTCTGTTATAGACGGAGGAGGGGGGGGGGGGCGGGAATTGTCTGCAGAACCGACGAAGAAAGGAACTTAAGGAAAACAATGACTAGGTACGGGATGGTAGAACATGTGTTGAGGCACCAGAGAATAATTTCCATACTACTAGAGTTGGTTTACAGAGATTAAAAGCGATAGGGGAAGACGTGTACTGGGATATATGCAAGATATAACGTTTTATAAGTGTGCTGCGAAATCTGTCTTAAAAACAGTTATATAATAATTTTCTAAATTCAAATGGGAAGGGAGGAGTCAAGACGATGCCCATCATCCGTTAATGTAGTCAAAGTGGCTGAACAGGACCATGCTCGATGCTGGAAACAGTGCTCACCAACATTAGCATTGTGTATGCATTGTAGGATCGTTGCGTCTCGGAGAATGCACGAATATTGAGATTCAGTAAAGAAGAAAAACGCAATACTTCGCATTTTGTATTCAATGTGGTAGGAGTGCCAAATAGGTATTCAAGCTATACTCTAATGTATATTGTAATCGACGCCTTGCATCACCATAAACAAAAGCAACATTTTTTAATAATCCAGTATCAAGGTGTGAATGACCCAACAAGTCATGAATAAATAAGTTAAGTATAAGATGATACACAAAATCATGGCGCGAAACGTTTTTAAATGCCCTAAAACCAGTTCGCTGGATACTATGGCTATGAGTGGGATCATGCAAAAATGAGTACTTTCAGTGTCACACCTACTTAAGTGTATTATCTGTGAAGCCACTTCAAATAATACTGCTTGAAGCGGTAGACCTTCCTAAAGCAGAGACGATTTGTGGACGTATGATGGAGAAGTGCAAAACCTACGGTTTATAGTGTAGGTATGGTAGCCTCACAACCAAAAAACCCAAATGAATTGCTGATGCAAGTCGTGTAACTACAGTACTGCCCATGTGAAAGGAAAATAGTTTAGTTGTAAGTATTTCACTAGAATAAAATTCGAAGACTCTAAAAGAAATAGAAGCGGATCATTCAACAAGTACCTCAAATGACCAAAAGGTACTGAGCAATCGGAGAAACTTTGGTCCCTTCATTCGCCGTTTAATGTAGCAAAACGTTTATTGCATACTTCCTTTTCCAGCTTCCATCAAGTTTTAGGCCTATCCAGACTATATCGTGTTGACTAAGCGCGGCTGCACTAACACCCATTAATTTCTCTCAGTATAAACGCTGTATCAGATTTCTGGTGTGACATCTTCATAACATAGTATTATGTTCGTTGCTATGAACCTTTGTGTCGGGTTGAAACGATTTTCTCAGAAGTTTTCCCTATATATGTTTCCCACTAAAAACTTCTCAAAAAATAAAAAAATAAAACATTTTAAATAATTTATGAATAGTGTGTTTCAGAATATTCATCTGAGTCTATGTCAAACATGTTGACTTAAGTTGTACCCACCTTACGAGAAATTGAATCTTATTTTTTACTGTTTAGTTAGTACATCTCTGAACCAAATGAGTACATTCCTTTGTGAAATTACTTCACGCTGGAGCAACCTCATCACACTCTAAAAAAGCAATGATTTAGCTGACCTAGCACACAACATAAAAAAATTATTCAGGAAACCAGAAGTAACCATAAAGAAACCCTGAAAGCAGTTTATCAAGAGAGAAAGCTACTAAACAGCATAAACATGAAACTCAATAATAACAATGCCATGATTCTGAAAGTTGACAATAGCACTTCTGTAATAATTATGAACAAAGATGAATACATCATTAAAACACTGACTTTCTTTCCTCAAAACAACATAACACAGCTTAAACAAGATCCAACTGAATATGCCAAAACAAAATCAGAAAAATGGTTAACAAATGCAATTCCCTTTTCACAGAAAAAAAGCAAAAATATACGTTTTAAAGAATCCCATTGCCCCAAAACTGAGAGCTCGACCTCAGACCCATAAACCTCACGTTCCTTTGAGGCTTACATAAGATTCTGAAGCAGTACTACACTTTTGATAGGTTGTACTTAGTGAAGAACATAAATGAATTAGTAACTAAAATTAATAACTAGAAATTCCTACAGGTACCAGATTTGCCTCTTTGGATGTAACTAACCCATTTACAAATGTACCAACTGATGCAACAATAGACATAATCTTTGAAAACTTAGCAGAACATAAAAAATTGTGAATTCCAGAAATATCAGAAGTCAAGGACATGTTGCAGCTAATATTCTCACGCAGTTATTTTACATTTTATGGGAAAGTTTACCAATAGAAGGAGGGTCTTGCCATGGGCAGCAGCATATCAAGTATCCTGGCACATATTTTCTCAATCATCTGGAAATAAGTTCTTCATAGAATAACAATAAACTGAAAAGTAAAATAATGTATTACTGGAGACCTGTTGACGATACGTTGCTACTCTTTAATGGAACAAAAGAGGAAGCAGAAGAGCTACTAGCATTATTTAGTTCTTTCAACAAAAACATAAAATTCACAACAGAACATAAGTACAACAAAAGTGTCAAATTCCTGGTTCTTAAAATCATCAGCCACCATCAAAAACACCAGCTGAGCATGCACAGAAAGCACATATACATAGACATAGCACCGCACAACTCATCACGCCACCTCATCACATAGAAGCATGCTGCATGTAGGTCCATGCTACACTCTCTTGATTTAGGGGGAACCAGCCTCAGGAGTGAGCTACATACAATAAAAGTCTGTCCCATAAATAATGAATGGCTACACAGACAAAAGAGCTGATAAATTAAATAAACAAATACACAAAAGTAAGATAAGAAACGGCCACACTGTGAAAGAAGATATAATATTTGCCAGTGTTCCATACCAGGGCCCCGTATCACAAAAATCGCTAACCTTTCAAAAAAAAAAAAAAAAGAAAAAAAGTAACAGTTTCATTCTCAACTAATAATAAGTTAGCAAACTTACTCGCGCATACCATGAAATCAAATACACAAAAATTCAACAACAGTGGAGTGTACAAAGTATCAGGCCACAGTTGTCCCACCTACTATACGCATTTTCGAGAACACTTTATTGCTTTCAGGCTCACCCCCTTCGGAAAATCAGTTATTGCACAACGCATGTTGGAAACGAGACACATCTCAATAGACTAGAAAACCGTTTGTTAGTACTGCATAATGAAGCCAAATGTAAGTTCCTAAATCTTTTAGAACAACTGGAGATAAACCACCACAAAATCAGAGAAACCAGAATCTGTGTTAAATGAACACTCAGATTTGGAAGCCACAGTCACTATTTTCAAGACGTATTCCAAAGTGATTCCTTGCACATGTAAATTGTTTAACAGTTAGATCAGTGGCACTAAAAATAAATTCATCTTTGATCACACCATGTACATCATCTGTGAAGTGGTTACAAAAATGTGTATGAAGATGTGCCTCTTGAGGGAAGTGGTATGCGTGGACAGGACGGAGAAACCATTGCATGATGGTGTCAAAAGCTTAAAAACGCATTTCTTGTTGTGGTAAGTTGACACTATTTCATTTTTCCCATAGTTTCGTAAATATTTTCCGCACTTGACTTACGAAATTCATAACATGAAACCTTTTCATGAGGGGAACACGCGTTATCACCTCATTCAAGAGCAAAAATAAATGTTGTATTAAGGTAACTTACATCTGAGGTTGGACCCACAGGGCCGAAATGCACCGTGTACTTAATAAAACTCGAAAATGTGTGACTGAAGGCGTTTTTAATTCGTACTTCCAGTGTACTGTATTTTTCTTTCAATTCGGGAGGAAGTCCATATCTGTCCCCAGTCTTCAGAAAATGGTTTTTATGTATCACACTCATTTCCATCTGTGCACACAACGATGTGACAATGATGAATTATTTATATCATTCAGCATATTTTATAAATGGTTCCGAATATCGAAATGTGATTTTAGCCAATGGAAGCAGGGAAGAAAATATTTCCTAATGTAGTTAATGTATGAAATTTTCATACATATCGCAACACAACTAACTACAGAATTTTTTCCAGCCATACAAATACCTACATTTTTATATAAAATTCATCAAATATATATTAATTAACATAATAAACTGTCATCTGTTTGAAAAATGCACTTCTTAGTGTTTGTAACTACACATCAAATGCAAAATTGCAGTTTCAATTGTGCATATCTGTTTTTAATTATCGATATTACTTAAAAATTGTTAATAACAATATCTTTTGAATTAAAAACATCACAAATTTATTAGCAATCTTTTATAAAATATCGACAATTTCGAAGCTGTCTTTTCAAAGATCAATGGAATTTTCCGTACAATATGTACCTAGAAACAACACATGCATTTTTCATACAAGTAATGACTAGATACGAGCACATGCATATGGTCGTCCGCGTGCAAACCAGTGGCATGCGTTACTTGGCTCCAGCGCATGTACTCCCTTGTCCTTATGTGAAACTGCCACACACACCTAGCGGGCACGGAAAGTGAATGCACTTTGAGATGGGCCCGCAGCCACTCGCCTAGCACGGAGCTGCTATTGGCCTAGCCTATGTGACCTACAGAGTGCGCCACTGATAGGGACCTTACTGAGGCTAGTTACAATGCCTCCGATCTGCAATCGATAACGTCTGCTGCTTGTAAAAGGTCTGTAGACGAAATCTTTATAATCGTCACAGAAGCGGAAAGTGTATGGTACTTACTACCCAAAAAAGTAATTTAAAAAATTCAGATTTGAGTTACATAACCTTATCAACTCATCGTGAGTACAACAGTTTTGGCAGTCATAATGACGTGTAGGAGAAAATACAAAAATTCAGTAAATGAAGCAGGTTAAAGGGAATACAGAGTTCAAAAATAAGATTTACAGTAAGTGCAGTATGGCTAAGCAGGTTAAAGGGAATACAGAGTTCAAAAATAAGATTTACAGTAAGTTCAGTATGGCTAAGCACGAATGGCTAGAGGTAAATGTAAGGCGATAGAAGCACGAATAGGTCAGGGAAAGATAGCAACTACATTTAGAGAAATTAAAGAGACGTTTGGATGAAAGTGAAGCAGCTCTGTGTATGTCAGTAACTCTCAAGGCAAGCCAGGGTTAAGAAAAGAAGGGTAAGCTGAAAGTTGGAATAAATATATAAAAGGACTAGATAAGAAAAATTAAACTGAAGGGAATATTACGGAAAAGGAAGTGGAATTGGGTGAAGATGAGATGGGACATATGAGACACAGAAAGAATACTGAAGATTACTAATGAAGAGGCACTGAATCCAATTGGGGAAAAAATTACTTTATAATGCAACTTAATTAAAATAAGGTTTCAGTTGGGGGAACATTTTTTAAAGCAACAAGAAAGTGTCAAATTGGTAATAGTTGGAAGCGGGGAGTAAGAATTGTAGAGGGATAAAAGGGAAGAATACAGCGAGCATGTTCAAAAGTGTGCATGAGTAGGTTGCAATAGGTATTTGGCGATAACAAGGAAAGCACAGGATAGAACAGCATGGAGAGATGCTTCAGACCAGTTTTCAGACTGAAAACCGCAGCAGTAACAACAACAAAAACGACAAAACGACAGTACCGTCAAATACGTCCGGAAACTTGTTTCCACACAGATGCAGTACACTGAACAAGTCAACTGTGGGATGGCGTTCTCCAATCTTTTGTGGTACTCAAGCATTAGATTTTATTTCTTAATTAGAAGCGCACGTTATTTTGGTGCTATTAAGTCAGTAATTTTGGGTGTTATTTAAAATACTGGATGTCTTTACAAAATGGTTCAAATGGCTCTGAGCACTATGGGACTCAACTGATGTGGTCATTAGTCCCCTAGAACTTAGAACTACTTAAACCTAACTAACCTAAGGACATCACACACATCCATGCCCGAGGCAGGATTCGAACCTGCGACCGTAGCTGTCGCACGGTTCCGGACTGCGCGCCTAGAACCGCGAGACCACCGCGGCCGGCGATGTCTTTACAGCAGAAGAATCTTGGAATACCAATAGAATTATGTCAGATTTGCAGATTCTTATTCACTATTCATTACTGCCTCGTCGTGACGAATAGAAACTTACATGGTCAGTTAGTGATTGTCCGAAGAGGCAGAAGAGTGCAGTCTGCGCCATATAGATGGGGCAAGCGAGCAACCTTTTCACCACGGCTGGTCCTTTCCAGCCTCCTTGGAACAGCTGGAACAACACAATCTGAATCAACAGCAGAAATGCCTCACTATAGTAAACATCTGTATGAACAAATACACAGTTTTACAGCTCTTTACAGGGTGTTTCACAATTCCTGTAACATGCTTTTTATGGATTGTAGTGGGGATTTAATAGACAAATTTTCAGTAAGGAACCCATGTGAGAAAATGTGCCGTCTGAGTGTAAACTAAGATCGAAGAACAGATCACTTTCAAATCTCCCTATTCATGGTACGGATACAACGAGGATAATGAACTCTAGCCCAATGCTCTACATAAGCCCATGGCAGGGCAAAGTTACGAATATTCGTCTCGCGTTCTTTTATACGTACCGAAGGCCGCCAGCTTCAAAGTCGGGTGTACGGCGCATCCGTAGAGCACCACAGTCAACACTCCTAGTTGCGAACGTTTCATTTCCCCGCAGCCGTAATTGTAATCGGGCGAAAATGGTATGTGACATCACAATTACAACAGGAACTGATGACGGCACCATCTTCTCAATTCTTTGCGTATTGTGTATCGAGAGATTTGAAAGTGGACCGATTTTTAAATTTATTTTACATCCAAATGGTACATTTGTGGAACGGAGTTCCTTATTTACTAAGTTGTCCCAACAAATCCTATAAGCCCTTAATAATAATTTTGCAACACCCTGTATACCGATAATATTTCATCGAGCTTCCAACTACGTTTGCTCGTTGGATACCAACTAGCTTTCGGCCGAGCGCTCGTCGGCCATTGTCAAGTTGGCCATTGTGTGACTGCCGCTGTCGCCCGGATACTGCCTCGCTGCCGTCTGTGTCGTTACTCATTACTCGCACAAGCATCATATCTGGTAAGGACCTTCGTCTACCAGTGGAAGACATTTTGCCGGCCGCGGTGACCGTGCGGTTCTAGGCGCTCCAGTCCGGAACCGCGCTGCTGCTACGGTCGCAGGTTCGAATCCTGCCTCGGGCATGGATGTGTGTGATGTGCTTAGGTTTAAGTAGTTCTAAGTCTAGGGAACTGATGACCTGAGATGTTGAGTCCCATAGTGCTCAGAGCCATTTGAAGACATTTTGAGCGCTATGAACCTGCCGAAAGGACCGAGCCACTTACGGAATTCGGCTGCAGCTATCGATAAATTTCGCAAGCCATTTCACTGAATGAACCTGAGCGTAATTGTTTGTTGCATCATCTGGCCACCGCTGTGGATGAAGCTGTACTGTGCGTTCTTGATGCGAGGAAAAGTAGTCCATTCTTTGATTGCGAACCCACTTGTTGCTGTAACTCACCCTTATTAACTCTTTTGGCACTTGCATCTCTGTTGTGGCAGCATGACCATTGCAAGTCGAATTGAGATGGTGTGACAGATCCATGTCCTGGAGACCGATCATTCTTCACCTTTCCAATTCATTCATATTCTGATATTGCACCCAATTGCATCTAGACTTAGTGGCCTGATATTTTCTTTCGCGCTTCCATTTAGTTTGTCAGGAATTTATTATACCTGTTTTTGGTGTAACATAGACCTTAAGTGTCATGGAAGATTGGGCACTACAAGGCTAGTGTATATACATGATTAATCTCGAATTCTGCTTCATTTGCACCATAATTTTTGGAAACCAATTTTTCCCAGAAAATAAGTTGCTCTGTCTGACAAACAATGTTAAGCATGCGTATGAGAAGTGGGAAACGAAATGAAACTACTTGCATGGAGAGAGCACTTGATATTATTTCAGTGATTACAAAATCGACTCAAATTTAGGCAGACGTTGCATCGGACTCCATGCATGCACTGAGTCTGTTAGGAAGAATGTCATAAAGTCCAATGGCTCCTGACCTGAGGCGAATTGTCCACAAATGTGGTCCTTTATATCCTGGATACTGCCAGTGGGACAGAGTTGGCGATTGAGCTATTAGCATACATGTCCTGTCGGGGACACATCTGGGGATGTTACTGTCCACGAAAGTACCTCACCATCGCGTCAACAGGTCGTAGAGTCATGTGTGGAGAAGCATTGTCATTTTGAAAACCGGCTCCAAGGTACAGTAACATGAAAGGTAACACATGAGGGCGTAGGATGTCTGAAGCGTATCGTTCTGCCATCAGAGTTCCATTAATCACTAGTACGTCACGAGTAACACTTTGTAAATTGACCTCTCTCAAAGTATCTCCATACACACCGACGATAGTAGCCCGGATTGGTGCAGAACCGTAATTCATCGCTGAAAGCAAAGTGGCACCATTTATCACCAGTTAAGGCACCACTCCAAGCGCAGCGGTTTGTATTAAGATGTTAATGGGAGCCTACACGAGGGGTGGTAATTGCCTAGTATGGCTGCTACTATTCTCCGGTTAACGGTGCTGACACAGAATTTTGGAGGTAGCCCATTATTTGTTGTAGGATGTCAGTCACAGACGTGAAAGAGTTACAATGTGCTTGGTGCATAAAATGCCGATATTCCCTTGTGATAGTCAGATGTGGTCTACCGAAACTTTTACGAGGAGTATGCTTGTGCTTACATATTGATGCAGTTCGACATCACGCCTCTGTCACTTTCGCGTACCCAGCAAATCTGGATATAGCAAGATGCGACCAGTCAGCCAAATGGAGACTCACAATGATGGCTCTTTCAAACTCTCACCGGCGCTGATGATGCTATCTCATACGAGTACGCGGCATCTGCGTGTCTTTCACACAGATGCCTCAACGTCTGACTGTTAACAACCCTTATATATCCTACCAGGATTGTAAACAACAATATGCATGAACAACATCTATGCATTCTGGAATGTGTTCACAGACACTTGCATTTCTAATCATTTACATATCCGCCATATTGTATAATTGTACGAAGTTACATTGCCTTCCGACCATGTCTTTCGGGTGCTTCGCTTTTCTTGTCGGGCAGCATGTGTCATTCGTTTCCTTAATCACAGGTGAAAGACACAGCTTTATTCCTGGTTATTCTTTTTGATACGCAGTCCCTCTTAGCACACATCGTTGAAACGAATATTGCAGTAGACTAATATGGCACCATTCTATCAAATGAACAAATTAAATTCCAGTTTAAGCAATACATTTGTCTGCAAAGAGAAACAATCTGACGCTTTACTTTAGCGTTTCATGTCACATATGATTAGATGCATTTATGTTGACTCGCTTCATTTACACACTGGGAAACTAAGTTAAAAATATTTGCGAATACCTACCAGACGCCCCTTAGGACATCATCCAAGACATTAAGGACGCAAATGTTTATTATGTACAGAAATGGATTTGAAGCACTAAGGTATTTTGTATTTCGTTTCTGCTCGTTCCTTATTGATGTATCAGCAGGGAAAAATTTTAATGTAGAAGCATTCCTTTAAAACAGCATTAAAATTGCTCAAAATAACTTTAACACTGTATTACGATCACCAGTTGAATTCAGTTGATGAGTATGGTTCTACATTTTAGGTGATACACAGATTAGTACGAAACGTTATACATCGTATCAAATCTTTTCTGATACACAAAATACACTCCTGGAAATTGAAATAAGAACACCGTGAATTCATTGTCCCAGGAAGGGGAAACTTTATTGACACATTCCTGGGGTCAGATACATCACATGATCACACTGACAGAACCACAGGCACATAGACACAGGCAACAGAGCATGCACAATGTCGGCACTAGTACAGTGTATATCCACCTTTCGCTTCAATGCAGGCTGCTATTCTCCCATGGAGACGATCGTAGAGATGCTGGATGTAGTCCTGTGGAACGGCTTGCCATGCCATTTCCACCTGGCGCCTCAGTTGGACCAGCGTTCGTGCTGGATGTGCAGACCGCGTGAGACGACGCTTCATCCAGTCCCAAACATGCTCAATGGGGGACAGATCCGGAGATCTTGCTGGCCAGGGTAGTTGACTTACACCTTCTAGAGCACGTTGGGTGGCACGGGATACATGCGGACGTGCATTGTCCTGTTGGAACAGCAAGTTCCCTTGCCGGTCTAGGAATGGTAGAACGATGGGTTCGATGACGGTTTGGATGTGCCGTGCACTATTCAGTGTCCCCTCGACGATCACCAGAGGTGTACGGCCAGTGTAGGAGATCGCTCCCCACACCATGATGCCGGGTGTTGGCCCTGTGTGCCTCGGTCGTATGCAGTCCTGATTGTGGCGCTCACCTGCACGGCGCCAAACACGCATACGACCATCATTGGCACCAAGGCAGAAGCGACTCTCATCGCTGAAGACGACACGTCTCCATTCGTCCCTCCATTCACGCCTGTCGCGACACCACTGGAGGCGGGCTGCACGATGTTGGGGCGTGAGCGGAAGACGGCCTAACGGTGTGCGGGACCGTAGCCCAGCTTCATGGAGACGGTTGCGAATGGTCCTCGCCGATTCCCCAGGAGCAACAGTGTCCCTAATTTGCTGGGAAGTGGCGGTGCGGTCCCCTACGGCACTGCGTAGGATCCTACGCTCTTGACGTGCATCCGTGCGTCGCTGCGGTCCGGTCCCAGGTCGACGGGCACGTGCACCTTCCGCCGACCACTGGCGACAACATCGATGTACTATGGAGACCTCACGCCCCACGTGTTGAGCAATTCGGCGGTACGTCCACCCGGCCTCCCGCATGCCCACTATACGCCCTCGCTCAAACTCCGTCAACTGCACATACGTTTCACGTCCACGCTGTCGCGGCATGCTAACAGTGTTAAAGACTGCGATGGAGCTCCGTACGCCACGGCAAACTGGCTGACACTGACGGCGGCGGTGCACAAATGCTGCGCAGCTAGCGCCATTCGACGGCCAACACCGCGTTTTCTGGTGTGTCCGCTCTGCCGTGCGTGTGATCATTGCTTGTACAGCCCTCTCACAGTGTCCGGAGCAAGTATGGTGGGTCTGACACACCGGTGTCAATGTGTTCTTTTTTCCATTTCCAGGAGTGTAAAATTATACAAAAGCGATTCTTGTCTTCTGTGTTTAACAGAAAATCAGAGCGTCCTTTTTCCTGTTTAAGAACAAAGCTTAATAACCAGACACGCTACATCAATTTCTTACCCCGGTCACATAATATGTACTGCGTTTTACTGTGACTGAGAGTCAGTCTGTTAGATGCACATTAGCAAAGGATACTTTGTAGTTGAGGTCTTTCCCCCGAATTTGTGGCTTCTTTTGCCGTCTGAAAATGAAATATCTGGTTGTCCTGGTGCTGTGTTACTCACAATTTAAAAAAAAATCGTGGAGTGGGTCACTGGATGAACGCCCCTAATATAGTTTCCTGTAAAATGTCACTTTACTGTGAGTTTCTGTGACACAAGTAAAATAATGAAACGAAGTGCATGACTTTTTTTCTTGGCAGATAACAGACCAACAATTTCAAGGAGAAACAACAACATTTCGTCCGCGAAAGGGTTTAAAACACCTTGTGTGGTTGTCACTAGCATTAGTGCTACCAACATACATCCGCAAATTTCTCAGTAGTTTTACTCATGGGGAAAAAATCTCTTTACTGTCGACTGAAACGTTATAGTCACTGAAAAAAGAGCAAACTCTTTGCAAAAAGTAACTGAAACTCTTAAGGAAGTTTAAAATTGGTCAACATGAAGAACGCTTCATTGAACATAAAGAAAGGAAATGCCATAAATTTCAGTTTGAAAAGGAAAAATGTCACTCTTAAATGAAATGTAGGTTGTATCGGTATATATACTGCATAAAGGACGCAAAGTTTCTGCTAACGGATGTTAATCATCAGTTGAAGTGGTGTCACACAAAGATATATGAGAACAAAATTTCATCAACAGTAACAGCCAGTTGCTTTTAGTTACGCGCCGTTCGTATGTACCTTCTATCGTTTATTATGAAAGTATTTTCTGAGAAATAAATACACAAAACATATTGGTAGTTGGACTTATTATAAAGATCTGTTCAAAAATTAGGGATTTTAACTATAGTATATGATTATATTTAACAACCAGATCAGCATATCAATTATCCTGATATCTATGTACATTTACCATGAAGTAATAAATGTAAAATTCAAAACAGCGCTTTGCGCCGACGAATGGAGTGTTACTATCAGTTGCCTATCGATATTAAATTCATTTACTAAAACAAACTTACCTGAAACGTCAGTTGAAAGATCTCTGAAGAACAATTTACTTTATCTAGTGAAGGATAAATGACTGATTAGATAACACTTCCAGGGGTTTAGTAGAAAAATGTAAATCAACTAAATAATAGTAAAACACAAACGGAATCTACATCGAGCTTTGAACGCATATTTTATGTTCTAGAAAACCTTGCACAAATGCTCTGCAGTAGATAACACGTTCGCCATGTCTACCTTAAATTACTTCAGGTAAATGCTAAGATGGTTCCTATTAAAAGATTCGTATTCTTGTTAAACAGCATTAGTATGGTACTGCCTGTATATATCAATTATGTTTCTTGTCTTAAAGTGCAATATGACGACATTCCTACACATAAAGTTTTAGAATGTGACCATCACTTGTCAGTCTCCTTTTATTCTCCGAAGACTGGATACACTGTACACAGAATAATTTTTCTCGTAAATAGTTCCAGAGGCACTTGTCACTGAGTACCTACCTCAACAAATCCGAAGGCATGTAAACAAATGGTAAGGGCGTTCACTAGCAGAATGATGTACGTGGACTTACTCATCCCTTCCTCCAGCTCGTTGACGCACCTGTCAAGGCAGAAATAACACACAAACTTAACTCCATTGTGTCTCATTTCTGAGAGATACAGTAATGTTTAACATGTGGGACGGAATCACAATGCAATAGTGATAGCTGCTTTGTTGGAGTAGGAAATATTGTGTCACCACAATGGATGCAGTAGTTTTACGTGAGGAGATATTTAGACTTTTCTCTACCCGCGCTTTTCGAGTGCAGGGTAGACAATACACTAAATATTAAAACACGAACGCGCACAGGTCGTGAGTGCGTGGGACAGTTCCTTAATTGAGTTTATCAATCGGGGCAGCGTCGCAGTCCTATCAGCGTCTTGTTTCAATCCACACTACGACCTGTCGTCCCAAGGAATAAACACACACAGTAATTGGTAGCTGCCTCTAATCCAATTCCTCATGAATGTGTATAACGTTTTTCAGTATTAACAATAAATACCACACAATACAATACTTATCTATGGAAGTTGACAGTGAGACAGTGTTATTTACAAGCCCAACTTAATTGTGGCACATAATATTACCGTGACTTCCAGTTTGTGTCAGTCTGTCCGTGTTTGATGACACAGTGTGTCCAAGAATTTTTAATAGTACGACTCCCCTTGCGAGCGGCTACTGTAAGTGGATGAATCATTACTGGAAACTTCAGCGTTGTGATTGCTAAAAACATCAATAATGTATTTCACCTGGTCCCTATTGCAGGTAGCAACATTAAAAATTCCTGGCAGTTTAAAAATGTGTGCTGGACCGTGACTCGAACTTGGTACCTTTGCATTTCGCGGGCAAGTGCTCTATCAACTTTGCTCCCCAAGCACGACTGACGACCCAGCCGCACAGCTTCAATTCTGCCAGTACCTCTTCTCCTACCTTCCAAATCTCACAGAAGCTCTTCTGCGAACCTCCAGAACTAACACTCCTTGGGGAAACATTAAGGATTTATAAAAGAGGTCTAACGCAACAATACGTTTCTGAACCAACGAGAAGTTTATGCAGAAAAATATGGGATAGTTAATACTTTTTGTAACAATGACAACATCTTTACTGTTTCTAATTACATTTTTCGGACAATGTCAATTACTGAATTATCTCTCTGAAAGAACTATTTAAAATCCATCGACATTCGAAATGTTAACGACCATCAAATGCACGTAACACAGTAGCAAACAATGCATCGTGAAACAACACAAAAAATGCGCATTGTAAGAAAGGAAGGAGTGAAAAAAACATGGTTCAAATGGCTCTGAGCACTATGGGACTTAACATCTATGGTCGTCAGTCCCCTAGAACTTAGAACTACTTAAACCTAACTAACCTAAGGACATGACACAACACCCAGCCATCACGAGGTAGAGAAAGTCCCTGACCCCGCCGGGAATCGAACCCGGGAACCCGGGCGTGGGAAGCGAGAACGCTACCGCACGACCACGAGATGCGGGCGGAAGAACTGAAAATAAACGTAAATACGTTTATTTTTGTATTGTGGGAATGAGCAGAAGGTTCCATACGTAAAATATTATGAAACGGTGCTAATTTTCTAGGTATATACGATAAATTGAATCTACATGACCGTACTTCAATCTCTTATTTTTAATGCCGATTTGGGTCTCAACGACAAATTGAAGAATAGAAAACGATGTACTGTACTCATATTTAAATTTTTTATCTTATGCTTTTGTCTCTCCAGAAGGTTAAATTCCTCCTAATTTAACACTTTGTAGCCATAGTGAGGAAACAAAAAAAAGTTATTATTAACTTTGTAATGCGCTACACTAATAATAAAATCTTTTCCCCAAACTTCCCGTGACTACCGCCACAACTGTGGAATATTCCGATGACCTTTGTCTTTAATGGGCTTATTAGTAATCGAAACTATCATTCATTGTGGAAATAGTAAGCCATTTGAATTTCGAACATTACTCAGTATTTTTTGCCAATGAGCGAAATGCGAATACAGGATAGTAGAGTTTGTCCACAGTTTTCTTACATGTAGCTAATATTCGACTTGTATTAAACTATAGCTGTCCTCATACTGACGGTTTTTGACGTTCGCAAATAATTTTATCATCGGTTTGAATTCTGACTTTTAATGAAAAATTATTGAACCAAAGTAACCACTAGAGCCACATACTGAATTCATTTAATAATACACATCATTATGGTTAAAATGAGAAGGAAATTCGACAAAAATTATTTTGCCATCAGATTATTGTAAAACGCTCTAATTATCTGCCAGGGAACCTATACGAAGTGATATGTGTGCACTAAGGTAAGACTTCAGCTTACAATTCGTTTCGAAAATCAGACGTACATTTACCATAAAGATACTGGCAGAAGAGAAGCTGTGAGAATGGATAATGAGTAGTTCCTAGATAGTTCATCTTGTAAGAGCTCAGTTCACACAAAAGCTTTCGAGTTAAAGTCTGGTACATAGTTTCAGTCCTTCACGGTTTTGGTTTTGTTAAGTTCTTTGGAAATTGAACTTGAAGAAAAGTAGATACCTTCCTTTATAGCGATTAAAGTGGTATTATGCAAATACAGATCACTTTTTCTGTTAAGAATTCACTGCATTTCCTTTTACGCAAACCCATGTTAGTAGCTGTGATCTTCTGAGCGGTTATGTGTAATGGCATGACATTGTCAGAATTCTCAACCTTCAACAACAGCCCACTGAAAGTTTCTGTACTTAAACACTGTAAGTCTGTTGTTGCTGTCCTTTTCTTGAAATAATTCGTCACTGCTCAAAAATTCCACGGAGTATTATTTCAGAGGTTTTAGCTAACTCAACAAGGTCTCGCGTTTTAGTATCAGTGACGCTGATTCACAAATTATTGGCCAACGGTGAGAAAGATACATGCGTCGGGAATCTGGCAGTATCTCGGCTGCATTTTGTGTCGTCCTCATGAGCGGGATGGCTCTAATCACTTCAAATTTTTTTTTCACTAATGCCATCAAATCATCTGACCGACCTGACGAGGTTCGAGTGACGTAAATATGTTATCTCACCATTTCAACGTACAGATCCTTTCTGAATTATGTCGGCCAAATTCTTTGTGCGGCCATGATAATAGTAGCCATTGCGTATGTAGCTTATTTATACTTCTGCTACATGTCCTACTACTGAAATGTGTTAATTCGTCGCGACACACGTGTAATTCCATTCAGTTTAAACGTCGTCAGTGATAGTTTTTCACCCGTTGCTTGCTTACTATGAGACTGTGATGTTCGCATGTATGGATCACTAGAACTTCACTTTTGGCAGTAGTACTTTAAATAAAAAAATTGATGAATACACATGATTATAAAAGGTGGACAACGAAACCTGACACAACATGTTTGTCTGTGAAGTTTGCTAGTAACGCAACATTTTCTTCGGACGGCGAGTAACACACTCCATGGACAGCCATAGGGTGGTAGGCTGCCAGTGGAAACGTAGTTTCCCCGCTAACTGTCCAACCCTTCGCAAACCTTCTCAGGTGCCTAATGCAGTTTTGTAACAGTATATTCATCTTTTTTCTCGTTTCCTGACGTACCTGTCAATTTAACGCACTTTGTACAAACCAGGATCTGAAGCAACAGCTGGGAAGAACAGCAATAAATTAGGTACTTTTGAACAATAGGCTTTTGGATATTTTGTCACGTAGCAAGCAAGAAGAAAAGGGTTTCATGTACCTATGACGACAGGGGCATTACAGAGAGAGAGAGAGAGAGAGAGAGAGAGAGAGAGAGAGAGAGAGAGAGAGAGAGAAAATAGTACCTTAGATAGACAAGGATGAGACAAGAGTTGGCCGTGCATTCACCTTTAGTGATTATCTGTAATCACATAAAACCTAAACTCAGATGGACAGACTGATAGTTCAGCTCCAGTTCATTGGTGAAATGCAAGTCTAGTAAATAATGGTGATATGTTTTCTCCATAAGGCAGGTCAATATCGGAGGTTCGGCCTTCTCCAGTCCGACTGGTTTTCTGCCATAATGCATTAAACTCGATGTCAGTTACCTGGTGTCTTCTTCATACGGTCCTCTTCCCACTCGCCATTACCTGTAGTGGATCTTTTATGATGCAGAATCTTATCATCCAGTGTCTATACAGTTCCTCTTGATTATTTCCTTTATTTAAGCTACGTAACACATTTTCACTCCATATTTTATCTGTCCGTTATGCGCCTCGTACTCTTCCCCAGATCCACATCTCAAAAGCCACAAAGCGTTTCTGGTGGCTGTGTCGCATTGTGCACTACTGGTTCCACATGTGGCAAGACTCCCTAGCCACACAAACCAGTTCACTAATATTTTCCTTAATCATTTACTTAATGAACCACAGAAAATATTTCTCCTACGGTAAAACATTTCTTTTCCATTAACTACCTTCGCTTTTATTTTTTGGTTACATTTCTTGTCACTGTTCATTTTGAATCAAAGTAATTGTAGTTATTAACTTGTAACACTAACTAGGAACAAATTACAACTTTATCTTCCTTGCTTGCCTTCAAAAAGCTATTGCCCTACTCTTCTTCACACTTATCTTTGCCGTGCGGTCTTATGCATCTTGTCACGGTCCGCGCTGCTCCCCCCGTTGGAAGTTCGACTCCTTCGTCGTGCATGGATGTGTGTGTCACCCTTAGCGTAAGTTAATTTAAGTTAGATTAAATAGTGTGTAAGCTTAGGGACCGATGACCTCAGCAGTTTGGTCCGATAAGACCTTACCACAAATTTTCAAATTCCATTTATCTTCGTTCCACAATCCTTACTGCTGGGAGTTCATTTCTTTAACATGTTGTTAATTTCTCTTCCATTTTCATTTTATAATGGCGTGTCATCAGTTAATCTAGTATTGCCACCTCACTCTTTTATTGTAAGTAATTTTAGCCAAATCATTTAAATATTCAACGGAGTAGGTGAAAGACAAGGGACTTGTGCAACGTCTCTCCCTATGTGCGTTTGTTCAGTCATCGCATCTCCTATCCCATAAGTAAAGCAATTATAGGACCTGAGACGATAGATAATATATAGATTCTCACTCACACTCACTCTCCCTCTCCCTCTCCCTCTCTCTCTCTCTCCCTCTCTCTCTCTCTCTCTCTCTCACACACACACACACACACACACACACACACACACACACACACATACACATACACACACACTCACACTCAAATGGTTCAAATGGCTCTAAGCATTATGGGGCTTAACATATGAGGTCATCAGTCCCCTAGACTTAGAACTACTTAAATTTAAGGACAACACTCACATCCAGGCCCGAGGCAGGATTCGAACCAGCGACCGTAGCAGCAGCGCGGTTCCAGAATGAAGCGCCTAGAACCGCTCGGCCACATCGACCGGCGCACACGCTCACTCACACTGGATTGGCAAATTTTAGACTCAAGGCTCGAACCTGCGGCACGACACCGACGCACTTCAGTCTCTTAGTTTATTAGGATATTCATTAGAAAGGGTAAAGAATAAGTGAAGTTAAGAAGTTTAGGCTACATTAGCTAATAAATTCATTGCCCGGAGTAATACGAGGGATTGTCGCATTTACAGGAGGTCCCTAAATTATGTGCGACTGGTTTGATGCAGCTCTCCATGCTACTCTATCCTCTGCAAGCTTCTTCATCTCCCAGTACCTACTGAAACCTACATCGCTCTGAATCTACTTCATCTCTTTGTCTCCCTCTACGATTTTTACCCTCCACGCTGCCCTCCAATACTAAATTGGTGATCCCTTGATGCCTCAAAACATGTCCTACCAACCGATCCCTTCTTGTAGTCAAGGTCTGCGACAAATTTCTCTTCTCACTAATTCTGTTCAATGCCTCGTCATTAGTTATGTGATCTACCCATCTAATCTTCACCATTATTCTCTAGCACCACATTTCGAAAACTTCTATTCTCTTTTTGTCTAAACTGTTTATCGTCCACGTTTGACTTCCGTACATGGCCACACTCCATACAATCACTTTCAGAACGACTTCCTGCCACTTAAATCCATACTCAATGTTAACAAATTTCTCTTCTTCAGAAACGCTTTTCTTGCAATTGCCAGTCTACATTTTATATCCTCTCTACTTCGACAATCATCAGTTACTTTGCTCCCCAAATAGTAAAACTCATTTAATACTTTAAGCGTCTCATTTTCTGATCTAATACCCTCAGCATCACCCGATTTAATTCGACTACATTCCATTATCCTCGTTTTATTTTTGTTGATGTTCGTCTTATATCTTTCAGTATATCCGACCATATATATATGTCATATTTGGCCCATATTGGAACTACCGGTAACGCTGTACCGATTGGTTGGTTGGTTGATTTGAGGGAGGGGACCAAACAGCGAAGTCACCGGTCCTGTCGGTTTAGGGAAGTATGGGCAAGGAAGCCAGCCGCGCCCTTTTAATGGAAACATCCCGGCATTTGCCTGAAGCGATTCAGGGAAATCACGGAAAATCTGAATGAGGATGGTCAGACGCTAGTTTGAACGGTGGTTCTCCCGAATGGGAGTCCAGTGTGCTAACCGCTGCTCCCTCTCACTCAGTGGTGTACCCGAGACAATGTTTCAACACGACACAGGATCTAACAACCCTACCACAACAAAGGTCAAAAATCAATTATGATTGTAGTGTTGCTCACGTTGCTAAATATTGCATTGTCAGGCAACAAGAAAGCTATATTATGTGGCACGTGTCATTAGAGCACAGTTAATAAAGTCGTTTCATGAAATAATGGATAAACTAGGCACACATCTTTTCGTGTTTCCCACGCTAGTCTCGTTGTGAACTCATGGCTCAATCGTTGAAAATCTAGGTGGTGATGATTCCAAGCTCGGATGCAAAAACGCCTAGGAGCTAATCTGCGATATTCAAAAGTTTTATAGATGTGTTTTATAAACCATTCTTGAAGATTAAACTTTTTCAAGTTATCACAATGGTGATTTAAAAAATTAATCAGCACTCCGAATTTAAGCTACACTTCTTATTTATTACTTTGGTTGCACTATCACTTAACAATATCTAACATACTTGAAAATATCTTCCTCACTGTTAAACTTCACACTTCATAAACTGACTACAGTTTGCGTCTTTTCAACATGACGACCAAGACTTGGCTCTCTAACAACCGCTTACGCGCCCAAAAGTCAGAGTTACAAGTACGTCAAAGATCATAGTGAGAAAAGGAAGAATACACATAAGAATAATATCATTGCAATATAAACATATCGATGTATCAAAGTACCTCTACATTAATGAAATCAAATCTGAATGTTGTCACAGAAACATGTTAACTATTTTGCAGAAACACAGTAAAATTTTGCTGTTATCGAGAGGTTGAGGTGAGGTGCTGTAATGATTACGTAATTCAAGTAAAATTACAAGGAGTACCGCAAGAGACTGAACGTCATGTCGCTTTTGCAGACATACGGAGTGAGACGGTGCATTGAGAGTAAAATCGCTCCCATTTTGAGTGTGGTGCGCCTAGAACACGTTTCTACCGACACGTATTAGAGGAAAATGCACCGTGTAGGTTTCAACAGACGGCCGTCGCTATTGCATCCATGCTGTATCATGATTTTGGTCAAACATTGTGTGAGACTGCTAAATACATTAAGTAAAAGGTTTCCAAAATACTAAGAGAAAATATGTGGTTGACTGGAAATAAAATGGCGACTTACAACATAATAGCCTGATGGTGTTGAATGTTCATCTTTAAAATGGCGTATAGTCGTCTCTTTGCGTCATCCACGTCCTGCGAGGAGACAAATGTGCTGCTCGGAAGTGGTCCAGTTACTTCAGTTGACCGTTCGACAGACTCATCGCCGTCTGCGTGCTGCTCTCCATCATTATATGTCTGTCGATCAACGGCTGTCACATCTCTCGGTTCATACAGCTGACTGCGGTTTCCGCTCTGCCCGGACAAGCGCATACTGGTGACGTTCTTATTGAGAACGGCAATCTCGGCCATGACGTGAATCATGAGGCAGACGAAGAAAATGTCAAGCAGGATGCTTATCTCGGATACGGCGACGACGCCGACGACCTGCAGCGCGAAGACGACCTCGTATGTGGGCGACTGCTGGGTGTCGAGCGGCAGCCAGAGGACCAGGGGTTCACGGCGCACCACCACGCTGGAGTTTCCCACCGTCCCCGTCTCCGGAGCGCCCGTCACCGGACCCAGCGCCCACAGCGACACGGACGTCAGCGGCAACACCTGCAGCGTACGTTAACAAAGGCGACAGTGAGCCGGTGTGGTGTCAGGTCTTTCTAGCCTATGATAATTTTGAACGCTTGGCTCTCTTCACCTGACCCGTACACTAGCACGCTGGGCAAAGCAGAGATATCATTTTGGAGCCAATTTACAGTTCTTATATTTGTGTCATAACCAAAGGAAACCTCTCAGAAAACTTTGGAACCGAAGAAGCTGATACATTTCTTATAAATAACAGCACTTATTTACGCAGGGATATTCGTAAGTACCAGTGGTGTTCCAGAAAACACCTGCATGCAGGCTACAAGATACACAGAAAAGTGACGTATTAGTGCGTAGGCCATCTCTCCGAGTTTTGCTTCGTGATACAAAACGTCGCGTAGTTGTAAATCGCACCACTAGGAGGCATCTACATCTACATCCATACTCCGCAAGCCATCTGACGGTGTGTGGCGGAGGGTACCTTGAGTACCTTTATCGGTTCTCCCTTCTATCCCAGTCTCGTATTGTTCGTAGAAAGAATGATTGTCGGTATGCCTCTGTGTGGGCTCTAACCCCTCTGATTTTATCCTCATGATCTCTTCGCGACATATACGTAGGAGGGAGCAATATACTGCTTGACTCCTCGGTAAAGGTATGTTCTAGAAACTTCAACAAAAGCCTGTACCGATCGTCTCTCTTGCAGAGTATTTCACGGGAGTTTATCTATCATCTCCGTAACGCTTTCGCGATTATTAAATGGTCCTGTAACGAAGCGTGCTGCTCTCCGTTGGATCTTCTCTATTTATTCTATCAACCATATCTGGTACGGATCCCACACCGGTAAGCAGTATTCAAGCAGTGGGCGAACAAGTGTACTGTAACCTACTTTTCGGACTGCATTTCCTTAGGATTCTTTCAATGAATCTCAGTCTGGCATCTCTATATTATACGGTCATTCCATTTTAAATCACTCCTAATGCCTACTCCCAGGTAATTTATGGAATTAACTGCTTCCAGTTGTTGACCAGCTATATTGTACCTAAATGATAAAGGATCTTTCTTTCTATGTATTCGCAGAGTATTACACTTGTCTACATTGCCATTCCCTACACCATGCGTCAATGCGCCGCAGATCCTCCTGCATTTCAGTACAATTTTCCATTGTTACAACCTCTCGATATACTACAGCATCATCCGCAAAACGCCTCAGTGAACTTCCAATGTTATCCACACGGTCATTGATGTATATTGTGAATAGCAACGGGCCTATGACACTCCCCTGCGGCACACCTGAAATCACTTTTACTTCCGAAGTCTTCTCTCCGTTGAGAGTGACATGCTGCGTTCTATTATCTAGGAACTCTTCAATCCAATCATACATTGCTCTGATAGTCCATAAGCGCTTACTTTGTTCACTAAACGAATGTGGGAACTTTATCAAACGCCTTGCGGAAGTCAAGAAACACGGCATCTACTTGGGAACCTGTGTCTATGGCCCTCTGAGTCTCATGGACGAATAGCGCTAGCTGGGTTTAAAACGATCGTCTTTATCGAAACCCATGCTGATTCCTACAGACTAGATTTCTAGTCTCCAGAAAAGTCATTATACTCGAACATAATATGTGTTCCAAAATTATACAACTGATCGACGTTAGAGATATAGGTCTATAGTTCTGCACATCTGTTGGACGTCCCTTCTTGAAAACAGGGATGACCTGTGGACTTTTGCAATCGTTTGGAACGCTACGCTCTTCTAGAGACCTACGGTACACCGCTGCAAGAAGGGGGAAAAGTTCCTTCACGTTCTCTGTGTAAAATCGAATTGGTATCCCATCAGGTCCAGGGGCCTTTCCACTTTTTAGCGTATTTAATTGTTTTTTTTATCCCTCTGTCATCTATTTCGATACCTACCATTGTGTTATCTGTACGAGAATCTAGAGAAGGAACTACAGTGCAGTCTTCTTCTGTGAAACAGCTTTGGAAAAACACATTTAGTATTTCTGCCTTTGGTCTGTCATCCTCTGTTTCAGTACCATTTTGGTCAAAGAGTGTCTGGTCATTTTGTTTTGCCCCACCTACCGCTTTGACATAAGATCAAAATTTCTTACGATTTTCTGCCTAGTCAGCACATATAACTTTACTTTCACATTCGTTGAACGCGTCTCGCATAGCCCTCGTCACACTACATTTCGCTTCGTGTAATTTTTGTTTGTCTGAAAGGCTTTTGCTATCTTTATGTTTGCTGTGAAGTTCCCTTTGGTTCCGCAGCAGTTTTCTAATACGGTTGTTGTACTATGGTGGCTCTTTTTTTCTCTTACGATCTTGCTTGGCACATACTCATCTAATGCATATTGTACGACGGTTTTGAACTTTGTCCACTGATACTCAACACTATCTGTACTTGAGATGAAACTTTTGTATTGAGCCGTCATGTCTGTCATAACATGTAACGAGTCTTGCGCTCCCTGTTGTTAGGTCAAAGCAGTTCACGCCCGCAGCTAGTCAACGCAATGAATCGATTTCCGAGATGGACTGGTGTTCTGCGTGCACACGTCCTAGACTCTTATTTACCACATCAGAAATGGTGCCCATAATGAGCACCTATAATGTGACTTAAAATATTTGGAGGGATAGATACCCTTTACACTGGTGTATCTACTTTCTGTGCTTTTCTGATTTTCATGCAGTAATCGTCTGACAACCAAGAGGTACGTAGGGATAAACCTGCATATTTAATACCAGTGTGTGACATTTTTAGTAGTTTGCCACTGCGAATGTCTCCTACGACACATTAGGGCTACAAAAATACAGTGTGAAAGTGATAATTCTATAACTTTAAAGAAGAATAAAAATCAAATGACACTGGAGACATGAGAAATAATCGTAAGAGCCTTATCTATTGTAAACCTGCTTTCATTGGGAACACGTATTGACTGTTCTTGAAAATCTGATACAGCGTGAAACTGTCAGGTCACTTCCACCAGCAATTGTTACAGGTAGCACCCTTCTGGTGCCAGTTGTTATAGGTAAGCAGCTCCGTAAGAGTCAAGATGATTTTACGGTCATTCACACTATAAAATGTGAGAAAGAGACCTACGATGGCGACCAGGGCCATGATTCCCAAGCACCAATTCTGCAGCAGCTGCAAAACCAAAAATTCAGCACTACAAACATCGCACCCTTTTTTACAAGAACTTAATACTGCAGAGTGAGGCAACTTGGCGATTAGCAGAGCCTGTTTAACTGTAACACAAGATGGTGCGTTGGCACAGCACACGTCAGCGGCCGTGTCAAGATGGATACACAAGTTCCCATCAGATAATATAAGTTAAGTACTGTCAAGCGTTGCCAGTACTTGGATGGATGATCAAACAGGTAGACGGTACACTGTTTAGATTTCCCTATTTGCATTTACAGTAGAGGGGTCCGTAGGGGTGGTGACTGATCACATGTCTTTGCGCCAAATGTCCTGCGTTCAATTCCAAACCTCTTCAGAGTGCTCCATGAAGTGAGCGCATGTGTCACTTCTGATGATGATTCATTCGTCGGCTAGGGACGCTAAACTCGGCGGAGCTAAGTGCCAGTACCGGGTTAATCCCCTCTCTCATTCTGTCGTACACGAACATGACACTATAATATCACATCCGTACAGTCACCTACACTTAACAGATACCCTTACGTGCACAGGTTTCATAGTTCACAAAGGAAATGTCCGTACGGGCGTGAAAAATAGGGAAATGGCTGAACCTGACCTTTGCCGTCTCCCTGCCATTCATGCCATACAACTATACTTTTGGCAGTACACAGTCACCAGCAGGGAGGAAGGCAGCTATAGTGGAGTTGCTGCATCAGTGGTCTTGAGAGCTCGTCACTGATTCAGGTGCTCTACCAATAGTAAGGCGAAGAAGTGCCAAAGTGGCAGTAGCCTCCAGCACTTCCATTAGGTGCAAAATACACCTTCCTCCTGGCTACAATCCTGGAATCTCTCGGAGATATTCAGGAGTCGGCTGACGAAATCTGGGAGAAATCCCAGCTCGATAGTGCCTGTTTAAGCATCATCAGCATAATGACAATAGATCAACAGATGGCGGAGGTGGCTGTTAGTTGTAGACAAGGCCAGGGGACCCACAACGAATCGAAAACTGGCTTTCTTGGTGTAGGCAATGTGGTATTATATAACGATACCATCTTACCGGCGTCTTTAAGTTGGCAACAAAACATCAATTTTCCATCAGACGCCGAAACTGTCATGCGGGATTGGCAGACCTAGTGGTGCATGCCCGCTGAGCCACACCTCTGGACTATGAGCACGCTCTGCTACCGCAATACCGGACGGCGGCAGCCAGCTCGCCCACCCTCACTTGGAGCCTGTTCCCTACGTGATGCTACGTAGACGCCACCCAGCCAAGTCTCTGACACCGTACTTCCTACTTTTGTTCAGGGAGCCTCATCAATGTTGACACTGACAGCTGGACTTTATTTCTTGTCGCATTGTTTTTAATGAGTCTCTGTACACTTGGAGAAATAAAAGTTAAGTAGATCTTCCGTTCACTGACATTAACTTGTTTGCTAATCATATCTGCTCCTGTCCAGCTTTCCAACGACGACACTTGCTACACCGCTCTTTAGCCCACCTCTCCTTACCGTGTGTACGAAGTCATACACAACTGGCAGCAATCTACAACAGCAGACCACAGCAACAGTTAGGCATACGTCGATGAGAGATACTGCTAGCTTGGAGTGGACAGTATTTATACTTGCTTGCTATAGTTTTATTGTGACAAAGCGAGACTTCGGGGCATGTAGCGGTGCCGAGAGAAAGCAACATAAGGTAAGTATACCCTACATCTACATCTACGTACATACTCCGCAATCCACCATACGGTGCGTGGCGGAGGGTACCTCGTACCACAACTAGCATCTTCTCTCCCTGTTACACTTCTAAACAGAACGAGAGAAAAATGACTGCCTATATGCCTCTGTTCGAGCCCTAATCTCTCTTATCTTATATTTGTGGTCTTTCCGCGAAATATAAGTTGGCGGCAGTAAAATTGTACTGCAGTCAGCCTCTAATACTGGTTCTCTAAATTTCCTTAGTAGTGATTCACGAAAAGAACGCCTCCCTTCCTCCAGAGACTCCCACGCGAGTTCCTGAAACATTTCCGTAACACTCGCGTGATGATCAAACGTACCAGTAACAAATCTAGCAGCCCGCCTATGAATTGCTTCTATGTCCTCCCTCAATCCGACCTGATAGGGATCCCAAACGCTCGAGCAGCACTCAAGAATAGGTCGTATTAGTGTTTCATAAGCGGCCTCCTATACAGATGAACCACATCTTTCCAAAATTCTACTGATGAACCGAAGACGACTATCCGCCTTCCCCACAATTCCCATTACATGCTTGTCCCACTTCGTATCACTCTGAAATGTTACACCCAAACATTTAATCGACGTGACTGTGTCAAGAGCTACACTACTAATGGAGTATTCAAACAACACGGGATTCTTTTTCCTATTCACCTGCATTAATTTACATTTATCTATATTTAGAGTTAGCTGTCATTACTTACACCAGTCACAAACCCTGTCCAAGTCATCTTGTATCCTCCTACAGTCAATCAACGACGGTACTTTCCCGTACACCACAGCATCATCAGCAAACAGCCGCACATTGCTATCCACCCTATCCAAAAGATCATTTATGTAGATAGAAAACAACAACGTACCTACCACACTTCCCTGGGGCACTCCAGATGATACCCTCACCTCCGATGAACACTCACCATCGTGGATAACGTACTGGGTTCTATTGCTTCTGGTGGACGTCTTGCACTAAGGCGCATCAGCAGAATTCCAAACTTGGCAGCAGAATTTCGCAGGCAGGAAATTACTTCACCTGGCCACAAGTTGTGAATTTGTTGGCGCAACACTGCTGCCTCCTTTAGAGTATCGGGAGCGCTGAATCTCAGGCTGTTGCTATGTCTGTGGATCACTTAAACATCACACACTGCATTTTACATGCTTCCTTCGTACACCTGTTTATACTTTCCACTCTAACTGCCCTTCTGCTAGTCTAGTGCAGCTCACGCATTTCATGGATGGTCATGGATGGTATACTAATGGCTGCTTATGTTCTAGGCCTAGTCACCACTTGATCGGTATATAGTAGACGGCGAATTCAAGACACCCATAGTATGCACAACTGAGAAGCAGAGACAGTGCCTGTTGGTCAGATTCCCATTACCATTATTTTGTGGTGGTATGTGCTGCTATACTGTTGGATGAACTCAGACATGTGATCCGCTCTAATGTGCCCCTTCTGTACTGCTTTGAGCTCGTCCAGAGGATTAAGGTGGAAGTTCAGGAAGTTCATGTTGCTAGCTGGTACTATTCCCAAAGGTATTTAGTCAAACACAGTAGCGGACATTTTAGGTGCAGAACTGTAGCCCTTGTTATAGTTGATGAAAGCCTGAAATGTGTCCCAACATTTATTAATATTCTGTTGCCAGGCGTCTCAGACAGCTTTCTACCTTCAAATCTTCCTTGGTCGCAGTAATTTGCGATACTACTGTATCGTATACTGAGTATACCCAATAAGGACGTGCATTTTGGAAATAGGGTTGCGGTGCAAGTATGTCTTGTGGGCATCCTTCGGCTCCTGTTCCTCATAGTGCTATGTCACACGTCTCTTTGGAACTTTTTGATCATCTTGGAAGAGCATTACACAAAAACCATTCACTGTGCGCTACCTCCGCTGCCAATGTTCCATGCCGCTCTACTGATGTCATGTTAGACTCGTGTATATTCTACATCAACTTGCTAATGACCTTGAGAGTGGTGTGCTGAACACATGCCCTCAACACTGCATCCGACGACCCCATTGACAGAGGATGTCATGGCGGTCGGTCGAGCACGATTGGCCCGTCACGTCCAGAATGCGATAATTACCTCATCTTTATCTATGTGCAATAGTGAAACTATGGTTTTCTTCAGGTATTTACTAGAATACAGTCTTAGAAATTCTAAAGGTTTCAGGCCTAATAGACATGGATCTAAACTTGACACAAACCAGATTGCTACCAGTCGTAGTGCCTATCCCTGATGTTCTTCAGTCGGTACATCGAGAAGTCAGTAGGGGACACGAAGGCGAAATCTGGTAAAGGAATTAAAGTTCACTGAGAGGAAATGAAATCTTCGGGTTTGGCCGGTCACATTGTAATTCTGTCAGAGATGGAGAACTGATTGCAATGTCAGCTGGATATGACGGACAGTATCCTGGAAAGAGGTGATAAGATGAACATCAACGACAGTAAAACAAGGATAACGGAATATAGTCTAAATTAACGACACGAGGACGAGGAAAATGAGACACTGAGGACAGTGAAATAAATTTGCTTTTGCACAGCTCCAATTTCCTGCCCCATCCTTACCGAATCAGAACTTGTTCTGCCTCTCCGAGGAACCTGTCGACGTCGGGGCGTTGAGCCCTAATCGTCCTTTCGTCTTTTAATAATCTACCAGTGAATTTCTTTCTGCTTCCACGTCTTTCGCTCACAAAAAGCAGATTACCGCGCAAATTTCACACTAGACAGGACTTTCAGTTCACTGAGGCGTTTGACAAAGGAATGTAAATCAGGACGAGTGGTTCTGTTCTGGCGTCTGTCTCACGAAAGACGACTTAGCCCCTACTTAGAAATGCATTTGGTTAAAAAAAATAAAAAAATTCTGACACCTAATAGCCTCATTCGTCAACTTCATGACTTCATGATGAACTACCTATCAATCGCTAATGGAAATAGTTATTGTGATATTTCGACAGTAAGTAAGGTATTGCAAGAAAATGGAATAGTTTGCGATGAACAATAGTGACAGCCATAACTTTACATTGGTGTATATTAGTTGTTAGATCATACATTTCTGCATGCATAATGTAGGTAACATATCGAACTTTTCTATAAATTTGACACAAGATCTATATTTAGCTCCAATATCGAGAAAGTGGCTTGTGTGTATTGTACCCACTTCCTTTTGTGGGCACAAGCGCAGCATAGGATTAAATACTAAATTTTTCAATGAAGTAACGTAATTATTTTAAGGTCCTTAAGCTTATTCCTGGGATAAAAATAAACGTTTAATTTGATCATTTATGTACTGTTACAAACCCATATTAATTCTCATTTCGCCAGCTGAGGAAAGTCCTAATGTTTACCTATGTGCAATAGTGGAACTATGGTTTTTTTGAGGCAGTTTCTGTAACACAGTCTTCGAAAATTAAGGGTTCGAAGGGTAATATAAATGAAAAACAGTCTGTCAGTTAAAATATTTTAACTCTCTTATATGTAAAGTATCGTATGATTACGTAGAAGACGTGCAGATTAAGATGAACACATTTGGAAGTATCTGTAGAACAATTAATAGACCTTTAAAGCGTAAAACCCGGGAAGTAAACACGACTCAAATGTTATAAAACAGTCACACTGAAGACCCTGTTAAGTGGAAGTGAATATTAGATATTGCATAAAAGATAAAGAAACAAATACGAAGAGATTTATTATTATGATGAAGAGATGTAAAGGAATAAACGAAGGGTGTTGAATAAGCGATGCAATTTTTTTTATCTGAGAGCAGCTTGGTTTTGTCAGAGATTCCAATGCACAATATTATTCCCCGCTCTTTTGGCTACCAAATCGTATTTTCCGACATGATCTCTGTTTAGTGCGATGGCCTGACGTCACCTTACTGGGAGGGCCTATATGCCCTTGTTGTACCACTGTATTGAAGATCGACGTCGGAACCAACCTCTGAACTCCGCATAATCCATGCACTGCATGAAACGTATGAGGTCCAGGCTGTCGGGTGGATGAAGAAAAATGGTCCACAGATGTTTTGTGAGTTCCTCTCGGGAGCGCAAACTTGTATAAGGCCCCCGATGGGGAAGAAGAAGTTCGTTTGCATTTTTGAGGCGACGAACACGTTGAACCGTTTCTTAAGTTCCCTGAGGGTATCACAATACACTTCAGAGTTGGTAGTTGCACCATGTGGGAGAATATCAAATAGAGTAACCCTTTCAGAGGGATATTTTCACTCTGCAGCGGAGTGTGCGCTGATGTGAAACTTCCTCGAAGATTAAAACTGTGTGCCGGACAGAGACTCGAACTCGGGACGTTTGCCTTTCGCGGGCAAGTGCTCTACCATCTGCCCCACCGAAGCACGACTCTCGCGCCGTCCCCAAAGCTCTACTTCTGCCAGTACCTCGTCTCCTACCTTCGAAACTTTAGAGAAGCTCTCCTGCGAACCTGCAGGAGAGGTTGTGTGAAGTACTCAGCTATCGCCTGTGACTAATCTTCGACAAAAAGTTGTCACGATCAACATAGTAATTTGCAAGCAATGCCGCACAGATGGTCCAACGTAGCGCATTATGGTCTTCTGGTAGATGGGGAGGAACCTAGCAGGCACACAGCTTTGAGAGCGCCAACAGGCGGACGAGTGTGTCAGCACTGCCAACACAGATGCACAGTTGTGTAGCGAGGTTTTTGATTGCGATTCACCGATCACCTCGAATGATAGTGTTCGCACGTACCAACTTTGCAGGAATTGAAGCTGTGTGTGTGTGTGTGTGTGTGTGTGTGTGTGTGTGTGTGTGTGTGTGTGTGTGTGTGTGGACTGCCGATACGCCGGAGATGGGACTGATTAGCGCGACCTTGTTGCAATAATGACGCATGTCTTGCACAACGGCTCACTGTGCTTTTGTTTATTGCCACGTCTCCGTAGACATTCCGTAAGCGCCTCTGAATATGTTCGATGCTGTGACTTTCCCTCAGGAGAAATACGATAGCAATTGTCTGTTTCTAACACACCTCTGCTACAAGCGCCATTTCGAAGGTTGCGTAATTGCCGACATCGCTCGGAACTCCATGTTTCTACATGGGCTGAAGTGGGAATATTCCACGCTGTCCCACAATAACATTTCAACCGAAATTGTCCGAGCAAAATAAACGTGTATTATGCGAAATGCAGATTTCCGAAAGGAGTTGAAAATTTGTAGTGTGAAATAAAAGCTGGATGCAAACAAACATAAATACAATGGACACCTACAAAGAGTGGATAGAGATCGACTAAAAAGCTAAACTCGTCCCGAATAGGCCATGAAGGCCCAAAGGTACCGCCCGGGCGTGGTGTCATCCTCAGCCAACAGGCGTCTCTGGATTTGGACGTGGAGGGACATCTGGTCAGCACACCACTCTCGCAGCCTTATGCCAGTTTCCGAGACGGGAGCCGCTACTTCTCATTCAAGTAGCTCCTCAGTTCGCCTCACAAGAGCTGAGTGCACCCCGCTTGCCAACAGCTCTCGGCAGACCGGATGGTCACCCATCCAGCGCTTAACTTTGGTGATCTGACGGGAACTGGGCAAGGCCGTTGGCATAGAGATCGACAACCACGGCAGAATTATGTTACATAATAATAATAATAATAATAATAATATCATGGAACACGTCAATAACTGACCTGCCAGGCCAAGAAGACCACTGCGGCAGATCGGTCGTAGTTACTCCTGATCCCTGGGACTCGCTCCGCGTATCGCTTCCTTGTGTGAAGCAGCGTCATTACCAGGCGTCCGAGGCGAGCCCTCTGCTGCATGAACAGCACCATCTGCCAACAGCAACAGCGCAGGGGGATCCACAACACTATTCGGTACGGTGGTTCAAAATAGTTCATATGGCTCTGAGCACTATGCGACTTAACTTCTGAGGTCATCAGTCGCCTAGAACGTAGAACTAATTAAACCTAACTAACCTAAGGACATCACACACATCCATGCCCGCGGCAGGATTCGAACCTGCGACCGCAGCAGCAGCGCGGTTCCAGACTGCAGCGCCTAGAACCGCACGGCCACTCCGGCCGGCTCGGTAGGGTGGCTAGGGAGCAGTTCACCGAGGAAAATCCTCAGGAACGCTGTAGTTGCAGTCGAGCAAACAGACTTCGGGAACATCTACACATAGATCCTTAAGTTCTGTATCATTCGAGAGTTGAAACACACCTCCCGAGCAGGACGTTGGATGGTTTAGAGACAAAGCTGAAGCACTGCGGTTTTTAAAACTGGTTGTAAAGTTCTGAAACCGATTAAACTAAAAACTTTTACTGTAGTTTGTGATTTATTCTGTCTGACAAGAATGGCAGAGACATTGCAAGCTGTCTATAGATGATTGATCCCATTTGTCAGACAGAACAACTAACGAGGTATCGCAATAGTACGAGGGCTATTGGGGAAGTAATGTACGATAGTTCGCGAAATGGAAACCACAGTGAAAATCAAAACTGTTTTATTTGCAACAGTTATGTACAACTTCCAGCTAGTTTTCTCCATAGTCACCGATTCGACTTAGACGTTTATCGTAACGTTGTACCAACTTTCCAATACCATCGTTATAGAAGGCCGCCGCCTGTGCTTTCCGCCAATACTCTAAGCTGACCTACAGCTCGTTGTCTGTGCCAAAATGTTTTCCTCATAGCCAGCAGTTCATGTGAGCAGAGATGAAACTCAGAGGGAGACAATTACGGGCTGTATTGTGGGTAGTCAAACATTTCCAAATGAAAATGATGCAGGAGCATCTTCAGTGCCCCTGCAGAACGCGGCTGAAAATTGTCTTGAAGAAGAAACGGCACGACAGTTATGTAATGTTGGCTGCATAGCTTCAGGAGAAATTTCTCAACAGGCCCTCGTACTTGGTGAGAGACGCTAGTGTTCTAGGTATTTTTATGTGCTCCCTGTGTGCTCAGAACCAAAAGAACGACGTAACGCTATCGACCGGCATACTGCAGACACTGCCCAACACACCCGTGCAAAACTTCATCGGATTTTCAGTGGTTTCCATTTCGCGACCGATCGTTCCTTACTTTCCGAATAACCCTCGTATTACACTCGACTCGTGTTTGGGAACGCAGTAGATGCCTATCTGGCCTTCTGGATTCAGTTTCCCTCAGTTTCCCTAAACCACTCAACAGAGTTGCCAGGATACTTCCTTTGAAATGGTTCAGCCAAATTCTTTCTTCATCCTTGTGCTCTACACGGTCTCTAATGACCTCATCGTCGACGGGACGTTAAAACCCAGTCGTCCTGTCTTCCGCATGTGATATCCGCCACATTGTAAACGTAGATTCCTTTCGGCCGAGTCTCAGCGAGCTCAAGTTGGTACTGCTCGAAAAATCCTTGATTGGAAGAGTAGAGGCATCACCTGAAGACGTTATTGTGTGACTTCCGGAAAAATCTGGTTTTCTCATTTCAAAGAGAAGACCAAACCACAGTAAAATTGCTGTGTTGGGTAAGCTAAAAGCGCTTCGGAAAAGAATGAAAACCGTTGTGGCACAAGAGAAGGGAGATGGGCATTTTTCTTTCTGGCGCTCAGTGAATCCCATATACAGGGTGTTACAAAAAGGTACGGCCAAACTTTCAGGAAACACTTTGTTACAGGAAATGTTCAAAATGTCCTCCGTTAGCGAGGATACATGCATCCACCCTCCGTCGCATGGAATCCCTGATGCGCTGATGTAGCCCTGGAGTATGGCGTATTGTATCACAGCCGTCCACAATACGAGCGCGAAGAGTCTCTACGTTTGGTACCGGGGTTGCGTAGACAAGAGCTTTCAAATGCCCCCATAAATGAAAGTGAAGAGGGTTCAGGTCAGGAGAGCGTAGAGGCCAAGGAATTGGTCCGCCTCTACAAATCCATCGCTCACCGAATCTGTTGTTGAGAAGCGTACTTCGACTGAAATGTGCAGGAGCTCCGTCGTGGATGAACTACATGTTGTGTCGTACTTGTAAAGGCACATGTTCTAGCAGCACAGGTAGAATATCCCGTATGAAAACATGATAACGTGCTCCATAGAGCGTAGGTGGAAGAACATGGGGCTCAATCAAGACGTCACCAACAATGCCTCTCCAAACGTTCACAGAAAATCTGTGTTAATGACGTGATTGCACAGTTGCGTGTGGATTCTCATCAGCTCACACATGTTGATTGTGAAAATTTACAATTTACATTGTTGGATGAACCATTCGCTGAAGTGTACCCGCCGAGGCCAATCAGCTGCTGATTGTGCCTGCACACGGTGTACATGGTACGGAAACAACTGGTTCTCCCGTAGCACTCTCCATACAGTGACGTGGTCAACATTACCTTGTACAGCAGCAACTTCTCTGACGCTGACATTAGGGTTATCGTCAACTGCACGAAGAATTGCCTCGTCCATTGCAGGTTTCCTCGTCGTTCTAGGTATTCCCCAGTCGCGACTCATAGGCTGGAATGTTCCGTGCTCCCTAAGACGCCGATCAATTGCTTCGAACATCTTGCTGTCGGGACACCTTCGTTCTGGAAATCTATCTCGATACTAACGTACCGTGCCATGGCTATTGCCCCGTGTAAATCCATACATCAAATGGGCATCTGCCAACTCCGCATTTGTAAACATTGCACTGACTGCAAAACCACGTTCGTGATGAACACAAACCTCTTGATGCTACGTACTGATGTGCTTGATGCTAGTACTGTAGAGCAATGAGTCGCATGTCAACACAAGCACCGAAGTCATCATTACCTTCCTTCAATTGGGCCAACTGGCGGTGAAACGAGTAAGTACAGTACATACTGACGAAACTAAAATGAGCTCTAACATGAAAATGAAGCGTTTCCGGACACATGTTCACATAACATCTTTTCTTTATTTGTGTGTGAGGAATGTTTCCTGAAAGTTATGCCGTACCTTTTTGTAACACCCTGTAGAGTGGTTATCAGAGAAAGGGTATATTAGATGCTGGCTCTTAGTATGTAAAACTATGGATTCCTTTACACTGTTAGCTGAAACACTCAAACAAGATTAACGTTCAAACAGAATACGTCCTCTGTGACAGTGCAGCTGCTAGTACATGCGGCACTGCTATGGAAAAAATGCAGTAGTTGGGTTAGAAATGTTTCCCCGTGTGTCCCGTTTCGTATATTATGCCCATTGGCTCAAAACTGTATTTTTAAACAATAAAATTCAGTTATGTGCCGAGTTCTTGTCTATCGAAAACAAGCGCTACTCAGAATTGGAAAGAAATGTTCGATATCACGGAACAAATAAACGGAAATCACCATAGTCAAAATGCAATGAGGAAAGGAAATTCGCCAAAAATGAATATTTCTTGTTAAAGATGGCTTTTTTTAGAAAATTAGCAGTACGCCCCAGTATATTCAAGTCCTATTCAGTGGCTGGACATACTGACAAATAATTCCTTCTTTTCTTTACCGAACTACTTGTTTCTAAAGGTCATTCAGGTGGTCCTAGATGGAATGATTAGTACACAAGGAAGTGACAAACATATTATTCTGCGCAATAGAAGCTCTGCTAATAGTTTCCGATATAGAACAGTAGAAACCATTCCATGAACTCTATTCGCCACTCTTTTGGCTTGTGGTGAAACACAATTAATTTGACTGCATGGACACGCACTTAAGTGGATGGTGCATATGTTCAAAGTTAACTGTGAGCTTGTAACAGTGCACAAGACATTTTAATTTTTTGTCTACCCTGTGGATAATAGCAGGGTTTTGCGGTTGTATTGGTTATGGGGAAAAGGATTTGAAAATAAAGGTGTCCCATCACATACCGTTCTCCAGTGTTTTAGTATTGATGAAAAATATATTACTTTAAAACCTTGGAAAGACAAATATTTCATCCCAGATAAATTTGGGACATTTTTTATCCTTTTCTTTTTCATTGTGGTATCTGCAGTGTCTCTAACTCAGGACCAACAATGTTTTGCCAACAGGCTGCAATTGCATCGACTCACAAACCGCTATTCGGCAACTACAGGTTTCTAGTGGAAACGTTTTCCCTGCTCATCACTTGTACACTTGTATCCTCCAAATTTGAGAGAAAAAGGCAAGATGGAAATCAAGGAAATGTAACTTTGCTGAAATACGACACTTCATACGTTGTAAACATCTTATCATGTTATTCACAATCTCTTTATGGTCATCAGATTCGTGATATCCAAGAAAGTGCGTACACACTGTCTTGTAGGCATTGAAGGCATCATTTTCTGTCTCTCTTAAAGAGTTGGAGAAATCTCTATCTTGCATAAGCAGAAGTGTTTGGGAGTCAACAAGTACTGTCTCTTTAATCTTTGCACCGGTGGTATTGGGCAACTTTGTCTTCAGGTGTGAAACAGTTTCCCTCCTTCGTCGAGAGCTTTTACAGTTACATTCATTAACCATATGTTAACACACTGGGGTGGGAGAGACGCATCTTTATGGTTAACTAACGGCTCATACGGCACACTCATTCCACCTGGAACGTAGGCGTCTCGCTTAGGTCACTCTGTATGTACGTTATGTTTCTTTCTTGTTGTAACTGTCCCACTCTCACAGAAGGCAGCAATACTAATTGTAACCTGATTGCGTAGCCCCATTACTTTCAGACTACACAGAATTTCTAGTCGTAAATATCGTAATGTAAGCAACTCAGTAACTCTCGCTTAGTTTCTTGTAAATTGAGTATCAGACTGGAACCAATGGATATGTATTAACATTATGAAGGAGGATTGCATTTAAATTTGATTTCGAGTCTGCATTCCATTCGTAATTTGATTATGATCAAGAACATTACGCCATCTTGTTGGACTAATATTCTTGATCACAAACAAAGTGCGAAAGTTTTGTTTCTCTGTATATAGAATCAGGTACATACCATCCAACTAAACTGCAGATGGCATGATGTTCGCGGAGTAAAAACGGCAACAGAAAAAAAGCTCACAGAAAATATGTCACAAACAGCGACAATAATTCTCAGAAACATACAGTAACATACAACAAATAAAATTAAAAAGCCCACTGATGATGGCGATATTTGTCGCCGAAACTAGTTTGCGAAAATAAAGAACTAAACGAATAACAAGGTGTTTCGCATAAAGACTGACTCAGTTTCCGATATTTTTTGTTTTTCTATACAAACACGGACCAAATTGAAAAGTTTCAAGATGACATTATTGAAAATACGTCGCTATTAAAGAGATTTTGACGCTAGGACTCGGTCAGAAATAACGATATAAGCGTTTCAGCGTTTTGGTAAATTTAACCCCTATGGTTTGAAATAATGGGAGAAGCTTTTTCGAAAATAATTCACTATTAATGAACTACTGTTGTTAAAGCTATATCAATGAAAATTCGTATTTGGCTTCTCCGTTATAAAAAATGGTGCATATGGCTCTAACCACTATGGGATTTAACATCTGAGGTCATCAGTCGCCTAGAACTTAGAACTACTTAAACCTAACTAACCTAAGTACGTCACACACATCCATGCCTGAGGCAGGATTCGAACATGTGACCGCAGCAGCAGCGCGTTTCCGGACTGAAGCGCCTAGAACCGCTCAGCCACTGCGGCCGGGTCTCCGTTAGAAATAAAACAATATGTGTTTCAGAGTTTCTGGAAATTCAACCCCTTAGAGAGTGAAACAGGAGATGAGAATTTTTGTGAAAATGTATGGTTATATTTTTAAAAATTAAAGCTAATTATATCAAAATTGATTTTTCACTTCTCGGTTAAATATGAAGAAATATGTTTTAGGGGTGAAAATTTCTATGGAAATAACTCCACAAGAACGAAAAAGGTGTGATTATCAAAAACCTTGGAATCCCAGCTACAAGAAATACGTTTGGAAAAGAGCATGCTTCTATGGCTTCACTAAACGTCAGAAGCTTAGAAGATGTTACAAACTGTGAACAACATTACAAATTGATTAACAAAATAAAATAAACGGTGCAGACCATACAGTCTACACGAGTGGAGAAGTGGGTGCTAAGCCAGTCGTAGATAAAAGTGAGACCCACTATTAGGAAGATGATGATACAAACAGGCTGATTTCATAAAGTTACTGGGAAGCGTGAATTTACGCTGTCGAGTCGAGGAGACTCACCCTGAGGGCCCAGGCGCAGCCGCAAGTGGTCTGGAAGAAGACGTCGCGCAGCGTCTCGGGGTCCGTCGGGGTGTCGATGACGAGCTGGACGGCGCTGGCGGCGGACACCAGCGCGTTGGTGGCGATGATGAAGAGCGCACTCAGCAGCCGGGGGCCGGCCGGCCCGGAGGCGGGGGGCCGCCACACCCCCAGCTGCTGCAGCGCCACCCCGCTGGAGCCCAACAGCGACTTCGCCTCCGCCTCCATCTGCGGAACAAGTCGGCGGGCGCGGTCATCCTTCTGGGGATACATTCTGCCAGCAAACTCAAGAGCAAATCCCATTTCTAGCCTACTACGGTACAAGGAGCATCTACTGGGTGTCCCAGCAGGAATGGTCAATATTCAGGTGTTACACAGGAATGATCATTTGAAGCAAAAACCTTTATATGGACATATTCCCTATTTGGAATAGTTTCCGAAGTATAACACATTTAACCCAGCAGTGGTGGGTCTAGTATTCTTACACTAGTGGTGTGTGGAGTTCTGTACACCCGGTGTAGTGTTTTACGTATTTTGAATACTTTAACATTAAAACTAGTTGTTTAATCAGATGTATGTTATTACTGTAGACTAGTGTTAATATGTATTATTAAGAGGCTGCGTGGGGTAGCCGCGCGGTCTGAGGCGTCCTGTCGGAGGTTCGAGTATTCCCTCGGAAATGATGTGGATGTGTGTGTTGTCCTTAGCGTAAGTTAGTTGAAGTTGCATTAAGTAGTGTGTAAGCTTAGGGTCCGATGACCTCAACAGTGTGGCCCCAAATGATCTTACCATAGATATCCAAATGTCCTATTATTAACACATAGATAAACAATAAAATGAAATTTTATTTATTACTTGTTAGCAACATACCAGTTATAAATTATGAGTTGCACAAGCTTTTCAACTTAAAAAAAGTGATCGAAGCACAACATGTTCGCGTACAGAGGTGGGATAAAAATGTGGAAACACCGCGAGGTATGCATTCTGGAATTTAAATGCTGATTATAGACAAGACTACAGGCTACGCCGTTGAATTTAACAGTTAACAGTAGCTGTAAAATGTCCTCAATACGCTGCAGGTGTCACACGTTGTAGAAATGTGATTACTGCATTATATGTGCACTGGAACTACACCACTCGTGGCTGCCGCATCGCAGTCGCGAAGCAGTGCCGAGGCAGTTCCAGATAAATTTTACACTCTGACGATAATTTATGGATTTGTAGTTTTAGCTTGAAGATGTCCACTATGGACAAACGGTGATTACTGTTATTCTGAAGAAGGTTGGGTTATCCCGACTGAAACCTAGGTAAATTCTAGGGAAACGGTGCAACTGAGGATATTGATTATTAAAATTAAAATTAATATTTATACAGTTGCTGACAGGGCTGCGAAATATTGAAGATATTTATATACACTGAAGAGCCAAAGAAGCTGGTACACTTGCCTAATATGCTGTAGGACCCCCGCGAGCACGCAGAAGTGCCACAGTACGACGTGGCGTGGACTCGACTAATGTCTGAAGTAGTGCTGGAGGGAATTGACACCATGAATCATGCATAGCTGTCCGTAAATATATAACAGTACGAGGGGGTGGGGATCTCTTCTGAACAGCAGGTTGCAAGGCATCCCTGATACGCCCAATAATGTTCATGTCTGTACGCTTTGGTGGACAGCGGAATTTAAACTCAGAAGAGTTTTGCTGGAGCCACTCTGTATCAATCCTGGAATCCTGGGGTGTTGCATTGTCCTGCTGGAATTGCCCAAGTCCGTTGGAATGCACAATGGACATGAATGGATGCAGGTGATCAGACAGGATCCTTCAGTACGTGCCAGCTGTCAAGGTCGTATCTAGATGTATCAGGTGGCCCATATCACTCCAACTGCGCACACCCCACACCGTTACAAACCCTTCACAAACTTTAACAGCTTCTGCTGACATGCAGGGTCCATGGATTCATGAGGCTGTCTCCATACGGTACTCGTCCATCCGCTCGATAGAATTTGAAACGAGACTCTTCCGATTAGCCAACATGTTTCTAGTGATCAACAGTCCAATGTCGGTTTTGACGGGTCCAGGCGAAGCGTAAAGCTTTATGTCGTGCAGTCAACAAGTGTACACGAGTGAGCCTTCAGCTCCGGAAGCCCTTATTGATGATGTTTCGTTGAACGGTTCGCACTCTGACACTTGTTGGTGGACAAGCATTGAAATCTGTAGCAATTTGCGGAAGGATTTTGCACTTCTATCACGTTGAACGATTCTCTTCAGTCGTCATTCTTGCAGAATCTTTTTCCGGCCTCAGAGATGTCGGAGATTTGATGTTTTATCGGATTCCTGATATTTACTGTACACTCGTGAAGTGGTTGTACGGGAAAATACCCAACTTATCCCTACCTCGGAGATGCTATGTCCCATAGCTCGCTCGCCGATAATAACACCATGTTCAAACTCATTTAAATCTTGGTAGCCTGCCATTGTAGTAGCAGTAACCGATCTAACAACTGCGCCAGACACTGGTCTTGTATAACCGTTGCAGACCGCAGCGCCGTTTGCTGCCTGTTTACGTATCTCTGTATTTGAATAAGGATGTCTTTACCAATTTCCTTGGTGCTTCAGTGTACATACCGCATACACGGAAAACAAAAAACCCAGTCCGCTAAGTCACAACGCGGATGAAAATGCGCGTTGAGTGACCGTTACGGACGGTCACTGAATGCAAGCTGCAAAAGTCGCTGCAGAACTCAATGACTCCCACTCGCGATCCCTGTCCGCAACAAAACAAGACGGAGGGAATTCGATAAGCTAGAATTCCAAAAGCACTCAGCAGTGATGCAAATACCTGTAAACAGGAAATGTGAGACCACTATTACTCTGGGAGGTCGTATTACTACTACCAAGGATTTCTCAAACGGTGATGCTGGAAGATGACAGGTCTCTTCTTCACAGAGCTCACATCGTCCAGGACTGGTTTTGTGACCACGAGATTGAATTGTCACATTTCCCCTGCCCAACACAGTCACAAGATATGAATGTATATGAAGATGGTATCTGTTCTTTCGGATATGTCCGCCATTGAAGTATCTCGCCATTCACCAGAATCAGTTTTTGCGTGGCACACGCAATGTCGGCGCGACTTATCGAACGTCTCGTTGCTGTGCAGTGGCAAAGTGCCAACGGCTAATTACATCCTGTGTGTTCTCGGCTTTGAAGTGCCTTCCCAGCGCAGCGTAGCAGCTAGTTCCGTCTTAAGCGCCGACTGACCGGGTGGCCTTGATGCCCTCTGGCAGGGTGCTTGGCGCAGCCCGTTGCAGGGCTGTTTCGTTCACGTACCCAGTGGCTGGTTTCCGCGGCTACAGTCTCGCAGAAACGGTGGTATCGTAATGTTTTGAGGCTGAGGTCAGAGAAGAAAAACGCATCATGTAGTCAGAAATTTAAAAACCCAAGCACCCGACGTGGAGAACACGTAGCGAACATGTGTGCCACAAAGTGACAACATACATTGGGATTGAAGTACGGATCTGGCTCAAAGTCCAGTTATAAAATAACGTGCCTCCAGGAAGCAAACTCATTGTCCCATCACTGTCGCTTCACTCTCCCTCTCTCTCTCTCTCTCTCTCTCTCTCTCTCTCTCTCTCTCTCTCTCTCTTTCCCCTATTCCTTGACTCTCAAATTACTACTGTCTGTGTCTCATGTGGTTTGAGATGTACGCTTTTGTAAAGCATCACAAGACGTTACGATTTTTTCTTTTGAAATTACATTGAACCAAACAATATTTCTTACAAGGAGAGGTCACGAAATTGTGATCACGGACTTACATCAAATTCTGTAGACCTTTAGTAGGCCATTAAAACTTCATAACGTAAAAGTAGTAAGGTGTACTACTTTCCGAGGAAATCGCAAAGGAAGTTTTATTCGTCTATTATATACGTGATGTACCTGTGCCAAGATACTAATCGCAAGAAGTCAGAATGGGCTTGTGGTTAGCAGGACGAGGAAACGGCTCGAATTCCGCTTACCTTGTGATCTATATTTTGCAATTTATGACATTTGAGAGATAATATGATTAAAACTCGCACGTGATTTTTCATGAAGTTGTAGTGAATTTCATATGCTATTTTACTACTTACGCCCGCCGCCCTGACCGAACGGTTCTAGGCGCTTCAGTCCGAAACAGCGCTGTTGCTACGGTCGCAGGTTCGAATCCAGCCTCGGGCATGGATGTGTATGATGTCCTTAGGTTAGTTAGGCTTAAGTAGTTCTATGTCTAGGGAACTTAAGCCCCATAGTGCGCAGAGCCATTTGAACCATTTTTGACTATTTACAATTTTTAATTACATTTTCAAGTACGAGGGACAGGTTGGGAAGCCCAGGTCGAACCTCGACAAATAATAATGTAAATGACGTTATTCGGTAATATAGTAACTCACATTGTGCCAGATCACAAAGAGTAACGTATAATTACTCGTCGGATGCAGGATTGTGTTTGTCGTTCATACATGGAGAACATAGATTGAAACTGCATTACCACATCGAAAGAAGGCAATCTACCCGCATTTACAGGGAATGATCACAGTTTCTGAGGGAAAACACACCTCTTTGATATTTTTAAAAATTTCTCTTTCTTCCGATAACTTGGATGTAAGCGCTATATGACCAGTGACGAAAACAACGATAGATTAAAAGTTCAGTTTGAGCAAGAATCGAATCGTCACCTCATACACGTTCGTTTTACGGTACTAGAACGCTAATTACTTAACCACTACGAACGGACGTTTTTGGTCTTATGCAGAGATACATAAGTCACATAATAGATGCGAAACTTTTTTTTTTTTCAATTTGCTCGGAATTGCCCGAGTAGAGCACCTTACTACGTGCATGTCACGTTGTTTTAATGGCTTACTAAAGGCGTAAAAGGTCTAAAGAAAATTTGTAATCCCAACGTCGTGACCTCCTTTTTTTCGTTATATGGACATGAAGTATAATCTCCCACGGCTTATTTGTGTTTATATTATAATACCTCCGATGTTTCATAACAGACTGGTCGTGCTCTTTACCAGATAATTGTTCTCCTCTTTGATGTAAACGCTATATTCGCTACCCTCTGAAACCAGATTTGAGTCTGACAGACGGACTGCACTAGTTTTAATGAAATAACTGTATTCTCCTTCCGCTGTCTTACTCCCTGTATTTAATTTTGTGGCATATGTTTTTATTGCTGTTATATATTTTCATTTTAAGTCGCCTGTCATATCGTACAGCCGTTGTGCTCTTAGCTTTATGATGAGGTGTGGCGCCACTTAATACTTAATACGCATTTAGCAAATATTTTGTGTAACTTTTTATCGCCGTAAATTCACTACCATTTTTATAACGGTAATGTTTCTTTTATAGTAACTAATTTTAGAGCCACAAGACACGCAGTGTAATAAATATAAGGTAACTGTGCGTGCTGGCGCCACTATACATTGTGTATTGCCGCCTATTGGCAAAAATATCGCCTTGGTGTGCACTCTGCAGAACTATATCAGTAGTCTGCGAATGTTCGTTTCTCACACAACTGTAAACGCTGTATCTACTTGCAGCAATTGCTCCTGGGTAGGTACGTTACAGTTTGTGCAAGGTGTTTTCAGTCAAAGTGGATTGCTATAGCTAGCCATTATTGTGCTTTTACAAAACATTTTTGCGTTTGATTTTTTGTAGGTATAAGATAATAGATAAATTCAGAAACGCGTCATATGAGCAATGGAGTATTTCCTTGCCCAAACTTTGACTTTTAGTATTGCGACACAGCCTAAACGCAGAACTACTGATTAAAAATTGACTCCCATTTTTTATCTTCATTCACTCAAAATACGTAATTGTGAAATCGGATAAATCTCTTTAATGGAAAGTATGATTCGAGAATAACATAACGGCACAGCCTCTGGAAATACTCATCATGCATGTGGATTAGTGACAAGACATTAGCGAAGGATGAAACCTCAGGTAATTAAAAATGAATGTGGATTCCGGACATGTTTTTAACGAATAACACACTGGCGAATTGTTATCATGTTATCAATTTTAATATGTAATTCCCGAACACTAAATACAAATTTACCCCCGACTATAAATTCAGAGAGAAAAAGACAGATATATTTCTGATAGACTGAAGAACAGCTTGGCCGAATGTAAATTCGGTTGTGATCATTGTGAGAGGATTTCATTTCGTGTATCTGCGCGCGCAAAAGCAATGTACGGCGAACGGAATGGCACGCTATAGGAGGATTTAGGCGTTCTCGTCCCGCGCTCTGTAAGCAATCACGTCTACATCTACATCTACATGACTACTCTGCAATTCACATTTAAGTGCTTGGCAGAGGGTTCATCGAACCACAATCATACTATCTCTCTACTATTCCACTCCCGAACAGCGAGCGGGAAAAACGAACACCTAAACCTTTCTGTTCGAGCTCTGATTTCTCTTATTTTATTTTGATGATCATTCCTACCTATGTAGGTTGGGCTCAACAAAATATTTTCGCATTCGGAAGAGAAAGTTGGTGACTGAAATTTCGTAAAAAGCTCTCGCCGCGACGAAAAACGTCTATGCTGTAATGACTTCCATCCCAACTCGTGTATCATATCTGCCACACTCTCTCCCCTATAACGCGATAATACAAAACGAGCTGCCCTTCTTTGCACCCTCTCGATGTCCTCCGTCAATCCCACCTGGTAAGGATCCCACACCGCGCAGCAATATTCTAACAGAGGACGAACGAGTGTAGTGTAAGCTGTCTCTTTAGTGGACTTGTTGCATCTTCTAAGTGTCCTGCCAATGAAACGCAACCTTTGGCTCGCCTTCCCGACAATATTATCTATGTGGTCCTTCCAACTGAAGTTGTTTGTAATTTTAACACCCAAGTACTTAGTTGAATTGACAGCCTTGAGAATTGTACTATTTATCGAGTAATCGAATTCCAACGGATTTCTTTTGGAACTCATGTGGATCATCTCACACTTTTCGTTATTTAGCGTCAACTGCCACCTGACACACCATACAGCAATCTTTTCTAAATCGCTTTGCAGCTGATACTGGTCTTCGGATGACCTTACTAGACGGTAAATTACAGCATCATCTGCGAACAGTCTAAGAGAACTGCTCAGATTGTCACCCAGGTCATTTATATAGATCAGGAACAGTAGAGGTCCCAGGACGCTTCCCTGGGGAACACCTGATATCACTTCAGTTTTACTCGATGATTTGCCGTCTATTACTACGAACTGCGACCTTCCTGACAGGAAATCACGAATCCAGTCGCACAACTGAGACGATACCCCATAGCTCCGCAGCTTGATTAGAAGTCGCTTGTGAGGAACGGTGTCAAAAGCTTTCCGGAAATCTAGAAATACGGAATCAACTTGAGATCCCCTGTCGATAGCGGCCATTACTTCGTGCGAATAAAGAGCTAGCTGCGTTGCACAAGAGCGATGTTTTCTGAAGCCATGCTGATTACGTGTCAATAGATCGTTCCCTTCGAGGTGATTCATAATGTTTGAATACAGTATATGCTCCAAAACCCTACTGCAAACCGACGTCAATGATATAGGTCTGTAGTTAAATGGATTACTCCTACTACCCTTCTTGAACACTGGTGCGACCTGCGCAATTTTCCAATCTGTAGGTACAGATCTATCGGTGAGCGAGCGGTTGTATATGAGTGCTAAGTAGGGAGCTATAGTATCAGCGTAATCTGAAAGGAACCTAATCGGTATACAATCTGGACCTGAAGACTTGCCCGTATCAAGCGATTTGAGTTGCTTCGCAACCCCTAAGGTATCTACTTCTAAGAAACTCATGCTAGCAGATGTTCGTGTTTCAAATTCTGGAATATTCCATTCGTCTTCCCTGGTGAAGGAATTTCGGAAAACTGCGTTCAATAACTCCGCTTTAGCGGCGCAGTCGTCGATAACAGTACCATCGGCACTGCGCAGCGAAGGTATTGACTGCTTCTTGCCGCTTGTGTACTTTACATACGACCAGAATTTCTTCCGATTTTCTACCAAATTTCGAGACAATGTTTCGTTGTGGAACCTATTAAAGGCATCTCGCATCGAAGTACGTGCCAAATTTCGCGCGTCTGTAAATTTTAGCCCATCTTCAGGATTTCGCGTTCTTCTGAACTTCGCATGCTTTTTCCGTTGCCTCTGCAACAGCGTTCGGACCTTTTTTGTGTACCACGGGGGATCCGTTCCATCTCTTACCAATTTATGAGGTATGAATATCTCAATTGCTGTTGCTACTATATCTTTGAATTTGAGCCACATCTCGTCTACATTCGCATAGTCAGTTCGGAAGGAATGGAAATTGTCTTTTAGGAAGGCTTCTAGTGGTACTTTATCCGCTTTTTTAAATAAAATTATTTTGCGTTTGTTTCTGATGGATTTGGAAGAAATGGTATTGAGCCTAGCTACAATGACCTTGTGATCACTAATCCCTGTATCAGTCATGATGCTCTCTATCAGCTCTGGATTGTTTGTGGCCAAGAGGTCAAGTGTGTTTTCGCAACCATTTACAATTCGCGTGGGTTCGTGGACTAACTGCTCTAAATAATTTTCGGAGAATGCATTTAGGACAATCTCGGAAGACGTTTTGTGCCTACCACCGGTTTTGAACAAGTATTTTTGCCAACATACCGAGGGTAGGTTGAAGTCCCCACCAACTATAACCGTATGAGTGGGGTATTTATTTGTTACGAGACTCAAACTTTCTCTGAACTGTTCCGCAACTGTATCATCGGAGTCTGGGGGTCGGTAGAAGGAGCCAATTATTAACTTAATTCGGCTGTTAAGTATAACCTCCACCCACACCAATTCGCACAGAGTATCTACTTCGACTTCACTACAAGATAAACCACTACTGACAGACACCAACACTCCACCACCAATTCTGCCTAATCTATCTTTCCTGAACACCGTCTGAGACTTCGTAAAAATTTCTGCAGAACTTATTTCAGGCTTTAGCCAGCTTTCTGTACCTATAACGATATCAGCTTCTGTGCTTTCTATTAGCGCTTGAAGCTCAGGGACTTTTCCAGCGCAACTACAACAATTTACAACTATAATTCCGACTGTTCCTTGATCCAAGCACGTCCTGTAATTGCCAAGCACCCTTTGACATTGCAGCCCATCCCGCACTTTCCCGAGGCCTTCTAACCTAAAAAACCGCCCAGTCCACGCCACACAGCCTCCGCTACCCGTGTAGCCGCCAGCTGAGTGTAGTGAACTCCTGACCTATTCAGCGGAACCCGAAACCCCACCACCCTATGGCGCAAGTCAAGGAATCTGCAGCCAATACGGTCGCAAAACCGTCTGAGCCTCTGATTCAGACCCTCCACCCGGCTCTGCACCAAAGGTCCGCAGTCGGTTCTGTCAACGATGCTGCAGATGGTGAGCTCTGCCTTCATCTCGTAAGCAAGACCGGCAGCCTTCACCAAATCAGATAGCCGCTGGAATCCAGAGAGAATTTCCTCAGATCCAAAGCGACACACGTCATTAGTGCCGACATGTGCCACCACCTGCAGCTGGCTGCACCCTGTGCTCTTCATGGCATCCGGAAGGACCCTTTCGACATCAGGAATGACTCCTCCCGGAATGCACACGGAGTGCACACTGGATTTCTTCCCCTCCTTAGCCGCCATATCCCTAAGGGGCCCCATTACGCGCCTAACATTGGAGCTCCCAACTACCAGTAAGCCCAACCTCTGCGATTGCCCGGACCTTGAAGGCTGAGAATGATCCTCTGAAACAGGGCAGGCAGCTGCATCTGGCTCAGCCAGAGACAGTGCCTGAAACCGGTTTGTCAGACGCACCGGGGAGGCTTTCTGGTCAGCTTCCGGGGACGCCTTTCGCTGCCTGCCACGCCTTGGAACGACCTGCTATTAACACTCTCCAGACCGGCAACGGCTTTCACTGTACCACGAGGATACCACACAATTGCAGCAGTGATGCAACCGTTAGCATGAGAAGCTGCATCACTGTTCGTAACTGCAAAGCTCAGAACATATCCGGAGAACACGGATGGCCCTTGCGCTCCGACTGTACTTCTCGTAGTAACTTCTATATCATCAATGGCCTTATATACCGTTCAGGATGGCGACACACGTTAAACTCAGACAAAATTTAAAAGGATCATCTTCTTCTTAGTGGAGGCGCAGCGCTACAAAAACGAGTTTGTTCCAACGGTTGGAGTGAAGACAGGAGTGGAAGTAGCTGCCGACGAAAAATGGTGTCTGTTCTACGCATTCCAGCGGACGCCGACCATTGCCTCTCCCAGCAGTTGGCTCTAGCCCTGTTTCTTGAGGTGAGACTTTGGGAAGCCACAAAACTTCAGAGCGCATGTGCAACAGCCTCGGCTCTCGCTGCTCATTACCTGGAGCAGTAGGTAGGAATGTCGTATAGGCGTCACCATTTACAATAGGCGAGAGTGAATATGTCACGTTCTTGCCGTGAGAAGAGACACTTTGCCTAGTGGCAAGTCGTCATTGCAAGCGTCCCTTCTTCGTCGGCTCGATCGCTACCTCATATTTTGAACTCTTTCTGTAATATGTTAGGATTCTCGTACTTTAAACACCTGGAATCGTTTCAGTTATCTGGATAGTTACGTATGTTGATTCCTGCATTCACTCATTGCTATCTCTATATGGCAGTAGTTTTCGTGGAGATTCAAGGCTCCTCTCAGCTATTTGTTTCTAAATTATAGAAGATTGTATCCTACTAACATTCGACTGTTTTAATTAGACAAGTATCCCCTGTGTACTTTTATCAGATTCCTAATTAATTACATTGCCCTAAAAGTGCTAACATCATGTTGATATCCATGCACGGTCTGGACTGCTTCGGTATGTGGCTGGCGGTTTGTGCCTAGTTACCCGACGCTAAAAGACGTAGCAGGTGGGTGACGGCTACAACCTGTATACAAATTTTGATTGATTTTTTCAGAACTGTATAAAACAGTTGTTCCAGAAAGGTTTTATGCTATGTTTGTTATAATCGGATGAACGGTAATCGATGTAAAGAAGTAGAGACATAATAACTGCCTGTAGCCACAGGTTTCCTGTCAAATCCTTTCCGTTCTTCTCTGGCTGTCTGCCAATCAACGTAGTTAATTCTCGCATTGGTTTCTGATGCCTTCTGTCGCGGCAGTATTGAGTACTGCCATCTGACTGACTTGTCTACCACTTTGAGTAATTCTATATCTTCCTTGGCATGGAAACAGAAGTTAAGGTTGTAACCGCTACAACTGACGCGAGGAAAGCACAAGACTGGAATCTTGATAGAGGTACTCAAGGTACCCTCCGCCACACGCAGTCAGGTGGCTTGCGGAGTGTGGATGTAGATATAGATGTAGATACTTGAATCATCACACGTTCTATTTCATACTTCTTGACGGAAAACTGGTTTATAGAGCTACTATAAGTAGTTGTGGCGTCCTTTCGAAACGGGAACTTCCCCCATACGAATGGTTCTCAAATTCCAGTTTAACGGAGGACACGTACAGGCGATGTTGGTGTGCTGTAACGTCAGGAGTAGCGAAAAGAGAGAAGATGTGTGCAGTAATATCATTACAGTTTTCTGACGCCTTTTTGTAGATCTCAAATGAACACTTGTCAGCGGAAAAATTGGCCGCGCCTCAGAACACTGTCTGCTCATCTGCACAATCTGGTAACACTGTAAGATGCGGAAGTGTCTGGATGAAGGTACTGTCCATCGCTAAAGCTGATACAGTGCTGGAACTTCTCTTAGTGTAGTGGAAAGCGTCGTGCAGTGTACACATAAAGTTGTGACTTCAGATACACTCATTCTGTGATTCTGATAATAGAACCTCAAAGATAATTGCTTCACTATCTAACTTGCCGCTAACGCCAAAACCTTTCGCGAAAGATCTCACGGCGGCGTCAAGATAAGAACAGTTGAACAACGTGTATTTGTAAATGGTCATTTTCTAATTTAGAGCTCTAGTATTTGCCTTGCAGTAATGCATTGGGTTTTGCGTAGTTCGATCTTATGATTGTTGTTTAAGCGTTATGAAATAGATTCGCAAATGGAAATGATCTGTTATTTGCGACGTATTGTTCGCTTTGGGTTTAATAGAGCGGGGAAGGCAGTGGAGTGATTTTGAAACGATTGTGTCATGTGTTGGGCGAGTGCTGTGGGACAAATCACGTCAGATAAGGATTTTCTTATTCAAGAAAGTTCATTCTGGCATGAATGATTTTCCACATTTTAGGAAGTTTAGATAATTTACATATATGTTGAACTGTGACCATTTAACTTTCGTGCGACATTTGCATTGAATAGCCAACACCCAGAAGTTGGATGTAGTAATGACGCATGCTCTAGTTCGGAGCGATAAAAATAAGTGTAGACTATTACTGCATTTTTTTAACGTCATCAGTTCGCTCGTTGAGCATTCCGCAGCAGTAATATTACTGGTTACGAGTTATGATGCATTTACATTAACTTCTTAAGAAAAAATTGACTGTTCCATAACGAAAAATATCTCCTCGAGCAAAGGGCAATGGGACCAGATAATATTTTGCATCTGGTGGCACGAAAAGGATGTTGTGCAATATTAACTCTCCCCCCGTTGGCGTGTCCATCACAGCTGCGTTTGTTGCCGACATCTAAGACATCATTCCGTCACAGTTAGGAAAAAAACTGCATCACATGTTGTTATTGCCTGATAATGCGTTCTGGTCTTTTCACAAACAAAACTATCCAGGGAAGTTATCCGTCGGATAATTATTCTTCTGATTTTGTGCCCTCAGTTGTTCCTTTGCCCACTATTTATAGAATATCCCCCAAGAAAATTCCTTTCCTGGCGAAAATGCGCTTCGAACGTGTCTTGACAACACATTTAACTTCGCACAAGTAGGTTTCTACATCATGGATTGGCAAATTATCTGAGCATTGTCAGTCTGTTTTGGACAATATTATGGAATACTTTTTTGATGATCGATTCTTATCTTCTGCTTACTGTTGTGTCCTGTAAACTTCATCATAATACGATTAATACTGACCACTTTTAAAACAATGGGTCGTAGTTTGGCATAGCTACTAAAAAAAAAAAAAACTTCAGGATCCTTGCTGTCCTATGGCCAAATCAGTTTGTGAAGATACGAAGAGGAATCATCACACATGCTCAGTTGTATGTGAAGCAGGTGGCACAACGGTTAATTGGTAGGAAATGCAATGCGTCTACAAAGAAGGGCAGCACCAGTGGTCAAATGTGTTTTTGACCCCTGGGAAAGTTTCACGGATATACTGATAAATTCGAACTTGGGGATAGTCTTCAACTGTCCCGCAACGATCTACTTATAAAGTTTTAAGATACTTGTTAAGTGAGAAATCTAGGAATAAACAGCCGCCACCTACAAATCCATCCTATAAGGAACGTGTAGACATGATTACATTAATTACAAAGCATACGGAGGAATTTAAAATGACATCCTACAAGCGCTCCACTCGCGAATGGAGCTGGAGGAAATCCTAATAACTAGAATGATTGGACGTACGCAGTGTCCGGTATTTCACAGTGGCCTGCACAGTATTAGTGTAGATGCGGATGTGTCTCTGCAGTGTGCAGTAAAAGACATTATAAAGTTGTTGGTGTGATGAATGAAACTAGTCTCAGACAAAACAGATAAAAGTAATTAGTTCAACGACTTATGACGCTGTCTGTTATGTAGACATATTTCAGGCAGAACTGTAAAAAACACAAATACACGACATAATTGACTCTGGAGAGATCCTGTCATAGACAAGGTATCTTTTAAATTCCTTCATTCATTCGATAGACAGTCTTCGTTTTTAGTCATAATGTGACAGGTTTTGACTGTGAACATCAGTCATCTGCAGTTCTACAAATAAGAAAATGAAATTATAAAAGATTAAAAGACCAGTTATTAAATTATAACTGTTCATATGACACAATATTCCTTTGAATGACAGAGGATGACTATATTCAAATAATAAATTAATCAGAATGACAATGCATGTATCAATTGGCACCACATAGTTAGTCTTTCCTTTTGTAACGTTAGATCACCTTTGTTAGTCTTCCTTAGGATACCTTAGGACTTGAGTTAATGAGAACTGGACAAACCCCTGATAGCTAAATTATTATGTTGCTTTTTATTAAAGTCACTGTCGAAATTTTTTCACGGTGATAACTGGTTTCTTCGTACAGATAGCAGTTGCACAGCAATCAGTTTCGAATGCTGATTACCGACGCCGTGTTCAGCGTGGAGTCTTAAACTCGCTCACTGTCAAAACAGAACATTGAATCACTATACAGAGTGAACCAGAAGTTCAGTCGTAGGTGGTGGCGTGGAAAAAAAAAATAAGTAAAATAGCCTAGCAAACATGGGTTGTAAAATTCACACCTTAAAATCTTTGAGTACATGTTAATCTTCGATTCTCTGAAACAAATTTCTTCTGTCGCAGTCTCTATGCATTCCCTATTTTGGATCGAGATAGCCTGGACCAAAACAAGAGAAGGAAGATGTCCAGTAAATACGTGCTCCAAAATTCATGCGTTTAGAGCTATGAGGACTTGTTCAGTAAAAGTAGTACGTTTCACAGTAGCGAAGATGAACAAGTGCTCGGAGTTCACAGAATATGCACTTTGGAGCCCATGTTTACTGGACATATTTTTCTTGTTTTGGCCCATACAGTCACATGTCAAAATATGGAAAGCAAGAAGCTTTCAGTAAGGAGGGTTGCGTCTCACAGTAGTGAAGATGAACAAGTTGCTAATTAAGGAAAGCGTTTTACAGCCCATCATTACCATACGTGTTTTTCTTGTTTTGGTCCATACATCTGGAGGTTAGCCGACGGACTTCTATTTCCCCTTGTATGCTATGACTGCCACATTGTTAAATAAAGGACAAAGTAAGTTGCTAATAAATTTTCATGAAAACACAACCAGAATAATAAAAAGTGCATGACACAGTCATAGAAATACCATGTATTACATTTTGAGGCTATTCGATATACAATCATCACATGTTAGATGTTGATATATTTTTGTACAGAAAGAAAAGCACATATTAAGTATCTGAAAAGCTGCACAAATCAAACGTTCGGTGAAATTACGTACTAAAAAAAAAAAATTACGAGGGATTGATCTAATTCATTAACGAGACTATGAATCTGTTTCTTTTTATTTGTTAAAAACCTACTCACTCTTTCACCTCATCTAATGACAGACCCTCATACCTGATTTCTATTGCGTTCTCGGAGTGATGACCTTCGCTGACAGAGGGGCACCGACCAATGTTCACGTCAGCAGACGACAGACGTATGTTCAACGCTGCCTGCGAACGAATGCTTTTGTGTGCTGATGGTGTTCTCGGATTATTAAGTGCCGCTCTGGACGATTCTGTGTCTTCTGCCTGCAGCTTGACATCAATTACAGCTGTGCATGTGGAGAACTTTCTAAGTACCACGCTTCGTTGAGAGCCGACAAGCAGAGACTTATGATGAAGTGGGGATCAATTATTAACTGACGCTTGTTATAAACGTTTCCAGACTACTGTGTTGTTTGCCAGATCTTCTTCTTGTCCAGATGTCAACGACAGACTGAATGAATCGGTTAACTGCCTAGCGCCCAAAATATTAATATCCTGAGGACAGATTTTCTCCCTAATTTAGTGCTGGTGCCTAGTTTAGCCCGAGTCTCATACAGTTTTCATTTACTGTGGGCACTGTCTCGTAACAAACTTACAACTGTCAAAATGTGGAGTTTTGCTGCAGAATCTGACTGCTACGAAAAGCACGTAATTTATTTATGTGGGAAACAAAATGTGTCGTTCTTGACTGTCGTATTGTGCTGCTCGTTATTCCGTTTTATTTTCAGCTCTTACACGAGAGCCGTATGGGTAATTTCGAATGATAAGAGACTGATCGGAAAATTTGTGTATCTGGCTCGAAATGAGTTACACTTCTTAATGAACTGAATACCGTTCGTTAGAGATGCAGTAAATACTCGTCATTGGGTGATCTCTCTGCTGCTTAATTTTCGTAGTTAGCGAATGGCGAAAGTAATTTTCAGGGCTGTTTTGTTTTGACCGTACATGGGCAGACAGAAAGAATATTAATATTAACAAAACATTTCCGATCGGTGAAGTAGTTCACTTTGCACAAATAAATGACGATATATACAGTCGCCGTGGGGGAAGAGACCGAATCTGCAGACATTCATTGCTTGTCTGTAGAAAGACCGCTGGGAATCATTAGAAAACCTAATGATGTCATAAATAAAGTAATATACCATAACTTATTTTTAGGAAGTTCTTTTATATACAGATAAGGATATTTATGAAACCATCGCTGATTCTAACGAATCACATACATTACGAAGTTTTCTTACATCACTTCGATATCTACCACCTTTCGTGTAAGTTGAGCAGATACAAGTTGTATACTACTAAAGACAGTGTCGTGCTGTTAGATAGGAAACATTGTTTAAATTCAATCGTTACTGGAAACGATATTTTAAGAAGCGATTCATATTTGAATTATTGCTCCGATTAAGCTCATCTCACAGAGAAATTTTACAAGAAAACTCAAAACCGATTAAACCCGAAAAACTACCATATTTTATAACGTGAACAGTCGCAGTAAAAAGTCTGATACCTCATCGTGAGACATAAACCAAACATAGAAATTATCTTAGAAATAGCCGCTTGAGTGCGAGGTTGCACCTACAATCACGACAGGAGAAAGCATTACCTGCTATAGATTCACCATGTGCATCAGGAGGCTAACAGAAAATGAGTGTTCGGGAGGCGCAGAGATTAACCATCTATGGGATTTATGTACGAAACTTGACAAAACTGACATCGTCGATTTCCAAGAAATGTTCAGAACAAGCCATTAACTTGTACCTTGAACAACGAATGAAAAAATGGCGTGTCACCGTCTGCACAAAGATGGAAGGCGAACCCCTTGTGCTGGCATGCTACCTTATGGGAAACAGTCTGTCATGGAGCTTATGGTTAAACTGGCTATCCTTTAAGACGTAGCTACAGCTAGAGTGGTAACATGTTTTATGGCCCCGGAAAAAGCAGGCATACAGAGGCTGAATTTGTTCATTAGTTCCAATTGGTATGAACTGCAACGCTATACACTTTTGAGGAGGCACAGGTTCTCCTAAATCAATAAGATGTCAATGTGCAGACCAGGAATCCAGCAAAAGCAAGTTATTGTGAGTAACCATTGGCCAAAAGCAGTGCTCATACCACAGTTGCAGTTCTCTTACGCCCATTTTCTCACTCTTCCGTGCTATGACGTAAATATTCCCTACTGTCTTTTTTAAGATCACGCGCACGATAAAGAATCGCAGGAGGCAGAGCACATCCAACTTCTCGCAACACAGTAAATAACTTTCCACTCAACTTAACATTCAGATTAACAGTCGGCATTGTGTTAAGGCATTGCTGTTACGAGGGTGAGTCAAATGAAAACTCTAAATCTGTAATAACAAATCGAAGCCGTGCTGGGTGGCCAAGCGGTTCTAGGCGCTACAGTCTGGAACCGCGCGACCACTACGGTCGCAGGTTCAAATCCTGCCTCGGGCATGGGTGTGTGTGATGTCCTCAGGTTAGTTAGGTTTAAGTAGTTCTAAGTTCTAGGACTGATGACCTTAAAAGTTGTCCCATAGTGCTCAGAGCCATTGGAACCATTTTTGAACAAATCGAAATTTTGCGCCGTTATCCTGTAAGTTGGTAAGCGTGCTACAAACAGAGTGCAGAATGGCCTGTAGGTGGCAGCATAATGCAGATACACACATACCGTCGCAGTATCAGTATAAAGATGGCCTCCCCACTTGCGACTTGCACCAGGGAAGAACAGCGTTCTGTTATTCGGTTTTTGCGTAGCGAAAGTGTGAAACCTATTGAAATTTATCGACGAACGAAGGTTCAGTACGGTGATGCATGTTTGTCACAGCAGAAAGTCTACGAATGGAGTAGGAAGTTCGCAAATGGTGTGACTTCAGTGGAAGATGCTCCTCGTCTAGGTCAGGCACTACGAGTTTTGACTCCACAGAACATTGCAGCAGTTGAAGCCATAGTGAAGGAAAACCGCCGAGTGACACTGAATGACATTGCAGCATATTTACAGATGAGTCATGGTCAGCAAACCACACTGTGCATGATGTGCTCCAGTTTCACAATGTGTCAGCAAGATGGGTGCCACGGTAGCTGATTCCTGAAATGAGAGAACGACGTGGAGATGCTTGTGTAGAAACTCTTCTGCGGTTTGAACGAGAAGTGATGGCTTCCTTGCAAGAATCGTTACTGAGGAAGAAACCTGGGTTCACTTCCACCAACCGGAAACGAAGACAGCGAGTAAGGAATGGCGCCATTCCTCATAACCAAAACCAAAGACGTTTCGAACAGAACCATCAACAGGGAACGTTATGCTGGCTCTCTTTTGGGACTAAAAAGTCATTCTGGAACATTACTTGCCTAGAGGGAGCACTGTCACCAGTGCATCACGTACAGATCTCCTAAAAAAAAATCATCTGCAGCCTGCAATCAAATCAAAGCGAAGTGGATTGCTGTCAGCAAGTGTCCTTTTGCAACATGACAATGCACGGTCCCACACGGCCCGTACAACAGTTGCAACAATTACAGACCTGCATGTTGAGTGTCTTCCTCATCCACCATACTCAAAAGACCTTGCCCCAAGTGATTTCCATATGTTTGTACTCAAAGACACAACGGGAGGAAAGAAGTTCCGTTTTGATGAAGAGGTACTCCACACGATGCATGAGCGGTTGCGCCGAGTACCAAAACAACTTTTTGTAAAAGAGTTTATGCACATTGTACGCGCTGGAGGACTTCCATTGAGCGTGGTTGAGATTATGTTGAAAAGTGATACAGCTTTGTACCACTTCTCCACAATAAACAATATTTAAAAAATATTTAAGGTTTTCATTTGACTCACCCTCGTAGTTGATCTTGATATATCTTTCTTGGTATCTCTGATTTCCGCGGTTCCTTTCGTGGAAATGTTGATTGGTAGAAGTTGAAAACAATTCCTTACTGAACGATGGGATCAATTTGTTTATCTCATTTACAAATTTTCGCGGTGATTCCTCAGTTTTCTGTGCGTCGTCAAGTTGACGTTTTGTTAGAAATTTCGTTATCTTACTTTTCTCCAATTCTGTAGCACGGTTTGAAATTGTGCAACACTCCATCACTTCCCTAAAATCACTGTAATCTATGTAACGTGCAGTTTTACGTGCATAACCTAGTAGGACACTATCGTGTACATCCTCTAAGCTGTATCGAGCATCTTTGAAACTGGCAAATAGTAGTTTTCGTAACAAGTATGTCTCGCCTCCCTTGAATATCCACACTACGCGGTCATACTGGTGCGGACTTATCCTAAAACTGTTCATAATTGTTTTTTAATATGCTGCATATGATCTTCCATGTACATAATTTTGCCAGCCGGGGTGGCTGAGCGGTTCTAGGCACTACGGCTTGGAACCACGCGACCGCTACGGTCGCAGGTTCGAATCCTGCCTTGGGCATGGATGTGTGTGATGTCCTTAGGTTAGTTAAGTTTACGTAGTTCTAAGTTCTAGGGGACTGATGACCTCAGAAGTAAAGGTCCATAGTGCTCAGAGCCATTTGAACCATGTACATAATTTTGTTTTTTACCCGCTCCTTGGACAACGATTGTTGTTTACTTCGGCTTAGTGGGGACTGAGTCTGTGGCTCCTTGTCCTATAAGGATGATGAACGACATGGCTCGACATCTGTTTCAGTATTGCTTTCACTTGTTAAGCACCTATCGCCATCGTTATACTCCTCATGCACGTTGACCGCACAGCCAACAGTATACGACATCACACATTCCACTGAGTCATCTTGCAGAAACGATAATATTTCACCTACCACTTCTTTCTCATCCGCAAAATTCTTGGGTTCTTTTATGACCCCATGTCGACTTCGGCAACTGTTGTTGCTCTGTTTTGTATCAACTCCACTAGCGTTGTAGCACTGTAGTGACTCGCTCGTCGACTAAGGAATTCAACTATTATCCTGTGCTCATCAGTCCCGCCCCCTATTGCCATTAGTAGCCAATATTGTGGTTTCACGGTAGACAACATGTGTGGCGTCGCTTGCCGTAAACATCACTGACCTTTAATGACCTCGCTCTCAAGGGGTACCTCGGCTGTAGCGTTTAATCCTGAATGTAAGTCCTACCTACATCAAGTTACAAGGAGTAAATTCCTAGCAATGAAAGGCTAATTTTTCAACTTAAAAATACGTGTAACTTTCCCCAACGTAGTTCAGTTTTTTAATATAACATTTTAAAAATAGTGTTTTACTTTCACTTCTCAGTGTGAACATCTATGTGTTTTGACTTTATGCTCATGAGTAGCTGCATGTAACCATTAGTTGCATTTCAATCAGGCTTCTGTGTTTAGAGTATCTACATGTATAAGTACGCTCAGTACAAGCAAACGTTGTGAAAACTATACATCAGATCAAGTACATGTGCTGTGTTACCGTATCTCAATATTTGAATCTCTGATGCAAAATTTCTACAAGATTGTTGAACTAAATAATACCTGAATGTAAGCCAAACCAGTTATCTTTTCAGTGAATGTAATCTGAACAGACAATCACTGTTTCGTAAGTGCGTAAAATAATGCGTTTAATTCTGGCCGTAATAATCAAATGGCGTACCTGTGCAACAGCGGAGAGCTGAGATAAACTATGCAGTTACGTGCCACCTGAACATGCTGAATGAAATTACGCTGCTTTTGCCATTACTGAAATTAAACTTGCTGAGAGCAGTGGACCTGTGCTAAGCGCCAGGAGATCGTAATTTAACAGCCATGTCTCACGAGGTGCAATACGAAACCGAAATGCTATGCCTTACAAACCTTTAAATAGCAAGTGGGATGTGGAGCTTTAGTGTCGAATAATTTGAAAAGTAACTGAAATTTACGCTTCTATTCTCTAAGCAGGTTAGAGAATGTGAACTAGCATACACTATTTACCTTTGTTTTAAACAATTTTGATAACTTTTAATATTGAAAGTAAATTTTATGATGTGGAGATATTAAATATCACTTCTTTTACGATTATTACTTTCAGAGAAAAGGAAATAAGAGTGATCTGATTCTTTCCTGTAGTTATGCTTTGATGTAGTGTTTGAAACAGTAGTACCGTAACAATCAAGCAACGCAAGTTCCGAACATTTTCAAACCAAAACTGAAAACGTCTCTAAAATACGTCCGCCAGCTTTCAATAATGGTAGTACACGCAAATGCATGTCCTGATATTACCTTGTTTAATATATACCAAGCAACAGCGACAGCATTCCAAAATCAGGGTACCGAGCGAGGTGGCGCAGCGATTAGGACACTGGGCTCGCATTTGGGTGGAGGTCGGTTCAAATCCGCGGTCGGTCATTCTGATTTAGGTTTTCCGTGGTTTCCCTAAATCGCTTTAGGCAAATGCCGGGATTGTTCCTTTGAAAGCGCACGGCCGACTTCCTTTCCTAATCCGATGTGACCGATGAACTTGCTGTTTGGTCCCCTCCCCAAAATGAACCAACCAACCAACCAAAGTCAGGCCTCCATACCAGCAACCACCTACTACAGCAAACGCTTGACACAGAGATATTTGCTCACACGGACAGATTACTTGACAACAATATAAACTTTGGTCTCCTTTGTACTTGTAAAGTGTTTACTGTGGCAAATATTACAAACAAAACCGCCACTTCACATAGAATGACAACCTTTCGAAGACAGAACTAATCTGGCACATTTATGGATAGACCACTATTGAATAGCGTATTAACTGAAGAAGAGTCTCATAGTTTGCTTCGTGCTTCCATACTTCTTCGTCATAGTTTTGTGAGTCGGTGTTTCCGTGTTCTCTCCATTTCTTCCTATCTTACTAAAATATTTTGTCGACATATAAAACTACTGCCAAATCTCTCTAAAATTACAAATATTAATCTTCTATGGATTATTATTCTTCATATGATCAGTTTATATATATCCAAATTTCTAAACATCTGACTTCATGTTCCAGCATTTCTTCACTTTTTCTTATGCGAGATGCCAAACTTCTGTCATCTTCTGCTCTTTGTAATACTTCATGTCATATTTCTTCTCCGTTATTTATTTGTAACCTCTTTCCATATCAGTCGATCTGAAGTATTCCCAGTTTCAAAATTTATGGTGCCTGCAGTGTACGTTTCACTAATAAACATCCTAAAGCTGCAGATGTGATTCTTAATGAACTTTTCCTCAGTTTCATATCAATATTTAAGACAATTAGAACTATTTTGACTAAAGAAAGCTTTTTACGGCTGCTCCTGTCCACAGACGATGTCTCCTTCACTTCCTCTAATTTGTGTGTTATTATTTCCTTCAGGGCAGAAATGTTCCATTCCTCCTTTCAGAATTTGATGATTTACTTCCACAACTCCTTAGCTTTCCCATATTTGACAAACTTATTTTTCAATTAAATATTGCAGTATGTTATACCTTACATATGTCTAGAAAGGTCATACAGTGTGCGAGCTTTACAATTACAATCTGTGTCACTAACACCTCCATTCACGTACAGGAGTTTTCTAATATTTGCTACATGTTTCTCCTAAGTACAGTTTCACATAGTGGTGGTATTTAATCCTTACATACACCTAGGATGATAACGTCGCCTGCGATCCATGCAGTTGAGACCTGTGCCACTAACTCCTCCATTCGCATACATAAATTTTCTGCTGCTTGTTATTTTCCTCTCCTAAATAAAGTTTTAGAATATTGGTGATAAACTGGAAATCTGCCTCTCTCTCATTCCTAACACAATAATTTTTTTTATCTTTCACTTTGGTTATGCCTATTTGGTTTTTGAATACATTTCTGATTACTTGTTGGTATGTATATTTTGTCCATAAAACCAACCATATTATTTCTCTAATGCCATCGATGCATTTTTTGTTCTCCTATATTCGTCTTTCAGACCGCAGGGCAAGAACCGCGGCGCTTGTACGTTTCTTTTCCCGATTGCCAACTAATAGCTGTTTTCCTTTTCGCTGCATTATTTCACGCAATATCGAAATTATCATCTTAAAATCGTACTATCTCAATTAGTTCTCCAGCTGCCATAAGCCTCTTGTGGTATTTTGGACGGCAGACCTAATAAATTTACCCTTTTTAAGCATGTCAATGTTTTCCGTAACTTCGCAAATGGCTTATCGTCTCCTGCTAGCTTACGTGAGATAAAATACAAACTGATTTCGCGATTAGATCATGTACTTACTACACGTTGTACTAAACTTCCTCTACTATCAGTGCAAATGATGATTTTGATATCTATACGAGTCTCTAAGTTTGAAACTGTGGTTGGAGACTGAAATTCTAAGCTGTTTTCTGAATGCATTAATACATCACTTAACTAGACTCAATGTTTATTTCTTGTTGATAAATTATTATAAATTTTTTTGGCGCTAAGCAATTTTGACACGGAAAAAATTGTCGTAAATCTCTTTCATACGGAGAAGAAACCAGTTCTTGTCATGATCCTTGTCCAGTAGCATGTTTTTTCTTTTTGAAGTCTGAGGGTATTTCACCTGTCTCATACATTTTGCTCACCAGATGGTAGAGTTTTCTCAGGACTGGCTCTCCCAAGACCGTCAGTAGTTCCAATGGAATGTTGTCTACTCCCGGGACGTTGTTTCGACTCAGGTCTTTCAGTGCTCTGTCAAATTCTTCACGCAATATCATATCTCCATTTCATCTTCATCTACGTCCTCTTCCATTTCCACAATATTTTCCTCAAGAACATCCCCCTTGTTTAGTCCCTCTATATACTCTTTCCACCTTTCTGCTTTCCCTTCTTTGCTTAGAACTGGGTTTCCATCTGAGTCCTTGATATTCATACAAGAGGTTCTCTTTTCTCCAAAGGTCTCTTTAATTTTCCTGTAGGCAGTATCTATCTTGCCCCTAGTGAGATAAGCCTTTACATCCTTACATTTGTCCTCTAGCCATGCCTGCTTAGCCATTTTGCACTTCCTGTCGACCTCATTTTTGAGACGTTTATATTCCTTTTTGCCTGCTTCATTTACTGCATTTTTTATTTTCTCCTTTCATCAATTAAATTCAGTATTTCTTCTGTCACCCCAGGATTTCTACTAGCCCTCGCCTTTTTACCTACTAGATCCTCTGCTGCCTTCACCACTTCATCCCTCAAAGCTACCCATTCTTCTTATACTGTATTTCTTTCCCCCATTCATGTCAATTGTTTCTTTATGCTCTTCCTGAAAATCTCTACAACCACTCGTTTTTCAGTTTATCCAGGTCCCATCTCCTCAAATTCCCACCTTTTTGCAGTTTCTTTAGTTTTAATCTACAGTTCATAACCCACACATTGTGGTCAGAGTCCACATCTGCCCCAGTAAATGTCTTAGAGTTTAAAACCTGGTTCTATAATCTCTGTCTTACCATTATATAATATATCTGAAACCTGTTTTTATCTCCAGGCTTCTTCCATGTATACAGCCTTCTTTTATGATTCTTGAACCAAGTGTTAGCTATGACTAAGTTGTGCTCTGTGCAAAATTCTCCCAGGCGGCTTCCTCTTTCATTTCTTACCTCCAATCCATATTCACCTAATACGTTTCCTTCTCTTCCTTTTCCTAGTATTGAATTCAAGTCATCCATGACTATCAAATTTTCATCTCCCTTCACTATCTGAATAATTTCTTTTATCTCATCATACATTTCTTCAATTTCTTCGTCATCTGCAGAGCTAGTTGGCATATAAACTTGTACTACTGTTATAGGCGTAGGATTCGTGTCTATCTTGGCCACAATAATACGTTCACTATGTTGTTCGTAGTAGCTTACCCGAACTCCTTTTTTTTATTCATTATTAAACCTACTCCTGCATTACCCCTGTTGGATTTTGTATTTATAACCCTGTATTCACCTGACCTGAAGTCTTGTTCCTCCTGCCACCGAACTTCGCTAATTCCCACTGTATCTAACGTTAGCCTACTAACTTCCCTTTTTAAATTTTCTAATCCACCTGCCCGATTACGGGATCTGACATTCCACGCTCCGATCCGTAGAACGCCAGTTTTCTTTCTCCTGATAACGGGAAAGCAGGCGTTAACAGATGTGAAAATTACCGAACTATAAGTTTAATAAGTCACGGCTGCAAAATACTAACGCGAATTCTGTACAGACGAATGGAAAAACTGGTAGAAGCCGACCTCCTTGGGGAAGATCAGTTTGGATTCCGTAAAAATATGGGAACACGTGAGGCAATACTGACCCAACGACTTATCTTAGAAGCTAGATTAAGAAAAGGCAAACCTACGTTTTTAGCATTTGTGGACTTGGAGAAAGCTTTTGACGATATTGACTGGAATACTCTCTTTCAAATTATGAAGGTGGCAGGGGTCAAATACAGGGAGCGAAAGGCTATTTACAATTTGTACAGAAACCAAATGGCAGTTCTAAGAGTCGAAGCTAGATTAAGAAAAGGCAAACCTACGTTTTTAGCATTTGTGGACTTGGAGAAAGCTTTTGACAATATTGAATGGAATACTCTCTTTCAAATTATGAAGGTGGCACGGGTCAAATACAGGGAGCGAAAGGCTATTTACAATTTGTACAGAAACCAAATGGCAGTTCTAAGAGTCGAGGGACACGAAAGAGAAGCAGTGGTTGGGAAAGGAGTGAGACAGGGTTGTAGCCTCTCCCCGATGCTATTCAATCTGTATATTGAGCAAGCAATAAAGGAAACAAAAGAAAAATTCTGAGTAGGTATTAAAATTCATGGAGGAGAAATAAAAACTTTAATGTTCGCCAATGACATTGTAATTCTGTCAGAGATTGCATAGGATTTGGAAGAGCAGTTGAACGGAATCGACAGTGTCTTGACGGGAGGATATAAGATGAGCATCAACAAAAGCAAAACGAGGTTAATGGAATGTAGTCGAATTAAGTCAGGCGATGATGAGGGAATTAGATTAGGAAATGAGACACTTAAAATAGTAAAGGAGTTTTGCTATTTGGGGAGCAAAGTAACTGATGATGGTCAAAGTAGAGAGGATATAAAATTTAGACTGGCAATGGCAAGAAAAGCGCTTCTGAAAAAGAGAAATTTGTTAACATAGAGTATAGATTTAAGTGCAGGAAGCCGTTTCTCAAAGTATTTCTATGGAGTGTAGCGATGTATGGAAGTGAAACATGGACGATAAATAATTTAGACAAGAAGAGAATAGAAGCTTTTGAAATGTGGTGCTACAGAAGAATGCTGAAGATTAGATGGGTAGAACATGTAACTAATGAGGAGGTATTGAATAGAATTGGGGAGAAGAGGAGTTTGTGGCACAACTTGACTAGAAGAAGGCATCGGTTGGTAGGAAATGTTCTGATGCATCAAGGGATCACCAGTTTAGTATTGGAGGGCAGCGTGGAGGATAAAAATCGTAGAGGGAGACCAAGAGATGAATACACTAAACAGATTCAGAAGGATGTAGGCTGTAGTACGTATTGGGAGATGAAGAAGCTTGCACAGGATAGAGTAGCATGTAGAGCTGCATCAAACCAGTCTCAGGACTGAAGACCACAACCACAATAGCATGTTTTTTAACTCTTTCATAGCATTTCTGATTAATTTAATGTTATTGGTTTAATGGTTTGGCAGATAAAGACGCATGTAGTACTTACATTATCAAATGTTAGAAGATGCGAATAAAGTAACTTGTAATGAAAATTCACAAGTAACTCTGACTGTACAATCAATGAAGCGTTCAGGGTCATCTGTAGGCTCTTCTTTATCACTTAGAAGCTCTCTTCTGTTTTTTGTTGCTCTTATATTCTTCGTGTTAAATTCACCAGTAAACTGATCCTCTCATATCTACAATTTGTTTAAATGCTAGAGACCCTGGATAGAATTAACACCAGGAAGGATTCGTATCCTTTCCAGGACATTTAAGCTACTCAGATGATCATCATTAAATGAAATAATGACATCACAGACTCCTCATTTTGAAGTTTTGATCCTAAGAATTACCTTTTCGAATATAGGCGTCGATACGAAGTTGTGAATCGACCTTCTTTTCCTGAGATGATCTAAATTCCTTTTTTTTTTTTTCGTGAGAGGTTCAGGATGCTCCAAGTCTTTGTACATTGGTCACTGATATACAATTTTTTTGGCGGGAAAAAATTCCAGTAACTTAAGTTTTTGAGTCTTTTGTATTTGAACCATAATATAGGATGATCTGGACAGTTAAATGAAAAAGATTATTATCAGTCGACAGTCTTGTAAATATGTCGCCTACACAACTTGCGTCAGTCCCTGAAAATAATTTATATCATACCACTGTACTGGTGAAGTTCAGTCATAATTTTATCTGATAAGCGACTTGTAATTTTTTTACTATATACACAAAAAACACTACACCCCAAATAAAAACTGTACTACAAAAGAGCTGACTGCTATTACAAGTGTATCAACCGAAAGATCAAAGTTTCTATTAGAAATGAGTGGCACCTATAGAATTTTATGTCTCCAATTCCCTGAAATGCGAATATGTGAATACGAACTTGTTAGGTAACTGTCATGAGTGAACACAAAAATTTGAAAAATGGAAAAAAGAAATTCTAAGTAGAAATTCATAATAAATTTATGCACCAACCTAAGCAAACATTCTAAATTATCTTATAGACATAAAAAGCGAAAATTTCATTCTTTACCATTGGTACTGTTTAGATCAGTACCTTTAGCTATTAAGTTCCTAAATAGCGATTATGTTCCTATAGAAATAAGCACTTCAGCTGACACTTTTGATTACATTTGCTGTAAATTCTTGTATTTTGTCTGTTGGGTATAAGATGTGTTTTGTGAGCTTTTCTCTTTCTTCTGTAGTTATTGTGACGTACTTCTTAACGGTTCCATTACTGATCTATTCACAAACTTCTTCTCCTGAATTAGGTGTTACTCTTGTACTTAACCTTTATATCAGTGGCTTGCTAATACGTCTCGTTCTTTCTTCGTTTTCAGTGACCCTTTATTCCTAAATTTTATTCTTTGTTTTATACTGTAATGCGCCCCTTCAATGCAGAATATTCGACGATCAGTCTTAAAATCAGACCGTAATCATTTTTGAAGTAAGTTTCGTCGAATTACTTATCGAAATCAGAATCCTGTTACGACGTAAGTAATTTTCTTGTTGATGACTCGCTGTTTTCTGTTGGCCATGATGCTGGTCGCAGGTCCTATTCTCATTAACTGCCGAATGAATAGTGATATTCAGGTGGCTTGCAAAGATTATTAAATGAAGTAAAGTTACTGAACTTTTAAGTAATTATACTCTGCAGTATTTCACGATATGAACAAACAACACAATATACGCTTACCTTCAGCGTTTCTATAAATCCACACCAGCTGCATTTTACACCTCATCTGCCGCCAAGTCTGAGCATTTGCAACTGTGCTCTCGCCAGCACTGCACACAACGAAAAAGACCAGAGCTATCTAAACAACTAAATAAAGACAGTTCGTTATTTAATGTTTACGTGGTCTCTGGTCTGAATACTAGTTTAAAGCAGACTTCTACGCTAATCTGTTATATTCGAGATTATTCGTGTCTGCATAAGTACTGCAACCTATATGAATTTGAATCTACTCATTGTATTCAACTCTTGGCCTCCGTCAACAATTTTTATCACTGAAACTTCCTTCCATTACCAAACTGACGAACCCTTAAAACCTCAAAATGTATTCATTCAATCGATCCCTGCTTTCAGTAAAACTGAACCATTATTTTATTTCCCCCCACTTCGATTCAGTGGCCACTTATTAGTTAAGCGATCTGCTAATCTAATCTTCAGCTTTCTCCTCCGGCCGGCCTCTGTGGCCGAGCGGTTCTAGACGCTTCAGTCTGGAGCCGCGCGACCGCTACGGTCGCAGGTTCGAATCCTCCCTCGGGCATGGATGTGTGTGATGTCCTTAAGTTAGTTAGGTTTTTAGTAGTTCTAAGTTGTAGGAGACTGATGACCTCAGATGTTAAGTCCCACAGCGATCAGAGCCATTTTTTTGAACCTTCTCCTCCAGCAACACATTTCAAAAGCTTATCGTCCATGTTCCTCTTTCACAAAAGGCTACTTTCCAGCCAAATACCTGGTGATTATAATTAAAGTGGAGCTACTCAAGCAGTTCTAATGTGGGATGCAATTATCGAACGACAGCGAAACATGTTTAATGTGGAAAAGAATTAGTTCCAATTTTGGCCACCAGGTGCAAATCTAGCGCTGTACAGAATCTCGTCAACGCTCTGTTGCCCATATTGAACGAACTTGTAAGTAGCGGCTAATAATACAATCAACGTTATGCCTTTCTCAATTGTTTGACCTTCTCTGACCATTTTTTGTTCCTAATCCATTACGTATGGAGACAGTTTTATACAGCTTTCTTGTACTCACTGCGCCAGATTTTGAATTACATTTTCTCAGCTTAAATCGTTTCCACATTAACGCACTACCATATCTACCAAGTTTCGCTGCGATGCTAGAATTAGAGCCCACACTTGACGTCAGCGAGTACCTGCAAATTAATTCTAACCGCTTGGTACCTTAAGGAAAGGCATCCTAACGCCTAAATTTACATTACATGTTAAAATTCTGTCTTGGCATTTTAAATCATTTCTATTCGTGAGTTGTGTTGCTCCCAAGATAGCAAACCTCATCCACTACTTTCAGTGCCTCATTTCGGCATCGTCTGATTTATTTCTACCATATTCCCTTATTCCTGATTTGCTTTGGTAGATGTTCATCTGATAAACACTTTTCAGTACAGTGTAAAATCCGTTAAACTGCTCTTCCAGATCTTTTGCTGTTTCTGTGGGCAGCTGCAGGATACCTTTGGGTATAGCGACGGGCCTGGATGGTGTGGCAGACCTGAAAGTTGTTATTTCTCCTTCCTGCACTTTGTGCTCTGCAACTGAAATTTGGGGGGGGGGGGGGGGGCATGATTGTCTTCCCGCCCACCCAGCTGGTCGCGTCCGCGTGAGTAACGCGCTCAAGCCTTCCTGTGGTGGCGTGACACAGGAGATGGATCTGGTCACATCATCTGGAGGCTAGTCCCGGGGCTGCTGTAGATGTGGCTGACAAACTCAGTGGTGTGTCACTGAGGACCTTCCATTGGCAAGACGGGGAAGGTCCTTTGTAGCCGATTGGCTGTTTCATAATGCGCTGGCACGTGAGTCACCAAAATATAGTGGAGTGGCCACTTATACTTGATTAGTGCCGGGAGACCTGTGGGCAGCTGCGAGATACATTTTGTTACAGCGACAGGCCTGTATGGTGTGGCAGCTCTGCTTGTCTTGGTTACGTGCGTGGATGGCCAAGGGGTCTGCTCAGCACGCTGTATTGCAGGGCGGACTGGAGGTTGTTTAGCTGCCACCAAGGTAAACGGACCCTGCAGACACAGAGTGCTTTGGAGCCAAGTTCCGCCTGGAAGCTGTAACAGTGGACTGCAACAATCAGCGCGAGGAGTGGTTGGCTGCATTGTGGACGTCATCATGCTGTGGTTTCCTTCCGGTGATCCAAGAATATGGCAGTTCATTGACAGGGAAGAAGGACAAGGACAACGGCGGTAGCAGAACAGAGCATAAAATAACGTGTGATTTTCGTGTGGTATAATTGCAATTGGAGGATACTGGTTCCTGTTAGAGTTTTGGCCGACCAAAATACGGCGTGGTGGGGTGGACGGGGATTGGTGAAATCAGCCTGGTATTGTTGTCGTTATAAAGAAGCGAGACCGTGACGAATTTTATTTTGCCGTAGCTGTATTTGATTACATTTCTATGGCGTGCCCAGAATGTTGTATGAGGGTGCCCTTATTGGTTTTTATTTGAGGATTGTATGAGTCCATAGAGAGATAATTGTGCGACAGCGACAAGCTGATGTACGTCTTGCTTGTGTACAAATTTTCAGTGCTAATTCTATACATGTTATATACCTGCATAGATTGTGTGGTCCTGTCTGGGGTGTGATGAGGGGTATGGTTAGTGCGTTGCTGGCAGTGAACGGTTGATCATACTGGTGAGGCATTCCGTTTCTTAGTATTCGTGTTTTTCATCCGGCCGTCTTGTAAAGTCATTTGGGATTAGAAGCAGTATTATTTTATTTATATAATGTATAAGAATTTTCTGTGCATTGTTACTACCCACTTTGGAGATAGGTTATTTTATTAGTGAAGGGCGAATAATTGTTATTGTTCGTTATAATGTAATTTGTTGTCTTTAGGTAACTACAGACAGAGGTTGAGTCCAAGGGCTTGCTGTGTTGGGGATGCATTGTGGTGTTTAATAAAACCTTTAAAAGCCCACACTTGCTCAAAACCCCAGCCAAAATCCACGCTCTTCCAAATTCTGCACAAGTATACTACTTCCTTTTACTAATATCTTCTTGGTTCTCTTCACTGCTTGATTACTGTACAGAGTAAATAACATCGAGGACAGGATGCAAACTATACTCACTCCCTTCTCAACCCCAGTTTCCTTTTCACTTACTCTGACTCACATAATTGCCGTCTGGTTTCTGTACAAGATGTTAATAACGTTTCGCACTCTGTGTTTCGTCCTACTACCTTCAGAATTTCAAAGACTGTATTCCAGGGAAGATTACCGTCCGCAAAGACATGCGCTTTTGCACACCACTTCCGAAATTTGAGCAGGTGTGCTGGTCCCACATGGAATGTGTCCAGCAGATTAACGACGAGTGCCGGTGTGCCAACCAGCCTGGATGTGGTATTTAGGCGGTTTCCAACACTCCAGTAGGCGAATATCCAGTCTGGTACTCAAGTCCCGCCTCAGTTACACGATTCACTAACATTTAGCAAACAAGCACACTCTTCCACATTGTTAAGGGGTGCAACAGGGTAGCGAAAGGAAGGATATCTGACCACCCCTTAAATTAACTGACTCCACGTGGATGCAGCAAAAATGCACAAGAGAGCTCCAGTCATCATTGCCAAAAGCTTTCTCGAAACCTACAAAAGCTATTAACGTAAGTTTGCCATTCCATAAGCTAAGTTGTAGGTTTGCTGTTCCTCGTATGTTACTATACTTCAACTGAACCCAAACTGATTTCCCCTAAGCGGCTTGCACCATTCTTTGGTTCTTCTATAAATAATTAGTTTCTTATAGTATTAACATTGACTTGAGGGCTCTTTTGACACGATATCAAAACACGATCCCACTTTCGTGAAAGTCAACCACTCATATGAGACTAGCATGAATAGTGCTCTGTCTAAGTTTACGTTTACACCAAATGCTTTGGACCAAGATGGTCTACTATCTGGTGGGTAAGGTTGCCAGAGGTCTCAACACACATATGATTGACTACCTGTCAGTGTGCAGTGTATTCAAGGAGCATACGCACAATTACTTCTGTGCTCAGAAACTGTGACACAAAGTTCAGTCAATTAACCAATAACACACACTTTCGAAGAAGAACTGCTTTTACCACATTTTATTGAGGAAAGACACATTACAGAACTTTATGGTCCAGATATAGATTTATAGATACAGATATCGGAGATAGAATAGTAGAATTTGTTTTCAACTAAACAAAATATATTCCTATCTGATAATTAACGTCTATGCACCACTGTGCTCAAATGCTAAGGAGTAGGTAGAAGACCTCTATGAAGAGATATAAAACTGGGAAATGACGGCAGAACCGACTGTAAAATGGTAATGGAGAAATTTAACGCAAAAGCAGTGTAAGAGGAATGATTCTTTGTTTACAAATTTTCGATAGGTGGAGTTGGTGAAGGCGGAAAGCCTCGCTCGCAGGGTGGAATCAGAGCTAACTATTTGTAGTATCGTTCCCAGAACCGATCGCGGTCCTCTGGTTTGGAGCCGAGTGGAAGGCTTAAACCAGAGGCTCAGACGATTCTGCGGAGAGCTGGGGTGCAAATTTCTCGACCTCCGCTATCGGGTGGAGAAATGTAGGGTCCCCCTGAATAGGTCAGGTGTGCACTACACGCCGGAAGCGGCTACGAGGGTAGCGGAGTACGTGTGGAGTGCACATGGGGTTTTTTTAGGTTAGAGAATTCCCTCCCTAGGCCCGACAAGACGCCTCCTGAGACGCGGCAAGGCAGTAGGCAAAATGCAACAAGGAATAACAATATTAATGTGCTTATAGTAAACTGCAGGAGCGTCTATAGAAAGGTCCCAGAACTGCTCTCATTAATAAACGGTCACAACGCCCATATAGTACTAGGAACAGAAAGTTAGCTGAAACCAGACGTAAACAGTAATGAAATGCTAAACTCGGATTGGAATGCATACCGCAGAGATAGGCTGGACAGTGAAGGGGGAGGCGTGTTTATAGCGATAAGAAGTGCAATAATATCGAAGGAAATTGACGGAGATTCGAATTGTGAAATGATTTGGGTGAAGGTCACGGTTAAAGCAGGCTCAGACATGGTAATTGGATGTCTCTATAGGCCCCCGGGCTCAGCAGATGTTGTGGCTCAGCACCTGAAGAATAATTTGGAAAATATTTCGAGTAGATTTCCCCACCATGTTATAGTTCTGGGTGGAGATTTTAATTTGCCGGATATAGACTGGGAGACTCAGACGTTCAAACGGGTGGCAGGGACAAAGAATCTAGTGAAATATTTTTAAGTGCTTTATCTGAAAACTACCTTGAGCAGTTAAACAGAAAACCGACTCGTGGCGATAACATATTAGACCTTCTGGTGACAAACAGACCCGAACTATTTGAATCAGTTAATGCAGAACAGGGAATCAGCGATCATAAAGCGGTTACTGCATCGATGATTTCAGCCGTAAATAGAAATATTAAAAAAGGTAGGAAGATTTTTCTGTTTAGCAAAAGTGACAAAAAGCAGATTTCAGAGTACTTGGTGGCTCAACACAAAAGTTTTGTCTCAAGTACAGACAGTGTTGAGGATCAGTGGACAAAGTTCAAAACCATGGTACAATATGCGTTAGATGAGTATGTGCCAAGCAGGATCGTAAGAGATGGGAAAGAGCCACCGTGGTACAACAACCGAGTTAGAAAACTGCTGCGGAAGCAAAGGGAACTTCACAGCAAACATAAACATAGCCAAAGCCTTGCAGACAAACAAAAATTACGCGAAGCGAAATCCAGTGTGAGGAGGGCTATGCGAGAGGCTTTCAATGAATTCGAAAGTAAAGTTCTATGTACTGACTTGGCAGAAAATCCTAAGAAATTTTGGTCCTATGTCAAAGCGGTAGGTGGATCAAAACAAAATGTCCAGACACTCTGTGACCAAAATGGTACTGAAACAGAGGATGACAGACTAAAGGCCGAATTACTAAATGTCTTCTTCCAAAGCTGTTTCATAGAGGAAGACTGCACTGTAGTTCCTTCTCTAGATTGTCGCACAGTTGACAAAATGGTAGATATCGAAATAGACGACAGAGGGATAGAGAAACAATTAAAATCGCTCAAAAGAGGAAAGGCCGCTGGTCCTGATGGAATACCAGTTCGATTTTACACAGAGTACGCGAAGGAACTTGCCCCCCTTCTTGCAGCGATGTACCGTAGGTCTCTAGAAGAGCGAAGCGTTCCAAAGGATTGGAAAAGGGCACAGGTCATCCCCGTTTTCAAGAAGGGACGTCAAACAGATGTGCAGAACTATAGACCTATATCTCTAACGTCGATCAGTTGTAGAATTTTGGAACACGTATTATGTTCGAGTATAATGTCTTTTCTGGAGACTAGAAATCTACTCTGTAGGAATCACCATGGGTTTCGAAAAAGACGTTCGTGTGAAACCCAGCTCTCGCTATTCGTCCACGAGACTCAGAGGGCCTTAGACACGGGTTCACAGGTAGATGCCGTGTTTCTTGACTTCCGCAAGGCGTTTGACACAGTTCCCCACAGTCGTTTAATGAACAAAGTAAGAGCATACGGACTATCAGATCAATTGTGTGATTGGATTGAGGAGTTCCTAGATAACATAACGCAGCATGTCATTCTCAATGGAGAGAAGTCTTCCGAAGTAAGAGTGATTTCAGGTGTGCCGCAGGGGAGTGTCATAGGACCGTTGCTATTCACAATATACATAAATGACCTGGTGGATGACATCGGAAGTTCACTGAGGCATTTTGCAGATGATGCTGTGGTGTATCGAGAGGTTGCAACAATGGAAAATTGTACTGAAATGCAGGAGGATCTGCAGCGAATTGACGCATGGTGCTCGGAATGGCAATTGAATCTCAATGTAGACAAGTGTAATGTGATGCGAATACATAGAAAGATAGGTCCCTTATCATTTAGCTACAAAATAGCAGGTCAGCAACTCGAAGTAGTTAATTCCATAAATTATCTGGGAGTACTCATTAGGAGTGATTTAAAATGGAATGATCATATAAAGTTGATTGTCGGTAAAGCAGATGCCAGACTGAGATTCATTGGAAGAATCTTAAGGAAATGCAATCCGACAACAACGGAAGTAGGTTACAGTACGCTTGTTCGCCCAATGCTTGAATACTGCTCAGCAGTGTGGGATCCGCACCAGGTAGGGTTGATAGAAGAGATAGAGAAGATCCAATGGAGAGCAGCGCGCTTCGTTACAGGATCATTTAGTAATTGCGAAAGCGTTACGGAGATGATAGATAAACTCCAGTGGAAGACTCTGCAGGAGAGACGCTCAGTAGCTCGGTACGGGCTTTTGTTAAAGTTTCGAGAACATACCTTCACCGAAGAGTCAAGCAGTATATTGCTCCCTCCTACGTATATCTCGCGAAGAGACCATGAGGATAAAATCAGAGAGATTAGAGCCCACACAGAAGCATACCGACAATCCTTCTTTCCACGTACAATACGAGACTGGAATAGAAGGGAGAACCGATAGAGGTACTCAGGGTACCCTCCGCCACACACCGTCAGGTGGCTTGCGGAGTATGGATGTAGATGTAGATGTAGAAGCATTGTACGTCATATGATCAACATTAGAACCCTGAAAACTGGACTCTCGATAACTCGACACTCTGGGAAACTCGACAAGCCTGACACAATTTTTGGCTTTGAAAGAAGAAACAAAATACGCATGGTATTTACGTAAAAAGCTAATTTAATGTACAGTAATAATCATGCTTATAGACTATTACAGAGCAGTGAATATATAGCTCTGAAAAGACAAAAATTTAATTTAAATAGATCCTAAACTATCATTAAAAGAATAATACATAAAATATTGCAGTCGCACAGTAATAGCACTTTGGTTAATAAGCGAAATAGCTAATTTAAGCTTACTTTGAACAACGCTCATGGTTCATTAAATAAAAACAGTATTCAAAGTTAATGCTTTAATACAGTTAATAAAGTTGGTACAGTATGCCTAATACTTTCAGTAAAAGTATGTAAATAGCAGGTTCTAATTGGGACTTAAACCCTAAAAATATTTAAGTATTTGAAAATAACGAAATGGTACTACAATTCTAAACTAGTACAAATATTTCGAAACAAAAAATTTAACGTTATGTATGTTTTTAATTCTATGACTTAAGACGTCTAAGGACGCTAAATGACCGTTCTGCTGTTGCTGTCGTGATCGGAACTACTTGGAGAAGCTTAATGCACTTCACTACTTCACTTAACATTTCTCCAACTGCAGGCTCTTGTGTAATCTACTTTCTTACATCACGCATGTTTTTTAAGACCAGTTGTTTTTTGTTAGCGATATCGGCTTACATATTCAAGTGTAAGCGCAGTCTCTCAATGCCGAGGTCATTTTTGAAAAACTCAGTTGATTTTTCCAAATTGGTTTCACGTTTACTAAAAGCAAGCACTGTTGTTCAACTAAAATGACCTGTGTGAGTCCAATTGAAGCAAAGCGCTCAGTAACACAAGATTGCACCATTTCACAAACTTCATTGTAAGTAGCTTTGTAGTATTTCTTTGGGGTTTTGGAAGTGTGCAGTAAGCTGGCTTCGTTGTTTTCATACTTCTCTGGTATACTTCGATTACGAGGTAGAGGAGGAGCATCAACTTGTGAAGATTTTTCTTTTAAACACAGTTCCCAAAAATGTTAAAAACTATTGAAGCCGAATGCCTTTCTCAACACAGACTTTCCTAGTAGATTAATGATCTCGTTTTGAACTTCGTGCGCCGTCCACTTATAACCCAAACACTCTAACCAATCTTTTAACTCAGGTATGTCATTTTTTCAGGATTCCAACAATTGAAAAGAATCTTCGTGCCCTCTACCTGCTAATCCTTGTCGGCATAGAAATTGTCTCAAGAGCTAAACGGCCTTCCTTCATATCACTATCTAACTTTTCATTCAGTTGCGAGAACACTCTTCGGTTAGTGATAGAATTTAGTTTCAGAACAATTTCTTTATGTGTAAACATATTTCCATGAAGACTGAATTTATCAAAAGCCTTTTCCCAGTTATAAAACCCTACAGAAGTAAATACATCTTCTTTTGTTGAAGAAAATTGTAATAGATTTTCACTATCTACCTTTTTGCAGGTTTTGATCAACCAAGAGTTCCGAAATGATCTTCCCTTACCGAATTGTCCAGGTTTCGGCTGTGAACGATTGTCCCCTGAAGTCGATGTAGCAATTGACGATACAATAATTGCTGGATGTTGACTTGCAGCATAATCAGCTTTCAAGCCCACCTTTTTGTTAACAAATTTATCCATTGCAAACTTAATTCACATTGCACTGTGAGACTAAAGTAAACAAAATGCAGTCATATAAAATAGTCCACTGAACACTAAAGCTGGAACACTAAACATATCTGCAGCACGCACTGAACGAAAATATCCACACTGAATGACTGCTACAGCAGGGTGAGCTTTGTTTAAGCACGGCGTCAAGGCTACGTGAGGTGTAGAGTTCCAGGAAGTTCTGCTCCAGTCCTTTTCATGCCGCCGCTGCCGCAGTGCTGGTCCGCTGGTGCCAGACTTCAACCAAAGGTTCGCGCACCGGGACAAATTCTAAGTGTGCCCGCAGCACCGTAACTGTATCATGAATCACACCACTCGTTTTCAGTTAACCTGCTTACTACCATAATAAGTATTTATTTTAACTCATTACTGAATGCATTTTAAAACGTAACTATCGTCAAACAAGGAAAATAAAATATTCCAACATAATTTTATGATTTTACAAAGCATAATATACCTAATATTTTTCTTCAATTATTGGGAGGGGGCTCCGCCCCCAAAACAAATTTTTTACGGAGCTCGGACCTCCTCAGGCCTCACGCAGTCGGCTCCTGTGTCAGCCACCAAGTGTACAGTTTTATATTTTTCGTGGATACTTGTATGAATATCAATTTGTGACCAATTTGCCTAATGTAATTCTTATGTTAAAATTATTTCTAAATCTCGTCAAAAATATTTCAGAACTCTCTCTCTCTCTCTCTCTCTCTCTCTCTCTCTCTCTCCCTCTCTCTCTCTCTCTCTCCCTCCCTCCCTCTCTCTCTCTCTCTCTCTCTCTCTCTCTCTCTCTCTCTCTCTCACACACACACACACACACACACACACACACACACACACACACACACACAGCGATTATGGTTACAATATCACCTCCATGTCTAAAGTATCTGAGGTGTGGTGGTCACTATCTAAATTGACCATCATTGTTGCAGAGGTAATGGTAGTCACCTAGTAAACTGACCACCTTTGCCCTAAGAGTAAAGCAGGCAACCTTGTAAATTGACCATCCATGTCTGCTGGTGTGCTCATGGTCACCTGTAAAGTAAGTATTAGTGACCAAGAATTCTTGAGGTCACCTTCTAAACTGATAATCATTATCACCTGGAGTAGTGTTGGTTACATTATAAATTGATCATTACTGCCCTAGGCTATTTTGGTTGTCAGCCTATAAACTGGCCATCATTTACCACACTGTTTAAACTGATCATCATTGGCCCATTCTGTATACAGACCACGAGTCCTTCTCCAAGACAACGTCAGGGATAATCTGTTAGATTTTTGCTAAATCGTTTTGACGCAAGCCGCAATTTTTATGCTGCGACATTGGGGAAATTAGTTAACATTATACTGCATTGGGCCATTTGTTACAATTTTGCTGTGACATGGCTATGCATGGAGTATTTTTTTTATATTTTTGCTGTTATGTGGAGGGAAAGGTATCGATTAGTCTCTGGTCAAATGTTTGTACTACAAGATGAAGTTGGTTGTTGTAATGACTGAAATGGGTTATTAAAAGTATAGCAAGCCTTATTTGTACTGATACACATGTGTATCACTTTTGCTCAATGTACTGTTTCACTAAAATGTCATGCAGTTTTCACTGTGCCACTGAATGATTGACCATTACAAGCAAAACATGACAAACATTCTTTACTGCAAACTGAAGTTAATATCTTAGTGTGAGAGTAATTATTATGTTTCATCATTTTCATGATGTTAACTGAACAATTAATAGTTTCTGACAAATTAACACATGGGAATAATGTTCTTTGGTTTTGGTACAATGATAAACTGATATCAGCACTTACTGATATATGCATTGCATGCAATTAGTTACATGATTAGTGGGGCTCATGTGTGTTTTGTAATGTTACAGAAGCAGTATCATGCATTTTGGTTTCTTTAAAGCTTGGTACAAAATTCTAAGATCATCAGCTAACTAACAATACTGCTAATAACCAACCTACATGTATGTTGGTAAATAATGAATTAAATATAGATGTGGAAATACTTAATGTGAGTTTGCATTGTGTCTATGGATGTCAAAATTTGTTCAATAGCAAAGTGATGCTTAACCTGCCAGTTTTATAAGCAGTGACTATATGCACAATATGTGTATTTTTTAATTCGATAGACCAATAAATTTATGACAGTAGCTCCATGTATGTTTTTTTTTCTTCAAAGTCTTAAATGTTTTGAGAGTGAATACAATTTCATTTTGGTGTAAATATCGAACTTTTGTTCTTGATTAATGATCTCCTATCATACTTGTATATTATGATAAACAACATGTCATTTTCAGACTCATTGGTGATGTGTTTTGATGACTAGTTTGATTTTGGTGCACAGATTGTTTTTTTGAGATTTCGACCTTCCATATGTGGCTTGTTCCATCATCGACCTTGTCCTTTTTACGAATTTTTATGAGCATTATGAACTTATTATACTTGCGGATTATGAAATTATGTAATTTAAGTGATGCAGTGCAGTAAAGATCTACTCGAAAATTATTCTTGCTTACTTAAAATTTTGCTTGGTGAATTCGTTCGTATTTGGTTACATATTATTTTACATCTCGTGTTTTGGAGAATTATGTTTGGATTTTTGTTGGTGCTTAGTGACTGATTTTTTAAGCACAGTCGGCAGTCAATGTTTCAGAGAGCCCTGGACACACAGCTCCAATCGATAAATGATTCAACCTTCCTAAAAAGTTTATTTTTGTAGATAATATTGAGTATGCCAAGATCGACTGTAATAAAAAGTAAAATTTGAGTGCTGAAAATGATGCATTACCTCCTTCTGTCCCTAAACATTGCATAGTGTAGTGATGCATTACAGAAAAACTTGTAAAAACATCAGGAACGCATATTGTGATCTTTGAACCACAAGTAACATAGCCTCAGCTCTAAATATGAACAGTTGTAATACATGACATAAATATTGTGTGTGTGTGTGTGTGTGTGTGAGTGTGTGTGTGTGTGTGTGTGTGTGTGTGTGTGCAGGCGCGCGCGCGTTTTGCTGTTGTGGAAAGATCATTGATATAAGCATTTCGTCGATGATGAAGCTTACGTATTTTTGCAGACAGTGTAGACCATGATTTAACGTTTTGACACATGACAAGTGTCATAGCACAATTTAGATATGGAAAATATATCGTTTGGGGGTTTGTTGTGCCTTATATGAAGAGTAGTTCAGAAAATTCATGACCTATGGAATACATATTCTTGATCTACATGGAAAATATGCAATCAGATCTAAATTAAATGTCGGCTATCTGCTTAGGATATTACGTTTTAGCCACATGTGTTTTGTAACTATTTACATGTGGAAAGTGCATCGAAGCAAGTGATTTAAAGCTCATAGTCTCGTCAATTTTGGTGGATATGTGTCTTTGTGTAGAAATATCATTGTCATATCTATCATAAATGTTGCAATTTTATTTTTTGTATTGCTGATGTATTTTTGTAGACATTTTAGATGTTCAATTAACATTGTGGCAATTGACAAACGTCAAGGAACGATTTACACTATACATGTAAATTTTTTGCCCAGTGTGCCTGATATGAAGTGTCGCACCAAGATTGAAATATGGACATTCACAGGTGTTATTTTAGTCACAGAAATAATGCATGTTACACTTTCAATTTTTTGGTAAATGATACGAAATTACACTGTTAGTCTTAAACATATTGCAAATTTCAGAGTGTTCAAACATGTTTGATCACAACGAAGACAGCTCTTCTGGAGACAACTTTGTGGCTGGCTTCATTATAATGACTTCTACAATACTATCACTAGATTGACTTCTGTTTTAACATTGGGTAACTTGCTAGACTCTGATTGGATGTGTGAGGTCGAGTTATTGGAGGGAATTGGTGTTGGAATGATGAATTCTTTGAAAGGAGGTGTGGCTTGTCACATGATAAAGATGTCTCATCGATCAGGAAGTTGTGAGTTGTAAGGACATCTGGTGTCCCATGGTATGCTGGTGACACATAACTTGCACCTGCACTTGTCAATATAATTTATGTGCATAACTATACTACTAATTGTCCAATGAACTTCGTTGATGGTTTTCCGGAGATAAGGAAAGGCTGAGTTGATGACACATCTGATTAGATGAACAAGCAGTTAATATATCAGAATTCTTTACATTTATTTTGTTTATCATTACTGAAATTAAAATCAGTTTTGTACATCTCATTTCAGTGTTTCTAATTACCCCATCGAATTCATAGCCTTGACTTTTTATGTTCCTTTCTCTAGATTCGAACTGCTTGACCAACTTATTCTCCTAAAAACAACTGAGAATATTTTTTGCAGATGTTATCAACTTGAAAATATTTCGAGGTATGTATTCTGTGGCTAAGTACATTGTGTAGTTTTCTTTACCTTCTGTCTTACTACCACGGATCATTTCTGATTGGCTCACATGCAAGGATAGTTGCTAAACATAAGGAATTAGATATAACTGTTTGCATCCACTCCAACAGCCTATTTTACAATGTGTGGAAAGAATGTCTGTCATTGATATTGTGGCAGAAAGAGGTCAAGGAGAAAGTATCTTGGACTGGAAATGAAGGATGGTTATTGTTAGAACAGAAACACATATATTTTTCAACTTAGCCTCCGTTTTGATCTGAGTACCTAGTCCATATTAGTCCTGTGAAAAGATTTCTTCCAAGATATTCCCATTGGTAGTTGTGTTAAAGTACCTGCCTGTAACCTCTTCAGTTTGCTCAAAGTGTTTACATCTGGGAATATTCTGGAAACCCAATGGTCCAAAATGTGGTTAGCATGGAGTATACCCCAATAATTCATATTTCAAACACCTTATTTTTCGAATTAGAAAGTACTTTTGAGTGAGAAATATCATTTTTGCATTTCTTTACATTTTATAAATTTTCTCATTTAAGTGGTCTTGAAGACTTCTGTGTGATTTTTCAGTCTTTATTTTATCCATGGTAAGATAATACATAACTTAACTACATTTTGTATTCTAAACAACAACTGGCATACTTCCAGCGTGTTTTTCACCTTTAGTCCACAGACGCTTGAGTCAGTCACGACCTTGGACACACCTGTAAATATGTCTTGCCCCGCGAAATCCAGCTTTTGTTCCTCTTCCGGCCAGCAGGTAAACGGTGCGCGCTTGGTCCTACAGGCGGCCACAATGGGACGAACCGGTTCCGGCGGCGGGTTCTTTGTGGCCCACGCGAACGCGCAGTCGCTAACGGCTCACTTCGACGAGTTTTGTGACCTGTTCTGCCAATCGCTGTTCCACATTATCCTCGTCTCTGAAACTTGGTTGAAACCAAACATTTCTTCCGACGCTATCCGAATCGCTGGTTACTCTCTCTTAAGGGCAGATCGTGAAACACGACGCGGAGGTGGTGTGGGTGCCTATGTTCGCTCTGATCTGACACCTACAGTACTATGCACATCGGATGCAAAGGGCGAAGGAGAAGCAGAGTTCTTGTTTTTCGAAATAAATACATCAAATCAGAAACTGCTAATTGGAGTAATCTATAAACCTCCAAACGTCGGTGCCATGTCCTCCTTTCAGTCTGCTCTGTCCTCACTCGTGACACAGTATGAACACATAATCATTATGGGCGACACAAGCATCGACTTAAGTTAAAATCTCCCTCTGCCGAAAAACTAAGGCGACTGTTCCACTCCAATGATATGAGTTTAACACCGCTGGACCCAACTCATCACACGCCACACAGCCACACAATCATAGATATAATAGCAACAAAGCGACCACATAAAATAATCCGCGCCAATCAGACATCCGCTCCGGGACTCTCTGCTCATGACGTGATATTCTTAAATTACTCAATGCATACTACCAAAGAAAAATCTCACCTGGTAACCTACAGAAACTTAAAAAATGTTAACCATGACGCTCTTCAAAAGGATTGCTCAGACGTCCCTTGGCATGATATAAGCAATGAACCGACTCTAGACGGAAAAATTCGGCAATTATGTCGCAAAATTATTGCACTGTATGATAAACATGCTCCTCAACGCACTGTCAAGGTAAAGAGAGCTCCCGCTCCGTGGCTCACCACTGCATTACGCCAGTTAATGAATAAACGTGATGCTGCGCATAGTGCCTTCAAGCGTAACCCAACTCCCGAGGCGTACGAAGCTTATAGGAAACTCCGAAACAGAACTAAGCAAAGCGTGAGGAATGCCAAAATCAGACATGCCCGCTCTGTCGTATGCGGCATATCAAAACCTGCTGCACTGTGGAAAAAGCTGCGCAGTTTCGGTATAGGGAAGCGAAGATCTGACGCTGTTTATCAAGCGTCTGCAGAAGAATTAAACGATTTCTTCTCAACAGCTGTAAACTGCCACGCAGCGACAAATTACCAGCCCCAAGATATCAATCTCTCGAGAGACAAGTTTTTCCTAAAACATGTCGCTACAGGCACAGTACACAAGGCAACTATGAGAATCTCTTCCGAGGCAGTAGGAAATGATGAAGTGAGCATTGGCATGATTAAGAACGTCGTAGACACTATTATTCCAGTTATCACAGACATCTTCAACCTGTCTCTTGTCAGTAGTACATATCCTACTGAGTGGAAGCAAAGTTTAATTCAGCCTATACCCAAGACTGACAACCCTAAGTCGCCAGGTGACTACAGGCCGATCAGCATACTACCTGCAATTTCTAAAGCCCTAGAGTACATCGTCCATGAACAGCTGACGGATTACCTCAAAACTCATTCATCCATGACTAATATCAGTCAGGCTTTCGAAAGCACCATAGTACAGAAACCGCATTAATCAAAGTAACTGATGACATTAAACATGCTATGGACAGACGTGAAGCTACTATCCTAACACTGCTTGACTTTAGCAAGGCTTTTGACACAGTTGACTTTGATATATTACTAACTAAAATGAAACAGCTGAATTTCTCAAACAGCGCAATACACTGGTTCGACAGCTACCTCAAAAACAGAAGTCAACAAGTCATTTGTGGGTCGGAAAAGTCATCATGGAAAATCGTGCGCTCTGGAATTCCCCAAGGCTCCGTCCTCGGTCCACTACTCTTCTCACAGTACATTAATGATATTTCTTCAGTGATTCACTCCTGCAACTACCATCTTTATGCCGACGACATCCAACTGCACATAAGTGCAAGCCCCAAAAACATTGCTGGCGCAGTAGCGAGTATGAACGCAGATCTTTGCTCTGTTTCCCGATGGGCACAGAACCTAGGTCTGAAACTAAACCCCAAGAAATCCCTGGTCATACTTATATCTCACCCAAAGTTAATCAGCCGGTACTTTCGCGAAACAGTCCCTAAAATACTCCTCAATGGTACCCAACTACCATACCAAAAAACAGTAAAAGACCTTGGAATAATCTTGGATGAACACCTAAACTGGGAAGAACAAACAGTCGCAGCTTGCCGGAAATCGCTCTCCTCCCTACATGCAATTCAAAAATATAGAAAAATATTTCCAACCCATGTTAAACAAAAATTAGTCCAAACACTAGTCTTGCCTACTCTTTACTACTGCGATGTAGTTCAACACGGCACAAATAGTGATAATTCTAGATGCCTCGAGCTAGTGATGAATGCTTGCGTTAGATACGTGTGCAATATTCGGTTGTATGATCAAATCAGTCCTTCATACTCCCAGCTAGGTTGGATATGCCCACATAAGGCACGCGATCTCCACACGATGTGCTCACTTCATCGATTTCTTAGCCACTGGTGCCCCCAATACTTATCTTCTCACATTAAACACCTATCATCATTCTACAATCGCAACACCAGATCGGATACGTCTATCATCTTGGCTGTACCTTTACATAACACAAAATCTTTCTCTGTGTCATTCTCCATCTCAGCCATACGACTATGGAACGCGCTCCCATGTGATCTTCGTCTTATCCAGAACTACTCAACATTCAAGAGGGAACTCAAGACTTACATATTAGGGACGGTATAGCCACCATTGTTGTGCCCCTTCCATCTCTTTCTTTCTCATCTCTATCACAGCTTCGAATTTTACCGTTCTATTTCTCTTACTTTCATATACATAGTCATTATTATTAATATTATTATTATTATTATTATTATTGATTGTTATAATTATTTTTATTGTTATAATTATCATTGTACTACTATTACAATATCTATTTTTTTCTTTAACATCAATACTGCATAATAGGCTATATTTCCTTAACGTTATGTAGAAACTGTCTCGTTCAATCTGAGTACGCCTGGTTAGGTGTAAGAGAGGGCCTGAAGGCCCTAATCTTGCCAGGTAAAATAAATGCATAAATAAATAAATAAATAAATAACCTTTCTGCCAAATGAAACTGACCTCACTGACCATCATTCCCCTATAGTAGTGTCTTCATCTATTATGGGCCACCAATACCATCATTTGGATAATTAGAGCCAACATCTCAACTTGCCACCACTTCCTCATTAATATGCACTATGCACACTCAACATTTGGTTAAATTTGTTATAATTTTACTTAGCTGTGATGATACATGGCGTAATTTCCTTAAGATTTGCTGTAACATGGCGATGAAGGTGGTAGTTAGTTTAAGTTTTGTCGTAACATGGCAGTTTGTGGGGCAAATAGTTACAATTTCATTCGAAGCTTATCCGTAACCAAATATAAAAATCGGTAACTTGTTTAAATTTTCTGTAAATACAGTGCTGTATGAGGGCAATTTGTTAAGATTTTGGCGTAAAATTGTGTTGTATGTTTGGCGAAGTTTCTTGTAGTTCTCACTGTCCGACAGCATTATCAGGAGAAGAAAACAAACATTTTGAACTGAAATATGCTGTAGCTTTGAGTCTCTATAATTTTGGGGTGATTTTGAGAATCAGATGAAGAGGATGGTTGGAAGTATAGCAATGTTCGGTTCTCACATCTGTATATATGTGTTATTGACTTGTCAGCTGGTTTGCACATGTGGTAGCCTAAGTGAGTTCTCTGCTAGCGTACTTTTACCATTAGGTCAGCATAATTACTAAAGCAAGCTTGTCTGTTTTGAGAAATAACACAAACAATTTTTGATTACTTTCAAGTGTGGACACAGACTGAACGATGGCCATCAAAAGTACAGCATAACCTGTAAGTTATTTCATTAGTGCCAAAATGTGAGCCGTGTTTTTGTTTCTTCCTGACGTTATATAACCATTAAGTGATGACAGCAGTACATTGTATGTTTTCTACTCGAAATCTTTATATATTTTGATAAATAATGAAGAAAATCATATTTTGGTGCGAAGTTTGAATTTTTCGGTCGCAATCAGAGTGTGAAGTTACACATTACAATAAGCGACATGTTTTTGTTTTGTATTAAATATCCGAATTGTTTCATTGAATAATTCTGGTTTGGTTCAAAAACTGTATTTTTGAGACATTTACATTTCCTATTTGTTTGGAAGTTTGTCCATCGTTTTTCTTCATGCATTACCTTCTTCCTACATAAAACAGTGCTTGGTCAAGTTCGTGATTTGTACATAGCCTCATTTAAGCCTGTGATGAAACATCAATAGCCTGCTTAGCATGTTATTGCAGCTGCAAGCGCCTCTTTTTTGTTATAGTACAATTTGGACGTAGACATAACATTATGACACTTAATTTGAGAGTCCACAGTCATGTTGCAGGTGTCAGATGTAAGTTACACATTCACTGGACTCTTCTGTAGCTGACACATTAGTTAAATAACGTATGTTTTACAGAATAATAATACTGACAAATTAGGCAAGGTAAAATGATTGCGACACTTTATTTTGAGAGTGCACATTCATATTTCAGGCGTCAAGCGCAAGTTATATATTTATTGCACTCTTCTAGCCCGTATTGAGTGAAGCCGAGTGGTGCACGAAATCCTGTAGCTTAAGGAGTAATCTCAGTTCTGTAGGCTGCGGTTGTGGGTTCAACACTATCAGCGAAGTTTAACGTTTATGGGAGGTGTATCGGCTGCATTTGAGCTTTGCTGGACTGATGTGTGTGGATCGGCGGAAGAAAGTTTAAATCCACAAGAGTGTACTGTAGGAAACAGCTTTTAACATTTTTGGTTAAAATCAAAGACAGTAATTTAAATACAATAGTACAAACCAATGTATACAGAGGATTTTGTAAAGGTACATGGTAATTACTTGTTACTTGGTATGTTGCATACAAATATTCAACAGATAATGATATTAGAGCAGTCGTTCTAAATTACTTTCTTCGCTATTTTCCCTTCAATTTGTTTTTAAACTTGTTTGTCTTTGTACCAGGAAACATTCCACAAATTGACGTAAACCACAGCATACGAAAGTTAATGACATTATTGTTTCTAGATCTGTGTGTCCTTCTGTTAGAAAATAGTCGGCAAACTGACGTAAGCTACAGTCGATGGAAGTTACTTACGCTATTATAGGCTGCAAATATTTTCTATTGGATAAATTTCAGAAAGGTCTTATGGAGACAAATGTGAGATACATGTTACAGTGTGTAATCTTCGCCGACCTTAGATTCTGAAAAGAAACTGAGATTTACTGCCGGATCCTAAAATTAATATACTGTCGAAGTTTTGCCTTCTTCTGCCACTAGAGATAGTTGTGATTTCGTAGTCTTTTCAAGATTTTTCTTGGTAGTCTCCTTGGGTTGGCTGCTGGTCCTAAGATCAACGTAACTGTATAATTTGCGGCATCTCCTCCAAATGGACGTAATTCATGTGACTGCTGGCTTTCCTAGCATAATAATGTTTTATAGTCACTTCAGGTTTCCTGCCGGGTCCTAAAATCAGTATACCAGTAGTATTTTAGGATTCGGCAGCAAAGTCGGCTAACTACTGAGAATTATTACTCGGGAAAAGCCTATGCAGTTGAGATCTACATTACGTGGGGACTTGTGTGTAAAAGAGTGATGCTAAGTTTCGTAGAAATGCGACACGAATAAGCACCAACTAAGCATTTAGAGAGCATGTTCCTGAACATGCATGCAAAAGAGGAACTTCTGAGAGTATCTTAATTGCACTGCTTTACAAAGGAGTTTATGTATGGCATTCTTTACGGAGAATAATAAATGTGAGCGAGTAATGAAAAGCACTTGTCAGTGGAGGTGAGTTCACTTCAAGTGAGACAAGTAATGACACTAAATCATATTCACTTAATATCTGCAGAGGCGCGTAAAACCAGTCGTGTCACTTAATGTTTAAAATTTTTGTTGAAGGACACCAAAACGTAGTATACCTGATCAGTTTTAAACTTGGTTTCCATGCAAGGCAAATAATGGGGAAGTGTTTAAAAAGCTGCTGGAAATTACAGATGATTATACTCACTTTTCTCAGACATCTACATGAGGAAAAGACGTAAAAGAAATCACTTAAAAAGCATTTCATACTTTGGGAAATATCTTCACAAAAAAGTAGAAAACGAGAAACAAGTATCTGTATCCAACAGTACATGGAACTTACTTACTCGTACATTTTCAAAATAAAAGTCAACTTCTGTGTAGAAGTGTATCTTTTCCTTGCTAGTTTCCCTTAAGAATGTTTGCTTTTCTGAACCACGTAACTTTTGATGTTATACCACGTTCCTAGGGTGCATATTTCACAAAACCTCGAAAGTAAAGTCAGTAATCACTTTGAACGTATGTATTGCATAAAGTGATATTGCTAAAAAGTGTTTATAATTTTTCCTCCTCCTCATTTCGTCTCCGAGGTAGTAAAAACTACATGAAACGCGCACTGCATTGTGCATCAAAAAATCAAACTGGAAATCGCGTCATGTATTGCTGGTGGCTTAGCGCCCACGTCTATGCATAGCATTCAGACTGTGACGTCACTGGGGGCAGTCGCAGGCCTCCTTTCACGTAGCCTTCGATGTGGTTCACGTCCTTGTATCTCAGTGTTGATCATTATGACAATGATAATGATATGGTAGTGAAGAGGGAGGCACAACAGCGAGGTCTTTCGCGTGCATCTGAAAATTTTATGAAACAAGAGTGGATAAATGTATCGAAATTATTTAAATATAATCTACAATGAAATTGAAATGCCTGAGCTGGCAGGACAGAGCAGATTAGGTTGTGGAAAGTGGCCAAACTAAGTTAGTGTCAGTTGCACTCAACATACAAACAACACACGATATTACAACAAGGATGCAAAACACTCAAAATTTTAATCGACCTCCTTTAATTAACATTAGATCTGCTGAAAATCCAAGACACAAAGCCTAAGCAAGAAATTGAAATACAAGGTTCTTTTGGAGGTTTCACCCAAGAATATTTACTAAATCTTCAATCTAAAGAGGGTGAAGGCCTTAGAAATTTAATTTTAATGAAACTTGGCTGGAGGCCGTATATTAAACTATAAGAAGAGTTTCAATCAAAAGGCAGAAGGCCTTATCTTAAGACATTTGATGCAAAATTCGGCTGAAGGCCCCATACAAAAGCATAACAATCTTATGCCTTACGGGCAAGACAAGAACATTAATGTAAGAGATATTAATACTCGGCTGAAGGCCACATATCAACAAAATGTGTTTAACGGCGTAAGGACTAGAAAAAGAGTTTCAGTTAAAAGGCAGAAGGCCATATCATCTCATGTAAAATTCGGCTAAAGGCCCCCATATAAAATAATAACGGTCTCATGCCTTAAGGGCAAGACAAGAATTTTAATCTAAGAGATATTGATACTCTCAGCTGAAGGCCATACATCAACCAAATAACTAAAACCCAAACAGGGAAATTACTATGTAAAAAAAACACACACACACAAGGAACAGCGCTCTGAAATTCCAACGGTCGGCCTTGGATTGTAACAATAACGCCTGCTTAGATCAGACAGGCAGCCTGTCCAACGACTTCTTTTTAATCTGAAGGCAACCCAACCGACAGACAGCCGACTGACGGACCAACAAAATCTGTTCCGCTCCACGCAACCAGCAAGACGAGCATAAGATTTCAGTACAACAACACACAGAAAATTGGCGAACTCAACGACCAACAATACCTCAGCTGTCGAACTAAACACCGCGCTGGACAGCAACAACACGACGAGGAAAATACACTTCCGAAAATTACGTAAACGACCAGGGCAGGTAACCGGAACGTTAACAGCCACAAGGCAGGAGATACCTCTGGTCAACTTCAATAACAGGGAATAAATTAAGGTAACCTCCACAGGAAGATGGCTGGAATCTTAGCTGACTTGAATAGACACACGTTGTTGCTCGCGGGAATGTCTCAAAAGCGACAACCAGCATCAAACGAAGAAATTTAAACAGTTGAGGAACGATAGTAGGTTAAGTGAGAACTCAACTTTCATGTCCAAGATCGGAGGGTGACGAACTTCATAGCACTCGCAAGCAGCACCTCACACTCCAACCGAGCGTGTACACCGCCAGCGTCCCCAGCCAGACCACGCGAAATGGAGACTTCCTTGCTGCTCCACGCCAACCGACCGACTGGTCATACACCGCCCAGCCAGAAACTATATCCGCTCCGCCACACCAAAGATAGTACAGCAGTACTAGTATCGATACACCCTGGTGCTGCCACTCACGGAGAGGACAGCAGCATTATCGCGATAACTCCAGGAGAAATAATGCTGCAGGACTGCAACTAAGGTTTAACCCAAGACGAGTATGACTCGAGCCACCCACAGCTCAGAAAGACTGAATTAACATCCAAACAAACAAACACACATACGCACGTACAATGCAAATTTGGTTACCAGCTCTAAAACCTACAGTAGAAAAAGACCAGTGGGAAGAATTAAAATAACAGGGGAAACAGCTACGGCTGGCTGGTTGCTGGAATAGAAGTGGTAAGCCAGCCATTCTGCTACACACCAAACGCTTCAGCCTAAAAGCAAAGCCGCGCAAGGTAGCCTTGTGGTCTAGGGGATCCTTGTCACGGTTAGTGCGGCTCACCCCTTCGGAAGTCGAGTTCTCCCTCGGGCATGGGCGTATGTGTTGTCCTTAGCGTAAGTTAGCTTAAGTTAGATTAATTAGTGTGTAAGCTTAGGGACGATGACCTCAGCAGTTTGGTCCCTTAGTACTTACAACTTTCTTAAAGGCTTAGGCCTGAGTGCAGATGATTTACAAAATTTAATTTCATTCTTTATAAAATTTCTGTATAAATTAGCTTCTGTCCATTTATCAAACAGTAAAATGCACTCACTAAAAATATGGTGTACAGTGATTTGCAAGCCACAGGCATCACAAACTGAGGGTTCACTTGCCGGAGACAGAAGCCACGTGTAATGGGACACTGCGTAATTCTTAGGACGGCCACGGCCACTTTATCTCAATCCGGTGACCGGTATGAGGAATATCACGTCCTGATAGATGGCTGTAGCAACTAAGGCTTATTGTCTCTCACGCTGCCTTCCACAATTGTATAGATATCCGACTAACCAGCTAAATGAATGTATGGACGAGGGCGGTGACATCTGGGATTCCCCGTCACCCATTTTGATGATTTTCTGAACGTCAATAATATATTCGCATTGCCATTCCTGTTGAAGTTCTCTGCTATCTGTATACACAGGATCTCGACACGTTGCAAATCATTTACAACAATTTAGACCAGTGTGCAGAGAATTCTCTAAGGTTCCCTTGGACAGCTTTCGGCACCTCGGTCAGGAATGTACCACAGCAGAGCGTCCTGATAAATATCAGATGCCCTGCAAGTTCCTCCAGAGCTGTACTTAGAAATGAGACAATTTTTCGAAAGACCTTCTACCCGTTTAACGACAACAAATACATAATTTACTACGCTATACGCTCCGTTACTATTACATCGCTCTTTGACTAGCCACGCGTTCTTTTTATTGTGAGTATTAAAACTGCCCAAGGGTCCATCTGAAGCACTGGGGGAATAAGAAAGACATTTAGACTTTATGGAGATGACAGAATAAAATTTCTTAAGATACAATGAATCATGAAAGAGAATAAATAGTGCCTATAGTCTCGAAGCGTATGTCTGCGACTCCAGAGGCGTTGCGTCTGTCATCTTAAATTGTTATAATTTTACTCACTGCCTCGAACGATCTAAAGAAAAAAAAATAATTTTGCCTTTTCCTTCAGCTATTAGCTCGAAAATATGTAATTTGTTGTTATGAGCGTATGAGAAGCCATATTTTGTACAACGAGATGAACGTAATGAATACAACATATATCAAGAAGAGCTTTACCAATTCAAGTTGCAATGCTAGCGGAGTATTCATAGAGTAAGAAGCCTGTTTTCGTCTAAAATCTGACAGTGATTTACACAGGCCGCAGCTAATTTCCCTCAATAATTTTTAATAGTTCCTACTTCGTCGTATTTTGTGTCCCTGACTTACAGTTATCAGGAACCATGAAAGTATATTTTATTCCCATCAGGCAAAGTTGCAAGCTTTACTTTCTTGAACTGTTTGATTGTACCACATAATCGTAGTTGCTTGAACTGTTGTTACATGCATCTTTACTTCTGGAATCTTCTTCATCGAAATGAGATGATGCTCCAATTGACATTCATCTTTCAGTACACCTCACTTCGATTATTCGTAGTCTGTTTATGCCAAGATGCGGCATCCTTTAATGTTATCCAATCATTTTTTTGTTACGATGATAACTATAGGTTCGAATGCTGTGTCCCAGACTTACACAAAACACCGTCCGATGCACTGTACCCAATATATCTGCTCTAAGTCACAATTGCAAACACCTTTAAGATTCAAAAACTGGTATATCTCATATTTCTGCGTTCCCTAACACAGTATATTTCAAACTATATCACCATGAGACAATGTTCCTTTCTTAGAGCCTGAAACACAGTTACAAGAGTGTTTCATTCAATTAATTAGGTAGTTCTTCGTGAAATATTTTCTTATAAAACTTGACTTTGAAAGTGTTGATGTTTGAAACGCAGTAACCTAAGCCACTGAAAAAGTTTGTTGGGTTTGGCCTGTGCTTACGTGTATGTGTGTGTCTGTGTGTGTGTGTGTGTGTGTGTGTGTGTGTGTGTGTGTGTGTGTGTATTTGTTCTGGTGTTTGCAATTATTCTCTTATACGCTTAATTATTAGAATTTCATATCGATTTGTGTAACTAATTGCGAGAAAAATTCCCCATGTCATAAAATTTGTATTCAGGACGGTGCTGTGATTTCCCTTTTTAAAATAAAAGTCATTGATTTATTATATGAAAAATGACATTCGTAGTAATTCCTGGCTTCTGTTACATATTATAATATCACATTTTATGATGACAGACCATGTTATATATCACGATAAAACACATCTGAAGCAACTTTTTACACATGTAATCATAGTACTAACCGTTTCATTGTATAAAATTAGCTGGATGTCCATGAGAAAGCTGCCACCCGCCACCTGGAAATGACTTCTGTAGTAAATTAGTGCACTGCAGATCCTTCATTGTGAGTAGAGGAGTGACACAGGAGACTGAAATGTAGTATACGTGCTACAAATAACAAAGTACTGCTCTAGGAAACACTGAATATACAGATATATTTTTAAAACTTTAAAAAAGATTTGTCATATATTTCGGAATACACTTACGCATAAGTGAGGCATTTCAACGCGTGACGGTTTAATCTATACCAAGGAAACATTTTATTCACGGACGTGGCGGATCGTTTGTCATTTCCTGGAAAAGGTAGCTTTGTTGCACTAATGAGAAGACGAAATAGGTATTCTTAGCATAGTTCTTATTGAGGGACTCTGAAAAGCTGTGTTGGATTATTTATTCGAATTAAAAGAAACTTTCAAATGCATCTTCCTTATATATTTCATAGCTAGAGGTGTAATCTCATAATATACGTTTCTTTCTCTTTTCGCTCAGTTTTAGTAAACATCTATTTCTCTGTAATCGTTGTTTTGTTAATACAGCGAACAAAATACATTTTTGCATTTAAAATTTCCTTTCCATTTCAAAGCACAATCTTTATATCTAGATGGAATCTGATTCATTAACAGTAGCTGTGTCCACACTTCTGATAATAGAAATCGCCAATTCTTCTAGTAAATTCGCCTATTCTTCAATAATATAATGGCTACATACTAGTGTTACTGGTATCCAAACAAATCAGTATGAAACAACTTATTTTCAGATCCTTAAGTACAGTACCACAATCGTATCAGGTTTTATGTATTATTTATTTTTACTCATCTTTTGAATCAAGTAATTTTATAATGATCGTTGTTCTTGCAGTGTTTGTTTCTTACATAAACGTTCTAGCTTTGATTTGCTTCATGGTTACATATACATATTTACAAAAAATGCAGTGAAATTGGACATAAATTTAATTACATTTTCATTTTAATTGTATAAAGCATCCATATAATTCTATAGACGTATTTACTGTCACCAGTATCACTGAACATGGGACACGACATTTTCTTATCGCATTAGAAACTAGCTGTCGATTGGTGCGAAGTCTGATCTTGTTGACAGTATTCCGGTGTAAATGAGCGATTGAGGATTCAAACTATAACACTTAAATAAAGATAACAGTTGCCTGACGTGATGGCGTTCACCTTCAATACATATTTTGTAGAGAAAGCTCTTGCTAGGTGTAGTGCTTTCAGCAAAGGACACATTCGAATTATGCCTACGATGTGTCAACAAGCATACCGGTAATCGATGAGTATGTTTTAAGTTACTAGATTATGTACGCTATCTACTAGGACATAACTTTACGTTTGCATCAACATATTAATGCCGTAGAATATTGGGAAAACGCCAGAGTGCATCTTGAAATTTCAGCGTTGTTTATGTTCATATCTTCATTGTGTATTTAACAGCATGTTGAATATTGTGTACGAAGCATTCATTATCTGTAAGAAGATAAATCTGAATTAGCCAGAGCAATAATAATGTCCTACATATTACGTATATATATTACCATTCTTAGTTTAATGTTAAAAACGATGGAGAACTCATTTGAAATCTGCAGCTATTTTTTTATCCCACTCTCGGAAAACATTCATCACATTGATTTTCACCATGATTTACGTATGTATCTGTCAGGTACGTGTTCACTACCCTTTCAAAAAATACGTGGAAGTAGTTTACGAAGTAGTATCTACAACGTTTTTTTCGTATAGGAATCTAGAAATTGTTCCCATGTTTTATGGCGACATAGCGTGTTTCCTGTCAGTATCGATAGTTCTAGGTCAATATTTTTTTAATGAAAACGGTTACAGCTGGAAAACTGCAACGTTTGTATGAAAACTGAAGAGGAAAGCAAGTTACCACGAAGCAAAAATTAGTAATCTTGTGCATCACAGACTGAGAGGACGTAGCTAACCTGAAAAATTGACAGGACATACGCGAAACATATCAGTGGCTTTACTCTCTACAAGGATTCTCAGTGTAGGTGATATACTCACATAGCAAACTGGGTAAAATTGTATTGCTGATAGTGTGTGAACAGTGTATTTTATAGTATACCAAACTGTCCAAATTAAATGTATGGAATAACCAGCTCTGGGCAAATCGAACTTTGAGATGAGTTTTATGACTTCTTGCCAATGACGTCGCCTCAAAAGGAATAGTGTTCTTCTAAGGATTACAACGATCTTGATGCTTGAACTTCTTTCAGACTATTACGAGAGGAAAAGTAAACAATAGTAAGAATACAATAATTCGTTCAGTAATTAAATTTTGCGTCCTTCGCCTAAAGTTTCAGGCACTTATTTCATTGGAATCCCAGACAGATGACTAAAATGAGGAATTCAACAAACGAGAATTTTGTCTAGGACTTCTTTCGTGGATGAATTACACTCCCATCGGGTTCATCAAACGAACATTAATTTTTCCTTTTCAGATGAAATATTTTTGTAATTCTTACATCTTAAGTGCCCACAGGTGGATTCGTTTCGCTGATTCACTGTTCTGATTCTAGTGAAATCGAAAATCGTGCAGTCAGGCAATTCTAGAATGATTTCTGAAAATTTAGTTGCAGTTATTTATATTTAAGGACAGCTGTAAATCGTTGCACCTATTGCTGATAATCAGCAAGTATTTCAGTATTTCATAACAGTTTTCTACGTGACTTTCGTGTACCCAATTCATCGTCCACGAACATCATGAAATAACTGCAGAAGTCCACCGGCGACACTTTCTGTGGACAACCGAGTGGTCAGAGAACAAACATTCAGTACTGCTAACTCTACCCGATAAATCGTTTATGTGTAATGATAATAATTGAGGAACTATTTCGATTCCTTGGGGTACACCCTGCATTGGTTCTTGTGGAAAACTTGTCGAGTGTAACATATTGGGCTCGACTTATCAACTACTCAGCGACTTTTTCTGCGAAAATACCCCGTATTATCGTATATTGGGCAGTAGCTGACGATGCGCTACGTGGAGACTGTTTGTTCCCGTTTACCTGTAACTATGAACTGCGAGAAATTATGTGTGAATAAGCAAGATTTTTTTTCATACGACCATTTTATTTTCTGAATTTGTGCTGTTCGTCTGAGATAATTTAATTTTCCTATAGAAATGTTTGGGCTCAGACTATGCGCAAGGATCTGCAACAGGCGTCAGCGGTATTGGTCTCTATTTCCGTATTTTTGTAAAGAAGAGTAACTTGTCTTGCGTCAGTCTGTTCGTAACAACACGTGATTATAAGTGTCAAGTGTCTGTGGCATCATCAAAGTGGACAAACATGCATTTGTTCAGATTTTCAGTTGTTCATGAAATTTGTTTTACTTTCGTGGTCAAATGGATTAACGTTAGTTCTGACAGCAAGTAGGATTTAACCTGCTTACGTACCTGTAAGAAAGAGTTCCTGGAGAGCGTGAAGATTTTACCCACCCTGATACTGAGGGGCTGTGACGCCTGTTGCATGAAGATGAGTAGGGCACTGCAGAAACGACTGTCGGCGGTTGGCCAGCCGCAGCTGAAGCCAGAGTCCAGCAGACGCTCGCTCTGGTAACAAAAACAGAGCACGCTTAGCAGTCGCGTAATCTTGCTTGCGAGATTTCCATGATCAGATATTTTGTACAAAATAATTGCTTATAACAACAAAGTAAACACACATGAATATTCAGTTTAGGTAAGCTACATTTTGTTACAGATTGTTAATAATGATGAAACTCGAAGATACATTCATTCAATAATTAAAGAGACAAATTGGTGTGGGGAAAAACTTTTAGTAGGGCAAGTTTGGTACTTTTATAGCTTTAAGTTGGCATCACTGGGATGAGCCGTGATCAGCTGCTGTAACAACATTGTTTTGTTTATAACCTCAAAAATATATTTCAAGATGCCGAGTCCGCTTGAAACGTCCACATTAGTTGAAAAACGTTCCGTTATTCGGTTTTTTACTTGCTGAAGGCGAGAAACCAGTGAATATATACCGCAGAATGTATGAAGTTCATGGTGAAGGTTCTATGAGACGTCAAAATTTTTACAAGTTGGTGGAGCAGTTCAAAAATGGCCGCGACTCAGTGACTGACGTACAGCGTTATGGCCGAACAGTTGCAGTTTCAACTCCCCCACTTGAAAGTCGACTGGATAACGTTATTCGTGCCGACCGCCGTGTGACTGTGGAAATGATAATCATACAATGTAGGCTTTCATGGCCGGTGTTGTCTTCAGTTAAAACTTCCGGGCTGACAGGCCGTGGTCGATATATAAAATTTCCCCCTACCGTTTCGTCTCCATCTTTTGAGGTCGTCCGGCTGCTGACTGTGGAAATGATAGTTGATAAGGTTCAAGTTAGTACTGGCAGAGTTCATAACATTATCTGTAACCAGCTGAAGTATCGCAAAACTTGTGCAAGATGGGCCCCAAAGGAGTTGACGTGGCTACACAAGGAAACAAGGTTGAGAGTGTGCACAGAGCTAAAGGAACGTTGTGAAAGAGTACGTGACCATTTTCGCAGCAAAATTTTAACTTGTGATGAAATTTGGCTTCACTACTATGAGCCAGAATCAAAAAGACAAAGCATGGAGTGGAAGCACACCAAATCACCTGTCAAGAAAAAATAAACAACCCAAGCACCAGCAGGAAAAGTCATGTTGACGGTGTTTTGGGATGCTGAAGATCCAGTTTTTTTTGTGATTATCTCGAAGAGCAGTGTCCAATGAACAGCCAGTACTTCTCGTATTTGCTTTTAAACTAGATGAAGCCAGCCATGAAAGAGACGTTGTGGATCTCAGTGGAGAGGTGTGGTTCACCAGCAAGAATGCACATCCTCATATTGCCCGACTAACCCGTGAAACAATCGACAAAATGGGCTGTGAAGTACTACTTCATCCTCCTTACAGTCGTCATTTAGCAACTAGCGATTTCCATTTGTTTTGTGCACTGAAGGAGGTGTAACTTGGAAAGAGGTTCCAGGATAACGAGGACGTGAGAAAGTTTGTGGGAAACTGGTTGAAACATGAAGATAGAGTTCTTTGCAGCCGGAATAAAAAAGCTTGTAGACTGTTGGAATGAGTGCATAAACGATCAGCGAGATAATGTTGATAAGTAAAAAAAGTATTGTTTTGTAAAAATAAACGCTTTTTTCTCCAGACCAATTTGTCTCTTTATTTACTGAATGAGCCTCGTATAATACGATTTACAATTTCCGCCTATTTGATAAATCGGTACGTTGGAGGATGTAATGGCTCCATGAGATTCTTTTTCGTATTGAACTCGGGTATAAAACACAGAGATACATTTATTAGCTGAAAATTTATTCTGTACGTATCCTGCGTATGGAATCCCATTATATCATTGTGATTATTATGCATATATCGAATGGAAAGACTACTGGCAAATCCTACTTTACTGGATCTATAGCCCTACATGTTTCTCCGTTGCAAATTTTCACCTATTCAGGCACTATGATAAAAAATTCCGCTTTCTCATACTGCTCACTGTAAGCAGTTGTTTTCCCTGCGCTTTTACTAAGTGAATGACTAGGAACGTGAAGGTGCGCTAAACATTTTACCTGTAGGTAAAATTTCCAACGATGTTAAGCCTTTCATGTTCAGTTTCTTCTTCATTCAACTTATAAATAACAGACTGTAACTTTCTGTTTCATTATTGCAAATAGAGTTTGGAAGACCGAGAACAAAAGTAACAGTGGATGAAAATAAATTTCCCTCTCCATCTTCCCATGTAGCTCCGAAAATCACGTGTTTCAGGCAATGTATGTCCTTGAAGGTTCCGCACTGCCTACCAGTCGCTGACCATTATTGGAGAGTAACTGTCGACTATGACGCAATATAACGTTTTTTCAGTGCCTCCAGTAAGTTTTCTCAATTCTCTCAGCTTTTTAATAAGGTCAACGGAACGCTATGGACGTAGGTCTACTGTAATAATTTAATTACGTAATACTCTCAGTTTTATGTCTCCGTTATCAATGTTTCTATTGTTTGTATAAGTTGTTTCAAAAATACGAATTTAACAGAAAAGCGTGGACGGAGGCAAAAATAAGACTGCTACTTTCGCCCCTGTCACTCAGAAAATAGTACTAGAAACTCAGATCCCCGGTTTTTCCTCATTAGCATCAGTAAATGACGTGTAACACTCAACAAAACAGTTATTTACTTAGTTATTTTATTACAGGAAATTATACCACGAGCGCGAGTTAGGACGACGGTAAGAGGACTAACGGTTACATCTGCGTATCAAATTTCGGCAGATGATGTTAAAAATTATAACGTAAGCGTCAGAGAAGCAGCAAAGAAACGTGTGTGTATGTCATGTGACTTTGCATGGGTACAATTAGAAGGAAAATAAGTGTGTGACCGCTGGCTGCACAGTGATGCCTCATGTTGGGTATAGAAGGGTAAAACGCCGTGTTACCAGATGAAGAAGAAAAAATAATAGCAGAATATGTATTTAATACATCGGCGATATTTTACGGACTTTGTCCTAAGGATATCTTTAAATTAGCCCACGAACTGGCAACAGTAAACAGTATTCCAATTCCATCGACGTGGTTAGATAACCAAGGTACTGGTCCCAACTAGTTTTCAGCATTCATCAAGAGGAATCCGCAGTTGACTATTCGGTCGCGTCAAGCCACAAGTCTCGCTCGAGCAAACGAGTTATAATCCAACAAATGTGAATGCTTTTCACGACAACCCGGCTAAGATTATTGATAGATAGAAATTCAGGCCCGTGAACGTCGGGAATATGGTCACGCCAGGTATCAGCACTCTCTAGAGGCCAAACAGGACTGTCGTTAAACAGACAAATAAAGCAGGTGGGAGACACCACTTCGGCAGAAAGGGCTATTGCTATTGCTATTAATGCTCAGGGAGGCAGTACTCCCCCTCTCTTTCTATTCGCTCGCTTAAGGTAACATGACCATTTTGTTTGAGATGGTTCTATTGGTCCCATTGGAGCAGGAAATGAGAGTGGCTGGTGTTCTTGTACCAGTTTGCAAAATTTGCCAAACCAACTTCTGAGGACAGACGTTTGCTTCTTCCTGTCGTCTCATATATTCATCAGAAGCCTGAATTTTTGGAAAAGCAAGAAGATTGTTATGTTGTCATTCCCACAACACTGTATGCACAGGATCCAGCCTCTAGACCGTTCAGTTAATGGTCCATTTATAAGCATGGTAAATGCTTTTGCCGAGAGCTGGATCACGAATCATCCAGGAAAAGATCATGTGAATTTACGACATTCTTTCAATTGTAAGAAAAGCACTTCTACTTGCTGTAACACCCAAAAATGTTGCAGCAGGCTTTAACTGCAGAGGCACAGTGCTATTCAATAGGAGTGTGCTCAGTGAAACCGATTTTACGCCAGCTCCTATCATTGATCGCCCAGCACCACAAGGTTGTGATCATGAAAAGCACACTATGTCCTTGGCAGAGCCATTAGCGGTTTTCAGTGGGCCATACCTGTGAGCATACCTAAAGTTGATCCAGCAGCAAGAAGCGAGGAATCACTTCCAGGTGCCCTAGCCTGCGAAGCGGGGCGTAGTGGTTTACAGTCATCTCCTTCAGTTCGCCTAGTCCATTCCCAAAAGAGGTCAGAGCAAAACACAAGAAAAGGGTGGAAGAGGAGAAAGCCTGCAATTTTGAACGATACTCCAGAGAAATTGGCTTTGGAAGAAGAGCTAAGAGCCCGTTCGCAAAGAAAGTCAAGAAGAAGCTAAATTTAAGAAGCAGCACGCCAAGAACACAACAGTAGGAAAAGCCTAAAGAAGCATCATTGGAAGATCAAGATAGCTACTGCCTTGTATGTCCAGAACTTTACCGCCACAGTCATCCCAAAGACAAATGTATGTAGTATTGGGAATCTATGGGTTGGCAACATGTTGCTTGTACAAAAGGGGAGGATATGTAAGTGGGTCACAACTCCGAATCTGAATAGGACTTAAGATATGCATTAATCGTCTGTTTAATTGACCCACCAATATTTGATCACAATCCCTAGATTCATTCAGTATTACTAACAGAAATTTCAGTTAATTTGATAATTGCAAATATAACTGAAGTTTTATGTTTTTTCACCGTTTATCGATTTTTGTTTAATATTTTTAATGTCAATTTACATTAAGTTACTATATAAATCATTTGGGTGATAAAATGAAGTTTTACGTGTTATGTTATTTTTTACCCTACCACTGTTACTAACGTCCCTAGTAACAGGGACAAATTTTATTTATTTAAATTATTTAATTTTATGGAAACTAAATTTATTTGTGTTTGGAAAGCTCCACAGAACTCGCACAGTACACGTTGTTAGTTTGTTTTGTACATTACTTGAATTTCGGCGATGTCTTTTTTCTGATGTTTAATACACACATTCCATAGAAGGCTGAGCTCTGCACCGCCCGTTCATTCATTTTCTGTCGCCCTCCTGCTGAACATGCTGGGTCGGTAGAAGCTAATATTTTTCCTGCCATAATTGTTAACACAGCACTTTCAAATCAGCCTTACTAAAGATTGAACTTATGTGACCTCGCACTCGAGGGTTTCGTTGTGAGCTGCTATCGGGCTACACAAGTAACCGAGTGACTGTGCCTCTGGTTGCGCCTACCTGTAATGCCTCCGCTCAGCTATCGATAACGTACGCTGATGGGGATGTTAAAACTTGAGTGACCTGTAGACATGAGTCTGGAAACTGGTGCAGAAGTGGGAAGTATATGGTAATTATCTGCCAAAAAAGGAATTTAGAAAAATACAAGAAAGAGTTACAGAACCTTTACAGCCCATAGCAAGAATAAGAGATTTTTTACTCGTACGAGGAAATATAAAAATGTAGCAAATGAAGCAGGTTAAACGGAATACAGACATCTAAAAACAAAATTTACAGAACATGCAACGTGGCTAAGGAGGAATGGCTAGAGGCCACATACAATGCTGTAGAAGCATGAGTAACTAGCGGAAAGATATATGATACCTACACGAAAATGAAAGGGATCTTTGGGAAAAAGTGAAGCAACTGTGTGACTAACAAGAGTTGTAATAGCAAGCCAGAACTACACAAAGAAGGTGAAACAAATGCATAAAACGGCTGTACAATGCTAATTAACTCGAAGGCAGTACTTTATAAGGGGCGACAAGCGATTGAGCCACGTAAGCACCGGCATGTAGGCAAGGTGTTAATTTGGAAACCTTTTGATCGCCCCTTATAGAAAGGGAAGAGGAAGTACGTGAAGATGTAATGGGAGACATGATACTGTGATGAGAATTTAACAGGCCAATGTTGAAACAATGTTCCTGGAGTAAATAACTTTCCTTCAGAATTATTGAGATACGTGGGTGAGCTAGCCAGAAGAAAAAGTGCTACAGCTGACGTGCATGATGTAGGAGATAGGCCCAAGAATGCTGAAGATTCGATAGAGTAACTCATGAAGATGTAATTAGTGAAAAATATTACTGTACGTCGCAATGACTAAGAGAAGGGCTCGGTTGATAGGAAGGTGTGAAGGAATTTTCCGCTTCGTTGTGGAGTGAAGAGATGAGATCGAAATTGTACAGAAATAGCAAGGGATGAATAATGTAAGCAGGTTAAAATGGATTAAGTCTGCAGTAGTTATTTGGAGCTGGAGAGGCTTGCGCAAGGTAAAATGGCATGGAGGGATGCATAAAACCTTTGTTCAGAATGAAGACTACAACAAAAGCAAGAACAACAAAAACAACAACAGTTTCGTTGCAATATGTCTGTAAACTTGTATTCTTACGCCACGGTACGATGAACAAGTCCTCTGTCTGATGGCATACTCCAAGGTATTGTGACACTTAAACCTTGGAATTTATGTCGCATATATAAACGTGCGCTAGCTTCGAACTGTTATGTCTGTGATTTTGGTGCTCTCTGGTTTCCAGAAACGAATTGGATACCTTGTTAACAAAAGGAGGCCGGGTTACCAATGGAAGTGCTTCAAATTTGCAGATTCTTATTCATTAACGCGTATAAACTTATCATAAAGAATAGAAACTTACATGGTCCGTCAGTGATTGTCCGAAGAGGCAGAAGAGAGCAGTCTGCGCCATGTAGATCGGGCAAGCGAGGAGTCTTTTCATCACGGCTGGTCCCTTCCAACCTCCTTGGAACAGCTGCAACAACACATTCCGAATCACAAGCAGAAACCGTCCCTTTGATAAACAGTTTAAGTTCTAATTCAGGGTTTTCCGCTGAGTTACACGTTGTATCAGAGTATCACAGGTTCCTAGGCGTTGTAGCGGGGGCTTAGTAGATAAAGTTTCGGTTCAAAATATTTGATCAGGCCAACACCCGCATCTGAGGAATATGCAGTGTGATTATAATTAAAGCAAATTTTCAGAATGCTGTAAAAATACCGCTGGTCAAAATGACGTCAAATTGCAACAGAATATTATCGGAGGAGGAGGATAACGTATGGCAGAAGAATAAAAATAGTCTAAAAATTGATCAATAGATGGCGAAGTATGTGTCAGAATACGTAAATGGAAACACCTGTCATGTGCACGACCCACTGAAGTTGGTATAAAAACGCCGGCTACTCTGCTTTTACTCCTTTCGTTTCTGCGATGTTCTGCTTGTAAAGCTGGATGATACGAATGATTACCATGCACACGTCGCTCTGCAGAAATACCAGTTCCGGACACCGAAGGGTTTGAAAAAAGGCGTGGGTCTGGAGAGAATGATTCGAAAATTCGAAAAGACTGGTTCTTTTGGTGTACAACCTAGTGGAGGGAGGAAACGAACTGATTCGACGTCCGTGGAAGCAGTGACCACAGCAATGCAGGAGGAGACGAGTGGTGGTGTGCTAACGTGTAGTGCACGGAGAATTGTATGTCATTTGTAGTCGACCACTATTAAATTATGATGCTTACAGAGTCATCTATTGATACATTTTGAAACTATTTATTTTTCTATTGCCATACATTTTCTCCCTTCTCCGATAATATTCCGTTGCAATGTGACGTTTTTCTGACGGGTGAAGTTATTTCTACAGCGGTTTGAAAGTTTAACTGTAATTATAATCATCCTGTATTAATATAATAAAAAATCGGAGTCAGTTGCCAGTAATTTATATTTATTACACGACACTAGTTTGGAAACCGAAAGCTTCATATTCATGTGACACCAAATGATCATGGAAACATGAATGTGTCACGGTAGAGTCAGTCAGTCATGTGGTGCGGTGGCGGGGGGCAGGGGGGAGGGGGTTGAAGGAGAGATTGATACTCACGTCAAACAAATGCATGGAAGCGTGAAGTCAGTAACCGCGGCGCCCTCTTCAACAGATCGGCATGTCTCTGTGTCGTCACTGGTGCTCACTCCAGTGCGAGTACTGGGTGAGCGCCCTGTGTATCGAGTGGAAACCATTTCGGACGTTGAAAGTCAGCCGAAAGAAATGAGCCACTTTAGGAAATTGGCTACAACAACACAAAAATTTTGCAAGTCATTTCGCCGGATACACCTAAACGTAAGTCCTTAGGCCTCAGAACGCTAGGGGTGTACAAAGAAGTGAGTAGATGGGGACAGTTTGATGTTGGATAGACTAATCGTACTGTCGAACGGCGCCGTAAAGAATACGAGAGGTGTTTCCGTCTGTGGTGTCCTGAGAAATCCGATGTGTCAGATCATGCTTTGGAAAACGGACAACACATTGCATTCGGCATGATAGAACCCCACTTAAGCACTGAGCGTCCAGGTAACTATAGAATATGTCAATGTAAAGCATATATAGACAGAAAAAAATTGTTAAATTACAATTCTTTTCAAGAAATTACTCGTTTTTCTCAAACGGAGCTAATGAAATCGTTTGTTGATAACATGGGTCGACAAAATTTGAGCTTTTTGAAGTTAACAGAGGCTCTTTCTTTCTTTTTTTCATATATTCTTAGATAACTTTTCCATCGCCCACATTCGTGAGTCATCATATCAATAATGTTTCCAGTTACTGGAGTCAATGTAAGACCTAAATGAAATATATTTTATCAACCTAAAATGTACGTGAGGCAGATTTTCGACTATGCTGAGGAAAGTCTCCTTCAGTGTTCCTGGTAGCTTATTCCCAGTTTAGCGATGTCCTGATCGAAACGCTCGCCGTGTTCGTCGTTGACTGTGCCGTGATTCTCAGATCATAAATGAAGATGGGACTCCAACACCTGTATTTTCAACGAAATTTTACACCCCATGACCCTCTATTTGTCAATCAACTCCCTATCTAGTTCTCTGTAATGTGCAGGCCTGTAGTTTCCTACAAAATCTGTGACAACATTTTTTGAAAGTGAACAGTGCAGTTGATTGTTACATGTTTAACAGGCTTTCAAACTGTGAATCTTTCGTTCGTTATCTAATTTCAGAGCCAACTAATGTTCCCTCTTTTAGGTTCGCTTTATTGATTTTTGAGAACTTGTTTTAGGAACAGAAATGCACTCTCTTCATTATCCATTGATTTCATAAAATTCTTAATCAAACCTAGCTTGATGTAAAGGAGGCAGATAGGTTTTGTCAGTACTTACAAGCAGTTGATGAATAACGTTTGCCTGTCCTGAACTGGATGACTCTCTTTTTGGCCAGCTTTTCTCAGTATAACGATTGTTTCTACCTCTGCTATATAACATGCAGAAGAAGTAGCAAAATTTTGGATACACAGGTTGTATTCTAAATACAGTAGCTATGACTTCGAAATATGCACATGTCTGCCGTGGTCGTCATATTGCGTACCGGACAGCAAGAGATACAAGTTCAGATAAGGGGTGATTTATTATCTTTGGTACGAAAAAAGCATGTTCTCTGAGAACTTTTTTCTCAGGATTTGTTACAGATATCAATTTCAAACTTGGTCAAAATGTTCACTGATGTTTACTCTACAAACTACAATTTCATCGACCAGAAATGTCGAAGAGCAAAGGCGGAAATGCCGTCGGAATGAAACTAAATTTCGATGTAGACCACGCGCGGTATGTCACAGTTCAGCCGGAGTTGTATCTCGCTTAAGTTTTTTGGACCATAGGAAACAAAATGGCGGCCATTTGAAAAAAATAGGGCTTTTTTCATCGATTTTTCGACATCGTCGGCCAAGTAAAAATATTTGTAATTGATGGATCGGAATAACAGTGCCGCAACTCCTAGACAATTTAGTTAGCTTCGTCGGAAACAAAGAATCATGCCAATCGTTTCAGTAGATTTGAAGTTAAAATAACACGCGATACAAATTCATTTAAAGAAAACGCGTTTGAAATTTTTACTGCACATCAATCCTATATTATGCAGCTTACTTTTAATCTGCTACTCCGGGTCCATAAGCTAGCCCTTCCTCTTCCTCATAGAGGGCGTTCTGCTTGGTCTGGGCCATCCTGCGCTGCTCCAGAGCCGCTCGTAGGGCCGGTGACAAGCGGTTTTCGGCCGCTTGAATCCGGTGGTCGTCCGAATGCTTGGCGAACTGTGTCGAATAGAATCCCAGGGTGACTTCCATCGTTGTCATGGTCTTCAGAATTGCTGAGTAGCCTTCGTTGAAGCTGCTCACTGCTAGGAAAGTCGCAATCTCCACAGTCTTCACACCAGAATGCAAATGGTTGGGGGCTAGCTTCCGAACACACGCGTTCAAACTTTCATTTGAATTTTGTGTGTTTCCTCCCAAGCACCGATACAATAACTCGTCCTCCGAAAGGGCCTCGTAGATCGGATGAATCACTTTTTGAACTTATTTGGAGAGCGGCTGGTCGTTTTGAAATTCGTCCAGATGTCCGGTAGCCTCTGCAATGCGCCACTTGCACCAACTACTTTCCCCAGCTGGACAATTCTGGTGTTGTAGGTGGTCATCCGTGGAACACTTGTGGAAATACGTTGCCCAAATTGCCTTCTGCATCAGTTTCACCGAATTCGAAGGCCGTCGGATTGCCAAGCCGTAGTCGTCTTAAGCTTCTTGATCACTTTGTCAGTTTTAGTCATGGCCAAGCACATAGAATAATTTTTCGCGGCTATAAAGTAGAAATTCCCGAAAAAAACTGGTGCGTAAGAAATTCCGATTTCAGGCAGGTGCATTTTTTTTGTTCAACCGCGAATAACAAACATTTTCGTTCCGTATTAGGTAAAACCGTTTCAGGGGTGGAGTCTAAACACTCTTATGGATCCAAAAATGCAATTAAAAATCGATTTTTTGAACCAAAAGATAGTAAGACTCCCCTTAACTTTCCTTCATACCAACTGCGTGAGCTATAGGAAAGAACGGAAACTTATTTCCATTTTGTGGTAAGATTTCATTCAAGCTGTCAGTGACCAACCGCCAGTCTTCAGATTTATGTGCAGGACCCTGTGACTCCACCACCGAATCAAGAGTTACATTCATCTCTAGTAACTTTTTCCACAAAATGTTGGTAAATATATTAGTGTATTTCACTAATGTTATCAATATTCCAAAATCTTCAGTCATATTTTTGACGTTAGGTGGAGATGGTGTGGGAAGGCTTGATCCATGAAACACTTGCCGAATTTGTGATTCTAGAGATGATATTGAACAGTATGTTTGGACTTTGAAGTAATCGAACTAATACCTCAAGCATAAGAGCCTTCTGTTACATGGTACTTAGATTCCCGCTATATGTTAGAAAGTCAGGAAACTTGTAATTAGCCACTTACTAATGCTATGCGCTCGACACAACAGATTTCCGGAACCCCATACTTATTCTGTTCTGTATTATTGTCAAAATAACACTCGTAACCTGTTTTAATCCTAGGATTCAAATTTCGCCTTGTGGGGCGGCGTGTGGAATTTATTTTTTATTAAATGTTATGTCTTTGCCAAGGGTGCACCATATGTGGGGCGGCGGGTGAAAATTAATGTATATTAAATGTTTTGTAATGTCATGTAGAAAAGAAGCATTTCCCGGCACATGCACCATATGTGGGGCGGCGGGTGGAATTATTGTGATTAAAATGTTCCTATGATTTATTTAATGCTCTTGTTTGCCGTTCTCAACACTGGCTCTCTAACTACAATATTGGCAACCAGAAAGTGATTAACAAAACGTGAAGCCTGTAATTAGAATTCCTAGTGCCCACTTCATCTGAAAAATACACTTATAGCTACAGCTTATAGCTCTGAGGAATTAGGAGATTGTCTGGGATTCATAATGAAAAACGATTCACTCTAAAAGGTTCACTATATTCTGAAAGTCACAGACCAAAAGAATCCACACAATCCAACTACCAGAGCAGTTCAGAGTCTAATGCGCTGATGCAACTATAACTGTTCCAATTAAATGTTTAAGTGAATGCTCACCATAATTTGATGATAATGCTCATCAAACGCCACGCTAAATAATGGTAGACTGTCTGTCACGCAGCGGCACGTGAAAATACGACATACGCGAACTGAAGATAGATCATCAAAGTCATCCCAGTATTAACACTTCACTCGAAAATGATTTTTTGGCTACGCGTATCCCAAGTAACTTATTACGGCATCCGAGGCTGTTTATAGGAATGATACCGACGCGACGCGACTCCCGGCACAGGTGGTGTGCTAATCAGCGCCTGGAGAGAACTGGGGCCTTTTTTTCTCGCGCAGCGTTCTTATATATAAAGCCGCGGTGTGGACGGCTAAGGGAACACCTGATTAATTCCGCTGTCCCAACTAGCCGCTGAGCTAGTGACGCACCACTTTAAGTTATCCAATAAATCATTGCTTCCTTTGCTGACGGCCAATGAAGCTCTCAATTTAAATGTGCAATCAGCACACAGGTAAGTAATCATAATAATAGTCTGACGTGGCTAAGTCCAATATTTTGGCCTAGAGAATTAATTTAATTACACTACACGCAGTAGACGAGATTTGAACTTGCCTTTTGGACATACGCTATCGCTGTAGTTTTATAGTTATTCAGTTAAAACTTCTCACATATTTATGATTGTAGCGTATCTCCCTTCTACTTAAATTTAAACATCCTAGCTTTATTTATTCACCTACTTAATCTATCTTGCTTCCTTAATTTTTAAGACAAAAACCAGAAAATTATGAATTTCAACTAAAATCTTAACTTTTGAGGTCCAGAATACTGTTCAACTAAATTATTATGCAAAAGGAATCTAAACATAAATTTTTAAGTTTCTAGCTCTTTTCTGTTGCGCCAATGATTTTTACAGAAAAACGTCCAGATTTCGAAAGTGGTTAAAGTTATTGAACTGCTATTCAACACATACTGATTTAGTATTACTCCTGACATGCTAGAAACGTTTCAGGTTATTTGTTTGATTTTAAAGTATTGCCCAACATTTATGACGTCAGAGCTAGTTACAGCAAACTGGTGGCACACAATGGAAAGACTGATGTGAATTTCATACGGCGTGAGTAGGCTGCTTCCCTACAGCCTCTACTTTTTTAAAGTGAATTTTCTACTTACATAAGAAGAATTGTTTTTATCATTTAACATTTGCGGGACGTTTTCCTGCTTCCAAAACACAATGCTTAAGAAAATACACTATTGCCTAACACTACACTTGTCAGTTCACACCTGAGGAGCACACTGCATTATCTTATTTCATTAAATAAAGCTTTTTTCCTCTGGCACTAAGCAGGTCAGTTCCTATCTGTAACAGATCTGCTTCCTTATTTGTAGGTCGAAAAACTTTAACCTGGGCGGCAATGTGGGGAAAAGTTAGTTGTTGAACATTGTTATCATTACTGAACTCACAGATAGCTTAAACAAAATGTGCCAGTTGTTGGCCGAATTAAAGAAAATTATATCCTCTTAATCACTGCTTTAACACCTTAATTAATTTGAAAACCTTTTTTTTTTAACCGTTAGAAAAAATTTATGGGTGATGAAACGTTTCTGGGTTCACATTGGACACGTCAGATTCAAATATCCAAGAATCAACTGAAACTCTGTATTTAACATTTTAACTGTTGACCAGTGTAATTTTTTGCCATATAGAACTCTCGTGTATTAACGTTGGTGGAAACTGAATAGTATACAAGGAATTACGTGAATCATTCCGAAAATCGAATGAAAAGTTTAGTCCTAGGGCCTATCACCCGAGTACAGTCAACTACACTGACCTTTAAAATGTTTCAGAGTCCCAAACCCGGCCACGCATGGTAAGCTAAAGGCTACAACTGGAGGAGGAATTTACTGTGAGTATACGGAACAACGCTGACTGAAAGTAAACTTTTTGTAAAATCAGAGTGCCCCTTATACAAATTATTACAATTAATATATAAAAAAATATTGAAATAGTTGACTGTAAATCTTTTTGTACCACTGCATGCTCCTTATGACGCTGATAAATATGATTCCTAACCTCATTAGAATATTTTCATAGTAAATATCAAATTAATCAATTTACATAAATGCATCAACAAACATGCAAACTGAATAGATCAAGAGGCATGTAAATTTTATAAACTAGCGTGACAAATTAGACCAAACAGTTTGTCCTTGTTCGAAAATTTCTCTAGAAACCACAGTAGAGTCATAAAATGTCATCGTAATTATCACAGATATTGCACTTTTATTTAACCATTGTATAACCATAAGTGATGCATTCACGGGGTATTTGCTGTCACTGATTATCTCGTGTTGCCGTGTTACATTGTCCCTGGAGACAAAAATGGTCAGAATTAGTTGTTGTACATGACAATTTTCATGTAATTAGTCTCTGTAGACAAGTTCCCATTACACGTCGAAGTTATCCAGTGGCTCTGCTATGGTACTTCCCCCTTCAAAAGTTGGTTGTAGCTACTCATTCTTTTCTCACATAACTATATATTTTCATCAAACAATCTCCTTTCTCAGTATCACTCAATTAGGGATCGTGAAGACGAAAGATTAGAATAGTTACGTCCTGCACAGGGACGTTTAAGCAAATCATTCTTCCCACGCTACACGCGTAAATGGAACAGAGAAAAGTCATAATAACTGATACCAATGAAAGTAACCTCAGCTACGCACATCACAGTGTTTAGCAGAGTACAGATGTAAATATTTAAGGCGGTGTATCCTTTGGCACTCTGACGCGCATAACTGATAACTTTCTTTCGTTCTACAATTCACTAGTGCCTTTGCCCGAGAATTACAGTAACTCAGTAGTCCATAACTGTCACCTGATAACCAGGAAATGTTCTCAGCACGTAAAGTCGCCTACTGACTTCTGAGATCCTGCATTGCCCTATAGACCAGAGGTCACGCCATCAGGGCCGGTGGCTTTTAAGTGCGGCCGCGTCGTCACGTAGTTGCATCCACGTGCTAGGCGATCAAGAGTAGTACATACATGCGACTCTCCAGTCCACCCCTGACGACAGCACAGGGTGTCCGGAAAAGAACAGACGAAGAAGAAAAAAGCATATATCGGGAAATATCGGGTTTATTGCGTTATGGCTCAGTTCAGGTTCCTCACTTCAGGTTCCTTCACGGCTGCATAACTACAGCAGTCAACATTCAGTTGTGTACATACTTCCACGTAGTCAGCGCGTAAACAACTTTCCCACTAGAACGCGCCCCACTAAGCCAACAGCGCAGGCGCAGCGCTCGTCCGTCTCCGCACTACGAGATGGCGCTGTCTTAGAGACGGACAAAATTTTCCTTCCGCCGATCCGTGTATTAATATGTAACGCAGCCAATGAGATTGCTGCTAACATAGAACCTTTTCTACTCGCGGATCACACTCGCGCAGTGATACCTGAACGCTCAAGGTATTATAACGAGTGTATAGACCTCTGATTAGTCAGTCTGCCTTAGTTTGTACCAGTCGACATTAGTCTGTACCTGTATATAGTCAAGTTTCAGTCTGTGCCTAATAAGATTATCATATTCCTGTAAATAGCCATGAAGAGAAATGTATAGACACTTTGTCAAGTATCAGAGATATGTGAGAATAAGATTAACGCACCAAGACCAAAGGAACTTCAGATGGTCAGTTGTAAACAGTATCCAGAATCAAGTTACGTAATATCTATGATTTTTATTATTTTAATAAATACGTGTGAAAATTAATCAAGTTCTGTTTAAAGTTGGTCACCGACAATCTGCTACTCTAAGCATGCGAGTGGCATTTCTATCGTCTGACCTAACGTCAAAAGATAAACACGCCATGATAAGACCACGAGACATATTGCTGACACTCGCTTACTTCGTCAGATCGACAAGTCAAATAATCAGATGATTTGCGTACCGAAAGTCTTACCGTACGCAAACCAGACATTCATTGGTACCTTCTTACTGCACTAGAACCACCTTTTTCTCACATTTCTTTTTTCCCTACTGGATTCGGTACCAGTCTTAAGTATTCCATTTATCCATCTAAAATTGAACTTTCTTCTGTAGCACTACATTTCAAATCATTCTATTTTCTTCCTGTAGGAACTGCTTATAGTCCATATTTCAATTTCCTACAAGACTACACGCCAGACAAATGCCTTCAGAAAATACTTCCTAACATAAAAAATTATATGCGATGCTAATGTTGTTCTCCTAATAGCAAATCTTCCATCTATATCCTATCTACTTAGGTCATCATGTTATTTTGTCCATTCGCTACTTTCAGTAATGTAGATCCTAATGTAGATCCCTCATCATTACATAGTTTAATTCGACTAAAGTCCGTAATTATTGTTTTACTTTTGTTGACTTTTATCTAAAAACCACTTTTCAAAACGCTCACCATTCTGTTCAGCTGATGTTCCAAGACCAAAGGAGTTCATTTGGCTTTCAAAATCCGCGGTCCATGAAGTCGCACACAGCCCATCCACGGTGTTCTACACGAAACAGTTTGCTTATCTGATCCTGGAACATGCTACGGGAGACGGCTGTCTACCGATGACAGACTTAGGAACAATTGCAGAGTGTGAAATGAAAATAAGTATACTACGGTTCGACAGGACATAAAGGGCTGAACGTGATTATGTTGTGTGTCTATTGAAGACTAGCATTATGGGACAACTCTCCTTTCACGGAACCACCTACTCCAGATATACATAATTACCGTAAGATATATGGGATGGCATCCATTCCCATTGCAACAATATTGTGCACTTCTTTTTTAATGAGGTGTTTCCGGACTATTGGACAAGAAGAAGCCGATCAGTCTTACAGCTACCATACTCTCTGGATTTGACACATTTGACAGTTTTTCCTGCAGCAATTTGAGAAAGATCGAATATATGGCCATAGTGATCCTGACGTTGCAGGCCTGCTTGAATGGATAAAGACATCACCAGGACAGGTTACACTCTCCATGCTTGTGAATGTGAGGCAGGATACTGATTACCTCCTACACATAGTCCACGCTATCAACTGGACTCCCGTCATTGTCTAAAAACTCTGTGACTTCATCTTTTTAACTGTGTAAGGAATTATTTTCAGTATACCAGTATGCATCTTCAGTTTCCTCGGCTCTAACCCAGACATAGAGAACTTAATAATATTCCACTGTGTTACCCAACATTAGTAGCTACCTCTATACAGTCAACACAGCACTGTCTAACCCATATGTGGTCACTACTGTAGGACTACCTGAAATGGTCCTTGCCCTAAGACACAACACCTCCAAACTCGCCACAGCGACATTGCCTCCAAGGTATCTACAGTCTTGTCATTTGTGAACAGCATATCCAACGCAGTGGCACAAGAGTCATCAGCGCAGACCATAACAGACGGAATAGAACTAACGACGCAAACAGATTTCATTGCTGTAGCTACATTACTCTAGAGTCGACGCTTACATGTCCAAATTTGTGAAGTTTAAGACATTCTGGTAGTATAGATCAATCAATTAGCTGCCGGATTTCTGTAACTTGTTGCCACGATGCTTCGACGCAGAGTCTTCCAGCCATCTTCTACTGGCGAAAATACACTGATCTTCCTCATTCTAGACCCAGACGGCACATGTATAGTTGGCACTGCGTTTGCGCTACTTGAACGACAACTTAGACATGTGCGAGGCCGGTGTTTGTCGGATTCCTTGTGAATCTGCCAAACCTTACATAGCGGAAACGGTACGTACTGTTCAAAATGTCATCACTGAAATTCAGTGGCATGAGCACCTGCTCTGAGCCAATAAGTCCGCTATCAGCAAACACTGTATGTCTGTTGCTCATTCAGTCAAATACAAGTCCTGAAGCTCTATTATCAATGAATCAGTGGACATAAGACAGTCTATGTCCCTTATATTCACGATAGCGGCTTCCAGTCATATTCTGCACAGATTCTCCTCATAGAAGAACTTTGTGTTCTATGTATCCGACGTCGCTCTGGTATGCTGTGGTCGAGTACTCTTCGTTGCACTATCTCTCCAGTATCGACCGTTTCTACACGTGCATCTCTTTTGCGACATGGCCAGTGGAAGCCGAAATGAAACAGTGTGATAGATCCATATATTGGAGACCAATCGTTTCGCATCATTACAGCTCATTCATACTGATGTGTTGCATTCTTTGTCTTTGTCTAGACCTACTGGCCTGATATTTTCTTCCACGCTTCTGCTTAGTTTGACCGGTTGTAAAATGGTGTACGTATGTTTCCGTAACTAACTTATGAGTCGAAACAGTAGAGCAATGCGTGGTACGCTCTGCTCAGAGAACAATGTTCACACGTTGTCAAGGAACCATCTCATTAATAACAATGCTTTTGTTGTCGCGGTCTTCAGTCCTGAGACTGGTTTGATGCAGCTCTCCATGCTACTCTATCCTGTGCAAGGTTCTTCATCTCCCAGTAACTACTGCAACCGACATCCTTCTGAATCAACTTGGTGTATTCATCTCTTGGTCTCCCTCAACGATTTTTAACCTCCACGCTGCCCTCCAATACTAAATTGGTGATCCCTTGGTGCCCCAGAACATGCCCTACCAACCGAGACCTTCTTCTAGTCGAGTTGTGCCACAAACCTCTCTTCTCCCCAATCCTATTCAATACCTAGTCATTGGCTATGTGATCCACCCATCTAATCTTCTGCATTCTCCTGTAGAACCACATTCCAAAAGCTTCTATTGTCTTCTTGTCCAAGATATTTATCGTCCATGTTTAACGTCCATACATTGCTACAATCCATACAAATACTTTCAGAAACGACTTCCTGACACTTAAATATAGACTCGATGTTAACAAATTTCTCTTCCTCAGAAACGCTTTTCTGGCCATTTCCAGTCTACATTTTATACCCTCTCCACTTCGACCATCATCAGTTATTTTGCTCCCCAACTAGCAAAACTCCTCTACTACTTTGTGTTTCATTTCCTAATCTAATTCCCTCAGCATCACGCGATTTAATTCGACTACATTCCATTATCATCGTTTTGGTTTTGTTGACGTTCTTCTTATATCCTCCTCTCAAGACATTCCGTTCAACTGCTCTTCCAAGTCCTTCGCTGTCTCTGGCAAAATTATAATGTCATCGACGAAACTTAATGTTTTTATTTCTTCTCCATGGATTTTAATACCAACTCCAAATTTTTCATTTGTTTCTTTCACTGCTTGCTCAATATACAGATGGAATAACATCGGGGAGAGGCTACAAACCTGTCTCACTCCCTTCCCAACTACTGTTTCCCTTCCGTGTCCCTCGACTATTATAACTGCCATCTGGTTTCTGTACAAATTGTAAATAGCCTTTCGCTCCCTGTATTTTACCCCTGCCACCTTCAAAATTTGAAAGAGAGTATTCCAGTCGACATTGTCAAAAGCTTTCTCTAAGTCTACAAATGCTAGAAACGTAGGTTTTCCTTTCCTTAATCTAGCTTCTGAGGTAGGTCGTAGGGTCAGTATTGCCTCACGTGTTCCAATATTTCTACGGAATCCAAACTGATCTTCGCCGAGGTCGATCTCTACTAATTTTTCCATTCGTCTGTAAAGAATTCGCGTTAGTATTTTGCAGCAGTGACTTATTAGACTGATAGTTCGGTAATTTTCACATCTGTCAACACATGCTTTCTTTGGGATTGGAATTATTATATTCTTCTTGAAGTCTGAGGGTATTTCGCCCATCTCTTATACCTTGTTCACCAGATGGTAGAGTTTTGTAAGGACTGGCTCTCTCAAGGTTGTCAGTAGTTCTAATGGAATGTTATCAACACACATGTCTTTCAGTGCTCTGTCAAACTACACTCCTGGAAATTGAAGTAAGAACACCGTAATTCATTGTCCCAAGAAGGGGAAACTTTATTGACACATTCCTGGGGTCAGATACATCACATGATCACACTGACAGAACCACCGGCACATAGACACAGGCAACAGAGCATGCACAATGTCGGCACTAGTACAGTGTATATGCACCTTTCGCAGCAATGCAGGCTGCTATTCTCCCATGGAGACGATCGTAGAGATGCTGGAAGTAGTCCTGTGGAATGGCTTGCCTTGCCATTTCCACCTGGCGCCTCAGTTGGACCAGCGTTCGTGCTGGACGTGGAGACCGCGTGAGACGACGCTTCATCCAGTCCCAAACATGCTCAATGGGGGACAGATCCGGAGATGTTGATGGCCAGGGTAGTTGACTTACACCTTCTAGAGCACGTTGGGTGGCACGGATACATGTGGACGTGCATTGTCCTGTTGGAACAGCAAGTTCCCTTTCCGGTCTAGGAATGGTAGAACGATGGGTTCGATGACGGTTTGGATGTACCGTGCACTATTCAGTGTCCCCTCGACGATCACCAGAGGTGTACGGCCAGTGTAGGAGATCGCTCCCCACACCATGATGCCGGGTGTTGGCCCTGTGTGCCTCGGTCGTATGCAGTCCTGATTGTGGCGCTCACCTGCACGGCACCAAACACGCATACGACCATCATTGGCACCAAGGCAGAAGCGACTCTCATCGCTGAAGACGACACGTCTCCATTCGTCCCTCCATTCACGCCTGTCGCGACACCACTGGAGCCGGGCTGTACGATGTTGGGGCGTGAGCGGAAGACGACCTAACGGTGTGCGGGACCGTAGCCCAGCTTCATGGAGACGGTTGCGAATGGTCCTCGCCGATACCCCAGAAGCAACAGTGTCCCTAATTTGCTGGGAAGTGGCGGTGCGGTCCCCTACGGCACTGCGTAGGATCCTACGGTCTTGGCGTGCATCCGTGCGTCGCTGCGGTCCGGTCCCAGGTCAACAGGCACGTGCACCTTCCGCCGACCACTGGCGACAACATCTATGTACTGTGGAGACCTCACGCCCCACGTGTTGAGCAATTCGGCGGTACGTCCACCCGGCCTCCCGCATGCCCACTATACGCCCTCGTTCAAAGTCCGTCAACTGCACATATGGTTCACGTCCATGTTGTCGCGGCATGCTACCAGTGTTAAAGACTGCGATGGAGCTCCGTATGCCACGGCAAACTGGCTGACACTGACGGCGGCGGTGCACAAATGCTGCGCAGCTAGCGCCATTCGACGGCCAACACCGCGGTTCCTGGTGTGTCCGCTGTGCCGTGCGTGTGATCATTGCTTATACATCCCTCTCGCAGTGTCCGGAGCAAGTATGGTGGGTCTGACACACCGGTATCAATGTGTTCATTTTTCCATTTCCAGGAGTGTATTCACGCAGTATCATATCTCCCATTTCATCTTCATTTACATCCTCTTCCATTTACATAATATTGGCCTCAAGTACATCGCCCTTGTATAGACCCTCTACATACTCCTTCCACCTTTCTGCTTTCCCTTCTTTGCTTAGGACTGGGTTTTCATCTGAGACCTTGATATTTATACAAGTGATTCTCTTTTCTCCAAGGGTCTCTTTAATTTTCCTGTAGGCAGTATCTATCTTACCCCTGGTGAGATAAGCCTCTACATCCTTACATTTGTCCTCTAGCCATCCCTGCTTAGCCATTAGCCATTTTGCACGTCTCAAAAATGAGATCGACAGGAAGTGCAATAATTATGCAACTACAAAGAAACACATGAAATAGTCTCTAAATTCATACGTTCTGTGCAAAGTTAGTCGCGGGCATGGTTTGCTCTGAAAAAAAGGCGCGACGCAGTAGAAAAGGCGGGCGCCAAGCAAGAGTTTCACCTGCGAGGGGAGGAGTTAGTAGTCTGCGGCTCAAGAGGCGGCACGAGACACCATTTACACGCTCGACTGCGTAGCGGAGGTAGAGACGGGGCGGCCTGGATGTCTCTCGGCGCCGACGCCAAGTAAGAACCGACGGCTCGAGAAGAAAATGGGGGCTGGCTGAGGCAACGTCGGTGGAAGTCCCGGTACGGACCGACCTATTCCTCTCAACCGGTAGCCAGAAACCGTAGTGTGCCAGTATCCGATCACACGGCAGGATCAACATCCCGGGACGGGAGTAACACGCGAAGGGAGCAAGTCGTTGCCGTAGCAGACGGCAGCTGAGAGTACTAAGACAGCTATGTGGCGAAAGATCGCCAACACCCAACCAATTTAACAAATCTTTTGGCTGCTATAATGACGTGCGGTAGTTGCACTGCCCTAGGCGAATGTATTCGGATCTTTCTGTTTCCTCAGTTGTATCGCTGACTGCATGGCTTTAGAAATTTTCCACTACGCTACGCGAGAATACTAGATACCAAATACACTACTGGACATTAATGTTGCTACACTACGAAGATGACGTGCTACAGACGCGAAATTTAGCCGACAGGAAGAAGATGCTGTGATATGCTAATGATTAGGTTTTCACAGCATTCACACACGGTTGCTGCCGATTGCGACACCTACAACGTGGTGACATGAGGAAAGTTTCCAACCGATTTCTCATACACAAACAGCAGTTGACCGGCGTTGCCTGGTGAAACGTTGTCGTGATAATTTGTGTAAGGAGGAGAAATGAGTACCATCACGTTTCCGACTTTGATAAAGGTCGGATTGCAGCCTATCGCGATTGCTCTTTATCGTATCGCGACATTGCTGCTCGCGTTGGTCGATATCCAATGACTATTAGCAGAATATGGAATCGGTAGGTTCCGGAGGTTAATACGGAACGCCGTGCTGGATCCCAACGGCCTCGTATCACTAGCAGTCGAGATGACAGGCGTCTTATCCGCATGGCTGTAACGGATCGTGCAGCCACATCTCGATCCATGAGTCAAAAGATGGGGACGTTTTCAAGACAACAACCATCTGCACGAACAGTTCGACGACGTTTGCAGCAGCGTGGACTATCAGCTCGAAGACCATGGCTGCGGTTACTCTTGACACTGCATCACAGACAGGAGCGCCTGCGATGGTGTACTCAACGACGAACCTGGGTGCACGAATGACAAAACGTCGGATGAATCCAGGTTCTGTTTACAGCATCATGATGGTCGTATCCGTGTTTGGCGACATCGCGGTGAACGCACATTGGGAGCGTGGATTCGTCATCGCCATACTGTCGTATCACCCGGCTTGATGGTATAGGGTGTCATTGGTTACACGTCTCGGTCACATCTTGTTCATATTGACGGCACTTTGAACAGTGGACTTTACATTTGAGATGCGTTACGACCCGTGGCCTTACCCTCCATTCGATCCCTGCAAAACCCTACATTTCAGCAGGATAATGCACGACCGTATGTTGCATGTCCTGTACAGGCCTTTCTGGATACAGAAAATGTTCGACTGCTGCCCTGTCCAGCACATTCTCCAGATTTCTCACCAATTGGAAACGTCTGGTCAATGGTGGCCGAGCAACTGGTTCGTCACAATACTCCAGTTACTACTCTTGATGAACTGTGGTATCGTGTTGAAGCTGCATGGTCAGCTGTACCTGTACACGCCATCCAAGCTCTGTTTGACTCAATGCCGAGGCGTATCAAGGCCGTTATTACGGCCAGAGGTGGTTGTTCTGGGTACCTGACGTTTGAGGATCTATGCACCCAAATTGCGTGAAAATGTGATCACATGTCAGTTCTAGTATATTTGTCCAATGAATACCCGTTTATCAACTGCATTTCTTCGTGGTGTAGTAATTTTAATGGCCAGTAGTGTATGTTATATTAACTTCCTGCCCTCGTCACATGATATGTGTTTTGTTGCGACTGAGAATCAGTTTATTAGTTATAAATAAGGGAAGGATTCTCTGCACTATATTATTTGTGTTGTAGTTCATCTCTTACCCTGTATGTGTGACAGTTATGCTTTTGTCGGCGACAGCTCAGCTCTTTGGAGCTCCTAGTGCTATATTATTGACAATTTATAGAAATGGTCTCGAGTATAGAAAGTGGGTGAAAGCACTTAGCTACACCATTCAGTAAGATAGTTCGCTGCGCATTTCTAGGATACAAATGAAACAGTCAAACGAACAAACTATTTTCCCCTAAGAAGTAATTGGCTCAAACGTACACTAAGCAGTAACAGTATTTTGTCAGTGATAGGATTTAAAATCGTCTTGCATGTGGCATAGGTAGATGTCACTACTATTAGTATTAGCAATCAACATCAATAACTTTCTCACTAGCGTTACTCACAGCAAAAAAAATGCTATTTGCTGATGATAGAAACATTAAAGTCATGAGAGAGAGAGAGAGAGAACTCTCTCCAGAAAGCAACAGAAACTCCCAAGGTGGTGGTGGTGGTTAGTGTTTAACGTCCCGTCGACAACGAGGTCATTAGAGACGGAGCGCAAGCTCGGGTTAGGGAAGGATGGGGAAGGAAATCGGCCGTGCCCTTTCAAAGGAACCATCCCGGCATTTGCCTGAAACGATTTAGGGAAATCACGGAAAACCTAAATCAGGATGGCCGGAGACGGGATTGAATCGTCGTCCTCCCGAATGCGAGTCCAGTGTGCTAACCACTGCGCCACCTCGCTCGGTATAGAAACTACCAAGGAAGTTACATTCAGTGTTACCGAATCAAGTGAGCTTGGAAAAATGTCGCTCTCATATTGAGTGTCGACTGTCCCTGTACCTAATGCATGACGAACACAAGATTTGTACTAATTGATATTGATTATGAGATGAGTGTCACACCAAAATATTTGCAAAAAGCATGTCATCAGTAGTAAAAACCACCGCCTTTTGAACATTTGCTGCTCATTCGTGCACTCAGTTCTTGATAATGAAATTCTTTTCTTAAAAATAAGTACATAAAATAAAAATATAGTTTTCAAATTACTATTAGAGCTTGTTGCAAAGATTTTTGAATAAATGGGTATTTTGTCTACATCGTGTGAAATTTATGGATATCAATAAACCGCGATAGTTACTGCATGTACAACACATTTCATAAAGGTGGAACAAGATTTGATCTGAATATACATCTACCAAAAAAGAATAAATACAAGAATCAAAATAGCGTTTTGTGGCAAGAAATAAAGTGTTACTATGAACTGCCTATAGATATTAAACAGACTATCAAACGTATTTAAAACTAAAGTTAAAAGGTACTCGATAACTAATACATTTATGTAGTGAAATTTAAAGGACTAATCAGATAACACACACAAGAGCGTTCGGTTGAAAAAAAATAAAATTCAGCTAAAAAAAATTCTGTAAACGTTCACCAAAGCTCTGCAATATCTAATAGGTTATCCGTGGTTTCCCCGCGGAGGGTATCATCTGGAGTGCCCCAGAAAAGTGTGGTAGGTCTTCTGTTGTTTTATATCTACATAACTGATCTTTTGGATAGGCTGACTAGAAATGTGCGGCTGTTTGCTGTTGATGCTGTGGTGTACGGGAAAATGTTGTCGTTGAGTGACTGTAGGTGGATACAAGATGACTTGAACAGGATTTGTGATTGGTGTAAAGAATGGCAGCTAACTTTAAATATAGATAAATGTAAATTAATGCAGATGAGTAGGAAAAAGAATCCTGTAATGTTCGAATACTCCATTAGTAGTGTAGCGCTTGACACAGTCACGTCGATTAAATATTTGGGCGTAACATTGCAGAGCGATATGAAGTGGAACAAGCATGTAATGGCAGTTGTGGGGAAGGTGGATGGTCGTCTTCGGTTCATTGGTTGAATGTGGTTCATCTGTAAAGGAGACCGCTTATAGAATTATTCTTGAGTACTACTCGAACGTTTGGGATCCATATGAAGTCGGATTGACGGAAGACATAGAAGCAATTCAGAGGCGGGCTGCTAGATTTGTTACTGGTAGGTTTGATCATCACGCGAGTGTTACGGTAATGCTTCAGGAACTCGGATGGGAGTCTCTAGAGAAAAGGAGGCGTTCTTTTCGTGAATCACTACTAAGGAAATTTACAGAACCAGTATTTGAGGCTGACTGCAGGACAGTTTTACTGCCGCCAACTCACATTTCGCGGAAAGACCACAAAGATAAGATAAGAGAGATTAAAGCTCGTACAGAGGCATATAGGCAGTCATTTTTCCCTCGTTTTGTTTGGGAGTGGAACAGGGAGAGAAGATGCTAGTTATGGTACGAGGTACCCTCCGCCATGCACCCTATGGTGGATTGCGGAGTATGTATGTAGATGTAGATGTAGATACTACAGGCAAATGCCGAGATGGTTCTTATTATAAGCTTAACGTCACCTTTCCTTTCCCTGTTTAACTACACTTGTACGGTAATGCCTGTCTACATGAATTACGTTTCTTGTTCGTAAACTGTACCACGATGGCATGTATAGTACCTTGTGAAAATGACCCTTGGATTACTAAAACGATCAGTACTACTAATACTCCCATGCTAACATTACTATTAAATGTCACGGATATTCTGAAGAGCAATACGTGGTGGTCCAGGCGTGTCCATTCACTAGACAGAATAATGATCTACATCTACATATACATCTACATCCATACTCCGCAAGCCACCTGACGGTGTGTGGCTGAGGGTACCTTGAGTACCTCTATCGGTTCTCCCTTCTATTCCAATCTCGTATTGTTCGTGGAAAGAAGGATTGTCGGTATGCTTCTCTGTGGGCTCTAATCTCTCTGATTTTATCCTCATGGTCTCTTCGCGAGATATACGTAGGAGGGAGCAATATACTGCTTGGCTCTTCGGTGAAGGTATGTTCTTGAACCTTCAACAAAAGCCCATACCGAGCTACTGAGCGTCTCTCCTGCAGAGTCTTCCACTGGAGTTTATCTATCATCATCGTAACGCTTTCGCGATTACTAAATGATCCTGTAACGACGCGCGCTGCTCTCCGTTGTATCTTCTCTGTCTCTTCTATCAACCCTATCTGGTACGGATCCCACACTGCTGAGCTGTATTCAAGTAGTGGGCGAACAAGCGTACTGTAACCTACTTCCTTTGTTATTGGATTGAATTTCCTTAGGATTCTTCCAATGAATGTCAGTCTAGCATCTGCTTTACCAACGATCAACTTTATATGATCATTCCATTGTAAATCGCTCCTAATGCGTACTCCCAGATGATTTATGGCATTAACTTCTTCCAGTTGCTGACCTGCTATATTGTAGCTAAGTGATAAGCGATCTATCTTTCTATGTATTCGCAGCACATTACACTTGTCTACATTGAGATTCAATTGTCATTCCCTGCACCATGCGTCAATTCGCTGCAGATCCTCCTGCATTTCAGTACAATTTTCCATTGTTACTACCTCTCGATATACTACAGCATCATCCGCAGAACGCCTCAGTGAACTTCATATGTCATCCACAAGGTCATTTAAGTATACTGTGAATAGCAACGGTCCTACGACGCTCCCCTGCGGCACACCTGAAATCACTGCTACTTCGGAAGACTTCTCTCCATTGAGAATGACATGCTGAGTTCTGTTATCTAGGAACTCTTCAATCCTATCACACAATTGGTCTGATAGTGCATATGCTCTTATTTTGTTCATTAAACGACTGTGGGGAACTGTATCGAACGCGTTGTGGAAGTCAAGAAACACGGCATCCTCCTGTGAACCCGTGTCTATGGCCCTCTGAGTCTCATAGACGAATAGCGCGAGCATCGTTTCCCACGACCGTGTTTTTCGAAACCCATGCTGATTTCTACAGAAGTGTCCAGAAAAGTCATTATTCTCGAACATAATACGTGTTCCAAAATTCTACAACTGATCGACGTTAGAGATATGGGTCTATAGTTCTGCACATCTGTTCGACGTCCCTTCTTGAAAACGTTTTATTTCATTACACTGTGTCGACGACTATGGTCTACTTTATACTGCCGCTACTTTAGAATATTTCTAAATAATAATAACGACCATCGCTTTGCAGGCACTTTCATTCACAGAGAATTGCACACACTGTTACCAGTATTTTTCTCGTAAACTTTTTCAGGCACGTTTCACTAGTTACCTACCTCAACGAATCCGAAGGCTTGCAAACAAATGGTAAGGGCGTTTACTAGCAGAACGACGTACGTGGACTCACTCATCCCCTGTTCCAGCTCGCTGACACATCTGTAAAGACAGAAAGAGCACACAAATTTCATTCCGTTGAGTCTCATTTCTGTGACTTACATTTACATTTAACACTGGGTTGTAATCGTGATAAATGAGAAATTTTTGGTCAGTTATTAGTAACAGTGCTCACTAGCTGCTTTTATGGATTGGGAAATATTGTTTCGCCATAGCGAAAGGAATAGTTCTGCGTGTAATACGACGATTGTATTTACCTTCAGACCTTATTATTTTCGCGACATTCGAGTGAAGGTAGCTAGGACATAGGACGTCATGGTACGTGAATAGGAGTGGCAATCATTAAAACAAAAACGTTTTTCATTGTGACGGGATCTTCTCATGAAATTTCAATTACCAGTTTTCTCCTGCGATTGCGAAAACATTCTGTTGGCACCCACTTACATAGGGAGAAATTATAATCATGATAAAATAAGAGAAATCAGAGCTCGCACAGAAAAATTTTATTGCTCGTTTTTCCCGCGCGCCGTTCGAGAGTGGAACGGTAGAGAGACGGCTTGAAGGTGGTTCATTGAACAATCTGCCAGGCTCTTTATTGTGAACAGCAGAGTAATCATGTAGATGTAGATGTAGATGTAGAAGATGGTCGTGGCCACGTCGTGGATGCGTGGGGCTCGTACGTCATCGACTTTATTAAACGTGAGGGTGGGGATTGAAGTTTTGGTTGGGGGAGGGGGGGGGGCCGGTTTCGCAATGATATCCAAGTCTCGTTTGAGTCCAGAGCACGTCGTGCGCCACCATTACCAGGGAAAAATTCCTCAAGAATGTGTATAACATCTTTCAGAATTAACAAAAAATATCGCAGATTACAATACAGTACCAAGACAATTTAAAGTGAGGCAATTGTATTTAAACGTGTAACTTATTTCTGGCAAATACCCACAGTTCCGAAGCAAATGGAATGTTAGGAATGACGACATATGACACTGGCTGCTACCTTGTATCAATCTGTCCCTGTATTTCTATGAATTTTGAATTATACGACACACGGGGTGACTGACCATTAAAAGTGACTGAGAGAACTGTGAGTGGTAACTTCAGTGTTATGGTTACAAAAACTGATGTTTGACCATGGGGACCCTTAATCACTAACAATGTGTCTTTCACTCGTCACTGCTAGTGATGTCCACATTCAAGAGTTCTGAAATAGGTCTGCCGGTCGTTGATGGCCGAGCGGTTCTAGGCGCTTCAGCCGGGAACGGCGCGACAGCTACGTTCGCAGGTTCGAATCCTGCCTCGGACATGGATGTGTGTGATGTCCTTAGGTTACTTAGGTTCAAATAGTTCTAAGTTTGCATCGTGATCAGAGCCTTTTTTTTGAAATAGTATAACGAAACAATTTGTTTGTCAGCCGTCGAGAAATTTATACGGAAGAATACGGTATACTAAATACTTCTTCTGTTTACATTTCTTGGCGCATGTTAATTACCGAATATGCGTTCAGAGGGAGTTGTTTCAAATCCATGGACAATGTAAATTTAGATGACCATCGAATCCAAACAATGTTTATTTCTTATTTGTTTAATTGCATCGTGAAGAAACACGTAGCAGCTTCCATATGAATGAAGCTCTAGTGGTGTAGGTAAATAAAAAATAAAATAATAAAAAAGTGGCGCTAAGCAAATAAAGAGAGCTAAGTCACATATGAAACGTGAATTCGTTTAGCTCTGTATTGTGCAAACAGATACAAGGAGCCATTCGTATGCAATTAAATATAAAACGGTCCTAAGTCGGTAGACATACACGATAAATCTAACAGAGATGACAATGCTTTTCAAACCGAAATAAACAATTAACGCTTAGTACCTGTACGAGAAGTATCCACATTCCAGTTTTTTTCTTTTCTTTTTTGTCTCTCCAGGAAGCTAAATTCCCCCTAATTTAATATCATGATGCCACACTGAGTCGTAAATAGAGAAATTATGATTATTGTAGCGATGCTTTACAATAACAGAAAATTCTTGTCCCACAAAGTCTCCACTGCCTATACCACAAGCTGTGGAAGAGTTCCGATGACCTTGTCTTCGGTTAAATTATCAGAAAATGCAACTTTTTCCGGTTGACGAAATAGCAAGACTAGCATTTTTGAAAAAAAAAAAGTCATACATTTCATGTCCCGAGCTGAAAGTGAAACTCAAACACGGTTAAGGAAACTCTGATCACAGTTTCTTGTCTTTAAGTAATATGTGACGCGAACGAACCTATTGTTTTCCTCATACCGTGGTTAAATTTGAACGCTTCTGTATACTGATTGCCGCATGGAGTAGCCGCGCGGTCTCAGGTGCCTTGTTATGGTCCGCACGGTTTCCCCCGTCGGAGGTTCGAGTCCTCCCTCGGGCATGGGTGTGTGTCGTCCTTAGCGTAAGTTAGTTTAAGTTACATTACGTAGTGCGTAGGGTTAGGGACTGATGATCTCAGTAGTTTGGTCCCGAAAAAAAAAGTGCTGATCGAACTTTTCGTCGTTGGTAAATAATTTTGTTATTGCTTCGAATTTTGAGTCAGTCATCCTACTTCTCTCCGAGAAATGCGCCTCGATGACCCTAAAAATTTAGGCTACTGCAAACTAGTGAACTAAAACAACCTCTAGGCTGTCATCCCCTGTCCTTTTCATAATTCACATCATTATAATTAAAAGCAGTGGAAAATAAGAAGGAAATGAGTTTTGCCACGTGTTTGATGTGTAAGGGCCTAATAGACTGTGAAGGATCCTATACAGAATGATGGACATGCCACAACGAAGACATTCGGCTTTCAGTTCGATTACAAATTCTGAGGTATGGAAGGAAAAAACAGTGGAGAGGGGTCATGAGCAGTGCCTGAATAGTTCTGCTGGTAACGGTTCCAAATTCTAGCTTCAGTCCGGTACATAGTTTTAGTCTGACATAGTGCTCATTTTGGTAAGGCCTTTGGAGGTGAAACCTGAAAAAACATATGTGAATTTCTTTACAACGATTAAAGAGGTTCTAGGCAAGCACAGATAATTTTCCTGTCTAGTGTTCACTGCCATTACTTTTATGCAAACCGATGTTAGTAACTATAATACTCTGCGTCATTATGTGTACTGTGATGGCACTGGTAGAATTCTTAAGGCGTTAACAGCAGCTGACTCAGAGTGTCTGGAGTTATAATTTTTAAGTCGCAGATTTTGCCATTTGCTTGACATTCTTTGTTAGTAATCAAAAGCACCACAGAATACGATCTGAGACGACCCAGCTAATTAAATAATTTCTCGCGTTTCAGTTATTTAGTTGTTTGATTCCGGGGAAGGGGCCAAACAGCGAGGTCATCGTTCCCAACGGATTCGGGAAGGATGGGGAAGGAAATCGCCCGTGCCGTTTCAAAGGAACAATATCGTCCCGTGCCGTTTCAAAGGAACAATATCGTCATTTGTCTGAAGCGCTTTAAGGAAATCACAGGAAACCAAATCAGGATGTCCGGACGCAGGTTTGAACCGTCGTCCTCCCGAATGCGAGTCCATTGTGGTAATCACTGCCTTTCCTCGCTTGGTCACGTTTCACTATGATTCAAATGGCTCTGAACACTGTGGACTTAACATCTGAGGCCATCAGTACCCTAGGACTTAGAACTACTTAAACCTAACTAACCTAAGGAGATCACACACATCCATGCCTGAGGCAAGATTCAAACCTGCGACCGCAGCGTCGCGTGGTTCCAGACTGAAGCGCCTAGATCCGCTCGGCTACTCCGGCTGGCTTTTCACTATGAATGAGACTGATGCATATATTCCCAATGACGAGGAGAACGCACGTGCAAGGACTGGCATCGACTCGTGTGCGTGTTGTGACGTGTTCAGGAGCAGAACAGTTCACGTTGCAATAAAAATATCTTCACGAATGCTGTTACATCAACTATGACTGACTTGTGAGGCTAGAGTGACGTAAATATGTCAAATTGTCTCCCCTTTTAAACATACTGATCCTTTCGGAATCATATCAGTGAAAAACTTTCTTTGTGTGGATATGGTATCACTAGCCACAATATAAGTTACTTATTAACAACTGTGTTTGCAAATACTGAAATGTGAATGTTTTCATGATATACGTATAATTCCAATTGGTTAAACAATCGCCAGTGACGTCTTTTCACAATGAGAATGTGATGTTTGCATGGATATTTCAGTCGAACTACGCCTGAAAAAAAAAAACAATTGAAACTGTGAGACCATAAACAGCAGACATTGAAGCTCGACGCAAAGGGGTTGTCTATGAAGTTTACTAGTACGGTAATATTGTTCGGAGGGACAGTAGCACCGACCTTGGATAGCCGCAGGAGGAAGGGAACGAGGAGAGGGTTGTCCCCCCCTCCAACACCCCCACCCCCTCACCAGCGCGACGACTCTTGCAATCTATCCTCTGAGCCAACTGTAGCATTACAATAATATTTAATATTCTCCTTTTGCGTCGTTCCTCTGATTTTACCGTACCTCGTATCTAGCAACATTTGACGCCCAAGTGGGAATAGGAGCAATGATGTAGACGGAGTTAAAAATACCAGGTTATTTTCAAAATCTGGCTTTTGACATTTTTGCTACATTGTCACTTACGTTTGTGAAATACGTCATCCAGTTTGTTTATGCTTATCCGATGTGCGCTATATTAGCTATATTAGATATCTGTGAAATTTATTCATTTCCTGCGTGTAGGACCAGATATATATCATTCCGACGATGAAATTTCGTTTACGTGGGTGGGAAACTTTTGTAACATTTCGACATACACCTGAAAGTGGATATAAAGCAGAAAACATGATAACTTATATAAATGTAGAGTAATTTACAGTCCACGAGTAGAAAATTCTCTTGCAATAACTGGTCTTGTTTTCGTTTGTTGACTGAATGTAATATTACTGTTTTTCACCTTCAAAGTACTTAAAGTTATCAACTTGTTACAGTATCTGCGCCCACATTTTCGCTTTTGTCTTCTTTACGTGTCTTGGGAAAACCATTGTATTAGTCGTTTCATTCTATAATCCTCGCAGCTGGTGTTAAGTCCTTTTCCATTTTCAGTCTGTAATACTTCTTCTTAAGAACATCTTACACCACTGATTACCATTCCTTCTACTACGCTTGCTGATCAAATTCAAATTCAAATTATTCGTTATTAGGTTCTTTACGATCTGCTGCTCACACTATCGAACCACTCTTTTATTCGACGTGCTTTTTGATTAAATCATGTAAATATTCAAATGAATAGGCGAAATATAACGACTCTCCCGTTTTTAGTTGCTACCGTCGTCGAATCTCGTATCGTATAAGTAAATAAGTAGGAGTTGAGATGAAAGAATATATGTAGTTTCTCCTCACTTGATATTATACTTACATAAGGACACAGTCGTGTTTACAATTCATAGCCTTAGTAAAAGCAAAGCTGCAACCTGCGACAAGGTACTGATACACAGAACCTTAATGTATTAGGAAATTTATTAGAAAGGATGAAGCGTAACTGAGTTCATGAACGTTAGACGACGACTATGATCAGATAATAAACTGATTTTCAGAAATAAATGGGAAGGTTTGCCCCATTTAGAGGTGCAGCCATGTACCGTGTGGTTATAATTAAACTGACGGTATTCTGAGTGCTGCAGTGTAAGCTGTAAACGTGACAGGAAGCTGACACATCGTAGGTATGTTTATTAATGGCTGCACTTGGAGAATATGCTGAAAAACGTAACTTTTTCAATTTCTGCCACCAGGTAAAAGTATAGCGCTTTGAGTGGTCACAATGTGAAGTGTTTCCTGTTTTGACGACAGTATACTTTTGTCGCTTGGTGTAGCTTGTTGATTTCTTTTGAGAAGTGACATTTGGTACAGGGTGTTAAGAAATTATCCGTAGGAAACGTAATGGCTGTTGAGAAGAAAGATCGTGCAATGCTGGTAAAGCTGTTTTGTAAGAACGACAGCAGTAGTAGCAGGGGAATATCGCCGACACTAACAGCTGCGAAGATTCACTGTGTCAATTAATGGGCTAAAGAATATGATCAAAAAATTTCAAGATAGAGGTGCATTAGGTGCTGTAGCAGGGAGAGGGGGACAGCAAATTCCAGTGGCAGTTCTGTAGCTGTGGCAATAACCGACCTTGCAACACATGCCTCAAATTCTGCAGCCGGTACTCGAACTCTGCCGGCGGCGGTGGTCTCGCAGTTCTAGGCGCGCAGTCCGGATCCGTGCGACTGCTACGGTCGCTGGTTCGAATCCTGCCTCGGGCATGGATGTGTGTGATGTCCTTAGGTTAGTTAGGTTTAAGTAGTTCTAAGTTCTAGGGGACTGATGACCACAGCTGTTAAGTCCCATAGTGCTCAGAGCCATTTGAACTATTTGAACTCGAACTCTGTCACAGAAATTCTCTCTCCCCTGATCAATAGCCCAAAGGATTCCGGTGACCATTTTACGCAGGTATCATTACGAGTTTTGCTCTGTCGCATATGGGGTTTTGCTCCGTCACAAGCACTGCGGGAGCATATAATGCGCACAGCTGGTGTGACTTTGTGGTGCGTTTCACAAGTTCCTTCCTCCTCGGTCCGTTTTCTTCGAGGAGATGACACCTCGCAGAGCTTTTAGGTGTATAGTGTTATGTCCTCCTTGTGCAGCATGTGATTCCAGCTTCTCAAGGGCGGAACTGTTTCCACACCACTATTTTCTTGCAAGATGGGGTGACGCCACATGACGCTTGCAACGTGAAAGATTTTCTTCAAGAAACCTTCGGTAACAACCGCATCGTATCTAGGAAATTTCAGTTTTCCAGACACCCCTCCTTAAATGCATGTGACTTCTGGCTGTGAGGATATCTGAAACATCGTGCCTATCAGGGATGTGCCCGTACGTTTCCGGATATGGAGGATAGCATAACACGACATATCACTCTGAATACAGCGCTTATGCTACTATCAACTGTCAACAATGTCGCGTTGCTGAGTCGGGATACCACATTAAATACATGTTGTAACTTGTGACCATATCCTAATGAACGGCCACAACCACCGTTACCATGTACCTAGCCGTTCCTCCCCTTTTTCTGCATCCACACCACATCCTGACTGATAGCAGTAAAAAATTTTCACCTGGTATCAGGAAGTGGAACTTATATTTTTGAACACACTGCACGAGAACACTGATTAAAGAACATAGATGCTATATTTCAACGTCTTGCTATGTTCACATCCCGCACAGCAGCCCTCGGAACACGTCAGTTCCATTATAACTATCCTGTATTAGCGATTGTGTTAGTAGTAGTAGTTATAGATTCAATAGATTCAAACAGTAGGTCTCATGGCTATCTCATATTGCACTAATTTCCCAAAGAGCTGCAGCTAATAACCAAAGATTCTCAGCCAGCTGTACCACAGCGACCCACACACTCCTTCGATGGACGACACTAACATTAGAAATTCTTCCAGTCTATACGTGACATACAGCAAACCAGTGCTTAACAGTAAAAGTTAACAACAGTCTTGGTTGCAATTTTAGTTTTTTATTTTTCAACTACACGTTTCGCCTTATTTAGGTATCGTCAGGTTGATCTTAATTTGGTGTTTCTTAGACCGAACCTTTAGACAGTGTAACCAAAGGGCATAGTCGAATACGTCAGGCCAACATCGTCTTCGTTAAACTCAGTAAACTGATGTATTCGACGATGCCCGTTGGCTACGCTGTGTAGGGGATCGGTCTAAGGAAATACCAAATTAAGATCAACCTGAAAATGCCTAAATAAGGTGAAACGCTTAGTTGAAAAAAGAAAATTAAAAAACTAAAATTGCAACCAAAACTATTTTTAACCAATACTGCCTATGTTTGAGACTAGCAGACTTCTCTTGGCCGGAATGCCTTTTTTGCCAGTGTCAGTCTGGTTTTATGTCCTCCTTGCACCGTGCGTCATTGATTATTTTGTTGCCTAGGTGGCAACATTTTTTAACTTCATCTATATATGATCACCAATCCTGATTTTAAGTTTCTCGTTGTTCTCGTTTCTGGTACTTCTGATTACTTTTGTCTTTCTTCGATTTAATGTCGTTAGACTGTTCATTCTCTTCTACAGATCTTGTAATTCTTCTTCACTTTCACTGAGGATAGCAATGCCATCAGCGAATCGTATCTTTGATATCCTTTCATTTTGAGTTTTAATTCCGATCTTGAATCTTCCTTTTATTTACGTCATTGCTTTCGATGTATAGATACGTGCCTATCTCATACCCTTTTTAATCCTTCGATCTTGTTGTTGCACTCTCTGCTCATGCAGTCTGTCAAATCTTAGTAATCCTGTTCATCTAAGTCAACTTCCTTGCAGTATCATTCTTATACATAAAGAAAGGAAATGAGTCGATGGGCTTGCTGTTTTTCATTTGCACAAAATGGAGAAATATAGTATCTTATAATATCAATGACTCAAATTTGGAATCGATCAAGTCATTTAAACACCTGGATGTAGCCTTTTGTAGGGACATGAAATACAGCGATCATAGAGGTTCAGGTAGCCTGTTTTGGAAGATTCATGGACTCAAAAAAATAGCTCTGAGCATTATGGGACTTAACATCTGAGGTCATCAGTCCCCTAGAACTTAGAACTACTTAAACCTAACTAACCTTAGGACATCACACACTTCCCACGCCCGGGTTCCCGGGTTCGATTCCCGGCTGGGTTAGGGATTTTCTCTGCCTCGTGATGGCTGGATGTTGTGTGCTGTCCTTAGGTTAGTTAGGTTTAAGTGGTTCCAAGTTCTAGGGGACTGATGACCATAGATGTTATGTCTCATAGTGATCAGAGCCATTTCTTTGACATCACACACATCCATGCCAAAGGCAGGATTCGAAACTGCAACAGTAACAGTCGCGCGGTTCCGAACTGAAGCGCCTAGAACAGCTCGGCCACTGCGGCCGGCGCCACTTTGAGCGTGTCCCATCTGGAACCATTTCACCTAGGAGTGTGCAAAGACAGATGCACGATGGAGTTATCTGCAGACGACGATCGGTATCACATGCAATGCTTTATCATTAACTTTGATCAAACAATGCAACATTGTTAAATATTATAACTAACAACTTTTGCAGAGTACTGAGAGAAAATGTATAATGGACTATAATAAAATAGTGACTTACAATATAATTGTCTGATGGTGTTGTATATTCGTCTTTAAAGTGGCGTATAGTCGTCTCTTTGCGTCATTCATGTCCTGTGATGAGAGAAAAGTGCTGCTTGGAAGTGGCCCGCTTGCTGCAACTGACCATTCGATAGTTTCTTCACTGTCTGTATGCTGCTCACCACCATTGTATCTCTGTCGACCAAGAGCAGTCACATCTACTAGTTCGAGCATCTGACTCCGCTCTCCATTCAGACTGAGTAAGTGTATGCTGGAGAGGTTCTTGTTGAGGACAGCTATCTCGGCCGTGACGTGGATCATCAGGCAGACGAAGAAGATGTCGAGCAGGATGCTGACTTCGGACATGGCGACGACGCCGACGACCTGCAGCACGAAGACGATCTCGTAGGTGGGCGACTGCTGGGTGTCGAGCGGCAGCCAGAGGACCATTGGTTCACGGCGCTCGACCACGCTATAGTTGCCTGCCGTCACCAGTTTCGGGGTGTCCGTCACCGGGCCCAGGGCCCACAGCGAGATAGAGGTGAACGGCAGAACCTGCAGCACACCGTATCGAAAGCGACAGTAAATCTGAGTGGTGTTAGATTTTCCCTGCCAAATACTAGGAAGCCGGGAGGAAGACAAAGTATATTTGGCAAGTTCCAGTTCAGAAAATTGTGTGATAATCAAAAGATACCAATCGGGTATGGGAAAGTACTACATAGGTTGTGATGATGGAGGTTGTGAGTGTGTGAATAATTTCGAGTTTGTACTGCTAGATATGTTACTGGCAGCCTCAGAATAGCATCAGGTTTGCCGGCTAACTACAACTATACGTATATCTAAAAATATGGTTGCTGCACTATTATGCATTGCACACACTGGTATGAGCGTGTATATATATAGGGTGTCCCAGCTATCTTGTCCACCCAAGATATCTCTTGAACAATAACAGCTATTGGAAAACGACTTTCACCGGTATCAATGTAGGGCTGGGACCCATGAATGTACATATTTGGAAACATTCTAAAACGAAAGCATATGTGTTTTTTAACACAAACTTGTGTTTTTTTTTTAAATGGACCTCCTACATTTTTTTCTTCAGCAATCCGTATCATGACAAAGTACATACGCAATGGCGTTGATTTCATCGCAATATTCCCAATTACATCCCGAGATATTGAGACGCGAAGTTGACGCTTGAAACACCCGACATGCGCTGCTAGCGCACGTCCTGATTCTCAGGCGTGAGCCCCATGCAGCAGACCGTATTATTCGTTTCGGATCTCTTGATATGTATGGAGGTGTGATTACACATGTCAATCACATCGCGATTACGGGCGGCATGAGGCTCACGCCTGAGCCTCAGGACGTGCGCTAGCAGGGCATGTCGGGTGTTTCAAGCGTCAACTTCGTGTCTCAATATCTCGGGATATAATGGGAATATTGCGATGCAATCAACGCCATTGTGCATGTGCTTTGTCATGCTATGGATTGCTGAAGAAAAAATGTAGGAGGTCCCTTTAAAAAAAAACGTAAGTTTGTGTTAAAAAAAAAACACATCTGCTTTCGTTTCAGAATGTTTCCAAATATGTACACTCATGGGTCCTAGCCCTACATTGATACCGGTGAAAGTCGTTTTCCAGTAGCTGTTATTGTTCAAGAGATATTTCGGGTGGACAAGATAGCTTGGACACCCTGTATATACGAAGATGGTCCGAAAGAACAGATACCATCGGGGACCATACAGCTCGTTAGAATGAAATTACAATGAAATGAAGATCGTTAGCTGCTTAAAGGCGTTGATATACGTCAACGGGGTCAGATGAATATTTGTCCCGTGACCGGGACTTGAACTCAGGATCTCCTGCTTACATGGAAAACGTTCTATCCATCTGAGACACCGAGGACACAGCCGAGGGCACAGAGGATAGTGCGACTGCAGGGACTTATCACTGCCACGCCTCCCGCGAGACCCACATTCTCAAGGTATTGTCCCGCACTACATTCGTAGTGCCCCCCGCCCATTATCCTCATTACTCGCGTCGCGTTGCCGATTCCCGTAAGAGGTCGTATCGTCGGTGGTTCAGATGGATAAAGCGTCTGCTATGTAAGGAGGAGATCCCGGGTTCGAGACCTGGTGGGAGCACACATTTTCATCTGTCCCCTTTGACGTATGTGAACGCCTGTAAGCAGCTAAGGGTTTTCATTTCATTGTAAGTTTACTATGTAGCCATAGCTCCATAGACTTAAGTATGTGCCACAAATTTCAGCTTGGTACGTGTGTCTTACTTGAGAAAAGGGGGTCTTAACTATCTGAAGGACGGACAGACAGACAGGTTGATAATAAATGAAAAAAAACTCTTTCTTGTGACATAATCACAGATCAACAACTTTCGCATTTTTTCCTTTGGTTGTAGCGTGAGACTTTGATTTTTAGCAAATCTGACGATACTAGGTCAACGGAAACTACCGCTTAGGTTTTGATGAGTGAGTGTGCGAGTATTAAAATATGTGACATGAGTGGCTATATCCTTTGATTGGATTGACTTAGAAGCTGCTGTTGCGTAAATCGCTAAGGGATCGTAGACCTTAAAATGTCACAAAACATTATTTTCATCGTGGCAGCAACACCAGCAACGGTTACGAAATCGTCTCGAATGAAAAACAGCCCAGAGTTGTACTAATTATGTATATTCTAAATTTTGACCTTCGTTTCAACTATAATAATATAGCCTTCTTCAGAAGTCCTAAAAAGTGATCAAAATGACATCTATACCAGTAATACAATCTATACATAAACTTCTAAAATCACGTATGTGATATATATTACTTACATAAACTTTTTAAAGTAATGAAAAACGTCCTAGCCCAGCGGCTGCGTCAAGATCAATAAAATGAAATAACTTCAACAGACCATAGCCTGTTTCGATCATAAATAAAACTACATGTGGCACCGTATGTCCTCCGCCATTACATCTCTTATACTTGGTGCATGGTCGTCAGATGTGCTACATCCTGCGCGCCATAGGTGGCGCTCCCCACATTGAGCTACAACGCACCGTGTTTCAGGAAACTAACTTGATATCTACGATAAAATATTAGTCAAGCCTACAGGTGCAACTGAAGTACCTTATACTTTTTAATACGACCGTCCAACAGTTAAAATTCTGTTGCCTACGATCATTAAAGTGGTCAAACATTAACAAACTCATATAACAAAGTTTGCATTACTATTTGAAGCATCATTCAAAAATGGGGCTATTATATGTAAATAAAACTCCAACCTACATCATACTCTCTAACAGCTTATAAGGCTAATTCTACCAGCCGACCGTAGTCGTTGTACATAGGCACGCTACTAATGAATGTTGATAGTTCTACAAATAGCAGTCTAGTGCATAAGTGCGGTAACATGGCACAAGACAATGAAAGGCACATCAACATAACTTTCTCAACACGAAGTATTGTTAACATAATAGCAGCTTATGCCTCTTTACAATTTCCTACTGGAGCATTGTCATAATTAGTAGTTTACCTCAGTCATATAGTAATATGCCACAATCGAGTCACCACTAGTGCCTGTCTGCTATGCCCAATACGGGCTGAAAACCTTCAAGAAAGCTGCAACTTTTCAAATAACACTGATAATTCAATAAATTCCTATTGCCATAAATTTTGTGATTATATATCTGCATCTCCTCCAGTAAATCTAATTTCATACCGTTGGCTTCTTTACACAATAGCTCGGTGTCATTAACAGGTTGGGGCGTATGTCCTTCTTCAATGATTTTTTCGGCAAACGTTGACCCATTCTTATTCGTACCCATCCTCGACGGCATATGTTCTTTATATCTTATGGCTATAGCTCTACCTGTCTGCCCTACGTAATACGCCTGGCAATCACTACATTTCAATTTATAAACTCCCGATTGCAATAGCTTATGTAAGTAATATGTTATCACACACGTAATTTTAGAAGTTTATCTATAAATTGTATTGCTGGTCTTGATGTTATTTTTATCACTTTTTAGGACTTCTGAAGAAGGCTATATTATTATAGTTGAAAGCATGTACAAAATTTATAATATACATAATTAGTGCAACTGTGGGCTGTTTTTTTTTTTTTGCATTCGAGACGAATGTCACATAAATTTCGACTTGATACGTCTGCGTGTTCCTTAGAAAAGGAATTTAAAAAGTCTGACGCACAGCCAGAAGGGCAACAAAGTGATCGCACAAGGGATCCTTTCCTCGGATTCAGACATAGCACCGTGAAACTGATTTGTAGTATTCAATCGTATGATTCGAATCAACGACAATTCTCAGTAGAATAACCTTGTTTCGGTGCTATGTCGACGATTCGGTTCCTTAAGTATCCTGCTTTTTAACAAATCGTCGCTATAAGCTGTGCGGCGCCATCCTGACAGTCGAAAGTTTCGGTGAGTTGATTTGTTGCTGTACGATGATACAAAGTTAAATTATTGGTCGCACAGTGCTTGTGCTTGTGGGTTTCGCTACCTGGAGAAACCAAAGGACCTGTTCTGTATTGCTTAAACAGATATTACCGCTACCTGTACCTTCTCCTCTCTGCGATGCAGCAAATCGCACCCGCTCACCACGCCGCGTTCACCTTGCGATAAACGTCGACAGCGACTGATAAAATAACAGGGGCGCCACTACGTTCCCAACACGGAGGAGAGAACTCCGTTCTTTATTGAAGCTGTTGCAAACAATCAAGAATATATTTTCTCAGTTAACTGCGCTGATGCTCTATTTCCATGTAATCTAGTATTATTTACCCTAAAATGTCTCGGCCACGAACGATTCCTACATTTAGAAAACCCGGGAAACGCTGCAAGGTAACCATTTACGACTGCCCAGCATAATACCAATGGTATGAAATATCAGAGTCAAATCTACTTACATCTGAATTTCCCTACATAGCAAGCCACGCAGTGGAGCATGGCGGAGGGTACGACGCATGTCTAATAATCATTTCCCTTCCTGCTCCACTCACAGATATAGTGAGGAAAACACGGTTGTCTAAACACCTCCGTACAAGCCATAATTTCCCATCTTATATTCGTTGTCCTAACACGAAATGTACGTAATTCTGCAGTCTGCTTCAAATGGCGGTTCTCTAAATTTCCACAATACTGTGATTCTTGAGTTTATCCCGGCGTATTTGATAATCAAAATATCCACGGGTGTACTGCCGGTCTATAGTGTCCAACGGGCCCGTTGGACACTATAGACTGGCAGTACACCCGCGGCTATTTTGATTCCACAATACTGCTTGGCGAAAAGAGTGTCATCTTCCATCCAGGGATTCCCATTTGATTTCACTAAGCAGCTCCGTAATAATTATATGCTGATCCAACCCATGGGTAACAAATGTAACAGCGAGCCTCTGAGTAGCTTCATGTCTTCCTTTCATTTTACATGTTAGGGATTCTAAACACATCACCTAGGACTGTTAAGCCTAGTTATTTAATCGATACGACGTGTATCAAGCGACACCTTAATAACGCTGTATTCTATCGTTACAATATTTTCTTCATACTCATCTTTATTTACATTTTTCTACATTTAGAACAAGCTGTCATTCATTAAAACACTGTCGAAGTCATCTTCTATACTACCACAGTCACTCAACAACACCTTCACGTATACCGAAACGTCATCAACAAAACTCCGTAAACTGCTGCTCACCCTGTCTTCCACATCATTTACGTATGTAGGGACTAAGAGCGGTCCTATCACACTTCCATGGGGAGCTCCTGACGATTCCCTTGTCTCTGATGAACATTTACCGCCGAGGACAACGTACAAGATTCTATTAGTTAAGAGGTCTACGAGCAGGGTCACATATCTAGGAACCACAACCGTATGCTCACACATTCATCAACAATTTGCAGTGGAGCATCGAATAAAAATCTTTCCGGAAATCTAGGAATATAGAAACCGCCGGTTGGACCTCCACGGTTCGTGCACTGAAGAGCCAAAGAAACTGGTACCCCTAGTACCGTGTAGGGCCCCCTCGGGCACACAGAAGAGCCGCAACACGACGTGGGGTGGACTCTATTAATGTCTGAAATAGTGCTCTAGAGAATAACGCCATGAATCCTGCAGTACTGTCCATAAATCCGAAAGAGTACGAAGGGGTGGATACCTCTTCTCAACAGCACGTTGCAAGGCATACTAAATATTCTCAATAATGTTCATGCCTGGAGAGTTTGGTGGCCAATGGGAGTGTTCAAGCTCAGAAGAGTCTTCCTGGGCTAGCTCTGTAGCAATTCTGGACGTGTGGGGTGTCGCATTGTCCTCCTGGAATTTCCCAACTACGTCGGATTGCACAATGGACATGAATGGATGCAGGTGATCATGCAGGATGTTTACGTTCATGTCACTTGTCAAATTCGTATCTAGGCGTACCAGAGGTCCCATATCATTCCAACTGCACACGCCTCACACCATTACAGAGTCTCCACCAGCTTGAACAGCCCCTGCTGACAACCAGGGTCCATGGATTCATGACGTTGTCTCCATACCCGTAAATGCCCAACCGCTCGATACAATTTGACCGAGACCAGGCAACAAGTTTCCTGTCATCAACAATCAAATGTGACGGGCCCAGGCGAGACGTAAAGCTTTGGCTCTGAAAGTCCACATCGATGATGTTTCGTTGAATGGCCCACACGCTGATACTTGTTGATGGCCCAGTGTTGAAGTCTGCTGCAATTTGCAGAAGGGTTGCACTTCAGTCACATTAAACTATTCTCTTTCAGTATCTTTTTCCGGCCGTAGCGAAGTCGGAGACTGGATGTTTTACCGGATTCCTGTTATTCACGGTATTCTCGTGAAATGGTCGTACGAGAAAATCCCAACTCCATCGCTACCTCGGTGAAGCTGTGTCCCCTCACTTGTGCCCTGACTACAACACAACGTTCAAACTCACTCAAATCTTGATAACCTGACGTTGTACCAGCAGTAACCGACCAAACAAATGAGCCAGACACCGCTCAAAGATGTTAATAATGATGTATGAGCAGCGCCTATTACACAGAGTGGGTCTGATAGACGATCATTTCCAGTCATTCCACCGGGAAGGAGGCACACGGCTCGTGTTGTCTGTAGTTCAACAATGCCTAGATGGTCAATACCGCGGTTCGATCGCGTCCGCATTGTTACTTTGTGCCAGGAAGGGCTCTCAGCAAGGGAAGTCTCCAGGCGTCTCGGAGTAAACCAAAGCGATGTTGTTCGGATACGATGGAGACACAGAGAGGCAGGAACTCGCTCAGGCCGCCCAAGGGCTACTACTGACGACGACGACCGCTACCTACGGATTATGACTCGGAGGAACCCTGACAGCAACACCACTGCATTGAATAATGCCTTTCGTGCAGCCATTGAACGTACTGATACGACTCAGACTGTGCGCAATAGGCTGCACGATACGCAACTTCTCTCCCGACGTCCATGGCGAGGTCCATCTTTGCAACCACGACACCACGCAACGTGTTACAGATGGGTCCAACAATATGCCGAATGGTCCGTTTAGGATTGGCGTCAAGTTCTCTTTACCGATGAGTGTCGCATATGACTTCAACCAAACAATCGTCGGAGACGCGTTTGTAGGCAACCCAGTCAGGCTGAACGCCTTAGGACACACTGTCCAGCAAGTGCAGCAAGGTGAGGGTTCCCTACTGTTTTGGGACGGCATTGTGTGGGTCCGACTTAGGCTGCTGGTTGTCACTGAAGGCGCCGTAACGACTGCACTATACGTGAATGCCATCGTGCTACTGATAGTGCAACCATATGGGCAGAATATTGGCGAGGCATTCGTCTTCATGGACGACAATTGGCGTCCCCATCGAGCAGATCTTGCGAATGACTTCCTTCGAGATGACGACATCGCTCGACTAGAGTGGTCAGCATGTTTTCTTCAGACATGAACGCTATCGAACAAGCTTGGGATAGATTGAAAAGGGCTGTTTATGAGCGACGTGACCCTTCAACCACGCTGAGGGATCTAAGCCGATCCGCCGTTGAGGAGTAAGACAATCTGGACCAACAGTACCTTCATGAATTTGAGGATAGTATGCCAAGACGAATGCAGGCATGCATCAGTGCAAGAGGATGTGCTGCTGGGTATTAGAGGTACCGGTGTGTACAGCAATATGGACCACCACCTCTGAGGGTCTCGCTGTATGGTGGTACAACATGCAATGTGTGGTTTTCACGAGTAATAAAAGATGCGGAAATGCTGTTTACGTTGATCTCCATTCCAATTTTTTGTGCTGATTCCGGAAGTCTCGGACCCGAGGTGATGCAAAACTATTTTGATGTGTGTATATTCGTTAACTATCCACGGACACTTTGGTCACACCCTCTGTTTCTTTAACCCTTGCTATACCGACGAGGGTTGGAGAGACACCTTCCTGTGCACTATTGCGTCATCAACAAAAATCCGTAAACTGCTGCTTACACTTTACGTATATAGGTAGTAAGAGCTAACGATACCCACGTCTCTGACGGACATTTACCGCCGAGGACAACGTTTCTAGGTTCTATTGTTGCTTAAGAGGTGTTCGAGCCACTCGCATATCTAGGAGACAAAACCACACTCTCAAACATTCGTCAACAGTTTGCAGCGGCGCTCAGTGTCAAATCCTTCCGGGTATCTAGGCATATGGAATCTGCCTGTTGCCCTCCACGTTTTGTGTATCCATCCATTGTTTGCTTATATTCATTAACTATCCACTTATCCTGTGGTTACACATTCTGTGTCTTTAACCCTCGCAATCCCATGAGGAGTGGGAGAGGAGGCGGTGTACTTTATATCCACCTTCTGAAAATATTGTTCTCAACTCATATACGTCACACTTTAAAATTTTGAAAAAAATAGTGATTGTTTTTGATAATGTCTCATACCAGTTTTGGTAACTGTTTTAAAATTATCAATAAAATGTAACCCAAAAATTTAAATCTTAGTAGTGATTGTGACTTTTGGCAAGAAATGTTGTATTCGTAATATCAAGTTAAGGACCCTTCTACATATCCATAAACCTTTAAAAAGTACGTTGTGAATATCAAGACAGCTAATCAAACCTCTATTTTTTAAATTTTTTTGTGGTGGTCGTAAAGCACCTCTTCGCTCTTTCTACACATTCGTAAAATTCGTTGCTATTGGTAAGATTACGCTAACAAAATATTTTCTGACTCTGGAACTGATTTATATATCAGTATCTCTCTAAAATGGATGTTTTCAATATAATTTAACTACACTTAAATGAAACTTCTCTGTTTACTTTTTTCATTTCTTTAGGTTAACTCAATTTTTATTTAAAAAGATTACCAGTCCAACTTGGCTAATTTAAGTCACTAGAACTGTTTATGTCATTGGTATTTGGGATGGTTTATCTGATTTGTTTCTGATTTTGACACCTATTGACAATTTATGAATATTATTCATGCCGGTTATGTGCGATTTATTTGATATTCAAGATTTATGTAAGTTCAGCTTTGTCACCTGCTGTTCTAGTCTGAGAAATGTGGGCACAGTCGGTTAAATTTCATCAAAATTTTTTTTATAGAGCTAGCCTGAGCTATAACAACTTGAAACCAAGCTGTCTAGATCGCTACATTCTCTCTGGGCTGAGATTTGCATTCTATCTTATTCTGTGTTTGGGTATCTGCTCTTAATCTCAGATTATTGATGGAGACAGCCTTTCACTATATATGAGAGTTCAAGAAGTCTTCCTCTGTTTACATGTTTCACATGTTTTTATTGTGCCTCATTGCATGTTGTTATCTGGAGTGTTTACAGATGTTAACTGACGTGTTAACCCAGTTTTTATTCATGGTTGATGTACTATCTTGGAACATTTGTTGATTGAAAAGTATTCCTGTATGTTCAAATAGTACCTAAAATCATACTGCACATTATTAAGTTTATTTTGAGGTTGAAGCCACTTATGTGAGGTAAAGTTCAGTGAAACGTCACTATTTGAAACGCCTAATTAATGTTCATTAAATTTGAGGTATTAAAGGTTTATTGCTGGTTATTTAGACTGTTACAAGCAATTACATTCATTTCAGCTACTCAAATTTCACTTTTAACAATAATAATAATAACAACTTGCACTGATCATTAAATAAAATTAATGTGTTTTGACTGATGTGTTACCTTTTTTCATTGTCTGACACCTTGCCATTCCTATCTCTTTGCTTGTTAATGTTTTCATAATCTATTGACATCATCACAGCTTTTCAGTAAAATGTAATATAAATAGCTTTTAAAATTTCGCAATGATCTTTTCTTCTTTATATAACCCTAAGGGAACTCTCATGCTCAAGTTTATGTCACAAATAACACCTGTGTTCCATCACTTGTGTGTTATTGCATTAGCAACCACTTAATCCCCAGCAATATATATATATCAATGAATTGCAAATGATGAAAAGAAAAATTAGTACATTCAGTATATAATTAAATGAATATGAATAATCTTTATTTTAACTGTGACATACACCATGAGGCCTCTTCACTTTCCTATGACAGGGAATGAATAGACCAACTGACGGATACAATTGTTTTCGTTTTATTGCTAATATTGACGGTTTTCACTAAAATGAATGAAAGAATCATTCAACCGTTACGTAAAGGTACAACCCGATGCGTCGACTGTTATCCAATGACTGATTGAATCGTTTGTTTTTATTCAGTTTTTCCCATCACTAGCCGAAAACACAATCACCTACTTTATGTTCTTAAATATTTTGTATTAAACCTCTTTTTGCAAAAACAGCAGTGTAAATAAAGTTTAAGAGAACAATGAAGAATGAATTCCTAACTGACCTGCCACGCAAAGAAGATGATCACTGCGCCCTGGTCGTAGCTACTTCTGATGCCCGGCACTTGCTCGGCGTATCTCTTCCTTGTGTCCAGCAACGTCATCACCAGTCGTCCCAGGCGCACCCTCTGCTGCATGAACAGCACTATCTGTCAACATCAACAAAACAAAGGGTCAACCACTACGATCAAAATCGTGACTGGGTGCAGTTCATCGAAAAAAAAGTCACCAGGAACACAGACGTTGGAGTCGAGTAAGCAGTGTCCAGAAATAGCTGCACACATATCATTAAGTTAACCATGGAACACATTTTTTGAGCAGCAAGTTGGATGGATTGTAGAACAAGGACGAAGCATCACAAATATGCTGTTGTTTTCTATCTACAAAAAAAAAGTGTGTGAAATCTTAAGGAAATTAACTGCTAAGGTCATCAGTCCCTAAGCTTACACACTGCTTAACCTAAATTGTCATAAGGGCAAACACACACACACCCTTGCCCGAAGGAGGACTCGAACCTCCGCTGGGACCAGCCGCTCAGTCCATGACTCCTGCAGAGTCTTCCACTGAGGTTTATCTATCATCTCCGTAACGTTTTCGCAATTACTAACTGATCCTGCAAAAAAACCGCGGTGCTCTCCGTTGGATCTTCTCTCTCTTCTATCAACCCTATCTGGTACAGATCCCACACCGGTGAACAGTATTCAAGCAGTGGGCGGACAATTGTACTTTAACCTATTTCCTTTGTTTCGGATTGCATTTCATTAGGATTCTTCCAATGAATCTCAGTCTGGCATCTGCTTTAACGACGAGCAACTTTAAATGATCATTCCATTTTAAATCACTCCTAATGCTTACTCCCCGATAATTTATGGAATTAACTGCTTGCAGTTGCTGACCTGCTATATTGTAGCTAAATGATAAAGGATCTTTCTTTCTATGTATTCACAGCACATTACACTTGTCTACATTGAGATTTAATTGCCATTCCCTGCACCATGCGTCTATTCGTTGAAGATCCTCCTGCATTTCAGTACAATTTTCCATTGTTACAACCTCTCGATATACTACACCATCATCCGAAAAAAGCTTCAGTGAACTTGCTATGTTATCCACCAGGTCATTTATGTATATTGTTAATCGCAACGGTCCTACGACATTCCCCTGTGGCACACCTGATATCACTTTTACTTCTCTCAATTGAGAGTGACATGCTGCGTTCTGTTATCTAGGAACTCTTCTATCCAATCACACAATTGGTCTGATGGTCCACATGCTCTTACATTGTTCATTAAACGACTGTGGGGAAGTGTATCGAACGCCTTGCGGAAGTCAAGAAACACGGCATCTAGCTGGGAATCCGTGTCTATGGCCCTCAGAGTCTTGTGGACGAATAGCGCGAGCTGGGTTTCACACGATCGTCTTTTTCGACATCCATGCTGATTCCTACAGAGCAGATTTCTAGTCTCCAGAAAAGTCATTATACTCGAACATAATACGTGTTCCAAAATTCTACAACTGATCGAAATAGTGTAAGATTCCCTTCAAAACCTGTATTTGTCCACTCCGGGACGACTGGAAGATTTGCCTGCACAGTATTAGGTATGGTAGTGGGTTGTGTTGGTGGTGTTCCCATATTTTTGTACATCGCCATACACATCCATAAACTGCAAACCAATGTGAGTTACATAACAGAGGATGATTCTAGAAGTATCTGTTATTAGTAATTTTTCCCTTTCCATTTGCAAATGGATCTTGCAAAGAACGATTGGATGGCTCTACGTGTGCTGCAGCTAATGTAATCTTGGCCACGCGATCCCTACAGGGACGGTGTACAGCTGGTTGTGGTGTATTCCAAAAGTCACCATTTGAATCCTGTTTTTGAAACCCCAAGTATGGTGTCTTGGGTAGTTTATGACTATCTTCACAGTTCAGTTGTTGCAACGTCTGTGTGACACCATCCCGTGCGTCAAAAAACCCGTGACCATTCCTGCTGCCATTCTTTGGGTACGTTCCATGTCTCGTCTTAGTGCTATTCGGCACAACTGAGGAAATCTACGATGGGTCGCATGAGTGGTTTGAAAGCAGTCGCCTTTTCAGACTGATTGGATTTCCTAACAGTCTACGAATATCCCAAAATATGCCTGTCTTATCCATTACTTAGCCTCTATGGTCGCTCTATTTCATGTGCCTACAATGGGCTACATCCAGGTATTTAAATGAGTTGACCGATTCCAACTTGTATCATTCTCCATTTTGTGCAACTGAAAAGCAGCAAGCCCATCTACTCATTTCCTTTCATTTATGTATAATAACGACACTGCAAGCGAGATGAGTTATTGAACAGGATTACTAAGTTTAGAGTGACTGTATGAGCTGAGAGTGGAAGAAAAAGATCGAAGGATTAAAAAGAGTATGAGAAGGGACGCTTCTATACATCGAAGAAGCAATGACGGAAATAAAAGGGAGATTCAAGTTTGGAACTAAAATTCAAAGTAAAAGGATATCAAAGATCCGCTGATGACATTGCTATGATCGGTGAATGTGAAGAAGAATTACAAGATCTGTTAAATGGAATGAACAGTCTAATGACAGTAAATAGAAGAAAGTAAAAAGTAATGAGAAGTACCAGAAATGAGAACAGCGATAGACTTAACTTCAGGATTGGTGATAACATTGAAGATGAATCTAAAAACTGGACGATTGGAGAAACGTTGTGTGGACTGATGAATCACGGTACACAATGTGGCGATGCGATGGCAGGGTGTGGGTATGACGAGTGCCCGGTGACGGTCATCTGCCTGCGTGTGTAGTGCCAACAGTAAAATTTGGAGGCGGTAGTGTTATGGTGTGGTAGTGTTTTTGATGGAGGGGGCTCGCACCTATTGTTGTTTAGCGTGGCACTATCCCAGCACAGACCTGTATTGATGACTGAAGAGCAATTCGTGGATGGCGATTGCGTCTTTCAACACTATGGAGCATCAGTTCATAATGCACCCCCTGTGGCGGAGTGGTTACACAACAGTAACATCCCTCTAATGGAGTTGCCTGTACAGACTCCTGACCAGAATGCTATAGAACACCTTTGGGATATTTTGGAATGCCGACTACGTGCCAGGCCTCACCCACCGACATCGATACATCTCCTCAGTGCAGCAGTCCGTGAAGAATGCGCTGTCATTCCCCAGGAAAGATTCCAGCACCAGGAAGAAAGTATGCCTGCGAGAGTGGAAGCTGTCATCAAGGCTAAGGGTGGGCCAACACCATACTGGATTCCAACATTACCGATTAAGGGTGTCACGAACCTGTAATTCATTTTCAGCCAGGTGTGCGTATACTTATGATCACATAGTGTATTAAGATATCAGGGAATAAGTTTCATTGTACTAGACGGAGCTGTAGAGGGTAAAAACTGTAGAGGAAGACAGAGGTTGGAATACATCCTGCAAATAATTGAGAACATAGATTGCAAGTTCTGAGATGAAGAGGTTGGCTAAGGAGAGGAATTCGTGGCGGGATGCATCAAACCAGTCAGAATACTAGTGAGTCTAAATAGAGAACTGAAATGACAACGAAATATTGGTGAGGAGAACACAATACGGAGTCCTCGAGCGGATAAAATCTCTATCCTCCGCAGGAATCGAACCTGCGGCCCCCACATGGTAGTCAGCGGCTCGGCTACACAGGCGATTACGAATGCGTTGACTCACTCTGATGGTCCAGGAGCTACAATTGGTGCACTGGAAGAAGACGTCGCGCAGCGTCTCCGGGTCATCGGGTGTGTCGACGACGAGCTGCACGGCGCTAGAGACGGCCACGATGGCGCAGGTGGCGACGATGAAGACCGCCCCCAGCAGGCGGGGGCCGGCCGGCCCGGAGGCGGGGGGGCGCCACATCCCCAGCTGCCTCAGCGCCGCCCCACTGCGACCCAGCAGCGCCAAAGCTTCCGCCTCCATCTGGGAGGAGGTCGGCAGCCGCGGTCAGCCCTCTGGGGCGAGCAGGTGTACATGCACTCCGCAACTGCAGTAACTACAACTTCTTTCAGAAGCCTGTACCGATTTTTGTTTTTGTTTTTAAATTGAAACCATTATAGAGCATGTAACTCAAATTATCTTAGTTTTGAAATTTTTAATGTTTCATTACAATTGTTATACAAGGCTCAGCTGCGTACTTTTTGAGTTTTTACGTTATATATCGCCCAAAAGCTTAATTTTAACTTAAATTTAAATTTTTTCGAAAATTTCTTTTTTGTCTGTGTAAAAGTTGCGTCTAAATATAATGGTGTTGTAACCAGGAGGAGGACAAGATTCATAACAAACATATTAATGGTAGAAAGAAATATTATATTGATAAGTTAAATACAATCATTTAACATTATTTTCTACTCACCATCACTACTTTAGTTTCAGTTAGGTAGTGGACCGGCCGAAGTGGGCGAGTGGTTCTAGGCGGTTCAGTGTGTGTGATGTCCTTAGGTTAGTTAGATTTAAGTAGTTGTAAGTTCTAGCTGACTGATGACCTCAGATGTTAAGTCCCATAGTGCTCAGAGCCGTTTGAACCAATTAGTTAGGTAGTGGTCGGATGCCAACAGCATTCTCACTGGAAACAAGGCTCTCCTAATAGGGATGATGATTTAAATTTATTAGTAGCACTTTTTCTCTTTATGGCATTAGTTTTTGGTCGACGATGTTGTGGTCTCTCCTGTTTTACCAGACCCACAAACAGCAAGCGAAATAGAGAGAGAGAGAGAGAGAGAGAGAGAGAGAGAGAGAGAGAGAGGCGGCGAAAGGGATTTTTGTGTGTATGATAAGTCCCTCCCCTCGAAAATTTCGTCCTTTCATACCTCCTCTGTGTTCAGAAATGGCTCTGGGCACTATGGGAAATAACTTCTGTGGTGTGCGTACTGTATGACCTTCGGTACACACACCATCAGATTATTTGGCTTGTCGCTCTAACGAAGTAGGCGAGTGTCAGCAATATGTCTCGTGGTCTTATCGTGGCGTGTTTATCTTAGGTCAGACGATAGAAATGCCACTTGCGCTCTTATAGTGGCAGATTGACGGTGACCAACTTTAAACAGAACTTGATTAATTTTCACACACATTTATTAAAATAATAATAAGCATAAAAATTACTTAACTTAGTTCTGGATGCTATTTACAATTGACAATCTGACGTTCCTTTGCTCTTGGTACATTAATCTTACTCTCACATATCTCTGATACTTGACAAAGTGTCTGTACATTTATCTTCGTGGCTATGTACAGGAATTTGATAATCTTATTAGGCACAGACTGAAATGTAACTATAGACTAATGCAGACTGGTACAGACAAATGCAGACTGACTAATCGGAGAACTGTACACTCGTTATAATACCTCGAGAGTTCAGGTACCACTGCGTGAGTGTGATCCGCGAGGAGAAAAGGTTCTACATTAGTAGCAATCTCATTGGTTGTGTTACATATTAATACGCGGAAAGGCGGAAGCAGAATTTGGTACGTCTCCAAGGCAACGCCATCTCGTAGTGCGGAGACGGACGAGCGCTTTGTCTGCGCCGTTGTGCTTAGCGGGGCGAGCTCTAGTGGGAAAGTTGTGTACGCGCTGACTACGCGGAACTATGTACACAACAACTTCTGTAACTAACCTGAGTACATCACACATAGCCATGCCCGACGCAGGATTCGAACCTACGACCGTAGCAGTCGCGCGGTTCCGGACTGAGCGCCTAGAACCGCTCTGCCACCGCGGCCGGCCCTTCTCTGTGTTACCACAGACGACGAATCACTGATCTCATTTGCACTAAGACTGCAGTACACATGAGGCATTAGATGCTTCTATCGCCCTGAGTGGAATGCGAAAGTTCTAACTAATGTTCACCAATCTGCAGTCTTCTATAACAGCTGTCCGCTGGCAGAAAATAGCTCTTAGGTCGTGAGTCCATTATCTCGAGGCTGTAATAAACTGTTATCGAGAATGTAGTATTGTAAAAAGAATTGAATTGATTTATTAAAACGGGATGCCACTCGCTTTTTTTAGGAGAATTCAAGAAAATAGACAGTTATTTTTTTTAAAAAAAAAACGACTTGCGTGTTTGCTTAGTTACTATCACACTAGTTCTCAATTACATTTTCCAAAACCCACAGATTGATAATTAAATTTTTGACTAATGCCGAACGCAGCAGACAACATTTCTGTCCTCAAAAATTACCGATCGAACTGCTCCATCTACAAACCAGAAATTGCTAATTCAGTCGTATTTGAAAACACATTGTACTCAGAGACTGCCTGTCCAGCTCTGATCTCGCAACTGAGTCCCATCGCTCACCATCCAAGCTAGGCGTAATCCGAAGATCTCCGTGTGCATCATCTGCATTTTCGTTTAGCAGTTGTTTATTAACCTGCTGATAACTAACACTTTTGAAAAATAGAATTACAGCCTGCTATTTTGTATTAAATGCTACCAAATTTACTTTTTAGTTTTTCCAATGTAATAATAGAAGTTTATTAGTATGGCGCGCTGTTTCCGAACACAGCAGCCAATCGCGGAGAAGAACCACAATGTAGGCTGTCTTTCTCACTATATCCGTACCGAAAAACCCATCTGTCATCGCTACCTCACACCACATTACGTAATCTTCTTACTGCTGTGTTCTCAACTGCTCTAAGTACAGTTTCCAGCAGTGGAATATGATGGCTATAGACCCAGAAATGTTGCACACATATCAATGCGTTTTGAGCAGAATAAGTTCCAACTTTAGAAAAAGACTCAAAATTACTTCGTCGTGCTTGCTCTGAAATTATATTAAAACTTTTCTTTCTATAGCAACAATCGGAATAGATAAATTATTTTCTATAAACAATTTTTACGTTTTCTTGTAACGTAAGATTTCTATGCATTACGTTTTCTCTCTCTTTCAACAAGTTCCCACTCATTCATTCTTTTTTTCCGACATCTCTTTGGCCGGTCCTCTACAACCGCTTCTGCTTCATTTCCATCACTCATCCTCTCAAGAAAAGAAATTTCCATAAGTAAACCTTGAAAAATTACAGAATTTTCATGTCGGTCGCTTTCATTTTCATAAAGGTATAGGCAATAAGCAACCAGAATTTACTGAGATGTTTTGTTTACTTATAGTTACTGTTATGGTCTCACAGACATCCTGACGTGCAACCTACGCTACACACTCTAGGTTTAGATGGTGACAGGACCAACAGTGTAATTCCATTTTTAGGTTATGTGCACTATTAATTTTTAACTTTATAACATAGTTTTGGCTCTTCATTTATAATTAATATAGAAAACTTTGATATAATAAAGGCTTGTAAACACATTAATTTTTGAACAGTTAAGAGTAATTAATACAACATAAAAGAAATAAACCACTCTTACCTGCAGCTCTGGATAGGCATGAATCTGATAGTAAACATTCAGTTTAGGATCAATTATCTGTCAAAGCACTTGGCTCACCAATACTCCCTTCGTCACTGGAGTCCATGGTAAACCACCCTGGACTTACACTAACCCAATAAAGAAATAAAAATCTGTGGTTTGAACAAAAATACACAACAAACGTATTTAGAGTATCAGGAAACCTGGATTACAGTTACATGTCTAGTGGTGTAACTCCCAGCTGCACCCCTTGTGCTGTCTGCTAACAGTTGGAGTTGTTTACTACAAAACCTGTACTCTTACCTTTGCAGATCGTGAGTGAACTACAACCTAGAAAGTTTCTGCTGTTAAAAGAACCACTTTTTCTTAATAATATACTATCGCTAACTTAAAAAAAAAACACTGAAAAATGGAGTTGCACCACTTGTGCTTTGAAGGTCTGAATTGTTAGTTTCATCCCCCTCGCCTCAAATGGTGTGTGCTGCTACCTTTGCGGATGGTATGTGAACTACAAACTACAACGTTTCTAACGCTGTTTTGTCTAAAACTGACATGGTGAGACCGTGTCTGTGTGAAATTAATGTGATTATCACAAAGAAGAAGACATCAACAAGCCACTATTAATACTGCTATTTATTTAAGTAAATAGCGCCGTAACCGGTTTTGAACTGACACGTTCAGCATCAGATGGCTGTTCACAAGATTTGCAAGATACACTTTACATAATCGTCAGTTTTATATTTTTATTCTTCCACTATGGCGAAATGTTCTTGGTGTGTTGGTGCACTACGCTAAAAAAGTGTTAGAAGCGCCCTATGTAAACATAAATAACCTCCAAACAATGAAATACAGAGTAAACAAATAAGTCAGGTTAAATAGTTATGGTACTTGCATCGAAAATACCGCGCGATTTTGTTGCCAGGTTTCAGAATTGTATTTTTCAAATATTCCAAAATATATGCAGCACTTACATGATTCGCACATCATCATATTGTGCAAAGACCACACACACACACACACACACACACACACACACACACACACACACACACACACACACACACACACATACACCACTTATATGATCTGCACATCAACATATTGTGCAAATTATTTAAGTGCTGCATATGTTTTCGAATATTTGAAAAATACAATCCTGCAACTTCGCAATAAAATCGCGTGGAATTTTCGATGCAAGTACCATAACCACTTCACCTCACATATTTGTTTACTCTGTATTTCATCGTTTGGAGGTTAGTTATGTTCACATAGGGCGCTTCTAACACTGTTTTCTAGCGTAGTGCACCAACACACCAAGAACATATCGCTACAGTGGTAGAATAAAAATCGAAACCTGACGATTATGTAAAATGTATCATGCAAATCTTGTGAACAGCCGTCTGACGAAGAACTTGTCAGTTCGAAACCGGTTACGGCGCTATTTACTTAAATAAAGAGCAGTATTAATAGTGGCTTGTTGATGTCTTCTTCTTTGTAAGAATCAACCTACATTAATTACAACGTTTCTGCTGGCAACAGAACGACTTTTTCTTAACAAGATGCTATTGGTAACTTTAAAAGCTGATAAGTGGAGTTACACCACTTGCGCTTTGAGAGGCTGAATTATTCGTTTCATTTCCTTCGCCTCAAATAGGCGGGTGTGCCGCTGCCAACGAAACGATATTCCACTCGGAAGCCAAGAGGATTTTTGAAAGTATGACAAGGTTGAGATAAAGGATATCAGGACTGATTTACTATTTTAAATTAAAAAATCGCTGACAGACATCTAAAACGAAAATACATACATTTTAAAAGCACGTTACAAAATGATGAAATTCTTCTTGTAAAAAAACACTGACGCACTACACGTTCACTATAAGACCTGAAGGACTTGTATTCGGAGAAAAGTATTTCGGGAGGAGAGAATATAGTGCACAGAGTTGAGGGGGAAAACTATGGAGACGGGGGTAGCCGCTGATGTGGGTAGCGGAAGTTCGAATTTGGGAAAGATAGAATTTGGGGAGATCTGATTATCTGAGAAAGGGAGATGGTTGAAGTTGAATTTGGATAGGATCTGGAGTGTGTGTAGGTGCAGGGAGGGTATGCTCGTCTGCATACTAGTGTTGGTGATCAGAGGAGAGATCATGAGGTTACTGGAATCTAGGTTTCAGGTAGTCCAGGAGATGCAGAGGCGTTCGATTTGGGTGAAGAGGTATATCTGCCCTTATGCGAGGCATTTTCTAAATCAGTGGCGGAGTAATGTGCAGACAGAACTTATATTTCGTTACACACTAAACACTATACGAAATTCTCCGTATTGTTGGCTTTTATGAAATCTCATCAAAGAGAATTAAATGCTGTCTTCTTCCTTGTCTTATGCTTTGTTCCGCATCGGCGCAGGGTCGGCAAGGTTGTTAAACGGATTTGGTGCCGTTAATTTAAGGCACCACATCTCACCGCCTCCGCTCGGAGCCGACTTTGTGCGGCACGGTTCCGTCACGCGCCCTACACCCTGTTCATCATAAAAATAAACCTGAAGTAAACAAACACAAACTCGATGATTGGTCAGAAGTCGTAGCACACGTACACTTGTGTTCTCACGCACTTAGAATTAGGTGCTACTTACGTACTAGATATCTTATTACTAAGTTACGTTAAATGAAACTTTGAGATATTCTATTGTATTAATAGCCATAAACGATTTTCTTAATCAAGCTTTAGCTATGTAGTTTTTATTTAAAAAATCATATACAGTCACAATCTCTGTACTGTTTCGCTCTGTTTATCGCGCTGTAATATGCAGTATGGAAATGGCAGAGGCTGCTTCCTGCTCCGTAGTGAAACACGCGTGTGGAACAAGGCTGAAAAGTGCCGAGAAATAGGCTGTACTTAATGTTTTTCATTTGACATAGTTGAGATACAAATACACAATGGATGTGGAGCGGAATTGGTAGCATTGGTAATGTGCTGCAATTCGTCGATCGCTGATTAAGATTTCATCTTGATCATCCTGTTGTAATATCTGTTTATATTCGATGAATTATTCTGCTACAATTCTACCCTTGAATGACGTTTACAAAATTTCTTTCTTCATACTCGCAGAATCCATGCGCAAAATAGTTTCATACAATAGCTATGCCATGAGCGCATAATTATTGTTTGTAGTACTCTCTCTGGTGGTTGTTAGAAAAGAAAGGGCTTCCGAGATTGTCTTCGTGCCGATTAGCCTGAATTTTGGTTTGAAGAATTGTAATCTGATTATTGAGATTTATGACAGAAGATAACTAATACGAACTGTACGATTAAAAGGGAAATATATATATATATATATATATATATATATATATATATATATATATATATATTGCTCCTTCATACAAAGGTGTGTATTTGACAGTTGAGAATTAATGATATTCATCGATATATTGCGTTGTTGTTAATCAGGAGGGAACTTCCGAAAGACTGGATACGAACCTGCATTGAATAATCCTAGAGCTCCATTTCTTCTTCGGAAGGTTAAACTTCATCAAAGCCAAATATCCGCTTGATCTGAGGTTTCCCGACTGCTTATTCAACGCTCCCAAAATTACGAGGCATTTCATTCGTACAGATTAGCAGACTGCCGCGAAGCACGAGCATCCAGAGAAGAAGAATCGTCGCCTGATTTCATTCTAACTAGTAAAATTTCTGAATCATTTTGAGTGACTGTGTTTCCTATCATGAACGACTGATTGCTCGAACGAAATGAGAACTACATAGATAGGAGGAAAAATTACACTGTTTTCTTTTCATTTTATTTCAAACACTTACATTTTGAAATTCTAAACTTCATCACCATTTTTTGTGAATAATGCGCGTCTTCTTGTTTCTAATTGCAATCGCACGCGAAATTTCTATTTTCATTTTAAATATAAATTCTTAGTTAAACATAAATTCTTAAATAAACATGAATTCTTAATTATCGATATTGCTTACATTGAGGAAACATAATAGCTTAATTTTTAGGACAAAAATGAAAAAAAAGAAACAGATATAAGATGTAATCTCACACGAACCAGAGTGGTGAGTGTAGGAAAAACATGAAAAAAAATTATATTCACAGCATCGAGCACACCATGCAATTACTGCATTTTTACATTTGTCACTGTACCATTACAACGTGAACGCAACATGAGTGATGTGGAGCCAAGTTAAGGGATTTGTGGCGAGAAATAACAAGACTGTTCGGCTGACACACGTACTGAAACTAACGCAAGCATCTTTCCCACATGCCACTGCCGATCGCTGGCGGGTTACAACGGCACGTTACAAAAGAAGATGAGAAAACGAGGCGCCTGAGTGGCTTCGTTGATTCTGTTCTTGATTGACTCTTATCAACGTAAGAGATGACAGGTCCAGAACAGAAATGTATTTCTCGGATTCGAATAAGGAAGAAGATAAGAGATTATCAGACGACTGACTGTAATTAATACCTTCAGTGGCTTCAACACTGAATGAAACGGAGAAATCTCTGCAGTATGCTTTTGCATCACACAAGGATCGCGCAGAAAAATTACCCTGTGTTTCAGTTAGGAAACGTCGCTCTTGTTTGTCATTAGAAAACCATGTTTGCCGAGAACGAGAGCATTTTATTCCTTTTGTCTGATCACCTAAGAAGCGAGCGGTAGTGCTGGAGCTTTGCTGATTATTATTTCATTTCTTAAAAAATTTAAATGACATTCGAAGCTATATTGTTTTTCTGCTCGTCTGTTTTTACGTCTGAAGTACAACTCCTCACGTCACTGCAGGTTAGTTGGACCAGCTTGCTGGCCAGTGCTGTCCAAGTTAAACTCGCCGGCAAAGCTGTTGTCCGGCATTTTTGCTCAGTCGGTGTGCGTGTAACACAGAGCAATACACATCATCATAATCGTACTTGACGGTAGTGGAGACAGCTTGGCTTCTGCTCCATGTGAAACCAAATCCAATGAGATTCAAGCAAAAGTGGAATAAATGGTGTAACGCTCACATCAGGTTTATTCTTATTATGAACGGAGAATAGTACTCTGTGCAGGAACATGTAAACAGTTTCACCTGCGTCTGTTTAGTTCTCGTTGATGTGTAGTTGACACATCAGAAAAATAACTCGTCAAAGCCCACTGACTATTCGATTAGAAGAAACGTATCTCTTCAACTACAGACAAGGTCGTCCACAGAAAACGTTTGTACAGTCTCTTTTTATCTGCCTTCACTCAGTGCATTGCGATCGAATAGAAGGGAATCCTCCTGTGGAACTGGTTTCCAATTTTAAAAGTGTTGTGACTGACAATTCGTAATTTTTCACAAACTCAACTTTTATTTACGTACGTTTACAAGGTTGATGACTGAGCAACAAAAGAAAGGTAACAGTAACGATGTGAGTAAAAGTCTCCTAAGTTAGGCAACAAAAGTCAACTTCTAATTTTCCACAAAGGTTCGTGGTAATACACACACACACTAGTAAACGTCGAATTCAGAGACGAAGACGTAACCTTCAGCGGTCCAAGTCCACAAGCCAATCAGGTTTTGGCGCAGTGATACTATTTGCAGGCCGTGGCTCGAGCTCCCCCTGCAGGAAGTACTGCTCAGAATGTCTGTTTCCATTAACTTTTATGTAAATAGGCGGTGTTTACCATGGTGCTTATGGTACGCCTTGCACACAGACAACGCCGTCCCCAGTGGTGTAATATGAGTTGCCGGCCATTAGGGACTACCTTGGCTCCGGCATGACAAAAAGCAACATACAGGACGATGAAAAATATTCTGATTGAGAACTTTTTACAACTGTAAAAACTGCTTGTACTTCTCTGTGTTTATCCATTAGAGCTTAATGCTGCTGAAGAAAACCTAAATGAAGTCGTAACTGCTGCGATTTACCCAACAGCTTCGTTTAGGACTTAGAGTTACGTGTAGTTGGACATTTTTCCCTTTAAAGCCGGACTTCCGGTTTTAAATAGAAATAAAGTATATTTGGCGCATCCGATCATTTATTATAGTCTGATAGCGGTTCGCACAGGCCAAAGCATGGACGATGTTTGTATTTTCGCCAGTACTAAGTGAAAGTTTTGGTACGCGAATACATGTGCTTTACGACTGAAGAAATCGTGTACCCCTGCAAATTATGTCTCTCTCTTACTTATATAGAATTTTTCTCTTTCGACCACAGTCAACGAAGATAACGCGCAATAAGTGGATTAAAAATTCACTAAACACCTCGCTACGATCACGTTTAATGTACGCATTGGCTGCAGCATTTACAGCAGAGCGATGAGAACACTACTGAACACTCAGCTCACTGGCTGTCGAAGTTTACGTGACGTAGGTGCGCAGAACAAGTCTAAACTCGACCGCCATCGTTCGTGATTCTAAATTTAATAACCAGTTACAGTCAGTTTTTTTGCTAGGTCTACCTTGAAAGCGCTTAGAGTACAAATTGTAATTAGTAAAAAGCCTTATTGTGATAGTAACTAAGTGTTCAGCCTCGCCGGCCAGAGTGGCCGTGCGGCTCTAGGCGCTACAGTCTGGAACCGAGCGACCGCTACGATCGCAGGTTCGAATCCTGTTTCGGGCATGGATGTGTGTGATGTGCTAAGGTTAGTTAGGTTTAATTATTTCTAAGTTCTAGGCGACTGATGACGACAGAAGTTACGTCGCATAGTGCTCCGAGCCATTTGAACCATTTTGTTCAGCCTTCTTACCTACTCTGTCTACTTTTAAGATAACCTTATGCGAAAGTAATGTAAAACATCCTCATTAAGGAAAATAAGCAACTATGTTCCTTCTGGGACGAAAAAGAAAAGATAGATAATAAATTTCGTCATTTCAGTTATGTTTTCAAAGAATTAACAATAGTATTAAATTAAATATTAATAATCCGTACTTGAACCCTCTTTATCAAGAACAATAATTTTTCTTGGAAGTACTTTCATGGAACTCTTAACAGGATTATTCCAAACTGCACAAGAACAACGTCATTAGCTTGAACTGGCCCTTAGCTGTGGTTTCTCTACACCATCGCTAAAAAGCCTACAAAAGCCAGACTGACTGGACTCGTATATATTTGGCCGGACACGACTGCAAAACGCCGGGCATGTCCGGCTAAAGTCAGACACCTAGTAATCCTACTCATGTCAAATCATATCCGCTAACAATAGCAGAATGCGTAGTTACAACGGACTTAGAAACTTCTGAAGGCGTTTGTTTCTGAAAGCAAATGGTGATCCGGCGAATTCTCGACATGGGAGCTCATTTGAAGACACAACTCAGGAATAAAGCCCAGAGTTTCACAGGTTCTTCTCTCGCACTCATTGAGAGCACAGATATATCCCGCTGTGCTCAACTTAATATTTCTGTACGTGTTGTGGTCATCAAACCATAAGTTACGGACTACATGTTAGAAACGGTACAACTGGATTATATGACAATAGGGCCCGTATGTGAAGCCGTATATGAGTTTCTGGACAGCATGAACTTGTCGCGGGAAAAACCTTCATCCTGCGGGCACAGAGGGTTCGTCACAAGTGTAAGGGCATTAGCATGATGCATCAGCTAGGTTTTATCTCTCACATAAAAAACAAATTGAAGAGTGGTTTTTCAAGAATATCTACTGTATAAACTGTTTCAGTCATTGTGTGCTCAAGCTGTGAAACTTCGCCATGTAATTGATGTTGTCGTTAAGTTTGTGAATTTTGTACGAAGTCGTCAGTTCATAGGGCTTCTTTGATGGAGCAGCAGAAAGTAAGACCCTTTTTCTTAATTCGTGAGAAAACTTGTCTGTTTCCCGACATGAAGGAGGAAGAAATTCCTTGCTCAGAGAAACGAAACGAATATCAGGTCTTGCTTTTCTAGCTGATGTAACGGTGCACATAAAACTCTGAATGTGTCACTACGGGAAAAGGTTTTGTTAATAGGCTACATACGCGAGACAAACTCAGAGCGTTCAGAGGTAAGCTCCGTTTATGAGAGGCAAATGGGGAACGGAAAGTTGACATTCTTCGCTTGTCTAGCTTCTTTAAAGTTACCGACTGACGTCTACTTTGTAAACTACCGACATGTAATTACTCAGCTAATAATAAGATTCGACTCACGCTCCCAAGAAACGAATTTTTTAGAGACGACATAGAAACTGTTCAGTACTCCTTTTTCAGTTGTACCAGAGAATGTGACACGTGCGGTGCAATTAGAATTAACTGACTTACGAAATTCGACGTTGTTAAAGCACAGACACTACAACTGTGTAAATTTGTCTCACACGTAAACCTACCCAAGGGATGCACTTTCATTTAATTTGGTTTGAATATGTTGTAGTATAGAGTGAAACAGGAGAGACATATTTTTTACACGTGCTCATACGGCATTTAATGGGGGTGGAACACCACCATGAAAAAAAAGGGTTTAACATTTCTAAATTAATACCGTTGAAACGGTGAGAGATATTTAAGAACCCTCAAATAAAAGTCCTATGGTTTTTAACGTACGCCAAATGTGTACCCAGATTTTTCGACAAGAATTTTTTTTCGGAATGCAATCCCACCCCCAAGCACGTTACTTTTAATTTATACACTTTGCCAATGACAAAATGTATAGCTCACAAAATTCAATCATATATGAAGAAGTGACATTCTAAAGGAGTATTTGTCAGAAATAATCTAGAAATATCACTGTTATCTGTGCCAGATATGTGTCCGTTTCAACTCCAACTGTGATTTTCAGTTGCTTCAAAACTCTTTCCCACATAAATATATTCTAAAAATAATTATGTCCTACATATATTGTTCTATTGCATATACTTTATTTTAACTGTAAGAAATATAAAAAGTCTTATGTCGTATTCGTGTTTTATTTTTAAATTTGGTGTATTTTGTTTGGTTTCAAGTTCTAACCTATTAAGATTTAATTATGTTACACTTAAAGCTGTTTTTACATTATTATAAATTTGTACAATACAGGGTGTTTAAAAAAAAATATACATTTTCAAATGCATATATTTATTAAACTTTAAGACATACGAATATGAAACTTTACACACATATTTACGAACCTCTCAAGTTCAGATTATATACGTTCAATATTCCCTCCAACAACGACACGAACAATATCACATCGCTACTTAAATTCCTTCTACACTCGGGCAAACATGTCCTTCCCACTGATGTAATGGCATTACGTATCCAGTTCTTGAATTCTTCCAGGTTCTTTGGGAGTGGCGGTACATAAACGAAACCCCACAGGAAGAAGTGAGAGGGCGTCAAATCCGGTGACCGTGGAGCCGAGCTGAGATATGCTAAGTCACCAGCTCCTTGACTACCAGTCCAACCGTTCGGTAGAGTTTCATTCAGGAATTCACGCAGTTGGTGGCTCCAGTGAGTGGTTGCCACGTCTTGTTGAAAAATTAAGTTGTCTTCGTGCAGCCTCGGAAACAACCAGTTTTGTAACATAGCGAGAAACTGTTGACCGTTAAGCGTGGCCGGCCGCGGTGGTCATGCGGTTCTAGGCGCTGTAGTCCGGAACCGCGTGACTGCTACGGTCGCAGGTTCGAATCCTGTCTCGGGCATGGATGTTTGTGATGTCCTTCGTTAGTTAGGTTTAAGTAGTTCTAAGTTCTAGGGGACTGATGACCTCAGGTGTTAAGTCCCGCAGTGCTCAGAGCTATTTGAGTCATTTGAACCGTTAAGCGTGTTCCCATCAAAGAAGAATGGGCTGTAAACAGATGATCGGGATATCGCACAAAACACATTGACTTTGGACGAATCGCGTACATGTTCAATAGCTGCATGTGGGTTCTGTAAGCACCAAATTTGAACATTGTGTTTGTTTACCTGACCACTAATATTGAAAGTCCCTTCATCACTGAACACGCGTTGTGAGAAAGTGTTATCATTGTCAAGAGCATCATGAATTACGTTAGAAAATGACACACGTTTGCGTTTGTCATCAGGAAGCAGAGCTTGTAATAGCTGTAACTTGTACTGCTTCATAACCAACAAACGACTCAAAACACACCACATTCTTATTGTAGGCAGTTTTAACTCTCGACTGGCACGACGAGTTGATTTTGAAGGACAACTCTGGAAAGCAGTTTCAATTCGTGCAACATTTTCTGTGGGAACGCGATGGCGGCCAGGGCTCTTTCCTTTACATACACATCCGGTATCTAGAAACTGTGGATACCAGCCTCGAATGTTCCACCCATTCGTAGGTGGTACCTCAACCTGAAAGGTCTTTGCACTGTAATCACGGAACTGCACTTCGCAAACTCGAGAACACAAAATGATATCTGCTGCGGAGTAGCCATTTTAAACATATGACGGTTACCATGAAAAACAGAAGACAACTGAAATCTAGCGGCTATTAATATAAACTAGACTACATATTCATTTCTCCAATACCCGAGCCGAATCGCAGTGATCGATAGTTTGTACAAAATAATACTTTGTAATACGTATATGGCAGTTATTAGAGTCGAGGGGCATGAAAGGGAAGCTGTGGTTGGAAAAGGTGTGAGACAGGGTTGTAGCCTCTCCCCGATGTTATTCAATCTGTGTATTGAGCAAGCAGTAAAGGAAGCAAAAGAAACATTTGGAGTAGGTATTAAAATTCATGGAGAAGAAGTAAAAACTTTGAGGTTCGCCGATGACACTGTAATTCTGTCAGAGACGGCAAAGGACTTGGAAGAGCAGTTGAACGGAATGGACAGTGTCTTGAAAGGAGGATATAAGATGAACATCAACAAAAGCAAAACGAGGATAATGGAATGTAGTCAAATTAAATCGGGTGATGCTGAGGGAATTAGATTAGGAAATGAGACACTTAAAGTAGTAAAGGAGTTTTGCTATTTAGGAAGTAAAATAACTGATGATGGTCGAAGTAGAGAGGATATAAAATGTAGACTGGCAATGGCAAGGAAAGCGTTTCTGAAGAAGAGAAATTTGTTAACATCGAATATAGATTTATGTATCAGGAAGTCGTTTCTGAAAGTATTTGTTTGGAGTGTAGCCATATATGGATGTGAAACATGGACGATAACTAGTTTGGACAAGAAGAGAATAGAAGCTTTCGAAATGTGGTGCTACAGAAGAATACTGAAGATAAGGTGGATAGATCACGTAACTAATGAGGAGGTATTGAATAGGATTGGGGAGAAGAGAAGTTTGTGGCACAACTTGACTAGAAGAAGGGATCGGTTGGTGGGACATGTTTTGAGGCATCAACGGATCACAAATTTAGCATTGGAGGGCAGCGTGGAGGGTAAAAATCGTAGAGGGAGACCGAGAGATGAATGCACTAAGCAGGTTTAGAAGGATGTAGGTTGCAGCAGGTACTGAGAGAAGAAGAAGCTTGCACAGGATAGAGTAGCATGGAGAGCTGCATCAAACCAGTCTCAGGACTGAAGACAGCACCAACAACAATACGCATATTCAGAAGCACCCTGTAATGAGGAAGCACAGAATTGTTTGTGCCAAAAAAATGCTGAATCCACTTTGAGTTTGTGCACCAAGCACATCGGACGATGTGCCAAGCGAAAGACTAGACTGTGCGTCCAACTCTGGGCGTGATAGGATGCGAACTAGGCGTTCCAGCGTTCACCGTTTCCTTCACACCGCTTGTTCCCGCTCCCTTGCTCGTGCACTTGGCTAACGTCGTGAAATGGTAACTGTCGAACGTGCTTTGTGCGCAGAATCAATGTGTATTCAGCATTTTATTTACCCGAACAATTCTGCACTTTCAATAATGGCTCAAATGGCACATGGGACTTAACTTCTGACGTCATCAGTCCCCTAGAACTTAGAACGACTTAAATCTAACTAACCTAAGGACATCACACACGTCCACGCCCGAGGTAGGATTCGAACCTGCGACCGTAGCGGTCGCGCGGTTCCAGACTGTCGCGCCTAGAACCGATGCATAGAACAGATGTATAATAACGTCACAACATTACTTTATGAACAGTTTCAAATATAATTTGATTAAATCTGGAAAGGTTACAATTTGAAAAGAAACGAAATACACCATTAACAAAATAAAAAATACATAAATACAACAAAGATTACTTTATATTTCTTAAAAATAAAAGAAATCATATATAGAAAAAGATAAGTAGACTATAACCATAGGATATATTTATCTGGGGAACGACTCATTAAACAACCCGAAATGACAATTGGAACTGAAGGAGAGACTTACCGGGCACATATCGAGTATTTCCAGCTTAGTTTTGAGAATTGCTTCTTGAGAATACCGCTTCATCGGACATGATTGAATTTGGTATTAAATATGCTACACATTCTGCTATGGGTAAAATTTCAAAATGAAAAGCAAAATAGCGGGGGTGGGGTGGGGGGTGGGGGGTGGGAGGTGGTGAGTGGTTGGAAGGGATTCCGAAAAAAATAACTTTTTCGACAAATGATGGTGCACAGTTGCAACATAGTTTAAAAATTACAGAAATCTCATTTTTTTCTAATGTCTTATACTATTGCAACGGTATTCATTTTTAAACTATTAAACTCAGTCTTGTTCAAGAGCCCCCCCCCCCCGCCCCCCTCCTTAACGGCTGTTTGGGCACATATAAAAAAAAAAATGTGTCTCGTATTTTACACTACAGTACAACAAAATGGCTCTGAGCACTACGGGACTCAACTGCTGTGGTCATCAGTCCCCTAGAACTTAGAACTACTTAAACCTAACTAACCTAAGGACATCACACACATCCATGCCCGAGGTAGGATTCGAACCTGCGACCGTAGCAGTCGCACGGTTCCGGACTGCGTGCCTCGAACCGCGAGACCACCACGGCCGGCTACAGTACAACATATTAAAAGTTGATAAAAATCAAAGTGGGATCAACAAACTGTTGGCAGCAGCTACTCTTTGGAATGCACAGGATAAAAAGGAAAGGCATTGCTTCAGGGCGCTATGATGAAGAGTATGCTGCGTATCGTTGCAGGAAACAAGTTTTCACGTGATGTAAATGCACAAGTCTTCCAAAAAAATCACAAAAAATCAATAAATCTTTTTTTTTAGTTTAGCGAAGATTAATTAGTACTGATTTGCATTTACCTACATCCCAGCTGTTACCTTTTAAGGCTTTCGATTTTTAAATGTGACTAATTTCATGCGGATTAAAATAGAATCAGAGGAATTTCAAAAATTACTATCCCTCCCCCCTCTCCCCAAGGCCTGAATGAATAAGCGTACCCCAACTGTCTGCATGTAGTGTTATTCTTGTGAAGGTGGGGAATGAAAGTTTTCGAAATGTTTGCAAATCATGTAACTGGGGCTGGAATTGGTTACCACAGCAGTAGAGCAGAGTTTTCATTCAACTGCGAGGGTCCCAATTTTTCACTATTTGTCCCGGTGTCCCGTAAAGGATCTATCGGGATGCTAAATGTCTTGACTTTCAACTAAGAATATCGAAGATTTATTTTCTACTGGTTCAGCATATTACTTTTTAATATGTAAAACATAAGCAATCGCCAACGGCTTCCGCTCTTTCTATGTGTAGTTTATTTGTCTGCAGTTCGCAAGGCTGTTTAACAAACAATCTTCACTTCTTCATATACTTTAGCAACATAAGTTCCATAAATTCGTTTATTGTCGCAGTGACAGTCTGTTTTATGATAGTGTACGAGTTCTCACTGATTTGTGATGCCAAAAGAGAAACGCAAGTTTCTCTTTCAGTCACGGGTACACAGAAATATGGCCGTACACGAAAAGCCGCAATACAGATGGGGAAGCATTTTGCAAACTTTGTTCTTGTTATTTTTCAGTTGAACATGGTGGAAAAAAAGTCGTAAGTCATCATATTGACATCCAAAAGCACAGAAAAAGTATTCAAGGATAGGCATCGTATTAAGCCTGAGAGCATAGCGAAAGTATTTAACGATAGCCATCCGGTTAAAAACTAACTTTTTGTGTAATGCCGTATATGAAAGATGAAACACTCGTTGCTACCGCTGAAATAACAGGATATAGAAATTTAAAACATCACCATTCATATAAGTCCCTTGAGTGCACTACGAAATTGTGGCCAGCTACGTATCCCGATTCAATAACTGATAAAAATTAAAAGTGCCACAGGAACAAAACCCACAGTAATAATCAAACATAATCGTGCTCCACATTCTGTACTCATTTGCACTTTGAACTTGACAAAAAAAAATCCGTTTTATGGACTGTCAACTGATGGTGGCAGTCACAAAGCACTGAAGTTATGTCCTATTGTTGCTCATCATTTTGAGGCAGGTGAGCCGATAAAAACTACGGTAATAATGCTGGATTCTGTACAAAATGAATCGTCGGAGACTATGTGCAAATTACGCATTTCATCACCCACAAATCTCAAAATTAATTTTAAAAACCGTGTAGCATTTTGCGGCGAGAACTGCAGCACCAGCTTCTGAGGGGTAAACCGTAAGGGTGATGACAACATATGCAGTTTCGTTTCAGCTGCTGCAGACATTTTATTAATCGACATCTAGTTAACTGTGGTGAAATTTTTTTACTAGTTTTCCATCTACAGAGTCAGAACCTCAAGACTTACTGACTTTTGTGAATTTGTTGACATCTGTTATAGATAACTGTCGTCACCGTCTAAAACCAGATGCCTGCAGTCAAGAGATTTATACAGCCGTTGGGAGCTCTGAAGTCTTTTCCTTGTCAGAAGTAAAACACCTCCGTAGAAATTTTCTCTGATTCTTTAAATGAGGTTATTTTCGTCTTATTCATCATCGATTAACTTTGTTTAGTAAGAAAACTCAGAGTAGTAATACATCAGTGACTGAACTAAAGCTCATTATTGAGAAAACAATAATTTCTCGACAAGAGAAAGAAAACCGTTGTTATGTTTGAAAAGTAAAAAAGTAAAAAAAGAACTGAAAATGCAGAAGGTCATTTCTGTAAACTAAACATGAAAAATTACACCCTGACGTAAAAGACTTTTATGAAACTGCCATTATTTATCTTCAAAAATGGTCTCCTTAAATGTCACGTTTTGACGTTTCTGTGCGGATATCGTTGATTGAATTACTGAGATAGGAAGATAGAGGACATTGGTTTATTTAAAAGGAAAAGAAAGTGATATTTTGAGTTAGCAATGTTTGATCAATATGCGCATTTGAAAACTTTTCCGGCTTCAGAAGTTTCAGATGAAAATTGGAATCATATTACTTGCTCAGAATTTTTGAGAAAAACAGAGCTCAGCATTCAGTAGTCAGAATTGCTGAAGATACACAAATGTACGTTTTCAGATGTAGGACACATTTCTCATGATGAAAGAATTTTTCACATAATGATTCCTCAATGGACTGACGAAAGGAATCGTTTGGATGTACGAGTAATTGAGAGCACCTACAGTGTACCTACAACTTTCAAATGAGCTGTGCAGAATTTTGTAATTATGCAAGTGAACAAAGTGATCTTTTATAAGCTGTCATACTCCGAGAAGTATGACTGTTCCATAAAATAATCTGTGTAAAAAAGGTATATGCAAGCAACTCTTGGTGCACTATATTCTTTTCAAATAAATTTATAGAAGTGTTATGCTCACTAGTGACGAATATGTTAATTTATCTAGGCGTTCGAAGTCCTTCCTCACCCTCGACTGATGGCTGAATTTCTGTGGATTTTGTCTCGAATTTAGTACCAACATTTACAGCATCCCTAACGTGAAGTTATGTGGGAAACCGCCTAAAAACCACATCCAGGCTGGCCAACACATAGACCCACCTCGCTAGTCCGACGGGCGGATTCAATTTTTGCCGGAGCACCTCCCTACGCCAGTTTGACACGCGCGGCTATCCACGCAGCTAAGCATAGACGCTGCCACGTCAAGTAAATACCTAGGGATAACAATTACGAACAACTTAAATTGGAAAGATTGCATAGACAAGACTTCGTCTTATTCGCAGAACACTTAGAAAATTCCAGAAATCCACTAATGATACTACCGACTCCACATTTGTCCGTCCTCTGCTAGAATATTGCAGTGCGGTGTACTATATTTACCAGATACGATTCACGAAGCTCATTGAGAAAGTTCAAGGAAGGTCAGCTCGTCTTGTACTATAGCGAAATAGGGGAGAGAATATCACGGATATGATACTCGAGCTGGAATGGAAATCATTAAAAGAAAAGCGGTTCCCAATGCGGTGAGACCTTTACAAATTTTTAATATCAAGCTTTCTCCTCTCAATGCGAAAAACGTTTTTTGACACGTTAATCCAGTGTCTGTATTTGACAGTGTCTGTAAACTTTACAGATACCTTCAAATAAAGACACTACAGTCATGTACGTCATGCCAAAGCAATACAACATGGTAAAACTAAATAAGTCTCTCCCTGTGTAGTAATCACATAGTTGTGCGAGTGCTGTGGGAAGCAGACGCTGCTATACATGGAAGTTTAATTCTTTTCGTTAAACGGGGTCGGATAGGCGAAGCGATGCCTGCACGTTAGTTCAGTGTGTTCAGTCAGAGGACTTATTGCCATCTGTAATGAAAAAAAGAACTGAGTGAAGCATTAAAAGGCTAACTTGTCCAGGTGCCATGTGACGTCCGCCCAGACGAAAAAAGAAGGTCGTTCATGGCGACCGCTAGAATAGAGCGGAGATGCAGGGTGAGTCCCGGGCAGCACAAATTTTCATTTGTTTCCCGTCAATTGTATAGTTTTGATGATACCGTATTCACAGTCCGGTAATATATTTCAGGATATTTTGTTGACGTCCATCTACAAAGGGAGAAATGATCATCCTAATAATATAAGAAAAAAAAACAGAGCTAACAAGGAGTGAATTAAGTGTTCGTTTTCTTCCGCGCGCTGATCAAGAGGGGAGAGAAATAGTGTGGAAGTGGTTCGATGAGCCTATGCCAGGCACTTGAGTGTAAATCGCAGAATAGCCAGATGGAGGCGTAAGAGAAGGCTGATGTGAGCTACCGTCTTTCGGAATGGTCATCACCTCACCTGAATGAAAGTGACTGATATATCAACGCAGACTGCAGACGTGTCGACGAAGAGTGGTGCACCATTCACAAACATGTGACACAACGTAATTCAAATGGTCGTAAATAGATCCTGGGCCCTGACAATGAGGTCACGACTAAGGGTTTCAAATCGGTTAGGTATTGCTTCTGTCACTGAATGCAGATAGTGAAGATACTACTATAGTACAATTTTTTTCTTTCTCTTTGCTTTTCACAGAAAGGAGAACTGAGCTAGTACAGATTTTGTGTCTTTCTATATACGTTTTATAATTACCATCGAAGACTCTGTTATTTTTCATTTTCTGCTGTTGTGTGCTTACAGTAAATCTACGTGCATAGTAGTTGCGTGTTAACGTAACATTGCAACATCACTTAGGAGTGTCAAATATTGTCGTCCACGTAGTATTCAGCGACCGATGAGCTCTGAAGGAATTACACGAATTGGACGGCAATTGCTAGGTGTGATGTGCATGTACAGACATACAAATGATTACAGTTTCAGAAAAATTTGATTATATACTCAAGATAAAAGCCTTCACAAATTGTGCGAGTCAGTAACTCGGTGGTCCCCTGGTGGCCGTTATGCAAGCAGTTATTCGGCTAGGCATTAACTGACAGAGTTGTTAGATGTCATTCACAGGGTTATCGTGGCAAATCCTGTCTGGGGTGCCATTTCTTATTACAGCAGGATCCCTCTGGTTGTCTTCCGCGGCACTCGTAGAGTACTGCGGCACTTCGTCGGTATTTACGCCCCGTTTTGTTGCCTTTCGTCGCAAGCCAGCCTGGGCGTACATTTCAGTAAGACAATGTCCATCCACGCACGGCGAGAGTTTCTACTGCTTGTTTTGTACCCCGCCTGGAAGGCGGCGCGTGGCTCTGCTCCTGAAAACTGAAGGGTGGACCGAATGTAGGATGCCGGGAGGAGCAGGTGCGGCAGAACACTTGGTACTGCAAATTAAGGTGGTTTTACTATCTTTGGCTGAGATGAGCTCGTACGTGCGAAACCGTACATCAATCAAACATTGGCTAGAAGGTACAAAGTAAAATCTGTAGTGGCTTGCCCGCTATGAAATAGATACAATGTTGCTTGGTCGTCTCCTCGGAATCAAATGGGCTGAATCCGGAGCGGAGCTGCACAGCGCCGGCTAGAGGGCGCTATCGTCGGTGTCGGTGCCAACCTAGCAGAGCGCGCCTACGTTGTGGCACGGTAGTTATCGATACCACAGCTTGTCTTCTGGCTTGCCAAACTCTACCTTGGCCAGCAAGGTCGGCGGATCTCTCCCCACCTGAGAACGTTCGGAGCATTATGAACAGGGCCCTCGAAGCAGCTCGGGATTTTGACGATCTAACACTCCAGTAGGAGAGAACTTGGCACGATATCCTTCAGGAGCACATCCTACGATTCTATCAATCAGTGCTAAGCCGAATAACTGCTTGTAAAGGGCCAGAGGTGGATTAACGTGTAACTGACTTGCTCAGTTTGTGAAGATCTTCTCTCGAATAAATCATCCAGTTTTTCTGAAGCTGTCATAATTTTGTTACAAACTATTATTTCAGAAAGTAATAGCCGGCCGGAGTGACCACGCGGTTCTAGGCGCTACAGTTTGGAGCCGAGCGACCTCTACGGTCGCACGTTCGAATACTGCCTCGGGCATGGATGTGTGTGATGTCCTTAGATTAGTTAGGTTTAATTAGTTCTAAGTTATAGGCGACTGATGACCTCAGAAGTTAAGTCGCATAATGCTCAGAGCCATTTTTTTTTCAAAAAGTAATGGTCTGAAAGCTACGATATTTGAGCAGTGGAGTTACGTGACTGGTAAGTGGTTGTTTTCGGTGCGTAGTGAACTTAATAGACGCGTGGATCAAAGAAATTTTTTCTGTCAGCTGCTACCTCATGTAGTATTTACTGAAAGGTACGATTTGTGGGCACTGGAGTAACGTGTTTACCTTTTGGACTGTTTTCGGGGTGTAGCGCGGACTGTACCGTGCAAATTTACTGACGTCCTTCTCACTATAAACTAAACGTTCGAATAGTGGTGAGAAATTGTTAAAAAAGCCGTTTTTTGAGCACTTTTGATCTTCATCAACGACTACACGTATTTCAGTCAGTGAGGACACTGTAAATGACGCACATGTACGTACAAGTGGCCATTTTAAGAAGACAATTCCAAACACAATTACGAGTAAGCACTACATTAAAATTGTTTGTGCGCCGCCAATGTGGGATGACGACTGGCCATTCCCAAGAAATAAAACTGAAGGGAATAAAAGTCAGGACGATTTTTGTACAATAAATTTGTAATATCACCTGTATCTCTCATACTCATATCAATAATATTGTAACTTCATAGATATTCTTTGTATCTATGGTCTTTATTAAATAAGCGCGGAACGTGTTGCATTTCCCCCTCCTTTTGCCCTACCTCAAGAGAAGACACTTGTGTTAGTTCTTTCCCCTCAGACCAACGCCATTTGTTATCATCTGCTACTCTGACAGCGTTTCACTTAAGTAATATTGTAACTGTCATTTTTATCACAGATAACTAATCCCATTGTAGATGATGTGATTTTATTCTCCAGCTATCTATACGATGTTCTTTTATGAATAATAGTATGTATCCTCTGGCGGTAAAAAGTGTTAAGCGTTATTATTTGTTTAAATCAATCATATCAAAATTAACGGCCTCAGAAAATATGTTTATGTGATATTGACATTGCCAATAATATATGAAGAAAGCTTTACATTGCCACTAATACATAAATATAGCTTTAAGTAAATATTATCTATGTTGCTTGACAGCTGATATTCTTAGATATGTATGCAGTGTCTCCTCATTGTGATAACTCTGAAAGTACTGAGAGTAAAAAATCTTTATTTCATTAACAAAAATATACTCAAAAGACTGAGTAATTATTAAGGAAAAGGGATACTTCGCCGACAGCCAATTTTTCCTTCATCGGACATTAGGACTCGTCAATTACTGTCAGAAAGACTTATCTAAAGAACATACTTTTTTTTGTTTTTTTTTTTCTTTTATCTTTTTTTTTTTGCTACAGTCTCTTTTATTAAGTTTAGAAATTAAATTTTCAACGACTGCACCATGAATTTGGTGACAGAGCAGAGTACGTTAGGCGATGTTTTGGCCTAGAGAACCTTTCATTTGTACAGTTTCAACAGTGTAATAAAATGTTACATCAAAACATTGGCGATGCTTATCAGAACGTCTAATGAGGCGATTCAGAGGGCACATCCTGATCAGTAAACACCCTGACAGCCAACGAAGAGGCGTAAATCACTCATACCAAACTCACCTTAATAACGTGAGGGTATCAGGGTACAGCTATAATTTCGGAAGGAAGGGTATGAAAACTGGCAGCCGATTAGGTATTTCTGTGGCACATACCGGCAGTTATTTGTTTAAGTTCAAAAATGGCCTTGAGCACTAAGGGATTTAACTTCTAAGGTCATCAGTCTCCTAGAACTTAGAAATACTTAAACCTAACTAACCTATGGACATCACACACATCAATGCCCGAGTCGGGATTCGAACCAACGACCGTAGCCACCGCGCGGTTCCAGACTTAAGCGCCTAGTACCGCTCGTCCACACAGGCCGGCTTTGTTTAAGTATAAAAGGCGTGAAGAAGAACAACATACAGGAGAAGCGGGGGACGCATGAACAAATTCCTGCAATAACGGAAATGTAAACTAGAAAAAATTAGCAATAACAAGTACATGGAACAACATTCATTAGCAGGACGTGATTTAGTAATTCTGAGCTGTCGAACAGCTGCATTGTGACCGACGCCTCTGGATGAGCCCAGATGATCACGCAACTTATGGTTAACCAGTGTACTGACTGGCGTTTACAGCAATATGTTGTATTGGAAAGTGGTGACTGCCTACCGACAAATGAAAATTTGTGTCGCACCGGGACTCTAACCCACATTTCAGTAATAAGTTGCAGTATTTGAGCCGGCCGCGGTGGTCTGGCGGTTCTAGGCGCTCAGTCCGGAACCGCGCGACTGCTACTGTCGCAGGTTCGAATCCTGCCTTGGGTATGGATATGTGTGATGTCGTTAGGTTTAAGTAGTTCTAAGTTCTAGGGGACTGATGACCACAGATGTTAAATCCCATAGTGCTCAGAGCCATTTGAACAATTTTTTTGCAGCATTTGAAACAGTAGCTAATCATAAAAAATAATTGTATAAATTTGTTGAGTTAAGGAAAGTAGGTAGTAAATGAAGACAGTTCACATGTAACTTAATTAAAGCAATATGCAGTGGTGTATTATAGACATGAAAACCTCGTCATTTTGTAGAATCTCTTCCAATCAGTACATTATCAAAAATGCACTCCATGAGGTGCAAAGTAATTACGAAAGGAAGAGGACTTTAACATTATTACTGCCATAGGGCACTAAAAATTGTGGGGATAGGGAATGGCTCAGTTTAAATAAAATAGGAGGAACATCGGTTCACTGGTAGGATACAAGGAAAATGCAAGACGTGTTTGTTTGACCTGAGGAAGAGCTCCTAATAAACTTGAAGTGGCAGAAAGTAAGACATTAAAAATCCAAGAAGACCTAATTGTAAGATTTTAAGAACCAGTACTATATAAAGAATCTAGGGAGAAACTACCGCTCTTGTGTATACATCCCATACGGACCGTCCTGATGTCTTTAGTTTAACTACAGTGTTCACGGAGACATTTAAGTAATCATTTTTTCCCGCATTCCATACACGAATGGAACAGGTATTTCACAGCGATGTGCGGAGAAATGACGCAGATGTAGATGTGGGTGCACAGTGCACAGTAAAAGGTGTCAGAGAGTCACTGATGTGGCAAATAGAATTATTCTCAAAGAACCTAACAGGCAAAGATAATCAGTTCGCTGACTTCAGACATGACTTACTCTTTACAGGTAGAAACACAGAAAATACAGAGTAAGGTAATATACGACATAATTGGCGTCTCTGGAGAGACCATATCATACGCATGATTTCTTTTACTTTGTAAGATTTTATCCTGTGACAGTCATAGATTTGTCATACAGTGACACGTTTTACTGCAACCTGCTATCATCTGGATTTCTATAAACAATAAAATGATATTAAACAAAAATAACAAACGAACTACTAAATTAAAAGTTTTTAATGATTTGTATGCCTGTGGCTAAGAACATTCGAATAGTACCTTAATCAATATGAGAATATATGCATCTATTAGTGCCTAATGCGTAACCTCGTAACCTCTTCTTCTCATCGTGCTACGTTTCATTTGTGGGTCTCCCTTAGAATGAATTAGAACTTAGCTTAACGACAAGTGGAGAAAAGTCGTGACAATTGAATCTTAATAATTTCACGATGATAAATGGTTTCGTTGGTTACAGACCATCTTCATATAAATAGTAGTTGCGCAGCAGCCAGTCAGTTTCAGCACAAGAATAGCAACAAATTGGTAACATTGTATTAGATGCAGCGTGTATTAAACAATGGAAGTATTTGATGTACAACCATCATATATCAGATACTTACACATTGCTGTATGGAAAGTAAAACATAAGAAAAGGATCACAAATAAAATATTTATTGAAACTACTTAAGGAAAAAAATATGTATGAGAAATTTATATAATACACTAAGGGGAGTATGGATTTAGTCCGTGGTACTCGTTATAAAGTCAGTCACTGTTTCACATCGTCTGTTAATGGATCGTACCTGGCTTCTACTGTGTCCCCGAAGTGTTGACCTGCACTGACGGAAGTCCACCGACCAGGGAGAACCCCAGCAGACGAGAACCACTGGGCAACGCTGCGTCCAGACGAACGTTTTTGTGTGCCGGCGGTGTTCTTTTGTTATTAAGTACCCCGCTGGACGATTTTGTGTCCTTGCAGCTTGATGTCAATTACAGCTACGCATGTGAAAAACTTTCTAAGTACCGTGCTTTGTTGAGGGCAGACAAGCAGAGACTACGATGGAGCGGATATCAATTATTAAATGACGCTTGTTATGAACGGTTCGAGAGCACTGTGTTGTTTCCCAGATCTTCTTTCCGTCCAAATGTCAACGACAGAGTGAATGAATCTGTAAACTGCCGAGTTCCCGGAAAGCTAATGAACTGAGGACAGATTTCCATTTCCTCCCTAATTTAGTGCTCGTACCTCGTTTATCCAGAATCTCATACAGTTTTCATTTACTGTGGGGAGTGCCACGTAACCAACTCTGCTGTAGAATCTGGCTGCTACGACACGTATGTAATTTATTTAAATGGGAAACAAAATGTGTCGCCCTCCACTATCGAATTGCGCTGTTCGTCGTTTCTGCTTTATTTTCAGCTCTCGAGTGCGGGGCATATACCCTAGGGACAATTTCTACCGGTCAGGAAAGAACTGTCCGGATAATTTTCGTAAGTCTGACACGAAATAAGTTACTCATCCATCTTAAAGTAGGAGAAGAGTTCCTTCCTCTCTTTCCAAAGACAGAGACATTTCAATAAAAAAAATTCTCAGTAAGTCACGTTATGAACAGCAGTGAATACTAGGAAATTCTGCATGACTTGAATACTCCGGCGATAAACAAAGAGCTCCAAAGACGATGAATACAAGTTAGTCCCTTTTTAGTCAAAATGCCGCTAAACGTTGCCTTATCATAGGTCTGCATGCTTTTATGAAACAATTCATCCTCAAAAGTAAACCATGAGGTGGGATACATCCGAACAATGAAGCGAATAAAGAGGTTTCGATGCGAAATGACCGATCACCTTTACAAGATTCTTACGTCAGAATAAGGAAGCAATCGGGAAATAAATCTGGAAGTGATTCTGTATTGAAAAAAAAGGCATTACGTTTCGAGTCGGTATACGGCCTAAAAATCCACCCTCAAACTTTCCGAGGTGGCCACTGAAACAGCAGAGAAATGCGTGCACAGTTGTATTCATTACATAGAAAGTGAGAAGGGTAAGGCTAACACAATCATTAATGAGAGTGATCTATATATGAAAAAACTAACTGTTGTTGGATAGCTGCTCTCACTGTGACCATCTCGTAGAGCAGTTTCACAAGAAAATTCGCTGCAGGATTGGATCCAAAAAATTATATTTGACAACGTGAATAACAGAAATATATAAATGACTGTGAAATATAAATCGAAGGTAGAAATGATCTTAGTAACTATTAGCTATGTAAAGAAAAGTACCTGTCTTAATCGTATCAGTTCACAGGGAATAAGTCACACCATTGAAGTCAAAGCACAAATCTGGATAGAAAAATATTAAAAACTGCTCTACCTGAAGTAGAGTCAACTGCAGTAGAGTCTTATTGTTTCTTGCGCGTTTCCGTGTTTATGCATAAAACTTTTTCGTGAAGAAGCATTTTTTTTTCATCAGTCATTCAGTTGATTTCATGTCATCTGCATTTGTTCCTGTCTTCGTCGAAACTTTTGTCTACGTAGATTATGCGTGTCTATTACTTCGGACATCTTCTATAATCTGTTTTACAAATATTGATCTTCGTATGGGCAAACAATTTCTATGGTTTTGCTGTTCCACGTAGACTCATTTTCAAAATATTCAAGTCCCTTGTCTAATGTTCCAGTATTTCGTCACGTTTTCTGGTCGTCTTTTCTTTCTAGTACTTCATTTCATATTATTTTTGCGTTATTTCTTTGTAACATCTTTCGATGTCAGTCTATTTGAAATATTACCAATTTCAGTTTTCCAGTCTCTTGCAGCATACGTTTCACTGACAAACACTGTTGTGCTCTAGATGTATTGCTTAATATGCGTTTTCCTCAGTTTCATATAATTTTTTAAGACAATTAGATATCTTATTGCTAAAGAAAGCGTTTTTCGCCAGCTCCAATTTACGGCCAAAATCCCCTAGGCTCTATCCGTTTCGTGTGTCCTTATTTCCTAGAGAGAAGAAGTCTTCAGTTTCTTTCTGTGTGTAATCCAGAACATACATGATTCAGAAATTAATGATGTCCTTCCCACAACTCATTAGCTTTCACATATTTGCTACATTTATTCTTCATACAACATATTATGATATTAGGTGATAAACCCGGCAGGAGACGGATACTGGCAGAAGTAAAGCTGTGAGTGGCGGGCGTGAGTCATGGTTCGGTAGCTCAGATGGTAGAGCACTTGCCCTTGAAAGGCAAAGGTCCCGAGTTCGAGTCCCGGTCGGGCACACAGATTTAATCTGCCAGGAAGTTTCATATCAGCGCACACTCCGCTGCAGAGTGAAAATCTCATTCTGGAAACTTCCCCCAGGCTGTGGCTAAGCCATGTCTCTGCAATATCCTTTCTTTCGGGAGTGCTAGTTCTGCAAGTTTCGCAGAAGAGCTTCTGTAAAGTTTGGAAGGTAGGAGACGGATACTGGCAGAAGTAAAGGTGTGAGTGCCGGGCGTGAGTCGTGCTTGTTTGGTTCAGATGGTAGAGCACTTGCCCGCGAAAGGCAAAGGTCCCGAGTTCGAGTCTCGGTCGGGCACACAGTTTTAATCTGCCAGGAAGTTTCATATCAGCGCAAATTCCCTTGCAGAGTGAAAATCTCATTCTGGAAACATCCCCCAGGCTGTGGCTAAGCCATGTCTCCGCAATATCCTTTCTTTCGGGAGTGCTACTTCTGCAAGTTTCGCAGAAGAGCTTCTGTAAACTTTGGAAGGTAGGAGACAGTTACTGGCAGCTGTGAGTGGCGGGCGTGAGTCGTGCTTCGGTAGCTCAGATGGTAGAGCACTTGCCCGCGAAAGGCAAAGGTCCCGAGTTCGAGTCTCGGTCGGGCACACAGTTTTAATCTGCCAGGAAGTTTCATATCAGCGCAAATTCCCTTGCAGAGTGAAAATCTCATTCTGGAAACATCCCCCAGGCTGTGGCTAAGCCATGTCTCCGCAATATCCTTTCTTTCGGGAGTGCTACTTCTGCAAGTTTCGCAGAAGAGCTTCTGTAAACTTTGGAAGGTAGGAGACAGTTACTGGCAGCTGTGAGTGGCGGGCGTGAGTCGTGCTTCGGTAGCTCAGATGGTAGAGCACTTGCCCGCGAAAGGCAAAGGTCCCGAGTTCGAGTCTCGGTCGGGCACACAGTTTTAATCTGCCAGGAAGTTTCATATCAGCGCAAATTCCCTTGCAGAGTGAAAATCTCATTCTGGAAACATCCCCCAGGCTGTGGCTAAGCCATGTCTCCGCAATATCCTTTCTTTCGGGAGTGCTAGTTCTGAAAGTTTCGCAGAAGAGCTTCTGTAAAGTTTGGAAGGTAGGAGACAGATACTGGCAGAAGTAAAGCTGTGAGTGGCGGGCGTCAGTCGTGCTTCGGTAGCTCAGATGGTAGAGCACTTGCCCTTGAAAGGCAAAGGTCCCGAGTTCGAGTCTCGGTCGGGCACACAGTTTTAATCTGCCCGGAAGTTTCAGATCAGCGCACACTCCGCTGCAGAGTGATAATCTCATTCTGGAAACATCCCCCAGGCTGTGGCTAAGCCATGTCTCCGCAATATCCTTTCCTTCGGGAGTGCTAGTTCTGCAAGTTTCGCAGAAGAGCTTCTGTAAATTTTCTAAGGTAGGAGACGGATACTGGCAGAAGTAAAGCTGTGAGTGGCGGTCGTGAGTCGTGCTTCGTTAGCTCAGATGGTAGAGCACTTGCCCTTGAAAGGCAAAGGTCCCGATTTCTAGTCTCGTTCAGGCACACAGTTTTAATCTGCCAGGAAGTTTCATATCAGAGCACACTCCGCTGCAGAGTGAAAATCTCATTCTGGAAGATCCTATTTGCCAACAAGAGGAGCTTAGTCGAAATATTAAGGTGCATAGAATAACTGAATGTCACGACCCTGACGGTGATGGAATATCGAAACGTGGCTATATTATTTCCTACTAACTACGAAAATAATCCAGGGAGATGAAATATTTACCGAAAATATCTGAATGTGTGACTTGATCACAGCTTTAGATATTTAGAAATTATTCACTAAGTTAAGGATTTTTACTTGCATGACGGGGAAGACCTACACAAGAGCTCACTTATTTGTTACGCAACCACGAAACATTAATTGTGCAAAAAAAATAAGAAAGCATACGTAACTGGTTTTTGAATCACCAGTCTCCTGAATGCTTTGAGGTGGGCAGCCGCGTATTCCTCTCCAGTGCTAGCCTTTTCATCTCAGTTACTTGCAACCTACGTCCTCAATTATTTGCTGGATTTATTCCAATTTCTGTCTTCCTCTACAACTTTTGTCCTTTACAGATCTCTCCAGGATGGTGGAAGCTATTCCTTGATGTCTTGATAGATGTCCTATCATCCTGTCCGTTATTCTTGTCAGTGTTTTCCATACATTTCTTTAATTTCTGATTCTACGGAGAACCTTCTCACTCTTTACCTTATCAATCCACCTAATTTTCAACATTCATCTACAACACCACATTTCAAATGCTTCGATTCTCTACAGTTAACCGCGTGAGGTGGTACAATGGTTAGCACCCTATACTTGCATTTGGGAGGACGACGGTACAAACTCCCGTCCAGCCATTCTCATTTAGGTTTCCCGTTATTTCCCCAAATCACTTGAGGCAAATGCCAGGATGGTTCCTTCCAAAGGGCACGGCCGACTTCTTTCTCCAGCCTTCTCTTGTCCGATAGGACCGATGACTCTGCTGTTCTGTTCCCTCCCCCCAAATGAACCAACCAACCAGTATTTCCTGTTCCGGCTTTCCCTAGGCAGATTTTCACTACCATGCAATGCTGTGCTCCAGATGTACAGCCATCTTCTTCAAATTAAGGCCTATGTTTGACACAAGTAGACTTCTTAGCTAGGAACGCCCTTTTTTTCCGTGCTAGTGTGCTTTTGATGTCCTCCTTGCTCCGTTTCTGCTAGGTAGCACAATTCCTTAACATCGTCTACTTCGTCATCACCAATTCTGATTTTAAGTTTCTCGTTGTTCTCATTTCTGATACTTCTCATTACTTGCGATTTTGTTCGATTTCCTCTTAATCCACTCTAACGGATCTCTCTTGGTTCTTGTAAATGTTGTATATTACCCGTCTTCCACAACAGCTTACCCTTAATTTTCTCAGAATTTCGAACATCTTGCCCGATTTGACATTGTGGAACGCTTTCTCCAGGTCGACAGAAAACCAGATCCTGTAATTCTTCGTCATTTTGACTGTCGACAGCCATGTAATCAGTGACTCTTAACTTCGATAGCCTTTCACCTTGAATTTTAATTCCACTCTTGAGCCATTCATTTATTTCCTTCATTGCTTCTTTGATGTATAGGTTGAACAGTAGGGGTGAAAGACTACAACATACTCCGTAGATTGCTACACGGCCACGGTGGCGCGCCGAGTTCGATATGTCTGAGGAATAAAACGTTGCGAATGGGGTTTTCAATTAAAAGTTATGAAGTACAGGTCTGTACTACTCTTGCCGCGTGGAGGTGGTGCTGTTGAATACTCAACACCCATTAAGTATCGTGTCATAAATTACGATTGTTTCACCAATCTATATTCCTCTGATTACAGCGCCATCAGTGGCGGAACGAAGAAGATGCTTCGTACTAAATGTTCATAGATTTTTCGGTAAAATCGTAGTTTGCAATAAAAAACGGGGGTTCCCATTCATGAAGTTATCCAGCCCACACCGCCTCGCGAACCACACACGAGGCGGGATGGGGGTAGTGTTTGGTATCATTGAATGTCCCCAACCATTACAAACAAATGCGAATCATACCTTTCTTTGGTACGATGTGTGGTTTACGAGATATTTCAATGTCTTCAGTTGTTGTTGTTGTTGTCTTCAGTCCTGAGACTGGTTTGATGCAGCTCTCCATGCTACTCTATCCTGTGCAAGCTGCTTCATCTCCCAGTACCTACTGCAACCTACATCCTTCTGAATCTGCTTAGTGTACTCATCTCTCGGTCTCCCTCTACGATTTTTACCCTCCACGCTGCCCTCCAATGCTAAATTTGTGACCCCTTGATGCCTCAAAACATGTCCTACCAACCGATCCCTTCTTCTAGTCAAGTTGTGCCACAAACTTCTCTTCTCCCCAATCCTATTCAATACCTCCTCATTAGTTACGTGATCTATCCACCTTATCTTCAGTATTCTTCTGTAGCACCACATTTCGAAAGCTTCTATTCTCTTCTTGTCCAAACTAGTTATCGTCCATGTTTCACTTCCATACATGGCTACACTCCAAACAAATACTTTCAGACGACTTCCTGATACATAAATCTATATTCGATGTTAACAAATTTCTCTTCTTCAGAAACGCTTTCCTTGCCATTGCCAGTCTACATTTTATATCCTCTCTACTTCGACCATCATCAATTATTTTACTTCCTAAATAGCAAAACTCCTTTACTACTTTAAGTGTCTCATTTCCTAATCTAATTCCCTCAGCATCACCCGATTTAATTTGACTACATTCCATTATCCTCGTTTTGCTTTTGTTAATGTTCATCTTATATCCTCCTTTCAAGACACTGTCCATTCCGTTCAACTGCTCTTCCAAGTCCTTTGCCGTCTCTGACAGAATTACAATGTCATCGGCGAACCTCAAAGTTTTTACTTCGTCTCCATGAATTTTAATACCTACTCCAAATTTTTCTTTTGTTTCCTTTACTGCTTGCTCAATATACAGATTGAATAACATCGGGGAGAGGCTACAACCCTGTCTCACTCCTTTCCCAACCACTGCTTCCCTTTCATGCCCCTCGACTCTTATTATTGCCATCTGGTTTCTGTACAAATTATAAATAGCCTTTCGCTCCCTGTATTTCACCCCTGCCACCTTTAGAATTTGAAAAAGAGTATTCCAGTCAACATTGTCAAAAGCTTTCTCTAAGTCTACAAATGCTAGAAACGTAGGTTTGCCTTTTCTTAATCTTTCTTCTAAGATAAGTCGTAAGGTCAGTATTGCCTCACGTGTTCCAACATTTCGACGGAATCCAAACTGATGCTCCCCGAGGTCTGCATCTACCAGTTTTTCCATTCGTCTGTAAAGAATTCGCGTTAGTATTTTGCAGCCGTGGCTTATTAAACTGATAGTTCGGTAATTTTCACATCTGTCAGCACCTGCTTTCTTTGGGTTTGGAATTATTATATTCTTCTTGAAGTCTGAGGGTATTTCGCCTGTCTCATACATCTTGCTCACCAGCTGGTAGAGTTTTGTCATGACTGGCTCTCCCAAGGCCGTCAGTAGTTCTAATGGAATGTTGTCTACTCCGGGGGCCTTGTTTCGACTCAGGTCTTTCAGTGCTCTGTCAAACTCTTCACGCAGTATCGTATCTCCCATTTCGTCTTCATCTACATCCTCTTCTATTTGCATAATATTGTCCTCAAGTACATCGCCCTTGTATAAGCCTTCTATATACTCCTTCCACCTTTCTGCCTTCCCTTCTTTTCTTAGAACTGGGCTGCCATCTGAGCTCTTGATATTCATACACGTGGTTCTCTTCTCTCCAAAGGTCTCTTTAATTTTCCTGTAGGCAGTATCTATCTTACCCCTAGTGAGATAAGCTTCTACATCCTTACATTTGTCCTCTAGCCATCCCTGTTTAGCCATTTAGCACTTCCTGTCGATCTCATTTTTGAGACGTTTGTATTCCTTTTTGCCTGCTTCATTTACTGCATTTTTATATTTTCTCCTTTCATCAATTAAATTCAATATTTCTTCTGTTACCCAAGGATTTCTAGCAGCCCTCGTCTTTGTACCTACTTTATCCTCTGCTGCCTTCACTACTACATCCCTCAGAGCTACCCATTCTTCTTCTACTGTATTGCTTTCCCCTATTCCTGTCAATTGTTCCCTTATGCTCTCTCTGAAACTCTGTACAACCTCTGGTTCTTTCAGTTTATCCAGGTCCCATCTCCTTAATTTCTCACATTTTTGCAGTTCCTTCAGTTTTAATCTACAGGTCATAACCAATAGATTGTGGTCAGCACACACACACCAACAAACAAACAAACAAACAAACGCACACATTAAGAAACGTTTTGCATCACCTCGGTTCCGAGAGTTCCGGAACCTGTACAGAAAACTGGAATAGAGATCAACATAAACATCACTTCCACCCTTTTAATTGCGCATGAAAACAACACACTGCATGTTGTACCACCATGCAGCGAAACCTACAGAGGTGGTGGTCAAGATTGCTGAACACATTGGTACCTCTAATACCCAGTAGCCCGTCCTCTTGCATTTATGCATGCCTGTATTAGTCATGCCATACTATCCACAAGTTCAAGGCACTGTTGGTCCATATTGTTCCACTTCTCAAAAGTGATTCGGGGTAGATCCCTCAGAGTGGTTGGTGAGTCACGTCGTCCATAAACAGTCCTTTTCAATCCATCCCAGTTTATTGTCTGGAGAACATGCTGGCCACTCTAGGCGAGCGATGTCGTTATCCTGAAGGAAGTTCCTCACAACATGTGCACGATGGAGCGCTAATTTTCGTCCATGAAGACGAAGCCCTCGCCAATATGCTGCCGATTTGGTTGCACTATTGCCGGCCGCGGTGGTCTCGCGGTTCTAGGCGCGCAGTCCGGAACCGTGCAACTGCTACGGTCGCAGGTTCGAATCCTGCCTCGGGCATGGATGTGTGTGATGTCCTTAGGTTAGTTAGGTTTAAGTAGCTCTAAGTTCTAGGGGACTGATGACCACAGCAGTTGAGTCCCATAGTGCTCAGAGCCATTTGAACCATTTGGTTGCACTATCAGTCTGAGGCTGGCATTCACGTAACGTACAGCTGTTACGGCGCCTTCCACAACCATCAGCGGCGTACGTCAGCCCCACATAATGCCACCCCAAAACAGCAGGGAACCTCCACCTTGCTGCACTCGCTGGACAGTGTGTCCAAGGGGTTCAGCCTGATCGGGTTGCCTCAAAACACGTCTCCGACGATTGTATGGTTGAAGGCATATGCGACACTCATCGCTGAAGAGAACGTGATGCCACTCCTGACAGGTCCACTTGGCATGTTGTTGGACCCATCTGCACAGAGCTGCATGGCGTCGTGGTTGCAAAGTTGTACCTCGCCATGGACGTCTGGAGAGAAGTTGCGTATCATGCAGCTTATTGTGCACAGTTACAGTCGTAACATGACGTCCTGTGGCTGCATGAAAAGCATTATTCAACGTGGTGGCGTTGCTGACAGGTTTCCTACGAGCTATAATCCGTAGATAGCGGTCATCCACTGAAGTAGTAGCCCTTGGGCGGCCTGAGTGGGCCATGTCATCGGCAGTTCCGGTCTCTCTGTATCTCCTCCATGTCCGAACAACATCGCTTTGTTTCGTTCCGAGACCCCTGGACACTTCCCTTGTTGAGAGCTCTTCCTCTCATAATGTAACAGTGCGGAAACGATCGAACTGCGGTATTGACCGTCTAGGTATGGTTGAACAACTGGCAACACGGGCCGTGTACCTGCTTCCTGGCGGAATGAATGGAACCTCTCAGCTGTCGGACCCCTTCATTCTAATAAGCGCTGCTCCTTCATGGTTGTTTACACCTTCGGCCGGGTTTAGTGACATCTCTGAACAGTCAAAGGTACAATGTCTGTGATGCACTGTCAACGGTCAACATCTATCTTCAGAAGTTCTGGGAACTGGGGTGATACAAAACTTTTTTTGATGTGTGTACATAGAGGGTTTCATTCCAAAAATAGACAAACAATGCCTGTAAGCACATGTTTACGGTTCTAATCCTTGTGCCCACTCCCCCACCCGTTACTCAGACAAAAATTCTTTATCCGCCCCTGTATGTGCTGTATCAGATGTGGATACTGCCTGAGAAATTTATTTCACAGCTATGTAGTAGCACAGAAGTAATGCATTTAAAACTCGTGCATGATGCGGAATATCCGCTGGAATTCGCATTTATTTTGGAGGAATGGAGAAAAGCAGTAGGGCTCGACCCGAGTATTTATAATTCTAAACAAAAGTTGGTCAAAATATATAAGGTCGTGAGAAATAGTTAATGATATGACGATAAAGCTCAGTCCAAGAGCTAGAGACATCAATATAGTTGCAGAGTATGCCCCTCCTGAAAACTGGCCGTTGAAGGTAAAAGAAGATTTTAAACAGATGCTGATATAAGCTATAAAAGCCGTTCCAAGTGGCCATCAGCTGATACTAGCAGAAGATTTTCACACCAGAGTAGGAAAAGAGAGGAATTGTAAGGCTATTCTGATGTATGGGGAGGATATTAGGAATGAGAATGGGGAAAGTTTGCTTAATTTATTGGAGCAGTATGAAATACGAGTAGAAAATACATTCTTTGCTCACAATGATATAGATAAATTTACTCGTTAAACCATACAAGAGAGTTGAAATGAATTATTGGTTATCTGATGTTGAGGCCTAAGGCCAATTTAAAAATTCAGGGTGTCAGGGTTAAAAGGGGGGCTGGCTGTGGAAGTGACCATCATCTAATGGATTGTACATTTTATTTCCCCTACACTTTAAGCTGTAGTGGTGAACAGTAGAGGTCGTGATACGCTGACAAGCCTGAGATCACAAGGTACAATTTGGATATTTTAAGGGAAGATAATATAAAGGGAAACAAACTGGAGAGATCAGAGAGAAGAGTAGAAGAGGAACATGAGCAAACAAAGAACGCAATAGACGAAACAGCGAAAGAATCGCTTGGAGAATATCGGAAGAAGATGAAACTAATTTGGTGAGATGCAGAAATAGCAGAAATGTCTGAAAGGAAAGAAGAAGCTTATTTGCAATTTCTGAATGTGAACGACAGTCCATATAATGATAGATGTGGGATAGTAAATATAGAAGTAAAAACAGATGGTTTAAAAATGAAAAACAAGGCGTTAGAAGAAAGATGTGAGTATGTAGAGAGGACGTTTGTTGGGGCTCGTAGTGTTGAGGCATGAAGAACAATCAAGTAATCGTGAGAGTCAACTAGTGAAAAGTTAAATCATAGTGATATTAGTAATGGCCAGTGGACAACGTATTTCAAAGATTCCAGGGAAATCAGCCTGAATTTCCACATAAATGGGATGTGAGAATGCGTTAGGAGGAATTATGGCGTTTAGATATAAAAGTTATTCAACGCTGTGAGGAGCTGTAAGATGAAGAGGACATCAGGATGTGGATCAATATATCCAGAGCTGGTGAAATTTGATCCACCAAAATTGTTGTAAATGCTACGGTGGCAGTTTGAAATATTATTAAGTGGAGAAGGTCTTCCATCGGAATAGAAAATATGTTAGAGAAGACCGATGCATAAGAAAGTGCCACGATAATGATCCACATAACAATAGAGGATTGGCAGTGATGCCTTATGTTAGAAGACTGTACTCAATGCTACTGAAAGATTTGATAAACAAAGAAACAAGTACCAGCAGCAAGAAGAGCAAGCACGATTAATATCTGGATGATCAGTAATGGACAACATCTTCACAATAAAACTAATATGTGAAAAACGCGCTAAGGTTGTACTGAGGACTCGTGTCACATTGCTTGACCTAGAGAAATCACACGATACTGTATCCACCAAGAAACTGCGGAGAAAATTGAAAGAAAAAGTCTTAGGTAAATGACTGCTAAAGGCTGTTATGAAATTATAATTTTGATTAAGGACTGGGAATAGTTTTACAGAAGAATTCGAGGTTAGTAAGAGTTTTCGACATGGATTTGGGTGCCACCAAGTTTCTATCAGCTGCATCTAGAAGCAATCTCACAGACTTGGTGCAGAAAATGACAGCTTATGGTAGTAACAGTAGGGGACATCAAGATATTTAGCCTGTATTTTGCACTTAACCAGACTGTACTAGCAGAAGATGAAGATAATCTGTGTTGTATGATAAAAAAGCTTAAACAAGGATACAGGAAGGATGATAAGCCTATCTTCATTGTGCTGTAGTCTTCAATGAACGGTGACAAGAGCCTTTTTAACAGCCGTAAGCGTACTAGAGCAGTTATAATTCTGAAATGTTGGTATATAATTTAATGTACAAGCGACATAGGATATGCCATGAGCTGTAAGTTTTGTATACTTTCCGCTTACTATGTACGTCTTGTACTTTTTGCACTCATAGTGGCCAGTTACTAGCCGAAATCTGATCTACTCTAATAAAGTTAGAACGGAAACAACGACTGATTGCTAGTCTTTACCATTTTGAAAGGAGAAGCAACTGAAGGTGTGGAAATGGAAAAAATATTTTAGAGTATTATTTAATAAACGGGCACAAGGAAAGATGAAATCACTATTAGGATTAATAAACGACCAGCTGTGACAACAGCGATGAACACTGTTTTGTGGAACAGAAACGATAAGAACAACACCAAAGAAGAAAGTGTAGCTTTCTGCGGAGTATATGACTGTGACGTTATCGAAAATTATGATGAATTACTTGTTACTGCCGGCCGGTGTGGCCTTGCGGTTCCAGGCGCTTCAGTCTGGAACCGCGAGACCGCTACGGTCGCAGGTTCGAATCCTGCCTCGGGCATGGATGTGTGCGATGTCATTAGGTTTAATTAGTTCTACGTTCTAGGCGACTGATGACCTCAGAGGTTATGTCGCGTAGTGCTCAGAGCCATTTGAACCATTTGAACCTACTTGTTACTGAGATGGATTAGTTAATTCGGAGTTCAGGCTATACTAGGAAAGATACGGTATGAAATGGCGTAATTCGACAAACGATGACTATGGATAGAGATATCTGTAACGACATCCAAGAAAAACAGCTGATGTCGTTTGGAAATGTGAATAGGTTGTATGAAGATAGGATACCAAATACGATACTACGACGATATCAACCCAGCGGAAGGAAACGAGTTATCCACGACGCAACTGGCCACGTGACATGCAGTAGACAATGCAAGCAAGAAATATGAATGTTGAGGAAAATCAAGCTGAAAATAAGATGGTGACTGGGGGTGGAGAAGGAGCGCCAGCCTTAGGCAACGCGAAACAAGGAGAAGAAGAAGTATGATGCCGCAGTTTTGCACGCATCTCATTGTTTGTGACGTCATACCTCCTGAACTATGACAGGTAGGTTTTACTTACCCCACAGCGGTTGTTACCTGACAGCGAGGGATGTGTTTATCACGTTTTTGTGAAAATCTGTACAGTAGTTTAGGAGGATGCGTGGAAATACAGACACACGCACATACATACATACATTTCTATTCTATGTACGGATTCCTCCCATTCAAAATATGTGACTTCTTACAAACGTCTTAGAATTACAACTTGTGCCACCAACGTCACAATTTTTGCTTTTAACATCAACTCTGGTTGAGACCATTTCATTTTCGCAGCTTTTTTCTAGATTATTCACTCGTCCACGTATTCATTTTATCCATAAAGACAAACCACCTATCCATACTTTCTTCTTTCATGTTTTTCCTTCCTACGGCGAAAGTAGAACTGCTACTACGCTACGTTTTATTTACATGAGGGACAACTAGTCATCATCCAATCGCTCTTTCCTTTTTCACTGTGTTATTTCGTATATTATTAAAAGTATCAACTTAAATTATCTCAAAATATTACTCCTGTAGCTGTCACATTGAGTGGTAAGTCTCATATATTTTAGACGGCAGATCAAATAAGTCTGTCAATTCCAAGGGTCACATTGGTTACAGAAACTCCGCAGGTTTCTCGTTGGCTCATTCTAACTTACGTGATCTGAGAATATACTGACTTAATCATTAGGCTACCACCGACTCCAAATTGAAATAACCTTATGTCCTGCCATCTATGTGTTCTTTCACCCTTTCCCGCCAGTATGAAATTGGCTATCTCTATGTACCTTTCTCTCTGCAACTTTGGCAGCTAGAAATTTGAAATTTTAACAGCTGTTTTCAAGATGCATTTTTATCTCACTGAACTATAACCAATGTTTCTTTTTGCAGGTACAAAATTATAGAATTTTTTGTCATTAAGTAATTTTTAAGTGGGAAAATTTTCATATTTCTCCTTCCGATTTTGCGAATGATGCTAGTTCAGTGGCGTATTTTATTCTGTTTTACAGCACTTCTGAAAACTTACGAAATGTACATAGCACGTATAATGTAGAATTGAAGAAAATGCTATAAAACTCTGGTTTTACAGACTAACGTATCCAGGAGAGTACTCCAGGTCATCTTCTGGAACTTCTTCTTCAACCAGGAGATGTCTTCTTCTTGTCGCCCTCGCACTGCTGCTACTAAATGCAGCAGTATACTGTGCTTTGTGTATTAGCTCTTTGTCCAGATGCTGAATACATGACATGTTAATTACGCCAGGAACGATTCCAAGTTTGTACAACATCATTAATCTAGCCAGATGACAATCAGCAAATGAGATAAATGTGCCACTGACCATTAACTTCAAAGTTTTTCATCCTTAGGTCGCGAAACGATTCGTTTTATTCGTGGTATAACCACAAAGACGTTTCCGGAGACGATACGGATTAGCCATGTGTGTATATGTGGTTTTAGTTACTTCCGCAGTAGCCAGTGAGATGGAACTCCTACGGTTTGAACTTTATTTTGTTTGGAGCTCGAGTGAACACCGTATGGACAAGCGAAGTGGAAATCGTTATTATCAGTCGGTGGTCGGTATAAATTTGTTTCCCGTACGGCTTGCCTCACTTCCTGCAAATTATGTACGTTATCATATATGTTATTGCCTTATAGAAGTTCTGCTGAAGTTCGTTTATAATTGTATCTGATAATAATATAATAATATTTTTATCATAAAAATTCAAAACAATGAATCCAAGAGAAAAAGGTGAATGTAAAACCAGTTTGTTGTTATGGAAATAGTACCAAGAGAAATATCAACGTTTGTACTACAAATAACTGAAATGTACATCATTTTACATCTGCCGCTAGCGGAAATGCGAACGATTTGAATACGAACATACCAAAAGTTAGGTATATTTCTTTGGTGCATATATAGTTTTGAAAAATGAAAAATAAACAATTTTGAGAACAAAATTTTCAAGATTTTAAGCAGAAAAATTCAAATAATTTTATAGGCATATAAATGAAAATATAATTATTTACCATTTTACAACATATCGAGTCCCGTAGTAGAGATAAACAATGGCGTTTATTAGGTTACCACTTTTAAGGATCTCTATGTCGGATAATGTGTTCAGAAGTAATTCGCAATACTGTCTGTATCTCCTGCAATGAGTCCGTAGAAAAACCAGTCTGTGGTCGGCAGGTTAAAATCGCCTCCAACTAATAAAGGATTACACGGATATTTTCACGCTATTGACCGTCAGTCTAAAACTGTCACAGTGGAATCAGGTGGCCCGTAAAACCATCGAACAAGTAACTTTATTTCACCTAGACCTCTTCAACTCGTCCAAATAACTTCAGGTAGGCTGAAATTCGACCTCAGTAGAGGCAATATTTTCGTCGACAGCTGTGAACATTACCACTACTATAGCTTATAATGTGTCTTCCCGTATACGTTCCACTAATCACTAAATATCTCGGAGCTTTATATTTCGAGTTTCAGCCGCCTCTCAATGTCAGGGTTCCTCCGAGGCATAATCCACTGCAGTAGTAGCGGTCGTCCACTGCAGTAGTAGCCATTGGGCAGCCTGAGGATCGCTTGTCATCGACAGTTCCTGTCCCTCTGTATCTACTCCATGTTCGAACAACATCGCTTTGGTTGACCGGCAAGACCCATGGCCACCTCCCTTGTTGGGAGCCCTTCCTGGCAGAAAGTAACGGTCTGAAGGCGGCATTGACCGTCTAGGCATGGTGGAATGACTGGAACTAATAGGCTATCGGACTCTCTCTATCTGATAGGTACTGCTCATGCATGGTTGTTTACAGATTCTGGTGGGTTTAGTGACGTATCTGAACATTGAAAGGGACTGTGTCTCTGATACAATATCCACAGTCCACGTCTATCTTCAGGAGTTCTAGGAACCAGGGTGATGCAAAACTATTTTTGATGTTTGTATGTATGGTGTGACCCAACTTAAAACTGCAATAAGGTAGTCTGAATTGATGTTTTCAATCAAGGTCAAGCAGCAATAGAAGTAATTGTATATAAAGATTTACATAAACATCGATGCACCTGGTTGCAGCTGTGAGATATTTACTGCAAAGCATTTTTTTTTTTTTTTGCTATCAGCTGTATAATTCACATTTAGAATAAATATTATTTATGCATCTCATGGCAAAGAAAATGCTTTTTTATGACTCTATGGAAAGGTAGCAATGTCCATATGCATGTAAATTATTAACTATGCAAAGGAAATTAGTATTGAAAGTAGGTTTCTTAGATCCTGCTGAGAGTTTGGAAATTTTGACATAATAGACCCAGCATAGCATGGTAAATATGGACCAAAATGATATGTTCTCACTATGTATAGCCAAATGAAATACGTCGTGTGGTCATTTTGTTAATGGTAGTGGGCAATGAACAATTTTGAACTAGTCGGTACATCTAAGAATCACATTGCTGAAAAGGCATCATTCGCTGTGGGAGTTAAGAAAGCATTTATTTTCATTTTTTATTCAACAACTGCAAGGATTTTAGCATGTAGATTATTTCGTATGTTGTTGACATTCATAGTAATGCTTACCCGAAACTTATCTGACTGGAATCGATGTATAGAAAACAAAATGGATGAATTTTGAAACATGATGCTGACCTTTTAACTGATGCAAGATTTATGACAAGATTTAGTAATAGTTGAGCTTCAGTACATTTTTCCACAAGACAGACTGGGAATATGTAATGGTATGCAAACCTACACTGCGAATGCATAGGCTAAAAATGAGATCCTTATATGAATTCGCCAGGGAGAGATCGGGTGGCTGACAGAAGCATTATCACAATGAAGCAGAAATGGTGGTTAATAATTTAGTTTAATTATTAATAGTTATAAGAAAACTTTACAGTAAATGTACTGCATTGTACCTGCAGCCATGTTTTCGAATGAGATTCAGATGCTACAGTCTCAGATATGACTGTCTTATGAAGACATGGTATGATCCAATCCATTCTGTATTCGTAGACTGATAATGTGCACATAAGCTGTACTGACTGGTCAGAGCATTTGTGAATCAGAAGTAAGTAGAACTGATAGTATGAAAACAGAGACTGCAGAAATGCATTACTAAGAATGGTGACAAGTCACTTACCCTTTATCTGCATCACCAACTGTTTGTAGAAGTGCTCTCACTGTGTATGTTATGAATGCTGTTGTTCTTATGAGCACATATCTTGGCGTGTCTACTGGAACGTGCACAAATGCTCCTGACTAAGTTTTGAAAAAAAATTGTGGGACTGTCATTGTAGCCACTGCATGATTGACAATCAGATATTGGTAGACTGCACTGTTGCGGTTAAGCTGATTGAAACCACAGTGCCATAAATGTCGGAATTTAAATAAATATGGACAACAAACTGCAAAGACGCTTTACAAATGTGCTGGCTTGCGGTTTAGCATGTTGATGTTAGAAATGTGTCAGATGGTGGATGGAGCCACCACCAGACATGATGGACAGTTACTACGCTGCCTACTAAAACTGATTTTCAGTTTAATGATAAGAAGAATTCGTGTACATTCCTATCTTCTTAAGTGGTAACAGTGTTCAAATGGATCTAAGCACTATGGGACTTCACATCTGAGCTCATCAGTCTCCTAGACTTCGAACTATTTGAACCTAACTAACCTAAGCACATCACACACATCCATGCCCAAGGGAGGATTCGAACCTGCGACTGTAGCAGCAGGGCGATTCTGGACTGAAGCGCCTAGAACTTCAAGGTCATAATGGCCGGCTGGTAACGGTGTAGTTTGAATTTCAGAAAGAGAAAATGTGACTTGTTTTTTGTTTGTTGTACCACTATTGCACGTATTGCCGACATCTGATGTCCTAGATGGTGTTTTCAAACTACTGGGCCTGAGATTTTCATGGAGGGTCCTATCTTAGGCCAGATGTCAACTAAAAAAGACCACACACTCGTTTAGATTACGGGGTCTTCAGCGACCAGAAGAGAAAAATAGTTTATTTATTCTCCAGAGAGAAAATTGTTAACGTGTATGAATTTGCCTGAACATTCTATCCTCCTGTGAAATTTATTTTAGTCTGTCCTGGCCTTGATTGATACAGTGATATTTTTCTGTGTACAGTTTATTTCTTGTAATACAGATTGGCACGACTTGTATGAGTAAAAAATTCATATCAGCACTCTATGAAAAATATACGAGTCCTATCTATTTTTTCACACTGGGAAGCTTATTCCAGGCTCATGCCACTCAGCATATGCTTACAAAATTATTAAAAAAATCGCCTAATCTTGTTACATATAGCAGTGTCATCTCATTCTACGTAGTTGAATTGTATACCTTACGCCAGTATTCGCAGGTAACTGTCTGCATTGTGTAAAGTTTGATTCAAAATGCAGTTTGTTTTTTCTATTGATGTAGTTTCATTCAGCTTAATTGTGATCCATTCTGCATTGTAATTGATTACATTCTGTCTTAACAGTCCTCGGTATCTGCCATCTTTTGTGTATGGCCTAAGATATCCGTCACCTTATTCTTTCCTATGGAGTCACAGATAGGTGGAAAAATAGTATAATATAAATCATACAAGAAAATTTCATCTGTCACCATTTTAATTTGTCTTACTTTTCTTAACAATTATTTTTTTTTAATTTTCTTGTATACATTTTCGTAAGGTATACAATTAAAATGTATAGAAGAAAATTTTTAAAAATAATTGTTAAAAAAGCAAGACAAATTAAAATGGTGACAGACAACTTTACAAGTAAAATACTGTATACCAGGAGTCTCCAAGCTACGGCCCGCAGGCCGAAACCGGCCCGCGAGGGCCGCCAAATATTTGAGGTGGTACCTATACTGCCAACAATTGAGTTTCGAGACCTATCGCGATCAATACACCGCGACATTGTCGGAGCTCTATCTTTACAAAGTGGAAGGTCTGGTTAAACTGGTGGCTTTCCACAATAAACAGACACTCCATTTTCCGTGCGACAGCGAAAACAAGAACGGTTAACAGACTAGTTTGGCGAAAACATTTAAAGTCAAAAAAATTCTTTGGATGTTATTCTACTCAAGAGTCTGGTGCAAGTCTTTCAAATGGACGCCACTTCGGTGGCTAGCCTTAGTAATCAATTTTTATGGAAGATGCTTCTTAAGCGAGGTTTCACTTTCTTTTGATTACGTTTAAAATACGTCTTGCAGTAATAGTGTTGCTAGCAATGATTTTGAGATTTCGTTAACTTTGCAGGACGCTTTCGTGACGAATGTGCAGTGACATACTTTTTTGTCGGTGAAATTCGCCAGAATAAAATACGCCAGAAAATGTAATAGAGTCCATAATGAGAATGCGTCTCACTCGTGGATAATTGCCTACCTACTTACAGAGACTCACATATTAGAGACACACTGTTGTCAGTGTGATGAAGTAACAACTACTGATGTACAGAAAGAGAGTCAGATTTTTAAACGAGTTCTCAAGACCTGGTCACTGCCAGCCACTTTATACTATCACACTTCTTAATGATACGGCCAGGAGTTCATGTTGTGTCGGCTACTGTGGGAGACAGCACCAAGACAAACAAGGAAGGAGAGAAGCTGCGATGGCACATTGCAGGAGTTCAAAATGACCTGTACATTAAACTTTCTCAGTAATAGGCCATTTTTTTTATAAAAGGAAAGAGACATAACTTCATGTTACGGAGTGGCTTCCTGTGCTTCCTGTGCCTCCTCCATGCAGTTAAAATGACACATTATTACAGTCGTAGAACACAGGGTAAGTGTTGTCTTCCTATTGACAGGGAGCGCTGAACTCTGGCTTCCTGGAGGTATGGCACTGCCCACTCATTCCATTGACGCTCAGGTCAGAGCCTTCTAGATGCCATTTCACGACATTGCGCTGGTCGTTGTGCAGTGGATGCCGTAGGACTGCACACACATGATGACACAGTCAGGTCTGCAGCACAAAAACACTTCAAAATCTAAAAGGAATGGTGGCTGTTGAACTTAATTCATAAACTGAATGAATGCCTTTAATATAAACGAGCCCGTAACTGTCAACTGTTTCTTGCAGTTTAAGTGAACATATATATCATTTTCAGTCTCATATTAAATTATCGAACGTATACCCTAAAATCTGTATATGATGAAGATAAACTAGAACTGACATGTGATTACATTTTCATGCAATTTGGGTGCATAGCCCCTGAGATATCAGTACCCAGAACAACCACCTCTGGCCCTAAAAACGGCCTTGATACGCCTGGGCATTGAATCAAACAGAGCTTGGATGGTGTGTACAGGTACAGCTGCCCGTGCAGCTTCAACACGATACCACAGTTTATAGTGACTGGCGTATTGTGACGAGGCAGTTGCTCGGCCACCATTGACCAGACGTTTCCAATTGGTGAGAGATCTTGAGAATGTGCTGGTCAGGGCAGCAGTCGAACGTTTTGTGTACCCAGAAAGGGCAGTACAGGATTTGCAACATGCGGTGGTGCACTATACTGCTGAAATGTAGGGTTGCACAGGGATCGGATGTAGGGTAGAGCCACGGGTCGTGAAATATAACGTCCACTGTTGAAAGCGTCGTCAATGGGAACAAGTGGTGACCGAGACGTGTAACCAATAGCACCACATACGGTCACGCCAGGTGATGGCGATGACGAATACACGCTTCCAATGTGCGCTCACCGCGATGTCGCGAAACACGGATGCGACCATCGTGATGCTGAAAACAGGGCCTGGATTCATCCGAAAAAATTACGTTTTGCCATTCGTGCACCCAGGTTCGTCGTTGAGTACACAATCGCAGGCGCTCCTCTCTATGATGCAGCGTCAAGGGTAACGGCAGCCATGGTCTCCGAGCTGATAGTCCAACTGCTCCAAACGTCGTCGCACTGTTCGTGCAGATGGTTGTTGTCTTGCAAACGTCCCCGTATGTTGAGTCAGGGATCGAGACGTGGCTGTACGATCCGTTATAGCCATGAGGATAAGATGCCTGTCATCTCGACTGCTAGTGATACGAGGCCGTTGGGATGTAGCATGGCGTTTCGCATTACCCTGCTGAACCCAGCGATTCAGTATTCTGCTAAGTCATTGGATCTCCACCAACGCGAGCAGTAATGTCGCGATACGATAAACCGCAATCGCGATAGGCTACCAACCGGAAACGTGATGGTACGCATTTCTCCTCCTTACACGGGGCATCACTACAACGTTTCACTAGGTAACGCCGGTCGACTGCTATTTGTGTATGAGAAATCGGTTGGAAACTTTCCTCATGTCAGAAGCTTGTAGGTGTCACCACCGGCGCCAACCTTGTGTGAATGCTCTGAAAACCTAATCATTTGCATATCACAGCATCATCTTCCCGTCATTTAAATTTCGCGTCTGTAGCACGTCATCTTCGTGGCGTAGCAATTTTAATGGCCAGTTGTGTATATTACTGTAGTTGTGAATATTTTTAATTTTTTATGGATAAAAGTACATACCCTAGAAGTCTATAATAAAATAAACTGTGTTTCCGGTCTCGTAGTATATGTTCGTGACGCCACAGATGCTGGGCAGTTAATTTAAATCTGTTGCAGTTTGTTTGATGACTCACACTGCGTACAGAAAGAAAACTTTGATTTATTTTTTCCTTCAGGTATTAGCACGAAAAGACGTGAACTGATGTTATAAGCGTATGGGAGAACAAGATTAATACCAATAGCGTAATATGGTAAGTCAGTATCAGCATTGCTCCGTCGAATAATTTTTTCATTTACACGCTCCATTCACATTAATGTCACTACCGCCTACGATCGACATTGATGTGCCATAGCCACTCAAAAGCGGCAGGTGACAGTACAAGCAGTGGAGGTTACATAAAACCCGTAGGGGCTACGTGGCGGACGCACTGCATTCGTAGTTGTAATGGTAAGAGGAGCGATATATCTGACTGCAAAAGGGCACCATCATTGGCTTTCGTGCCAGTGCAGGAAGCATTTCCGATATGGCTGAGCTTGTAAACTGTTCGTGTGCTACCGCGGTTACGTATAACGTTTACGGCAAAACGGCGCTGTGCAAAATCGATGCTGAGGTAACCGTGGTGCACTAGGAGCCATAAAGGACAGGAGTGAACAACGGCTGCACACATTTGTATTGGCGAATAGACTGTCAACAGCTCAGTAACTGTTCACCCAGATGAACCAGCGGGCTACCGATGATGTCTCTTCAACGAGCGTTCAGCGAACGTTGTTGCGTATGGACTACGGCAGTAGGCGCCTCGTTCATGCACCCATCCCGAGCGCTGTTCACCGGCGATGAAGGGTGGCATTTTCACGGCAGTAAAGCAACTCGCTGCCCATTGAGAAGAGAGAGTAGTCTTTTCAGATGAATGACGGTTTAGGCTCCATCGGACCGATGGCAATTAGTGTGTACGGCGTGAAAGTCTGAAACCAAACAGCCTGCAGCATCGTCGGATGTGTCCAACCCGACGGGAGTGGGGCTTATGGTCTAGGGAATGTTTTCATGTTTTAGCCTGTGTGATCTCAAAGTTCTGGAAGGAACATTAGATCAAAACAGATATGCATCGCTCCTTGGGGAATATGATCATCCCTACATGTACCTGGGTTTTCCCCTGCACGAGTGCCGGCCTTTGTGACCGAGTGGTTCTAGGCGCTCCAGTCTGGAACCTCGTGACACCTACGGTCGCAGGTTCGAATCCTGCCTCGGGCTTGGCTGTGTGTGATGTCCTTAGGTTAGTTAGGTTTAAGTAGTTCTACGTTCTAGGGGAGTGATGACCTCTGATGTTAAGTCCAATAGTGCCCAGAGCCATTTGAACCATTTGAGATACCATCAACCAGCAGGAGAATGCAGAGTGTCACATAGGTCGCAGTGTATGAGCATGTTTCGAAGACCACCTGGACCAGTTTGCCGCACTCTCTTGGCCATCAAACTCCAGATGGGACTATTTCGGTCATTAAAATTTAGTATTTGTGGGAATCCACAGCCTTCATATCCTTAATAATCGCCGGCCGGAGTGACCGAGCGGTTCTACGCGCTACAGTCTAGAACCGCGCACCGCTACGGTCGCAGGTTCGAATCCTGCCTCGGGAATGGATGTGTGTGATGTCCTTAGGTTAATTATGTTTAAGTAGTTCTAAGTTCTAGGGGACTGATGACCACAGCAGTTGAGTCCCATAGTGCTCAGAGCCATTTGAACCATTAGAAGTAAGAAGTAGTCACATTCCGTCATCCGTTCGTAAAATGACGGAATATGGCTATTTCTTACTTGTAATGAGCTGTGATTTGAAAATGACATAAAATACAGGTGTTGCAAATGTGCTAAACAGTGACGCTTAGCCGAAATTAGCTAATCGCACCATTAAATAAACATCGTATTACAGCCTACTACGGACCATGTTTACGTTTATTTCGATCTTGCTGTTCGCACCGTGGATCCTTTCACAAGAAACATAGCGAAAATGGCCACGGTACTGTAGTCACCATGGCACCTGTCGGTTCTTTTCAGAACCTCATTACGTCTCTTCCTGAAACGCTTGCAGCGTTCTATGCTACAGAAACTGCTTATTCAGGCTTTTTACATGAGGCCATATTAACCCTTTCAGACCTGAACTTTTCCGAAGGAAGGAAAATTGTCCTTAATGTGGTAATTCTCTTAGGAGATTTTTAATGGGTTTAGAAGGAAAAATTTTACAAAAATATGTACCCCTTTTCAAAACATGCTTGGTAGACTTGGCTTCATTTTATGGACATAAATAACTAATTATGAAATATTCTCTGTTGTAGCAAATAAAATGATCGTTCAGTAGTTACCATGCGAAATAACAACAACAATATCCAACTATACAGTGGAATACAGCGAACCAACCACATCCGTGTATTGCAACGGTGACGAGTTGGTGCACATTGCTACATTGACATGCTGATATTTTAATAGTGATCCCCCACAGGTGGCAGCGCTTGTCTATAATGAAAAGGATGAATATTCAAAAATGTGTTCCTTAGGTTTCCATTGGAGGAAAGTACTTCTGTTTCAGGCAAGACTCGTTAAACGTTAATGTAGACAGTTGTACCCAGTAGGTCTGAAAGGGTTAAAGTGACTCTACAATGTAATATCCCTAGCCAATACTATAAATGGATAACTGTGTTTGCAGATGAGCCAGGAAGAACCCCCCTTCTAATTTCCTATTATTTTATAAAGTCTTCCTAACTTGTAATAATAAATTTCTGTAGCTCTTATTTCTTCAGATTTAGCGATTTATTTCCTCCATCATCTTTTACCAAAGATAGTATTTCATTTTTCAGTTTGTAAGTAGGCTGTTTAGGTTTTTTTTATTGGTAATGCCACCTCTGTATGAAAATCACTGGCTGTGCTTTGTGCAATCTGTAGCTGGTGGCATTGTTGAAATACTCGCCATTGTAGTGTTGAGCAGCTGGATGTCAACAGCGCGTAGCGTTGCGCAATTGGAGGTGAGCCGCCAGCAGTGGTGGATGTGGGGAGAGAGATGGCGGACTTTTGAAATTTGTAAGACTGGATGTCATGAACTGCTATATACATTATGATTTTTGAACACTAGTAAGGTAAATACATTGTTTGTTCTCTATCAAAATCTTTCATTTACTAACTATGCCTATCAGTAGTTAGTGCCTCTAGTAGTTCGAATCTTTTATTTAGCTGGCAGTAGCAGCGCTCGCTGTATTGCAGTAGCTTGAGTGACGAGGATTTTTGTGAGGTAAGTGATTTGTGAAAGGTATAGGTTAATGTTAGTCAGGGCCATTCATTTGTAGGGATTATTGAAAGTCTGATTGCGTTGCGCTAAAAATATTGCGTGTCAGTTTAAGCACAGTCGTGTATAATTTTTCCAAGGGGACGTTTGAAGTGGATTACGCATTCAGGCAAAGGGAACTGACGAAAAACGATAGCAATATTACAGCAGCTAAGGAAAGAAGCCCTCCTAGACAGAGCCGCACTTACCTGGGTACGCCACATACTACTGAGATGCAGAGCTTTCACTTACGTTTGTTTCACCACAGCAGCCATACGTCTCATCGGTGCCCAACACATCTTGAGATTCAGATTTTCTTTTACAGAGATTTATACCATCCCCTCGAACTGGAGTGTTAAGCGAAGATCCCCCTTACCTGTGTGAAAGAACGGACCACTGACGCTTCTTACGGTGGTCGCTGAAGCATGCCTAGAAGTCACGTTTACAGAGACAACTTTCAGTTAAAAATATGTAAAAGTAACAAAGACGCTGATATGCTTCCATGCAGCAGTAATTTGAAAAGGTTGTAATACATGTAGAACTTGCTGTTCAAACTAATCTTCAAATTGATGATACTATCACGACCATTAAGATGTACAGCACAATTAAGAACTGTGTCCTGCTCCCAACAAGAAGCACTATCAGCTAGTAGTTTAGAAAAGTGGGGTTCACCGAGCTCGTATCCATCAAACGAGTGCTGAGCTCCTAGAAGTTCTCGTCATATACACTCTCGCTCAAAAATTAAGGATATTTGCAGAATGTGGTGCCACACAACGTGGCACTAAACAAAACTGACGTTAATAGCATCGGCTCATAGGGAGCACACACAACACAGATCTGTAAGTCCACGGTGTTGATGATAAGTTGAGAAAACTGTCCCCAAACGCATGTGCTACAAAACGCCACTGTTTCCTGCGCTTGTACCCCGACATCAGTATGGGATATGATCACCATACACACGTACACAGGCCGCACAATGGGTTGGCATACTCTGGGTCAGGTTGTCGAGCAGCTGCTGGCGTATAGCCTCCCATTCTTGCACCAGTGCCTGTCGGAGCTCCTGAAGTGTCCTAGGGGTTTGAAGACGTGCAGCGATACGTCGACCGAGAGAATCCCAGACGTGCTCGATATGGTTTTGGTCTGGAAAACAGGCATGCCACTCCATTGGCCTGATATCTTCTGTTTCAAGGTACTCCTCCACGGTGGCAGCTCGGTGGGGCCGTGCGTTATCATCCATCAGGAGGAAGGTGGGACCCGCTGCGCCCCTGAAAAGGCGGACATATTGGGTCGAAATGACGTACCGATACACCTGACCTGTTACAGTCCCTCCATCAAAGACATGTAGGGCTGTACGTGCACCAATCATAATTCCACCCCACACCATCAAACCGCGACCTCCATACAGGTCACTTTCAAGGACATTAAGGGGTCGGTATCTGGTTCCTGGTTCACGCCAGATGAAAACCCGGCGAGAATCACTATTCAGACTATACCTGCACTCTTCCGTTAACATAACCAAGAGACCACTGTTCCAGTGACCATGTAATGTGTTCTGGACACCAGGTCTTACGGGCGGTCCTGTCACCAGGGGTCAGTGGAATGTACCTTGTTGGTCTCCGGGCGAATAAACTATGTCTGTTCAGTCGTCTGTAGACTGTGTGTGTAGAGACAACTGTTCCAGTCGTTTCAGGAAGGTCCCGAGAAATCCTACCTGCAGTAGTCCGAGGCCGTTTGCGGGCACTGATAGTGAGATATTGGTCTTCTTGTTGTGCTGTACATTGTGGACGTCCCGTACTGTAGTGCCTGGACGCGTTTCGTGTCTGCTGGAATTGTTGCCATAATCTTCTATATAAAACTTCGTGGCACACAGAGGGCCCGTGGTACGACCTACTGTGTTTGACCAGCCTCCAGTCGCCCTAGTATTCTACCCCTCATAACGTCATCAACATGTGTTCTTTGAGCCATTTTCAACACACAGTCACCATTAGCACGTCTGAAAACGTCAGCACACTTACTCGCTGCACCGTACTCTGACATCTACCAACACATCTCTGCGTATGTGGACTACTGACAGCGCCACTGTGCGACTATCGTAGGTCAAATGCACCGCATGGTCTTACCCCGAGGTGATTTAAACCCGCAAACCGCCTACCAGAGCGTTGTTTTACCATGTATCAGCATTATCCATAATTTATGAGCATGAGTGTAGGCTGGCCAAGGGGGCCACGTGCCGCATTATTGAAGTTCTCATGGACTTCATAGGGCTGGAGGTTACCGCTGAAACAACCGGTTTTCAGTCATATCGATTTTCCCCCTCCATTTTAGCCTGACTGTTAAAACAGCTCAACATTTTTTTTTTTTTTTGCTATCACTTGTAGCAACAAGAGTAGATATCAAAGGTAGATCTAAAAATCATTTTAAATTATCCGTTTCCAAGAGCTACAAGCAGACTGTCTTATTATGTGGACACAGATGGCAGAAGAGCTACTTTCTACTTTTATTGTGAACTGTGAATGAAATCATAAATTTTCATTTTATTTTTGCTGTCCTAATATCCTTTCTCTTTTATTTCGTAGAAATAGCCTTCAGCTTCTTAATCTTCTGAAACGAACTAACATCGTACTTCACTGCTCCCACATTTCGCAGAACACTTTCCGATTAGGGTTGGTGCCATTCCATAACACAACAGATGTTCAGCGAGAAACTACCTTATAGCCGAGGTGTTGGCAAGACTTGCACGGTGCACGTACAAGAATATCGTCTAACAGCCCACCTCAAATAACGATAGGCAGATTTTTGTCTCGGAAGTGGTTTTGCAGTTCTTATGTCACTTGTTTGTTGGTTGGGAATTTTGCGAATAAAAATTTTATTGGCTTTTTAATTCTTATTCAAAACCAAATAGTAGCACCGCTCTTATGGTTAAATTATATGCCGGTTGTTTATCCGGTTGTTGGTTAAAGATACTTCTTTAACTCAGTCGAAACAAATACCGAAAAATACCGGTATCGGTTTTAACCTGACGGCTTCTCCGGTCGCTTGCACGTGGCGAGCATTATCCTCCACGTCACTCAAGGTGGCACGCTGCGCTAGTCTTTAACGTGAGACCTGGGAAAATCCGTCACCACTGTAGTCAACATAAGGCTGTTGACAGGATTCGCCGTCGATTGTTGGCGACTGTTTCTCTCCCTCGAGTAGGTTTACCGCCAGTCTGAGGTGACCGCGGCAGAGGTTGCCATCGAGCCCCCATTTTCATCATTTTGGCGGAGGAGCGGGAGCTTGGGGAGGGGGTGAGGTAGCATTAATTAATGGACTGCAGATACGCCTCGTTTCAAAACATTACTGAGTCTGGGGAACATTATCTCAATACCAAATACTGGTAATCTGTATGGACAAAGGAATGTAGCTAACTGATACTGCTTCTTGAAGGGAGTAGTACACAATTGTTAATTCTGATGGCTGTCTTGAAGGTGCGGTTTCATCAATGTGAAGTTTAGATTGAACACCAAGATTTCAGCCTGTATTACAACCTTTCCAACTTACTACTACATTAAAGCATACCACCTTCAATGTTTCTTTTACATACTTTTACCTTATACAAATGCTTGTGCCTAGTCTTCTACAGTTAGATATTTCATGTGTCTTCGTTTCATTAGTTTGGAAGCTATGCTCCAGTATTTTCCCTATGTTCGATTACTTTGACTGAATTCAGATAGCAATGTTAGCGAGGTTCACATGGAAAGAAAAAATGTTTTACTCTAAAATCTGGGCATGATTTACGATTCCTACGTTTATTTTGATCAAGTAATAACAGTTTCGCCTTCATCCTGACCGTAAGGTTTTTTTTCTGAACCACGGGATATACACTACTGGCCATTAAAATTGCTACACCAAGAAGAAATGCAGATGATAAACGGGTATCCATTGGACAAATATATTATACTAGAACTGACATGTGATTACATTTTCACGCAGTTTGGGTGCATACATCCTGAGAAATCAGTACCCAGAACAATCACCTCTGGCTGTAATAACGGCTTAGATACGCCTGGGCAATTAGTCAAACAGACCTTGGATAGCGTGAACAGGTATACCTGCCCAACACGATACCACAGTTCATCAAGAGTAGTGACTGGCGTATTGTGACGAGCCAGTTGCTCGGCCACCATTGACCAGATGTTTTCAATTGGTAAGAGATCTGGAGAATGTGCTGGCCAGGGCAGTAGTCGAGCATTTTCTGAATCCAGAAAGGCCCGTACAGGACCTGCAACATGCGGTCGTGTATTATCCTGCTGAAATGTAGGGATCGAATGAAGTGTAGAGACACGGGTCGTAACACATCTAAAATGTAACGGTCACTGTTGAAAGTGCCGTGAATGCGAACAAGAGTTGACCGAGACGTGTAATCAATGGCAACCCATACCATCACGCTGGGTGATACGCCCGTATGGCGACGACGAGTACACGCTTCCTATGTGCGTTCACCACGATGTAGCCAAACACGGATGCGACCATCATGATGTTGTAAACAGAACCTGAATTCATGCGAAAAAAATGACGTTTTGCTATTCGTGCACACAGGTTCGTCGTTGAGTAGACCATCGCAGGCGCTCCTGTCTGTGATACAGCGTCAAGTGTAACTGCAACCATGGTCTCCGAGCTGATAGTCCATGCAGCTGCAAACGTCGTCGAACTGTTCGTGCAGATGGTTGTTGTCTTGCAAACGTCCCCATCTGTTGACTCAGGGATCGAGACGTGGCTGCACGATCCGTTACAGCCAGGCGGATAAGATGCCTGTCATCTCGACTGCTAGTGATACGAGGCCGTTGGGATCCAGCACGGCGTTCCGTATTACCCTCCTGAACCCTCCGATTCCATATTCTGCTAACAGTCATTGGATCTCGACCAATGCGAACAGCAATGTCGCGATACGATAAACCGAAAATCGCGATAGACTACAATCCGACCTTATCAAGGTCGGAAACGTGATGGTATGCATTTTTCCTCCTTACATGAAGTATCACATCAAATTTCACCAGCCAACGCCGGTAAACTGCTGTTTGTGTATGAGAAATCGGTCGGAAACTTTCCTCATGTCAGCACGTTGTAGGTGTCGCCACCGGCGCCAACCATGTGTGAATGCTCTGAAAAGCTGATCATTTGCATATCACAGCATCTTCTTCCTGTCGGTTAAATTTCGCGTCTGTAGCACATCATCTTCGTGGTATAGCAATTTTAATGGCCAGTAGTGTATTTTATTTCCATATAGTAATGTTGAGAGTTTCACTTTCTTGACCTTAATGGTTATACTCAGAGATTGATTTGTAAGAAGAAACAGAGGTTCCAAGATGGGAGGTGGGGTGGTTCTTTTTGTAAATTTTGACATATTTCAACATTATTTCAACACTTTTTTCGTCAGAGGTACCGACCGGTACGGCGTACCATCAAAAATCATGCGCTCTTGTAGCACGTTCCGATATTTGCTCTCATTGCTGCCGAATGCTACTTTCCTTACGGAATCTTGTTCACAGGGGTGAAATGACGCTGCGTCTGACATGCAGATGTATCACACCTCGCACTGATTACTGATAGTCTGCTTCCGCCAAGGATGCAACAACCTGTGATGCCACTTAAATTCGTTCACTGTGGTGATTGCTATCGATTCGAATACTGTATCGTAGTCTCATACTACAAACTGTTCGAATCACTTATCCCAGACGTCTGCACACACCGGCTATTGGAAGCATTCTGAGGAATCATAAACGAATGAGTCATTTACCTCACATATTCGTGAATTCCCTCCAGAGTTTATTCCACGATATGTCGCCATGAGAAATCTTTTTCTTCCTAGGGCTTGGAAATCAATTAAAGATTTGTTTTATTAATGTGTGTAACTTTCTGGAATGTATTCTCTTAAAATTTGACCTTGAAAGTGTCTGCTGTTTCAAACACAGTAGCCTGAGCTACTGGCAAAGTTTGTTGGCTTTGGTCTGTGTTTATGCGCGTGAGCGTCTGCTCCGTTCTTTATCACTCTTCTTTTATACTCTTAATTATTACAATGAATATCCAGTTCGTGTAACAAATCTCGACAGATATTCCCCATGTCACAAAGTTTGTAGTGAGCACATTGTTACAGTTCCGGTTCTTTTATTTTAGTTTTTAATAATTCTTTTATAGAAGCTTAATACCAGCTGGTTTATGTCTTCTGTTACATACTATAGCACTAGATTGTCTGAGAATGCATGTTAGTTGCCACAATAAGAGAGAGTGGAAGCAACTCAACAGGCATGTGCTCGTAATAAGATCCTTTTCATTGACAGACTGTAAATTAACTCGACATCACTGTGGGAGTTGTCATCAAAGTCCACCCGCAAATAATTTCTATAATAAATCAGTGTATAATGGATTCATTATCACAAGTAGAATAGTAACATAGGAGACCGGACATTTCAATATAACGCACGCAGTATGAATAACGAACTCTGAGTACAGGATACAGAAATATGTTCCAAATTTAAAATGACTTGAGGTGTATTTGGGAATACGCTTATGCACGACTAATGAGTTTTAACGTGCGATGCTCTAATCTGACGCATGCTAATATCTTATACAGATACGTGGAGGACCCTTATTCATTTCTTGGAAAAGGATGCT